>NC_090829.1:26550200-27800200 GCF_028021215.1 Eschrichtius robustus | reverse complement strand
TGAGGACACTTTATAAGGGAATTAGTAGTGCCTGAACTTTTAACTATTCTTCATTGTATCAACTGTCAGCAGAAAGTAAATGTCGTGTCCGTGCTATTTTAAGTAACAGAGTTTGCAATACTATAAACCATAAAGTGGAGAACATGAGCAGGCTGAGGAGGAACTCATTTTACAGAGTCTTAGATGTCAGTTCTCATCAGAAGTGACCCTCTCCTGGCTGTTGCCCAGCAGCTCACTCAATAGGCTGCCAAGCCAGGAGCTTTTCTTGACCAGATACGGCTATAGCTCCCAGAGTTCAAAAAATCAATAACCATTTTCTAAAGGGCAAGTAGATTGGGGATGGGAGATATGTGTACATTTTGATTCAAAAAGCGTTACAGTAGAAAAGTTTTTAACTAATAATAATAACTAACCTTCTCTGAGTACTACACACTATGCACCAGGTTTGTTCTACCCATGTCTTCTACCCTTAACATAACTTTGTCACTATTATTCTTAGTTTACAGATATAGAAACAGAAGACTACCAGCAATGAAATTCTATTTCTAATTCTATTCTAATTAGATTTCTTTACAAACACATACACACACAGGCACACACAAACAAGCCTTTATTCTCACTTCCATGCCTCAGACAGACACAGGCTGCCCAGGCCTTTGTCTCTTCTCTAGACAGCAGGCAATGTTTAGCACAGTAACTATAACATACACCATCCAGGACTCCTTTTTCACCTTTTGGCCAAAATCAGAGTAATGGGAAGGAGAGGGAAAAAAAAAAAAAAGAATGTTTAGAAAATAAAGGGTAGTTCATACCACCTAAAGGGAATTCTTTAATATTTAATAACAACAAATTCTAGACCCAGATTTCAGAGGGTCAATATTTACTTTTAGCTTTTTTATCCATTATGCCCTGATCTACATGTTTGATTGTAAGGTTGGAAATGTTGTTTTTCTGAATAGCCCATTTAACTTGGGAAAACACAATGTGCCAGAATCTGTATTTCTGAGGTGTTCCTTAAAAACATTCAATATAAATCATTCGTTTTCTGTAGTTATAGAACAACCACTACCATGATGAAAGGAGCATATTTATTTTTTTTATTTTTGAACTTGTTTAGCTTACATGAGTTTGGTTGAAGTGTATTCATGCTGTTCTGTTTATGGTATAAAGCCAATCCACCTGCACACTAAACACGTGAAAACAGACATTCAAATTTCTGTATAAAAATGAGAATCTACAATACTAAACTATTGAAATAAGAAAACTTTCGTAATAGTGGTTGTTTGGGGATGGGGCATGGGGAAGCATGTGAGGGAAGGATTACAAAGGGATACAAGAAAATTCTGTGGGGTGATGGATATGTTTACTATCTTGAGTTTGCTGATAGTTTCATGGGATATATATGTCTATATATATGCACACACATATATATACACATACATATGTCAAAATATCAAATTGTACACATTAAATATATGCAATTTATTGTATGTCGATTATCACTCAACAAAGCTATAGGAAGAAAGAAAGGGGGAGAGAGAGAGAGAGAGAAAGGAAGGAAGGAGGGAGAGAGGGAGGGAAGAAACCTTTCATAATTTCCTAAAGGGCAATCAGGTCTGAATTAGATTAGGACTGAAAACAGTGAAATGCCAAATTGCATGCTCACTGTAGTTTGAAACTTAGAGATGACGATTTACATGATGAAACAAGTTGCGCTGATAGCAGAAGTAAGCTTTGTTTGCCCTTCTTTTAAATAAAGTGGAATAGAAATCCACATTAATGAGCCCTACATTTTATAATGAATTGGAGTGAAACTGATGATTTGTTCAAGTTCTGTTCACCAAGTTCATTAACTTAATGTAATATACAGTGAAAAGACTCTTATCTACCATGACTATAATTAAAATGTAAATGTTCAGTATATCCATCTCACCCTCAACTCTAAGCATCTAAAACATGCCTTATGGTATAATTCAGCTACTTGCAAAATTATGCAACACAATCCTTGTAGAATGATATTACATATGACCCATTATTATTTGGGAGTTATTATTTGTACTAATCATAAAAGTATAGGTAAAAATAAACAGATAACTTTTGGTATTCTATAGGTTTTGTTGTAACTGGAATTTTTTCTTACTCAAATCCTAATTTCTTTCACATATTTTCAACTACCTCTTCTGCTAGACAGGACACCAATAGGCAGGAAGACAAGAGGTAAGTGAAAAGAAAACTGAATTTTCACTAAAAGAAAAAATGAGCATTATCCAAAGAGTAAAGAATAAAACCCAAACATCCCCAAATGTCCTTGCTTTATTTAATTCCTAACAAGACACCACACCTGTTAAAATAATGGGTTTTTTTTTTTCACTTTTATCAGCTCACTTCCATCTCTTTGGCATCTCTGTTTAATTGCAAGAACAAGTGCCTAGTAAATGGGATTTGCAATCCAAAGTTTACTTGGCCAAGCCAAGTCCTCTGGCTATAATGCCCTCTTCTCTCTACTCTATGTATGTGGTAAACATTTGCTGCCTCCTACTTTAGGGAAATTGTAGGGACAGAACTTTAAGTAAAATACACGTTGATATGTATCTAAATTGATGCTAAATTTTCTGGTCAAAAAAACACACCAAAACACATTAAATCCAAAGGCTACTTATTTGAATTACTAACATCTTCTGTTCTCTGCCAGCTGGGGATGTTAAGATGAATAAGAAATAGACCCTGCACCCATATGTCCTTATTGGTTGTTTTTGAAGTAATATATACTTCCTACTGTCTGGAAAATAACCACAGCCATTGTTCCCTGAGTGTGTCCCAGTCACCCCATCAGCCAGGGCTCTGGGACACCCTGTAATTCCCCGAGATCCAGAAACTAAAGGGTTAATGGCCAGCACAGATGAGCTCCAAGCCCTCACTGCTGCACTTGATCGGCGTCTGTACCAGTTATTAGACCTTTTTCACACCAACCCTGACCATGATGTCAATTTATTTTTTAAAACTCTTCTTGAAGCCCAGAGGAGGAGGTGATTAATTCCAACCCTAGAGATAAAGAAAGCCTATAGAAAACAGATTAAATGTGGGTTGAGTCCATAAGTGATCAACATAAACCTTTCATCTCCTGTCTAGTCTTTTCTCCTTTGATGTTTCTAATTGCCTCTATATTAGGAAATAAAGCCGTTAGTTTGCATGTTTTGTTTGTTTGTTTGTAAGAATAGTGTGCTAAGTAAAAGAAAGGAGCTTCTGATCAAAAGTGGAGGGACCCTCTTGAGGAACATATAAGGCTTTGACCTTGAAGTCTTAAGCCAGCAGCTTCAGTTGTACAGAAACCATTTTGTTTATTTCCTGGCCCTCAGGTGTTTTCTGGATGGTTGAGATTAGTGAGCCAGGAACTTCCTTGTAAGTGGATACTAAATGCCTTTCAAAAATATTTGCAAGTAAAATGACTACTAAAGGCAATTTTATGAAATACGAGCCTTCTGAACTCAAAGTATATTTGATATCTAGCTTTTTTATGCTACTGTGCTTTCTACCACATTTAGAAATGTTAATGACAAGATATTATCAAATATTTTATCCAATATTTTCATTAGACCCATATCTTACCCAATGAGATTTTGTTTCTGTTGTTGCTACCTTTCAAATATGACTTGGAATATAAAAAGAATAAAGTAATAATTTCAGAGAAAAAGGACACAAAAACTTTAGTCATAGTACCTAAAAGGTTCTATTGAATAGAAACGTCCAGTATAAAAAAAAAAGCCATATTTTTACACAATATTAAAATGAGAAATCTTCAATGATAGTTGCTTAAAATGTCTGCAATTATATGGGATTCATAAGGGCCACCCCCTACTGTTTTCCATTCAAATGAATGGGAAGCACATGGGTAAATTACCGCCTGCAGCGCATGATAGCGGCCATAGTAAGCAGCTGTCACTGTAGCCCTGTAATTATGCAAGTATCCTTCCACTATTATACAATTAGAAAGACCTATCTTTCTTTCTTCCACTAGGTGATGTTTTTGTTGGTGTCAAGAGCTCTAAACTATCTCTACTTGTTCAATCACTTGTGTCTGAGTTGAGTATAACTGGTATAACATTATTGGGGACTTTTTTTTCAATATCACTTCTTGGGCCTTCTGAGACATTTCTATCATAATAAGAAAGCTTATATTATTCCAGTTAACTTTTATTAAAAATTTTTTTTCCAACTTTGCCTATTTTTTTTCCCAGTGATCAGCTGGGTTGGAGCCTATCAAGGAGGGAGGTGAGGAAGATCAAACATTTTGGAATAATCTTTCAGTATCACAAGTAAATTAGATAACCAAAGTAAAAACTAAAGCACAGTTATTAAATATTTTTCATGTCACTGTTATAGTTTTAAAAATAGATATTAAAAATCTAGAGATTAATAAACCTTTAAGACTTGAAATATTTCAAGATCACTGAGGAATGGAAATTTAATTGAAACTCAGGATATCAAAAGATAAAGTGACTTACCAAAAATAAAAACATGACACTTTGTTTATGGATAGCAGAAGGCATCTTGGCTAAAAAGATAACTGCTTTCACTTGACTCAGAGCTAATCAGCAATATTTGCGCATAACGACTGAGCCATGAATTTATGGATCTCTTTCGTAAGAGGAGCAGGGCTGGGTAGTTGGTTGAACATATAAAGCCAATCAGATAAGACTGTAACACTTGCATAAATATTAATAGCTGCCAATCCATTTCTAGTTTAGAGACTAAAATATATATCATCATTCCTAATCTCACTAATTATACACTAGCATTAAAAAAAAAAATTTCAGCTTGTTAGAAACATCTTTGTTACAAGTCTCGTTAAACACTTCATGCATTACAGAATGCATGTTGCTTCCATTCACTCAAATTCAACTGCTGAAAGCAGTGAGCAAGAGGATAGTTAGAAACATCTTCATTGCAAGTTTTTTTTTAATGAGGTATAATTGACACATAACATTATATTAGTTTCAGGTGCACAACATAATTATATATACACTGGCATTTTAAATAAAGACTAACTAGAAGGTCACACAGCAAACTAATGAGTCTCTTTTAAATGCTGACAATCAGGTTATTGAAGACTTGAACTTAGTATAGCATTAGAAAAGAATAAATTTCAAAACAAGTTCAATATCACACACTAATAAAACTTGTATTAATCACGTAACACGATCAGTTAATGATCAGGCTGTTTTTTGATACTCTTAACTTTTTTCCTATCTCTGCTCCTTGTATTCATTAAGTCAAAACAGGGCCATGTTCACTGCAACGTGTCTTAGATTTGAAGCTCTGCCGCTGCCTAAATCCCAGCCCTCAAATATCTCCTGCCTTTATTAACACCATAACCTCTGTGTACCATAAAGAATTTTTGTTTTAAAAACAACAGAAAATCTTAACCCAAACAGGCTTGAGGCAAAAAGTCTCTACTGCTTAAAGAAATAAAGTCCAGAAGAGGATCTAGTTTTAGGAGTCAATCTCTCTCTACTTCTTGGCTCTACATTTCTGTGTTGGCTTCGTTTTCAGCCCGGCAGTGTCCTTAAAATGCTCATATGGCTGCTACCAGATCTAGGCTTCTAACACACAGCTTCATCAAAAACTCCATCATGACATGTATACACTGATGTGTATAAAATTGATGACTGATTTAAAAAACTTTTTTTTTTTAATCTTAGTTCCACATCTCTTTCTTAGTACATTCTTTAATAAAATGTCTTAATTTCACATCTTTTGTAGTTTGCAATTTTTTTTCAGCTATCTAAAAGCACTGATTGCATTATTTCATGATGTAATGTTTGTTTTAAAACAGTCATTGACATCATGAACTAAGGCTAATTTGCTTTACCTCTATTTAATGTATCATCATCTGTGGGGTTAAAAAAAAAAAAAAATCCATCAAAAAAGAGATGTGCCTCATTCTCTTTGGTTAAAATTGGGTCATTCTTCCCTAAAAAGATGAGACAGTGTTCTGATTGGCCAGGCCTAAATCACTGCCCACATCCAGCGTTGGAATAGAATAAGAACATCAAAACCACATGGGCTCAGAATGAAAAAGAGATGATTCTTTCTAGAGCAGCACTAAGAGAAATGTAATGAGAGCTACTTATGTAATGTTAATGTTCCAGTAGCCACATTTTAAAAGGTAAAAGGTGAAATTAGCATATTAATTATAAGATATAGTATATTTTATTTAACCCAATATATCCAAAATATTGTCATTTTAGTATATTATCAAAGTGAAAAAATTATGAATAAAATACCTGGCTTTTTTAAGAAATTTGGAGTAAGTTTTCAAAATCCAGTGCATATTTTACACTTCCACCATAGCTCAATTCAATTAAAAATTCAGTTCCTCAACTGCTGTATCCTCATTTCAAGTACTTGATGCCATTTGTGGCTACCGGCCGTCATATTGGGCAGCACACCTGCGGCATCTAGAGGGCACTTGAAGTGTAATGTTATCCGAAGAAAAATGAATGCTATTGGTTGGCAAAACAACAGATACACACTATAGCTTCCTGATTGGTTTCCTTCTTTTCTGTCTATCCACATTCTTGTCCTATCAACAAGCAGACCAACAACAGACCGAGAAGTTAAGCAATGTAGACTATAAGTTACATCCCTTTATCGATCAGTCCCAATTTTTCCTAAACCTAACTTGTCATATTATTTGTGTTTAAATTAAGTTCTGCCCAGCCTGAGTCTTCACTACTGTACTGTCACATGCTTACTCATCCCTCTACGAGTAGGTGTCATTTGCAAGGGGTAAAATGTTCAAGAAAACCTTGTACAAGAAGACTTGTTCTACCCAAAATGCCAATAGTGGTCCCAGGTAAGAAATACCACTGGTCTATTGGAAAAAAACTCTCCGGGCAAAACAAAAAAAAACAAACAAAAAACCCACCCAGATTTGTAGAGTTAACTGATTTCCATGGTGTAAATATTCCCACCATGGCTGATTCAAATTGCCAGCATGAAATTTAACAAATGGATAGAAAAATTATCTGTTAAATATGGCACCTAATGCCTAGAAATAAGCAAAAAAAGATATATCATCTTCACTTTTACCTGAGTCATTAAAAATTCAGTATATACAACGAATTCACAATGTTGATTACCTTTATCTAATGAAAAGCACTGAGCTTGGGAAGCATAAAGTTGACCTTAGACTACAATTTAATGTTTTAGTTTTTTTTTTAAGAGAATGTAGTAATGTAATACTTGTGTGTGTGTGTGTATATAAAACTTAAAAGAAAGCATTGACAACTGTTATAATATTTTGGATGGAGACAGAAATTGTGGTCCTGGAAGTTCTCTTAACCTCAGTTTCCTTATATTTGCTTGAAGAAACACGAAAAAGAGGCCTTCCATTAAAAGATATATTTTCTTCCATACAAAACTTTCAAATTTTGAACTTGCATATTTAACCTACTAATTCCTGTTTTACGCTATATTAGGTCTGAAACTTAAATTCCACGTAAACCTTGAAAAGCTAAAATACTCAAATGCCATACACGGAGAACTCTTTAAATAACTTTGGAAAATCAGTAACTTTGAAATTATTATTTGTTTCAACAATTTATATGCTACTTATCTAAAGATTTCCAACTTTATAATGCTAAAAACATAGTTTCATGATTTTTAACCTTAAATTAAGTTTAACTTTAAAAATATTTGCACTCATGGCAACACATAATGAAAAAGAGTGATTGAGAAACACTTGAAAATGGCAACATTTCTCAGTTTAATGAGGAAGCAAGCCAAGTTAGGTTTTAAAACTATTATATCTGGATTAAATATAAGTTGGTTTGACTTTTTGTACCAATTTAGAATCGTGTGCATATACTGGAATACTGATAAACTGATATAGTATTTTCTCTTAAGAAATTAGATCCAATTAGGATATATAATGAGGCTCATATTCATTGCCGGTACTGTCAAAATAAAACAAATATGCTTTGGAAGTATTCTTCCCAAGAAGAAAACCCAGGTTTTTTACTATGAAATAAAATACTTGCCTTCCTAGAGAAAATCAAAAACATGACATCATAATGCCCCCTATTGTTTAAAGTTGGGTACGCATCAGAAACTGTACCCAAATTATACACAAATAAGTGGACATTTTGGTAACTTGTGGTGAATTTATAACAGCAACAAACGTTAAAAAATAAATACATCTCCTAGACTCTTAAGAGCGCATTTCCAAATAGCTTAAGATTTGTAACTTGAATAATCTGCCCACCAAAAGGGAGATTCTCAGAGCTCCGGAAGATACAAATTAAAATCTAATTGTGTGACAATAACAGTAAACTTATTTTCATGTATATATTAAATGAATATGCTTTATCTTTATTTCATTAAAACAATGACCCCGACAGACACCATACCTGCCCCCAAATACTTAAGCATCACATAAAAATAGCCCCAAATACAGGCTATCCCAGAAGAAAGAGGAAGGTGTGATAAATGAACTGACCACATGGTGGCAACATTTCACCACATAAATGCAAATAAACCAGCACTGGACACTGGAAATCCCCTGGATTTAAAGAAAGGACTCAGAGTAAATAAAGGCTCACTTTCTTTAAAGTACTTTACTCCTTTTATAGTGCTACTTTACTTTCTCTATAGTAAAGTAAGTATTACCTAACATTCTACCAGTATGCAGATACTAATTTTATTTTGGGGTCGAGTACGTCATTTCCCACGTATAATCTGGCTTACATGCAATGTATACTTTATTTCAACCTTTTAAAATATTCCATTAAATTTAAATTTCAATGTGTGAGGAACTTGTTGATTTTTTCCCCTTGGAACAGTTATGTTTTATTGAAGCCTGTTGTGGAGTAGGGCTGTCTCCGGAACCTATTCCAAATCTACGCCCCTGCTCAACTACTCCCTCAACCCACCCTGGTGGGAGAACCCTACAGAAGCCTTCTGGACGCCACAGATATTCCTGGCATCCAAACTGTAAACAACCCTAGGGCTGGAAGAAATCTGATTATGCTTTAGTGGAAATACCTGGAGTGGAGAAATAAGGCATTCCAGTTCTCCTGACAGCTGGGCCTGAAGTGGTTTTCTAAGAGAATCTCAACTGTCTTTATTATTGACAATTAAGTCCACAACATTTAAAAGAACCAAGAGGTAATATTTGATTAAATAATTGTGACAAAGATAAAAGCACGTGACATACTTTTTTACTAAGTAGATACCTTCAGGTCACATGTTTATCTACAGTGGAAGTTAACCCATTTTCTGAAGTCTCCTAATATGTGTACTAGTCATTCACGCACATCTGTAAGACAGTAATGAGTGATAACCTCTCCATTCATGAGCACGTAGACCTGATCAAAGATGCAATTCCCTTAGAAATTAACTACCGTCCTTGTATTATTCTACGGTCAGAGTGTAGGGCTCCAACCCTCTCACAGATGGGTACCCAAAGTGATTACAAAGGCAGGAAATTACCAATGTCTTTTTTAAAAATATTTATTTATTTGGTTGCACCGGGATCTTCGTTGCCCCGTGCGGGATCTTCCTTGCGGCGTGCAGGATCTTTAGTTGGGCCACGCGGGATCTTTTAGTTGTGGTTAAGAGTCCGCACGCCGCAACTAAAAAAGGACCCCCCTTGCCTCAACTGAAAGATCCCACATGCAGCAACGTCCTTCTACAAATTCAACATTGCAATTGGAAGAGCAATCCAACCGCTACATTTTTAAAAAATGACCAATGGCAACATTTCGGCTTAAAAAATATCTATATCTTATCACTTAAACATGAGTTATAAAACAATAGGTGTAAAAAAGTATGTAATTAAGACTAAATTACAATTTGCATGACAAGTTAATAATGGCTCAAGAGGATGTTAGTAATGCATTCCAAGTATGCATTCCAGGGAAATAATTAGACATTAAAAAGTTGTGATTTGCCGGGCTTCCCTGGTGGCGCAGCGGTTAAGAATCTGCCTGCCAATGCAGGGCACGCGGGTTCGAGCCCTGGTCTGGGAAGATCCCACATGCCACAGAGTGACTAAGCCCGTGAGCCACAACCACTGAGCCTGCGCGTCTGGAGCCTGTGCTCCGCAACAAGAGAGGCTGCGACAGTGAGAGGCCCGCGCACCGCGATGAAGAGTGGCCCCCACTTGCCGCAACTAGAGAAAGCCCTCGCACAGAAACGAAGACCCAACACAGCCAAAAAATAAATATAAATAAATAAAGTAATTAAAAAAAAAAGTTATGATTTGCCATATAACATGTAACTTAGGATATGTGAACGTCACAGTCAATTAAATATACATATGCATAAATATCTATTTATAATACATAAACCCACACATACATTTGAAATTACAGAGCACAGAATTATTCATAAAATTTTTTATTCATTAAAATCTGTGTACTCTGACCCTACTTTTATACAAGATTCCAATACCAGTACTCCCAGAGAAACCGATGGAGCAAGTATAGTGCAGTGACTCAAACATTATAGAGCACCACTATATGTATATTTGTGAAATGATGGTATATTTTCTAGTTGCCACTGATGTTACCAAGCATTCCTAAAAAGAAACTTAAGTCTTGAGGAAAATTTGTGTTATTAGTAATTTACTGGTAGTTTGTAGGCAAACAAAAATTTTAGGATGCTTGGCCAGCCTTGTTCCATAGATCAGTGATTTGTGGAAATATCAGAAATCTTAAGCTACATGCAGGACAAATAAGATGTAAGGAAGCTAATGTTAAGGTTTTTTTGTTTTGTTTTGTTTTGTTTTTAACGTTTTTATTGGAGTATAATTGCTTTAAAATGGTGTGTTAGTTTCTGCTTTATAACAAAGTGAATCAGTTATACATATACATATATCCCCATATCTCTTCCCTCTTGCGTCTCCCTCCCTCGCACCCTCCCTATCCCACCCTTCTAGCTGGTCACAAAGCACCAAGCTGATCTCCCTGTGCTATGCGACTGCTTCCCACTAGCTATCTATTTTACATTTGGTAGTGTATATATGTCCATATATACACTACCAGTCTCTCACTTTGTCCCAGCTTACTCTTCCCCCTCCCCGTGTCCTCAAGTCCATTCTCTAGTAGGTCTTCTTCTCTATTCCCGTCTTGCCCCTAGGTTCTTCATGACTTTTTTTTTTTTTTTAGATTCCATATATATGCGTTAGCATGTGGTACTTGTTTTTCTCTTTCTGACTTACTTCACTCTGTATGAGAGACTCTAGGTCCATCCACCTCACTACAAATAACTCAATTTCGTTTCACTTTATGGCTGAGTAATATTACATTGCATATATGTGCCACATCGTCTTTATCCATTCATCTCTTGATGGACACTTAGGTTGCTTCCATGTCCTGGCTATTGTAAATAGAGCTGCAATGAACATTGTGGTACATGACGCTTTTTGAATTATGGTCTTCTCAGGGTATATGCCCAGTAGTGGAATTGCTGGGTCGTATAGCAGTTCCATTTTTAGTTTTTTAAGGAACCTCCATACTGTTCTGCATAGTGGCTGTATCAATTTACATTCCCACCAACAGTGTATGAGAGTTCCCTTTCCTCCACACCCTCTCTATCATTTATTGTTTGTAGATTTTTTGATGATGGCCATTCTGACCAGTGTGAGATGATATCACATTGTAGTTTTGATTTGCATTAACCTAATGATTAATGATGTTGAGCATTCTTTCATGTGTTTGTTGGCAACCTGTATATCTTCTTTGGAGAAATGTCTATTTAGGTCTTCTGCCCATTTTTGGATTGGGTTTTTTGTTTTTTTGATATTGAGCTGCATGAGCTGCTTGTAAATCTTGGAGATTAATCCTTTGTCAGTTGCTTCATTTGCAAGTATTTTCTCCCATTCTGAGGGTTGTCTTTTCATCCTGTTTATGGTATCCTTTGCTATGCAAAAGCTTTTAAGTTTCATTAGGTCCCATTTGTTTATTTGTGTTTTTATTTCCATTTCTCTAGGAGGTGGGTCAGAAAGGATCTTGCTGTGATTTTTGTCACAGAGTGTTCTGCCTATGTTTTCCTCTAAGAGTTTGATAGTGTCTGGCCTTACATTTAGGTCTTTAATCCATTTTGAGTTTATTTCTGTGTATGGTGTTAGGGAGTGTTCTAATTTCATTCTTTTCCAAGTAGCTGTCCAGTTTTCCCAGCACCACTTATTGAAGAGGCTGTCTTTTCTCCACTGTATATTCTTGCCTCCTTTACCAAAGATAAGGTGACCATATGTGCGTGGGTTTATCTCTGGGCTTTCTATCCTGTTCCATTGAGCTATATTTCTGTTTTTGTGCCAATACCATACTGTCTTGATTACTGTAGCTTTGTAGTACAGTCTGAAGTCCAAGAGCCTGATTCCTCCAGCTCCCTTTTTCTTTCTCAAGATTGCTTTGGCTATTCGGGGTCTTTTCTGTTTCCATACAAATTGTGAAATTTTTGTTCTAGTTCTGTGAAAATTGCCAGTGGTAGTTTGATAGGGATTGCATTGAATCTGTAGATTGCTTTGGGTAGTATAGTCATTTTCACAATGTTGATTCTTCCAATCCAAGACATGGTATATCTCTCCATCTATTTGTATCATCTTTAATTTCTTTGATCAGTGTCTTATAATTTTCTGCATACAGGTCTTTTGTCTCCTTAGGTAGCTTTATACCTAGGTATTTTATTCTTTTTGTTGCAATGGTAAATGGGAGTGTTTTCTTAATTTCACTTTCAGATTTTTCATCATTAGTGTATAGGAATGCAAGAGATTTCTGTGAATTAATTTTGTATCCTGCTACTTTACCAAATTCATTGATTAGCTCTAGCAGTTTTCTGGTAGCATCTTTAGGATTCTCTATGTATAGTATCATGTCATCTGCAAACAGGGACAGCTTTACTTCTTATTTTCCAATTTGGATTCCTTTTATTTATTTTTCTTCTCTGATTGCTGTGGCTAACACTTCCAAAACTATGTTGAATAATAGTGGTCAGAGTGGGCAACCTTGTCTTGTTGCTGATCTTAGTGGAAATGGTTTCAGATTTTCACCATTGAGGATGTTGGCTGTGGGTTTGTCATATATGGCCTTTATTATGTTGAGGAAAGTTCCCTCTATGCCTACTTTCTGGAGGGTTTTTATCATAAATGGGTGTTGAATTTTGTCAGAAGCTTTCTCTGCATCTATTGAGATGATCATATGGTTTTTCTCCTTCAGTTTGTTAATATGGTGTATCACATTGATTGATTTGCGTCTATTGAAGAATCCTTGCATTCCTGGGATAAACCTCACTTGATTATGGTGTATGATCCTTTTAATGTGCTGTTGGATTCTGTTTGCTAGTATTTTGTTCAGGATTTTTGCATCTATATTCATCAGTGATATTGGTCTGTAATTTTCCTCTTTTGTGACATCTTTGTCTGGTCTTGGTATCAAGGTGATGGTGGCCACACAGAATGAGTTTGGGAGTGTTCCTCCCTCTGCTATATTTGGGAAGAGTTTGAGAAGGATGAGTGTTAGCTCTTCTCTAAATGTTTGAGAGAATTTGCCTGTGAAGCCATCTGGTCCCGGGCTTTTGTTTGTTGGAAGATTTTTAATCACAGTTTCAATTTCAGTGCTTGTGATTGGTCTGTTCATATTTTCTATTTCTTCCTGGTACAGTCTAGGAAGGTTGCGGCACCACTAGGTGGCGCTATTCTGAACGTTTCCCTTAATTTTTAAATTATGTCTACTTAGTGTTCTTTTCAGTGTATCCTATGAAAAAGCAAATATAAATAAATAAGAAATAAAAATTATTTATTTTAATGTAATTAATATAGATTTTAGCAGAATTACATGGAAAATTTCCTTATTGCTTATGAAACTCCCACACATCCTAGAGCCGAGAATACAAAGAGATGAAAAATGCCTGATCCTCAATTGAACCATTATGGGAAATAAACGCATAATGTCTATAGTGTTAACAAAATTCGAGAAGTCGATGTAAAAGCATGTAAATTAGAGATACAAGATAAATTCCCCAAAAGAAAAAAAGAGGTAAAAAATTCAAGATGATTCTCACTGGGGATTAGGAAGTGGGAGTGGGCGATTCTTTGATAACACAGAGAAAAAAGGAAGTAATTTAACTTGCAGTATAGGTTTCCTCCTCTCTTTCAAATAATCTATATAGTTTTTTCCCCATCATGAACTGCTCAACATTAGCATCATCTTGCTCTTAAATTTACATAAAGAAATAAACCTAAAGTAATTGGGAAAAATAAAAATAGTCTATGAATCTGCTCTAAGTGTAACCATGACTGTGTAATAAGGAAATATTTGGGTGAGAAATTTTAGTTAATTATTTATGAGGTAATAGTATATGAAGAAATAGTAGATGCAATGAAGGAATAAAAGGAAATTTTCAAAAATGTATGACCAATGTTCATTATGTACAAATGTCTGAACCAGCTGGACCTCAAACACTGTATGATGTTCCTCTATACTCATGTTTACCTGGAGTAGACTGTTTTTTATCTTAAATGCACTCTTAATGACTAACCTTGTTTGATGCAGTTTAGGGTGATGCACAAGAAAGTTTAACCAGAAAAAATAATTAATTTAACTGTTCTGTGGCAAATATTAGAGAACCAATCTTTTACCTAATTACAGACCAGTTAGGATAATTTGGGCTACACGTAACATGCAAGCCGATTCATAGTGACCCAAACAAAAAGGGTATGTGTTGGCCTGCATAACAGGCAGTCCAGGGTTGAAAAATCTCTCTCTTCTATTATGTCACTAAGGACCTGTTCTCTCAGTCTCTTCATTCTGCCATCAACAGCTTAAACCTAAACCAGCTTCCAACCTCCTGGTTTTATGGTGGTCACCAGTACTGATCAAAGCCACATGTTTCCTTGTTCATGACCAGCTCAAGAGAAAGAAAACACCTCTGCCCTAACCACACAACATAATTCCATTCAATTGGACTAACTGGGCCACTTAGGTTATCACATGCCCATTCCTAAACCAATCACTGTCACCAGGGGAATGCAATGCACCAGCTGGCTTATGCCTGAGTTGCTGACACTTGAAGAGGAGCGGGATTTTCATGATTACCCTGGATTTCTCAAGCTTTACTCTTGGATTTAAACAATTTGATAAAGTGCATGGCAGCTACAATGGGTGTTGAGGGAGACACAGATGTTTGGAAGTTGACAGCAATCTCGACTCCCCCACTGAATAAAACACCAGCTAGCTTAAACTGCCTACCATTCATACCCGATATTTACCATCTCAATACTGAGTCAATATCTTTTAATATGTTTTTGCTTAGAAAAGGACTTTCCTTTGAACGATTTTCTTCTCAATAAAAGGTTGCTGCCTGAGCATATCCTTTTATAATATAGAGATAGATAAAATATACATCCAATTTGATGAATAGACATGAAGAAAATATTTAACTCTCAAAGTAGTACAGATATTTAATTCTACTCTACATAAACATCATGTATTTATTTGTGTGCAACTTTTTTCCCAAATATTTAGCTGTTACATTAACTATCCTTTCTAGTTAAACTTTCTTGTGCATCACCCTAAACTGCATCAAACAAGGTTAGTCATTACGAGTGTATTTAAGTTAATAAACAACCTACTCTAGGTAAACCTGAGTTTGGAGGGGCATCATTTTAAGTTCCAGCTGGTTCAGACATTTGTACATAATGAGCACTGGTCATATTTTTTTTTAATTTCTTTTTATTCCTTCATTGCATCAACAATTTCTTCATATAATATTTGTTCATAAATAGTTAACTAAAATTTCTCACCCAAATATCTCCTTATTACACAGTTATGATTACACTTAGAGCAGATTCATAGACTATTTTTATTTTTCTCAATTATTTTAGTTTTATTTCTTTATTTATATTTAAGAGCAAGAAGATGCTAATGTTTAGCACTTCATGATAGAAAAACAAAAACTATATAGATTTGAGAGAGAGGAGGATACCTATACTACAAGTTAAATTGCTTCCTTTTTTCTTTGTATTGTCAAAGAATCCCCCACTCCCACTTCCTAATCCCCAGCAAGAATCATCTATAATTTTTTACCTCTGTTTTTCTTTTGGGGAATTTATTTTGTGTCTCTAATTTACATGCTTTTACATCGACTTCTTGACTTTTTGTTAATGTTACAGACATTATGCATTTATTTCGCATAATGTTTCAACTGAGGATCAGGCATTTATCATCTCTTTCTATTTATTGACTGTAGTATGTGTGGGAGTTTCATAAGCAATGAGGAAATTCTCCACATCATTCTGCTAAAATCTGTATTTATCTCTCATTGGTACTTCACAAAGGGAACATTTGGCTTTATCACCATTCATCATGAGGTACTCTATTAGGTATTTATTTTAAAAGGTAACTGAGTAGCCCAATGCTGGCTGTGTGATGGTCTGTCTAAGGTCCATGGTCTAGTCGGCTGTGACTCTTACAGAAATTTGTTCAGGGCTATTCAAACATTATGCCTGTCATACCTGGACTTTTTCATTCAGCTGAAGCTCCAAAGCTGAAAACAAAGAGGATAATTCTTCCCAATTTTAAAAGAGTCATCAGAGAAGCTGTGCTGAACTTGCTAAGTGATGACCTAAAAATAGACACCTTAGCCCATCACCCATACAAGGGTATATAAGAGGTAGTGAGGAGAATGATTCAAGGATAACAAAGAAAACAGATTTTTGGAGAGAATTTTCAGAGGGCCAGGCAATCTTCCAGTCCTGTGAGGTAGGGACTTCTTCTTACCCATTTCAAAACAAGTAGGAAAGATGTAACCCAACCACCTGGAGAACTTGATCTCGGGTTTCTAGAGTTCATGGGGTGCTGGAGCTGGTGCCTAATTCTCAGTTGGAGATGTGTTAATGTTAAAAATCCATCAGGAAGTATCTTGACACATGAATGATGGGCGTGGGAAGCACATATGTATTGCCTGTAGGCCACAATGACCCGGTGAGATCCCCAAATGGTGGGACATGAATTGTTTTCAGAAGGATCCAGCAGAAAAGTTTGAAATGTTCTGGGAGATAGAAGCTAAAGGGGTGTCTAAATCAGCAGGAAGGAATGACCTTTCTATCCTCTGTGTGGCTATGTCACTGGTAAATACACAGATTCATTTATTGCATTTTGAGTTTGACTTTTAGGGATTCCATTTTCAAATTTAAATTAGTTTTTTAGTTATTGAAATATATAAATAGTTGAAAAGTCAAAGATTTTTGAAACAAAGATTTTCAGTGAAGTCTAGTTGTCATCTGATCTTTTTCTTTTATGGCCTGCTCCTGCATCCAGATAGATGGATTGATAGATTGATAGAGATAATAGATAGATCTATAGATATAAATAGGTTTCTATATATAAACACACATTTATGTTATATATATCATATATACACACATAATACACACACATATGCACTTACACACACACACACACACACACACACACAGATTTTATAGCTACATAGTACTCCATAGTACTCCACTGTGTGGATATACCATAGTTTATTCAACCATTTCTGATTGATAGATAGTTTTGTTTTCCCCATTACAAATAGTAGATAATACTCAGAGAGGGAGGGAGATGAGTCTGGGAACTAGGAAAGAAACAGAATGTGTAAGGCTTTCAAAGCCATAGTAAGAATTTTGGACTTTATTCTAAGGACATCCACAGCCATTGAAAAGTTTCGAGCAGAGGACTGACATGTTATGCTGTTTGTTTTGTCTAGGACTGTGTGAACTGAAGAAGAGAGGCCCAGGAAGGTGATTACTGCATGAATTGCAAAGGCAGTTCTCTGTTAGGAAGATCATTTCTATTAATGAAATATGTCCTTTGCTTACCCTGAAGTCTACAGTTTTAAATAATTTCCTAGGAAAGCAGATTGATATAATCAACTAGAGTCTGCAAGATACTTAAAAATAGGTTTCCAAGATTAAGATTTTAAGTTTATATTGCCTGGTCCCAGGGCATATATTTATTTAACATTTCAGAGTATATAAAAAATCCCATACAGATTATAAATTAAGGAAATGCAGAGTAATTTCTGTATGTACACAAAGATTGAAATCTGAAATAGCTTTGTGTTCAATGAGAGTCCTGAAGGTCATTTAGTTTTTCAGAATCTGTAAAGCTTTTCCAAAACCATGCCATTAACTCTCCTGTAGTACTACACATTAGAGCTAATAACGCAGTTACAACTTATGTGGTTAAACAGTGACATTGCTTTTTTCCCCCAAAAGGTCTTCTTTTTAGACATATAGTCATCATTGTACAGTTGTATGGATTCACCTTGCTGCAGCCAAAGTAAAATTATCAATATAAGTTCTCTGTCTTAGTAAATGCCAGAGTTTCTATAAATTAACCAAGTACTGAATTTCATTAAGGCTCTAACCTATTTTAAAAGAGTATGTAGTGTTTCCAGGCAAAGACTCAGGTTCTTTTTTTCTTTTTTCAAGTGGCTTAAAGAACAAAGGTTTTTTTTTGGCTGTTGTTTCTTTTTGTTCTTTTCTTGTTTGTTTTGCCAACTTTTGCCTTGTGAAATGTGTATAAATTCTCTTTCTCTAAAAACCAAAACAGTTACATTTTAATATTCTAGCTACAAATAATAAATCTTATGGGATTCCTGGTAAATGAAGTAAACCTTTATACTACAGAGGAGGAGAAGGAGAAGGAGGGGGAAGAAGAGGAGGAGGAAGAGGAAGAGGAAGAGGAAGAAGAAGAAGGAGAAGAAGGAGAAGGAGAAGGAGGAAAAGGAGAATATGTGGCCACCATATTCATGGGTGGCCTTGAAAGATATTTTGGATGAAAATCTTCTCAAGGGGAAGATCAACAAGGAGTGCACCTGCTCGTCTAGTTTGTGCGAGAAGTGGCCAAAAGTGAGACAATGTATAGATTCCTAGGCAGTAGCCAAACAGATGAACTTCTGGTCAGGACATTGGAAAGGACCAAAAGTTCAGAAATAAGAAGGTATGGGGTAGAGGTATATGTCTGGACATATGGAATGGACAGAAAGTATAAATACTCTGTAGCAATTTTAATGCCCATCAAAAAACATGAACCACAGAAAACGTCCTGGATAACTAAGTACACAAAATTACTTGACCAACGGATATTAGCTAATCTCATTACCAGCAACTTCAGACTTAGCATAAAGGGTATATTAAGAGAACGGTCACAGTGGCAGAGATGGAGGCTATGGATGGCTCAAGTGCATGGACTCCCACTTACCAAGCTCTAGGTAGCTACTTCTGCTTCTGAACATGTAACTTGTTCAGTAACAGAGACCAACTCTGTGCATCTGATTGTTGAAAACAGGTCTCCATGTGTTTCTCATACGTTTGAAGGCTTTACCAGCAGAGGCACTGGCCACTTTTGTTCAGGACTATCTTTTCAAGGATGTTTGTAGTGAATAGACTTGGAAGACAGAGGTCGTGTCTTCCACTGGAGTTAAGAGGCAGGTTTGTTTACTATTCACTACTATAGTGATAGCACCTCCTTCTGAGGAAAAGATACAAACCTACTTCCCATTATAAAATATCTGGGTTCCCTAAGGTTGGGGTTCCTGTTCTGTCCAACTCACTGCATGTGTATTCCTCTTCACAAACCCCTTTTGGGAAATGGGGCTGGAGCAAAGATGATGTTACTCTCACTACTGCTGTTGCTGTACATAATAAATGGCCTGTTTTCTCTGATTCAAGAGTCTCATGTCTTCTGGCAAAATCTATGAAACTATGGCAGGCTAATGTAGTTTGTAAATAGAGTAAAATCTCAGCTCTTTCACAGTTCTTGACAACAATATGTCACTATTACTTGAGGAGAGCAATGGACCAGTTGGAACATGTTGACTACATTGGCCCCTTCCATTCTAGAAAGGCCAACAGTCCTTCCCTCTTAGAGGAATAGATGCCTATTCTGGGTATGGATTTGCCATTGTTACCTGCTTAGTTTCAGTGAGCACCAATATTTCAGGGTTTATGGATTTCATATGGCATAGCATCAGATCAGGTAACCTACTTTGTGGTGAAAGAGGTATGAGAGTATTATTGGAAACCTACTTTGTGGTGAAAGAGGTATGAGAGTATTATTGGGCTGTAGAATCCAATAATTATATCACATACCAAACCATCCAGAAGCAGCCAACCTCACAGAATGCTGGAACAGCTTTAAAGGCTCAGTTTCAGCAACAGTTCAGAGGCAATTCTCTGAAAGTATGGAATGCCACACTTTGGTATGTATTAAATTAGAGGCCTCAATATGGCATTGTGTCCCCAATAGAAAAATACAAAGATTTGAGGACCAGAAGGTAGAAGTAAGAGTGACCATATATAGCATCACTCCCAAAGACCCAATGGGGATTTTGTGCTTCCCGTCCTACAGCTCTGGGCTGTGCAGAAATGGAGCTCCTGAAAGCCAAAAGGATTATACTATTATCAAGATCATCAACAAACATTCCATTATATTATGAGCTACAGCTGCCACCAAGGCGCCTTGTCCACCAGGACTCCTCGTGTCTAGAGACCAGCCAGCAGACAAAAATAGAAATCACCATGCTAACAAGGGTAACTGACTCTGAGTGGCAGGAAATGGTGAGGCTGCTTTTTCACAATGGGGGCAAGAAGGAACACATGTGGAACCCAACTTATCCACTTGGGTACCTCCTAGTACTCCCTTGCTGAACAGATATATGCAGCAACTCAGGCCTGATAAGGGCATGATCATCAAGCATTCAGACCCTCAGGACACCACCAAGTAGGTAATCAAGATATGCTGAGGTGATAGCTGAGGGCTTTAGAATGGATCTTATAGGTGGAAAAAGATGAGAACCAACGAGATCAACCACAGTGACCAAGGCTGTAGTTCACCCTATAAATTTCCCTCTTTTAAGTTTCCCCTCAGGAAGACAGATCCATGGGAACCATGGAGGAGCTCCTCCCCAAGTAAGTGTGGAGAAGTAAATCTGTGTAGAGCAAGTGCTAAACTGTGGCAACCATGAAAATGGGCCATTCAAATATCTTGCTGAATGAAGTGTAATTGATCGGTGGCCCAAGCTGTTACATTAGGAATCCACCAACATGACTGTGCTGAGGCCACACTTCCCACATGCTGCTTCTAGCCAAAGACTGAACACAGAAGGAATTCCTCTGATGGGAAACTTTGGCTCAAAACCTCCCATTGCCTTAGCTGAAATTTTCTTCAAACTGCAGTGCAAGACCCTCCTTCCTTCCTTCTCTCCTTCACAGAAGTGAGAACTACATTAGAGTCAGAAGGCTTTCCCCACCTTCTCCAGCCCCTTTTCGTTTGTCCCTCACAGATGTTTTCTTCAGTATAGTTCTTGCACATCTAACCCCATCTTGCCTTCTGCCCTTAGAGGACCCAAACGAACACAGAGGCATCATTAATAAGTACATCCAGAATAAAAGACTTTATATTAAGTAAGCCACTACCAATAGTGTCAACAGTGACCTCCATTAGCTCTCCTGGATGTAATCATCAGGAATTCTGTGAATATGTGTCAGAAATAGAAGCTGAGTACTGTACCTTACAGCAATTCTATAACTCAACAGTGACACTGCATTGCAATTTTCTTGAGGTCAGAGCCAAGATTAAACTTTTTGTGATCAAGAAGAACTGTCTTCAAACACTCTTTTTGAATGTTAAATGAATTTGGAGATTACCATTTGTGGTAGACTTGATAATATTTCTTAATTAATTTGACCTAAAATTACAAGGCAAAACTATAAGTACTGATATCAGTACTTATATGCAAAACTTACACTGTAGGAGTGTCATTTGGATGACAACTAATATTGTTTGAATCATAAGTAAGTAAGGTCAAGCTGCTTCATACACCGCCTAGGTTGTCAAAAGTTAAGATAAAAAGAAATACCTCCACTACCACACAATTTTGAAGGAGATATACTTTTCAAGCTCATACTAAGTTCTAATAGTTCCATGTTCAAAGGAAATTTCCATGTTTCAAAATTCATTTAACTACGTAAGTGAGGAGCTTCCACCTAACCTACAACTGAAAAGGAATAATCTGAAATGTAATGACATACTAAAAGGCAAATATCTAGAGAAGAATCTAACAGAATTATATAAGTGCCTTTCATGTGCTCAAGGATTAATATCAGTATTTGGCAGAATTTAGCTCTGTGAAAAGACATTTTCAAAGATAAAATAATAAAATCTCATTACTGATCAGCATTGTGATGAATACTTGCAATTGATTTTGATGACAGGAAACAATGACTTGGAACCCAATTAGTGAATATTATTCCTAAAGGAGAATTCCACTTTTCTGATTAATATGCTTATATTACCAAAAATTGTCTTCAATAATTATGTTTTGAATGCCATCAATAAGATTTGTGGAATCCTGATTTCTCACTTGTTATTTAATGTCCTCTATAATAGTCTCAATTTTGCCTCTTGGCCCACAAAGCCTAAAGTATGTATTATCTGATCCTTTCCAGTGTAGGTTATGAGTACAAAAGTTTCAAAAACAGAAACCATATGCAAAGCCTTGATTGTTTTTCCTTGCATTTGATATTAATTAAATATACTCTATTTTCCAGAGTGCTATTTGAGAACAATTCTGTGATGCCTTCAAATACAAACATGTTTGCAGCAAAGCAGATATGTGAGGGGAAAATGTCTATGAGGAGTTTTGAATGATGCCATTTAGATTTTCACAACCCAGTTTCCTTAATCTTATACTGCCTGAAGTCATCATTTGTGGCTTGACATATGACAAAATTATTTGAAATTGTTCAACATGCTCCATTATAGTAGTATTCTTAATGATATCAGATGCACTATTAATCTTATTTGTAAATTATACTGGTGCCTAAAATGTTTTAGCTGTATTTAAGATAAGTTTCAAAATACAAGAATATACCAATAACAGTGATCTAGGGTAAAATATGACTATGCAGAAATTATATGCTTGGGCAGTGCAGGAAGCTATTTACAGATTCTACCTGCCTTGCTCCGTGGTCATCCCCTGTGGCATACCCAGATATTTTCATAAGCTGGCAAGAAAAACACTGGGAGTGAGATAAATATGCAATTTATACTCAACAGAAAATGTAATAAAAATATTAAATGTATTTGTGCTCACATTAATAATCTTTAAGATTCAGTGTTAAAACTAATAATGAAGTTTTCAGAAAATATGCACACCCAAAATAAAGCTTTAAAGAAAAATAATGAATATTAGTTATATTACTCTTCAGAATGGAATTTCAAGAGTGTTATTAAAATTATAAAACAAATTAGACCCAGTTTGTTAATGCTTTTTTTAAAAAACTATTTTAGAAGATAAATGCTTTGTTAGAATTCATTCATCTCAAACTTATTCCTTCCGCATGCTAATTAATAGAACAGGATCATGGTTTTGTTAATTAAAATAAGATACCTCAGGGAATTGAAATTAATTTTGAAGTCCTAATAGATACTCTCATATCAATAAATCTCCCAGATGTTTTGTTAGCATTATATGAAAGTGGATAAAGGCATTCTTAGCTTGACTTTGGAGAAAGTGAGAGGGAATTATCCATTTTAGGCTAATCACAATGCATGAGGTAGATTAATGTAGTTTTTCATTAAGACTAATCTCCATGGATATGTTAGAAATTTCAGAATAAGCTTTCAAACACTATATATCTAAGTCTTTTGTTCAAATGTGATCCAGTTTAATAGTTACCGAAAGCTGTAACCATCTGGCAGATGTTTTCTGGCCTATGTGAAATGAGTTGAGGGGCTCATTTCTGTTTCCAATGAACACATGTCCAGGTCACCAGAAATACCACCACAATTTGCACCCTAATTAGCAATCTCAAGCATGTTGTGGGCTGCATGGTAATGGAACATGGGCTACTCTCCAAATTTGGAAATGAATCTATTCAGATACAAATAGAAATGCCCTTGTAGGGTCAGCATCAAGAGAGCTTGCATTTCTGTGTAGTGTAAATTTCAAAAACAGAAGATTGGGGTTTTTTTTTCTGGCTTTAGGTGTTCATTTGACATTTTCTCTGAAAAATTCTTCTTTTTCACTAGCAATTTTTTGATATAATACAGAGTAAAGCATATGTCATTATGGTTCTTAACATTCTGGGGAAAACAGACCCTTCTGAGAATCTGATAAAAGCTACAAGAGCTTACCCCATAAAATTAATTGATGAATATATACCAACATTTATATACAATGTCAAAGACTTTACAGAATAATGTTATCCTAAGATAAGGAAAAGATCTTAGAAACTATGATCAAGATTTTCACTGTGATGTGTAGACTAAATTCAATAAAGAAGCTTCTTCGTTACAATAATAGGCCCAATAAAAATACATGGTAAGAATTTTTAAATAAAAAATTCAATACAGTTGTCACTTCTTTCACATGCTAGTTGGAATGGTACCCCCCAAATTCCAACATTTTCTTAGGTTGGTAGTTCTCTAACGTCTGAGCCTATATTTCTATAAATATATTTATTTGGTCCTATAGGCTATACATTAAGCACAAGTCACTGCATTTTACATGAGGCCTTCCATTTTGTTTTTAACTATCAAATACCTGCTCTAAAAGATTAAATGGAATGTCCTTGACCTGTGAGAAGAATAATTATACAAGTATGAAAATGAAATTCAGGAGAGAAAACAAGAATTTTCTTTGTACCTCAAATTTATATAATATTAAGGCGGGTATACTCAGCTTGAAAAAATCTGTTCGTTTAAGTCAACTAATCTATATTGAGTTAGAAAGAGACATAAACAGGATAGAAGGGGTTGCTGTCCTTTTGACACAATGAGTGAGAGATGAACGCGTGGAAACAAGCAGCTCTAGCACAGCATGGGATAAGCCACGATGGGGAGGAACAAGATGGCACCGTAGTCCTTAAGAGGTAAACCTGGGTGATGCTCAGGGCCTCTGGACCTAGAGCTCCTGGAGGGCCACAGGTGGGTTTTATTTGATTCTAATTCTTATGTCCAGCATGATGACTGGCCAACAGAAAGTCACGTAATAGAGATTTTGTGTTGAAAATTCAGTTTGTCATGGAGTTGATGGTGGTGGTGGCGGTGTGTACGTACAACTTATAAAACATCAGAGCTTTTTGAATAGTCAATATGTATAATTATCTATACATGTTTTACAAAATGTGTTATACAAATCGAAAGATCAGAAGAGAGGTATGGACTAATATTATGAATTTGGGAGTTGATAGAAATTAGAGTGCGCATGTGGATCAGATTGTTCAGGGAGAGAGTATAGAATGAAAAAATTAAAAAAAGGACCAAGGATGCAGCATAGGTAACACCAAAATTAAAAGTTAGGTAAATGCAAGAAGGCCCTCAGAGTCGTAAAAGCAAAACCAGGAAGAAATAATATCAAATAAGTCAAAGAAGGAAAGTGTTTTGAAACAAGGGAGTTGTCAACCCAGTCAAGTGCCAAGAGAGGTCAAATGAATATGATTTTCTAAGCATATTTAGATTTGGAAACCAGAGGACCATATGTTACCTTGGAGACGGTTATTTCAGAGAAGTGATAGGCCTTTGACTTATGAAGCAAAAGCCAGATTGTGCTTGTCTAGGGAGAGAATGGCGCATAGTGGGTGGGGAGAGGAAGTTGAGAGGGCAAATAGTGATGTATATTTCAGGAAGCTTCTATTCAAACAAAGGAGACAAAGACTCTGGCATTGCAACTGACACAGACACCAATGAGAGAAATAGTACTCCAGATTTTCCTTCATGTGACACGTAGATTCCTGCCCAAAGGATTTCACACAGATTTAAGAACTCTCTGCCAGGAAGGGGAGGTCAAATAAACATTACAGTGAATTATGAGAAATGGTTTCTGGAATCACCTTTCCTCTAGGTTTATCTGTCCAAATTACTTATAAAATGTGCCTGAGGGTAAGGAAATGAAGCACCTGACACCTGGAGACCTTTTGCAACTCTGTGGCACTGTCATTCATTTTTTTTTTTTTTTAACTTTAATTAGCCTTTTGAGGAGCAACTTAAAAAGGCCAATGCACCATTTCTCAGATAATTCCTGGTTATAAAGAATATAAAATATGAGGGGAAAAATTAAACACAGATGACATAGAAGCCCTTAACTCGATTTCCTTATCTACAAATACTTGCAGCCAAATACTACTACAGTGTTCACTTTCCTTCCTTGCCATTGTTTTGTTTATTTCTACTTCACTTAAATAATTGGTTTTGCTCTGTGACTTCTCTTGTACACTAATGCATGCAAATATAAATGAATTAAATCAGCCAAAGAATAAAATTAGATGATAACGTATGACTCCTTCCCCCTCCGTTTTTTGCTAAATAGAACAATTTTTAAAACTGAAAACTGTCAAATTTAGCTTTTCCCCTTTGTTTACTTTAAACTAAAAGAGGGTCTAATCCTCTCCTTTCCTCTGGCACACTAACCAAAGGGACAAGCTGGGCCTCTGTGAGATCCCCTGTGGTCTCCTACTTTGTAATCTCATTTTAGTTACAAACTCAAGAAAATGCTGTTTTGGAAATCCTGCCCATTTGGGAAAACATGAATGGAACTTGAGAGCAGAGCATTATGCCAAGTGAAATAAGTCAGACAGAGAAAGGGAAATTCTGTATGATATCACTTAGATGTGGAACCTGAAAAAGCTGAATTAATAAAAACAGAAAGTATCATGGTGGTTACCAAGGGATGGGGGTAGGGTGAGGGGGAGAACTGGGAGACGCTGCTTAAGTGTACAAACTTGGAAATAGTAGATAAATAAGTCCTGGAGAGCTAATGCACCGTATAATGATTATAGTTAACAATACTGTATTATAATCTTCAAAGTTGCTAAGAAACTAGATCTTAGTTGTCTCCGCTGCAAAAATAGAAATGATATTTGTGTGACATGAAAGAGATGTTAGCTAAGGCTTTGGTGGTAATCAGACTGCAATATATACACATATCAAATCATCATTTTATATACCTTAAACTTGCACAAAGTTTTATGTCAACTATATTACAATTTAAAAACATTTAATAAAGATGATTATTTGAGGAAATAAAACTGTTTGGAATCCTTTTTCCGTCACTCTTTCTTTAAGCTCTTGGTGACAGGGTGACTTGAGGCTTTCTGTGTAACTGGATAGGCAGAGTTCACACTTCCACCTACCCGGGCAAAATTACAGATCCCTTCTAGACCCAGCAGAGGCATAAAAAGGCAATATTCATACAATAACTGAACAGGTTATGGTTGCTTATTAATTCAGTAAATATCTCAGTAGATACCTTTCTCTTGGTAAACATAACAGGGTGATCACAGAGACCCAAAAGAATCGACAAATGCCAGCTCTTAAGAAGGAGCATGAAACGAATCTTTAGTCTGGGAGGTCGGTCACGTTCTACTCTTTCTCACTTTCACTTTCCTAAAGAACTGTCTGTATCTGATCACATGTTTGTTTCATGAAGTGCCTGGCTTTAAATGAGTTAATGAACCTTTGCGGAGCAAAATAGGCAATGCTGGTTATTATGTGAATAGCAAGCTGATCATTGCTTCATTTCTCCTTAATTGTAATATCGTTTGAAAGCTTTATGCCACTAATATATTAGAAGTGATTTTGAGAGAATATTAAGATAATTAATATTAAGAAAAATTTGAAAGCAGATCAAATCAAAGCTGCTCTGTTTGAAAGGAGAGAAGAGGAGTCCAAAGTCTCTCTGCCCAGCCTCACGTACACCCCTGGCTGCACTCTGCATCCCACACCCTGCCCCTCACACTCAGAAGCCCCTGAGGCCTGTTCTTGGAACGTGAGGATTTCCAGAGACACAGTCAGAAATTCACTGATCTAGTCTATTACCTTCTCACATTCCTTTCCTCTCCTAACTTTGGTTATTTTATGACTCATAATCACCTTCAACTGTAGAGAAATCAAAGAACATTACTGGAACCGAATTTTGTAAAAAACATACACAGCACTTGTAAAACAGAGAGAAAATTACTCGCCTTATCAATTTACTGTGATTAACTAAATTAAATTAAATATATTTAATTTCTCTCATAGCATCTGATACAAAGATGATAAGGGTATACAAATTAATAAACAAAAACCTCAGTTAAATAGAGGGGCAGCTCTCACGCTCTTCCATGATAGCAGAGCCCAGCAGGAAGAAGAAAGACTCCCTCTTCTTGCCTGGCAAGAAGCTCAGTCAGTGAGAGACAGTCACAAATCAGAGTATGAAAAGCCATGGACTGTTTGTTTACTGTAGCCCTCCCAACTTCCTTTTCCCTCTATAAAAGAGCTGTCCTCTCCATTCATGCTAGGGACTTACTTCCACATGGCTCACCATAGTTGCAGACCCCAAACTGCAATTCTTTGCTGATCCTGAAAAAACTCTTTTTCTGCTGGAAAAATAACTGGCAGTCTATTTGTTTTAGGTTAACAAGACCATGTGAATTTCCTTCCTTCCCCTTCCCTCCTTCAAGTATTCCCTTTTTCAAGTGAACCAAGGACTCTAGTGATGCCCCAGATTTTGTAAAAGAAGAAATTTTATTTAAAGTCATGATTTCTGCAGTGAAAATCATTTTCTCTGTGTGTTTCTCCAAACAGGGGAATAAGTATTCTAAATAAGGGCTATAGAAAATGGAATTCAAATTCCATTCTCTGATGGTGGGCCTGAAGCATCTTGATGGGTTCAGCTCCCACCTGTTGAATTCCATCAGTGTGTCCTTAGTGATGCAATGAAATTTAAATTCATAGTAGCTCCCTTTTAGGGGTTAGTGTTGCATTATTAACAAAAGATACCACTACTGGAGTCTTTTGACTCAAACAGAAGGGAGCAACCCATGGCTTAGCCGGTGGTACAGTGCACAGTGTTGCCATATCTAACGAAGGCCATACGCATTATAGATATGGCAGATTTGTATATTGATTACAACAATTTTTCTGACAGATGAGAGTAAAATCCCAGTTCTTACAAAATCACAAAAGGGTCTCAAGGTAGGGGTTTCATGGCAGGTATTTCTCTTTTGTCCCTAAAAATCCATTCTCTATCCATCTCCACCTATCCCTACCTTGCTCTCTACTCAGAGAAACTGATTTCTTTGTTCTACAAAATAGAACCCCCTGTCTTCTTGTTGGAGTTTAGCCAGAGATGAGCCGGGAGATGGGGAGGTCAAGGGAGGGAGAAGTCAGAGTAGCTGTTTTCCTTTTACATACCTCTCATGTCAGCCAACCCCACCCACCTCTGTCTTTCTGGGTTCTTGCTGTAAGTCACACACTTGTCCCTTTGGGGCTGACTAGTAGCCTGAGGGGTATTCGTCCTAGGTCACCACACCTACAAATATAGAAATAATGGCTTTGTAAATAAATAAATATTTCTGACCTTGTTCTATTTTGAAGGTGCTTCTGTTTCCTCTTGGTACCCTGACCGCTGGGGGTCCCTTCCTCTTTCATATACAAGCAGCGCATGTGTTGGCCCTTCTCTGTGCTCATGCTCCAAATTCACGGCCTCCGGTCCACTGATACGTGCCTCTGTACTTCCTCCCTAAGAGAAAAAAGGACATAAAGGGAAAATCTCAAAAGAAGAGAAATGTTTATGGGGAAAAGGACCCTCCTAGAGAATCTAGGGCATGTGCTTATGTTCAAATTCAATTTGGAGAGAGAAAAATATTCGTACACATTCCTTTTTACTGTGAAAAACACCATTCCAAAATTCAGAACAACAAAAATCTCGATTTGCTATTTATTTAAAATGCTTAGTGCTCAAAACATAAATGTCAAACCATATAAAAGTTTTAAAATATGAGTCTTATAAACTAACTTCCAACCCCTGGTTCCATTTTCTTTTTAACAATTTACATTTTTTTCAAGATGGATATCAGAAGATATGCTTAAAATATTCTAAAAACATTCAAATATCTAAATATTAATATATGAAAATATTTATAAAATTATTCTAAAATATGCTTATGCTTTAGCTTCCTGATTTATACATTTAAATAGTACCTCTTGAGTCAACAACATTAGGTTATCTATTTAATAAAATCACACTTGCTTTCACCAAACATTATATGGATAAATGTATACAATTGCTTTTATGTTTTCAAGGTTTCTAAAATTTACCTTCTGTTATTTATCTATAACCATGTCCTCTGTGTTTTATCCATAGCTTGATTATACAAACTGACCAATAATAGCATTTATCATATGGCATACAATACTGCAGAATCAAATTATATGGGGGAAAAACGGATACAAGTAACCTTAAGCTGCTAAATATGTGCCAAAGGGAAAACATTCTCAGCATCAAGGTCAAATTAATTTTCTTTTCAGATACTCAATGAATTGCTCAAAACATTGTCACATGACTGTGCTTGTTCCTCCATCTTGAACCATAAATTCAGTTATGTATAATTTTAAATGAGAATTAAAAATAATCATACTCGAATCCGTAAATTATGTACAAATACAGTATTATTTATGTTCAACTTTCAATAGATTTATTAATCCTAAGAACAATTGTAATGAGAGTGAAATCATAGCTTCAGGAAGGTTACCTTGGTAACAGTTTGGCTTGGTTTCCATGGTTACAAAGAGTACAGCTGAGAGGCTCAAAGAATCACAATTTCCTTTGATTGGTAGAGTCTCAAAAATGATGATTTGGAAAGTGACAGGGGATTAAAAAAAAAAAAAAGAAAAAGGTTTCCCTTATGAGGAAAGAGACATTAAGTGTAATAATAGCACACATCCGTGTGCTCAGACACAAGACAGGCCTTTGAAATTTAATGAAATCTCCCTTCACCTCTTCATAAAAAAATTGGACAGACTATCTCAATTTATAACAGCATGAATCTGCAAACCCAAATTCCTGCTCCTGATTAACTGGTCAAAATATGTTAGATGCTTTATGAAGAACTTTTGAAAAATTAGTTTAAAAATTTACTAATTGACTTAAAAATGTAAGTGATTCAGAAGACTAAAATAAATATTCTTGATTTCTCTTTATTGTTTTCTGGGTTTGAGTAGGAAAAAATAATATGGCGTAATAGAAGTACAGTGAGTGATAAGGGCATTAAGAAATCAGAGTCAGGGATATCTCTGCAGCTAGTTGCATGTACTTAGGCATATCATTTTATTTGCAATTATCAGTACTTACTATCAAAAATGACACAGAAACTGAAAACTACCTAAGCTACTCGTTGGAAAATACTATAATACATGATTTTAAGATCTCTTTCTGTGCCTTGAGTCCTTTGATTTTAAAATATTTCCTCCCAATTTGAAAAGCACACTGAAGAGATGTGTGGGCAGGCTTGGAAAAATGTGGACAAAAGCTCTAGACACTTAGCCCCTCCCTACTGTGTCAGAGCCTCATAAGAAGAAGGAAAAATGTCTAAGACTCTTCATTTAGATTTTCCCAGCAGGAAGGATGTTTAAAGGAAAGACAGAATGTACAATCTTTCCAAGAGTTAATTGTCTCCAGCCGGAAGGCAAAGCAGTCAAAGACAAAAGAACTTAAAAGGCAAGGCAGATCCTCTGAGGAGTTAGGCCCATAGAAATGGATGCACTAAAGGCCACGGGTCTAGACACCTTGACTGCAGTCTCCTAGTCCCCTTTACCAGGCAATGCCCCAACCCCTCAAACTCTAACCCCCCAGTTTGTAGACTAGACATGCTGGAAATTCTGTGGGCAGTAGCAACAGTTTCCAATTGTGTTTCTGTTCCTCTGCTTGGTGAGAATGTGGAAATGGCAGCTGGAAGAAGTGACAAAAGAACTACCCAGCCAAACCTTGTCAGAAGCAGAGGAGGGCTCCAGGATCCCACTTGACTTTGGATACAAGGGTATCCACCACAAAACAGAAACAGGATACACAGCCAACTTAGGACATTGAAATGGATACAAAATCTTTCACAAAAAATGGAAAAAGGAGTACAGAGATCAAATCTTCCAAATAAGATAACACAGAGTCCAGGTTGAATTCTACTCTTGATTTTCATGGTCTTGGGCTACATAATAGTAATAGATTGTGAAAAAACAAGATGTTAAACTGGAACTCTGTGAATTTTATATCAGGTCAGAAAAGAAAATCATGGAGGATTTATCCATACTACATCAAATAGATTAGAAGATCTTGGCAGAGCTGGATGAAAGATAAAAGCATTTTAATACTGCAAAGATGCTATTGGAAGGAAAAAGGAAGGAAAGAATGAGAGAAGAGAGAGAATGAAAGAAAGGGAAGAAGAATTTGGCTGAAAGGGAAGTTGGACGAAATGATGGCATGTAAAAGTGAAGTAAAAAATTAACTCCCGAAGGAAAAATTATCTAAGAAAATAAAAATTTCTTACTGTTCCTTGACAAAAAATAATATAAAGAAAACACAAACCCAAAGTATCAAAATACTAAGTTTACAGTGATAAAATAGCTGAATAAAATGCAAATGCAGAACTAAGGACCAAATTGAAGCGGCAAAAACAGCATTACAGAACTAAGAAATAATCTGAAAATAACAGGTACTTCCAGTAACTAGATTATACTAGGTAACATAGGTAAAATGCATAACATTAAAGATAATATAGGAAACTCTTGAGATAATAATGTGAATGCCGATGAACAAAGTTATGAAAGCAATTGGAAAAAAAAATAGTAGATACAGAGCTGGTAATAACAATGAAACCTAGGATAACCCTTGAAGTAGAAAGCACAACTAATGGAACAGAGAAAAATACTTTTAAACGAAAAATTTTCTTATATAAAAGAATAAATGGATGCATGGATCAAAAGATTATGTGTTTCTTTTTCTTTCTTTCTTTTTCTTTTTTTTTTTTTTTTTTGGCCACACCACGTGGCTTGCAGGATCTTAGTTCCCCCACCCGGGCCCTCAGCAGTGAAAGCGTGGAGTCCTAACCACCGGACTGCCAGTGAATTCCCAAGATTATGTGTTTCTAAAAGAAGTGGTGGCGCAGTGGTTAAGAATCCACCTGCTAATGCAGGGGACACGGGTTCAATCCCTGGTCCAGGAAGATCCCACATGCTGCGGAGCAACTAAGCCCGCACGCCACAACTACTAAGGCCTGCGTGCCTAGAGCCCAAGCTCCGCAACAAGAGAAGCCACCGAAATGAGAGAAGCCTGTACATTGCCACGAAGAGCAGCCCCCGCTTGCCGCAACTAGAAAAAAAAAAAAAGTACTAAAAAAAAGTGTTACAATACAATTAGCTTCTAACATAATAGTCAACTTCTTGAACTTCAAGGCTAAAGAAAGTATTCTTCATTCATCTAGGTAAGGAAAGCAAGTCACTTATAAAGTGGGAAATGTCATTGTCCTCAGACAACCACATAAATATTGAAAAAGCCATAGGAGCAGAGTCTACAAAGATCCAAGAGGAAATCAAGTATAATCCAGGAATGTTATACACAGCCAACCTGTCAAGCAAGTGTAAAGACAACAGAAAGAAATTTTCAGATATGCAGGGTTTCAGGAAACATGAGCCCACAAGCCCTTTTTGAAAACACAACATCATGACAAATGTAGCCCTAAATAATATACTGACCTTGTGGTAAAGAGCTAATGGTAAACATTGAAAACTTTATGTGTAGAACTAAGACCAAACATTAAGATATGTTATAGAAAATAACTTTAGACTTTATTACATACGTGTGATTAATATATAAATTTAGGCTTTATAGAATAGAAAAAGAATCTATAAATTTCAAGCCAAGAAGGTGAAGAAAGGGGGGTTGTGTAGGAATATTAAAGGGGGTGATTAAGATAGACTGCATATAAAAGGTGATATTTAGGCAAAAATGCAAATGATATGAGGGAGTTTATTTACAAATATCTTGCAAAAGAACATTCCAGATAGATGTTAGTCAGCAAGGGCTCACTGCCTTATTTGCATAGAAGCCAGTACTATGGCACCAGCTTTTGAGAAAAGAAAGAACTTTATTTAGAGGTTGACCAGCAAAGAGACAGGAGGCAAGCCTCTCAAATCTGTTTGCCGATCCAAGGTTAGGGGTAAAATTTAAGGGGCTGGGGCAATCTCAAACTTGGAAGCTGATTGGCTAATATTGAATTAGTACATATAAGTTACTCATGCTGCTGGAAGCTAGATTTTCCTATGGAAGGACTTCTCACTTTGTAAAGGGCTCCAGTGGCAACATTTCTATTCTTTGAGTTCCATAGACTGAAGATTCTTGGCTCTGGGGTCATGCTGGAGACAGGGGTTCCTGTCCTGTACCTCCGCAGTGCTGTCTCTGTAAAACAACTCAAGGTTTGATTTATCAACAACCTATTTGAGGAGGCAAAGTCAGTTTAAGCTGACGCTGTTTCAATTTGATTTATCAACAACCTATTTAAGGAGGCAAAAACAGTTTAAGCTGATGCTATTTCATAGAGGGAGTAGTTAGAGCAAGTCGTAAAGTGGAAGAATCCCAGGCATGTTCTAGGAATAGCAAGGAGGCCAGTGTGACCAAAACAGACTAAGGGGAAGAGTATCAGAAGATGGGATAATAGAGACCAGATACTATAGGGTCTATCGAGCTCATTCCAAAGTTTGAGGAGCAGGATGATATGATCTAACTTATATTTTCAAAGAGTCATTCTTGCTGTTGCATTTGAGAATTAACTGTAGGGGGCAAGGGTAGAAACAGGGAGTCTATTTCCGAGACTACTGCAATAATCCAGGCATGGAATTATCATGGCTGGCCTAAAATGGAAGCAGTGAAAGTAATAAGAACTGGTGGGATTATTGATGTATTTTGAAGAAAGAGCCAAAGAACTTCCTGTGTGAAATATAAGGTGTGAGATAAAGAGAGGAATCAAGAATGACCCACAAGATTTGACCTGACTGGGAAGACAGGGTTACCAATGACTAGATGGGTAAAGCAGATTAGGAGTTCAGTTTGAACCTGCTGAGTTTGAGATGTTATTATATAAGTAGAGAGTTCAGAACAGCAGCCTGAGCTAGAGATATATTTTGGGGTAATCAACATTTTTAAAGCCATGAGACTAGAAAAGATCACCAAGGAAGTGAATGTATAGGAAAAAATGACTAAGGATTGAGCATTGGAGTATTCCAAAATAAACATTTGAAAGAAGTATCTCCAGCAAAACAGACTAAGAATGATCAGTAAAAACAAACAAAAAAGGGATATGCTAAAGCCTATTAAGAAAAGTGTGTCAGCAAATGAACTTATCTACAAAACAGACTCACAGACATACAGAAGAGACATGTGGTTTCTAAGGGGGAGGAGGGTGGGGGAGGGATGGATTGGGAGTTTGGGATAAGCAGATGCAGACTATTTTATATAGGATGGATAAACAATGAGGTCCTACTGTATAGCACAGGGAACTATATTGAAATCCTGGGATAAACCATAATGGAAAAGAATATAAAAAAGAATGAATATATATGTATAACTGAGTCACTTTGCTGTACAGCAGAAATTAACACAACACTGTACATCAAACATACTTGAATAAAATTTTTTTTAAAAAAGAAAAATGTGTCAGGAGGAGCACATGATCAACAGTGTCAAGTGTCAGTAGATCAAGCAAAAGGAAACAAAATTGACCACTGGATTTAAGAACATGGAAATTATCATTAACCTTAACAAAAGTATAGTTTTTTTGTGGAATGGTTAAGGCAAAAGTCCATGTGGAGCAAGTGAAGAGAACACAGAAGGAGAGAAGTCAGAGGCTGCAAATACAGAAATCTCTTTTGAGGGGTCTTGTTACTAAAAGGAGCAAAAAAATGGTCTGTAGCTGATAGGAGAGGGGGTCAAAAAAAGTTCAGATGGAAGTTGTAACAGCAGGTTGTACACTGATGGACGTGATCGTGCAGAGAGTGAAACTTGACGTAGGAGAGAAAGGAGAGAATTGCTGGTACAATGTCCTTAAGTGTGTCTGAGAGGAGGAGATGCCGTGCACACAAGAAGTGACCAGCATGGACAAACCATGTATGGATACACAGGGGAAAGCAGGCTATGCGCATGTATAGTTGCTGACAAGTGGATGATATGGTGGTCAGAGTTTCTGAAAGTCATGTTCAGATTGCTTTATTTTCTCAGTGAAGTAGGATGCAAAGTCATAAGCTGAGAAGAAGGATAGGATAGGAGGTGTTGATGCTTGATTAGAGGCATGAAATTGTTGTCTAGATTAGTGGATGAAATGGTAATCTGGCAGCACTGAGGAACCACCTGATTTTGAGGTCATGAATATAAAACTGAGACTGATATGCACTGTTTTGTGTCCTTTGTTCATGGTAAGGTACAGACCTGCAGTAAAAGTGTTGCAATTAACCAGGATTTTTTTTTTTTTTTTTTTTTTTGCTGGTTGCTTGGTTTCTGCTAAATAAGTACTACAAAATAGGAAATATGTATATTCGGGGGTGTGATTATAACAACTCTCCAAAGAATTTAGGCTCAATAAACAAGCAAATGAAGACATCAAGGGGGGTGCAAATGACAGGCAGGATGGGAGGCCTTGGTGCATCAAAAGATTGTTGCACTGAAAGTATCAGAGAGAACAGGCCAGAAATAGAGGAAGGAAATAGAGGATAAGATACATGAATTTGATATTATGGAACGACTGCATTCAGTAGTCACCAAAAATATCTAAGATACACTTATAAAGAGTATATCTTTTTAAAAAGTAGGCTGAGGTTGAATAGGAAACAAAATCATCAGAGGAAAGTAAAAGGGCAGGCATTGTTGGCATCATTTATGTGTATATTGTATTTTCCAAGTGTCAAGATAAAAGTAGTATTGAAACAGGTGACAGAGAGTCAGGGTCTAAAATCACTGAGAAGCGGAAAGCAATGTCAGCAGATACCAACAAGAGAGTAAACTTTGTTCTGTTCCTCTTTTTTTAATAAACATTTTTACCACTGTCTCTTCAGGTTAATCTGTGTACATCTAGTTCATTATTCCTTATAGCTGGATGCTATTCCACGGTGAGTATCCACCACACTTTGTTTATTCATTGTCCCAGTTACGGACAATCTAAGTTGCTTACAAATCTTCACTACCACTAGCTATCATGAGTGTCCCTTATGGTCCCAACAGAAGAATTTCACTGAGATATCTGCCCTCGGTATATACCCAAATACTGCCAGATTACTCTCTAGAGTGGAAACACCTATCCACACATCACACCAGTTAAAAATTAGAATGTTGCCACGACTTAAGGATCTACTTGTAGGTCTCTCCCCTTCACATATCTTCCTTACCTCTCTAAAGGTAACTAACAATCTGATATTCACTTTATTTTTCTAAAAATGTATACTTTTAGTATTTATGTATGCATTTGGTTTATAGCCCATTTCAAACTTTACAGAAATGGAATCACTCTATACAAATACTTTTTGCTGACTCACTTCTTTCGTTCAATATCATGATTGTAAGAAATAACCATATTGCATGCATGTAGCTGTAGTTTATTCATCTTCATTTATGTGGAGTATTTCATTATATAAGTATGTAACTATGTGTCACATTTTTTGTGAATGGAAATTTTGGTTGTGTTGGAGAAGGTAATCAAGTAACCGAGAGGACGTGACCACCAATTGACCCTCGAGCTGGACCCGGGCAATCAGAGGCTCCTCAATCCCTCCCCTGTCCGTGGAATGTGTGTTCTTCTTGCCTTCCCTAAGCTAGAAGTTGCCCCATGGACACAGCCTTGAGATACAAGGTGTTGTTGAGAACATCTGGACAGCATACATGACTGAATCCAGTTCAAAGCCTCTATATAAGTTTTAAGATTCTAGTGAGCAGTTGTGGAGATCTATTCATTTTGCAGCCACCCAAGACAAGCTGCCTAAGTTTCCTCGCTTATTAAAACTACCACCTACCAATCTGGAGTGGTCTGCCTCTTTCTTTGGTCTCTCTTTGTCCTCCATGTACAAGGGCCAGTTTGCAAACCAACAGGTTGTTTCCCATTTGGGGTTATAATGATGAATGCTTCTAATGAGTAGTCTTCCATATTTCTCATGTGGGAGATGTGCAAGGGTTTCTTTGTATATACCTTCAAATATACAGTTGACCCTTGACCAACACAGGTTTGAACCGCCTGGGGCCACTTATACATGGATTTTTTTTCAATAATATACAGTCACCCCTCTGTATTTGAGAATTTCACATCCACTGATTCAACCAATGACAGATTAAATTTTCCATCTGCTGTTCGTTGAATCCATGAATGCAGAACCCATGGATATGGAGGGCTAACTGTATTCACTATACTACACCATGTTAAAAAAGGGATTTGAGCACCTGTGGACTTTGGTTTACTTGGGCCTCCTGGAACCAATCCCCTCTGATACCAAAGGATGACTGTACTAAATAATGCCAAACTGTTTTCTACATCATTGTGGCAATACACACACTCACCAGCAGTGCATAAGAGCTAACGTGCTCCATGTCCTGTCAACACTTAGTATTGTCAGTACTTTTAATTTCCGCCATTTTAGTAAGTGTGTCATGGTATCTTATTTAATTTTTCTCTGTTTACTACAGAAGCTGAGCACAGTACAGGTCTGTTTGTATAAGATTTCATATGTTTAGAAATTCTTTATATTCCCATATTTTAAGTATAAGCATTTTTTTACCTAAAAATATACACATAAAAGTTAACAGTAATGATTTGGGGAGGAAAGGAACTGGTATCAGGGGAGAAGATAATCTTTTACTTTTCATTTATCATTTTCAGTATAATTTCAATTTGTTTGCCCTATCAATATGTTACTTCTATTTAAAAACTATAAATTAAAAATTGAAGTTCAAAATTATCTTAAAGCACATATATATTTAAACAAACACATAAGATTAACACACAACTTTTAATCTGTCACAAGCCAAGCCATTTTCTGGATAAACATGCTAGAATTTCCATGTCCAATACAGTAGCCACTATCCACATGTGGATACTGAGCACTTGAAAACTGACTAATGCCACATGTTGAAATTATATGTTTGAAATAGTTGGTGAAATAAATCATTTAATTTCACCTGTTTTGGTACATGTAAAAGTATGAAATTAGAACACTCCCAAAAAAAAATAAAATAAAATAAAAAACCACTCCCTAACACCATACACAAAAATAAACTCAAAATGGATTAAAGACCTAAATGTAAGGCCAGACACTATCAATCTCTTAGAGGAAAACATAGGCAGAACACTCTTGGACATAAATCACAGCAAGATCCTTTTTGACCCACCTCCTAGAGAAATGGAAATAAAAACAAAAATAAACAAATGGGACCTAATGAAACTTAAAAGCTTTTGCACAGCAAAGGAAACCATAAACAAGACGAAAAGACAACCCTCAGAATGGGAGAAAATATTTGCAAATGAAGCAACTGACAAAGGATTAATCTCCAAGATTTACAAGCAGCTCATGCAGCTCAATAGTAAAAAAAACAAACAACCCAATTCAAAAATGGGCAGAAGACCTAAATAGACATTTCTCCAAAGAAGATATACAGATTGCCAACAAACACATGAAAGAATGCTCAACATCATTAATCATTAGAGAAATGCAAATCAAAACTACAATCAGATATCATCTCACACCGGTCAGAATGGCCATCATCAAAAAATCTAGAAACAATAAATGCTGGAGAGGGTGTGGAGAAAAGGGAACCCTCTTGCACTGTTGGTGAGAATGTAAATTGATACAGCCACTATAGAGAACAGTATGGAGGTTCCTTAAAAAACTACAAATAGAACTACCATACGACCCAGCAATCCCACTACTGGGCATATACCCTGAGAAAACCAGAATTCAAAAAGAGTCATGTACCAAAATGTTCATTGCAGCTCTATTTACAATAGCCAGGACATGGAAGCAACCTAAGTGTCCATCATCGGACGAATGGATAAAGAAGATGTGGCACATATATACAATGGAATATTACTCAGCCATAAAAAGGAACGAAACTGAGTTATTTGTAGTGAGGTGGATGGAGTTAGAGTCTGTCATACAGAGTGAAGTAAGTCAGAAAGAGAAAAACAAATACAGTATGCTAACACATATATATGGAATCTAAGGGGAAAATAAAAAAGGTCATGAAGAACCTAGTGGCAAGACGGGAATAAAGACGCAGACCTACTAGAGAATGGACTTGAGGATATGGGGAGGGGGAAGGGTGGGATGTGACGAAGTGAGAGAGTGGCATGGACATATATACACTACCAAATGTAAAATAGATAGCTGGTGGGAAGCAGCTGCATAGCACAGGGAGATCAGCTCTGTGCTTTGTGACCGCCTAGAGGGGTGGGATAGGGAGGGTGGGAGGGAGGGAGATGCAAGAGGGAAGAGATATGGGAACATATGTATATGTATAACTGATTCACTTTGTTATAAAGCAGAAACTAACACACCATTGTAAAGCAATTATACTCCAATAAAGATGTTAAAAAAAATTTCACCGGTTTCTTGTAAGTTTTTTTATTATTTTTTTAAAAGATTTATTTATTTATTTATTGGCTGCGTTGGGTCTTCGTTGCTGTGTGCAGGCTTTCTCTAGTTGCGGAGAACGGGGGCTACTCTTTGTTGTGGTGCATGGGCTTCTCATTGCGGTGGCTTCTCTTGTTGCAGAGCACAGGCTCTAGGCGTGCAGGCTTCGTAGTTGTGGCATGCGGGCTCAGTAGCTGTGGCTTGCGGGCTCTAGAGCACAGGCTCAGCAGTTGTGGTGCACGGGCTTAGCTGCTCCGCGGCACACGGGATCTTCCCAGACCGGGGATCGAACCCGTGTCCCCTGCACTGTCAGGCGGATTCTTAACCACTGCACCACCAGGCAAGTCCCTCTTTTAAGGTTTAATGTGGCTCCTAGAAAACTTTAGGTTACATATGTGGCTCAAAATATATCTCTATTGACAACATTGCACTCGAATCTATTTAGTTACTAGAGAAAAACATGACTAAGGAGATTGCCAAAGAAAAAATACAACTATGCAAAACATAAATATACTTTGCTTTAAGCCAGCCCAGAATTATTTCTAGTTATGCCAAAAACACAAAGCATACTTGTATACATACATCTTATTCAAATCACGACTGACTACAATTTGAGGTCGGGAGCAAGATCATAATTCTCGTCAATTTTCACAGTTCATACATTTGCTTGTAGACAAAATAAGGAAAGGAGTCCCAAACCACAAACAATGCTTCTGTTGGTAACATCTACTCCCTCATTCTTGGAGTTAACATTTCATGAATGCCTATAATGCGTCAGGACCTGCATTAGACAACAACAACAAAAAAGGATATTCACTAATAAACACAGGCCTTCCTTTTCCAACCCCATTCAGTGAAGCAACATTCTCAGCGGCTCATAGGACACATCCCACACTTTTAGCCACCACTTCGCAAAGCATGCATTTAAATGCAGTAACATTTTCAGGTTGATCTAGCCTATAAATAGCACCAGAAGAAAACACTAAATATGCACCGTTAAGCATAAATTAACTCTAATGTATGTTGTCTATGCATTTAATGTATATTTGTTATAATAATTATCTCAATTTCTTGGGAACTTTGCTCTTGGGGGGATCCAAGCTTGGGGAAGTTTATTTTCAAGGCTGGAAATGTGAAGGGAATGTATTGCAGAAAACAATTGGTGTCCTCTGGCTGGCACTGAGTTGCAGCTGCACCGGCTGTGCGTGATATGGCTGCTGTCAATGAAGGCACTTGCACGCAGAGCACTGCTGGGCTGTCGGCTGCAGCCACGGAAGGGCTTGTTGCAGTATTTTGCTGATGTCTGAAGATGCAGGCAAATGTTGGGAGGACAAAGCAACCACACTGAGCAAGGCACAAGAACCCAGGTACAAGGTAAGTATATTTAAAATAATGGTAGAAATAAAGAGATTTTCAAAATGGTAAAGCAGTTCTTGATGGGGCTTCTGAAGATTTTAAATGTCTTCTTAATTCTCCCCACCAATCTACTTGGTAGCTCCAATTCCCTTCCGTTCTCTCTTTCTCTCTCTCCTCCTCCTTCTCCTCCTCTCTCTCTCAGAGACACAAACATACACCCTGAAGGACATCTAAATAAATAATTATTGATGTCATATGTCTGTACAGTTTTCTGCTTGTAATGCTCTTCTTCTAGTAATATAGCTTGCAATGAGCCAGAACCTCTCAGAAGATTCCCACTACTTTTAGACTCTTTAAAGGAAAAATGCCATTATGAACTGTTAAAAGTTTACATTATGCATAAGAGGTCAGAAAAATGCCAGAAGACAAAGTACAGTAAAGACAGATTACTTCAAAGAACTCCATTCAGCTTAACTTCATCTTACCTGAAGAAAACGTACAAGGCAGAAAATTTGAAAAAGAACTTCTATGGACAATCTAAACTTTTGCTTCTGCCTTGGGCTTTACAATCTACTGATTAAGGGATACCTTTTGTCCCAGGGAGTCTGTGCGCAGGACTCTAAATTAGGAGTCTTTTTTTATGTCATCTTGGTGAGCAGGGACCCCTCTAGATATATTTGTTCCAGAACCAGCTTCTCTTAGTTTCAGACAGATTCTTCTCTGTATCTAGGATTCCTTTCCATTTTTTTTCTAGTCCTTTAAATCAGTATCTTTTTAAGTAGGCAGAAAGAGAGAATGCAAGAAATCTATCCCTCATTAGCAACCAAGAAGCACGATCCAGTATACTATTCTTTCATTATCTAAGAAATAATATCTTAATAGTGATTATTTTTCTGTTTTAAAGTAACAGAGGAAAGGAAAATTAGACATGTACGTGTGAAACAAAGAATTGCTCATTTGAATGATACATTACTGATTCTGATTAGCTTTGTTTTCCAGGGAGAGGATGAGTTGTATCATTTTATTTTCAGGAGGTGGTAACTGACTCTTGCTTTTAAAAAACGAAAGTATTGCATCTCTATGTTGTGGTCCTCCACTAGAGTGGAGGTCATATCATTACAGTCAGTAGGCTTCATAATGATATGCCCACAGTAAAAAGTTAATAAATAATTACTGAAAGAATGAATGAAGCATTGTATCAAAAGGGCAGGTCTGAATGAGATAGCAAAGAAATGCACTTTGATAAGAGGTTTGCAACATGTGGATAGATGGCTGCTGAAATAGGGGTTGTACTATCCCAGGGAAGAAACATCCAAGTTCGCATTGAAAGATTGGATATCTTACATCCACAGTGTAGTTGCAAATCAAATAACGCTGGAAAAAAACATTTATACTAATGATATGTCTTCCCATGATTGCGTTAACTAATTAATTAATTAATACCCACCCTGAATTGTTTCACAATGAATTTTAGTATGGGAAATTATATATCCAGAGATAAGATTTATGCATAGAAATGCATGCCTTAAGTGCTGCAAGTTTGCTAAAAGTGGATTCACATTTTAGCAGATCATACCATGAGCCTCACTGAATGAAAGGAGTTATTTTATCACTAAATTGCAGTCCATTACCATACCATTCCTCACCTGTAGCAGTTACTTGTATGATAAGCTGTTCGTAAAATTTGCTATTAATTATTCTTGCATGATATAGTATGATAGGAACAACTGAAAACATAAATACATGCAATCATGTTTACATTTATCAGATTATAATGTAATTAAGACTTCTAGATGGTGCCTTCTCATAAATTAATACTTAGGAGTCCACTAGATATTCCCCACTACGGTGACCAAGCCAGTGTTGAAAGGGATATGTGGAAATGGGAACTCTTATCCCTTACTGTTGGGAATGTAAATTGGTACAAGACCATTGAAGATCAATTCAGTGATACCTAGTAAAGATGAAGATCTTCATATCCCATACGCCGGCATTTTTATTTCTGGATATATATCTTCAAAAGGACTGCTATACATGTGCATAAGAACCATTGCCTTACATAATGGAAACAACTAAACATCCGTTAAAATGGCAATGAGCAAAAACTGTATTCATTATACTCATAAACTGTAATAACATGCAGTGGCTGAAAACAATGTAATGCTATGCATTATCATAAATTTTTTAAAACATAATTTTAAGTGACTAAAATGTGTTTGAGTTATACCTAAAATAATATTTATATAAATCAAGAAAAACAAGTAATTCTCTCTCACTTCATGTATATGTATATTTAGTTATATATTTACATATATATGTTTATGTATGTATGTATGTATATAATTTCTAGGAACACATACTTTTATAGTAAAACCAGAGGCAGAATAACTATTAAGCTGATGAAACAGGCTAACAGTCAGTTCATCCTAGTCCTTGGTCCTTGGTCCTGCCCCAGACCTATAGGCTTACATCTTAATCCACTCCATACTCTTTCCGCAAAGGATGTCATCAGGAGCATATTGCTGATTTTGTTTCATTTCGTTGTATAACAGGTAGCACTTCTTTTGTCACTATATAGGCTTAAATAAATTGGCAGTCTCTCCCTTTGTACTGAGAGAAACTATTTTGGTGAGCCTTTTCAATCATGAAAATTTAAGTCAAACATCTAACAGCTAAATAATTAAATAATGGGGAAGTTCTGAACAGTGATGTAACATTGAATGGATGGACCTTCCGAAATACCTTTGACAGGTCCTGGGAAAAGGCCATGGGCAGGCGTGATTGTGTCAAGATTATGATGGAATTTTTTTTCATTTCCTTTTGGCTGAAACTGAAGATGGCGGATATAGAGTCTTTTCTTTCGGGGGGGACAAGGACAGGCAAGGCAGGACATCCTGAGTAGATGAGCACGCCCAAACAGAGCAGCAGAGCTGAGGCTCACGAGAGAGAGACCGGTAGGGAGTTTCCTGGGAAGGGGCAGGCCCACTGACACTAGATTTCCTGATATTCATTTTCATGTCTCCTTTTGTGTACTGCAATCCCACTATGTTATCATCAAGCCCTGGCTTATGTCTGTTGGACATGCCCAACTTGTACTGTCTATATTTCATGGAATCAAGGGAGCAGACTAAAATACTGTAGCCTGCTGGCAGAATCAAACTGAAGCTGCTTGAAAAAGCCCAGGGCTTCATAGCACAGGGGTAGGAGGATTGTGTGACCATCTGGAGTATTGGGAGTGGTCCCGGTTCTTCCATAGAGGCGGCAAGTGTTAGGGGAGTTGGAATGAGGGCACTGTGAAGATGAATGGCAGCAGGAAAGCAGCAGGATGGGGGTTGAGGCCAACTTGTGGAACAACGTCTCCTGTCTGTGGGAGCACTCAGTGACAGGACACTTGAACCTCTGGGAGGTCCCTTAAGGAGGGTTTGCAAGCCTCTCCTTGAGAAAGGCTGGGAAACCGAAAGGAATGGAGGGAAGGGGAGACCTCAGGTTGGTATCTGCTGGGCCTTTTTTAAAAAGAAAAAATGACGTTGGTGCCGTCTTTGGCAGGACAGAGGAAGAAAGTATAAAGGAAGAAATAGGCAGTACCTACACGTCATCAAGTTAGATGGCCTGGAAAGTCTTTGTTGCAGGTCAAATATTGAAAGATTCAGTGAGTCAAATGGCCATGTCCAAATGCACAGATGGTTGGCCTTATATAGGCCAAAACATATGTTTAATTCACTTAGGTTTTTATATTTTGTTTCAAAATTGGTGCTCTGTTGAAAGTCAAAATTAACTGGTCTGTTATGACCATAATTTAAAATACCATGCTTTTTAAATTAATTTTTATTGGAGTGTGGTTGCTTTACATGTTGTGTTAGCCTCCACTGCACAACAAAATGAATCAGCCACACACATACAGATATCCCCTCCCTTTTGGACTTCCTTACCATTTAGGTTACCACAGTGTATTAGGTAGAGTTCTCTGTGCTCTACAGTATAAAATACCATGTTTGATTGTGCTAATAACAACTTAGTTTCTTTGGATCAAAGTTTTTCCAAATGCCCATGGCAAACATTAAGAAATTTAGGAAACATATAATTTAATTCTAAAATACTAATCATATTTACACACATTTTCTGCAAAATGATAACTCAAATAATGGCAGCTCATTTTAACCTCGAACATTTCAAAACAACAACAAAAAGAAACATCTCTTTGCCAAATAAGAAGAGCCCAAACTTTTGGCTGTCTACAGCCTGTGAGCTGACTTCATAATTTTTCATCACTATCCATGCCTTCTCAGGCCACTTAACTATTTTTAGAAGCAGACAGTGTTGCTGATAATGTAGTATATCCTACAAGTTCAACCTTTGCAAATCATGCCATCCAGGGCAACTGACTTGGTGAGCAAAATCTCCATAGGCATTTAGAAATATGAACTGTCTAGTCAAGTTGACAGTGCTTTTTTGTTTCCCCTCAGTGTGCAATGCAGTTAAATATTACCTGGATGTTTCATTTAACTTTATGAGATTATTGAAGGTTTCTATTTTCAAATTCCTGATTAATCAAATTCAACTAAAAATAAAAATAAATTTTCATTTATGTATGTAAATAGCAGGAAATAATCCTTTTCTTGTTTGTTACAGGGAGAGAGAGTGGAGAGAAATCCAGAGTAAACATAAAAATATTGCTGTTCAAACATTTTCAAAATTAAAAAAAATTATTTATAACTGTCAGAAACTTACATGTGATAGAATGTTTTATCACAGACTCTGGTACAGGAGATTTCTAGAAATTAGAAAAGTAGAATATTTCTAATGTCGTAGTGAGGGCAAAAATATATATTCCAAGAAGTAATTTTTAAACACTAAGTGGAAATAAGGCCCATAAAAATGAGTGTTGTATGTTGTATATTTTCCTTCCTGGTTTTTATTATTTTGAAATTGGTCCTTCAGCCACCAAGTGGGATGATGGTTTCTGAATAGTGTTCACTTCTGACGATAGCTTTGTCTCCCCCTGTTGTTCAAAATGATAAAATACAGCACTCTGGAAACAGCAAGGCTCTCCGTTCCTCCAGTATTTGTAAGCTGACAAGAGGTAGACAGATACCCTCTGAAGTTTTATGCCTGCTGTGTTTCTCTCTTTGCTGCAACAAGAGGAGCCTTTTCTTTTAACCTGCATGCCTTTGAAGAAGTGACTCAGCATATTCATGGCCTCTAAAGGTAAGAGCAAATATAGGCAGCTAATAAATTTTTCCTTATATTGTGACTGAAAATACACAGTTCTAAGGGTGTTACAATCGGTGAGATTGATACTTTAAAACCTGTCATTTAGTGCTTTTCAACGTTGGAATTTTTAACTTTGAACTCCAAGGAGCATGTTGCATTAAATTTTTTTTAAAAACCCTCTATCTGATAGAATGTAAAAGTTAAGATGCAAACAGTGTTTTCGTTATCAAATATAAACCTAGTGACTTGATGTGAAAAGCTGCAGAGTAAAATTTAGAATGGGAATATCTAATGCCAAACACAAAGACAAGTTGATATTCCCAGTTTAAAGGGATTTGTAGAAAACTTTTCACACATAAGTTAAAAAGTGTTAAAGTACAGTTCAATATTTTAAAATTTCCCATTTGTTGTTTAAAATATGTGATACAGCCATTTATTATAGAGAATTAAACATGTGTTTTCAGGAAATCCTAGTAAATTTAATGGACTAGAAGTAAACATTTCTGAACTATGAAGCAAGAATCTTTTAACATTTCTTTGATGGTAAATTATATCTAAAAAGCAAACAGAAACTAAGCAAGCAGATTAAAGACTTTGGGAGGGGGAACTGGTAAGTTTTCCTCAAATCTCTAAAACTGTAAATATCATTAGTGTTGTCTCACTCAAAGAACTTCTCAGAAGATAAGGGATGTGCTTGTTTTAGGTAATGGGTTGCAATCTCACAAAAAAATACTTGTGAAATGATATAAAAATGAAATTATAATGTGTTTTCATTCCATTATCAGAAGAAACCATTAAACTCTAGGCTATAATGAAAGTGAAGAATTATGATTAGTATAATTGGTGGAAACCTTTTAACCTAATTACAAATAGGATAATAGAGTCCACAATTTAAAATACCCTAAATTAAATTAATGATCCATTCAGAGAAATGTGTATGCTTATTTGCTTCCTTTATCAAAATAGACTTTGGATGCTATTTAATTTGGAACAAAGGAAGTCATATTTTCACTTTTTGTCAACATGTAGCATACACCAGTCCCTGAGCATCACTGGGAAAGCTCAAATTGTAAAACATAGATGTGAAACATCAAAATTATGAATTTTAATACATGTGTACTTCATTTTTATACTTGAAGACAGACAAACAAAATCTTGGCAAGGTCTTTCTTTCATTTAAGACTGACACTAAGACTTAATCCAAAAACACTTCATCACTTTATCAAGTCAGAGTTACAGCAACAACTGCAGCCTGTAAGGTAAAGAGTTGCAGAGTACGTGAAATATTTATAAGCTAGTTATACATTTTTAAAAGAGTAGATAGAAATTCAAAGCCAGATAGAAATTCAAAGGAGTTCCTTCTTCGTTTGGTGGTCTGAGTCTCTGAAGAAACTTGTGACTAGAAAGCAATATTATGATCAAAATATGATTAATCTACCAAAAAAGCAGTGATGTTCAGTAATGATAGGGGCTCAAGACTAAACTTAGAGGTAAAACTTACGGTAGAAAACTAACACTCTTGCTGAATCCCACTCAAAATATTTAACAGATGAAGTGGGTAAAACATCTGTGAGAGACCCTATACTACTTAAAAGAAGTGAAAAATGAAGTTTCCTTTTGAATTAGAAATCTGGTTTTAGGGGGCAAATTGGTTTATCATCATTATTTACCTAAAATGTTTTTGTGGAGTTTTATTCAAATATATTTAAAGACATTATTTATAATGTCATGATATTTTCTGGCCCATGAAACTGTATGGGCAATTAGCATTTTCCCAGGGAATACAGGCTAATTAGACATTTCACACATTTTGTAGGGAGTTCAATCAGCACCACTAAATCAAAGGACAGTCTGGATACTGGACGCCATTAGAACTGAGGAAATATTTGTGTGGTCTGGAGTCCCCTGGTTTAGTATAAATAAACACAATTTAAGAACAGGTTGGTCTCAGACTTTAAGTTTGAGAAAAACAGGAGTTTCCAGGATGATCTAAACTGAACAGAAGCTTCAGTTTAGGTCTTCAAAGGCTGTGCTGCTCCAATGTGAGCTGAAATCCCAGAAGAGCAAGCAAGTGATCTCAGAATGGTGATCCCAGCAGTCTCTGACTGAGCCTCTACTCCCCAGTAAAGACTTTGGACATGATCTGCTCTGGGCCCCAGTGCATTAACATCTCTTAATGCCATGAAATCTAAGGACCTAAAGACCTGGGTCCGAAATGTAGAGCCACTTGCCAGACACTCAAGAATCTACCACGTTTTGTCACAGCAAAATAGTTTACAAGATAAAATTGGAGTAATTTGCTAAGCTTTTCAACAATAAAATTGGCAATGAGAGAGAATCTAATAGTCTTCTATCAGCTATTATTAGAAATTAATCCCTACACATTTTTTTTTAATTGAAGGATATAACATGTGTACAGTTAAGTGCATAAAGGCACCAAACTTAAACTCCATGACTTTAAAAATCAGGATGCACTTGTGTAACCACCACCAAGATCAAGATACAGAATATTTCTGGCACCTCATAAAGTTCCCTTTCTGGTCAATAGCCATGCACCTCCACTCCCAAGATGAACCACTATGCTGAATTTTATCATTATGAACTAGTTTTCCCCAGATCACAATTTTGTCTCTGCTTCTCTGAAAGTCAATGACAACAGTGCTTTTGGCACTAATGCCAAAGAAAGGATGTTTGTTGCCTTCTATTATTTTCTAGTTGTTATTGCGGTAGTGGCCATTTGCTCCTCTCCCAGATTTGACATGGTGTTACCTAGTCTTCCTCTCAGTTTACTCAGTTAGTAGCTCTCGAGAAGGGCTAAGAGCAAGAGGAATTCTAAAGTCTGTATCCTTTGTGTCTGTCCCAAATCTGAGAGAAGTTCAGGATGGGGGCCTTTGGGGAAGCAAAATGTTATAATATTATCAGTGTGGAGCTCTCTTTTCGTGGAACCAAATGACTAGCTTGCTTCCATTCAGTCCTACCCCTAAAGCGTGTCCAAATTCTAAATGTCACAGACCAGTATAAACTTAAAAATCCATATTGGTCTCTTCCCACAACCTTATTGTTAAATGAATAAATGAATCATTTGGCAATTAATGTCCCTCATTAACACCAAATGTACACATGACTTTAATGAGCCAATTGTTACTAGAAACAGTTTATGTCAGTGTCCAAAGGACCACTCCTTAGGTGCCTGTGTTCCTTCACCAGGTTTGTTTGGTTTCTTTTAAATCCCTGTCATTTGCTCACCCAGGCTATGCTTGGGAAGCAATGAATGAAGAGGAATTTATAATCTCCAAAGGAAAATCAGTCCTTTCTTCAGATTTATTTTTTAGAGGTTTAAAAGATTCAGAAGAATACCTACCCCCCTCACACACACATATTACATGGACCTGGGTGTCAGTGCTGAAGAGAGACCATTCTAATCTACTGTGAATTATATAGCTGTCACTCCAATTTTAGTATATGTACAATGAGTGCTTATCCAAATCTTTGTGCATCTGTTATAAATTTCTTCCTCATATTAATCCAGAACCAGTTTCCTTGTCCTTCCCATTCATAGGTGTTTAAAATAGTCTAAATTACTTTTCTTCATAATGGCCTCTCTGATATTTGAAAACACCTGTCATGAACCTTGCTTGATCCATACCTACACTCAATCTAAAACAGCAAAGTGTAAACAAAATGAATGCACATGTGAGAACTCTGACAATTTGGCTTAATAAAGATGAGAAGTAAAAACACTGATAGTCTTTGAAAAAAATAATGGTATCTAATGAGGGAGATAGCCAAATGGCAGTCATGTGAGAAGAAAAGGGAAAAATAATAGTAGAAAGGGAATAAAGTATATTTTTAACAAAGAAGAATTTTGCATGCACCACTTACAGGTCTTATGCATAATATTAGGCTCCAGACTAAAGCAGTATAAACAGCAAATCTCTGAATTTCAATCTAAGAGATAATTGAAACAGTAACAATTTTACCTGGCAATAATATAGAAAACAGGTGATTAAAAAATCAAAGCCAAACATTTTAGAATTCTGTAATTCTTTTATCCTTTGTAATGTTGGGTGAGCTACAAAGAAATTCATACTGTCAAAATTTTTTTGGATGTTTTTATACCAAACACTGAGAAATCAAAGCTAAATTAAATATTACACTGCCCTTAAGAAGCTCATAAATTAGTTACAAATATTCCCATTAGTTCTCAAAGTATATATCGTCAGACCAGCAGCATTAGTTTACCTGGGAACTAGTTAGAAATGCAAAATTCTCAAGCTCCACATCCACTCCAACCACAGAATTAGAAAGTCTGGAGTGTGGCCCAGCAGTGGGTGTTTTAATAAGCCCCCCAACTGGTTCTGGCGCAGGCTAAAGTATAAGGACCCTGAATTAAATCTAGCCATAGCAGTATGATTGATAAAAAGAGACAAAATATCCTTGGAAATTACGAGGCACCTTCATAATATTTGAGGAAGGGAGAATATGCTTGAAAGTCATAATTATGATTTAAAACCTATGTCTAAGGTTATCCTTTTATGAGTGGAGAACATCTAGTTTCTTTTGCCATTGATTTTCTTTTTGTAGTGTATAATCTTTTAGCTCTTTGAATAGAAGCTTCACTTGCCTTCAAAAAATATATACTTTCTAAAATCATTTATTTTGCCCAAATTATCCAACTCTTCTCACAACTACCTCTGGTAGTCTTCCACAGTCCTTTATCTCTGGCTTCGGGGTCAAGTGGTGCTGACAGTGAGTAGGAAAAATGAAGGAAAGGGCACTGTACTGAGAGGCTACTGTGGGAGATACTCTACCCTCTGAATTAAGAGGAAGCAAATATTATAAGACAAACTAAATAAAATGGCCTACATCTAACTATGGACTGGGATGGTCATTCTCTTGCAGATGCACAGAACCAAAGAAGCAGAAGTCTGCCTGGTTTTCTTCTGGGAACTTCAGACCCAGACCATGGCCTTCACATCTCACCTTCCAATCCAGGGAACCAAGTGTGGCAGCGGGGTCCCCCCCCACCAGGGAGTCTCCCTCCTGGTCTAGAGTATTTAAGCCAGGTGCTTTTATCTCTCTATTTCTACTAAATGCTTGCCCTTAAAATGAATATAAACTTGATTTCTTGCCTTTCAATCAAGGCCGAAGAATGTCAACAAATAACTTACTGAAGTGAGAAAAGCATTATAAATCATGAAATTATAAAATCTGTCTTTTATTTATTTCTATTATTTGGGAAGAAATTTTTTTCTTTTATGGTCACTTCTAATTTCCGTATTTATTTGTCAGAGGAAGAAGACTAAACATTTTCGATTGAGCTGTTTAGCACATTTATCCTTTTACTGCTTATTGCTCAAGGTGTCAGCAAATTTAGCCTGGAGGAACTGTCTAATATGTCTAGTCACCTACAGCTATTTAATTAAGAACATTGAGTACCTGTCTTAATCAAGGCACGTAAATGGTATAAAACCTAGTCCCCCTCACCCAAACATTCTGCAACCTCATTGGCAAAGACAAAAAATGATGACAAAAAATGCAAGGCTGGGTACTAGAGCCAGATAAGCACACAATTTTAATGTGCGCAGGTGTACAGAGAAGAGAAATGTTGCTAGAGGTCAAATTACTCAGGAGAGACTTCTGCAATGAGCTGAGAGTTCAACATCTTCAACTGAATCTCAGAAAGGTGGATGGAAATCCAAGAGAAAATCAGCCTATCAAGTTAGCATTGTCTTCTGATGCTCTTGCATCTCCAGGCCAATTTGCTTGAAAGATCATATTATCATTAGGTACAGCCATTGTTCTAGTCATTGGAGGGTCATCAATGATTCAAGCCTTATAATAAATCAATCAAGAAATATTATCATCTGAATTCCATGGCACATAAATAGCAATTGATATTTATGTATATTACTGTTGCTTTTGTATTTATCCTACAAAAGATTAGAAATACACTTACGCTAATATTGAGATGTCAGCACATCTGCTGCAATTTTCAGCTTGTTTGGCACTCTTTCAAACTATAAAGTCTATCTCCTTTATCAAAATCAAATCTCTGTGTTAATTCCCTTAAGGTGCAAGAGATTTCTGTTATGCCTGATAGGGTTTAAGCTGCACGCAGCATATGTTCCTGGGAAAATGTTTATAATTGCAGATGCCTTCTCCAGAAACCCACTGGCAGACAAATGTACTTTAGAGACTGGAGAGCTCAGGGAGATATGTAAAAGAGCTGGAAAGGCTAACCTACCATCTTCCATCTGCAGGAAGGATCAGCTGTAATAGCTGACTAGAGTTGATTAACTGCTGCAAGCTGTTTGGGAATGTTGTCAGACAAGGTTTCGCCGAGTATAAAAGTGATATACCAGTGCCAGAGGGCTGAGGTTTGATGATCACATATGGTCATCACATATTCTTCTTCCATCCATGAATGATGACACACCCGAAGCCAGATGCTTGACATGAATACACTTTTTTCATATTTGATAGAGATATGAACCCATTGGCTGCAGTTTTAAAATGAAGTCAATTTTCCAAACATATACCTTTGGTAATCTTTTTCAGAAAACAAATATGCCACAAATTGGTGGATATTTTACTTCAAAGGGAAAGAAAATTTATAATCTTTATACTAAAAGAACACTAATTTGCTTTAAAGTGGTGCATATAGAAAAGGATGAATGCACATTTTGAAAGTTTAATACTACTAGTTTGTAAGAAACATATATACAAAGGATTTTGTGAGTTAACTTTTATCTAAAACCACAAGATTAAATAAAACTATGAACACTTGAAAATAGTACATGCTTCAATAAACAAACAGGAAAATATTCAATAAAACTCCTTCTAAGTTAAAACACTCAAATTAAAATTTTAAAAAATCATCTATTCTCCTTTAATCAAGACTATCCAATGACCACTACTGAAAATCATGTTTCCATTAATAATTTGAAAATAAATTCCCAAGCAGGGTGTGTGTGTGTGTCTGTGTGTGTATACATACATATGTACATGCACATACTTATATGTCTAGACATGTATATATATACATATATGTTGTTCATGTAGGTTAAACTTAAGAATAAAACCAATACATTCTCTTTCCAGATGGATTAACATGTTCATAATAGTCAATAACATTTTATCCTATAAGCATCAAAGGATAACTGTTATAATTTAGTCACCTATAGCTAAGAGTAGTGAGTCAAAGTCTACAAGGACACATGTAAAGATCCCATTTATTTTGCTACATGTATTAAATGGAACCAGTGATACCTGTAAACCTGATAAATTATACATAAGAATTGATTCTTAGTTACATATCCAAGGCTGTAATTAGGTTTCCATTCTATACCTTTCATACCTCAGGAGTCCTTTACTTGCCCTGACACCCGAATACATGACACAATCTCTTTAGACTTTCCAACAATTCTTAGTTCATCAGTTAATAGCAAAAGATGAAAAGGGCTCTTTTGGACCATGGTTTATAAGTGGTCTGGGGCGATTTAAAGGAAACTACAGGAACAACCAAAACCAAGACCCTCAAATCCAGGAGGTTTACCCACAGAGGTAGATTAAGTCAAATGTGATTACAGAGGATGGGTGAGTATAAGAGTAAATAGGGAGGAAAGGTACTCAGAAGTCCCATAGCATCACTTAAGAATGGTTTCTCCCAGTTCCTAAGATTAGTTTAGTGATGTGGTACAGCAGGGTAAAGAGCACGTCAAAATCAGCGGCATTACTGCCTGGGTTCAAATCCCAGTCTAACCACTTATTGATACATGCTCTGTGATCTTGAGCAAACTACTTTCTCTCTCTGGGGTTGTTTCCTCACATGGAAAATGTAATGATATCTAGCTCTCTGATGTGTGTGAGGACTAAATCAGACACTATGTCAAAATATCTGGCACAATGACTACCTCATGGTAGTCATTAAATAAACAACTGCTATTATTAGGTATTAGAGAGGTACAACTTCCCTTTTCAATTAATAGTCTCTAAATTTCAAGGCTGAAAACTTGATCCATGTCACAAATAGTCAAAGCTCCTAAACTCAAACTTAACTTCTGCCCCCATACTCCTTCTCTATCTCTAAGCTACTCCTACATAGAACCACTGCTAAATAATCATGCATGTCCTTTTGAAGCTTACCCCTTCTCTTTCTTCAACCCTCCATTTTCCTCAAAAGAGGAGAAGAGAACTAACAATACTACACAACAAAGACCGATTCAAATTTTTTTAAAAAACTTTGTCAGAGTTGTTAAAATATGTTTTAGAATATCTTAAATCATAAATTTTGGAAAAAATATTTTTGTGAATCTTAAAAAGGAGGTCACATGCACTTTTATCAATAATAAAACTTAAATAGAAGAAATGATATTAGTTTTTATCTCCACCACAGTATATACAAGGAGAGTGAAGGAAATAAGGTAACGTCATATTTTCTGCGTTTGTGATGCCCAATCAATTCCAACTGTTAGTATTGATTACTTTCATTTAAAAGTTATCAGTGAGTTTATTAATGTGAAGGGAGAATAAAGTGAAGAAAATTTTAAGGCAAGATAGAAAATGAAGCATTCAAAAAAGTAATAATCAGCATTGCATTCAGTGTTCATGGTTTTACCTTAGTGAATCTTCAAGTATTGAATATCAAAATGAAAACATACACAAATAAAATTCACTCTTAAGAACATACTTTAAATATTTTCTTTAAAAAGCAGTTTGTACTGTATTCTGTTTAATAAGTCACTTCTCAACTGTGGCTACTTTATCTCTGTAAATTAACTTCATTTCTAATTACATAGGCAAGTTTTAATGTGTCATGCATTTAGTGGCTTAACTCTTTTCTGCTTAAATTGGTACTTTGTTGGCATCAGCAGGATTTCTGGGTTTTTTTTTCCCTAGTCCAAAGGAAGATGTGAATGAGAAAATTTTAAAGAATAGCTTTTTTCAGCTTTAACAAAGACGTTTCATCACTGTGAGGAATGAGTTACTGCATGACAGAGTGAAAGTAGAGTTATAGGGCTGAGAGGAGAGGCCATGCATGCAGGTCATTACTGTTTTGTTTCATTTTGGTTCATTTCTTTCAAAAAGAGAGAGAAAGAGAAAGAGAGAGAGAGAGAGAGTTTTAAAACCTTATAGGCATTCTTATTCAGATGGTTTAAAAATATTCTCAAAGGTATTGTTTCCAAGAGCTACAGTTTTATCTGATTACCACAGGAAAAAACACAGAGTTAATCACAGTTGCTAATGTTATTCTGGGCAATTCTGCCCTTGAAATTTTCAGGGTTCTTGTAATTTTTAAATTTTACTTGAATAAAAACCATGTTATCTTCTTTTTCATTATAAAATGTGAGCTGTTTTCAGCCATTTCCCTCACAGAGAACACGAAAATCACCTAATTTCATGTAGTCTAGTAAACAGGTTAATAGTAATAGCTGCAAAGGTTTTCAAAGACCTGTGATGTAATACTTTTTATTTCCTTTATGTCGTCTTTTAACAGTTAGACCTGATAATTATACACCAGCAGGTGGAGCTTCTTGGAAGTAAGTATATTATATTCTGTAATTATTAAAACTGTTGAAATGTTTTAAGTTTCAGAAGTTTCTTTACATCTAAATATTTTATAAATGATAAAGTTAAATGTTTAAGATAGATTAAAAAGAGAACTAGGCCTATTTTTTAAAATAAATATTGAAAGTAAAATTATTAGTCTGATATAGATAAACATAAAAGCATAAAACTCCCCAAGTCTTTGATGATACTGTCATTGGGAATCTAATATTATTTTTAATCTCAAAGTTATAAAAACTATTTGTTCATTTCCATGGCTGCTAATAGTTTAAATTGTCTTAATGCTCTAATTTCAGACATGGAAATCAAGGTTGAGACTAAATAACAAAAAATCATCAAAACAAAATATGTTTTATCATAGTGTCAGTGATTCATCAAATAGGCAAATCATTTAGCAATACACAAATTTACAATGATGACTAACTGAATTCAAATTAATCAAGTATTTTTGTCCTTAACTAAGATATGTCAAAATTATAATAGATAGCATGCAGCTGTAGATATAATACCAGATAGAGATTTTAGACAAAATCATTACTATCAGTGTGAGTTGTCCCAGTAAATTCCATAACTGTGATAGAATTATTATCTGAGTATTTGATTCTTCTTTACAGCATTGCTTCCCTAGTTGAAAAGTGGTACTACATGTGTCCAAGTAGGTCATATATCTGTAATCAAAATTTAGTCATTGCACAGCTTTGTTCTCAGAGTTTACTTTGATTTCTATGGCTAAATCCTCAAAATTTCGAGCACGGAAGTAGATTTGTCTGAATAAGATACCATATACTTAATAACTGATCAGACACTGTTTTCTTTTAATAACACAACCATTTTTACTCATATAAAGTTTTGATAGGAAGCAATAAGCATGATTTTGATAATTTTTTTTTTTTTGCTCCATTAGTGATACTTGGCACTGAGACCTCCAACAAATATGAGATTAAAAACAGCTTGGGACAAAGAATTTACTTTGCAGTGGAGGAAAGCATCTGCTTCAATCGTACTTTCTGTTCCACACTGAGATCTTGCACTCTGAAGATCAACGATAACTCAGGTCGAGAGGTGATTACAGTCAACAGGCCCTTGAGGTGTAACAGCTGCTGGTGCCCTTGGTACCTACAAGAGGTTAGTCTTTGGCTCTGGGTGTGCTTGTATTTTTCCATGTTTGGAAAGATCAGCAATTATTTCTTAAATAAATGGCATTCATCTGGAGGTATGGGGCAATTAAACTTTCAATTGGTTGAATTAGAATGTTGCTCCTTTAGGATCAGAACAGCTTGAGGATTTGGTGATTCACTAAATTTCTTTTCCTTTCCAACCAAAAACTATAGTGGCTTCCGTGATGTTAATAGGTAAAGACAGCTCATGCATCATGTAAACGAGACACATCCTCCTGAATCTCTGTATTAGCCACGTAATTGTAATAGCTATAAGTTCCACCATTAAGCAAATCTACCCTTTTTCTTCTCTTATTGGTGCAAAGTTCAGGGAGTGCTGAGTGATACTAAACTCTTCTAAAGTATTCTCTTGGGTAGGTATTATTTTTAGTACAGAATCTCAGATTCCATTCACCCAATTATGACAAACTTCAAGGTTTAGCAAAGACTATGTTATTGTTCTAGAGGGAATCATCTGATTGTTATATTTTTAATATATAATAGATTTTCATCACTATTTAATAGATCTATAGTAATAACTTTCATTGACATGATGCAGCTAAGTTGATATGGAAAATATACTTACTTTGACGTTTTTGATATCATGACACCTCTATAAGTTAGAAGGAATAGATTTTACTCTCTACATTTTGCAATTGAGGAAACTGGGGCTTAGAGAGTGGAGGTGCCTTACCTATGATCACACATCTAGAAGATACAATAAATGGGACTTGATCCAGGTGTCTTTATTCAAGCCCAAGCTTCTCTATTGAGGACCTATGTATAAATAGTCTACTTAGCACAAAGGGAAATAAATAGTAACATGGAACTCTCCTTAATTAGAGAAGTTTCTCACAATATATATTGAAGCTAATTCTCCATTTATAGGCAATTACCTGGCTAAGTGATAGGATTGCTAAGGTACTCATACACGGAGCCCAAGAATTTTTATACTTCTACTGGGGATATTCAAGATCTAATATGCCCCAAGATGCTAAACTTAGTATAATCCAGAATATATGCCCATTTGAAAATTTCTGATAATTGATGTTTTATTTCAAAGTAGCCCCATGTCATATAACTTAACCATAAGATGCATCCTAATACTGATTAATATGTTTTTTAATTTGGTTAAAATCACATCAGTTACTTTAGAAGTTGTCCTAGAACAAATCTATATAATTCTAAGAAGACTTGTTGAAACCACCTTTGTCCATCTGAAAACACTACAGATATGCACATAAGACTATGAACTTAACAAATAAGGAAAGACAAAAGGAGATCAGATGATGAGCACTGGTTTGATTTAAAAGCAAACAATGTTCATCATTTTCACCCACTTCCAGCTTATTTTACAAAGTATTTGATTTGGCTACATAAATATGTTGAAATACAATATTATGGACAATAAAGAAATTAGGGGAATAAAGGATGATGGACTAAAATACTAAAGTCAGCCCTGAAAATGCAAGTGCAAGTCTTTAACACTTTGGACAAAATGAAACAGAAATCAAATTGGTGTGTAACAACTGTAACTCTGCAAGAAGCATTTGTTTTTAACTGAGCACAGAGAAGCTAGAAGTTGACAATCCAAAGAGAAAAAAGTTCAGAATAATCAGTAAGTGAGACTTAAAAATAGATGTGTGAGGACCACAGGAGCCTCAAGTGGTCCTCAGAAAGAGTCCTCAAATGGTCAAAGCAGGAATCATTTGAGCAATAAAATAAATAAGAGTAGTATTGGGCTCTTAGTAGTAGTAGCATCTATAACCCAAAACAGCAAAGTAAAAATGAGTATACCCAAACGTATATAATTGATTGAACAAATATGTAAACGGGGGAGAAGGGAAAAATCTTCCTTCAGAAAAATTCCAAATAATTTATGTAGAGCCTCCCTACTTCTAAGCAGTGGGGCTTAATTCTCCTCCACTGAAATGTGAGCTGGATTTAGTTACTTGCTTCCAAATTATAGAATATGGAAAGCAGAAGAATAGGAAATTTATAGTGGAGAAACCTGTCAGACTCCATCTTAACTAAGCAATCAAAGTTAACACCACAAGTGATAAGACATGTTGATATGAGGTACCCCTTGATATGATTTGATAAGAAGCATTCTTCACCTCTGAGAGAGTCTTTCCCAAAATCCACTGAGAATTACTAATTATGAGAAAATATCAGTCAAAACCAGATTGAAAGATGCTCTACAAAATACCTGACCAAGTACTCTTAAAAATCATCCAGGTCATGAAGTACAAGAAAAGACTGGGAAACTGTCACCAACTGAAGGATACATGATGACTAAAAGTAAAGTGGTGTCCTAGAATGGATTCTGGAATAAAACAAGATGAAATATTAATAAAGTATCCAGTTCAGTTAATAGTAGTATACCAGTGTTAATTTCTTAGGATTGATAAATGTCCTTATATAAGATGTTAGCATTAGAGGAAGCTGGGTAAAGGTATATGGGAATTCTTTGTGCTGTCTTTGCAACTTTTCTATAAATCTAAAATTATTTGAAAATAACTTTTTATGTTTATAATGTTAACTAAGATAAAATATTAATATTTGTTGATTTTGGAGAGAAAATACATGCAGGTTTCAAAAACTAAAAAAAAAAAAAAAAAAAAAAAAAAAAAAGATGTGTTGTGGCCACAACTGAGAGGGGATAAATATGAAATTCCTCATAGGAAACATCTTCAATATCTTCAATGCTTGACCAATTATTGTACTTGGAACAAAATGGCAAAGAAGCCAGTGTCCCAGGGTCAGAAAACAGCTTTGGGATAGGTTCTCCTTAGGGAAGGAAGATCAAAGACATGGACGTTTAGCGCATAATGCAGAACACATATCTATACAGTGAATTTCTTTGTTTCTATAAATTATAAAAAAAAAAAAGTATAACATAGAAACAGATATTTAGAATCTTTTATATACTGTTTAGAAGTAAGTTGACATTATAGTAAAATTAAAATACAATAACCATAGGAAAACTTATTTTATTATCTCTTCTTACAGTTAGAAATCCAAGCCCCTCCTGGTACTATAGTTGGTTATGTTGCACAGAAGTGGGACCCCTTTCTGCCTAAATTCACAATCCAAAACGCAAACAAAGAAGATATTTTGAAAATTGTTGGTCCTTGTGCAACATGTGGCTGTTTTGGCGATGTGGATTTTGAGGTATGATTGACAAAATGAAGGACCGTTTCACTTAGGTCCTGATTTTTTGCAACATAATTCATTTTTTTAAATGTTCAAATCATGAAATATCTCTGAAATAAATTTAGAAAATTATATATTTGTGAAATAATGTAACAAGTAATATTGTACATGCCAATAATAACTCATAATTCCAGAGATAGTAAGTTCAATAATTTTTTTGAAACATACTACAAAAACTTGATTTATGTGGAATATAGTGCCTATGGTATAAAGCAAATATATTTAGTTCAGAATCACCAAAATTACATCTTCTTTCCTATATCCCTGGTGGTAACATATCCAGTTCTGATCTCAAGAGCACACTCCATTAAAATACTATTAATTTAAAAGCTATGTTCATAAGACTTGCTAACTTCATTTTGTAAAACAATCTATTCTCATATAAACATATTTGTGTAAATTGAATGTTAAAAAACAGTAATTACTTGCAAATTCAATGTGTAAGAATATGAACTATCTTAACAGATTTTCCTAGAGGATATAGTCTAATTTAAAGTATGTATTTCTTTTTCATCTATTCACTCCATTCATTCATGTATATCCCACATAGGACATTAAGGTTGCAGCATTTCAGGGAACACTATTCACCTAGAATACAATGTACATTTTGCAAAATGAGCTGTCATAACTCCAGCCCACACCAAAAAGACTTGGTATAACTTTCCTAAGAGTAAAGGATAAAAATATGCCTTATGATTGAGGAGAACTTAGGAGTTTTATTATTCATGGTATAGACATGGCCTAACTAACTTTCTCTATTTTCTATCCTCTACTCCCATACAGAAAGTGAAAGTTTATACTGAATCACTTTCAGCCTTTGAATGAGAAACAGGGCAAGCAAATGAATAGTGAATAAAGTTTAACTGTAGATTCCTTCTAGCTGAAAAGAACTATAGACTTTTGATGTCAAATTAGTCTGAATTTCCTGTGTGGTACATTAGCCCAGAGAATTGTTCAAATGAAAAATAGGACTTAGGGTTAGTTATAAAGGAATGACCTAGTAAATATCTGAGTATAATATAAAAATGAAATTGAGCAATGACTGATAATATTTAAACATATTAGTAATTATAAAATCTTAGCAATAAAAATTAAAAGGTTATAAATTGTACTTAGAAATTATTTTTTTCTAAAAAATTTCTTCTAAAATATTTCACAAACATATCTTTTTCTTTTTTGATGAAGAATTCAGATTTAAAATCTGGACTTCAGGTAAAGGAATCATGGTTAGACCATATAATTGAGACTATGTACCTGCTGCCATCTTGTGGTAGCCTGGCCTCAGTTACTTGAGGCTATTAAATTCTCAATCTGCATACAAAAACAAAAACAAAAAAATAAATAAAGGAATTACAATGGATTAAAAAATGTCAGAAAAGCAAAATTCCTGAAGAGTAAACTAGAAGATCTACAAACCTATGCTTATATAAAGGAAAGAGTACCATCGAATTGTCATTTAAAGATGATGAATAAAATAATTCCTATCTCTCATGAAGTAAATATATGAAGAAATGTAAAACCATCTGTATCACCTTCAAATTTACAACTTCTTATTTTCTTTTCAAAGGTGAAGACCATTAACGAAAAGCTTACAATTGGGAAGATTTCAAAGTACTGGTCAGGATTCGTAAACGATGTCTTCACCAATGCTGACAACTTTGGAATTCACGTTCCTGCGGATCTAGATGTGACAGTCAAAGCAACCATGATTGGTGCTTGTTTTCTCTTTGTAAGTGCAGTCTTAAAGAGTAAAGGTGATTTATTTCTTTCCTTTTCCCTTGTTGATTATTATAGAGCCAATCCCATTTTACACAGCCTTTACCCTAAAGAGTAAGTTTAAACATAGAAGGTTAGTTTGGGGCCAACATTCTTCAGAAGTCAGAATGTACGAGCCTGCATTTCTATTAGGCAGGCCTCCTCCAGTGGCCCTCATACCCCCTCTTCCGCGAGGATTAATACCCCGTCCACATCCTACTCAGCATTTCTCGAAACCTGAGTTATCCTTCTCTTTCAACTTTAATTTAGACTTTTGGCTTATTTTCACTTTCACTGAAAAATATTTAAACTTAAATATCATATTATTTATCCTGTGTAAAGTTCAGGACTGCTTAATAGCTTACCAAGGAGTTAGGTGATATATTTTCAGAATGTGAAAAGTACTGTTTTCTTGCCCTTCCAATATGTACATAGATACATGAGTAGACAGAGATGAGTTAAGATGTATCAGTTTCTATTATTACAAAGATATGATGTTTTTGTCCTTTCTTCTCAACTTCCAATTTCATTAAAAAACATTTTCTTCTAGATTGGTGATAGGAGAACAGAAGTCAAGTAATACCAGTGCCAAAGGTATTGGCCTTTGGGCTGGTTTTCCTGACTTTCCTTCTAATATCTCCCTCATTGCTTACCATCCTCAGTGCATTCACAAAAGCTCATGGAATTTTAAAATAAACCTACATTCTTCCTCTCATATTTTGTTATTCTTCAGGGTTTTAGGATCCTAATCTTATGGTGATATTAACGTGTGCTGCTGTGGGGAAAAATGTGGTCCTATTTACTTAGTCTCTTCTAGAGACACTTGGGAATTATATTAACTAAAAATAATTCCCTGGTGACATCACTGATGGATACTTAGAGTTTAATTAAAAACATATATTAGGGGACTTCCCTCGTGGCACAGTGGTTAAGAATCCGCCTGCCAATGCAGGGGACATGGGTTCGATCTCTGGTCTGGGAAGATCCCACATGCCGCGAAACAAGTAAGCCGGTGCACCACTGCTACTGAGCCTGCGCTCTAGATCCCACGAGCCACAACTACTGAGCCCCTGCGTGAGCCACAAACATTGAAGCCCGGGCACCTAGCGCCCATGCTCCGCAACGAAGAGTAGACCCTGCTTACTGCAACTAGAGAAAAGCCCGCACACAGCAATGAAGACCCAACGCAGCCAAAAAAAAAAAAATATATATATATATATATATATGTATATATTAGGATTTTTTTCTCCAGCAGCTTTAGAGAAACTATTTTAACTTATTCATTCCCTATCATTGGTAGAGGTAGAATTAATATGTAGAGAGCTAGGTTTCTATACTTACTAAGTCATCACTTACCCTCAATTCCCATTTTCATCTACAGATCTAACCAAGTCCAGTCAATCTTGCCTGTCACCTAATACTTTTTCAATTTCCCACTCTCCTTACCTGTTGGGTAAGGCTTTTAATTTGCCACTTCCTGCTCACCCCTTCTATTTTTTGACGATTTCTGCATTTCGACACCAAACATGCCAGCGATCATGTGCGTGCATGCACATAAAGGCGCGCGCACGTGCACACATACACACAGCCTTTTCTCAAAACCTTAATTTGGCTTTTCTGTTTAAGCCCCTTACTTAATATTTATATTAAAAATAGGTTATCTTTAATCTGCCCTACTGACCTATTTTATGTAACAAGCTGACGGCAAAAATGCACTGTCAACAATTCCCTATGCCTATAAACTGAAGAAGTACTGATCTAGATAACATCCGAATAATCTGAAAGGATAACTTTTTAACTCCAGTGTCTGAGGGAGAAACACACTCACTGAGACTATCAGACAGCTCCTATCCATTGCTTTTCCTTTCCTTTTTACCATAATATCATAAAATATTTGCACTTCTTTGGACAATATAGCTTTTAAGATAATTTGTCACCAAGAATTGTCTTTATTGCTGTCTCCATTTTATTACCTTGTGGTGAGAGATCTTTAGAAAGCTGTTGGTGTGAGGATATTCCCCGATCCAAACAGCTAACTTCACAAGTGTAATCTTATTATTGGTCTTTTCTTGTTTGAGGCTACCACTACACAACACACAGCTCTGACCCCTCCCCGCCAAAGTTCCCTCTGGTATACTTCCTCAGATGACTGCCGAGTTACTGACCACAAAGTCCATTATGATATGCCTACCTCTTGTTTAAAGGTCAGAGTCTATTACAACTTCCCACGCTGACCCAGACTGCCCTACAATCTAATTCTAAAAAGTCTTGATCACCCCAAATTTGACTGGTGATACCATGCTGATTCAGATAAGGTTTCCAAGTTACTTGTACTCTGCAAATTTATCTAAGTGTCATGAAGCGAAAAACTTTGATTTCTCTCCTACTGATAAATCACATGTTCCTGGAGCACCACTGGGAAACATAATTGCTTTATGTAATCAAAGCTTACATGTGAGACTCTTGTTGCCTTTTGTAAATTCACTCATATTCCATTTATTTATTTGTAGGATTTTATGTTCTTTGAACATTCGCTTGCTGGATTATAACAAGCAAGATGACAAAAACAATAAAATATACAGAACAGATTTCAGTAAGTAAAAGACAAGTTTAAATGATCTCTTTCCCTTTGAAGAGGTCTATATTTGATGCTAATTCTTTTTCATTTTCTTCTAGAAATCCCCTGGGCTCTGAATTTCATTTCTGAATGGCTTGAGTATTGGCTTTTTTGGTAACAAAATGTTAATTATTATATTTATTAAAGCATAATGTAATGAAGCAATTATCTGGTTGTGAATGCATGATAGCTAAAGACAAGATGACTGGCCCTAGCAGAGTGTCGTTTGGAGAGATTACCATTCTTTCTTTTTATCCTTTTGAAGTTATTGCATGGTAAGCATGAAAGATGAGAGCTAAGGCTTGCAGCATCACTGATGAAAATTCAATGTTTAGAGAGCACTTTGAAGTTTTTCTGGTACTAGGGCTGGTTACTAATCAAAAGGACTGGATTTCTAAAGTATTTTTTCATAAATAGTCTTTTTTGCTTTGTTTATTAATCTTCTTATTGTAGTGAGACATTTTTACATTATGTTGGAAAAGCTAAAAGTTGGGTAAATAATACATTTAAAGATGAGATGGAAGATAGATGAAATCAATTTGTTCTAGTGGCAAAAGGCACAGTTACATTCCATAAAAAAGATAATAGTTACAAATCAAAGCATGTTTTAAATACATGCCCGTGCTAGGGATTTAAATAAGCATATTAATAGACTTCTAAGTTAGTATCAATAAAGCAGTGGTATAGAGCAGGAATTTTATCTATTTGCAGTAAAATTTGAGTCAAAAAAGGGATCTGAGGCTCTGAAAAATAGACAACTCCAGGCCTTAAAAACAAGCAAACAAAAACAAACAAACAAACAAAGCCTTAATACATGAGGCAAATACAGATGTCAGGAAACACAGCCAATTCAGTCAATTAACGCCTTCCATTTTAATGTTTTCATCGTCCTCCAGATTACTATGTCTAGTTGTCCACACATTTCCAAAGTCCATTCAAAAGGAAAATCTTTGTTTATGAATGGCAATAGTCCTCTCCCCTTTTCAAAATGAGGAAACAAATTTGTTATAAGCGAAGTACCATGTAGGCTCTACTTTAGAATTACACAAATACTACCCAAATTTCTATCCACATATAAAGATGTTTAGAGAAACTAGAAACACCCCACTTAGTAAAGGGAATGTGTTCCAAGCATCTGTTACTAAGTTAGTTGTTTGGAATTAGGAATCTATCATCTAGAAATAACACTGTATGTGGTAGTTAAGTTCCCTCAATAGTCCACAAATAACAATTTAGTTCCAGGTTCTGGGTTAAGGGCTTTAGGTTGTGTAAGATGGAAAGGAAAAGAGTCTCTCCTCCATTTTCTGGTTCAGTTTCCTTTAGCAGGAAACTTCTAAGTGTAAACTTTTCTGAGAGCCCCCTGGGACCTGCAGGAACTATATATTGCCTCAAGCAACCATCAGTGACCCACTGGTGGGCAGAAGAATCTAAGCACTAACCACCAAAAAATAACCATGCTTCAAATCACACACAACCTTTCCCCGAGTCGTCCCATCCACTTCTTCAGCAGAACTGGTGTCACCTTCATGATGGGAGCAGTGCAGTCATGGAAGGGAACAGAAGTCCTGTGCTATGGTAGACGTCACCCTGAGTCTAGCCCCGCTGTGTGCTTGCCATGCATCCATGAACCTGACGTGTAGTCTTTCTGAACCTCCACGGGTTTCCCTTTTGTTACCTTGCAGAGCTGTGGTGATGGTTTAGGGGAGTGCAGAGTTTCCTCCAATTCTCCTTTATCTATTTTAACTAATATGTGTGTGATTTATGGTCATTTACAACCCGCTAAAGGAAATGGCCGTTTTTAAGCTGATGCTTATTAACCAATAAAATGGAGAAGATAGCTAAGGTTTTCTGAGGGCTTACTACATGCCAGACACTATGCTTGCTGTGACTTTCTGGTGGGGTAACAAAATGAAGTAAAACAAAGAAAAATCAGGCAGTATGTGGAAGGCTGCCTGGCAACCTCTCTTTCCCCACTCTACCCTGCCCTCCATGTCCCAAATGTTCTCCCTAAAGATGATCCTGCTTTCATAGCTTTTTCTTGTCCTTTACTTTGATTTCTAAAATGAAAGATTTTTGTAACTGATGTCACAACAGCAGCACAGCAGTGGTTGAGACTTTCACAGTGAGGCAAGAATTGGAGAAGAAAACACCGTTTGTAAATACTGCCTTTTAATATGACAATGTTTTGGATTTTTAAAATATTTAAATGAACCCTAAAACTAGTGAAAAGAGCTACTTAATACCTACATCTAATGGAGACTCCCCAAGAATCAAAATCCTTCTTAGAATATAACACTCATTTTAAAGTTGGCCGTATTAAATGAAAACCTGCTACAGTATTTGCTCACTCCAACAAATTAGGACCCATCCTTTCTCTCCTTCTTTGTTAAAGATGAGATTGATCTTTGAATGTCTTCTATGCACCACTTTTGTCTTTACCACCAAACATGAGCCCACAAAAGACTAGGGAGACTCTTGCTTTTCAGTGAAAATTTTAATGAAAAGAAAGCAGCTCTAGAATGACATTGTTCCTCACTGCCTTTCCTTGGCCCACTATGCTCTCAGAACACAGGTTCCAACCCTGTTTACTCTGAAATATGCTGGGAAAGTCTGGACCAGATTCAAATTCTTCCCTTTCATTCATTCTTTCATCAATTTAATAAATACTACTTGACTCCCTCCTATATGCCAAAAATAGAGTGCCCCCGCCCCATGAAGCTTACAGTTTAGTTAAAGAGATGGCTATTAATCCAATAATGACACAAACGGAACTTAGATTTTCAACATGAGAAGTGTTTACAGGAGATAGACAAGGTTCTCAGTAAGGTAGGGGTATGTGACTTGGTCAGGGAGTGAGGGAGTGATGGTGGATTTAATATGTGTAGAATGAGTCAGAGCAGGAGGAAGAATGTTTTAGGCTGAGGTGCTAACATTTGCAAAGCTTTCTGATGGAGGAAAAGGAGGACATGATAATCTCAAGTGACTTAAAGAAAGCCACTGACGGAGGTTCAGACAATGATGAGGAATGTGGTACAAGATGAGAATGATTGGAGTCTGGAGGCCATGTTGAAGATCTTAAACTCTGTTCTATTAGCAAAGCATCTGATAAAAGTTTATAAGGAGAGAGTTGACTGATGAAAGATTAGGTTGGTGAGAGGCCTGGAGAAGGTGCTCATGGACCAATTAGTGTTACTAAAGTAGTTTCAATGACAGCTAATGGTAGCTCGAATTAACGTGATGCTCATGTAAAGGGAGAGAAGTCAGCAGATTCAAGATATATTTGGGAGGTAAAATCACCCTTACTTGATGCTGGGTTGAAAATAGACATTTAAGGGAGAAAGGGGATTTCTGGCCTATAACACTTAGTGACAGAGAGAACATTAGAAGGGGATCTGGTTTGGTGGTAAAGAAAGAGTGTGGGTTCAGTTTTAAACACATTAAACCAGTAATGCCTCTAAGTCTTCCAAAAGGAGATGTCAAATAGGCAGGTGGGCATCTTTTCATCTAGTGTATTTCTGGAGAGAGAGATGAGTTTATGAGAACCATATGGACCCACAGAGATCTGAGTAATCTCTGGTTTACTTCAAAGATATCCCTAACAAATATTTTGAAGCCTGCATGGACAATGAATTCATTCATTCATCTAAATAATACCTTATGGAATTACTTCTGTGTACTAGGCACTGTATTAGCAGTGGGGATATTATGCTAAGCGGCCATTATTCCTACTCTAAAGATGTATTCAACAAATACTTGTAAAGTTCATATTATGTGCTAGGCACCTATGTCATCAATAAGTTGCAGCAGTGAACAAAGCAACAAAGTACCTGCCCTCTTAGAGCTTACACCCTAATGCAGATAGATAATAAACCAACAGGTAACAAAAATATCATGTAATTATAGGTGATCATAAATACTGATAAAGAGTCTATCACTCAATATCTAAAATAATAAACTGAATGTATTTCTTGCTAAGGCAAGGAGGGCTGAGCTTATAAGACACAGTTTATAAGCAGAGAACTTACAAAGGGTTTTGGAAAAGTGTGTGGCGTTTAGAATCTGGAGTGTTGGCTTTAGCTATGGAAACAGGTTTACCAGAGTAAGACTGTTGCTGACTGGCTAACTCTCAGACATCTGTTCACTGGGTGGAAGCTGTTGCTGATTATCTGATTTTCAGTCTGATTTTCAGGAGTTGATTGCGGGGGATGTTGCTGATTTCCTTTCAGAAGTGTGTGCACTTTTGTAATCAATCAGACTGATTAAACAAGTTTAATACAGGCATACTTCATTTTATTTCACTTCACTTTATTGTATATTTTACAAATCGAAGGTTTGTGGCAACCCTATGTTGAGCAAGTCTATTGGTGTCATTTTTCCAACAGCATTTGCTCAATTTATGCCCCTGTGTCATAATTTCGTAATTCTCATAATATTCCCAACTTTTTCATTATTATTATATTTATTGTAGTGATCTTTGATGTTACTATTGTTAATTGTTTTGGGGCACCATGAACAGGGTCCATATAGGATGACAAATTTAATCGATAAATGTTGTTTGTGTTCTGATTGATCCAACCGACAGGCTGTTCTCCCATCTCTCTCCCTTTCCTCAGGCTTCCCTTTTCCCTGAGACATAATAATATTGAAATTAAGCCAATTAATAACCCTATAATGGCCTCTAAGTGTTCAAGTGAAAGGAAGAGTTGCAGATCTCTCACTTCAAATCAAAAGCTAGAAATGGTTAAGCTTAGCAAGGCAGGCATGTGGAAAGTCGAGGTAGGTTGAAAGCTAGGCGCTTACACCAGTTAGTGAAGTTGTGAATGCAAATGAAAAGTTCTTCAAGGAAACTAAAAGTGCTACTCCAGTGAACACATGAATGAGAAGAAAGCAAAACAGCCTTACTGCTGATATGGAGAAAGTTTTAGTGGTCTGCATAGAGGATCAAACCACCCAAAACATTCCCTTAGGCCAAAGCCTAATCCAGAGCAAGGCCTTAACTCTTTTTAATTTTATGAAGGCTGAGAGAGGTGAGGGAGATGCAGAAGAAAAGTCTGAAGTTAGCAGAGGTTGGTTCATGAAGTTTAAAGGAAGAAACTGTCTCCAAAACAAAGAAGTACAAGGTGAAGTAGCAAGTGCTGATGTAGAAGCTGCAGCAAGTTATCCAGAAGACCTAGCTAAGATCATAAATGAAGGTGGCTACACTAAACAACGGATTTTCAATGTAGGCAAAACAACCCTATACTGGAAGAAGATGTCATCTAGAACTTTCACAGCTAGAGAGGAGGAATCGATGCCTGGCTCAAAACTCCAAAAGACGGGCTGACTCTCTTGTTAGGGGCTAAGGCGGCTGGTGACTTTAAGTTGAAGCCAGTGCTCAGTTACCATTCTGAAAATTCTACGGCCTTTAAGACTTATGCTAAATCGACTCACCCTGTGCTCTATGAATGGAACAACAAAGCCTGGATGACAGCGCATCTCTTTACAACATGGTTTACTGAATATTTTAAGCCCAGTGTTGAGACCCACTGCTCAGAAAAAAAGATTACTGCTCATTGACAATGCACCTGGTCACCCAAGAGCTCTGATGGAAATGAACAATGAGATAAATGTTGTTTTCAGGTCTGCTAACACAACATCCATTCTGCAGCCCATGGATCAGAAGGCATTTCAATTTTCAAGTCTTATTCTTTAAGAAATACATTTCATAAGGCTGTAGCTACCACAGATAGTGTATTCCTCTGATGAATCTGGGCAAAGTACATTGAAAATCTTCCAGAGAGGATTCACCATGCTAAAAGTCATTAAGAACATTCATGATTCATGAGAAGAGGTCAAAATATCAACGTTCACAGGAATTTAGAAGAAGTTGATTCCCAGCCTCATGGATGACTTTGAGGGGTTCAAGACTTCAGTGGAGTAATTAACTGCAGATGTGGTGGAAACATCAAGAGAACTAGAAATAGAAGTGGAGCCTGAAGATGTGATTGCATTGATCCAATCTCATAATCAAACTTCAAGGGATAAGGAGCATAAGGATGTTTCTTATGGATGAGCAAAGAGAGTGGTTTCTTGAGATGAAATCTACTCCTGGTGAAGATGTTGTGAAGATTGTTGAAATAACAACAAGGGATTTAGAATATTACATCAATTTAGTTGATAAAGGAGCAGCAGAGTTTGAGAAGACTGACTCCAGTTTTGAAAGCATTTCTACTGTGGGTATAATGCTATCAGATAGCATGGCATGCTACAGAGAAATCGTTTGTAAAAGGAATAGCCAATTGATGTGGCAAACTTCATTGTCTTATTTTTAAGGAATTGGCATAGCCATCCCAGCCTTTAGGAACCACCACCCTGAACAGTTGGCAACCCTAGACACTGAGGCAACACCCTCTACCAGCAAAAAGATTACAACTCGCTGAAGGCTCAGATGATGGTTAGCAATTTTTAGCAATAATGCATTTTAAAATCAAGGTATATACACTGTTTTATTGGACATAATGCTGTTGCACACTTATTAGACTACAATATAGTATAAACATATGTTTTATATGCACTGGGAAACCAAAAAATTTGTGTGACTCCCTTTACTGCAACATTTGCTGTATTGCAGTGGTTGGGAACTGAACCCACCATATCTCCAAGGTATTCCTGCCCGGGTTTTGATTATTATTCTTTGCTATAATGAACAATCGGTTATTTCCCAGGAGGGTGAAAAGTTTATATTCCCAAGAACAGTGAAGAAAATAATTCAAGATAAAAAAAAATAGAAAGAAATGAAGCTGCTGTTACATTTGAACAGCAAAAGGAAATAAGGCAGCAATTCATAAGAATATTTGGGAAAAGAGAGTTCCAGGCAGATGGAAAAGCAAGTGCAAAGGCTCTGAGTCGAGAGGCTGCTGGACAAGTTTGAGAAATGCTGGAAGCCAGGGCAGTTGGAGTATATTAAAACAAAGGAAGAGAGGTTTGAGCTGCAGTAGGAAAAGTGGCCAGGGGCTGGATCATATGGAGTCTTGCCAAGCAAGGTATGGAAGGGTAATTGATAAACCCTGGAATCTGACTGCATGTGGGATGTAAGGAATATTAAGAACTCAAGGATAAAGCCCCAGTTTCTATTGTTGCCATGCCACTCACCAAAACAGGTGCAATTTAGTTTTACAGGTGCTATGATAAAAGAATATACATGAAGGAACAAAAAGAGAAAGAATTAAATACATTTAGGGTGGGAAGTCAGAACCCCTAGAGAGTAGATAACAATACCTGAGATGAGTGTGTGTCCTCAGGCCAGGTGGGGTCAAAGCCAGGAAGTGTATGGCTGGGAGAACATTCCAAGCCAAGAGCACAGCACTAGGGCACAGAAGTGAGAAACGTCATTCTCAGCACCAAGAATGAAAAGCACCCAGGAGTTCAGGATGCACCTAGTAAGTTCATAGTTTTCTTGGACAATGAGGCCATACTTTCCCACTCAGCTCTCCTCCAAATTGTAGCACTAGATCATGATTCAAAGAATAGCTTCTTCTCCTGGATGTATGTTCTATGTCTGTACTTGACCAAAGCATCCTCTAAGGGCTGTGAAAAATTATCTAGACACTAGATTGAACTCAGAAGCTGAGTCTGAGTGAACCAACAGGTACAGGGAAAAACAAAACAAATCAACAAAAACCTTGAATATTCATCCCTATGCAGAATATTCTGGAGGAAAAAAACTAAAACTCACCAGATAAATCACCTATATTTCGCTACAAGAGAGGTTTTGATAGATGATCTGAAGAATCAAAGTATAGCCCAGACAGCACATATAGCAGTTCACTGAAATTCTCATTTCTTGGAACCTTAATTAGAGGTTTATATAAATTTAGTTTAGATTTGTTGGGGTTTTTTTAATCAGAATAAGAATAAACCTAGGAAATAACATAAAAATTTAATACTTCACAATTTACTCATATTTTTCAGTTCTGTCATAATCTTTAATTGTTAAAATTAGAGGGAAGAAATTCTTGTTTATAATAATTTGAGTTCTCAAGTTCAGCAGTTTTCCCTTACTATAAACTGTGATTTTGTCCTTTATCCTAACATTCTGTTTTAGAATCTGCAGATTATCTTAAAAAGAAAAAGGCTTTTTTATTAAAAATTCTCTAAATGCAAATGGATTTTGTCTATTTCTTATACTATGACATTTTTTGCCATAAAAACAAGTGAGCATTGTCCTTAGTGACATGTATGATAGTTCATCCAACTGCCCAGGTGTTAAATTTAGACATCACAGATTTAAATAATTTAAATTAAATAATTTAAGGAATCTATGATTTATTTTTAAGAGAAAAAACAAAGTAATTAAAATCTTGTTAAAGAAAAGGAGAGCACAAGAGGGAGGAGATATGGGGACATTTGTATATGTATAGCTGATTCACTTTGTTATACAGCAGAAACTAACACACCATTTTAAAGCAATTATACTCCAATAAAGATGTTAAGAAAAAAAGAAAAGGAGAAAAACCACATTAGATCTTGCTGACTGAACCAGTATTTTATGACTATCTGCTGAATATTATCAAAATAATTGAAAATGCATTTTCTGGGCATTTTCTATTTAATTATAAATATCTGGTTTTTAAAGATCTGTTACAATAGAAACATAAGAGATTTCACATATGAAAATATGGCATTTTGTCTGAAACCAAACATGACGAAACAATTTGTTTTATGAATATATAAAAGCTAATATCAATGGGTCCATTTCAGACATTGTGCTACACTTGCCACACTCAATTCTCATCCAGTTTCAATGCAACACGACAAAGTGATCATTATAAGCCCAAAAGCACAGATGAAGAAAACAATGCTCGGGAAAGTCAAGTAACTTGCCAAATTTTACAGAGCTGGTAGCTTTTTGTCTACCTTCTATGATGAGAATATCAGTGGCCAAGAAATGGCAAGAGGAGAACTTTTAAAAAACATGGAATAAGAATTCAGAAACCTAGGACAGAAGTATTCTCATCCCTTAAAGACCTGAATAAGTAATATTCTCACCAATGCCATGAGCTATCTCTATTTGGAAAACAACATATAAACAACAACTTAAAATCTTTCATCCATTGAAAATATACCTCTGATGTCATTTTTGTGGATGTCTCTGTGGTTACTATTCTACATAACAGATTAAGTAGGTAATGGGTAAACCTGAAAAAAATCTCTTTGAGAAAAAGTTTAAATTTTATTGGAGTAATTTTTTTTAAAACTTTGTCAAACATAATAGATTTAGAAAATATTTCCTGGTATCAATAAATCATAAAGGCTATTTTAGTCTATCATTTAATTGTTTTTTAAATTAATTTTAGCATAATCAAATAATCAATAAAAATAATCTCAGGATTCATTTTGGTACCTATACTATATTCACAAGTACTTTGTGATGTAAAATGTAAAATATATTACATTTTAAAGTAATATTGAAAGCTAGCAGTTGAAAATACATAGAAAGACTAAGAGAGAAATAAAACAATTCTTACTTGAGTAAGCAAGTTGTTCAAAACCTATTTACATATGCACAGATAACATACACTTTTAATGTTTTTCATGCTGCAGATGGCAGCAACACTTCACATTATCAGCTCTGCTTAGCTACACCAGCAAACTCATGGGAATACAAATGTCTATTGAATATTCACTTTGTTCTTTCTGTAATTTGGAAAAGAAAATGTGCTGATTTTGTATGCAGGAGGGTGAAATTCGATGTTATTTTTCCTATAAAACAAGAAACAAGCCATTATGTTGCATTATGCCCAACATAAAAGTTCAGTAATTACTATCTTTGATGACAAAATATAACTTCACAATTTCAATCAATTTAGTGAATGTACGTATTCCTATTTTTCCAAGGAAACTGAGTAACACTCTGTTATCAAATAGTTAATTATAGGCAACCATAACGATTAAGCATATAATTAAAAATAGATTCCCACCTCTGATTTGCTATTTCTCACTTAAGAGATCTAAAATTATTTAGAATCATGCAGGAGATCTCTTCACTTTGGTCATTTGTATGTTGCATCTTGATCATCTTCACAGGTAATGTATAGGTAAAGCCGAGGCACATACATGGGGTCAAACCTCTTCCAGAATTGGTGATTCAAGGTCATCAAGCAAGAGTAGGTCTGATCGTGGATGGGAACATCCCACCATTTCAAAATAGGCTTTTAAGATGATAAAGTCATAGGAACTCAAAAACCGTAATTAATATTTTATCCAGAATGGTGAGAGGAGGAAGAGCAATAGTAGGAGAAATGCAGTGTAAAATATAGACAAATCAGCTGTATCCTGTATGGGTCATTTTCAATCCAGGCTGAATGTTCAATGTGGACAGATTTTTAAAAATATCAATTCCCAGGCCTCATTCCAGATCAATTAAGTCAAAATCCCTTGGAGTGTCCTTGGGCCACTGCATTCTTTGTTAAAAATATTCCCAGTAATACAAATGCTCAACTAGTGTTGCAAACAATTTCCTATTCAGTGCTGACAAAATAGTATAAGATTTATTTTTAAGTCCAGTTCCCAAATTCAGCATTCAAAAACTTCAGTAATTTGGCTCTGATTTACTTACATAAACTTCCCAGTAGCCTATAAGCCCTTTATAGTACACTCATGTCCCCCTGGGATCCTTGTGCAGATCCCTAGCCTATTGCCCATGTTTCCAATGTACTGAGTGACTGCAAAATCACAACAACAGTGGTGTCATCTATATACTGGTAGAATTCTTTACAGTAGTTTAAAGCACTTCCACACGTATGAATGACCTGAGCAGAACCTCACAAGAAAACAGAGAGTTTCAATTGTGCACAGTTTATAGATGACCAGGTACAACCTCCATACATTGAAGTTATAGAAAATGAGACATAGAAAAATGACTTTTTTCTAATTCATGTCTACAGGTCAATTTTATAATAGAGTTTACATAAAAGACTATTAATAAATATGTAAAATGCTCAACGATGGTGAAGAGATGAATAAATTATGGTTCACACATCACATTATTCTCTTTTCTTAAAATTAGATTGTAATTTAGACAATAGAGAGAATACATAGATATATGGACAGACAGAATAGAAAACATCTATATTATAGTAGGTAAAGGAAAAGCAAGTTACTTTGCAGAAGCATGCAGAATTATGATCACCTTTTGTAAAATCAAAAATAATTACATGTGGGTTGTGGGTAAAAAGAGAACTACAAAAGGTTAAATTGTCTATTTGCTCTAGCAGAAGCAGAAGCATGCAATTATAAAATCCATATAAAATGTTTTTAGATATATGTTTAAAAGCATGACAGGCAGAATATAGGTCTATTCTATAGACTTACGTCTGTTCTAAAACTAATTTGTTTTCTCAACTTCTTTGTATATAGGGGTCCCCATGTAACTCAGATTTGTCAGTGAAGCATAACTAGAAGTCTCTTAGGGCTTCCAGTAAATTATCTGCTGTTCTGTTAACAAGGGCAAATGTGGCTTGTTATTTTTCTGCCCACTTCTTCCTTTTTGGAACATTATATGATGCCTAGAAATATAGCAGCAATCTTAATGAGTCAGCAAGCCAATAGTCTAAGGATGGCAACTCTAATAGAAAGAATATAGGTCTTTAATGATATGATGTAGCTCTTGTACTATCTATCTCCAAACTTCTTAAGTGAGATTATTATTGTGCTTAGGAGATCATTTATTGCTTAAGCCACTAGTATTTAGGTAGACTGTAACATGAAATTGAGAATATTGCTATATGATATATCCATTTAGAAAAAATAAAATATGATTTAAAGTCACACACAAACAGAACTTTAGATATAAAAATAAAGCCATGAAATTTGAGAAGATTAAGATTTTCTGTTTTGCAAAACACAACCTAAAGACAAAGGAAAAAGAAGTTGCGACACAAAAGAAGACACGGATAGTGCTTATTTTTAATGAGGAAAGAGCTGCTACCAATGTATGGAGACAAATATTTTAAAAGAAAACAGGTCTAACAATGAATATAAAATTCATTAAAAAGGAAATATTAGTGGCCAGTAAAAATACAGTCATGTTCAAATAGTCTATTAAAGAAAGGAATCAGATTAGAAAAGATTCAAAAGTTAAATTATCCATTGCTATCAAATGCTCAAAAAAGCAGCACTTTTTATACACTCTTGGTAAAAGAGTAAATTGATATTAATAAGGGGGAAAATTTGGTATCAAGTGTAAAAAATTTGAAATGTAGATATTAGTTGAGCAAGCAATTTTGTTTTCTTGGAATTTATTCTATAGATATGCTAAATAACTGCAAAAGCTTTCAAAGATATATGTAGCATGGTGCTAGTTGCAAAACTGTTTTAATATTCACAATAAAATGAGTGGAGACATTCTAAAGGTTCGCCAATGGTAGACTGGTTAATAAATAATTGTTCACAAAGAGAAGGGAAATTTTCTTTCTTAAAATTACAAAGATTGATCGCCTTTTAGATGGGGGACAGGAGACGGGGGCAGGAGATAGGGAAGGAGGATGGAAAATATCTATACTATAGAAAGTAAAGGAAAAGTTACTTTGCAGAAGTATGCAGAACTATAATTCATTTTTTGGTAAAAAATGTATTCTAAATACATATACACTATATAGGATATTCTTTTTTTTTTAACTAAGACTTTTATTTATACAAGAAATATTTTTTTGATTATCTGAGACAACTGAAAACAACCAAAATAACTCACACAGTATACAAACAGTCAATTACACAATGATCACAAATTCTGTAGAGCTGCACTGTCTGCTGTGGTAGCCACGAGCTACATGGGCCTATTGAAATATTTTAATTAATGAAAATTAAGTAAAATGAAAAATGCAGATCCTCAGTTGCACTAGTCACATTTCAAGTGCTCAATAGCCACCTGTAGCTAGTGCTGCTGTATTAGTACAGATAGAGAACATTTCTACCATGGCAGAGAAAATATATTACAACTCTGTTCCACAGTCATCCAATCTCTGAAATTGCTGAAACCCTTATCCAGGTGTGACTGATGAAAATAGTTCTGTCCAGTCCTGTCCAAATGTTCCTCATCATTAATTCTGAAGCTTTCTTACCTGTGACCCTCATCCCATGCTGTCTGACCCACAAGGAGTAACTCTTGATATCTTTGCTGATCTGCTCATTTCAAAGAATTCTGTCTTTCCATCTGCGATTGCTTGGAGTTTACATTTTAAGTGCAGAATCCTCTTCAACTAGTTCTACACCAACGGCTTTAGAGAGTGAATCCTAGGAGCTTGCATGAAAACCTCTCCTTTCTGGAACTTGACTGAGTTGTCCTGGGAACATGTGTCCTGCATTTACACAAGTCTGAGTCAGTAAGGTGCCAGACACAGAGCCTAGGGCAAGAACCAAGGTCTTCAGAGTCTGCTTGTCCTTTGGTTCAAACGCCTTTGGGCTGCTGTAATCATTAACTCTTGCAGGAGGCTCAGAGTATCTGCTTCTGATCAACTAGAGGCAGCTTCTACTGAAGTCCTCACTCCACTCAGGCTGTGACACCCTTTGCAAGCCAGCTGTTCCCCACGTGGCATCTTCCTTAGGCTTCAACCTCACAAGATGGGTCACTCTTTGTCTTAGTTCAGGCTGCTATAACAAAGTGCCTTAGACTAAGTGGCGTATAAACAACAGACATGTATTTCTCACAGTTCCAGAGACTGGACATCTGAGATCAGGGTACCAGCAGGGTTGGTTCTGGTGAGGACCCTCTTCCAGCTTGCAGACTGCCGGCTTCTCGCTGTGTCCTCACATGTGGAAAGAGAGTGAGGGACCTCTCTGGGGTCCCTTTTATTTACAAGGGCACTAATCCCATTCATGAAGGCTTCACCCTCATGACCTAATCACCTCCCAAAGGCCCCACCTCCTAACACCATCACATTAGGCGTTGGAATTTCAACATGTCAATTTCGGGGGACACGTTCAGTCCACTGCACTCTTCTACCCAGATGTCCTCTTACTCTGCTGAGGCTCCAGCACCGCTGCTTTCCCCCCTCCCTCCATGCATGTCTGTTTTGCTTGGTGCCACCAAATGTCTTTGGGACTGAATTGACTAGAAGGGAAAGTGAAAAGAAAGAGGAAGAGAAAGAGGAAGGGGGATTGTGTCTTTATTTTTAACATCTAATATGTCTCAGCACATACTGAACACTCTTCGTCTACTTCCCCTGGTGCACAGTGTGTCAAGTTGCCTTTTATTTCAGGAACATTCTTGCATGATTTGTCCAGAATAGGATATTCTTAAATTTAAAAATCTGGAAGAATACATTCCAAAATTTTAATAGTGATTACTTCAGAGTTGGGACAGGCCTAAGGAGGGAATAAATTACTATTTTATATATTTCTGAAATGTTTGAACAATAAACCAATTCCATACCTACATACACACACACACACACACATCACCCCCACATACAATGGTTAAAGTGCAAATATCTTTAAAAACAATTATCCAGATTTGCCTCATAAGGGAACATTTGTGACATTTTTGAATTCATAGAAAAACAATTATTAAGGATAAAATTAATAAAAATAATGTCTTTTTTCTTTATGACTACTTCCAATATTTTCAACTGTGTTCTAAATGAGTCCATCTTTTATGCATATCTATTCCTATTTTTTCAATTGATTTGTTTGTCATAATGTCCAGCCTATAAACATGTACCAGGTTTCCTGGGCTCTATGACACTACCCAACATTTTAAAATTCCAGCCTGTTAATATTCCCCTTTGCATAATTTAGTAGCAGTCAGATTTGACATAGCATCAATGGACATGGGTACTCAACATGGGAAAGAATGAATATCCTCCTGTCAAAATACTAAATAGGACAAAATTTACACTCTGAAATCACTTGGTATCTAATTTAGCATTAATACACACTTAACCTTTTTTCATTACTAGTTTATTTTCCACCCACATAAGAAATGCGGTCAGAAGATAAATTGGGAAGGGAAGTTCATCTCTTACTGGACTGGCTTTGAGGTGCTTATGACACGTCAAAGTGAAGAAATTTGGCAGGTACTATCAGGAGAGAGTTTTAGCTCAAAGGTTTAAATTTAGGAATTGAAGCCATGAGTACATGACTTAACCCACTAAAAATATATGGCATGGAAAGAGAAAAGTGTCAAAAGTGGAGGGAAGCCTTCGGACACAATACTTTAAAACTGTGAGGAGGAAGAATTGTCCACAAAGGACACAGTAGAACTGCCTAGACACTAGCAGGACAGACAACAAAGTATGATGATATAGAAATTAAGAAAGAAGACATTTCTATGAGATGTGTAGTAATTAACCACATTCAATGCTACAGTGAGTTAAAATGCTACAGCGAGTTTAGTTATTTTCTTTGGATTTAGGCTTTCCAATATTACTAGGTGTAAGAGAAACAGTATTAAATGAATTTTGTCAAGGGTCCTAATTTAGTGCATTTGGGCATGATGAAAAGAAAGATTAGAGAAAGTGAGTGAAGAATGCTTTTAATGTAACAAAAATAACTTGCAATTAACGTTAAGAACAAATATCAGCAATCAGAAGGATCTGGAAGAGGATGGCCATGTCAGGTCTTAATTGGGCAGGGAGTATTTTATTATGCTGCAAAATCATTGTAGGAAATTACATAAGAGAAGCTGAGAGAATAATACACCAAAAACAGGTGGATAAACCTGTTATTCTGCTAAGAGTGAGGTAGTTCTTCCAGAATCAAGAACATAAACATTTGATTAGTCCGAGTTAAAAGGCTGAGCCTCAAATATTATTTTATGGAGTGATAGTAAAAGACGAGGAACAATGAAGAATTATGGCTTCATAGTAAATGAAGATATTAATGAATAAGACAGAACCAGCAAAAGGCAGGCCAGTACACATGAATGGTCTACAAAGGAGAACAGCCTCTATCCCAGGGAGGCACCTGGCTCACAGACCACAGTGTCATGCAAGGTGGGACTAGGAAGAAGGTTTAAAAACAGAGTTAATTGAAAGTCTGTCTACTGAAATTCTATGCTAGTCAAGTGCCCCACACTGACCTCACCCTAACCTCTCCCTTTTCTCCACACACACTGAGCATAATAGCCCAACATTATACTCTCAGGCATCCAAAATAGTACTCTTAAATAATTTAATTAACTGCATGAGCATAACGTTTCTAATGTTGCTGGAATGGTCTCCAGTGCCACAGAGTAAAGATCTCAAGATCTCCCCATTTTAGCGTCCAAAGAGTGGTTTCCCCATCTACTCACCCTAAAGATAACAAGCATTGTTCATACCTGAGCTCCCCATCCTAGTCCTATAGCTGGGAGAAAGCTAGCAGAGAAACAGGCATACAAGAGCAGAGGGAAATGGTAACAGTCACCAGCCTTCTATTCTTAAATATGAATGAACTAAGGACCACAAAATACATGGAGAAACAAAAAAACAAATAAATAAAAAATTACTGACCAAAATGAAACAAATATAAGCCAAGGAACAGAAGAGAACTCTTATAAACAAAACTCCAGTGTATGCTGAGGAATTTACATCCACTGAAGAAGAACAGCAGGCTATAAAAAACAAATAAAAGAACTCTTGGAAAATAATATATTACTACATTCCTGGGACCCCTGTGACTTAGTATCATGTTCTGAAAAAAAATTTGAACATTCTATTTAAGAGTTTTTGCTCCCTTTCCAGGAAATATTTATTAGAACTACTACTAAGTAGCATCATTAGCAGATTTTAAATAGTAAACCTTTTCAGTCTCAGATGAAGGAAAATAACAGCAATAAAGATATCATTAACCAAAAAGAGAAAAAGTATGCAAAGACATATAGATTATACATAAATAAAGTATGTAATCACTTGCTGAAAATTTTGTTTACATTTCCTTAATGAATGTATCATTCATGTTCACTTTGGCACAAAAATTAGGAGCCATATTGCAAAAAAAAAATGTTTAATTTTTTATGTATTATTTCATAGCACATAAAAGAAAAGAACAAAATTACAAATGCATAATCCATATAATAATCCACATAAATAACTGCTAGTTCTTCTCTTAGATTTTAATGTTACTGTTTCTGAAACAAATGCCAAATTCTAATAAATAAGTATATTATAAAAAATGTTTCAGCCTATAGGAAATTAATATGTTCTCTCCTTACCCTACAATTTTTAATAACCATTATGAATGAACCATGCAACTATTACATGAGTCAAATGTATAAAAGCATTATTGTACTTCTTTGTATTATAGTTAACATACATTTTCAAAAATTAATACCAAGAATAAAGTATAATAGATAAAAAGTCATGTATTAAATAATTATAAGAAGAGATATGGTGATAACTCAAATAAATACTATACTACAATGCCTTATGACTATCGTGGGAAGTAAAACAATTTTATCCTTGATATGTACATTGGAGTAGATTAGAGATGCATGTTAGAGTACCTGTTTATTCCAATAAAATTGGGTTCACTACGTACATTTATGAATGTAAAATTTTTTACACGGGTTTGTCACTCAATGCTTTATGCCAGTTGTAGCTTCCAGAGAATGCCAAAATGTAAATCTTTTGGCAGGATGGAATACTTCAATGATTCAAACAGCAAATGGGACAGTGGAGAGGGCTGAGGAGGCATCAAGGATCACCACATTGGTGGCAGATTTTAGTTTCTGCCCTTCATAAATTTGTGGACATTACAAAAACACAAAAGCAAAACCAAACAAGCCTGCACATCTATTAGCCTCACAAGGGCAGGAAGCGGTGAAATCTCACTGTTAAAAAGTTAAAACATCATAATGAAGTTTTCAAGATGAATTTTGAAGCAAAAAGCATGAAAATATCTAGATTTTACATAATCTTAGGTGATATGCTACATTCAGATTCAGCTATGCTTTAAGCACTTCTATTTCCCTACCTTTATTTATACTTGTCCCCCCTCAAGCACATTTTCATATTTTTCTGCCTATCCAAACAGGCCTGTCATCTTTTTTTTTTTTTAAAGGAAATCCCTGTGGAAGTGCTGTTTTTTGGGGGGTTTTTTTTGTTTTTAATTTATTTATTTTTATCTTTGGCTGTGTTGGGTCTTCGTTTCCGTGCGAGGGCTTTCTCCAGTTGCGGCGAGCGGGGGCCACTCTTCATCGCGGTGCGCGGGCCTCTCACTATCGCGGCCTCTCTTGTTGCGGAGCACAGGCTCCAGACGTGCAGGCTCAGTAGTTGTGGCTCACGGGCCCAGTTGCTCCGCGGCATGTGGGATCTTCCCAGACCAGGGCTCGAACCCGTGCCCCCTGCATTGGCAGGTGGATTCTCAACTGCTGCACCACCAGGGAAGCCCCTGTCATCTTTTTAATGCCAAAATTGCTTCTGCCTCAAAATTCTTTTCTGATTTTTGTTCAGTTTATATTACTTTCTTCATTCTCTTTGTGTCAAAATATAACGTTATTATGGAAGTTAGCATGTTCTATTGTACATTCCAGCTATTTATCTTCTGTTTATGAGTCATCTTTATTTTTAATTTTTTTCATTTTTTAATTTCTCTTTTTTTATTGAAGTATAGTTGACATACAAGATTACATTAGTTCCAGGAGTGCTACATAGTGATTTGACATTTATATACATTACCAATTTATCACCATGATGTCTAGTAACCATCTGTCACCATGCAAAGTTATTGCAGTATTATTGACTATATTCCCTATCCTCTGTATTATATCCCTGTGACTTATTTATTTTATAACTGTAAGTTTGTACCTATTAATCCCCTTAACCTGTTTTTCCCAACCCCCAACCCGCTCCTCTCTGGCAACTACCCGTTTATGCTCTGTATCTATGTGTTTGTTTCTGTTTTTGTTTGTGAGTTTGTTTTTAGATTCTACATATAAGAAACCATAGGGTATGTATATTTATAGTCTTATTTCACTTAGTATAATAGCTTCTAGGTCCATCAGTGTCGTCACAAATTGCAAGATTTCTTTTTTTTATGGCTAATATTCCATTGTGTAAATATGCCCTATCTTCTTTATCAATTCATCCATCAATGGACATTTAAGTTGCTTCCATGTCTTGGCTATTGTAAATAGTGCTACAATGAACATAGAGGTGCATATATTTTTTTAATTAGTGTTTTCATTTTATTCAGATAAACATCCAGAAGTAGAATTGCTAGATTTTCTAACAGGTATGAGGTGATATCTCATTGTGGTTTTAACTCGCATTTCCCCAATGATTACTGACATTGAGCATGTTTTCATGTGTCTGTTGGTCATCTGTATGTATTCCTTGGAAATTCCAGTCCTCTGCTTGTTTTTTAATCAAGATTGTTTGGGGGATTTTTTGATATTGAAATGTGTGAGTTCTTTATATATTTTGGATATTAACCCCTGATCAGATATATCATTTGCAAGTATCTTTTCCCATTTAGTAGGCTGCCTTTTCATTTTGTTGGTTTCCTCCTCTCTGCAAAGCCTTTCTAGTTTGATTTAGTCCCACTTAATTTTGCTCTTGTTGCCCTTGTCTGAGGAGACAGATCAAAAAAATATTACTAAGACTGACATCAGAGAACATACTGCCTATTTTTTCTTCTAGGAGTTTTATGGTTTCAGGGCTTACATTTGACTCTTTTTTTTTTTAATTTATTTTATTTATTTATTTACTATTATTTTTCTGGCTGTGTTGGGTCTTCGTTTCTGTGCGAGGGCTTTCTCTAGTTGCGGCGAGCGGGGGCCACTCTTCATCACCGTGAGTGGGCTTCTCACTGTCACGGCCTCTTTTGTGGTGGAGCACAGGCTCCAGATGCGCAGGCTCAGTAGTTGTGGCTCACGGGCCCAGTTCCTCCACGGCATGTGGGATCTTCCCAGACCAGGGCTCGAACCCGTGTCCCCTGCACTGGCAGGCAGATTCTCAACCACTGCGCCACCAGGGAAGCCCTTGACTCTTTAATATACGTTTTGAGTTAATTTTTGTATATGGTACAAGAAAGTAGTCAACTTTCATTCTTTTGCATGTAGCTACCTGGTTTTCCCAAAATTATGTATTGAAGAGACTGTCTTTTCCCCTCTGTACATTCTTCAATCCTTTGTTAAAAATTAATTGACCATACAAATATGGGTTTATTTCTGGGCTCTCTATTCTGTTCCATTGATCCACGTGTCTGTTTACTGTGCCAGTACCAAACAGTTTTTGATTACTATAGCTTTGTAGCATATTTTGAAATCAGGGGCCGTGATAACTCTAGCTTTGTTCTTTCTTAAGAGTGCTTTGGCTGTTTGAGGTCTTTTGTGGTTTCATACAAATTTTGGTATTATTAGATCCAGTTCCTTGAAAAATGCCATTGGTATTTTGATAGAGATCATGATGAATCTGTAGAATGCTTTGGGTAGTATGGACATTTTAACAATATCAATTCTTCCAATCCATAAGCATGGTATATCATTGCATTTTTTGTATCATCTTCAGTTCTGTTCATCAGTTTCTTACAGTTTTCAGAGTATAGGTCTTTCACCTCCTTGGTTAAATTTATTTCCAGTATTTTATTCTTTTGGATGAAATCGTGAATGGGACTGTTTTCTTAATTTCTCTTTCTCATAGTTTGTTATTAGTGTATAGAAACACAGCATATTTCTGTATAATGATTTTGTATCCTGAAACTTCACTAATTCATTTATTAGTTCTAACAGATTTTTGGTAGCATCTTTAGGATTTTCTATATATAGTATCATGTCATTTGCAAACAGTGACAGTTTTACCTCTTTTCAATTTGTATTCCTTTTATTTCTTTTTCTTGTCTGATTGCTCTGGCTAGGACTTCCAGTACTACGTTGAATAAAAGTGGCAAGAGTAAACATCCTTGTTTTGTTCCTGATTTTAGGGAAACTGTTTTCAGCTCTTCACCACTGAGTATGATATTGGCTGTGGGTTTGTCATATATATGGCCTTTATTTGTTGAGATATGTTCCCTCTATACCCACTTTATTGAGAGTTTTTATCATAAGTGATGTTGAATTTTGTCAAATACTTTTTCTGCATCTATTGAAATAATCATATGATTTTTAGTCTTCATTTTGTTAATGTGGTATATCACACTGACTGCTTTGCAGATGTTGAACCATCTTTGCATCCCTGTAATAAATCTCACTTGATCATGGTGTATTATCCTTTTAATGTATTCTTGAATTCTGTTTGCTAATATTTTGTTGAGGATTTTTGCATCTATGTTCATCAGGGATATTGGCCTGTAAATTTCTTTTTTTGTAGTGTCTATATCTGGTTTGGGCATCAGGGTAAAGCTTGCCTCGCATAATAAGTTTGGAAGTGTTCCTACCTCTTTCTTATTTTGGAATAGTTTGAGAAGATAGTTGTTAACTCTTCTTTAAATGTTTGGTAGAATTTTCCTGTGAAGCCATCTGGTCTTGGATTGTTTGTGGGAAGTTTTTTTTTTATTACTGATTCTATTTCATTGCTAGTGATCAGTCTGTTTAGATTTTCTATTTCTTCTTGATTTGGTCTTGGAAGATTATATGTTTCTAAGAATTTATTCATTTCTTCTAGATTGCCCAATCTGTTGGAATATAATTGTTCATAGTAATCTCTTATGATTCTTTGAATTTCTGTGGTGTTGGTTGTAACTCCTCCTGTTTATTTCTGATTTTATTTATTTGGCCCTCTTTCCTTTTTTTCTCGATGAACCTGGCTAAAGGATTATCAATTTTGTTTATCTATTCAAGGAGCCAGCTCTTGGTTTCATTGACCTATTCTGTTGTTATTTTAGTCTCTAGTTAATTTACTTCCTCTCCCATCTTTATTATTTCCATACTTCTACTAACTTTGGACTTTGTTAGTTCTTCTTTTTCCAGTTCCCTTAGGCGTAAGGTAAGATTGTTTGTTTGAGATATTTCTTGTTTCCTGAGATAGGACTATATTGTTACAAACTTCCCCCTTAGAAGTGCTTTTGTTGCATCCCATTAATTTTGGAACATTATTCTTTTTGCATTTTCATTTACCTCAAGGTATTTTTTTATTTCCTCTTGGATTTCTTTGTTGACTCACTGGTTGTTTAGTAGCAAACCATTTAGACTACACACATTTGTCATTTTTTCCAGTTTTCTTCTTGTAATTGATTTCTGGTTTTACAAGATTGTGGTCAGAAAAGATTCTTGATGTGATTTCAATTTTCTTAAATTTATTGAGACTTGTTTTGTGGCCTAACATGTGATCTATCCTGGAGGATGTGCCATGTCCACTTGAAAAGAACGTGCGCTCTGCTGTTTTTGAGTGGAATGTTTTGTATATATCTACTAAGTCAATCTGGTCTCATATGTCCTTTGAGGACAATGTTTCCTTACTGATTTTCTCTCTGTATGATCCATTATTTGATGTAAGTAGGGAGTCAGAGTCCCCTAACGTTATTGTATTACTGTCAATTTCTCTCTTCCGGTCTGTTAATATTTGCTCTATATATTTAGGAGCTTCTATGTTGGCTGCATATATATTTACAAGTGTTATATTATTCTCTTGTGATTTAATACCTTTCTTTAGTGCTATGTTTGTATTTCTTTCTCTTTTTTTGTGTATCTGTCATAGATTTGGTTTGTGGTTATCATGAGGTTTATATATAGCAACCTATATATATAGCATACGTATATCTACTTTAAGTTGATGGTTGCTTACATTTAAGCACATTCTAAAAGCATTACATTTTTACTGCTCCCCCCATGTTTTATGTTTATGATGTCATATTTTACATCTTTTTATTTTGTGTATTCCTTAACTATTTTAAATATAGACGATTTTTACTACTTTTGTCTTTTAATCTTCATAGAAGCTTTATAGATAGTTGATTGACTACCTTTACTATATGTTTGCCTTTTCCAGTGAGTTTTTTCCTTTCAGTTTTCTCCTTTCTAGTTATGGTCTTTTCTTTTCCATATAAAGAAATCCCTTTGACATTTCTTTTATGGCCAGTTTAGGGATGATGAACTCCTTTAGCCTTTGCTTGCCTGGGAAACACTTTCTCTCTCCTTTGATTCTAAATAATAACCTTGCTGGGTAGTGTATTATTGGCTGTAAATTTTTCCTTTCAGTACTTTGAATATGTCGTCTCACTCCCTTCTGACCTGAGAAGTTTCTGCTAAAAAATCAGCTGATAGTCTTATGAGGGTTCCCCTGTATATAACTAATTGTTTTTCTCTTGCTGCTTTTAAGATTCTCTTTTTAACTTTTGACATTCTAATCATAATGTGTCTTGGTGTGGGTCTCTTTGGGTTCATCTTGTTTGAGATGTTCCGTGCTTCCTGGACTTGGATGTCTGCTTCCTTCAACCGATTAGGGAAGTTTTCAACAATAATTTCTTCAAATAGTTTTTCTGTCATTTTCTCTCTTGCTTCTCCTTCTGGGAGCTCTATAATGCAAATGTTTAGTACTCTTAATGTTGTTCCACAGGTCCCTTAAACTATCCTTATTTAAAATTTTTTTTAAATTTTTTGCTATTTTGATAAGTAATTTCCTACCTTGTCATCCAGATCACTGATCCATTTTTCTGCATTCTCTAATGTGCTTTTGATTGCCTCCAGTGTATTTTTCTTTTCAGTTATTGTATTCTCCCATTCTAATTGGTTAATTTTTATATTTTATACCTCTTTGTTGAAGTTTTCACTGAGTTTATCCATTTTCCCCCTGAGTTTGGTGGCATTTTTATGACTATTTGAACACTTTATCTGGTAAATTGCTTGCCTCCATTTCATTTAGTTCTTTTTCTGAGGTTTTATTATTTTGTTTAGAAGGTATTCCTTTGTCTCATTTTGCCTCTCTGTCTTTGTTTCTATATATTAGGTATATCAACTACATCTTCGAAGAGTGGCCTCATGTAGGGACCCAATGATACACTTGACACATTTCCCCCTGCTCACCATATCCAGGTGCCCCAGGGGTACCCCCCATGTAGGCTGTATGGGCCTCTTGTGGTTGGGTTACAATCGCTGCAGGCACACTGTTAGGCAGGGCTGACCCCTGGCCCAGTTGGATGTGTGGCTCAGCCCTGACTACTGTTAATGTTCTAGTGGGCAGGTCTGATCCCCAGCCCAACTGTCTGTGAGACCTAGCTGTGAGTGTTGTGGGCACGCTGGTGTGTAGGGCTGGCTCCCCAGAGCGGAAACCTCTTTAGTGGGGTGCCAGTGCAGGCCAAGCTCAGCTACTGAGTTGGTGAGGCTACTTCCTCAGAATGGGAGCCACTCTGGAGGCATACTGCTCCTTGCTGGGTAGGGCAGGAAGGGAGCCATTTCAGAGGGGCCAGCCAAGGCAGGCAGGTTGCGCAGGGCTGATCCTCAGGGGAATGTCAGGGTGGGGTGCACGTTATTATCTATGTTCATAGAGAATGACAAAAATTGCTCCTGTCAGCACCAGGACAGCTAGGTGAAAGGAGAGTTAAAAAAAAAAAAAAAAGGAAGAAGGAACCTGCCAATGCTTTCATCCCTGGAGAAAATTCCCATCAGATCTCTCCCACACACACCTTACAATTAGTCAATGAGTCTCCTTCTTGCATGACCCAGCAGTTTTCAAGCTCTTGCCACTGCCCTAGGACTCATAGTGAGTTTGTATGTGAGTTTTCCTAGAGTGGAGCCTCGCTCTCCCACAGCCCTCTGGCTTTCCTGAATATAAGCACCACTGGTTTTCAAAGTGAGACGTTTTGGGGGCTCATCTCCTGGTACAGGTCCCCTGGACTGGGGAGCCCAACATGGGGCTTGGACCCCTTGCTCCACAGAAGGTACCCCCACAGTTGTGATATCATTCCCACTTACAGGTCACCACACTGCTGGTATGGATTCTGAGTAGACTGTGTTTCTGCCTCTCTTATCCTTCTTGATGTGGCCTTTTAAAAATATCCTTAGTTGTGGAAAATCTGTTCTACTAATCTTCAGAATGTCCTCAGAGATGGTTTCTCTCTATGTGGTTGTAGTTTTGGTGTGTCCATGGGAGGAGGTTAACTCAGGATCTTCCTACTTCACCATCTTGGTCTGGATCCTCTGTGATTCATCTTCTTTCCTATACTATGTGCTCCTTCTTGGAAGGGTCTGCCTCTGAACAATTTTTGTACCTATCCTCAATGATACCAAGAACACTGCCTTGCATATAGTTAATTTCAGTAAGTATTTCTTTTCTTGTGGTGGAATAAATGAAAAATTTAAACAGATAAATCTACATTTTCAGACCTGACTACAAATCATCTTCAAATTTTCAGAATGGCGAGTGTGCCAACATTTCATGTAAATGAAGAACAAGAGTTTTATTTAACTACATGCTCAAGTAACTACTAAAAAGTCAGCATCTTACTAAGACGATTTGACAGAAGTATAATGTCTATAACAAAGGTGGTAGCTATGGCACTGTATGTGTCAATAATCCTCTCTCTTGGGCTTTATAAATACTATAGTGATGTATTTCAAACTTCAAGTACACTGGAGGACATTTGAAATAGAATGATTAAAAAGATGAAGACGAGGGGTTCCAGTTCAAGGTAACAATGTAGGAGACCCTTGAACTCATGTTCTCCTATACACACACCAAATCTACAGCTATAAATGTGAAAATTCCCTCTGAAAGAAATACAGAAGCTAGCTGAGTGACTCCTACATATCAGGCAAACGAGAAAATACCCACATCAAAACAGGTAGGAGACACTGAGACACAATCTGTCCGTAAACCCGACACACATCCTGGCTACAGACAACTGGGAGGGAACTCACAACTCCCTGTATCTTCTTGAGTAGCAAAGTGTTTGACCCCACATCTGATACCCCACCTCTTAATACTTTCACCAGAGAGATGGGCCCCCAAAACATCCAGCTTTGAAAGCCAATGTGGCTTGCATGCACGATACCCACAAGGCTATAGCAAACACAGAGAAAGACCTTAAAATGTTAGTGTGGACTCACTGTGGTTATAACCCTAGGGCCCAGAGCAGAGACAGCAGATTAAAACACAACCACTCTTTTCATAAAAGAGGCCTATTTTCTTATCTTAATAGCTGTAGCCTGAGGAGCAGACTTCTATTTTAGCACAAATAAACAGGCTAACTCCAATACTCTCCAGAGACCAGGAGGAAAGCAGCTCCTTCTTCATGCTCTCTCTCCACCTTGCTCCAGGTTGCTGGTATGTCTCAGAGAAGCTCGTGTATGTGTCTGAAACCCTGGTTTTTGTCTATACTTACATCAGGAAAAACAGACTTTAAGCCAAGGACCGTAATAAGAGACAAAGAACGTCATTATATAATGATAAAAGGGTCAATTCAACAAGAGGATATAACATTTCCAAATATTTGTGCACCTAACATAGTAGCAGCTAAATATATAAAGCAAATATTAGCAAACCTAAAGGGAAAAGTAGACAGGAATACAATAATAGTAGGAGATTTCAATACCCCACTTTCATCAATGGATAGATCATCCAGATAGAAAACCAATGAGGAAACACTGGACTTAAATGACATGCTAGACCAGCAGGATTTAACATTTACAGAGTATCCCATCCAAAAGCAGCTGAATATACATTCTTCTCAAATGCACAAGGAGCATTCTCCACAATAGATCATGTCAGGCCATGAAACAAGTCTTAATAAATTTAAGAAGACTGAAATCATATCAAGCAACTTTTCCAACTACAAGGGTATGAAACTAGAAATGAATTAAAAGAAGAAAACTGGAAAATTCACAAATATGTGAAGATTAAACAACATGTTACTAAATAACCAATGTATCAAAGAAGAAATCAAAAAATATCTTGAGACAAATTAAAAAGGAAATACAGCATTCCAAAGCTTATTGAATACAGCAAAAGCAGTTCTAAAAGGAAAGTTTAGCCTACATTAAGAAATGAGAAAGATCTGAAATAAATAACACAACTTTACACCTCAAGTGTGTGCTCATTCAGTTATGAGCTTAAAAAATCTATTAGCATTCATCTTGAATTGTTTGAATTTCTCATCTACACAACCCAGATTAAACCTAATTTCTTAATGTACTAATTTGCATTAACCCTCTAAGCCTAAAGAATGCATTAGAAATTCAGTACTCAGTGAAGGAATGGTTTGGAATCTATTTACCAGACTAATAAGTGCAAATAACATTCCTTGGAATATCACTATATTTAAGTTATTACAAATGGTTAGGAAACTTTTTTCTTCACTATTATCTCTTCACAGATGAATATAAGACCAAATAAATAAATGCAATTCCTGTTCTGGTATGAATTTAAATGATATTACTTTGCAAACGAATTCAGTTCACCATCTGAGTTTGCAAATATGTGCTGTCAGTACCAAGCAGTTTCTTTCTTGTACCACAAAACAAAACAAAAACAAACAAAATAAAACAAAACAAACATAACAACATCATTATTGGAAAGATCAAGACTAAAGTTTTCTTTTTTAAAAAATGTAGATAAAATGTTGAATTACTAAACTGGTGAAAGAAGAGCTAACATTTAACAGAACCATGATTAGTTGTTGCCGTTATGTTGTGGTTTGTTTTCAATGTTGATTCCACTGGTAACTTGATTGTAGGTGATACAAACAAGCAAAAACGTGATCAGAGGAGAAAGCAAGCAAAGGGCAAACATGATAAAGTGTAATTAAATAACTGAGATTTTTATCTATTGACCTTATATAATACACTATCTATACTGAGCTCAGATTGACATATGACATTCTTAATATAATGACTTACTGAGGAGATGAAAGAATTATTGACCTGCTGTGGGGTTTTGTTTGTAATGAGTTACTTTGTTTTGTTTAAATTTGGCATTCATAAAGGAGTATGACACTCAAACTCACCCTCTGACTCAGTAACCAGATATTTGTACTTCATAAGCATGAACCCTTATAATCTGAATATGAGTTCCGCAGTTAACAGGGTTTCAAATTGTTCTTAGAGTTTTATTAAAGTGTCTCTTCTCTTGTTTTCGCTTGTGATACAACCAAGAAAGTTAATGTTTTCAGTTAACAAAGGGTTAGTCCAATGAACTTGATCCCCTTTAGGGTTTTTCATTACATCTTCATGGTTAGTAATCTTACAATTGCTTATAATTACTTTTAAGTAAGCTTAATTAGCAGTCATTTTACTTACTTTAAAAAAAAATCCGAAAGTCGTCTATATTTCATTGCCTTCCTTTTTATTCCGTAAACCACTGAAATATGGTTTCCATTCCCACCATTCCAATAAAATTGTCCTTGCTAAGACTGGTAATGGCCTTTTTACTTGTTAGACCATCTGGAAACTGTTAAATCTTTAACTGACAGCCAGGACAAATGTATATTAAAATATCTCTTTTGTGCTCTGATTTCTTGGATTTTTTTTTTTAACCTAATAATTATCTCTTTAGATGGTTATTTGATATTGGCTAAATAAGTAGAAAATTTAGGCCCCAGATTTAACTATTTTGTTTTGCTGGTTTGGATTTGGGGTAAGTGAAAATTGTTTGACTTGTGTAAAGTGAAGAATCAAAACAGATAAGCTCATCTGATGGTGACTGATAAAGCTATAGCTACAACTTTAAACCTCAGGAAAAGATTCAGCCCTGCACCTCCTCTCAGGACATCCTGGTGCAGCGGCCTGGCCACTCCCACCCTGCTCACTGAAACACAGCTCTCTATCTCTGTCTCTGTCTAAAAAAAAATGGGAACTAGTACATCACAGGGACCTGAAACTATATAGAGCGAAATCCTACTGTCTTTCCACTCTGCTCATATCTACCTACTAGGGTTCCGATTGTGGATAAGATCGTGGGATATATTTTCTGTTTAGTGACTTCCCTTCCCTTCTAGAACTGGGGGAGTGGAGGGCACAATAAATTAGGCATTGCGTTTAACCAGAAGGTCTCTGTTCCTTGTCATCGTGTGCAAAAACAGGACATGATCTTATGACCTAAGTGCAAGACTCAGCCACCGCAACAACTTCTCTTTTTTCTTGCAGTTGTGACACCATTAAAAGTTTCCTCGTTAAAATTTAAATTTTAAAATTTAAAAATTTAATAATGACACCATTAAATTTTCCTCATTAAAAGTCTCTTCCGGGGCTTCCCTGGTGGCGCAGTGGTTGAGAATCTGCCTGCCAATGCAGGGGACACGGGTTCGAGCCCTGGTCTGGGAGGATCCCACATGCCGCGGAGAAACTAGGCCCGTGAGCCACAACTACTGAGCCTGCACGTCTGGAGCCTGTGCTCCGCAACAAGAGGGGCCGCGACGGTAAGAGGCCCGCGCACCGCGATGAAGAGTGGCCCCCGCTCGCCGCAATTAGAGAAAGCCCTCGCACAGAAACGAAGACCCAACACAGCCAAAAATAAATAAATTAATTAATTAAAAAAGAAAAAAAAGTCTCTTCCTCCTTAGTTTCAGGAACATTACACTTCTGCTTTACACGGCGCTCTCTGTCCTTCCTCCCTTTCAGTTTCTTTAAGGGAAGGATACAGTACCCACACTCATTAAATACCGCAGGTGTCTCTCATTTCCATGCTTGACCCATTCCTCATGCTGCAAATTCAATGGTGTGAGTCTGTTTCTATAACATCAATTACTGTGCATATTTCACGTTCTTTCAACAGGTAGGTAGGAATATCTTAACTATCTACCTTAACTACCTACCCATTGTCTCTACTTTGATGTCCCACAGGCATCTCACACTCAACAAATCTAGCTAAACTCTACTCTTATTCTCATTCTGTGATGTCTATATGTATGCACTAGCATCTATCCAATTGTTCAAAATGGAGACATACCCCATTCCCCCAAAGGGAAGGGGAAATAATCCCCTTCCCTTTCTCTCCCCAAAATCTGTAGTCACCAAGCAGCACCTGTCCTTTTATTTTTTTTCCCATCCTTGGAATTCATCTCCTCCTTTCTAACTTCACTAAACACCATCTCACTATTTTTTTCAGGATAGTATCTTTGTCACTAAAATGATCTCCTTTCTTCTCCTACTCTACAAAACATTCTTCTCCCACTCTACAAATCATTCTTTTCCCTGTCACAATTCAGTCTTTCTAAAACAAGAGCCTAATAGTGTCTTTTTCATACATAAAATGATATCATACTTCAATCCAGTCCCCAAGATCAAACCCAATCTCTTCAGCACAGTGTATGACCTTTTACTTATGGCTCCTGCCCAACCTTTCCAGAACTGATTAGTTTGGATGATGATAGCTCCTATAACAAATTTTAATGGCTTTTATTAATACAACTTTCTTTTTCTTTCCCATAACTATCAAGGTGAGAGTTTCTAGTCTCTGGGCAGCTTTCGTTCACACAGTGTTTCAGGGCCACAAAAGCCTCTGTTTTGTAGTTCTGTCATCCCTTAGGGTCTCAGCATCTTCTGCATCAAGCCAATGGGAAGGAAACAGTATGGTGAAGGCTCACTTAGTGCTCAAGATTCTTAGCTTGGAAGTAATACCTTTGTTTCTTCTCACACTCTGTTGGCTGAAATTCAGTCATATGGCCAAATGGTAGCTGGCCACTTGTCAGCAGTAGTTCTATACCAAGGAAGAAGGAACACAAATTTTGGCAAACAGTTCATTTTCTCTGTGTTAACATCAAAAGTCTCCTTCTGTTCCCTATCTTGCTCCCTCTTGCATGGCAGCCATACTTAACCCTCATACTCCTGAAATACACTATGGCATCCCTTGGCATATGTTGCTGCTTTCTGCTCATCTTTAAAAATGCAGCTGAGAAATCTTTTTGTGTAGAAAGCCATTACAGAACTCTTATTTCTGGATTAATATCCTCCCTATGTGTTCTATATTTTTTTGTTGCAATAGGTGCTTGGAAGATCTTGATAGACTCAGTTATGTACATTATAAGTTCAAAAATGTCCATCTCTCTTCTCAGTGGGACCTGAAAAATATGAGCATTGAAAATGAAACCTGACTCATTTGGAGTGATTCTTATTACAAATTTATGAAAATATTTTTGGTAAAGTAAAAGGATTTATGATTTTATACATAGCTGTTATCATACAACTGGTAATATACAATTTGCTAAACAGGAGATTTTTGTGTGTTTTTAATCTTAAGTGAAAACCTGTAGAAGATGGTATAAAAATCTTTCGCTTAATAGCACTCACTTCCTTATTTTTCTGAAGAGACACCAGACAGCATCTCTCAGCTTACTTTGCAGTTAGGTGTGGCCATACAATTGAGTTCTGACCAAGGGAATGTGGACAGAAATGATGTGTCTCAATTTCAGATCTGGCCCATAAAAACCTCTCATAAGCAACCAACTTCTTTCCCCTGCAGACTTAGTGTCAAAGCCCAGAAAAATCTCGAAAGCCGTATGTTAGAGATGTCAGTGTTTCCATGAGCCTGGGTCCTTGAGTGGTGCTGTAAAGCAGAGCCCCCAGCCTACCAAAAGGGAACACTTCCATTTGGCTGTTACGTCGTGAAAAAAAAAAAACCAAAACCAAATTTTATTATGTTATGTCATTGAAGTTTTGAGGTTGATAATGCCACCAGCATTATTCCAAATTATACAGCCCGGTGTTGATGACTAAAGAATTCATGTTTGGTGATCTCCTGGAAAATTAAAAATCTTTGCTAACATTAATATTTCAAAATAGATAAATTTGCCTGACCAATGGTGAACCTGAGGCACTCAGATGTCAGGACCTTCTCCTGCTGCTTCCCACGAAACCCTATTGTACCAATTTCACCTCGGGGATGTGGGACTCTCTTGGAGCTATCAGCTACAGCAGTTGGCCTAAACAAGAAAACAAAGAGCAAAAAAGAGGATTTTGGAAAGAATATATTAAGATTCTCGGCGGTACAATGCTAAGATTATTTTTAAAATAACTTTAAATAGCTTAAACAAAAAGAAAGAATCAGAAAGAGCTATAACCATGGTGTAAAATTATAAAGACATAAACCCCACCATGCAGAAAAGGACAGCAATACAGAATCCTGTTTATTTTTAGTATGAAATCAGATGAAAAACAGAAATAAATACTCTTGGTGAGTCCATAACCACAAGCCAGCTTACACATAACAAGTCATCTGGAACTATGTAAGTCAGGGTCAGTGCTGTGGCTCAAAGGTGTCATTATGTTCTTGAGATCGTTCCACAATTCCTATATGTATGTGTGTGTGCATGTGTGTGTTAAGTGTGTATACATGTATGTGTGTAGGTACGTACATTTGTATGTGTGTATATACAGAAATATATATATATACACATACGTATATACACATACATATATAAAATTAGGCAGGAATGCTTTTCTCAAAGTCCTCAAGAAGATTTTTCCTCAGCCAAATCTGAGAAATATGCCCGCGTGTGCACCAATCAGAAGCAAAGGAGACAGGCCGGTGTCAATACAATTGTCTACCAATGAAAATTCATACTTCGGGTTAGGACCCTTGTTCCATGAACACATTGCTCCCCAATACGTAACCAAAATAGGATTCCCTTACCAAGTGGTTCTCAAAGTGAAGTCCATGGACCAACATTATCAGCACCACATGTGAACTTACCAGAAAAGCACATTCTCAAGCTCCATCCCAAACCTACTGATTCAGAAAAATTGAAGATAGGGCTTCACAAATTGAGTTTTAACAAGAGTTTCTGGTGCTTCTGATGCACATTAAAATTTGAGACCCACTACTTTACCATATAAAAGCAGATACTGAGTTTTGGGTAGGCAACTTATTGTTTATGCTATGCCTAGATATTTTCTAATTAAAGATATTTTCTAATTAAAAGTACTTTTCTTTAGAGATCATAATAAAATGAAAGCAAATACAGTTAAAACAAAACGAACAAAAAACCAAAGATATAAAAAGCACAAGAAGAACAAGAAAATGTTAATGTACAGAGGGGAATAAAATCTTAACATGTTTGAGAAAATGGAAAGAGGCAGATGTGATAACTGTTTTATAACAGGAAGTTATAACGTGTGTATAGACGAATGTAAGAATAAAGAGATCCAACTTACTACCACAGAATCCCAGAGAGACTGAGGACTTAGTGACTTCAAATAAAAGGGAGAATAAAGTTGAAAATTAAAGATCAAAATGAGAAATGCTTGAAAGTCTATATTCACAGGTCTATTCACCAACCCTCATTCACTATCGCCATGAAGAGAATGTGGCAATGGTACATACCACCGTAAGCAAGGTGTAGGAGCTTTCTTCTGTTTAAAAGATAACAGAAACGTCTAGAGATTCAAAAACAATATTCATGGAGGAGGAGAAGTTGAAAAAAAACATTGAAAATGGAAGGTACTGGATCTCTACAGTTTTCCTATTCCTTCTGCAGCAGATATCAGCAGTCAGAAAGCTAAACGGCAAGGTACATATCACTTCTTTTCTCCATATCCAGCTTTGTTTGGAAGATCATGTGTTACTTTGGTAAATAAAAATTTTACTAGAAAAACAACAATGAATCCTTCAGGTCAACAAATATCTTCTTACTGCGCCAGTTTGCCAGTAGGGGCGCTGGAAACAGTAAACATTCTAAACACATCTGGTTGATTGCACTCTTCAAAGGAGTTAACATCGTTTAGTGGAAAGAGAGAGAGAGAGCGCGAGAGAGAAACAGAAAAGACACCATAAAGAAAAAGAAGTTTGACTCGCCCTCATTTGTACTCTGTACCGCCCCCTGCTTCCTGGCTTGAAAGCAACGGGAATCTAAGGGACCGAAGTCGGTCAAGGCCCAGGTAAAGGAGGTTCCCCTGCTAGAGGAGCAGCCAGAGTCCACCCCGGAGGCGGCCACTCCCCTGCTAATGACCAAGTTCCAGCTGGTTTCGATCTCCCAGTTCCTCGAGGCCCTGAACCTCAGAACCAACGTTTTTGGAGCCTCTCCAGGGGTCAGAAAGGGAGCCGACAGTCTCTCCGCGCCGCAGCGGGGCGGCGGCCCCGCCTCCAGGTCTCAAGCCTCCGGCAGCGACGCGGAAGCGCCAGCCCGGGGACGAGGGCGGGAAGCCCCTTTGTAACTCAGGATCTAGGAAACGAAACCAGAAGCGACGGGTTTCGTCACCGAGGTCTCTCGGAGGCCTCTCTCCTGGTACCTTCAGGGAAGGTTGTGTAAGGAGGACTCTTGACTGCCAAGGGTCGGAAGCCGAGCATCAGCCCCGCGCCCGGGTTCCCCGAGCTCGTCTCACCGCAGGCAGCGCCGGAGCTGCGGCGGCCACAGGTGGGTGGGCGGCGTGCTCGGCCTCCTCCCGCGGGCGCCGGGCGCGGGGCTGGCGCGGGTTCCCAGGCCGGGCGGGGGGCACTGGGGACTACTTGGGAGCGAGGGGCGCGAGGGCCGGCGGGTTGCGTTTGCGCTGAGGTTGGAGGTTGGAGGTTGGGGGCAGGGGGGGTGGGAGGGGCTTGGGCCCCAGCGGCCTCGGGAAGCGACCGCAGAAGCCGACCGGGGACTCAGCAGGGGGCCCGGCTGACATAGTCCTATCCCGGCCCATCCCAGGACCTTTCCAAGGCCAAGGTGTTTTCTGCCTGAAACCGCCTTGTAGGTTCGAATGCGCTCAGTCCATCTCTTAATAGCGCGGAGCTGCGCTGGATCATGGCCAGAACCTGGGCTCAGCGGTATCTGCGAGCATTTAGGGGTATTCAGAGGGACGATTAATAGACCCTTCTAGCTGTCCTTGAACAGTCAGTATTAATGAGGAGTGTGGCTGGAGCCAAAACTATGCTAGGCACCCTGGGACACCAGAAGAATTGGGAAGACAGGTGGTTTATCACATAGAGGCTAAAAGCCATTAGCTCAGGAGTCCACCTGCCTGACTTGAACCTGCCTCTACTACTTAATATCTGTGGACTCCCAGGCAGTTTCTTCCTACACGTGCCTTCCTTGGCTCATCTCTGAAACTGGGTAACGACCAAAAGTTACAAGAGTTAGAGTGTGACGTATTAACTTTGTCTGGCACTGCAGAGTGTACTCAGTAAACGTTAGATTTATTACTTTAAATATTTGAGCAAGTCCCTGCTCCTCCAAGCTCACCGTCTGGTTCCCATGTGGTTTTATTTAGACAGCTATTCCAGCAAGTCCTGGAATGGCCACTTCCCAGTTCCAGGAACAGGCAGTCAGTGTTTCTCCTAGTTGAGCAATTTGAGATACATGGTTAGTGCAAGTGTCACTTCCTTAGTGTGAAGTATCAGGAGATTCAGGGTCCCCTTGTTCTTCCTGGAGCTGTCTTAACAACGGAACTTTCTCTCAATACCACCCTGGCGAGTATGACAATTGTAGGGCTTTGAACACTGAACAAACACAAGGAAATGAAAAATAAATGAAAAGGGAAATGAGTGGGTTTCTGCAGTTGGATAGAAGTGTCACACGAAACAGCTGAGTCACAGATTAGCCAGCCTTCACGTCTGTAAGGTAACTGTCCTTTCTGACTGAAGGGAGTGAAATAATACTGTACACAACTACTGAATCAGCAAGCACCAATTAAGTGTCTTGTCCTGACAGGCCATGCTCCGGCCTTTGAGAGCTTAGACAGGAAACCTGTAAGAACTGTTCCCTGTTCACCTCTCCATCCTCTGGTCCAGTGATCTCTCTCTCCTTCTGTGCTCTGTGACCCACAGATCTTTATTCCCTTGAATGAGCCAAGCTCCCTCCCTCCAGCCTCAGGACTGCTACCTATGCAGTTCCCCCTGCCTCTAATGCCTCACCCCATCCAAATACACACCTCTGTAGCCTGGTTGATTTTAAACTGCCTTTGGCTCTCAGATCTGACTTTCTGACAACCCCATTACACTATCTCAATTAGTGCCTCCATAACTCTTTTTATAGAACCATTAGTTTTATTCATAGCACTAGTATTTGTAATAATATATTGTTAATTGTCTGCCATTTTGTTCTAGTGATTGTTATAGTGCCTTACATGCTCTATGCCTTCAAGCAATATTCCTTGGAAAGAGGCACAAACTTTATAGTGAGTCACTATTTACAGACATACTTATATATGTATATGTGCATTTATATATGTGTACATGAGTGTGTATACTCTATTGCATTTTCTTTAATAGTGCTAAATTTTAAAAAACCAAAGCATTGTAGTTAAGCAGTGCTAACTGTTGTGCTTTACATTTTTCAAATTTTGAAAATACTAAGTACTTACAAAAAACTCTTGCCTGGCCTAGTAAAAAACAAATAGCCAGGAGTAAATTTGAAATTCCTGCTCTCTGCCTTACATAAGAAAGACACCATAAAGATAGTCTCTTAACAAATTTCACTGAAAATTGGTGATTTGGGATAATGTCTTTTTTTTTTTTTCCCAGTGAATCAAGGACATGACTGCAAAGGAAATGAATCGTGAATCATTCATATGAGCTAGTTAGTGAGCTGTATAACATTAAGTAACCATTAACCTCTCTGGCCTTAGTTTCCTCATTTTTAAGGAGGAAAGGAAACAAAAATTTGTGAGGGAGCTCTGAGTTGTCAGGAAAGGCTTTTCAGGAGTAATAAAGCAACCAAACTAGGATAGCTGACATAAAGATTAGTTTATGTGTCTTTGGTCTCTTTGGTTTAGTTGATAGTTTTGTACAACACTTGACCACCTCTCTTTCAGTTGGTCCCAGTTGATGAAATGTCTACGTTGTTCTTCAAGGTTTACTATGAAATGCTATCCCAATGTGGTTCTGAGCATATTCGTTTTGATTTCTTGAATCTAAAATACAGAAGTGGTATTTTATAGGCAGAGTCTCTCTTATCAGGTTCGTTGCACTGATGATGGCCTCAGCCACCCCACTTCCGTCCCCTGTCTTGGACATACGTGTACTGGTATACTCAAATCCTCACCAACATCTCGGCCACCTATTTGTGTGAACCCATCTGTTTTTGCTCTGCTTGTCTTTTACCAAAACCACAGTTCAACAGATGAAGTGCTTTTGACCTTAGGTGTTAACCTTTCTAAATGCATAAAATTTACATACAAACGTAAGCTGAACAACATGGAAATTGCTTGATTTGTGACTTAACCTCAGCAAGGGTTGGGTTCTCAGCTAGCTCTGTCTAATTCCTCCCCTCCCCCTAGTCTAGTATCTCATTTTCATTTATTCATAGGAAGTGAGGGATATAGAATTCTGGGATTGTGTTTAGAGCAGTAATGTTTTGTTAAAATAATTGAGGACACGTTATCTCCATCTTGGGACTCCTCTTGAGAAAAATGTTAACTGGCTTGGTTTTTGGCAATTAAGAAGTAAAATTGGATAAGTAATCCAAATCTAGTTTATGCCTAGTTCATAGGCTTAGTAGTTTCAGGATCTTTCAGAATTAGGGATGTTTCCCCTTTGGGTTGCAGGTTATACTTTAATCTTTTTGACGAAATAAGATAGAAATTTCAGGACCCCAAGAGATGGGTCAAAGGGTTTCCTGTAATATGAATTGTGGAGCCATAACTGGATATCACGTGCACTATTTCTCCTTCTCCCGGGTGGTAGAGGTTTATGATTATCTAGTATCCCATAGCACCAATAGAATAGGTCTTAATGGTGTCTGATAGAATATATGTAACAGATATATGCTTAACATGTATATAGTATATGATGCCTTAATTTCCTCAGAAGCTCTCATTTAACAAGTTAGGATAAGTGTGTAGTAATCAGATTATAATTTGGAATTCTGTATTTGTCCTGAAGTAATTATGATTCCAGTGGTACAATGTATAATATGACTTCATTAGAGATCTTTTTCTTTTAGTACAGGATAAATATGATTTTCTTGCAAGTCTTTCTGTGCTTTGTTTCTTACTAGGAGTAGTGGAAGACATTATTTAAAAGTTATCATATTAAATTAATTAACTAATAAATTAATTCATCCAGGACACACAGCCCGATCATTCCCAAAACTGAGTGATGTTATCTCTTGTAATAGAACGATTAAGTTTGAGAAAACCCAAAACATCCTTAAAACAGCAAAGGAGAGCGGACAGGGATGAACACGGGGGATGTCTTTAGTCCACAAGTGCGTTATTCTACCTGGCACACATACAGGTTCAACTGTCACTTCACATTTTCCACCAGAGCTTACGACGTAACATTTTTCATGCTTGAGATATTAGGAACTTGTGAAAATTCTAAAACCTACAGGAAAATGAGGACCCAGATTATATTCTGCAGTAGTTTTGCCAACAGGTACTCATCCTCACAAAGCTATAGTTTAAGACTCAAAATAACGTGACCAAGTAGGAAGGAAAGAGTAAATATGAACAAATGAGCTCTGTTTTGAGTCTGTTTCATTTCCTTTCCTTCGATTTCTGTGCAAGGAGAGAATTATCTCTGGCTTCATGAAAAGCAAATACTCTTATATTCGTAGTTGGTACTCATTCTGCAAGGACTTGGGAACTTATTGCTCCAGTGCTTAAGAACCTCCCCCTGTTCCTAATGTGATGCATAGTATCCGTGTATGAATTCCCTCTCTTTATAGCACATTTTTAATTTCTGACTGGCACTGAATTTCCCAGGCTCAAACAACTAAATGCTAAGAAGAAATATATTTTAAATTAAAACTAAATTTTTTTTCCATCTCAGATGTATAGACTTGCCCTCCAGAAACTATGGAATTTTTTTGCCGATTCAGTGATTTGTTCACGAAAATAAATTGTTTAATTCTAAAAATTAGACCTCCAGGTATTATTTAGGATTTTTCCTTGAACTGAGTGCCCTTCTGACATTTTAGGCGAGGTAGGAATGACTGAAACAGTAGTCCCTTAAAATTGCTAAGTTGGTTGAAGGGCCATATAACATTTTTTAGAAAAACTAATCATATTATGAAGTGATCCTATGAGAAACAGTAGTTAAGTAAAAATTTGAGCTGTTTAGTCCAGTTTGTTAACTAAGGGATACTACCCATTTCTACTCCAGAAATGGAGTAGTTTTTAAATGTTTTATGTATGTTAGGGTACTGAAGAGAATGGGTATGAATTTTAATATACAGTCTGATCACAGAACTGCGTGTTGACAAAAGGAATCATGGCCTATTGTATGTAAGAATTTAGTCTCCTTTCTTAGTTGTCCTTCATATGATAGAACATAAAACACAATAATGGCCTTTGAAAACTTTTGGTATGCTTTTGTTACATGTGTTTATTAGCTTATTGTTCACCTTCTTGAATAATTGCAGAAAAACATAAATTTTAATCTTTTTGTACTTTTGTCCTGAGGAGGTCCATAGCACTTGGTTTCTGACCAGTTAATGCTAACAGGGGGTAGTATTGTACTAAGAAAATCCAGGAAGTCAAATCTGTAACAAAAAAACATATTTTTAAATTTATTCCAGGGCCAAGAAAACCCATTACTGAACTCCTTGAGCATATATAATTAAGAGGTGACTGTAATTGGAATATTCTTAAAAGTTTTACTATATTATTAAATTTTATGCTTATAACAGGCAATGATAAATCGATAACTTAGAAAAGGAGAAGAGGGATATGGTTTCTTCTTGGGAACACCAGATTTTAGTTAAGGATATGGAAGGATCAGCTGACTTTTATTTACCATTTAGGATAACACAGTAGAAGGAGCTAGTAAAGGGGGAGCAAAAACTGGAGAGGGCCTGGGAAGGGCAGAGCCAATTCATATTAGTGTGTGGGTCCCAGATAAAACAACTGAGTAGCAAGTTTTTGCCTAATGGGTTAATTGTAATTAACAGGCAGATAGGGGTTGGGATTTAAAGTGGGGAGATAGGAAAAGTAGTGACTGGATAATTGTGGGAAAGACTAGGATGGGATCAAGGCAGTAGAAGGCAGAAGTATTGAGTATAATGTTTCTTATCATTATTTTTCTGTAGAAATAAGCAAGACAAAGTTTCAGTTGGATTATCGTGGTGTTACAGCTACCATAACCCCTGAGTATATGTTTTTAGGCTAAAATCATGTATTGATACACAAACAGGGGGTCAGGCCTTCTCAAATTTGTTGTCGAAGCTGGGCAGAACATGTCCTCAGGACCTGGAATTTCCAGAGATATTTACAGCAGTGTGACCTGATAGCTAACCTTTTTCCTTCTCCTGCTGGACCACGCCTGCAGCCCAGCCCTGCAGCTGGATGCTGGATTTCATGCTCCCTGTAGATTGTGTAGGTTGGAAGGCTCCAGTTTTTAACTGGAGGGCCTAGGGCTCACAGTGTTTCTGTCTTTCTCCCTCATTGAATCCTCTCTTCCCAAGATTTTTAGAAATTGTTCACCATCCTGGACTGACCTACAACTTGTAAAATCCTACTCAGAAACATAGCAGCAGGGAATACGGTCAAGACTGAAGGGTTTAAATGACCAGATTCTGGAAGACTAGATGAATAGAGGAATATCTCGTGTGTATATAGTTTCAGAGTATCTTGTTTCAACTGTCATATTTGAATTATATATTTATATCAGGTCTTCTTTTTCAGAACTGTTTAAATCATGGACAAACAAAGTAAGTAATTTAAGTGTTTACTTTCCACCTATAATGTCAAATCTCTTGTTAATGTGTTATTTGTCATAATGTTCTATTCAGTTTCTGAAAGGATATAATTTGCTTTGTGTTGTTTATGTTCCAGAATCCTAAGTCTGGGCCAGTGTTTTGGCTATAGAGAAGATGTACACAAATATCCATGACCACTAATTTTTCCTTTAAAAATAAAAGAGCCTTCGATAAACCTAAGAAATTTTAGGCTTACTGGGAAATATGTTATATAATTTATATTACATTTCATCTGCATCAAGTTTCCCTTTTCTATGTGCATTTTATATACAAAAAGACTGTTCCAATCATATTGTTTAACAAACAATGACTTTAATATGCCAGGACATTGTAATAAAATGCTCAGATACATCCCCAATATATATCTCATAAAATACACATGTGAATAGGTTTAAATAAATACAAATCTTTATTTTATGGCTTTTTTTTTTCAAGAAAATTCTAAATAAGATGAGTATTAACCAAACATGTAATAAAAGCCTTTGTCTTTTAAAAACTCCAAGTTTCTGAGGAGAAAAAAAAAAATCCTATGGGAAAAATAGGGAAAACAAAATCCTGTTTTCTGAAGGATCTCTATTCTCTCTGTTTCTTTAGATAGCCACAGAGATGTTTATCTCTACCACAATGCCAGCCTTGTTACATATACTAGATACTCTTTAGGACCAGAAACCTTGACTTTCATTCACGAAGTTTCATGATTTTTCTTAATGCTTGCTATACTAATTTAATTTTATTAACAATACTTACTTTACTTTTTAAACGTAAATTTATATAGTATTAAGCTATTTTCTTTGCTACAAAAATAGGATGCTTCAGATCACTTAAAAAAAATCATTGGGTCCTGGTGACAATTACCTTTTAACTCTTCAGCTTCCTATATACAAATGCATGTGTTTGTATGTATATGTGTGCATAAATAGAAATAGAATGTATGTATGTATATAAATATATATATAGAGAGAAATAACAATAACTTGTTGACCATATGAAAGTCCTATGATTTTTGTAAGTTATTCTAAGTTGCATTTCACAAATGCAGAAATCCATCCATAATTCATATGCTCTCTGATCTATGTGAGCACTTGCCCGTGCATTTATTTTCTCTTTGTATAAATTCCCCTGGAATTCCCGAGACCAGGATCATTGCTCTGGTACCAAAACCCCAGGGATTATGAGCTCCTTCCTAATTTCTTGAATCTGTCAACTCCTTGATATGTGTGTGTATTTATTTACTATGGTTTAAACAGTGGTACCTGTTAAGAGGTGCCAAAATGTGACGTATCATTTAAGGATGGGTCTTTAAGTCACACTTGCAGTGTGTTTCCTTGGGATCTGTTGAGTCTGATCCTGTTGCTTCCAACTCAGGTTGGGAGTGGGGGCCGTGGATATAGAGCCTCGAGAGCTAGAGAACTAGGAGCTCGGCCACTCACCTGAAGGGATGGTTGGGATGGAATGACTTGTGATATTGCAGAGATGTGTGACAATTCGGGGTATGCTGTGGTGTCTGTACGGGGAAAAGCCCTGACTCAAGTAGAGGGTTCTCTGTTGCCTGAATTTGCAGTGTCCATGGACTCCATTCTGCTGAAGTTATTATGAAGCCAATAATGGAGAAGAAAGGGGGTGGAGGTGGGCACAACCCAGCCTTCCTGCTGAGATCGTATGACTTGAGTTGTCTTTCAAGACCCATGATACATACAGGAAATGTGTCAGATTGAAAGTTTGGTCAACTTTTGCTTCTACACTGTTGCCATGTCCCCATTATTCAAAAATAAACTATTTTGAATTTACAGTTAATAAGCCATAGGGAAGAGAGGAGAATATGGTGTAAGTGTAGTGTCCACTAGACCATAAATTCCATGAAGGCAGAGCCAGTGTAGCCAGAGAGCCTAACTGAGGGGTGACACAGGAGATGCTAGTACTAAATATTTATTTTCTGGCCAGGGTGGTTGCTAAAGGAATGATTAGAGAAACACGAATATGAAGAACTAGGAAACTGAACCATTTGTACATACATATTAAAGATTATTCAAACTACATTGATTAGCAGATAACAAAAGTTAATATGTTTATTTATTGTAACTAAGTCAGTTATGATTTTTGTAGTTCAAAATCAGTCAAATACTGGGAATTTCCTATAGTTCAAACTTAATGGGGTAGTTCCAGAATAAGCATAAAAAGGGTATTTAAATACTGAATTGCATGTATTATTTTAAATATTTAAAACATAATTCTTATAGCAACAATTATAGATATCTTTAAAATCACCTGTTATCCTTCCATTATCAAACCCACATCCAACTAGGTTCATTTATCTCCTTCTTCACAGTCTACGTAGTTTTTTGTTTTTTTTTTTTTTACATCTTTATTGGAGTATAATTGCTTTACAATGGTGTGTTAGTTTCCGCTTTATAACAAATTGAGTCAGTTATACATATACATATGTCCCCATATCTCTTCCCTCTTGAGTCTCCCTCTCTCCCACCCTCCCTATCCCTGAGAAGACCGTAATTCAAAAAGAGTCTATGTAGTTTTGAAACAATCTATTTTTCCTAGTAACAACAAAATCAGTGTATGGGAGAGAACACTCATCAGGCATATTTGAAAACTAGAAACTCAGCCCCAGTAATTAGCTGCCTATTTTATCAGAAGGGAATTTGTTTGAAACAGGATGCTACTGTAGATTAACTCTGATAACAGGCATAGCTTTTGTTAAGTGAAGAATTCACTTTGTTTCAATACAACACAGGAGCATATAAATGAAATTATCTAAGAACAATGCATTTTTTTTCTGATATGTATTTTTTTAAGAAGATATATGTTTACCTCTCCTTGAATTGCAGATGTGCAAATGAATGATCCTCACCCAGGAACACAGTTGCCAGGTGGGTATCCCCCTGAATATCTTCCGGCAGCTTTCCCAGGTAAAACACTGGCTTAAAGAATAAAAAACCAAAATTTATCAGTTATTGATATTCTCCAAAGGGTGTGTGTGTGTGTGTGTGTGTGTGTCTGTCTGTCTCTGTGTGTATTTTAGTAGAGTCTTTTACTAAAAGTTCAATAATGAAATTTGCAGCCTAGTTCTGGATTTTTTTCTTTGACTATATGTTATCATAAATATCATTAAAATATTTTTTATTTATACAGAATAGCAAAAGTGTTGTGTTAATAAAAACAGTAATGAATTGACATTTAGCAAATAAGATATAAGGTTGCACATAAATTAAACCCCAAAATACACATATTAAGTAACAGATTTTATCGATTCTCCATTCATTCTGAAAATTATGGTCATGCAGTCACATTTAGGAGATTTATCTCTGGGTGTTTTTGAGTCATTTATTGTCTGGGGTTAATTATGTTCAGTGATTGTCATGCAAAAGAGATGACTGCTTAAGCCTGGAAGCTTCAAGCAATAGAAACATAGCTACCTGGGATAATTCTCATTTTTATTTTGTAACATACAAAAATGTGAAAGCTTTGCTTTTATATACATGCTCAATCATGCCTTGCCTTTCTAAGAAAAGTAACTGAGTCATATCGCTACATACCAAGTAATATATTATTTCTTTTGAACCACTGCATAGAAGACTTCAGAGATTTTCATTTAGACAAATGCAGTTATCAACATTACCAGCACTTGGGCTTCCCTGGTGGCTCAGTGGTTAAGAATCCTCCTGCCAATTCAGGGGACACGGGTTCGAGCCCTGGTCCGGGAAGATCCCACATGCCGCGGAGCAACTAAGCCCGTGCCCCCACAACTACTGCGCCTGCGCTCTAGAACCCGTGAGCCACAACTACTGAGCCCGTGCGCCAAAACTACTGAAGCCTGCGTGCCTAGAGCCCGTGCTCCGCAACAAGAGAAGCCACCACAGTGAGAAGCCCGCGCACCGCAACGGAGAGTAGCCCCCGCTCTCCGCAACTAGAGAAGAGCCCGCGCGCAGCAACAAAGACCCAACGCAGCCAGAAATAAAATAAAATAAAATAAAAAACATTACCAGAACTTTACCAAATGGCAGAGTTCATGGTGCACCTACATTTGCAAGTAGGCAGGCTACCCACATCTTGAGAGACCATCCTGAGGACTTTGGATCAAAGGGAGTCTTGTTTGGCCAGAGGGCGTATGCATTTTTATTCTACTCTGAGCAAACAAATCTGTTTAGGAGGTGAATAGCTTGTTTAGTTGTCTAGCCAGAAACCTCTCAGTGGAGCCTGGATCTCATCCAGATGTTTGCATTTAAATGAATGCGAGGTAGAAAGACTCCCAAGGCTCTAAGATGATAGTTCTCAAAGGGGCCTATACTTAAGTATTACTTGTAAACTGCTGAAAACACTAGTACCAGGGCACTATCCCAGGAAAGCTGAAACAGAAGCTCTGGTTGTGGGACCCCAGGATTGGTAATTTTTTAATTTCGCAGGTGATTCTAATGTGCAGCCAGGGCTGAGAACTGCTGCTCTCAATTTTTAAATGGCTGGTGTTTGAAGAATTATTAGCAAGTCTATAGTATGCACCCAAGGCACTTGGAGGATATTTTAATCCACCCATGGCTAAATAATAGTAGGCGATACATAATTAAGTTGTAATCGGACTTGAGAGTTTGTGAGAAAAATAGCTCAAATTTATTTCTCAAGTCGAAGGCCAATATAGCACAGGTTTTTTATGACAATGAAGCTAACAATAGTGATAGATTAAAACTGAGAGTTTATTGTGCCTAATGTGAATTAACTCATTTAATTCTCAGACAATATTACGGGGTAAATACTATTAATTATCCCCATTATGCAAGTGGGAAAACCAGCATAGAGAGGCTGGATCAGGCTTCAAGTTCTGGCTTCTGTACTTAATAGTTGTGTTGTGGTTTTAAGCAAGTTGCTGTACCTCCAAGCCTCAGTTCTTATCTATAAAATGGGCATAATATTTTCTAATTCAAGCGTTTTGGAGATTAAATGAGAGTATGTGTAAAGCAACTAGCACAATGCTTTACAATTAATAAATGACAAATATTTGCTGACTATTATGTTAATAATATATTAAATCAATTGGACTTTAGGTAAATGAAATATTACCTAAATTTCAGGTAATTCTATATGCTTAATCCATTGATTTGGGAAATAATTATCCTCTCCAAGAATCTCGTGAAGGTTTAATAATGCTAATAATGTAACCAATTAATTCACATCTCCTCCCCCTCACTGGCTTGCCTATGGTTTCATCTTTGCACTGTAGTCAGTGATGTTTAAAAATAGTTATCTGTTAATATTACAGACAGTACCCAATGGGTACATCATTGGCTTCCTTTTGCTTTCAGGATAGAGACCAAAATGCTTAGTTTGGTCCACCAAACCCAAGGGGCTCCCCTGCCTTCTCCTTGTCTGTCTCTTAAGACTGTCTCTCCTGTTCAGGTAGACTGGCCTTTTTGCAGATTTTTAAATGCCCTGTGTTTGTTACTATCCCAGGGCTTCTTTCTGAAATATTCATTCCCTGCCACCCACCTACTCAACTCCTTTGTATCCCTCAGATCTCAGCTGAGGGTGGTCCTCAGGGAGGCTGTCCCAACTCCCTCCCTCTGTCTATCCCCATCTAAACACCTTCCTTTGGCACATAAAACCCTGGTCCCTCCCTTCTAAGCGCTTGTCTCTGATTTTAGTTAATCACTTACTGACACTGGTGTTGTAGATCCCTAGAATAAGGGTGAGTGTAAAATTCTCTCTCCCATTAGGCAATGAGGGCAGGGGTTGCATTTGCATTTCCCATTTTAAATCCCAGTGCTTGGTACTCCTAAAAACTTTGCAAGATATCACACAGATCATGGAACTCAGTCTTCTGTTTAAAATCCCTAAAGCCTGTCAGTCACACTTGGAATAAAATCCAAACTCCTTATTAAGGGGCTCTCAAGATGAATTGATCCTATTTCTTTACTGACAGCTGTTTCTGTTCTTCCTCTCCCTTATAATGTCCCTCTCTTTCTCAAACATGTCAGATTTATTCCTAAAGTCAGAGATTTTGTATTTGGTATTCCTGCCTCCTGGAATATTTCTTACCATATCTTCACACACACTTTTTCCCTTCTCAACTTTTAGGTGTCAACTGTAAATTTTATCTATCTAAAGTAACTGGTTGATACCTTGTCCTCTTCCCCATGTATTTTCTCCATCAGGTCAATCTGAAATCTTTTTTTAAAATTTATTTTCTGTCTCCTCTAAGCTCCCTGAGAGCAGGTTGCCTTGTTGATAGCTGTATCCTCTGATTCTATCCTCTGATTCTAGACCCAATCACATTATAGATCGTCTGTAAATATTTATTCATTTAAGAGGGAATAAATTATAAAACTATATTTAAAAGACATTGCTATGAGGTTTAGTCTGTCTTCCGAGTCTTACTTTTTATTGGTGTATGTATTTTGTTGTCAGTATTCCACTTAAAGGTATTCACAATTTTCCTGCTCTAAGTGTTAAATTTTGCATAGCCTTAACTGTTAAAATGTTGTGGGACACAGTTCTTTGCAACTACATCCTCCATTCCTATGGAACAGCTACTCTGCAGACTATTCATTTAAGTTATAAAGTTATGAAGCTTCATATTTGTAATCACAAATTCATGTGGAATAGAGTATATACTCATTTCTTCCTCTACTGTGCTTAATAAGTACTTGAGACAGTTTTGCCTACTATAAGGTTTTACCTTCCTCGGTTCTCAAACTGTATTTTCCAGAGAGCTTAGGGTGCCAAACTGTGAAATTTACATTTGTAACCTAGTATCATAACTTAACTTTTTTTTTTTTTTTTTTCATGTGGAGGGTTTTAGGAATGGAATACACCATGGGTTAAAACTTCAGGCAAATTGTTAACCCAGAGGAGTATCTGGGCATACCCTTACCGCGGTACTAGGGTTTCTCAACAAAGGCACTACAATATTTCAAGATGGATAATTCTTTTTTTTTTTCAGGGCACTGTTCTGGTCCTTGTAGGATATTTAGCAGCATTCCTGGCTTCTACCCACCAGATGCCAGTATCCCCCTCCCTTCAATTATGACAGCCAGAAGGGTCTCCAGACCTTGCCAAATATGCCATGAGGGGACAAAACCACCAGCAGCTCTATACAGATAAGAAATGTCACTTGTTGGAATTCTAGAATTATCATTTTTTACAGGGTGGTTTGGTCCTAGAAATGCTGACTCAAAGCCTTTATTTTGGGCTTTCTACTCAATGCCATCCCTCTTTTCCAGGAAGCCATTCCAGAATTTTTATGTACCTGACTCTAGATCGTCGTTGACTTTCTTTCACTTTATTAGATTTCAAGCATATTTTCACCTGAGTTTTGAATGATAAGGGTAAGGCTGTGGGGCAACTCCAAACACAGCCTAAAACCCTCAAAATAGGAGTGGACCTGAAACCACAGGTATTTCATTGAAAAATCACTGAGAGAGAAAAACACAAACCTTAAGCTTCTTAGAAACAGGATTTCTAAGTAGAAATTGTAGTTTGTAGATAGCTGGGGTGATCCTAAAAGAGTTGAAGTTTGCATTTTTCTCTGCAGTTACAAATAGTTTCACATGTTCATATTTCAGGACCTCCAGGATATACCGGCTATCCTGGCACCCAGGCTGGCTATCCAGTCCCGCCAGCTGGCTATTCAGGTGCTGGCCCAGTCGGCTTTCCTGTCCCATACCAACCAGTGACTAGTCAGCCAGGCGTGCCTGCAGGGGTACCATGGATGCCAGCACCACCACCTCCATTAAACTGTCCACCCGGATTGGAATATTTGACTCAGGTAATTCAATGCATAAAAGACTCATTAAAAACAAAACTGTGCTTCCAGTTTACTTAGTGAGATTAACAATTGGCTAATTCACAAAAGCCTGAAATGGTAAAACAACCTGTTTTGCTTACAGATTACTCTAATTCTTCTAGGTCAGGTTTACTTTTAAAGCAAAATGAAAATGTCTTAGGAAATTGTATTTTTTATGATCTTGAATATAATCTGCAATGATAGCTCATAGCAAACCTTTATTAAGCTTCCAGGCTTTGTTCCTAAGTATAATTCATGTATTTACTCATCTAAATTCTTTTTAAAAAATTCTGTGATATACAAGTGCTATAATTATCACCATTTTACAGAAGAAGAAACTGAGGTCCAGAGAAGTTACATAATTCGCCTAACATCAAAATGCAGAGGAACTGGGAATGGCTTTTTACTTCTGGAACCTTAGTTCTGGATCCTGTGCCCTTTAATCCCAATACTGAATAATTTCCTAGGAGTTGGAAAGAACCATCAAACTCGATTTAGTGTTGATTTTCCATAAGTGGTACCAAGAAAGGAGTTATTGATTTGTGTATAATATGACCTACCTTTCATTATAATTAAGAAAATTACATTTTTATGTTCCTTTTGTTCTTTGGAAGACCCAATTTTATTAATGCTACCAATAAGAAAAAATAAATTCCTGGATTTTAATGAACTACATGATAGCTTATCTCAGCAATGTGAGATTTAGTATTTGTCTGCCATTAGAAATCTGGTAGATTAGTTTTCAGTAAATGAATTGTCTCTCTTGCACTCTCTGCACTAATTTAATTTACCACAGTGCACTTGGGCAGCCTATAATATAAGAATTTTGCACTGTTGGTGGGAATGTAAATTGATACAGCCACTATGGAGAACAGTATGGAGGTTCCTTAAAAAACTAAAAATAGAACTACCATACGACCCAGCAATCCCACTACTGGGCATATACCCTGAGAAAACCATAATTCAAAAAGAGTCATGTACCACAATGTTCATTGCAGCTGTATTTACAATAGCCAGGACATGGAAGCAACCTAAGTGTCCATCGACAGATGAATGGATAAAGAAGATGTGGCACATATATACAATGGAATATTACTCAGCCATAAAAAGAAATGAAATTGAGTTATTTGTAGTGAGGTGGATGGACCTAGAGTCTGTCATACAAAGTAAGTCAGAAAGAGAAAAACAAATAGCGTATGCTAACACATATATATGGAATCTAAAAAAAAAAAAAAAATGGTTCTGACGAACCTAGGGGTAGGACAGGATAAAGACGCAGATGTAGAGAATGGACTTGAGGACACAGGGAGGGGGAAGGGTAAGCTGGGACGAAGTGAGAGAGTGGCATTGACATATATATGCTACCAAATGTAAAATAGCTAGCTAGTGGGAAGCAGCTGCATAGCACAGGGAGATCACCTTGGTGCTTTGTGACCACCTAGAGGGGTGGGATAGGGAGGGTGAGAGGGAGACGCAAGAGGGAGGGGATATGGGGATATATGTATACATATGGCTGCTTCAGTTTGTTATATAGCAGAAACTAACACAACATTGTAAAGCAATTATACTCCAATAAAGATGTTAAGAAAAAAAAGAAGAATTCTGGTAGTTCCTAAATTCTCTAAGAAATACCCTAAGCAGATTTTTTTTTTTTTTTTAAATTAGGCCCTTACAAAATGTTCGGGGAAGTTATCACCTACTACAAATGATATCAAAAGAAAGAAAAAGAAAATGTTTAGATTTGTAGAAAAAAGCTCTTTAAATGGCTGAAAAGGTCTTAATATTTCTTAGGCCCTTCTGGAAGGTACTTTTTTTTCTAATTTTTATAGGGATTCCAGTGTAAGTCCATTTTGTTTGACCTGAATTTGCCCACATTAATAGTGAACACGTTCAATATTTTTTTTTTTCAGTTAAAAATATATTAACTTTAATTTTATATCTAGAAGTAATATAAACAATTATTAAATATCGATAATATTGATAAATGTTGATAATTGATTATATACATTCTTTTAAAATATAAGAACACTCGTTAATTTGTTTGGCTTAATAACATATGATACATGGTTACCGCTTAATTTTTTTTTATTATAATAGATAGATCAACTATTGATTCATCAGCAAATTGAACTTCTGGAAGGTATGTATTCATTGTAGTTATCATATTTCTAGGAAGAGAGGACGTTTATGCAGATAAAGGCGTATCACCAACCACAGATATAACACCTTCAGTGATGCTGGATATTAAAACTGGTTATTTACAAATGTCTCTCTTTGTGATAATGAATTGATAAGGATTATCAGCAGCTCATTTCTTGAAATTAGGAGTCAAGTGGTAAAATACTATTATGCTGGACATCTCTCCTCTTGATACAGACCCTAACTTAGAAGGAAACCAGTCAAAACTTACTGTTGGGCTTCCCTGGTGGCACAGCGGTTGAGAATCTGCCTGCCAATGCAGGGGACACGGGTTCGAGCCCTGGTCTGGGAGGATCCCACATGCCGTGGAGCAACTAGGCCCGTGAGCCACAACTACTGAGCCTGAGCGTCTGGAGCCTGTGCTCCGCAACGAGAGAGGCCGCGACAGTGAGAGGCCCGCGCACTGCGATGAAGAGTGGCCCCCGCTTGCCACAACTAGAGAAAGCCCTCGCACAGAAACGAAGACCCAACACAGCCAAAAATAAATAAATAAATAAATAAAAATGTAAAATAATACGGACATACCCTTTATTAAGAAAAACAAAACAAAAACAACTTACTGTTGTACCCCCTTCTCTCTAGAAATCATTTCAGTGAGTCTGTCACTTTGCCTAACCTCTGTCCCTTCAACTGTTTTTTCCCCAGTTTGTGATGTCCTTGCAGTTGTCACAGAGCCACATGCAGTAGTTCAGTTACCTTAGTAAATACATTTCCAAAGCAAGTGAACTCTGAATTTGGATGGATGGGGATGTTTTGGAAAATCGCATTACTGCCCACAGTTTCTCTTGGGAGTTCAGAGGAACCCTATAAAACCCTTTGTTCCACGGGCTGTGGATTATCACCTTGGGCACAGGGACACTGCACTGGAGGGTGTTGACCAGCCGGCCGAGAGGCCTGACTTCCTGGAACGCCACTGGTGCTCCTATGGATGGGGCCTGACTCCTACAGCTGTTTCCTTAGGTCCAGTGCTCGTCAGGTGCAAAGTAAACTTAAGAAGCCACTAGATGTTTCAGGACTGCTGCCAGGGGAAAGGCAATCTGGGTAGATTCATGCACTACAGTATCCTCCTTATAGGTATAAAGAGTTCAGTGAAAACTCTAATAGATTTTAGAATATATCTATTAACTCTTTCTTCACATCTTTGCAAAGTTCTTTTCCACTGATAGAAATTATAATGTGAATTGTACTACTGTAGAAATATGGTTGGTATTTGGTTAGAATATATAATTGTTGCTTATTACACTTAAATTACTTGTAATGTACACTTCGATATTTAGGATGTTCTCATTTTTATTAGTTTGTTTACATTACATTTTCTCTGGAAAGGAACTCTTCATAGTATGATAATTTATATTCTCAACTTTTTTAATGATTCATTTTAGGGAATTTATTTTTGACATTATAAAAACCAAAAAACCAGACACTACACATTATATAGCACTCCATTTATAGTTTTAAGATTTATAAGTTTTATGTATATATTTGGAAATATATATGTATTAATCATGAAATATAAATTTCAAATTTAGTAGTTATAAATTCTTCAGTTTTTTAAAGGATGTCTAATTTTCTTTTCTTTTTGTCTCCAACTGAAGGTTTATATTTTAACATTACGAGCAGTATAAAGAAATAAAGATTACTCAGTTCATTTTTAGCACCTGAGACTATGACAGGCACTTAACATTTCCCAATTCAAAACTTAATAGACAATAAAGACATAACCATAGAATTCTCTTGTTTTATTTGTTTTCCTTTTTTAAGTAACTAGAAGGAAGCTTAGATTGTGTAAGCCCACTGATCTCATTACACAGATAAACAAGCTGAAGAATTTTCAGATTAAGCTACTTAATGAAACAGTTAGGTAATAGATCCCATTTCATGAATCAGTTTAATTTTTTCACATGAAATATTTGACTGGCTGATATTGAGGTAAAGGGTGGTTCTTTTAAAGGCAGGGTCAGGGCCTGAGTCAGAGCAAAGATACTTAAGGGAGGTCATGGCGATAAAATATGGGAAGAACATCTCTATCTGACTTAAAGTCCATCCACACCAATATTAGAGAGTGATTTTTGTCTCTATGTTTCTTTTAATTGCTCATTATGTTGGTGGCTTCTAATACCCTATGACCCATGTTAATGAGGGCTGTGGACAAGTGACACCATGAATTGCTCCCTCCTGGCTTTAAGCAAGGAGAGGTTTCCAAAGTGTGGTTCAATGTGGGAAGCCCTTTGGTAAGATACCACGTGGGTGTCAGTATTTAGCACATCTCTGTTTCCCCTGTGAAGAGATTAGCCCCTGCTAAGGTACAGAGTTCACTTAGGATGCCAGTGGTCTGGAATCCTCCGACTTGCAGCCTTGGTTGCCAAGCGCCTTTCCCCTTGTCTAATACCCATTTCCCACTTCTGAACAACCACTGCTGAGCTAAACAAGGGTGCCCTGGGCCCAGGGTGACGTCCTACCTCACCTTCCATTTTCACTCTCTCCCTCTTCACATGTGTGCATTGAGAGAAAGCCCTCTCACACCTTCTTCACACAGCGCAGAAAGAGAAGCCATGACTGTGGTTTAAAAAACTGTATCTCAAGCCAATTTACTTAATATAATACTATATGGTGCATAAACATAGCAATCATCCTATATTCCCCTCCATAGCTGAATACATGACAAGTAGACATTTTCTGCATTCACTTAGCACGACTGTGACCATCGACAGCACGGCACCATCCCTCACAGCAAAGTCTCCCTTTCTGACATGGGTCTATGGAATTAGGAAGATACGAGTTGTTGTCTCTTCCATGTCTCATACAGGAATTCCTAATTTCTTTGTACTTTAATACCCTCTCCTCCATTCCCTTTGCCTTTTTTTCTCTGTTTAGATCATCTCTAAACATCTTTCCTTTTCTTCCTCCTGTGTTATATGAAGTATCATCTTAAAATGGTATAACTAGATATTGTAGTGTCTTAGGATAGATTGATTATTCTTTTAACACAATAGTCATAGTGATTCCCTCTTTTATGTTTTTAGTCTTAACAGGTTTTGAAACTTGTAACAAATATGAAATTAAGAACAGCCTTGGACAGAGGATTTACTTTGCAGCAGAGGATACTGATTGCTGTACCCGAAATTGCTGTGGGCCTTCTAGGCCTTTTACAATAAGGATTCTTGATAATACGGGCCGAGAAGTCATAACTCTGGAGAGACCACTAAGGTGTACCAGCTGTTGTTTTCCCTGCTGCCTGCAGGAGGTCAGTGAGCAATTACCAGGGTAATTTTTACAAATACTTTGCAAAGTAGTTCTGCAAGAATTTTCACCTTATTGGTGAATTTATATAATCAAATGAGATTTAAAGGAAAAGGGGTCCACCAGCTATTGGTTTATGCTTGAGTGTAAACTGTAGGAAGGAAGGCAGGTGGAAAAGAGTGAGCAGTTAGCCCCACCTCCCTGAGCAGTGTGCCCCCCGGGGGTGAAATCAGAGATCTCAGAGACCAGACTTCTTGATCTTCAGAGAGAGCTGAGAACATAGGTCACCTCGGTCAAGTCCCTCACCTGAAATGACCATGAGGGCCTGGCCAAAGCCAGAGGAGGGCCCCATAGAGAATATCCTCGAATGCCATCCCAGAGGCAAGTGGACAGAAGAGTGAGGAAAAGAACACATATGTTCATCTCATTATTTTAGCCAACCTACAAGGAGCAAACCTAGGACAGGCCCCCTCTGAGAAACCTCAACTCCTATGTTTTTCAGTTCTCCATTTGAAAAAAAAAAGTAATATATTTGAGTCCCTGTAATAGGGGTATGCAAATTGTGAGCACCGTCAGCTCCATAAAGACCAGGTGTCTCTTTCATAGTACTTGACAGCCCTCTGATAGAGAACACGGATCTCAGGGGAGACGCCAGGGCACAGAGTGTTTATAGGAAGTTGGCCTTTGCCTGTATCTCCATTGGCCTGAAACCAGAGCTGCCTGGGTCACTCAGTCATCCATACGGGTAGCTGTGAGAGCAGGGCACACAGAGATACAAGCACGTAGAGATTTGATGTCTAATACTGCTCTTATTTTGAAAGGATAACTGAAGTTGTTCATACTGAATTATTTTGTTTTCCATGTCAATTAGTTTAGATGTAATAATATTCATCGGAATAGCTGAGGGAAAACTGAGAGTTTGATGGAATATGCTCGACAATTTATAGAGCACATTAGCATACATTATACAATTGGTCTTAATAAAGAGATCTAGGAAGTCCTCAGTTACAGATAAACATGTTGAGATGCTCTCAAAGTCACCCAGCTAATGTTCAGAGCCAAGATTCCAGGCCCCATTTTCTTTCCATGCTAGCACTATTGCCACTCATATTTGAAAACTGCCCCAGTGATCAGCGCTCTGTCCATACACTTAAACCACTGTTTTTAAAGGAATTTGAGGAAATAGCTATTAATAATTTAGACATTTTTTGTTAAGTATGGAAATATTAAAATATACAAGACCAGTAGAGCAGTGCTTCAGAATGGAGACAGTGCATGCAGCCTCCCCGAGTTTGTGTCTCATCTCTTCCACTTTGCAGCTGGGGAATCTGATACAAGTTAATTAACCTCTCTGTTCCTCAGTTACTTCCTGTATAAACAGGGATAATAGTACCAACTTGGTAAGGATGTGGAGTGAGTTAAGTGGTGCTTAGAACAGTGTCTGACACTTAGAAAGTATTCAGTAAATGAGAGTTCTTATTAGACATTGTTATGATTACAATTTATATATTCTTTTTGCTTTTGTAGATAGAAATCCAAGCTCCTCCTGGTGTACCAGTAGGTTATGTTACTCAGACCTGGCACCCATGCCTGCCAAAGTTTACACTTCAAAATGAGAAGAGAGAGGATGTACTAAGAATTACCGGTCCATGTATTGTCTGCAGCTGTTGTGCAGATGTTGATTTTGAGGTAAGAGGTGTGATAACGTTTATGGGTTTTGCTTTCCTAGTATAAGAATAACATAAGCTGGGAGGATGTTACAAATATATTAAATGAATACGTATGTCCTGATATCTCAAGAGGGACTCAGTGTCCCTCATATTTATCTTTGGTCAGAGAGATGCTTATTGCTCTGATTAAGCATCAGTGTTGATTGTGCTAAATGGAAAAAAGAGAAGCAGAGATTTGTAGTCAAATAAATATAAACAAAGCATCTAACATTGGTGGTTTCTGTATAGAGGTACCGTATGTTATCCATTTTAAGTGGAACATTAACCTTGTCATCGAAGTCTGATTGCCGAAGCATATGGTTCTTCCTTAGCATGAAACACAGGCTGCCGGTGCTCTAGGCCCTCTTCAAAATCTCTGACATCTTTGAGTTCCTACAAAAAGCCCAATTATGCAAAGAGAATTTTAACAAATATATGACGTACTACCTAATCATGCTTCTCTGTGATCTCTCCTTTATCTTTGTATTAAATTCATTTATTAGAAATCACAATATATCTGTGTATTTATTACTACCTGGAGGAATTTCATCACAGCAGTTTTTCAACAAATGGGGCCCAGACTTATGGCCCAAATTATTTAGTTGCAAATGCTTAAAAGTCGAGAGATTATAAAACTTAATCTTGATACCATGATTCTCTTGTATAAGCATAAAATCTGGTAAACTGGACAACTTCCACAGAAGGGACAAAAATCTAAAACTGAGCAGGACTGCCCCCTTATGATAAATAAGTGGGAACTCTGCCACTGCCCCTGACTTGCCAAGGTTTTCCACTATCCAGCTTCATTCTTTTATATTATCTGCCTGGCTTTGCTACTCATATGATTTTTAATTCCTCTGTTTATATATATAAAGATGGATCACTCCTCTCACTGACTTCAGTGTCTAATGAGGCAGACAGGCAATCCTAAGAAAAGTCCATATGATGTAATTAGAGACTTTATAAAGACTCTTACAAAGAATGCATAGTATGTGGGGGAGATATAAACTATGTATGTTTAAAGATTTTATAGGTTTATGTATAATAATAGTTCTCTATGTAGGGGTTATCATTCCCATAAAAGATCCAGAGGATTGAAAGGTAATTGTTGTTTCAGGGAATATTAATGGAAGTTTTGCTGACATATATTTTATCTATGTAAAATAAGTAAAAATACTGGTGAAGTAAGTCATACTGCAGTGTGAAACTCTTATATTTAATGATAAGAAAGTTGGAAATCATTCAGCAACCCTCCTCAGTGGATACCTTAAAGCATCTACTTTAGGCAATGAATTAACTTCTCTCCTGTGCATCTAGAATGGTGCTAACTAGATAACATCTTTGAGGGAATTGAGAAAATAGTACCTTGAATCATTTTCTATATACTAGATAATAGAAATTTTGAAAGCAGGAATTATCAGTATGAGGGACCACTATGGAACATGGAGAAGAGTCATTCTAAAGGGAAAAATAATTCAGAGACATTTATAAGTGTACCCAGTGGTACTGATTCATAGATTTGATGTCAGTGGAGGAAGAAAGAAAATTGAGACATGATTCTAAAGTCTTATTGGTCTGATGTCTGATGTTTAAGAAGCTGAATGATGATGCCATTGACCAGGGTAAGAATCTTGAAGGAGAAACAGTTGATTTGTGGGAAGCTAATGATTTGTTTTTGAGTCATGTTGGTTTTTGGGTGTGTAAGGGAAAATGTTAGAGTTTTCGGCATACGGATGGTAGGTGAAGCCATGAGATTATCCCACGGGTGAGTAGAAGAAGGACAAGTAGACTTTGTATCCCTTAGAGATAATGAGGGAATCTGTCTTATTCCAGGACTATTAGGAGTAGGAAAAAATATGCCTACATGAAACTGATATCCCAATCTAGCCCCCTCTATGATTTTGAGGTCTGAATTCATAACACCAGTATGATTCATGAATCTTAAGACATAGAAACTGATCTTGAGTGGTGATACAGATGGGAGAATTGAATGCAAAAACATACTAGATGGAGACTGATCACCAAGGTCACCCTCTATCACTACAGAACAAACCTATCTCCACATAAGCAGATTAAAAAATTAGTATACTGTTCTAGGAACTAATCTACCAAAACCAAACTGCATATAATAGAACAGTGTGTAATCAATCATACAAGAAATACCTAAATAGACATTAAAGAGCCTAAGAAAGAAACAAAAAGGGTCATAAGGGGAGGATGAAACAATTAATAAAGGCCAGGAGGATATAAAAACAAGCCAAATAGAACCTCCAGAAATGAGGAACAGTCATTGATAAAACCTCATTTGAAAGGATGAACTATAGATTAGACGCAGGTGAAGAGAGAGTTAGTGAACTGGATCACCCATATTAGGAATATAAAGAGGAGGTGGGGAAAAGATATAAATTTGAAGGGACATGGAAGCTAGAATAAACTATTGCATATGCCAAAGAGGAGTTACAAAAAAAGAGGAGACAGAATGTTTTGATATAATATTCAAAGAGATACATAGCTAAGAATCTTGCAGACTTGATGCCATTCTGGTAAGAAAAAGAAATGACACCCAGATACAGCTTAGATAAATTGCAAACTGCAAACTAAAATAGGAAATCTATAATCATCAAGTGGGAGTGGGGAAGATTACTTCTAATACGTAATTCTCTGACCATTAGGGATTATGAACATTTCTCTAAGTTTACTAGCTACTTGTATTTGCTCTTTGAATTATCTTTTAATATCCGTTGCCTGTATTTTCTATTGGGTTGTTTATTTTTTTCTTGTCAATTCATAAATGTAGTTTGTGTGTTGAAGACACTGACCCTGCATCTGTATTTCTGTCCTCTGATCTGCAAATATTTTCCACAAATCTACCCCTTTTGTACATTGTTTTATAAATATATATCTCAGTTGGCTGGACAACTGTGTCATCATAATTTATTAAGTAAACTATTCATTTCTTGCTAAGTTGAAATGACATACATTAAATTTCCACAAGCAATTCCTAGATTCATTCTTCTATTGCATTGCTACCACTTTTCTTACAGTAGTGCCTTATAATTCAGTTATGGTAACAATGATGTATCCTATGTTTAGTCATAGCCACACAGTCACTGATCATTCTATTTTATCATATTTTCTTGCTATTGTCAGATGTTTCCTTTCATGTGAACCTTAAGATCATTCCATTAAATTTTTCAGAAGTTAGAATCCAATTAGTATTGTATTGTCTGTTTATGATTTTTTTTAAATTAATATATTTATGATGCTAAACCTGTCTCATCCCAAAAGTGTAATGTATTTTAATTCATTTATATCTAATTTTGTATTCTTCATAAGACCATATAGAACTTCTATCTCTTTTGTTGAATTTGTCCTAAGTAATTTACAGGCATTATCACTACTAATCAGGAATATTTCTATTTGTAGGTACTTATTGTTAATATTGAGAAAAGCTATTTATTTTTGTTTACCTCTTATTCAGCCTTGTGACTATATTCTAGTATTTAATTTGGAAGGCACTTTTGCTATATTTACTTGGTTTATCTAGGTATAAAATCACATAGCAAATGAAATCATGGAAACTCTTCTAATTTGCCAATTAGCTTATTTTCTTTTCCAGCCTACTTCTTACAGCAAAACTGAATAATATTTGCCAATTTTGTGTACACCTACTAAGTTGATGATTTCAATTGAAATAGCAGCAAATGTTTCATAATTTAGAAAGATACTGGCTATTTTTCATAGTATTTTTCTATTCCTGTTTTATCTAGAGCAAGAATCAGCAAACTTTTTTTTTTTTCTTTTTTTTTGGTAAAGGAAGAGATAGAAAACATTTTAGAGTTTTGGGCCATATGGTCATTGTTACAACTACTCAAGTCTGCCATTTTAGCATGAAAGTAGTCATACACAATACACAAATATTGGGTGTAACTGTGTCCAAATAAAACTTACAAAAACAGGGTGGAGACTAAATTTGCTGCAGACTCATTGACCCTTGCTTGCTGACCCCGACCTAGATTTTTATTACGAATTGATACTTAACTTTCTAAACAGCAGAGCATCATAACAGTCATGAATACAGACTCTGGAGAAGAACACCTGGGTTTGAAATCCATTTCCATGACTTCTTATCCGTGTGAACTTGGACAAGTGACTCACCTCTCTTTGCTTTGATTTTTTCATATGAAAATTGTGTGTAATAATACTATATATCCTATAGAGAAATTATGAGGAAAAAATTACATAAGACTTGTAAAGCATTTATATGCCTAGCATATACTAAATGTTATATAAATGCTTAATTAGAAAGTAAATAAAATACCTTTTCAGGACCTATGGATACACTCATGTTTTTGAATTATATGATTTTTTTTTAGTATTTTATACTTTATTATAGTATTTTTTATACTGGGCTCTATGTGCTAATGTACTATTTGGATTTTTGTATTTATATTTATGTTGTGAGATGAACCTATAGATTTCTTTTTAGAACACCTTTATCAATTATTTGTATTAAATTTATAGGTTTATAAATTTAATAGTAATATAATACCAGTTTATTGCTTCCAGAAGTTGAAAGCATTTTATTATGTAGATTTTCTGTTTTTAAAATATTTTCTAGAATTTAGCTAAAAATTATCTAGTCCTGTTGACTTTTCAGTTGTAGATCCTTATTCACTTTTCTGTTCCTTTCCTTTAAAAAATTATATGTCTACCTCTTACATAAAGTTTTGGTGAATTTTAAAATTTCTTGCTATAGTAATCAAAAAGGGGAAGGGTTAATATCTGGTAAGTGTAGTAGTAGGATTATGATGGCTGATTATCTTTTGTATATTTTGTTAAACATTTTTTTTCAAAAATTAAAAATAATTGAATTAAAAAATAAAATGTAAGGTTTTATTACCAGCTTCAAATCCTTACATGACAGCTATGAGCAGATAAAACATGAAGGTGTGCAATAGGGAATTTGTATTAGTTTGTTTTGCCACAAGAGCGTAACAAATAATCCCTAAAGCTCAGTGGCTTAAGAAAACAGGAATTTATTCTCATCCTTATGGGTCTGAAGGTCAACTGGATATACCTCGGCTCAGATGGCTCTGATTTAGGCTGCCAGTTGGTCTCAGGTCTGCTCCAGGTATGTTCATCCTGGAGCTTCAGCAACAGAAGCTCCCTGGATCATGCTTTCTAGTGGCTGATCACTGGAGAGCAAGACCAAGGCAAAACCACTCAGCCATGTTTAAGGTCTCTGCTGGTGTCACATCCACTAACACTCCACTGGTCAAACAAGGCACAAGGCCAAGCCTAATTTCAATGTGCAGGAAAGTATACTGGGCTTACAGAGGGAGGGGACTGAAATGACTATTTGATGAACAGTAATCCATGCTATCACAGTTTTTTCATATTAGAAGTTTATTTCAAGTTTTTAAAGAACTTAACCACCCACATCCAAATAAAATGAGTCAACTGTTTCTAGTTTGCCCACATTTATGTAGCTGGTCCCAACCTAAGCTAGGTCTTCAAAGGTTGCTGCCAGCACGTGTGGTACCTTGTGCACATCTGAAAAGGACACTTCTCTTCGTGGTTGACACAACTCTGCCTGTACATACCCTGGCAAGTGTGGACTACGTTCAGCCTCCACATGCCCACTTGGTGAGGTGCATTTCTCTGGCTATAAGCTGTTCATCTCTTTATCATGGCCCTTGGCCTTCCTCAGGCAGAACGGTAAAATTAGAAAAACTTTACTTTGGAGCCTTTTTTTTCATACGCATTTCCTCTTTCATTGTTCATCCTCCTCCTGTTGTCGAGTCGTACCCCAACCTTTGACCTGAGGCATCTCATCAAGTTACTATTGGTTACTTACCTTCACTCAAAACTGCCAGTCCTCTTTTCCAGGCTCTTGGCATTTCATGTTTTCCTACTGACAGTGGGTGATAGTGGGGCCTCCCATCACCTTTAAAACTCTGCCTATATCAACTCTCTGTGCTTGTGTTACAGCAGAAGTCAGATAGGAGTTTCACTTACTACCTTCCTTATGGCTTCTAGAAATTTCATCACAGAAATATTTCCTGCTTAAATTTTATTTTGGCTCGATTCAACTAACTTATTACTGTATGTCTTAATGGAGAATAGAAAATGTTAAATATTTCAGCTAAACTACTTTCATATTAGTTCTCTGTACCAAAGAAACAGTTTTTTTTAAATGAATCTATAAATGGATATAGGAATCTACATGCATGTAATAAGTGATATAATGTTCATAGATATGAATGGCATATAATTTTAATATAATATTTGTTTTATTTTACTCCTACTTGGAAAGCAGCTTTATTATTAGTTTTCTAGAATTCTTTGTCTTTTTTTAAAATTAGATTAAATCTCTTGATGATAAATATGTGGTGGGCAAGATTTCCAAGCAGTGGACTGGCTTTGTGAGAGAGTTATTTACAGATGTCGATAACTTTGGCATCCAGTTCCCGTTAGACCTTGATGTGAAAATGAAAGCTGTGATGCTCGGCGCATGTTTCCTCATTGTAAGTTTATTCTTGCTAATCTGGGGTATAGTCGGTTTCTCTAGGATCATTCTGAACTAATTTGGTAAATTTTACATTTTTAAATGATCTTAAATTTGTAGGTTTTATTGAAAGTGGTCCTATTTAATTTTAGCTCTGAAATTCCATCTTCTTCTGCTACTCTGGGTTCACAGATGACTAGCTTCTCCCTGGAGGGTCTATGCAGTTTCACATTGTAACAAGAGGATCTTATATATTAAGGAGAGGCTCTGGTTTTAGTAAAAAAAAAAAAAAATTGGTGCTTTGGAAAAGAATCTGAATCTTCCAATGGGTTTAAATGGAATAAGTCTCAGTGAAACAAAGAGATTTCTGCCTGATTCATTATTAAATTAAATCATCTAATACGGAAATACAAACTGGAATAAGAATCTACATTCCATCAAGCCTTAGACAGAACTACCAATTAAGAGGAAATATATGAGATATAGCAATGATCTTGAACTTGTCTTCACATTAAATTACCTAGGGAGCTTTTAGTAGTAGGCCATGTTCCAGTTTAACTAAATCAGAAGCTCAGAATTAAAAGTTTGTGTAGCTCCTCAGATGATTCCATATACAGCCGATGTCAAGGACTCCTGGGACAGAGCAGTGGTTTTCAACCTTAGCTGCACAGTAGAAACACCTGGGTAGCTTTCACACTCCCTATGTCAAGACTATGTACCCAGATCTAGTAAACCAAATCCTGAGGTGGATCCAAGCCTTTAAGCTGTTCGAGCTATCATATGATTCCAAAGCAAGCAAGGTTTGGAGTTACTAGATCAATACCTTAAATATTGGCATATGGATGCAATCAGAAAAAAAATAAAAGGTAAAAGAACATACAGAAAAAGGATCCAGTTACTTCAACAAATAAGTATCAGGAAAATAAAAGATAAAAATAAAATAAAAAGAGAGAGGGCTTCCCTGGTGGCGCAGTGGTTGAGAATCTGCCTGCCAATGCAGGGGACACAGGTTCGAACCCTGGTCTGGGAAGATCCCACATGCCACGGAGCAACTAGGCCCGTGAGCCACAACTACTGAGCCTGCGCGTCTGGAGCCTGTGCTCCGCAACAAGAGAGGCCGCGACAGTGAGAGGCCCGCGCACCGCGATGAAGAGTGGCCCCCGCTTGCCACAACTAGAGAAAGCCCTCGCACAGAAACGAAGACCCAACACAGCCAAAAAATAAAAAATATTAAAAAAAAATTAATTAATTAAAAAAAAAAAAAGAGAAACATCAGCTTAATGTAGTTTGTAGACCATGTTTGGATACTGATTTAAACAAACCAATATAAAAAGACATTTACAAGACACTCAGGGAAATGTGAACATTGGCAATTTGATGATATTAATGAATTATTAAGGATTTTTTAAAAAAATATGATGTTATTGTGGTTATACAAAAACAGAACAGTCCATTTTCTTTAAGGGCACATACTGAAGTATTTCAGTATAAAATGATATGGTATCATAGATTTGCTTTTAAATAATGGGGGTGAGGGAAGAGGGACACAGCGGATGGAGTAATTGGTGAACCAAGCTGGGTGAGTGGTCATTGGGACTTTATTATACTATTCTATCTACTTTGGGACAGGCTCAGTATTTTCTATATAAAGTTTTAAATATAACCACAGTTCTGTTTAAAAACTGTGTTTTCAATAAGTGTTTATTTCACATGAGAAGAAAATTTTAACCTTAACTTGGGGAACTGTTTAACCAAAGGTTTACACACCATAACCAAAGATACGGTGTGTACAGGGTGGAGAGAGTAGTCTGGGGTGTTTGGATAGGTGAGAAATGGGATTGGGGTGGTGGTGGTGCAGTTATTAGGAAGTGAATATGGGGTAGATTGGGCAATCGTCCCAATCTTATAGACCTTGGGAAGATACTGAAAATTGTTTAGTTAACTGGTTAATTTTAAGCTAGGTATAAATAAAATAGTTATAAACCCAAATTTTAGAAAGATAAATCCTGGTGACTGTGTACAAAATGGATTGAAGAGAGGTAAAATTGTAATAGTGCAATTGCAAGTGAATGGTGATAAAGATTCAATTATTTCTTTGTAAAGAGAAAAAGGAAAATGATAGATGTGAGAGGGGTACAATCCACAGGATCTGACGGAAGTTATAAGGGAGAGGGTCTGGTTAGAAACTGATGGAGTAAGACAAGCTGAGGAACACAGTGGACAACAAGATTGGAAGAGAAATCATAAAACTGGGCCAAAAAATTCTAAGGTGTTATTCTAACTCTAAGATGGCTGTCATTCTCCAGAAACAATCTAAAAATTGTACATGGAACTCCAGTCACAACACAAGTTATATTACTAGAGAAGGAGTACAAAAAGTTGAGGAAGAAAGATTGAAAGAGGAACATTCTAAGAGGCATGAAAAAAGTGAAATTTAGAGAAATTACCAGAGGATTAATTAAGTTCATGCAGGTATCAATATGTGAATAGAATTACAGGATTTAATTGCCATTAAAATGGAAAGCTTGAAGCTATCAACCTTTCCCAGATCTACCTATTAGTTGATTTTTCTTGTTTAGCAGATACGTTATTGTGTTTCATCAGATCCCTTAGCATTTATGCATCTGAGAGCTGATCTCTGTTTTGTTGCTGAAAACCCATTTCCGTATTTTGTTTTTATCTAGGACTTCATGTTTTTTGAAATGACTAGAAGTGAACAGAGAGCAGGAGTGTGGTAATGCATTCGTTGACATCTCCTCAGAAAATCTGAAGTCCCTATATTGATTGGGACTATGTAAAAGAAAACTGGGTGGATTTTCCTCTTTATGTAAATGACTTATTATAGCATATGTGAATTACACTGTGATGCCTGAAGCTCCAGATATATGATTTTACTTTTCAAATTAAAGAGTTTATTTTTAATATCACTTACTTATAAATGTTTTTATACATTTTCTTTTATACATTTTCTTTTTCATTGTGTATTTTGGAGAAAGGATATAGAAATTTTTACATTTAAACATAACTTCCTATGATGAATTACTTTGAACTACAGTCTCTGCTTTATTTTCAATTTGTATAGCAAAATTAATTAATGACTTTTAAAAGTAATTTTAATATAAACGTATACATTATTTTATTAAATCTAGTTACAATTTATTTCATATGTAACAACTAATGTTATTTTGCAAATACCGTATATTCAAAAGAATTCAAAATGAACATAATTTCAGTGTTTTTTTACAATTACATTCAAATAATACTCAATGTTCATATGTCAAGGGAAAGTAAAATGTATTTTTTTGATCAGAAAATCACACTACATTTAACTTCTCCTATAATCTATTCTGCAACTATAAATAACATTTTCATTTTGACAAGACTATAAATTACCAATTTTTGATAATGATTTTTCGTGAAAAATGAATGATTCTGTCCCCAAGAAAGATACATTTAAAGACTCACTCACTCTAAAACTGGGATATTGTTATAATTTTTGAAGTAATTATTTATATATGGAATGGTTAGCTCCTGTTCTGTATTCTATCATTCATGGAACATAATAGTTTTCAGATCACTCAGGTGTTAATTAAATAGAACATATATATTCTGAGTATAAATGTCTACAATGGTCTATTAGATTATTTTTACCAACAATCAAATAACTAAAATAAAAAATTGCTGATATATTTCTTTGCATATTTGATTTTTGTTTTTAAACAAACTGTGAACAGTCAACTCACATGATATTCTGAACTTCACACACTTACCTCCCCTTCCCTTTCGAATCTCCTTTAAAAGAGCAAAAGCATATGATAATCTTTAGCAAAATATATACCTGTGCTGGAGACTAAGTTTTCTTCCTGTCAGAAAGTTAAAGGAATTTTTATACCCTGTTTTGTAGGGAAAACTGAATCAAGTGAGAGGACATGTCCAACCCACAATTTACCTCATGGAAAGGAAAAGCGTGTTTAGGAAATAAGAACTTAGGGGAGAGATTCCCTTTCATCCTCAGCAGAACTCCAACACCACCAGCTCCTAATGTTGAGAACACTGGGATGGCAGGAAGCTGCAGAAAAGGTGATGTCCAGACCACCTTTCATTAGCCTAAATAATTCACCAGATGCCAGATTCCTACGATGAGGTGTAACCGAGGCACTCACATTCCGTTTATAGTTGGTACAGACAGCATGCCAGGTAAAGCGAGGTACTTGCACAGCTGGACCCTAGTGGCATTAGTTATGCCAGTTAGAGAAGGGAGGGTTTTCCAAGCCCGCTGTCAGGTACCACAACCAACCCAAAATGAGGCTAAGAGACTGACATTATCCCTGTGACAGCTACATCTTGCTTTCACTTTCCCCCTCCTCCTCCCAGTCTCCCCTACTCCTACTCCTTCTTCGCATAGGACTCAAGATCTCCGGTTAAGCAAAGCAAAACTGCAACTTATCTGAACAGCTCCTTCCTTCTTCAACTATGCAAAGAAGATTTGAGCAGAAACCCACACACTATCAGCAGAATCCATTTAAGTTCAAATACTAGAAAAATGTGCTCTCATTAAATATTTACAAAGAAAAGACTCATCATACATGGAAAATTAGAAATTTAAGTGAGAAAAATACCAGGACTTGCAACAGATGTCTTCATTTGTAATCTCAATAAGATTTGAGGAAATGTTGCATATTTATTTCTGGAACAGGCAGTAGAGAAAAAGGAACATTCTGATGAGGCAAAATTTTAATAAAGTCAAAAAGTATGATAACCACACTTTAAAGTATGATGGTGGCACTGGTATAGTAGATTGATTTAGGTAGAAAGATAACACAATAAGATAAAAGAGATTTTAAAAAATTCTCCCAGAAGTCAGATAAACACAAAGCATAGAGAGGAAAAGGTGATTCCTGAGGAACAGATACATTCACTTCATGTTATGCACAACAGAAATTCCACAAGCAGAAATTAGATGGGGTCAAGAGAATATTTCCAAACAGGCTGCCATCACTAGGTGAATGGATTTATCACATACCAGACAAAATTAATGAAAATGACCCATTTCTTTGTTACTTTTGAAGAATAATTTCACCATATACAGAATTCTGGGTGGTTGGTTTTTTTCTCTCACTCTAAATATTTCACTCCACTCTCCTCTTGCTTGCATGGTTTCCAAACAGAAGTCAGGTATTATCTTTGTTCTTCTATAGGTATGGTGCTTTGTCCTCTGTCTCCTTTCACAATTTTTTTCTTTATCTTTGATTTTATGTAGCTTGAAAATAATATGCTAGTGTAGGGTTTGTTTTTCATTTTTTTCCTGCCTCATGTTTGCTAAGCTTTCTGAACCTGTGGGTAGGTGCCTGACAGTATGAGGAAATTCTCCGTCATTACTGTTTCAAACATTTCTTCTGTTTGTTCCTCTCTTTCTCTTCCTTCTGGTATTCACATTACATTTATGTTGCACATCTGTATTTGCCCCATAGTCCCTGAATATTCTGTTCTGTTTTCTTTCAGTTTTTGTTCTATTTGCTTTTCAGTTTTGGAGGTTTCTATTGAGACATCCTCCTCAGAGATTCTTCAGTTGTGTCTAGCCTACTAATGAGCTCATCGAAGGCATTCTCCATTCCTGTCACAGTGTTTTTTATCTATAGCATTTCCTTTTGGTTCTTTCTTAGGATTTCCATCACTTTGTTACATTACCCATCTATTTTTGCATGCTGTCTATTTCATCCCTTAGAGACCTTAGCATATTAATCACGGTTGTTTCAAATTCCCAGTCTGGTAATTCCAACACCCCTTCCATGTCTATTTCTGATGCCTGTCTCTTCAAATTGGGTTTTTTGACTTTTGGTATTCCCTGTAATTTTTTCCTGAGAGCTGGGCATGATATATGGGATAAAAGGAATGCTGTAAATAGGGCTTTTCATAATGTAGCGGTGAGATGTAGCGGAGTGGGAAGTGTTCTATACTCTGCTGATTACATCTCAGTCTTTTACTGAGCTTACCCCTCTGGACTGGGAACCAAACAAGTGTTTTTTCAGTATTTTTTTCTCCCCTCTTTGATGGAACAGGATGGCTAGAGTGGGCTGGAGCTGGGTATTTCCCTTCTATCACATGTAAGGCTAGAGCTGACTGGAGCTGGGTATCTCCTTTCCACCAGGTCATTTAGGCTGTGGTTAAGTACTTTTTCCTGAGGGCAGACTTTGTTAAGAACAGAGTGCTCTGGTGTGTTTCAGAATGATACCTTTTCTCCTCCCCCTGCAGGAAGCACCAGGGGATTTTATCTTTTTAATTTACTGTGAGAACCTGATTGGGCTCCTGAGGGAGAATCTCACAAAATTGTGTCCCCCATCTCCCCACACCCACCAATGACAGGGTCCTTGTAGAGTTTCTAACTCACTGACTTGTGCACACTGAGTGTCAGTACATCAGTACATTTTCCTTTTCTGGCACTGGTTCCTGTGGTGGTTTCCACTCCTGAGCCTTAGCTCCAGTAAGCCATGACTCCGTGTTCACCTGTCTCTCCAGTCTTGGGGGCAGCAGTTGGCCTCGTGTCCTCACTTCTGTTACAGATCCTAGAAGAGCTGTTAACTTTTCAGTCAGTTCAGTTTTTTACTTGTTAGGATGGAGAGGCGACTTCCAAGCTCCTTACCTGTGGAACTAGAGTCAGAAGTTCTCTTCATTTTTAATGTCAAAATTATTGCTACATCAAAATTCTTCTCTAATTTTCTTTCAGTCTGTATTTCTTCTTTTCATGCCATAAATAAAATGGTAATTTTATTATGAATATGAGCACAGTTTACCCTATACTATAGCTATGTATCTTCTGTTTGTAATTTATTTTCTTTACTACAGTGTGTACTCCTTCTGGGCAGACTGTGCCTCAAAATCATTTTTGTACCTATCCCCAATGATGCCAAAACACTGTGACTGTCATATAGTTAATTTCAATAAATATTTCTCTTCTTGTTGTGGAACAAATGAAAATTTTAAACAGATACATGTAACATCTCAGACTTGACTGAAAATCATCAAAATTTTGAAATTGAGAGATACCAACATTTCATGTAAAAGGAGAACAGGAGTTTATTTAATGACAAACCCAAGAAACCTCCAAAAAAAACTACAGTTTTTAAAGATGAACTGACATAAATATAATGTGCACAACAAGATTAGTAGCTATGGCACTGGATGTGTCTATAATCCTCATCCTGGGTGTTATAAATACTATAATAATACCATAATAAGAGTATCCAAGCTCTTAGAACACTGGCACCTGAGAAAATACGATTAAAAGGATGAAGAGTGTGGAAACCATGTTCTTTGAAGAATGACTAATGGTATACAGCCTCAAGGAGGGAAAATGTGGGTACTGAACTATGGAAGTGGGATAAGTTTATTCTTTTTTTTTTTTTTTTTGACATCTTTATTGGAGTATAATTGCTTTACAATGGTGTGTTAGTTTCAGCTGTATAACAAAGTGAATCAGCTATACATAGATATATATCCCCATATCTCCTCCCTCTTCCGTCTCCCTCCCACCCTCCCAATCCCACCCCTCTAGGATAAGTTTATTCTTAACTGCTCTGTAATGCCCCAGATTTCTCAGCTATAAAACTGATACAATAATTGTATAATCCTCACAGAGTTGTTGTGAGAGTTAAGTCACTACATGTTAAGCTCTTAAAGTAGTTCCTGGCACATTGTAAACACTATAAAAATGTTAGCTACTATTACCATTATTATTCCTCCAAAGTGTTGAACAAGGACCAATGATACACATAGACAGATTTTTCTTTGTATAAGAAAGTGCTTCATCATAATTAGAATTTTCCAACCTCTCAAAATAGTGAAACAGTTCAACTTTCAACTTAAATGCTTCTAGGTCAGAAACTTAGAGTATTTTAGTCTTGGGAAGAAGCCAGACTGCACAACCTCCCAGACTCTATGTAGGGACTACAGTGAGCTGAATGCAGCTGTAACCACAAGTGACAAGTGCCTTGGAAAGTCACTAGTGAGCACTCTGCATGTGTTTGCAAGATGGTCTGGAGCGTTCCATGTTCCCCTCCCGGCGCTGAGCTGCAATTACTTATGCTTTCAGTCAGCGATGTCTTCATATTGCTAAGTATGTTTTCATGGTGAGATTTATGACCATATGAACAGAACACTAAAGTTAGGACTCTTTAGACATAACAAACAATGAGAGTATGGGTTTAAGAGAAAGCCAGAAGGAAGAAGTCAGGCATTGACAAGGTGTCTACTTCATGTCTCTAAAATACACTCTAAAGTACACCTTTTTTATAGAGGCTAAGCAAAGGCATTAGTTGGAGAATATGCCATTGAAAGCATAATGTCCCTAATCTTCCTGGAGTGTCTGATCATCCAGGAGATAGCCAACTAGAGTACCTAACAGTGTTTTATTTTTACCTAGAAAATCCACAGTCATGTAGAGGACAGGCTATGTGCTGTTGTACATCATTTGTGTGTGTGTGTGTGTGTGTGTGTGTGTGTGTGTGTGTGTGTGTATTGGGGTTACTAAGAAGAACTATGAACAGAATATGTTCTTTTTCCATATTACTTATTCTGTAGTTAAAAAGGATGACATGAGAGACACCAGGATTCAATTCAGCACTAAGAAAGTGAGCCCTAATTCTTCATAAAGGAAATAGTTCATGTCATAAGCTCAGTAATTACACTGAAGTCATTGATTCCACTTACGTTACCCTAAAGTCTACTGTCTCAAACCATTCAGTTATTTGCACATGGAAAGATGTCATTTAAGTTCTCTCCCATCCTACACTTGGCAAACACCATAATGAAAATAATAATCAAGTAATATTTAATACGGGCATTACACATATGATAAAAATGCCATCTTAAAGCAGTGGTGAGAAGTCAACTACTTTTAAGATGACATTAGGATGATCAGAAAATATTTGAAAAAAGAAAGAAGAAGTTAAAATCCTTGTATGTGTCACATAGAAAAGTAAATATCAGATGAAAAACAAAATGCAAAAAACAAAACTTTATAAAAAGAGTAGAAAAACCAAAAGAGATTACTTTTTTGTAATCACTCTTTTGATGAAGGTGTCCCAACAAAAAACTCAGTAAAATACTGAAAATTTTTAATTTTATATTTAGACTCTTATATTGTTGACACGAAATGCCCTAAATTAAAAGCAAAAAGTTTAAAGAAAATATTGGTATCAATGAGCTATTTAAATTTCCCAGAAATATATAAAAGTTAAATACAAGTCAAAATAAATAAACAGGAAATATATGATAACAATCATTAAGTATCCAGTGTATTTACAAATAAACATTCAATCTCACTAGCAATCAGAATCATAAAGACTGTGAATTTTGGTTCTTGAAAGAAAATCCTGTACATATTATTTCAAGCAGAAGATGTAAAAGAAGTTGTCTTCTTTTACATGTGTCAGCAATGGTTGTTTTATATACTTTTAAAGTATCTTAACTGTCTGCTTTTCCAAAATTATAATGACTTCTGAAAACTTGAAATTTTCAAACAACATTAAAAGCCTTATTAACTTACAATACATTTACAATTTCAAACCTCTAAAGATGTAGCTATTTTAGAAGGCTAAACTTCTCATATTGAAAAACAAACAAGAAACAAAAATACTACCTTGCACACATTTTTTAAATTACCGAGTTTAAAATGGTAATATACGTTACATATAGTCATTATAGACATACAACTTATGCGTCCCTGCCACTAGACTGCACTACTTTCAGTCAAGAACAGAGTCCCTTTCAATTTTTATTCCCTAGTGCAAAGCACGGTACCTGATATGATAGAAGAAGCCTGATAAATATCAATATTTGCCAAATGAAAGTCAATCTGACTCAGAATGAAAGCCTCTGACTCAGAATATATGTGCCAAATTTCCATTGTACTTACTCCCTATAAATATAAATGGAATAAATAGCACAGATAGATTTATTTGGATTATGTAGTAGTGGATATATATATTTTGTAATCCTCATCTGATTGATTGTGAATACCTATGAATAAATTCTGGTATTATGATAGAGCTACACCTATTAGTAGTTACATATGTATTATCTCAAGTTGTCTTCAGAATTCAATTTAATACAGAAAGGCAATCTGGAAAATTTCTAGACTGTTATCCCAGCTTAACTACAGTTAGTACGTTTGCTATCAACTGATTTCTAAAGCACAATAACAACAAAATATAAATTAATAAGTAAATAAATGTAAGAAATGTGTTCATGTTTGTTTTCTACAATGGCCAGTTTTAATGAACTCAATAAACAAATTAAGAAAACCCAGAGGGTACAGGCAGTAACTAAACAGAAACAGATTACAATTAAAAAGCAAGCTGATTTCACATATAAATTTCCCAAATCTTTTAGGTTTCTAACTGGTGGAAATGAAAAGCATCTCCCAATTGTAAATATGATATTTTCAACCATAAACAAAGATTGCAGATAGTATAATTCAAATTATAGATAAGGAATGTGGCTGCTTAGTGCATTGTGTTCATCTTTCTAAGGTGATAAATTCACCTCCTACTTTGTCTAGTCAGCCGTACTTCTTCTCACTAATATAAACCGTTCGTTTAATTTGGCAAACCTTATTCTACAAACATGGCACTGAGAAATGAAAAAGGGTGAGAAAGAAAGAACCTCTCAGCAATAAATCCAAGCACATTTTCTACCCCTGGTAGATAATAATGATGATAATACTTAACAGATACTGAGCATTTAGTATGTATTAGACATGTACTAAGACTATATATTAACTTATTTGACTCTAATATTTTTATAATATTATCTCCACTTTAGAGATGAGACAGATGAGGAAAGTGTGCAGAGTGGTGGAGCTAGCACACAGCATCTTTGTAGACTTTACAATTGAGACAGCACTGAGTCAGTTAAGCTCACACCTCATACTACTTGTACATGAACAACCAGTGAATGTTAAGAAGTTTGAAATGTTGTCATGGCCCACTGACCAAGTGGTTCAGTAAATGTAGCTTGCAATACATACATCTATACATATATGTGCATGAGTGTGTACTCATGTATGTATGGGATCTTCAACTTAGAAAGTTTTTTTTTTTTTTTTGAGAATGAGGGTGGAGAAGCACTGATGATGCCATCTAATTGCTGGGGCAATTACAGAGATTAAGGCATCCACTGAATGATCTGCTCTTATCCTTTCTTCTCCTTTCTTGTGTGACGTGCCCCATGTGACTAAAGAAAAGGCAAAGCAGCTGTGCTGAGATGGTGGACATTTATCTCATATTGAAATTACTTTCCCTGACCGATTTTATGAAAGGGGGTTTCTTTTATATTTTGTTGCACATGAGCTTATCAAATAAACACATCCTAAAACCCAATTAAATCAAGAATTTTATATGTTGGAATCATGGCTACTTTCCTCAGTAAAACAAGGGAAAAGTTGAACTGGTAAGTCTCATAAATGGATATGTTTGATGTCATTTGAGCCAAGAAGGAACATACAATGTTTAAGAATGTTGGCCCTGGAAGGTGTACTGCCTGGCTTCAATTCTATCAGCTGTGGTCACATTCCTTAACTCTCTATAAACATCCATTACCTGTCAAATCATGATAAAATTCAACTAAAACAGGGCTTCCCTGGTGGTGCAGTGGTTAAGAATCTGCCTGCCAATGCAGGGGACACGGGTTCGATCCCTGGTCCGGGAAGATCCCACATGCTGTGGAGCAACTAAGCCTGTGCGCCACAACTACTGAGCCTGTGCTCTAGAGCCCGCGAGCCACAACTACTGAAGCCCACGTGCCCAGAGCCCGTGCTCCGCAACAAGAGAAGCCACCGCAATGAGAAGCCTGCACACCGCAATGAAGAGTAGCCACCGTTCACTGCAACTAGAGAAAGCCCGCGTGCAGCAACGAAGACCCAACACAGCCAAAAATAAATAAAATTAAATTTAAAAAAAATTAAAAAAACATTTAACTAAAACACAGAGAATTAAATTTTTATAATCAATATAGCACTCAAATCAAGTGATTTGATTTGCAGTAAGTGCTTAACTGCTATTTTATTTATAAAAATATGCAAACTCTTTCCTTTACAGCATTTCTAATCTCTTAACCTTTGTAAGGGCTCTGACTATTCACTAACCGACTACTTCTGGGGACTTATAAGAGTAAGACATAGGTAGAAAACTATGAAGTTCATATTATTTCTATTTGTGTCTGCTATTAGCATTCCACAGTTATCCTGAAATAATTAAAGTCTAAACCCTGAAAGAGAATCTGTGAATTCATTTACTTTGATATCTAGTTGATACCTAAGATTCAATATCATATATTTACAACTCACTTTTTTAATAAAATAATATAATTGCATTGCATTTTTTTCACTTTGGCGCTCACAGATGACATCTTTCATATATGGATTTAAATTAACATTTACATCAAGGAACTCTTTAGAAATACTGCCAATGAAATATGAAGTTTATTGGGAAACCAATTTTAAATACTTTTTCAAAAGTCCACTAGTTTCCCTGTATCTATTCTGTCTTTGTATGTAGTCTGCATACCAAAAAATGATTATCAAAGCACAACTGCCTACGAATTTCAAATATTTAACATATCTGTAATTGTAATTAATCCTGATTACATACATCACATGATGCACATATATTCATACAAATATGAACATATATCCACAATATTCAGTATAATCGAAAAACAATAGGAGAATTCAAAAACAAAAACCCAGGAGGAGCTTCAAGATGGCAGAAGAGTAAGACGTGGAGATCACCTTCCTCCCCACAAATACATCGGAAATACATCTACATGTGGAACAACTCCTACAGAACACCTACTGAACGCTGGCAGAAGACCTCAGACCTCCCAAAAGGCAAGAAACTCCCCACGTACCTGGGTAGGGCAAAAGAAAAAACAGAGACAAAAGAATAGGGATGGGACCTGCACCAGTGGGAGGGAGCTGTGAAGGAGGAAAGGTTTCCACACATTAGGAAGCCCCTTCGTGGGCAGAGACTGCGGGTGGCGGAGGGGGTAAGCTTCGGAGCCCCGGAGGAGAGCGCAGCAACCGGGGTGCAGAGGGCAAAGCGGAGAGATTCCTGCACAGTGGAGCGGTGCTGACCAGCACTCACCAGCCTGAGAGGCTTGTCTGCTCACCCGCCAGGGCGGGCGGGGGCTGGGAGCTGAGGCTCGGGCTTCGGTCGGATCGCAGGGAGAGGACTGGGGTTGGCTGCATGAACACAGCCTGAAGGGGCTATTGCCCCACAGTTAGCTGGGAGGGAGTCCGGGAAAATGTGTGAAACTGCCGAAGAGGCAAGAGAGTTTTTCTTGCCTCTTTGTTTCCTGGTGCGCGAGGAGAGGGGATTAAGAGCGCCACTTAAAGGAGCTCCAGAGACGGGCGCGAGCCGCGGCTATCAGCGCGGACTCCAGGGACGGGCATGAGACGCTAAGGCTGCTGCTGCCGCCACCAAGAAGCCTGTGTGCAAGCACAGGTCACTATCCACACCACCCCTCCCAGGAGCCGGTGCAGCCCGCCACTGCCAGGCTCCCGTGATCCGGGGACAACTTCCCTGGGAGAACGCACAGCGCGCCTCAGGCTGCTGCAACGTCACGCCGGCCTCTGCCACCGCAGGCTCGCCCCGCATTCAGTACCCCTTCCTCCCCCCGGCCTGAGTGACCCAGAGCCCCCGAAGCAGCTGCTCCTTTAACCCCGCCCTGTCTGAGCGAAGAACAGACGCCTCAGGTGACCTACACGCAGAGGTGTCGCCAAATTCAAAGCTGAATCCCAGGAGCTGTGCAAACAAAGAAAAGAAAGGAAAATTTCTCCCAGCAGCCTCAGGAGCAGTGGATTAAATCTCCACGGTCAACTGGATGTACCCTGCATCTGTGGAACACCTGAATAGACAACGAATTATCCCAAATTGAGGAGGTGGACTTTGGGAGCAACGATATATATATGTATTTTTTCCCTTTTTCTCTTTTTGTGACTGTGTATGCTTATGCTTCTGTGTGTGATTTTGTCTGTATAGCTTTGCTTTTACCATTTCTCCTAGAGTTCTGTCTGTCCGTTTTTTCTTTTCTTTTTTTTATAGCAGAGTTTTCAGCGCTTGTTATCATTGGTGGATTTGTTTTTTGTTTTGGTTGTTCTCTTCTTTCTTTCTTTCCTTTTTTTTGAGCACCACCAAACCAACTTTACAACAAATGCTAAAGGAACTTCTCTAGGCAAGAAACACAAGAGAAGGAAAAGACCTACGATAACAAACTGAAAACAATTAAGAAAATGATAATAGGAACATACATATCGATAATTACCTTAAACGTAAATGGATTAAATGCTCCAACCAAAAGACATAGACTGGCTGAATGGATACAAAAACAAGACCTGTATATATGCTGTCTACAAGAGACCAACTTCAGACCTAGGGCCACATACAGACTGAAAGTGAGGGGATGGAAAAAGATATTCCATGCAAATGGAAATCAAAAGAAAGCTGGAGGAGCAATTCTCATATCAGATAAAATAGACTTTAAAACAAAGACTATTACAACAGACAAGGAAGGACACTACATAATGATCAAGGGATCAATCCAAGAAGAAGATATAACAATTATAAATATTTATGCACCCAACATAGGAGCACCTCAATACATAAGCCAAATTCTAACAGCCATAAAAGGGGAAACTGACTGTAACACAAACATAGTAGGGGACTTTAACACCCCACTTTCACCAATGGACAGATCATCCAAAATGAAAATAAATAAGGAAACACAGGCTTTAAATGATCCATTAAACAACATGGACTTAATTGATATTTATAGGACATTCCATCCAAAAACAACAGAATACACTTTCTTCTCAAGTGCTCATGGAACATTCTCCAGGATAGATCATATCTTGGGTCACAAATCAAGCCTTGGTAAATGTAAGGAAATCAAAATCATATCAACTATCTTTTCTGACCACAACACTATGAGACTAGATATCAATTACAGGAAAAAATCTGTAAAAAATACAAACACATGGAGGCTAAGCAATACACTACTTAATAACCAAGAGATCACTGAAGAAATCCAAGAGGAAATCAAAAAAATACCTAAAAACAAATGACAATGAAAACACGACGACCCAAAACCTATGGGATGCAGCAAAAGCAGTTCTAAGAGTGAAGTTTATAGCAATACAATCCTACCTTAAGAAACAAGAAACATCTCAAATAAACAACCTAACCTTACACCTAAAGCAATTTGAGAAAGAAAAACAAAAAAAACCCAAAGTTAGCAGAAGGAAAGAAATCACAAAGATCAGACCAGAAATAAATGAAAAAGAAATGAAGGAAACGATAGCAAAGATCAATGAAACAAAAAGCTGGTTCTTCGAGAAGATAAACAAAATTGATAAACCATTAACCAGACCCATCAAGAAAAAAAGGGAGTAGACTCAAATCAATAGAATTAGAAATGAAAAAGGAGAAGTAACAACTGACACTGCAGAAATACAAACGATCATGAGAGATTACTACAAGCAACTCTATGCCAATAAAATGGACAACCTGGAAGAAATGGACAGATCCTTAGAAAAGCACAACCTTCCAAGACTAAACCAGGAAGAAATAGAAAATATGAACAGACCAATCACAAGCACTGAAATTGAAACTGTGATTAAAAATATTCCAACAAACAAAAGCCCAGGACCAGATGGCTTCACATGCGAATTCTATCAAATATTTAGAGACGAGCTAACACCTATCCTTCTCAAACTCTTCCAAAATATACCAGAGGGAGGAACACTCCCAAACTCATTCTACGAGGCCACCATCACTCTGATACCAAAACCAGACAAAGATGTCACAAAGAAAGAAAACTACAGACCAATATCACTGATGAACATAGATGCAAACATCCTCAACAAAGTGCAAGCAAACAGAATCCAACAGCACATTAAAAGGATCATACACCATGATCAAGTGGGGTTTATCCCAGGAATGCAAGGATTCTCAATAAATGAAAACCAATCAATGTGATACACCATATTAACAAATTGAAGGATAAAAACCATATGATCATCTCAATAGACGCAGAGAAAACTTTTGACAAAATTCAACACCCATTTATGATAAAAACCCTCGAGAAAGTAGGAATAGAGGGAACTTTCCTCAACATAATAAAGGCCATATAAGACAAACCCACAGCCAACATCTTCCTCAATGGTGAAAAACTGAAAACATTTCCACTAAGATCAGGAACAAGACAAGGTTGCCCACTCTCACCAATATTATTCAATATAGTTTTGGAAGTTTTAGCCACAGCAATTAGAGAAGAAAAAGAAATAAAAGGAATCCAAATCGGAAAAGAAGAAGTAAAGCTGTCACTGTTTGCAGATGACATGATACTATACATAGAGAATCCCGAAGATGCTACCAGAAAACTACTAGAGCTAATCAATGAATTTGGTAAAGTAGCAGGATACAAAATTAATGCACAGAAATCTCTCACATTCCTATACACTAATGATGATAAATCTGAAAGTGAAATTAAGAAAACACTCCCGTTTACCATTGCAACAAAAAGAATAAAATATCTTGGAATAAACCTACCAAAGGAGACAAAAGACCTGTATGCAGAAAATTATAAGACACTGATGAAAGAAATTAAGTGATACAAACAAATGGAGAGATATACCATGTTCTTGCATTGGAAGAATCAACATTGTGAAAATGACTCTACTACCCAAAAGAATCTACAGATTCAGTGCAATCCCTATCAACCTACCACTGGCATTTTTCACAGAACTAGAACAAAAAATTTCACAATTTGTATGGAAACACAAAAGACCCCGCATAGTCAAAGCAATCTTGAGAAAGAAAAACGGAGCTGGAGGAATCAGGCTCCCTGACTTCAGAGTATACTACAAAGCTACAGTAATCAAGACAGTATGGTACTGGCACAGAAACAGAAATATAGATCAATGGAAAAGGATAGAAAGCCCAGAGATAAACCAACGCACATATGGTCACCTTATCTTTGATAAAGGAGGCAAGAATATACAGTGGAGAAAAGATAGTCTCTTCAATAAGTGGTGCTGGGAAAACTGGACAGCTACATGTAAAAGAATGAAAGTAGAACACTCCCTAACACCATACACAAAAATAAGCTCAAAATGGATTAAAGACCTAAATGTAAGGCCAGACACCATCAAACTCTTAGAGGAAAACATAGGCAGAACACTCTGATATAAATCACAGCAAGAGCCTTTTTGACCCACCTCCTAGAGAAATGGAAATAAAAACAAAAATAAACAAATGGGACCTAATGAAACTTAAAAGCTTTTGCACAGCAAAGGAAACCATAAACAAGACCAAAAGACAACCCTCAGAATGGGAGAAAATATTTGCAAATGAAGCAACTGACAAAGGATTAATCTCCAAAATTTACAAGCAGCTCATGCAGCTCAATATCAAAAAAACAAACAACCTAATCCAAAAATGGGCAGAAGACCTAACTAGACACTTCTCCAAAGAAGATATACAGATTGCCAATAAACACATGAAAGAATGCTCAACATCATTAATCATTAGAGAAATGCAAATCAAAACTACAATGTGATAACATCTCACACCGGTCAGAATGGCCATCATCAAAAATTCTACAAACAATAAATGCTGGAGAGGGTGTGGAGAAAAGGGAACCCTCTTGCACTGTTGGTGGGAATGTAAATTGATACAGCCTCTATGGAGAACAGTATGGAGGTTCCTTAAAAAACTAAAAATAGAACTACCATACGACCCAGCAATCCCACTACTGGGCATATATCCTGAGAAAACCATAATTCAAAAAGAGTCATGTACCACAATGTTCATTGCAGCACTATTTACAATAGCCAGGACATGGAAGCAACCTAAGTGTCCATCATTGGATGAATGGATAAAGAAGATGTGGCACATATATACAATGGAACATTACTCAGCCATAAAAAGAAACGAAACTGAGTTATTTGTAGTGAGGTGGATGGACCTTGATTCTGTCATACAGAGTGAAGTAAGTCAGAAAGAGAAAAACAAATACCGTATGCTAACACATATATATGGAATCAAAAAAAAAAAATGGTCATGGAGAACCCAGGGGCAAGACGGGAATAAAGACGCAGACCTACTAGAGAATGGACTTGCGGACACGGGGAGGGGGAAGGGTAAGCTGGGACAGAGTGAGAGAGTGGTAGTTTGTATATGGACATATATACACTACCAAATGTAAAATATATAGCCAGTGGGAAGCAGTCGCATAGCACAGGGAGATCAGCTCAGTGCTTTGTGACAAGCTAGAAGGGTGGGATAGGGAGGGTGCGAGGGAGGGAGACGCAAGAGGGAAGAGATATGGGGATATATGTAAATGAATAACTGATTCACTTTGTTATAAAGCAGAAACTAACCCACCATTGTAAAGCAAAAATACTCCAATAAAAATGTTAAAAAAAAAAAAAAAAACGCAAAGATTCCAGATCCAGGTGAGATGGAGTAAGTACACTGCTCTCTGTCTCTCCCACTTAATGTAGCTATAAAGCCTGGATTGGACATAGAGCTGCTATTAAAGGAATCTGAAAATGTAATAGTAGAAGGCAGATTATGTTAAGACCCCCAAAAAGCTTTCGTTTATATGCATTATATCTAGTGATATTTACCAGAATTAGAAATTAAAACTGAGATATTGTTAAAACACAGACTCACACTCCAATAGCTGTCAGAGCAGTGATGTCATCACCACACATCACAAACCTCTGGAAACTTCCATGGTACGCTCATAGGAGAAAGAGTGAAAAAAGCAAATAACATCTTAGTGATATAGTAAATAGTTCTGACCACACTTTGAGAACTCCTGCCCTATGTGCAATGAATGAAGAATATTGTTTCGAAGCACATATGAAACATTCACCAAAATCTACAACAAAGGATCTTTTAACAAATATTTTTAAAACTAATTTCACATAAAAAATAATGAAAAAGAACAAAACAGAACAAAACCAAGAACACACAACAGAATACACTAACAAAGAGCTATAAAAATGTTTGGAAAATAAAAGACGTTTCTAAGAAATAAAGACACATGTCTATTTTGTGTTTTCTTCTGCCTTGGTTCTTAGCACTTTACTTTCGTAAGTCTCTCCATTTGCATAGGGTTAAAAGAATACCAGATTCATGTTTTGTCAATACCTTTTTACACATGTGCTTACATTGCTACTGAGGAAGACCTCACTGTAAAAATTTAGGTACTTATATTTAAGGAACTCTTTATATCAAGCTTACCCATTTTTTTTTTTTTAACAAACTCAACACTTACAAGGCCACATCTTGGGTAATGAAGGTGACCCGCATAAGCACTCAAATGCCCTTGCACAGTCTCAGCATTCCAGAAAGAAAGCCTATTTGTTCAATTTCTTGTTATCAGAGGAAGACTCTGAAAAAGACAAATGGTTCAACAGTTACCAAGGTATATCTACGAGAAGTTATCAGATATTACACCTATTAAAAATGATCAACTTATGATGACCCATCTAGAGTAATATTTTTTAAACCTGTAGGAAAAATATTATGTAGATTACCTTTGATTTTACATGGCAGCATTAATTTCTAATGTTTAAAAGACTTTTCAGCAAAGTCGGCTTAAAATATGTCAAGGGTAGGGCATTTTCAATACTCAAATGACACGTTAGATTTTTTCAAAGAAATTTTTAGTTCAATAGAAAATATATAAACTTTAGTTTTAGAACATATAAACAAGTATAACACATATGGTAGAACATAAAATGGGTTTGAGCATTATTAAAATGTGATGTTAATTTGCAACTTTAAAATATCTTATGATATTTTAGGTCTGGCCATGGAATCTGAACCCAGGGGAAAGGACAGTCTCTTCAGTAAATGATGTTAGGAAAACTGGATATCCATATGCAAAAGGATGAAACTGGACTCTATTATACCATACACAAAATTCAACTCAAAATGGATTAAAGACTTAAACACAAAATCTGAAACCATAAAGCTCCTAAAGAAAGTATAGGGGAAAAGCTTCTTGAGGTTGGTCCTGGCAAAGACCTCTTGGCTGTGACACCAAAAGAACAGGCAACAAAAGCAAAAATACACAAGTGGGACTACGTCAAACTAAAAAGTTACCGCACAGCAAAGGAAACCATTAAAAAAATGAAAAAACCTAGAGAATAGGGAAAAAATATTTGTAAGCTGTGTATCTGAAAGGGGTGATATCCAAAATATACAAAGTACACCGCAATAGCACCAAAAAAAAAAAAAAAGAATGTGCAAATGAACTGAATAGACACCTTTCTAAAAAAGACATACAAATGGCCAAAAGACACATGAAAAGATGCTCAACATCACTATTATCAGGGAGATGCAAGTCAAAACCGCAATGAGCTATCATCTCACACAAGTTAGGATGGCTATAATCAAAAAAAGCAAAAGATAACAAGTGTTGGTAAGGATGTGGAGAAAAGGGAACATCTGTACACTGTTCATGGAATGTAACCTGGTGCAGCCACTATAAACAACAGTACGGAGTTTCCTCAAAATACTAAAAATAGAACTACCATATGATCCGGCAATTCCACTCCTGGCTGTATATCCATAGAAAACAAAATCAGGATCTTGAAAAGTATGTGCACTCACATGTTTACCGTAACACTATTCACAATAGTCAAGACATGTAAGCACCTAAATGTCCATCAATTGACATATTGATAAAGAAAAACTTACTGAATTGTTACTTTTAAGTGGTATAAGTTAGAATATGAGTAGTCAGATGACAGACTATGTTCATTTAAACTACAGATATATAGATATTAATTACAATAAGTGAGATAACACGAGGAATCCAAATGTAAAATCAAACTCACACAAAAAAGAGATCTTATCCAGTATCAAGCTTTACTAGAATTTTTCAAGATATAAATAGTCTATTTGCCACACAGCAGTGAAACTTCAGGAGGAGGCCCAGGAACACTGACAGAACTCCTTGGGTCCTATCTCTCCATTTCAGGACACACTCTGGCCAAAATTAATGTAACAGATTGCTAAATAATTTATGCACCTACATTACTTAACAGAAGGGAGTTATTTTGGTCTGAAACATTTCCATTTTATACCCAGACAGTTAAACAGCTCATTTGACATTTTCCAGGGAGAAGTGCTCCCTAAATCCACAGACTCTAGATTTGCTCACAGTATAAATCCTAGACAAGACAGCTCCATCCTATTGTAAGCATAAACGGATAAAATCTTTCCTACTAGCAAATACTTTTAGTTCCTTACCCAGATCGGTCATTAGTATTTTTACATGAAGATTTGACCAGGTCACATTTTTTCTTGAGGGCCAAGATGGTAAAGTGAAACACTAAATCACAGAATTGCTACTTACATTTTTCCATCCCAGACTTATTATGAAGGAGTCAAAGATAAATATTAGCACCTTTGATCTTGCTGAATTATAAAAAACTTTTAGACATACTCCCAAAATAGTGGTTTGGGGATTTTTTAAATTATTGACTTTTATTAAAACATTTTATTTTTTATTACTTTGTCATTAAGTTTATAAAGAACAAAGAGTGATCTATATTTTAATCAAACAATCCTCAAATAATTATTCAAGCACCCCAGCATTTATTTTGTAGAGACTGAAAAAGCTTTTTATATGTTGGAGACCAATTGAAGAGGCTTTGCTCTTACTCACTGAAGTCTGATCTAACTAGTACGTGTACCAAAGCACCTCACAAATTATCCATTTTTCAGTTTCTAATTTTTCAAAAAGGTTCATTTTAATTTCATTAGAGTTCTTCTCTAGATTAAGAATCCAAAATTTTTTTGTCACAATAGTGTGAGAAAAATGGTAACATTTCTAATTTCATTGTATACAGTTAAGATAGGCCCTCTGAACTTCTACCGAACCAAGTTGTTAGTAGGAGAAGTAGTCATAATAATAATAGTAGTCAAAAGGACACATATACCCCAATGTTCACTGCAGCACTATCTACAATAGCCAGGACATGGAACCAACCTAAACGTCTAATGACAGATGAATGGATAAAGAAGATGTGGTACATATATACAATGGAATATTACTCAGCCATAAAAAGGAACGAAACTGGGATATTTGTAGAGATGTGGATGGACTCAGAGTCTGTCATACAGAGTGAAGTAAGCCAGAAAGAGAAAAACAAATATCGTGTATTAACGCATATATGTGGAATCTAGAAAAATGGTACAGGCAAACCTACACCCACAGAAATAGAGACATAGACATAGAGAACAGACATGTGGACACAGTGGGGGAATGGGAGTGTGGAACGAATTGGGAGATTAGGATTAACATATATACACTACCATGAGTAAAATAGCTAGCTAGTGGGAACATGCTATAAAACACAGGAAGTTCAGCTCGGTGCCTAGATGAGTGGGATGGCCACTGGGGTGGAAGGGAGGTCCAAGAGGGAGGGGATACAGGTATATATATGGCTGATTCACTTCATTGTACAGCGGAAACTAATACAACATTGTAAAACAATCATACTCCAATAAAAAAAATAATAGTAGTCATGGAAACTGTAGCCATAACAGAAGAAGTAATTTGTTGCCATTTCCAAATCTACCAATGTGGACTGTTATCTCTCTTACTCTCCAATTAGCTGTGTCAAACATTGGAGTCTGAGGTGAGCCTTTGAAAGTGGGTGAGAAGGGATAACTGAAGCAATGTCTCCTAAATCTGTGTGCTCTGTGTTACAGTTCATGAGAACACTTTTTTAAATGAAATGGTCCATCTCTTCTGTGAAGACCTGTAGACAATTCGTGAGAAAGCACTCAAAATATTATTTTGCAAAGAATGGATCAATTCATTATTATATTAGGACACAATGCTCTTATTTTGAGAGATCGCTCCATATCCCAATTCACTGAGCCAAATTCTACGGTTATCCAAGTTCTCAATTCTTCTCCAAAGAATGGATTCTAAAGTTTCACAAACTCTAATTCAAAACAGGACTATCCATAACACACCACACAGAGAACTTCCGGTATCATTTGGAGTTACAGCAGATTTGTATCTATGTATTATCTATGATGCCAAAGTTAAGCCCTGAAAAAAGCAGCAGCACTTTTTCAAATCTGAAAGCTTAAAGTAAATATTTCTTATGGGCACAACAAGTGGTAAAGTTTAACTTGAATGACCCTGAGAGGCTGGCCTCCCAGAGAGGGAGTGAGCCTTGCAGAACTTCCAGTAGAGGACTGAGAGAGAATCAGGACTGGTCCACATGATAAAACAGGTGTAAATGCAAGGATGTACCCCCACCCAGTCATGCCAGGGGAATAACTGGTGCTACCTCAACCAGGAGTAGTGAATAGAGAATCAAGGATATGACACATTTTACTGCTTATCAGCATCAGATTACATTCAGGAATGACAATCAAAAGCACAACTGGTATGTCATGGGACCAAAGTGAGCAGAATAAATGCTGAGGTAGTTAGAATTCTAAAGAGTGAAATCCTACTTTCTTCACACTGATACCATCTACCTACCATGCTTCAGATTGTAGATAAGACTGTAAGATAATGTCTTCTGACTGGTGATCTCCCTTCCCTTCTGGAACTGGGGAAGAGAAGGGCACAATGAATTACACATTGTTTTTAACCAGAAGGTATGTGTGAGCACTGTTTCCTTGTCATTAGGTACAAACAAAGGGACATGACCCTGTGACCTGAGTAGCAGGACTAGGCCACCACAGCCACAACTTCTTTTACTTCCTGTATCTTGTGCCTCGTTTGATCACCTCTCATTCAAAGTCTCTCCCACCTGAGTTTCAGAACCATCACACTTCTGTTTTACAAATTTCTTCTTGCCCTCCCTTTCAATCTTCTTTAGGCAATAGATGAAGAACCAGTGCTCTTTTTTTTTTTTTTTTAAACATCTTTATTGGAGTATAATTGCTTTACAACGGTGTGTTAGTTTCTGCTTTATAACAAAGTGAATCAGTTATACATATACATATGTTCCCATATCTCTTCCCTCTTGCATCTCCCTCCCTCCCACCCTCCCTATCCCACCCCTCTAGGTGGTCACAAATCACCGAGCTGATCTCCCTGTGCTATGCGGCTGCTTCCCACTAGCTATCTATTTTACATTTGGTAGTGTATATATGTCCATGCCACTCTCTCACCCTGTCACATCTTACCCCTCCCCCTCCTCATATCCTCAAGTCCATTCTCTAGTAGGTCTGTGTCTTTATTCCCGTCTTGCCACTAGGTTCTTCATGACCTTTTTTTCCCCTTAGATTCCATATATATGTGTTAGCATACTGTATTTGTTTTTCTCTTTCTGACTTACTTCACTCTGTATGACAGACTCTAACTCCATCCACCTCACTACAAATACCTCCATTTCATTTCTTTTAATGGCTGAGTAACAGTCCATTGTATATATGTGCCACATCTTCTTTATCCATTCATCCGATGATGGACACTTAGGTTGCTTCCATGTCCTGGCTATTGTAAATAGAGCTGCAATGAACATTTTGGTACATGACTCTTTTTGAATTATGGTTTTCTCAGGGTATATGCCCAGTCGTGGGATTGCTGGGTCGTATGGTAGTTCCATTTTTAGTTTTTTAAGGAACCTCCATACTGTTCTCCATAGTGGCTGTATCAATTTACATTCCCACCAACAGTGCAAGAGGGTTCCCTTTTCTCCACACCCTCTATAGCATTTATTGTTTCTAGATTTTTTGATGATGGCCATTCTGACCGGTGTGAGATGATATCTCATTGTAGTTTTGATTTGCATTTCTCTAATGATTAATGATGTTGAGCATTCTTTCATGTATCTGTTGGCAATCTGTCCTTTTTGACCCACCTCCTAGAGAAATGGAAATAAAAACACAAATAAACAAATGGGACCTAATGAAACTTAAAAGCTTTTGCACAGCAAAGGAAACCATAAACAAGACCAAAAGACAACCCTCAGAATGGGAGAAAATATTTGCAAATGAAGCAACTGACAAAGGATTAATCTCCAAGATTTACAAGCAGCTCATGCAGCTCAATAACAAAAAAACAAACAACCCAATCCAAAAATGGGCAGAAGACCTAAATAGACATTTCTCCAAAGAAGAACCAGTGCTCTTTACCTACCAGTTGTCTCTACTTTGATGTCCCATAGCATCTTAAATTCATTAATTTAACTGGACTTTACCCCAAATCTCATCCTGTGATCCCTCTCTATATGTGTGCACTGCCACCCATGCAACTGCTCAGCTGGAAACCTTCTTAAAATAATCGTCTTCCCTTCCCCTCTCCCAAATCTGTTTACTCACCAAACACCATGTTTCTTCTACTCCAATTTCTTTCCCTTCTCCTCCTCCTTCTTCATCTCTGAACGCGCCCCCCCCCCTTCTAATTTTACTAAACAATACCTATCTTTTTAGGATTACATTATTTTGTGTCTGGAATTGTCACTAAATGATTTCCCAGCTGCTATTTTACAAATCATCCTGCACCCTGCCACTAATTTAGCTTTTCTAAAGCAAGAGTCTAATAGTGTCTTTCTCACACCAGAAAGAATATCATTCTTCAATCCATCCTCCAAAATAAAATCCAATCTCTCCAGCGTAGTGTATGGCCTTTTATAAATGTTGCCTGCCCAACTTTTCCAAGAGTGATTACTTCAGATAGTGGTAGCTACGATTAGAAAATTTCAATGGTTTCTCCCAGTAGCATTGTATTTCTCGACTAAAAACTATCAAAGTGGGTTTCTGATCTGTAGGCAGCTTTTATCCACATGGTTTCAGGACCACAATAACCTTCTGTTTTGTAGTTCTTTGTTTCTTCACACCTCATCTGCATCAAGCCAACTGCAGTGGGGGGGTGGGGGAAACAGCATGATGAAGGCTCATCTACTTCTAAGAACCTTGGCCTGGAGGTAACATACTTGATTCATCTCACGTCTGTTGCCAGAAATTCAGTCACATGGTCTCATCTAGATGCAAGGAATTGCAGTTCTAAGCTAGACATCCAATTCTCAACAACAATTCTATACCATGGAAGAAGGAACACAGCTGATGTTAGTTGCCATACAATTTAGATTTGACCAACAGAATATGAAAAGCAGTGATGTGTGTGTTAATTCCAGGCCGGGCCCATAAAAACCTTCCATACGCAACTCTCTTCTCCCTTCTCCTTTCTGCAGACTCAAAGTCCAGAAAACTTTGGAAATCACATATTAAAGAAGCCAGTGCTTCCACTAACCTGGGTCCTGGAATAATTCTGGAAAGCAGAGCCCCAGTGCACCAAAGGGTAACATTTCCATTTGGCTGTTATGTCATGAAAGAACAACAACACTAAAAAGCCTATGCTATGCTATAGAAGCTTTATGTTTGCTTATGCTACCAGTAATACCCCTAGAATTACAGCCCAACCTTGATGATTAAAGAATTAGTGTTAGTAACCTAATTGAAAATTAAAATGCCCTACTAAGTCAATTTTATCAAAATAGAAAACTTTACCCTACATCAGGTGAACCTGAGACACCCAGATGTCAGGACCTACCTTCTCCTGCTGATTCCCATGAAACCCTATTATGCCAGTTCCACCTTGGGGTTAAGGGACTCTTGGGGCTACTGACTACAGCAGTTGGCCAAGACCAAAAAAAAAAAAAAAGACGTTAAGAGTAATAAAGACAATTTTAGAAGGAATATATTTAAGATCCTCAGTGATACAATGCTTTTGACTAAAAATAACCTAAATAACAAAGAGCCAAAATCAGGAGAGCTACGACCATAGTACAAAAGTAAAAAGACTTAAACCCTACCATTCAGACAGGAGAACAAAGAAATCTGCTTTGAGTATGAAATCACGTGAAGAACAAAAATAAATATCCCCTGAGTGTTCATAACCATAAGCCAGCCTTCACTTAACGAGTCATGGGGAACCATATGTCAGGGTTAGCGCTGCAGCTCATCTGTGTCATCAAGTTCTTGGGCTCTTTCCACAATTCAATCCTACAAACCTCAGGACTTTTCATAATGTCTCAAGATGCTGTCACAACTCTACATATCACTGCATATACAAAGGAGGAGACATATACAAGCATCTATGTATGTATGTGTGTGTGTGTGTGCGCACGCATACATACACACATATATGTATGTAAAAGTAGGCAGGAAGTGCTTTCCTAAAAGTCCTCAAGAAGATTCTTCCTTAGCCAAATCTGGATAATATGCCCACATGTACACCAATTCCAGGAAAAGGAGGCTGTTGTCACTATGGTTGTCTACTAATGAAAATTCATCCTTAGCGTTAGGACCCTCCTTCCATGAACACATTGCTCCCCAATACCTGACCAAAACAAGATTCCTTTACCAAGTGGTTCTCAAAGTGAGGTCCATAGTACACCCTCTTGACATATTTCCAGATAAGGGAATATTTCTATATCTATATATGTGTGTGTATATATATGTAAATATATATATGAATATATTTATGAATTAATTAAACATTAATTTCACACAAAGTATGTATAAAGGAAAAGCATATTAAACAGAAAGAGAACCACTACATAATGATAAATGTTCAGCTCCTCAGGAATATACAACTTTCAGTTTTTTCCTAATCATATAACCTCAAAATGAATGAAAAAAAATCAAAGCAAGAAGAAACAAATAAATCCATAATTATAGCTGAGATTTTAAAATACCTCTGAATAAATGACAGAACAAGCAAACAAAATAAACTGACCATACAATTAACAAATTGAGTCAGTTTAAAAACTGGAACACTGTACCCACAATTGAAGACCACTACTATTTTTCAAGTAATTATAAAATAAGTACAAAACTTGTCTGTGTACCAAAGGACCATAATGCAAGTCTCAAAACATTTCAAATGACTGAAACCATTCATAGCATGTTCTTGGACTACAATTACAAATAATAAAAAATAAAACTAGAAATTCCCACCCCTTGGAAATTAGGAAATAAACAGGTGTCAAGGAGAAAGCCATAATAAATAGCCTAGGGCACAATAGGCTTTTAAAAATCAGGCACAGAAGTCAAAATAAAAAAATTAACAATTATTAAAAACAAAAACTTATGAATCATGAAAGCAAGTTTAAATAAGTTAAAAACCAGAGATCCACTGAGCAAAAGAACTGTATCTTATTTAACAGATGAGGGATTCAACTTCGCAATATTAAAAAAGGGCACCAATAAGTCAGCAAGGGGAAAAAAATGCTAACTCCACAGAAAAATTAATATTAATATCAGATATATCAGATAATAAAATGGTAAATGACCAGTAATTGTATTAAAAAGTACTCAGCCGTATTACCAATTAGATATTACAAACAAAAGCAAGAAAAAGATAAAAACTGCCAATCAGAGAAGCAAACATAATTGAAATTACAGCACTGGAGTAATGTGAAAAAACTAGCATTCTCAGACTGGATTGGCAGAAGAATAGAATGTTTTTCTGTAGTTTGTATAGAGAGATATGTACAAAGATGATGACGACAACAAAATTTCTAATTGTGAAAAACTGAAAATAAAGTACACATACATTATTAGATCAATGATGCAGTTCTGTATTAAAGGCCTGGAGATTTTCAAGATGCATTTCCAAGATGCATCAGGGAACAATTTGTATAAAAATAATTCTATTTATGTAAAAAAATTAATAAAAAGCACTGTGTAGATGCGTATACATATGTATACATATATTTGTATGTGTAGCATGTACTGAGTGCTTACTCTGTGGCAGGCACCATTCTAAACCCCTTACATATTTATCTTCCTTAATCTTCATAAAAACCCTATGGATAGATAGTATTACTACCTTCATTTTACACATTAAAAATGAGGCACAGAGATGGTCAGGTAACTTTCACAACGTCACAGAGACAGAAAGTGAATGAGAAGGGATTCAAACTAAAGTGCCTTGCTCTCCTCCCTTCTCTTCCCATCTTATTTTGTCAATTTCTCTCTCTCTATTCCCCTCCCTTCCAATCCCCTTCTCTCCTCCCACCTGCTGCTCTTAATTAAATCTTCAAATGTCTGCTAACCATGGTTAACAGTGGAATAGAAAGAAAAACAGGGAGTGGAGAGGGTAAGGTTTCACTTTTTTCTCCATATTCAGCCTTACTGTTTAGAAGATCATGTGTTACTTTTGTAAATAAAAATTGTTAAAGGAAAAAAAAAATCAATGAACACATTTCAGTCCAGTTTAACCAGTATGTATTTATGCATGGTTGTGTGCCAATATAGGGCCAGAAAATTAAACATTCTATATACCTGGTTGCTTTGACTCTTCAACTATTTTAAAACCTCACCTGGTAGACAGAAAGAGGCAGAGAGCATGAGCTAGAGAGAAAAGAGACCGTAAAGAAAATGAGCTTGGCCCGTCCTCATTTTTACCCTTTGCCGCACCCCCCCCCCCCCCCCCCCCGCTTCCTGGCTGAAAAGCAACAGGAACCTAAGAGATGGAGGTCAAGGCCAGAATCAAGGAAGTTCCCTTGAGCCAGCGCTGAGAGCCCACCCCAGAGGCGGTTACTCCCCTTTAACTACTTCCAAGTTCCAGCTGGTGGCCACGTCCTAGTTCCTCGCGACCTGATCCTCAGAACCAATGTTTTTGGAGTCTCTCCAGGGGCAAGAAAGGGAGCGGGCAGCCTCTTCGCTCCTTGAGCCTCACCCAGGTGATGGTCTCACCTCCAAGTCTCAGGCCCTCCAGTAGCGACACGGGGCCGCAGGGGAGGAGAACCACAGCAAGCGCCCAGGACCCCTCACCTCAGTTCGCTGTATCCCGACTGCCCAGGACCAACGCAGAAGCAACGCGCATGCGCAGGATTGGGGGTGCTGGAAGGAAGGGCGGGGAGGGCAGGGGGCAGAGCATAGTGCTGGCTTCAAAGAGTGGGGGCTGGCATCCCAGCAGCCTTGGGAATAGACCCCAGAAGCACGGCGGGGGACTTAGAGAGCCATGCAGCTGGCCCAGTCCTATCCCGGCCAGCCCCAGACCTTTCCAATGCCAAGTGGTTTCCTGCCTGAAGCCGCCTGGTAGGCTGGGCTTAGCTTAGTCCATCTCTTCACAGCAGGGAGCAGCGCTGGATCATGGCCAGAATCTGGGCTCAGGGGTATCTGACAGCATTTGGGGGTCTTAGAAGGGACGATTAATAGAGCCTGCTAGCTGTTGTTGAACAGTAAGTATTAATGAGGAGTGTGGCTGCAGCCAAAACTATGCTAGACACACTGAACACCAGAAGAATTGGGAAGACAGGCGGTTTTTATCACATAGAGGCTAAAGCCATTAGCTCAGGAGTCCACCTGCCCGACTTGAACCTGCCTCTACTACTTAATATCTGTGGATTCCGAGCCGCTTTCTTCCTACATGTTCCTTCCTTAAGCATCTCTGAAGTTGGGTAATGATCAAAAGTTAACAAGAGTTAGAGTATGACATGTATTAGTGTAACTTTGTTCAACAGTGTCTGGCACTGCAGAATGTACTCAGTAAATGTTAGATTTATTATTTTTAATATTTGACCAAGTTCCTGCTCCTCCAAGCTCACTGTCTGGTTCCCATGTGGTGATGCAAGTCCTGGCATGGCCACCTCCCAGCTCCAGGAACAGGCAGTCAATGTTTCTCTTAGTTTAGCAATTTGAGATACATGGTTAGTCCACGTGTGATTTGCTTACTGTCAAGTGTCAGGCAATTCAGGGTCCCCTTGTTCTTCCTGGAACTTTCTTAACAACAGAACTTTCTCTTAATACCACCCGGGCAAGTATGACAATTGTAGGCCCTTGAACACTGAACAAACGCAAGGAAATGAAAAGGGAAATGAGTGGGTTTCTGCAGTTAGAAGTGGCACAAAAAACGGCTGAGTCACAGATTAGCCAGCCTTCACATCTATAAGGGAACTGTTTTTTCTGACTGAAGAAAGTGAAATAATACTGTACACACTACTGAATCAACAAGCACCAATTAAGTATCTTGTCTTAGACAAGACAGACATGCTCTGGCCTTTGAGAGCTTGGGGAGCAGGTAGAGAGACAGTAAGCCTGTAAGAACTTTCCCTTTCCACCTCTCCATTTTGCTCTGTAACCCACAGATCTTTATTCCCTTGAATGAGCCAAGCTCCCTCCCTGCTCAGCCTGAGGACTGCTACCTATACAGTTTCCCCTGCCTCTAATGCCTCACCCCGTCCCACCCCATTCCTCCCCCCACCCCCGCCGCCCGGAACACCTCCATGGCCTGGTTGATTTTAGACTTCCTTTGGCTCTCAGATCTGACTTTCTTGACAACCCTAGCACCACCACCATCTAAAATGGTGCCTCCATCTCTCTTTCTTATAGGACCATCATTTTTAATTACAGCATTTAAAGTACTTATAATATGGTACTTAATTTCATTTAATTGCCCATTTCTCCATTTTTGTTCTACTGCCTAGTATATGACATTGCATGCTTATGATTTTTAAATGAAGAGGAGGGTCTTCTTGGGAACCCTTAAATTTTAGTTAAGGGTATTAGGGATTCGCTGACTTTTTTTAATTGAAATATACTTGACAAATAATATTATGTTACTTTCTAGTGTACAGCATTTGACAGTCAAAAACATTACAAAATGGTCACCATAATAAGTCTAGAAACCAATATAACCATACAAAATTATTACAGTGTTATTGACTAAATTCCTTATGCTGTATATTTCATCCAGTTCTTTATTTTATGTCCGGAAGTTTATACTTCTTAATCCCCTTCACCCATTTTGCCGAACCCCATACTCCTGTCCCCTCTGGCAACCAGCAGTTTGTTCTCTGTATCTATAAGTCTTTTTCTATTTTGTTTTATTTGTTCATTTGTTTTTTAAAGATTCCACATATAAGTTAGATGACAGGGTATTTGTCTTTTTCTGACTTGTTTCACTTAGCATAAAAACCTTTAGGTCCATCCATGTTTTCTTGTCACAAATGGCAAGATTTCATTCTTTTTATGGCCAAGTAATATTCCTGTGTGTGGGGGGGGGGGTGTATAAGTGTGTAAATACATCTTCTTTATCCATTCATCTACTGATGAACATTTAGGTTGCTTCCATATCTTGCTTATTGTAAATAATGCTGCAGTGAACATAGTAGTGCATATATCTTTTTGAATTAGTGTTTTTGTTAACTTTAGGTAACTATGCTGAAGTAGAATTGCTGGATCCTATGGTAGTTCTATTTTTTAATTTTTTGAGGAACCTCCATACTGTTTTCCATAGTGACTGCACTAATTTATATTCCCACCAACAGGGTATAAGGGTTCCCTTTTCTTCACATCCTCACTGCCACTTGTTATCTCTTGTCTTCTTGATAACAGCCATTCTAACAAAGGTGAGGAGATATTGTGTGGGTTTGATTTGTATTTCCTTGATGATTAATGATATTGAGCGCCTTTTCATGTGTGTACTGGCCATTTGTATGTCTTCTTTGGAGAAATGTTTTCCAGGTCCTCTGCTCATTATTTAATCAGATTTGTTTTTCTTTGATACTGAGTTGTATGATTTCTTTATATAATTTGGATATCAGACACTTACTGGAGGAATTATTTGTTTTTTATTTACCATTTACGATGACACAGTAGGAAGCTCTAGTAAAGGGCAGGAAGGACTGGAGAGAGTTTGTGAAGGGGGAGGACTGATTCACATTCATGTATAGTTCAAGATAAACCAACCAGATAACAGAGTTTTTGTCTCATATGTTAATTGTAATTAACTAGCATATAGGGAGTTGGGATTTAAAGTGGCGAGATAGCAAAAATAGTGACTGAATAGTACTGGAGAAAACTAGAATGGGATCAAGGCACTAGAAAAGGGAGGTTCTGAGTACAAAGGGTTTGTTTGTTTTCTGTAGAAATGACCAACACAAAGTTTCAGTTGGATTATCATGGTGTTACAGTTCCTATAAGCCCTGGGTGTACATTTTTGGGAAAAGCATATATTGATATATAAAATGGGGTCAAGGTCTTCTCAAATTTGCTGTTGAAGCTGGGCAGAACATGTCTTCAGGACCTGGAATTTCCAGAGATATTTGCAATAGTGTGACCTGACAGTTAACCTTTCTCCTTCTCATGCCTGGAGCCCAGCCCTGAGGCTGGATGCTGGATTGCATGCTCCCCGCAGGCTGTGTACATTGTGAAGGCTCTGATTTTTAACTTGGTTACTATGTGGGGTCTTAGGCTCACAGCTTTTCTTCATGGCTTTCTGCCTCATTGGATCCTCAGGGTTTTAGAAATTGTCCACCATCCTGGGCTGACCAACCATTTCTAAAGTCCTACTCAAAAACATAGCAGTGGGGAGGGGGTCAAGCCCAAAGGGTTTAAATGGCCAGATATGGCTAGACTTGATGAATAAAGAGGAATATTCCATGAGTATGACTATATAGCTTCAGAGTGTCTTGCTTCAGCAGTCATATTTGACATAAATTTGTAGACAATGTATTAATATGAGGTCTTCTTTTTCAGAACTCTTTAAATCATGGACAACCAAAGTAATTTGTTTTGTTTACTTTCCACCCTATAATGTTAATTCTGTTGTTAACAGGTTATTTGTCATAATGTTTTATTCAGTTTCAGAAAGGACACATTTGTTTTGTGTTATTTATGTTTCAGAATTCAGTGTGTAGTTCAGTATTTGTACTACAGAGAAGATGTAGACAGATATCCAATACTGCCTGTTTTCCCCTTAAAAAATAAAAAGATATTTTAGAGAAACCTAAGAAATTCTAGGCTTATTGAGAAATATATAATTTATACTATATTCCATCCAGATCAGTTTGCCCTTTTCTGTGTATGTTATATATATATATGTTATTCAAATCATACTAATTAATAAATAATACATTTAATATGTCAGTTCATAGTGTAAAATCCTCAGCTATATCCCTTGACATATATATTTCATAACATACACAAGCACATAGGTTTAAATAAATACCAATATTATGTTTGGGCTCTTTTTCTCTCAAGAAAATTCTAAAAAAGATGGATATTTATCAAGCATGTAATAAAAGACCTTCTCTTTTTAAAATTTTAAGGTTCTAAAGAGAAAAACAATATATATTAGGGGAAAATATCAAGAACAAAATCCTGAGAAGAACGGAGTTAGAGGACTGATGCTACCCAAAATCGAAATGACTTACTATAGCTACAGTATCAAGACAGTGTGGCAGCTGCAAAAGAATAGACAAATATAGGTCACCGGAACAGGATAGAGAACCCATAGTTAGATACCCATAAATATAATCAACTGATCTTTGACAAAGGAACAAGGCAATACAATGGAACAAAGGTAGTCTCTTCAACAGATGAATTATAATGCTATATTTAAAGAGGCATTAGTGTGAGGTTTAGTCTTCTAAGTCTTACTTTCGTTTTAATTGAAGTATAGTTGACTTACAATATTATACTAGTTTCAGATGTACAGCATAGTGATTCACTATTTTTGCAGATTATACTCCATTATAGGAGTATAATTCCTTGTGCTATACAGTATATCCTTTAGCTATGTTATATATTGTAGTTTATATTTGTTAATCCCATGACCCTAATTTGTCCCTTCCCCCTTCCCTCTCTGCTTTGTTAACCACAAGTCTGTTTTCTGTATCTGTGAGTTTATGTTTTGCATATACATTAATTTGTATTATTTTTTAGATTCCACATATGAATGATATCATAGAGTATTTGTCTTTCTCTCTCTGACTTATTTCACTAAGCATAATATTCTCTAGGCCCATCCACATTGCTGCAATTGGCATTATTTCATTCTTTTTTATGGCTGAAATATTTGATATTCAATTGCATATATATCATATACATATATATGTGTGTGCATATATATATATATATATATATATATATATATATATATATATGCACACACCTACCAATTCTCTTAAACCATTTATCTGTTGATGGGCACTTGGGTTGCTTCCATGTCTTGGCTGTTGTAAACAGTGCAGCTGTGAACATTGGGATGTATGTACCTTTTTAAATTAGTTTTCCTTTTTTTCCAGATATATATCTAGGAGTGGAATTGCTGGATCATACGGTAGTTCTATTTTTAGTATTTTGAGAACCTTCATACTGTTTTCCATAGTGGATGCCTGAATTTACATTCCCACGAACACTGTACAAGGGTTCCCTTCTCTCCACATCCTCTCCAACATTTGCTTTTTGTAGACTTTTTGATGATAGCCATTCTGACAGGTGTGAGGTGATATCTGAGTTTTCTTTTGAGTTACACTTTTCTAATAATTAGCAATGTTGAGCACTTTTTCATGTGCTTACTAGCCATCTGTATGTCTTCTTTAGAAAAACAGCAATTCAGATCTTCTGACCACTTTTTGATTGGGTTGTTCGGTTTTTGATATTGAGTTGTATGAGCTATTTGATATTTTGCATATTAACCCCTTGTCAGTCACAAGATTTGCAAATATTTTCACCCTTTCTGTAGGCTGTCTTTTCATTTCCTTGATGGTTTCCTTTGCTGTGCAAAAGCATTTAAGTTTAACTAGGTCCCATTTGTTTGTTTTTGCTTTTATTTCTTTTGTCTTAGGAGACTGATCCAAAAAATGTATTTTTACAATTTATGTCAGAGTGTTCTGCCAATGTTCTTTTCTAAGAGTTTTATGGATTCCATTCTTACATTTAGGTCTTTAAGCCATTTTGAATTTATTTTTATATTTTGTGTGAGGGAATGTTCTAATCTCGTGTTTTTACATGTGGCTGTCTAGTTTTCCCAGCACCTCTTATTGAAGACACTGTCTTTTCTCCATTGTATATTCTTGACTCCTTTGTTGTAGAATGACCATAGATATGTGGGTATATTTTGGGCTCTCAATTCTGTTCCATCGATCTGTGTGACTGTTTTTATGCTATACCATGCTGTTTTGATGACTCTAGCTTTGTAGTACAGTATGAAGTCTGAAATGGTTATATCACAAGCTTTGTTCTTTCTCAAGATTGCCTTGGGAATTTAGGGTCTTTTGTGATTCTATATACATTTTACAATTATTTGTTCTACTGTGAAAAATGTCATGAGTATTTTGATAGGGATTGCATTAAATCTGTTGATTGCCTTGGGTAGTATGGCCTCTTTAACAATATTAATTCTTCAATCCAAGAGCACAGGATAGCTTTCCATTTCTTTGCGTCATCTTCAGTTTCTTTCATCACCATTTTATAGTTTTCAGAGTATAGGTCTTTTAGCCCCCTTGTTAAGTTTGTTCCTAGGTATTTTATTCTTTTTGATGTGATTTTAAACAGGATTTTTTTAACTTTCTCTTTCTGAAATTTCATTATTAGTGTGTAGAAATGCAACAGATTTGTATATATGAATCCTGTATCCTGCAACCTTGCTGAATTTATGAGTTTCAACAGTTTTTAGGTGCAGACTTCAGAATTTTCTATATAAAGTACTGTGTCATCTGCAAATAGTGACAGTTTTACCTCTTCCCTTCCAATTTGGATACGTTTTATTTCTTTTTCTTGTCTGATTGCTATGGTTAGGACTTCCAATACTATGTTAAATAGAAGCAGGGAGTGTGCACATCCTTGTCTTGTTCATGAATTTAGAAAGAAGGCTTTCAGCTTTTCACCCTTTTGTATAATGTTGTCTGTAGTTTTGTTATAAATGGCTGTTATTATACTGAGATATGTTCCTGCTATACCCACTTTGATGAGAGTTTTTATCATGAATGGATGTTGAATTTTCTCAAATGCCTTTTCTGTGTCCATTGAGATGATCATGTGATTTTTATTCTTCCTTTTGTTCATGTGGTATATCACATTGATTGATTTGTAAATGTTGAACTATCCTTGTGACCCTGGAATAAATCCAACTTGATCATGGTGTATGATCCTTTTCATATACTGTTGGATTTGGTTTGCTAATATTTTGTTGAGGATTTTTGCATCTGTATTCATCAAAGATATTGGCCTGTAATTTTCTTTTTTTATTGTGTCTCTAGTGTCTTTCATATCAGGGTAATGGTGGACTCACAGAATGAATTTGGGAGTGTTCCCTCCTCTTCAACTTTTTGGGATAGTTTGAGAAGGACAGGTATTAGTTCTTCTTTATATGTTTGGTGGAATTCTCCCCATGAAGCTGTCCAGTCCTGGACATTCATTTGCTGGGAGTTTTTTTTAACTACAAATTCAATGTAGTATTTTTTTTTTTTAAACTACAAATCCAATGACTTCTTGTCATTGGGCTGTTCAAATTGTCTTTTTATTCTTTATTTAGTGTTGGCAGGCTGTATGTTTCAAGAAAGTTGTCAATTTTTTCTAGGTTCCAATTTGTTGTTCATAGTACTCTCTTTTGATTTTTTGTTCCTATGTGGTATTGGTTATTATTTCTCCTCTTTCATTTCTTACTTAGTTTATTTGGGTCCTCTTTTCTTCTTGGTGAGCCTGGGTAAAGGTTCATCAATTTTATTTACCTTTTCATAAAACAGCTCTTGGTGTCATTGATCTTTTCTATTTTTTAATCTCTATTTTATTTATTTCCTCTCTGGTCTTTACTACTTCTTCCTTCTGCTGACTTTGAGCTTTGTCTGTTATTCTTTTTCTAATTCTTTTAGGTGGTGGGTTAGGTTGTTTATTTGAGATTTTGTTTGTTTCTTGAGGAAGGCTTGTATCGCTATAAACTTCACTCTTAACTGCTTTCGCTGCATCTCAGAGATTTTGTAAAGTTGTGTTTTCATTTTCATTTGTCTCAAAGTATTTTCTGATTTCCTCTTTCATTTCATCATTGATCCATTGGCTTTTTAGTAGCATGTTGTTTAGTCTCCATGTTTGTTCTTTTCACGTTTTTCCTTCTGTAGTTGATTTAAGGTATCATACTGTTATGGTCAGAAAAAATGCTTGATATAATTTCTATCCTCTTAAATTCGTTGACGCATGTCTTGTGGCCTACTGTGATCTATATTGGAGAACATTCCATGTGCACCTGAAAAGAATGTTTCTGCTGGTTTTTAATGCAATGTCCTGTAGGTATCTATTAAATCCAACTGGCTATTTTGTCATTTAGGACCCCTGTTGCCTTATTGATTTTCTGTCTGGATGATGTGTCCACTGATGTCAGTGGGGTGTTAAACTCCCCTACTATTGTTGTATTATTGTCCATTTCTCTCTTTATGTCTGTTAGTATTTGCTTTATATATTTAGGTGTTCCTGTACTGGATATGTATGTGTTAACAAGTATAATATCCTCTTTTTGTATCGACCCCTTTATCATTATATAATGCCCTTCTTTGCCTTTTGTTATAGGCTTTGTTTTAAAGTCTATTTTATCTGATATGAGTACTGCTACCCCCACTTTCTTATCATTTCTGATGGCAGGCAATAACTTTTTCCATCCCCTTACTTTCAGTCTCTGTGTGTATTTAACCGTAAAGTGAGGCTCTTGTAGGCAGCATATTGAAGGGTCTTGTTTTTTAATCCAATCAGACACCCTGTGTCTTTTGATAGGAGTATTTAGTCCATTGACATTTAAAGTAATTATTGATAGGTATGTACTTATTGCCATTTTATCACTTGTTTTCCAATTGTTTTTGTAGTTCTCTGTCCATTTCTTCTTTTTCTTCTGTTTCTCAAGTTGTGGTTTGATGATTTTCTTCAGTAGTATGCTTGGGCTACTTTCGTTTTGGTTTTTGCAAATCTACAGTTGGTTTTTGATTTCTGGTTACCATTGGGTTCATATATATTGACATATGATTATATCTACTTGATTTAAACTGGTAGTCATTACAATCCAAACACATTCACAAAATCTACATTTTTTAAGATGTATTTAGATGTATTTATTTGAGTTATCCTCAATTCTTACTGTAACACTGCTTTTCTTAGTGGAATTTACCCTTTTCTATAGATTCCTACTTATCTTCCATTCAGAGTAGACCCTTTGAAATTTCTTTTAGGGTAGATTTATTATTGCTGAATTCTTCCAGTTTTTGCTTGTCTGAGAAGTTATCTCTTTCTCTATTCTAAATGATAATCTTGCTGGGTAGAGTATCCCAGGTTGCAGGATTTTCCCTTTCGGCACTCTGAATATCATGCCACTCTCTTCTGGCCTGCAAAGTTTCTGCAGAGAAATCAGCTGATAGCCTTATGGGCATTTCCTTGTATATGACTCTTGTTTTTTTCTTGCTGCCTTTAGAATTCCCTCTTTATATTTAACTTTTGACATTTTAATTTGATATGTCTTTGTGTGTGGGTCATCTTGTTGGGGACCCTCTTTGCTTCCTATACCTGGATACCTGTTTCCTTCTTTAGGTTTGGGAAGTTTCAGCTATAAATTCTTCAAATACATTTGTGATACCCTTCTTTCTCTCTTCTCCTTCTGCAACCCCTATAATGCAAATGTTGGCACATTGAATGTTATCCCAAACATCTCATATGTTGCTTTCATTGTTTTTCATTCGTCTTTCTGTCTGCTGTGCTGACTGAATGATTTCCATTATTCTATCTTCCAGATTACTTATGCATTCTTCGGTTTCATTTAGTTTGCTACTCATTGCTTCTAGAGGGTTTTTTTCATTTCATATATTGAATTATTTAGTTTTGATTGGGGCTTTTTATATTTTCTAATTCCTAGTTAAGATAATCTGTGTTTAGATCAATTATCTCCCCTAAATCAGTTAGCATATTTGTTACCCATGTTCTGAATTTTTATTTGGTAAATTATTTATTTCTGTTTTATTATTTATTTTTCAGGTGTTTTCTCTTGCTCTTTCAATTGAGAGTAGTTCTTCTGCCTTTTCATTTTTCTTAACTTTCTCTGCCTCTATTAATTTAGGTGAAACAGTTGCCTATTGTGGTCTTAAAGCAGTGTTCTTGTATGAGAGCATCCATCTGCAGGTGGGAGGGCTGGATATGATGGACACCAGTCACATGTGTGTGCTGGCAGCTATCACCTTGGTAGGAGGTGTGGTTGGTGATGGAGGAGCTAGAGCCTGAGCAAGCTATGAGAAGAACTTCCTCTATGCTCAGTGGCCATCATCACCCTGTCAATGGTGGGGTCTGCTCCCACCTTGCTGGAGCAATAGCCCTGAAGGTCAGGCTCGAGCTGGCTCTGTTCTCTTTAGGTGTGTGTTTTTCCTTCTCTTCACACCAGGTTCTTTGCTCCAAAGGTGGGGACTGGTGAAGCAAGTGGGACTCATGTGCTTACTGAGGTCCAATGCTCTACCTGTTTAGGCACCTGTGGCTCTGCTCAGATACAGCCCATAGTGGCTTTTTCCCTGGTTGTGCCTGCCCCCACCCCGATCTAGAGCTGCACTGTTGCATAGAGTGCGCTGGGCTGCAGTGTTTGCTCAGCTGAGGCTGAGGCACACAACATGAAGGTCACAGGAATTGCAGCTGCTGTCAGAAGTCTGGGCTGCTTCTGGAGTGCCACTTGAGTAAACACAATGGCTGCCACCATCCCACCTGAGCTATCCTCTGGGCACCCAGGTAGTCTCTGTTCCTAGGTCAAGTATTTTCCCTGGTCCTGGCCACCCTAGATCTAGTTCCAAGCTGTGGTGTGGAGTGAGTGGGGCTGGGGTGTTCACTTGCCTCAGACTGGAGAGTGTGGTGAGGTGGCGGCCACTAGGGCAGACCACTGTTCACCCTTCCTGGGGGCAAGCCAGCCCTACACACTCCTCTTGAGCAGAATCTAAGCTTCTCCACCCTTTCTATCTGCCCCAGCATTTCTCCAAGTAGCCAAGGAGGCTTGCCTCACATACATAAGATGCTCAGAACTAAGACACCCAGTCTATGGCTCAACCAGCTCACTCCCCAGGGCAAGTGTCCACCCATGTGATCTCCCTTTTCCTCTGACTACCCTCCCAGGGGCACAGGTCCTGACCCAATCGCTCTTCTTCACATTCTACCCGATTACACGTGTATCTTTGTTACAGCCTTGGTTGTACAGGAGTCTTTCTGCCAGTTTCCAGTTAGTTTTACATGAGAATTGTTCCACATGTAGATGTATGTTTGATGTGTTTGTGGTGGGAGGTGAGCTCCATGTCCTCTTACTCCACCATTGATCTCCCTCTGAAAAAGTCTTTTAAGTCTTACTCTTTAATGAGGTATGTGTTTTGTCATCTGTGTTCCATTTAAATGTGTTTATAAATGGCCTATTCTTAGTATTAAATTTTGCATAGCCTTTGCAGTTAAAATATTTTGGAACACAGTCCTTTCAAATTATATTACATTTTTATGGAATTGCTATTCTGTGTACTGTACATATAAGCTTATGAAGCTTCACTGTTTACAAATTTTCATGGAACACAGAATATACACTTACTAAATTTTTCTCATACTATGCTTAATACTTAAGACAATTTTGCCTATTATACTTTTTACCTTCTTTTGTTCTCAAATTGTATTTTCCAGAGAGCTGAGGATACAAAATTGTGAAATTTAATTTGTAACTTAAGTATCATAGTCAACTTTTTTTTCTGATGACAGGGTCTTAGGAAAGGGATAAACCATGGATTAAAACCCCAGGCAAACTCTTAACCCAGAGGAGTGTCTGGACAGTACTAGATGGAATGACAAGCCTTTACCTCTATACCAGGGTTCTCAATAGCAGCACTATAATATTTGGGAATGGATAATTCTTTATTTCAGGGTGCTGTTCTGAGCACTTTAGGATATTTAACAGCATTCCTGGCCTCTATCAACTATATGCCAGTATCACTCTCATCTGCAGTAGGAACAACAAAAATATCTCTAGACCTTGACAAATATTCCGTAAGCAGGCAAAACCACTGCCAATTCTATACATACAGGAAGTTCCATTTGTCAGATTTCCATAATTATCATTTTTTTGCAGGGTGATTTGGATCTGGAAATGCTGGCTTAACACCTCTATTGTGGGCCCTCTACCCAATGCCATATATCATTTCCATGAAGGCATTTCAGAATATGTATGTGATGCTGTTAATTTTTTTTTCACTTTCTTAGGTTTCAAGCATATTTTCATCTGAATTTTGAAGAGTAAGTGTAAGGATGTGCACCAACTCTATATACAGCCCAAAACCCTCAAAATAGAAGTGGATATGAAACAACAAATATTTGATTGAAAAATTGTTAAATGGTAAAAACACAAACCTTAAGCTTCACAGGATCAGGATTTCTGAGCAGAAATTTTTACTTTGTAGATAACTAAAAGAACTGATATTTTCACTTTTCTGTGCAGTTACAAATAATTTCACTTGTTCATATTTTAGCATCTCCAGGACATACTGGCTGTCCTGCCCCCCAGGCTAACAATCCTGAAATCCAGGCTGAATATCCTGGTCCCCAGCCTGGCTACACTGGAACCCAGACTGACTATCTAGTCCTACCAGTTGGTGATACAGGGGCTGGCCTAGTTGGCATTCCTATCCAATACCAGCCAGTGTCTCTTCAGACAAGTGTGCCTGCAAGGCTACTATGGATTCCAGAGCTAACACCTTCATCAGACAGTCCACCAGGGTTGGAATATTTAAATCAGGTAATTTCAAATACATAAAAGACTCAAGTAAAAACGTGCTTCCAGTTTACTTAATGACATTAACAAATGACTAATTCACAAAAGTCTGAAATGGTAAAACAACACTTTTTGCTAACAAATTACTCTAATTCTTCTAGGCAAGGTTTACTAGTAAAGCAAAATATAAATGTCTTAGGAAATTGTGTGTTCTATGATCTTGAATATAATCTGCAATAATAATCAATAGGAAACCTTTACTAAGCACTATTTTCCAGGCTTTGTTCCTAAGTATAATACATGTATTAACGGAGTTAATCCTTTAGAAACTCTATGATATATACATGCTATACTTATCACCATTTTATCAAAAAGGAAACTGAGGCCTATAGAAAGTTACATAATTTGCTCAGCATCAAAATGCACAGGAAGTTAGGAATGGCTTTTTACTTCTGGAACCTTGGTTCTGGATCCTGTGCCCTTTAATCCCAAGACTGAATAATTTCCTAGGAGTTAGAAACAAACATCAAATAAAACTTAGTGTTCAGTTTCAACAAGTGGTACCAAAATGGAATAATGTTTTGTGTATAATATTATGCAACTTTTTATCATAATTAATAAAATTACATTTCATGTTGCTTTTATTCTTTTGAAGACCCAATTTTATAAATGCACTGTAAAGGGAAAAAAAGTCCTACATTTTAATGTACTACATGATAGCTTATCTCAGCAACATGAGGTTTTACATTTGTTTGATGTTAGAAATCTCATAGGTAAAGTAGAATAGGAAATTCTATGTGTCCAAACTATACAAAAATAAATAATCCTGTGACATCACAACCATTTTTCAAAAAATTAGTTGTGTCTCTTGCACTCTCTACACTGATATATGCTTACAGCTTAATTTTTTTGTTTACTATAATAGCTAGATCAAATCCAGATTCATCAGCAAGTTGAACTTACGGAAGGTATGTATTCATTGTATTGATTACATTTCTTTTAGAAAGAGGGTACGTTTATGCAGATAGAGGCATGTCACCAACCACAAATATAACACTTTCAGTGATGTTGGACAATTAAGCCTGGTTATTTACAAATGTCTCTCTTTGTAATGAATTGATGAGGATTATCAGCAGCTCATTTCTTGAAATTAGGCGTCAAGTGGTAAAATACTATTCCTCTGGGTATCTGTCCTCATGATAAGGACTCTAACTTAGAAGGAAAACAATCAAAATTTACTTTTGTTCCCTCTTCTCTCTAGACATCTCTTCAGGGGATCTGTCTCTTTACCTGACTTCTATGACTTCAGCTGTTTTCTCCCCAGTTTCTGACAACCTTGACATTGGCACAGAGCCACCGGCAATGGTTCATGTTAACTTATTACCATGTACTAACAGTTACCTTAATACATTTCCAAAGAGAGTGAACTTTTTGACTTTGGATGGGGATGTTTTGGAAAATCATATTCCTGCTCACAGTTTCTCTTGGGAGCTCAGGTGAACCCTATAAAACCTGTGTTCCACGGGCTCTGTTCCACAGACTGTGAATTACCAGCTCAGATGAAGGGACACTGCAATGTTGGAGAGTGCTGACCAGCAGTCCCAGTAGCCTGGCTTCCTAGAAGAGCACCTCCACTTGTGCTAAATGACTCCTTTGACTCTACCAGATGTTTTCAGTGTTCTCCATGTGCAAGAATAAACTTAGGAAGCCACTAGATCCGGACTGCTGCCAGGGAAAGAGAACCTGGGTAGATTCATGAACCAGAGTGTCTTCCTTCCAGATATAAGGAGTTTAGTGAAAACTGCCAGTTGTAGAATGTATCCGTAAATCCACCTTTATATCTCTGGACAGTTCCTTTCCAGTAGTAGATTTAGAACCTGAATTGTACTAGCAGAGTAATGGATTTGGTTAAAATATACAATTATCACCTATTACATTTAAATTACTTATAGTGGACCAGTTAAAGATAGTGTCAGAGCAGGCTCCTGAACTCACCTCCTCCCATGAATGCAATGAATCTACAGCTACACACAGAACAATTCCCTCTGAAAGAAATCCAGAAACTAGCTGAATGACTCTACATATTGAATAAATGGAAAAAAAGTAAACTAAAACACTGAAATGGGTAGGAGACACTATGACACAGTCTTGCCATAAACCCCACTCCTGGCATAAGAACACAGACCAGGAGGGAACTCACATCTCCCAGCTTCTCCCTGAGGAATGGAGGGTTTGACCTCACACCTGGTGCTCCAACTTTTAAGATTTCTACCAGAGAGATGGGGCCACCAAAACCTCTAACTTTGAAAACCAATGGGACCTACATCCATGAGACCCACAAGGCTACAGAGAGCTCAGAGACAGTTTTTAGGGGCTCACTTGACTCACTATAGCTAATCCCTCTAGGCCCAATACACAGGCAACACACTGAAACAAGCCCCATCTTTCTGTGAAAGTACCCTATTTCCTTAAATTAAAAAAAACACCTTTTAAAAATTTTATTTTTGGGTGCAGGTTAAAATTTAACACACATGTAGGGACCTACTACAATACTCTCCAGAGACCATGGAGGCCAGTGGAAACCTACTTACCTACTTTACACTCTGAGGTCACTGATGTCTTCAAAACGGAGCTTATACACATGTGTGGCATCCCCAGCTTTTGTGGCTGCCATCCACAGGACAAATCCCTTGATAGATTGGCCTCGGGGGCCAGCAGGGCTTGTGTCCATAGGTTCAGCAGTTTGGTAACAAACAAAGAAACAGTCTTAACTGGCTACCTGCCCCCCATCCCATGGCTCAGTGCATAGGAAAAGAGAGAAATATCCATCTCCCAGTCTTCTCCTGAAGGAAATATATTTATATACTTTACAAAATCTATAGCCTGAAAGTCCAGCTTCCAATCAGCCTTCATCTAGGTGTTGACTGAAATCATCTTCTTTAGGACACTGACAGATCTTAGCACACCCTCAACCACTGTTAACCACTAAGAATAAAGAAATCACAAAAGTCTGAGAGACAACCAAGACTAGGGCAGGGTTGAATGAGAAGTTTCACCTCCTACAAAAGGCCACTCAAGACTGAAAGAGGTGAGTGTTTTATCTAATGCACAGAAACCAACACAGGGAGTCAAGAAAATAAAGAAAAAGAGGAATATATTAAAAACAAAAGAACAAGATAAAAATTCAGAAAATACATTAACTAAATGAAGGTAAGTGATTTACCTGATAATGAATTCAATATAATGGTTGTAAAGATGCTCACCATGGTTAGGAGAAGAATGCTTAAACAAAGTGAGAATTTCAACAAGGGAGATAAATATAAGAAAGTACCAAACATAGATAAAGAATAAAGGAAATGAAGCGGAAATTTCAAAAGGGGTTCAACAGCAGAATAGATGAAGCAGGAAAGTGGATCAGCAAATCTGAAGACAGGCAGCGGAATTCATTCAAATAGAGGATCAAAAAAGAAGAATGAAGAAGACTGAAGATAGCTTAAGGCATTTAAGGGACAACATCGAGTGGACTAATATTCACATTATAGGGATCCAAGAAAGAGGAAAGAAAGTGAAAAGATGTAAATTGCGGTATCAGATACATAAAACATGGTCAACAGGGAGAGTAAAAACGTGGATCTCTAGAATATGTTTAAACTCAAGTTCTTTTCTACTCAGGTGAACTGCTGTTAAGGTGTTTTATGTAAGCCTAATGGTGACCACAAAACAAACACATATAATAGATACACAAAAGATAAAGAGAAAGGAATATAAGAATATTACAACAAAAATTATAAAAGCATAACTGGAGATAAAAATAGAAGAGAAGAACAATGAAATTGTTCAATGAAAACAGCCAGAAAACAATTAACAAAATGACAATATTAAATCCATAACTATCAGTAATTAAGTGTAAATGATCTAAATTCTCCAAAAAAAAAAAAAGAGTGGCTGAATTTAAAAAACAAAAAACATGATCCAACTATATGTTGGCACAAGAAACTCACTTCAGCTTTAAGAACACACACAAGTGAAAGTCAAGGGATGGAGAAAATATTCCAAGAAAATTTTAACCAAAGAAAGTTGGAATAGCTATACTCGTTTAAGACAAAATAGACTTTAAGACAAGGACTGTAGTAAGAGGCAAAAAAGATTATTAAATAGTGACAATCCACCAAGAGGATATAAAATTGTAAATATTTGTGCACCCAACATTGGAGCACCTGTATATATAAAGCAAATATTAACAGAACTAAAGAGAGAAATAGATAACAATAAAATAATAGTAGGGGACTTCAATACCTCACTTTCATCAACAGATAGATCATCCAGACAGAAAATCAATAAGGAAACAGTGGACTTATACAACACCTTAGACCAGGTGGACTTAAAAGACATTTATAGAACATTCCATCCAAAAGAAGCAATATACACATTTTTCTTAAGTACAAAAGGAATATTTTCAGGATACATCATATATTATGTCACAAAACAAGCCTTAATAAATCTAAGAAAATTGAAATCACATGAAGCATTTTTTTCAAACATAATAGTCTGAAACTAGAAATCAAGTACAAGAAGAAAACTAGAAACTTCACAAACTTGTGGAAAATTGAACAACCAAAGGGTCAAAGAAGAAATCAGAAGAGAACTCAGAAAATATCTTGAGACAAACGAAAATGGAAATACAACATACCAAAATTATGGGATGCAGGAAAAGCAGTTATAAGAGGGCAGTTCATAGCAATAAATGCAACACTAAAAAATAAGAAAGATCTCAAATAAACAACCTGACTTTACATATCAAAGAATTAGAAAATGAACAAACTAAGACAAAAACTAGTAGAAGGAAAAAAATAAGAAACCTTAGAGCAAAAATAAATGAAATAGAGACTAAAAAGGCAATAGGAAAGATCAATAGAACTAAGAGCTGGTTTTTGAAAACATAAACAAAATAGGCAAATATTTAGCTACACTTACACAAACAAAGGTGACTCAAACAAATAAAAACTGAAAGAAAATATGTTACAGCTGACACCACAGAAATACAAAGGATCATAAAAGACAACTATGAACAATTACATGCCAACAAATTGGACTATCTAAATAGATAAATTCCTAGAAACATCCAACAAACCAAGAATAAATCATGAAGAAGTAGCAAATTTGAGCAGACCAGTTATTAGTAAGGATATTGAATCTGTAATTGAAAACCTCTTGACAAACAAAAGCCAGGACCACATGGTGATTATATACCAAATGGTATAGTGATTAATACCAAACATTTAAAGATGAATTAACATTCATCCTTCTCAGAAAGACATCATCAACCAGCTTGTGGGTTTAAGGTGTGGGTTTGGTCCCCCACATGTCAGTGTTTGTACTTATTTTCTCTGTAGCAATTTAGTTTATCAAGAGAATGAACCTCTAATATGCTGCCTGGGAATGATAAGCTTGGCTGTTGGCACTGTGGCACAGAGTGAGGGAGCCACTCGGCCCAAGGACCAACCAGCCCCAGCTCCCTCTCTCAGGAGAGGCTCGGCAGGCTGGCATTCAGGTCCACAAGCTCACCCACACATCTCAGCCCATACCGTGGTCCTTGGGCTTGCTAAGATGTCAGCCAAGCCCGCTTTCGGCTTCATGAACGAGCCTTCTCTGCAGATCCTGGCCAGTGGTTCTGTTGGTAATTAAAATATGGTCCTATCTCTCAGAAGTTCACAGACTATGCTGGCAGGGAGGAAGCAAACTTATATTACCACTGTAATACAATGTGATAACATTAGATTTCAGCATGTTTGGGCATAGTCAAAGGTTGTTACCTGCCACCACAGAACTAAGTAAAGGGCAAATTACTCTGCTCCTGTTCTTACAAACTAGCTACAATTGACTGACTTTTATCCAGCACAGTGTTGGCACTAGTTACTTTAGAAAATTAGCTGACACTCCCAAAAACACATTATTTTTTTAAAAGTTAACTTTTTAAAACATATTTGAGTTTATACCAAAAATTTACATGTATTTTTTTCTTACATATTCAGTGTTAATTAAAAACTATACTTATTTCGTTTCTCATTTTTAGACTTGTCTTACATATCTTAATTTTGTCTATTGAGAAGAGTTGGGGCTACAGATTTGTTTTTTAGAAGACAGTCTCTAGGAGAAGACAAGATGGCAGAGTAGGAGGATCTCCTTTCATGAGTACACCAATCACAACAAACAGCCGAAAAACCATTGATAAAAAATACTGGAATCTGGGGAGTCGAGATCAAGATGGTGGAGGAGTAGGAAGCAGACTTCACCTCTCTCCACAGAAACATTGAAAATACATCTACAAGTGGAGCAATTCACACAGGACAGCTACTGAGTGCCAACGGAAGACCTCAAATGCCCGAAAAGACAAGAGAAACCTCCAAGTAACCCAGTACGACAAAAGGAAAAAGAAAAAGAAGGAATGAGGACAGGGCCTGCACCCCAGGAAGGGAGTTGTGAAGGAGGAAAGGTTCCCACACCTTGGGAGGGCTTCTCACCAGCAGAGAAATTAGACTGGATGGAGGGGGAGATTCAGAGCCTAAGAGGGGAGAGCAGGAACCAATCTGTGCAAGGCAAAATGGAGACGAACTTGCACAGAGGGTTGGCACCACCACCATGCATTCCCCAACCTGAGATACTTTGTTGGTGGTGGGGCGGTGGGGGGGGGTCAGTCACTCAGACTCCAAAGCTCAGTCCCAGGGAGAGGACCAGGGCTAGGTGCAGAAACACCCTGAAGAGGTCGGGCCATGGCAACTGAGGGTGTAATAGGAAGAAGCCTGGGCCTGCCAGAGAGGCAAGGCACCATTATTGGGTGCATGAGGACAGGGGAGGACCACCATAAGAACTTCTGTCCCTGTGAACGCTCCCAGGCAACAGGAAACTGCCTACAGGAACTCAGGGGGTGGGCACAAGTCACCGCCACCATCTTGGGCTTCAGAGGCCGGCACTGGCTGCCTCTTCCAGACCCACAGGTAGATGCCAGACCCCACCCCTGCTGACCCAGAAGGGTGCGGACAGCTCCAGCCACTAACAATTCTGCCAGCCTGCCTCAGGACATGCGCCCACTGACTCAGAAGGGCACAGACAGCTTCCTCCACTAGAAAATCCACCAGCGGGCCACATGACCCACCCCTGCTGACCCAGAAGGGCACGGACAGCTCCATCCACTAGGAATCATGGCAGCAGGCCCCAGAACCCACCCCTGCTGACCTGGAAGGGTGTGGATAGATCCATCCACTAGGAATTCCACCAGTGGGCCCCAGGACCTGCCCATGCTGTCCCACGAGGGCACAGATAGCTCTCACTACTAGGAAATCCATCAGTTGGTCCTGGGACCTGACTCAATGTCCCGGGAGGGTGCAGATAACTCCTACCACTAGGAAATATGCCCAGAGAAGTGGCTGAAACCCCAGCTGAGACCCAGGGGCTGTGTGACTAAGGAAGAAGAGCTGAAATCTCTCCTCACAGCTGCACCAACTAAGGAGTTACAGCTCTGTTGACAGCCTCCTAAATTCTGTGCCTGCGAAACATCCGAAAGTACAACAAGTGTTCTCACAGCTGAGATGGCAGCTGAGATGGGTCTGGCTTTAGCAGCTGTGGGCTCTGTGGGCACATACATGCAGGGGTTGGGCCAGACCAGAGTCTGAGCTGCCTCCTTAGCTCCCACAGGACCACAACTACTGCAGTCCTGGGACCTGACCTCAGTGGACCTGCACCAGTGGCTGCATGAAAACAATGCATGAGAGTCACCAGGGCCAACTGCAGGCATACACACAGTTAAGGTTAGACCGAGAGCAGTGCCAACAACAGTATACTTTGTGAGCCCGCACAATGGGCGAAAGGGAATGCAACAGAGCATATTTAAAGATGAACAGCTCCAGAAAAGGAATACTCAGTGGATTCTCTCCCAGTGGGAATGCTCCAAACCCACCTACCTCACACCACAGATCAGAATCACAGCTAAGAAACAGATCTGGGGGCCTCTACTCCAACAAGTAGGGAGCAGACCCCACCCCTGACAGAGCAGTGAAAACCACAGAGCAAAGGGGAGGCCCCACTCAATATCTAGGGCAGGCTCTGATCACCACAACACCAATCAAACCCCCTAGCAAGGGGATAATGGCACAAGCCTTTGGACCAACCTCACCCACTGGGGGACAGACACCAGAAGTAAGAGGAGCTACGATCCTGCAGCCTGCGGAAAAGAGACCACAAACACAGTAAGTTAGACAAAATGAGACAACAAAGAAATATGTTGCACATGAAGGAGCAAGATAAAAACCTACAAGAACTAAATGAGGAGATAAGCAATCTATCTGAAAAAGAATTCAGAGTAATGATAGTAAAGATGATCCATGATCTCGGAAAAAGAATAAAGGCACAGATTGAGAAGATACAAGAAAAGTTTAACAGAGACTTAGAAGAACTAAAGAACAAAGAAATAGAGATGAATAAAATGATAACTGAAATGAAAAATACACTAGAAGAAAACAACAGCAGAATAACTGAGGCAGAAGAATGGATTAGTGACCTGGAGGACAGAATGGTGGAAATCTGTGCTATGGAATAAAATAAAGAAAAAAGAATGAAAAGAAATGAGGAGAGTCTCAGAGAACTCTGGGACAACATTAAACACAACAACATTAGAATTATAAGGGTCCCAGAAGAAGAAGAAAAAGAGAAAGGGCCTGAGAAAACATCTGAAGAGATTAGAGTAGAAAACTTCCCTAACATGGGAAAGGAAATAGTCACCCAGGTCTAGGAAGTGGCAGCAGTCCCATACAGGATAAACCCAAGGAGGAACAGGCCGAGACAAATATTAATCAAACTAACAAAAATTAAATACAAAGAAAAAATATTAAAAGCAACAAGCGAAAAGCAACTAATAACATACAAGGGAATCCCCATAAGGTGATCAGCAGATTTTTCAACAGAAACTCTGCAGGCCAGAAGAGGGTGGCAGGATATATTTAAAGTGATGAAAGGGGAAAACCTACAACCAAGAATATTCTACCCAGCAAGGCTCTCATTCAGATTTGATGGAGAAAGCAAAAGCTTTACAGACAAGCAAAAGCTAAGAGAATTCAGCACGACCAAATCAGGTTTACAAAAAATGCTAAAGGAATTTCTCTAGGCAGAAACACAAGAGAAGAGAGCAAAAGACAAAAGGAAGAAAAAAACACCTACAAAAACAAATCCAAAACAATTAACAAAATGGCAAAAAGAATATCCATATTTATACTTACCTTAAATGTAAATGGATTAAATGCTCCAACCAAAAGACATACATTGGTTGAATGGATACAAAAACAAGACCCATATATCTGCTGCCTACAAGAAACCCACTTCAGATCTAGAGAGACGTACAAACTGAAAGTGAGGGGATGGAAAAAGATATTCCATGCAAATGTAAATCAAAAGAAAGTCAGAGTAGCAAAGCTCACATCTGACAAAATAGACTTTGAAATAAAGATTGTTACAAGACACAAAGAAAGACACTACATAATGATCAAGGGATCAACCCAAGAAGAAGATATAACAATTGTAAATACAGATTCACCCAACACAGGAGCACCACAATATATAAGGCAAATGCTAACAGCCATAAAAGGACAAACTGACAATAACATGATAATGGGGGGGGGGACTTTAACATCCCACTTACATCAATGGACAGATCATCCAGACAGAAAAGCAATAAGGAAAGACAGGCCTTAAATGACACACTGGACCAGATGGACTTATTTGAAATTTATAGAACACTCCACATGAAAGCAACAGAATACACATTCTTTTCAACTGCACATGGAAAATTCTCCAGGATAGATTACATGCTGGTCCACAATGCAAGCCTTGGTAAATTTAATAAAATTGAAATCATAACAAATATCTTTTCCGACCACAATGCTATGAGATTAGAAATCAATTACAGGAAAAAACTGAAAAACAAACAAACACGTGGAGGCTAAACAAAATGTTACTAAATAACGAATGGATCACTGAAGAAATCAAAGAGGAAATCAAAAAATACCTAGAGACAAATGAAAACAAAAACGTGATGACTCAAAACCTATGGGATGCAACAAAAGCAGTTCCAAGAGCAAAGTTTATACTGATACAACCTTGCCTCAGGAAACATGAAAAATCTCAAATAAACAACCTATCCTTACACCTAAAGCAACTAGAGAAAGAAGAACAAACAAAACCAAAAATTAGTGGAAGGAAAGAAATCACAAAGATCAGAGGAGAAATAAGTGAAATAGAAATTCAAAAAACAACAGCAAAGATCGATAAAACTAAAACTGGTTCTTTGAGAAGATAAACAAAATTGATAAACCTTTAGCCAGACTCATCAAGAAAAAAAGGGAGAAGACTCAAATCAATAAAATTAGAAATGAAAAAGGATAAGTTACAACAGACAACACAGAAATACAAAGAATCATGAGACTACTACCAGCAACTATATGCCAATAAAATGGACAACCTAGAAGAAATGGACAAATTCATAGAAAGGTACAACCTTCCAAGTCTGAACAAGGAAGAAATAGAAAATATGAACAGACCAATCATGAGTAATAAAATTGAAACTGTGATTAAAAATCTTCCAACAGACAGAAGTCCAGGACCATATGGCTTCACAGGCGAATTCTATCAAACATTTACAGAAGAGCTAACACCTATCCTTCTCAAACTCCTCCAGAAAATTGCAGATGAAGGAATACTCCAAAGCTCACTCAACAAGGCCAACATCACCCTGATACCAAAACCAGAAAAAGATATCACAGAAAAAGAAAATTACAGGACAGTATCACTGATGAATATAAATGCAAAAATCCTCAACAAATTACTAGCAAACAGAATCCAACAACACATTAAAAGGATCATACACCATGATCAAGTAGGATTTATCCCAGGGATGAAAGGCTACTTCAATATACACAAATCAATCAGTGTTATACACCATATTAACAAACTGAAAAATAAAAACCATACGATCATCTCAACAGATGTAGAAAAAGCTTTTGACAAAATTCAACACTCATTTATGATAAAAAAAACTCTCCAGAAAGTGGGCACAGAAGGAACCTAGCTCAACATAATAAAGGCAATACACGACAAACCCACAGCAAACATCATTCTCAATGGTGAAAAAATGAAAGCATTTCCTCTAAGATCAGGAACAAGACAAGGATGTCCACTCGCAACTTTTATTCAACACAGTTTTGGAAGTCCTAGCCACAGCAATCAGAGGAATAAAAGGAATCCAAATTGGAAAAGAAGAACTAAAGCTGTCACTGATTGCAAATGACATGATACTATACATAGAAAATCCTAAAGATTCTACCAGAAAACTACTAGAGCTCATCAATCAAGTTGCAATCAAGTTGCAGGGTACAAAATTAATACACAAAAGTCTCTTGCATTCCTATATGGTAACAATGAAAGATCAGAAAGAGAAATTAAGAAGCAATCCCATTTACCATCACATCACAAAGAATAAAATACCTGGGAATAAACCTACCTAAGGAAGCAAAAGACCTGTACTCAGAAAACTATAAGATACTGATGAAAGATATCAAGGATGAAACAAAGAGATGGAGAGATACACCATATTCTTAGATTAGAAGACTCAATATTGTGAAAATGACTATACTACCCAAAGCAATCTACAGATTCAATGCAATCCCTGTGAAATTACCAATGGCATTTTTCACAGAATTAGAATGAAAAATCTTACAATTTGTGTGGAAACACAGAAACCTGGAAGAGCCAAAGCAATCTTGATAAAGAAAAACGGAATTGGAGGAATCAGGCTCCCTGACTTCAGACTATACTACAAAGCTACAGTAATCAAACAGTGTGGTACTGGCACAAAAACAGAAATATACATCAATGCAACAGGATAGAAGGCCCAGAGGTAAACCCACACACCTATGGTCACATAATCTATGACAAAGGAGGCTAGAATATACAATGGAGAAAAGACAGTCTCTTCAATAAGTGGTGCTGGAGAAACTGCACAGCTACATGTAAAAGAATGAAATTAGAACACTCCCTAACACCATACACAAAAATAAACTCAAAATGGATTAAGTACCTAAATGTAAAGCCAGACACTATAAAACTCTCAGAGAAAAACATAGGCAGATCATTCTTTGACATAAATCACAGCAAGATCTTGTTTGATCCACCTCCTAGAGTAATAAAAATTAAAAAAAAATAAACAAATGGGACCAAATTAAACTCAAAAGCTTTTGCATAGCAAAGGAAATCATAAAAAAAACCAAAAAGACAACACTCAGGATGGGAGAAAATATTTGCAAACGAAGCAACCAACAAGGGATTAATCTCCAAAATATATAAAGAGCTCCTGAAGCTCAATATCAAAAAGCAAATAACCCAATTAAAAAATGGGCAGATCTAAATAGACATTTCTCCAAAGAAGACATACAGATGGCCAAAAAGCACAGGAAAACATGCTCAACATCACTAATTATTAGAGAAACGCAAATCAGAACTACAGTGAGGTATCATCTCACACCAGTCAGAATGGCCATCATCAAAAATTCTACAAACAATAAATGGTGGAGAGGGTGTGGAGAAATGAGAACCCTCCTACACTGTTGGTGGGAATGTAAGTTAGTACAGCCACTATGGGGAACCGTATGAAGTTCCTTAAAAACTAAAAATGGAGCTACCATATGACCCAGCAATCCCACTCCTGGGCATATACCCAGAGAAAACCATAATTCAAAAAGATACATGCACTCCAATGTTCAATGCAGCACTATTTACACTAGGCAGGACATGGAAGCAACCTACATGTCCATCAACAGAGAAATGGATAAAGAAGATGTGGTATGTATATACAATGGAATATTACTCAGCCATAAATAGAACAAAATAATGCCATTTATAGCAACATGGATGACCCTAGAGATTGTCATACTGAGTGAAGTAAGTCAGACAGAGAAAGAGAAATAGCATATGATATCACTTATATGTGGAATCTAAAAAGATGGTACAAATGAATTTATTTACAAAACAGAAATAGAATCCCAGATGTAGAAAACAAACTTATGGTTACCAACAGGGAAGGGGGGGAGGGATAAATTGTGAGATTGGGATTGACAAGTATACACTACTGTATATAAAATAGATAACTAATAAGAACCTACTGTGTAGCACAGCAAACTCTACTCAATACTCTCTAATGACCTCTATAGGAAAAGAACCTAAAAAAAGAGTGGATATATGTATATGTGTAACTGATTCACTTTGCTGTACAGCAGAAACTAACACAACACTGTAAATCAACTATACTCCAATAAAAATTAATTTAAAAATAGTCATCCTTCTCAAACTCTTCCAAACAACAGAAGAGGAGATAACACTTCCAATCTCTTTCTACAAAGACAGCATTACCATAATGCCAAAACCAGATAAGGACAGTACAAGAAGAGAAAATTATGGTCCAATATCCCTGAAAAACATCGATGCAAAAATTCTTAACATAAGCAAATGGAATTCAACAATACATTCAAAGAATCATACACATGGTCTAGTAGGACTTATTCCAATGAGGCAAGGATGTTCAGCATCTGCAAATCAAGCCATGTGATAAAACACTTAATAAAATGAGGGATTAAAATCATATGATCTTCTGAATAGGTGCCAAAAAAGAAGCATTTGACAAAATTTAACATACATTCATGATAAAAAAACTCTCAAAAGACTGGCTATAGAAGGAATGTACCTCAACACAGTAAAGACCACATATAACAAGCCCAGAGTTAACATATTCAACACTGAAAATTTGAAAGCTTTTCATCTAAGATCAAGAAGAATAAAAGAATGCCCACTCTATCCACTTTTATTCAGTTGAAGTCCATGAGAGAGCAATTAGACAATAAAAGGAAATAAAAGGCATCCAAATCATGAAGAAGTAAAACTCTATTTGCAGGTGACATGATATTACATGGAAAATCTTAAAGACTGCTCCAGTAACTGTTAGAACTAATAAACAAATTCAGTATAGTTGCAGGATACATAATCAATATACAAAATCAGTTGCATTTCTATACACTAACAATGAAGTATCTTAAAAAATAAATTAAGTAAACAATCCCATTTACAACTGCATCAAAAAGAATCAAATATCTAGGAATAAATTTAACCAAGGAGGTGAAAGATCTGTACAATGAAAACCGAAAGATACTGGTGAAAGAAACTGAAGAAGACACAAATAAATGGAAAGATATTCTCATGGATTGGAAGAAATTAATATTGTTCAAAGGTCCTTACTAACCAAAACAATCTACAGATTCAATGAAAACCCTATCAAAATTCCAATGGCAATTTTCACCAAAAGTGAAGAAACAAGCCTAGAATTTGTACAAAACCACAAAAGACATGAATAACCCAAGCAATGTCAAGAAAGAAAAACAAGCTGGAGGCATTATATCATATGTAATATGGTTTCTGATTTCAAACCATATTACAAAGCTATAATAATCAACACAGTGTGGTATTGGCATAAAAGCAGACACATAGATCAAGGGAACAGAATAGAGAGCCCAGAAATAAACCTGCACACACGTGGTTATTTAATTTATGATAAAGGAACAACAATATACAACGGGAAACAACAGTCTCTTCAATACATGGTGTTGGGAAAACGGGATTGCCGCATGCAAAAGAATGAAACTGGACTACTATCTTATACCATACACAAAAATCAACTCAAAATAAATGAAAGTCTTGCAAGTAAGACATAAAACTCCTAGAAGAAAACATAGGAAATAAGCTCCTTGACATTGGTCTAGGCAATGTTTTCTTGGATAAATTACAAAAGCACATAACAAAAACTAAGATAAACAAGAAGGACTACATTAAAGAGATTATTTACAGCACAGGAAACCATGAACAAAATGAAAAGGCAACACATGGAATGGGAAAAAATATTGCAAATCATCTCTGATAAGGGACTAATAACTGAAATATATAAAGATCTCATACAACTTAGTAGAAAGGAAAATTGATTAAAAATGATTTAAAAATGAGGATCTGATAAGATATCTTCCAAAGAAGACATACAAATGGCCAATAATTACATGAAAAAGCACTCAACAGCACTAATCATCAGGGAAATGCAAATCAAAACTTCAGTGAGATATCACCTCACACCTGTTAGAATGATTATTATCAAAAAGAGAGGAGACAACAAGTGTTCATGAGGATGTGGAGAAAAGGGAACCCTTGCATACTGTTGTGATGGGAATGTAAAGTGGAGGGGCTGCTGTGGGGAACAGTATGGAGATTTCTCAAAAAATTAAACAGAACTACCATATGATCAGTTCCCTTTTTTCCATTCTTGGTATTTAACCAAAGGAAACAAAATCACTATCTCCAAGAGATAACTGCACCCCCATGTTCACTGCAGCATATTTACAGTAGCCAAGACTTGGTAACAACCTATGTTTCCATTGACAGATAGATGGATAAAGAAAATATGATATAGTTATACACACACATACACACACACAATGGAATGTTATTCAGTCAGAAAAATAAGGAAATTCTACCATTTGCAACAACATGATGGACCTTCAGGGCATTATGCTAAATGACATAAGTTAGAAAAAGAAGGCAAATAATGTCTTATCTCAATATATGTGGAATTAAAAAAAAAACTGAACTCATAGATACAGAAAACAGATTGGTGGTTGCCAGAGGTTTGGGTGTAGTGGGTTGGTGAAATGAGGGAAGGGGGTGAACAGGTACAAATTCCAGTTTTAAGTAAACTAAGTCCTGGGGATGTGATTTACAGTATGGTGAATATAATTAACAACAATGTATTATACATTTGAAAGTTGCTAATCTTAAATAATCAGTTCACAAGGAAAAGAAATTTTTATCTAGGTGTGGTGATGGATGTTAACTTATTGTGCTAATCATTACACTATAAGTAGATATATCAATCATTATGAGGTACACCTAAAACTAATAAATACAATGTTATATGTCAATAGCATCTCAACAAAAAATTAAAAGTATCATTTTCAATAAACATTATTTATAATGCATAGTATTAGATATTTATAATGTTCTTGGTTTTGTTTAGTTTCTTGAAACAAAGTTTTCTCTCAAAAGGAGCTGTTTGATAATTTGTATTCTGATTTTTTTTAAATGTATTATTCTAAAGCACACATTATTGAGATTATAAAACCCCAAAATACAGATACTTACATTATACAGCACTCCATTTATAGTTTAGTATTTAAAACTTTATATGTATTTGTGAAATATACATATGTCTTTATCATTAAATATAAATTAACAAATTTACTGCTTGATAACTCTTCAGTTTTTTAAAAGGAATGTCTTTAATTTTCTTCTTTTCTTTTTGTTTCTAAATGGAAGTCTACATTATAACCTTAAAAGTAGTATAAAGTGATGATGATTACTCAGTTTATTTTTAGCATCTGAGGCTATGACCAGCACTTATTCCTTTCCCAAGTTAAAAATTTAATACATCATAAAGACATAACCATAGATTCTTTGTTTTCTTTTCATTTTTTAAGTAACTAGAAGGAAACATAGAGATTATGTAAGCCCATTGATCTCATTTTACAAAAAAACTGAAGATTTTTGAGATTAAGCTACTTAATGAAACACTTAGGTAATAGATCCCATCTCATGAATCAGTTTAATTTTTTTCTCATTAGACTTTGACTGGGAGATGGCAATGTCAAGAATGGTTCTTTTAAAGGCAGAGTAAAGCCCTGTCTAAATCAGAGTAAAGACACTTAAAGAGAGGTCATTGTGATAAAATTCGTGAACATCTCCATCTGACTAAAAGTCTATCCACACCGATATTAGAGAGTGGTTTTCGTCTCCATACATATCTTTTAATCACTTTTAGCCACTTTTGGTGGCTTCTGACATCCTATGACCCATGTTAATGAGGGCTGTGGACAAGTGGGACCATGAATTGCTCCCTCCTGGCTTTAAGCAAGGAGAGGTTTTCAAAGTGTGGTTCAATGTGGGAAGTCCTTTGGTAAGATACCACGTGGGTGTCAGATGTCAGCACATCTCTGTTTCCCCCATGAAGAGATTAGCCCCTGCTAAGGTACAGAGTTCACTTAGGATGCCAGTGGTCTAGATATCCTCCTACTTACAGCCTTGGTTGCCAAGCGCCTTTCCCCTTGTCTAATACCCATTTCCCACTTCTGAACAACCACTGCTGAGCTAAACAAGGGTGCCCTGGGCCCAGGGTGACGTCCTACCTCACCTTCCATTTTCACTCTCTCCCTCTTCACATGTGTGCATTGAGAGAAAGCCCTCTCACACCTTCCTCAAACAGTGCAGAAAGAGAAGCCATGACTGTGGTTTATAAAACTGTATCTCAAGCCAATTTACTTAATATAATACTATATGGTGCATAAACATAGCAATCATCCTATATTCCCCTCCATAGCTGAATACACGACAAGTAGACATTTTCTGCATTCACTTAGCACGACTGTGACCATCGACAGCACTGCACCATCCCTCACAGCAAAGTCTCCCTTTCTGACATGGGTCTATGGAATTAGGAAGATATGAGTTGTTTTCTCTTCCATATCTTATATAGATGCTCTTAATTTCTCAGTACCTTAATACCATTTCCTCCTTTTTTTCTTTGCCTTTTTTTCTCTGTCTAGATCATCTTTAAACACCTTTCCTTTTCTACCTATTCGATAAATATAATCTAAAGTAATGTCTAAAAATATGTCTAAATATTTAGATTCTAGATAGTTTTAACATACTGGTGATTATGGTTTCCTCTTCTATGTTTTTAGCCATAATAAATTATGAAACCAATAACAAATATGAAATTAAGAACAGCCTTGGACAGAGGATATACTTTGCAGCAGAGGATACTGTTTTCTCTTCCATGTCTCACATATATCTTCTTAATTTCTCGGTACCTTAATACCCTCTCCTCCTTCTCTCTCTTTCCCTTTTTTCTAACTCTAGTTCATCTCTGAACACCTTGCCCTATGTAATATGAAGTATCATCTAAAGTAATATCTAAAAATATTTCAATCTAATCTACATTTTTAACATAATGATGATTATGATTTTATCTTCTATGTTTTCAGTCATAATACACATTGAAACAAATAACAAATATGAAATTAAGAACAGACTTGGACAGAAGATTTACTTTGCAGCAGAGGATACTGACTGCTGTACCCGATATTGCTTTGGGGGTTTTAGGCCTTTTACCATGAGGATTCTTGATCTTACAGGCCGAGAAGTCCTAACCCTGGAGAGACCACTAAGGTTTAACTCGTGTTGTATCCCCTGCTGCCTTCAGGAGGTCAGTAAGCAATTACCTGGGTACTTTGTGAAGTAGTTCAGCAAGAATTTTCACCCTTTCAGTGAACCTATAGAATCAAATGAGATTTAAAGGAAAAGTGGTCCGCCAGCTATTGGTTTATGCTTGAGGGTAAATTGTAGGCAGGAAGGCAGGTGGAAAAGAGTGAGCAGTTAGCCTCACGTCCCTGAACAGTGCGCCCCCCCGGGGGTGAGATCAGAGATCTCAGAGACCAGACTTCTTCATCTTCAGGGAGAGCTGAGAATGTAAGTCACCTCGGTCAAGTCCCTCACCTGAAATGACCATGAGGGCCCCACAGAGAATCTCCTCGAATGCCACCCCAGAGGCAAGTGGACAGAAGAGTGAGGAAAGAACACATATGTTCATCTCATTATTTTAGCCAACCTACAAGGAGCAAACCTAGGAGAGGCCCCCTCTGAGAAATCTCAACTCCTGTGTTTTCAGTTCTCCATTTGAAAAAAAAAAGTTAATATATTTGAGTCCCTGTAATAGGGGTATGCGAATTGTGAGCACCGTCAGCTCCATAAAGACCAGGTGTCTCTTTCATAGTACTTGACAGCCCTCTGATAGAGAACATGGATCTCAGGGGAGACGCCAGGGCACAGAGTGTTTATAGGAAGTCGGCCTTTGCCTATATCTCCATTGGCCTGAGACCAGCGCTGCCTGGGTCACTCAGTCATCCATATGGGTAGCTGTGAGAGCAGGGCACACAGAGATACAAGCACATAGAGATTTGATGTCTAATGCTGCACTTATTTTGAAAGGATAACTGAAGTTGTTCATACCGAGTTATTTTGTTTTCCATGTATATCTATCATAAGAGTATCTGAGGAAAACCAGAATTTGATGGTATATGCTCTACAATTTACAGAGCACATTAACATATGTTATATTATTGATCTTAAACAGCCCTAGGAAGTCCTCAGTTATGATGAGCATACTGGGATGCTCTCAAAGTCGCCCAACTGTATAGCAGAACGAAGCTTCTAGGCCCCATTTTCTTTCTATCCTAGCACTATTGCCACTCATATTTGAAAATTGCCCCAGTGATCAGGGCTCTGTCCATACATCTAAACAACTGGGTTTTAAGGAGTTTAAGTAAAGAGCTCTTAATAATTTAGACATTTTTCTTAAGTATGGAAATTTTAAAATATACGAGACCAGTAGAGCAGTGTTTCAGAGTGGAGACTGTGCATGCAGCCTCCCCAAGTTTGTGTCTCATCTCTTCCACTTTGCAGCTGGGGAATCTGATACAAGTTAATTAACCTCTCTGTTCCTTAGTTACTTCCTCTATAAACTGGAACAGAACCAACCTTCTAAGAATGTAGTGTGAATTAAGTGGTGCATAAAACAATATCTTGCCCTTACAAAGTGAGCAAAGGACCTGAATAGATGTCTTCCCACAGAATACATACAGATGGCCAACACATATATGAAAAGGTGCTCAATATCACTAATCATCAGAAATGCAAACCAAAACCACAATGACACATCACATCACACCTGTTAGAATGGCTCTTTTTAAAAGACAAGAAATATATGTTGGCAAGGATGTGAAGAAAAGGGAACCTTTGTACACTCTTGTTAGGAATGTAAATTGGTACAGCCATTATAGAAAACAGTATGGAGTTTCCTCAGATAATTGAAAAGAGGACAACTATATGATCTAGTAATACTACTTTTGTGTATATATCCAACAGATATCAAATCAGGCTTTCAAAGATATTTACATTTCATGTTAATTACAGCATTATTCACAAAAGTCAAGATATGGAGACAACCTAAGTGTGTGTTGACAGATGAATGGATAAAGAATATATATATAAGATTGATCTAGACAGACAGCATTTATATACATATCTATAAATACACACACAATCGAATATTATTCAGCCAAAAAAAGGGGAAAAAATCCTGCCATTGTGATAATATGCATGTACCTAGAGGGTGTTAGGCTATGTGAAATAGGTCAGGCAGAGAAATACAAATACAGTATGGTATCACTTAAATGTGAAAATTTTAAAAAAAATCTAACTCCTAGAAACAGAGATTAGAATGGTGGTTGCAAGAGACTAGGGGTGGGGGAAATGGGGAGATTCTGGTCATCAGTACAAATTTTCAGTTATAAAGTAAGTTCTAGGGATCTGATGTATATCATGATGACTGTAGTTAATAATATTACAGTTGACCCTTGAACAACATGGGTTTGAACTTCACAGGTCCACTTACACATGGATCTCTTCCAATAAATACATGCTACAGTACTACAGTACTACCCAATCTGTGGTTGGTTGAATCCGCAGATGTAGAACTTTGGATATGGAGGGCCAGCTGTAAAGGCAGATTTTTGACTGTGCTGGGGGAGGGTGGGGGAGGGTCAGGGGAGTCAGTGCCCCTAACCCCTGCATTGTTCAAGGGTCACTGTGTACTGTATACTTGAAATTTGCTAAGAGTAGACTCCAATTATTCACACCGGAAAAAAGTGACTATATGAGGTGATGGATGTGTTAACTTGATTGTGGTAATCATTTCACAATGTACATGTACATCAAATCATCACATGGTACACCTTAAATATATTACAATTTATTTGTTAATTATACCTCAGTAGGCTTGGTAAAAAATAATATACTGATGAGAGCTCTTATTAGATATATGGTGACAATGATGATGATATATTATATTTATTCTTTTGCTTTTTTAGATAGAAATACACGCTCCTCCTGGAATACCAATAGGTTACGTTACTCAGATCAGGCACCCATTTCTGCCAAAGTTTAGAATTCAAAATGAGAATAGAAAGGATATACTAAGAATTATTGGTCCATGTTGTATGTGCAGCTATTGTGGAGATGTTGATTTTGAGGTAAGAGGTGTGATAATTTTTATAAGATTGGCTCTTCTAATATAAGGATATTATAATTTTGTAAGATGTTACAAATATATTAATAAATATTTGTATACTGGTCTCAAGAGGAAGGTAATGTGCTTATATATTTAACTTGGGTTAGAGAGGCGGTTTTTGCTCTTATTAAACATCAGTGTTAATTATTCTAAATGTGAAAAAAGAGAAAAAACTTATAGTCAAATAAATATAAGCAAAACATCTAACATTTAAACGTGGTGTTTTCTGTATGGAGGTACTGTGTATTATCCATTGAAATCAGAATGCTAACATTGTCATCAAAGTGCTACTGCCAAAGCATATGTTCCTTCCTTAGTCTGAAACACAGGCTGCCAGTGCTCTAAGCCCTCTTCAGAAGCTCTGACATCTTTGGGTTCCTATAAAAAGCCCGATTATGCAAAGAGAATTTTAAGAAAGATAATGTAAGATGTACTACCCAATTATGCTTCTTTATAGTCTCTCCTTTGTCCTTGTATTAAATTGATCTCTATAAACCATAATATATCAGTGTATTTACTACACAGAAGAATTTCATCACAGCAATTTTCCAAACAGATGAGGCCTAGCCCCACAGTCCAAAGTATTTAGTTTCAAATGTTTACAGGTTGAGACATTTTACAACTTATCTTGATATCATGATTCTCTTGGAAAATCATAAAATCTGCTAAACTGGACTCCCTCATTTCCATAAAAGGGGCAAAATTCTCCTAACACTGAGCAGGGTTGCCCCCTTATGATAAGATGTGGGAACTCTGCCACTGTCCCCTGACTTCCTAAGGTTTCCCACTATCCAGCATCTTCCTTTTACATTATCTGCCTGGCTTCCCTAATCACATAGTTTTTAATTCCTCTCTTAGACTCTGGTTATATGATGATGAATCACTCCCCTCATAGACTTCAGAGTCTAATAAAAGAGATGAGTAATTCTAAGAAAACACAGGTAAAGAGATTTTATAAAGCTCTTTTATAGGGATATATATATAAAATATGTGTGTGTAATATGTATGTATAATAAATTTATATAAAGGTATATAAATAATAATACTTCTCCATGTAGAGGACGGCATATCAAAGATTCAGAGGAATGGAAAGACAATTATTCATTTATGGAATAATATTAACAAAAGTTTAGGCAGCATATATTCTGTTTGGGGGAAGCTAGTTAAAACACTTTAAAGCACCCATTATATGTAATGAGTAAACTTCTCTCCTGTACTTCTGGAATGACGCTAACTAGGTACCATCTTTCAGAGAATGAGAAATACTCACTTGGATCAATTTCAGATGGAGAGTTTGACACCTTAAAGCAGGATTTAACAGTATGAGGGACCACTATGGAACATGGACTCCATCATGGCTTCAATGGTCATGGGAACTTGGAGTAGAAAAGAAATACACCCTGAACCTGAAAGGGGCAGATGTCATTCTAAAGGAGAAAATAATTCAGATTTGTTATAAGTGCACTGAGTGGAACTGATTCATGGATTTGATTTGTGTTAAAGATGAAAGAAAATTTGGAGATGATTCTGATGTCTGATGTTTGAGAAGCCTGGGACAAAGACCACATATTATGACCAATGACTCTCCTATAATCCCTATCAATCAGAAAGTTACAAGAGTTTTAGAGCTCTATGTCAGGAATGAGGGATAAAAAAACTAAATATGTATTCTTCTTGTGTCACAAATACTAATTAATTATTTCAGGGTTGAAATAACTTTATTATAAAAATGTTCTCCTTTTAAAAATTTACCTAGAATTTAGCTAAAAATTACCTGGTCCTAATAACTTTTCATTTGGAAGTCATTATTCCTATTTCTGATGCTTTTCATTAAAAAATATTATAATTTTTATTTCTTACATGAATTTTGGTACAGTTTAAAATTTCCTGCTATAGGAATCAAGAAGGGGAAATGTTAATATCTAATAGTAAGATTATGGTGGCAGGTAAGTTATCTACTGTATTTTTAAAGTTTTTAAATATCTCAAAAATTAAAAATAAATTTAAAAAAAGATTTCTTTACTAGCTACATAAGCTTAAGTGACAGCTATTAGCAGATAAAAAATGAAGGTGTGCAAGAGATTTGTATTAATCTGTTTTGCCACAATAGTGTTACATAACATGTAACCCCTAAAGCTCAGTGGCTTAAAAAAATAGGCATTTATTCTCATGCTTATGGATCTGCAGGTCAGCAGCATCTGGGGGATATACCTAGGCTCAACCACATGGCTCTGATTTAGGCTGCCAGTTGGTCTCAGGTCTGCTCCAGGTATGTTCATCCTGGAGCTGTAGCAACAGCAGCTGCCCAGATCATGCTTTCTAGTGGCTGATCACTGGAGAGCAAGACCAAGGCAAAACCACTCAGCCATGTTTAAGGTCTCTGCTGGTGTCACATCCACTAACACTCCATTGGCAAACAAGGAACATGGCCAAGCCTAATTTCAATGTACAGGGAAGTATACTAGGCGTACAGAGGGAGGGGATTGAAATTACTATTTGATGAACAGTAATCCATGATATCACAGTGTTTACATTGGAAGTTTATTTCAGGTTTTTAAAGACCTTAACCACCCAAATCCAAATAAAATGAGTCAACTGTTTCTAGTTTGCCCACATTTATGTAGCTAGTCCCAACCTGAGCTAGGGCTCCAAAGGTTGTTGCCAGCATGTGTGGTACCTTGCACACATCTGAAAAGGACACTTCTCTTCCTGGTTTGACATAACTCTGCCTATACATACCCTGGCAAGTGTGGACTACTTTCAGCCTCCACATGCCCACTTGGTGAGGAGCGTTTCTCTGGCTATAAGCTGTTCATCTCTTTATCATGGCCCTTGGCCTTCCTCAGGCAGAACTGTAAAACTATAAAAATTTTATTGGAGCTTTTTTGTTTCATATACTTCCTCTTTTGCTGTCCCCCATCCCCTCCTGTTGTCCAGTCTTACCCCAAGCTTTGAGCTGCAGCATCCCATCAACTTATTTATTGGTTACTTTACTTCACTCAAAACTGCCAGTCCTCTCTTCCAGGCTCTTGGCATTTCACATTTTCCTACTGACAGTGGGTGATAATGAGGCCTCCCATCACCTTTAAACACTCGGCCTATGCCAACTCTTTGTGCTGGTATTAAAGCACAATTCAGACGGGAGTTTAAACTACCTTCCTGATGGCTTCTAGAAATTTCATCAAAGAAACATTTCATTTATTTCATGGTTGTATCTCTTCCTGATTAACTTTTATTTGGGATCAATTCAACTCATTTATTATTGTCTGTCTTAAAGTAAAATAAAAAATATTAAATATTTTAGCAAAGCTACTTTCTTATAAGTTCTCTATAGCAAAGAAACAGTTTTTTCACGTATCTGTAAACACATATGGGAATCTATATGCATCTAATGAGTGATATAATTTTCAAAGTTCGTTATGGCACATAATTTAATAGTGTGTTCATTTTATTCCAATTTTGGAGGTAGTTTTATTATTGGTTTTCTAGAATTCTTTAAGATTGCCTCCTTTTTTTCAATTTAGATTAAGTCTCTTGATGGAAAAAATGTGGTTGGCAAGATTTCCAAGCAGTTTACTGGGATTGTGAGAGAGATATGTACAAATTACAGTAACTTTGGCATCCAGTTCCCTGCAGATGGTGATGTGAAAATGAAAGCTGTGATGCTTGGCGCATGTTTCCTCATTGTAAGTTTATTCTTGCTAATCTTGGGCATAGATGGTTTTTCTGGTATCATTCTGAAATGATTTATTAAATTTCACATTTTAAAAGTAACTTTCTTAAATTCATAGGTTTTATTCAAAGGCGTCCCATTTAATCCTCGCTCTGAAATTCCATTTTCGCCTGATATTGTGAATTTTCTCCTGATACTGTGGAGAAAATTCCATTTTCTCCTGATACTGTGACTAGTTTTTTTCTGGAAAGTCAACTCAATTTCACATGTCAGTATAAGGACCTTATGTATTAAGGAGAGGCCCTGGTCTTTGGGGCTTGTATTAAAAAATCAAAATTGGCGCTTTGGGGAATACTTTAAATATGGGCTTAACATGTCATAAAACTCAGTGAACCATGGAGATTTCCTCTTGATTCACTATTAAATTAAATCATCTAATACAAGAGTGTATTAGGTGATTAATTACAAGAGTAATTAATTTACAAGATGATTAATTACAAGAGTAATCTGCAATAAGAGTATATATCCAATCAAGCCATTAGATGAACTGCCAATTTAGAGGAAATACATGGGATAGAGCAATGATCCTAAACTTGCCTTCACATTAAATCACCTAGGGAGAGTCCAAAAACCCCAAGTGCCAAATCATACCCCAGTTCAGTTAAGTCAGAAGCTCAGCATCAGAGCTTTGTAAAACTCCCCAGATAATTCCATATGCAGCCAAAGTCAAAGACATCTGGGACAGAGCAATGATTTTCAACCCTACCTGCACAGTAGAAACACCTGGGTAGCTTTCACACTATGTCAAGACTGCACCCAGATCTAGTAAACTAAAATCTCTGGAAGTGGGACCAAGTCTTTAAGCTGATTAGGGCTCCCAGGTGATTCCAATTTGCAAACAAGATTTGGAATCATTAGATAATTATCTTAAACATTCATCTGGGGATGCAATCAGAAAAAACTAAAATGTGAGAGGATATATAGCAAAGAGGACCTAGTTCCTTCAACAAATAAATGTCAAGGAAGATAAAAAGATAAAAAATAATATGAAAAAAGGAGAGACACATCAACCTTACCCAGTTTGTAGACCATGTTTGGATATCGATTTGAACAAATCAATGTAAAAACACATTTACAAGGCATTCAGGGAAATGATGATATTAATGAATTATTAAGGCTTTTTAAAATCTCTGACGATGATATAGTGGTTATATCAAAGAAAACACCATCCATATCTTTTATAGGCAAATCCTGAAGTACTTCAGTATAAAATGGTATGATATCAGGGTTTGCTTAGAAACTATAAAGGTGAGGGTAGGGGGATCTAAGAGATGGAATAATTGCTGAACCAAGATTGGTCACGTTAATAATTACTGAAGCTGGGTGAGGGGTCTTTAGGACTTTGTTATGCAATTCTGTCTAATTTGGGATATGCTTATTTTATTTTCTAGAATAACTTTTAATATAACCAGAGTAGTTCAATGTAAAAATTGTGTTTTCAATAAGTGTTCATTTTACATGGAAAGCAAAATCTAACCTTCACCTTGAGGGAATGGTTCAACCAAAGGCAGGATAATTGAAAGATACTGTGTGTTTAGGGAAGAGAGGCAATCTGCAGTGTTTGGCTAGATAGCTAATGGGACTGAGGGTGGTGATAGGATTATTAGGAAATGATTTTAGCCTTCCTCTAAAGGACTAAGCAACATTTTGTAGAGATTGGCAATTCATTGAAAATTGTTTTGTTAATTGGTTGGTTTTAAACTAGGTGTAAATAAAATAGTTATAAATCCAAATTTTAGAAAGATAAATCCTGGTGTCGATGTGAAAAATGAATTTGAGAGGTAAAATTGCAATAGTGTTAATTACAAGTGACTTGCGATTAGGATTAAATTATTTCTATTGAAGGGATAAAGGAAAATGTATAGACGTGAGAGAAATCAATTCCATAGGACTTGGCTAAGGTCATAGGGGCGGGGGTCTGAATAGACACTGATGGACTGGAATAAACTGGAAAACACAGGAAGCAAATTTGGAAGACAAATCATGAAACGGACACAAACATTTCTAAGGTGCATTCTGACTCTTGAGATGTCTGTCATTCTTATGGGAAAAAAAGTCTAAAAATTGTACATGCAACTCTAGTCACAAGCTATATTGCTAGAGAAGGACTACAAAAAGTTGAGGAAGAAAAACTCAGAGAAGATTCCAAGGGAGACTAGAAAAAGTGAAATATACAGAAATTACCAAAGAGTAATTAAATTCATGCAGGTATCAACAAATGAATGAATAATAGGATTTAATTGCTATTAAAATGAAAAGCTGAAGGTAGAACTTACGTAGCTATAGACTTGACCCAGATTTATTTTTTACAGTTAATTTTTCTGGTTTAACAGATCTATTACTATGTTTTATCAGATCCCTTAGCATTTCTGCATCAGAGAATTATCTCTGTTTTGCTGCGGAAAATTCTATCTGTATTTTCTTTTAATTTAGGATTTCATGTTTTATGAAAACACTGGATGTACTAAGTTTCTGACAGTAGGATTGTGGTAACAATCTCCTAAAAGTCTCAGAAAATTTGGTGTCTATATTGATTGGGACTATGAAAAGGAAACCTCAGTGTGTTTTCCTTGAAAGTCATTATACCCTATGTGAAATACTCTGTGGTGCCTGTAGTGCAGGTATGTGATTTCCCTTCAAAACTATATAGTTTGTTTTCTGTTCACTGGCTTATAAATGTTTTTACGCATTTTCTTTGAATGTTCATTGTGTATTTGAAAGAAATTATTTTGGACTTTTTACCTTTAGACATGAATCTTGTCATGAAAAACTGCTTTGAATTATAGTCTGTTTTTTCCATTTTATAGCAAAAATTAATTAAAGACTATTAAAGAAATTACAATATAAAATATACTTAATTAAATCTAGTTTTTTCATTTGTAACAACTAATGTTATTCTGCAAATACTGTATATTCAAAAGTTAACACTAATATATATTAAATTTCTTTTATAACTATGTTTAAATAATACTTAATATGCATATTATCGAGGAAAAGTAATATCTGTATTTGTTTTTTTTGTTTTTTGTTTTTTTTAACTTTTTTTAAAAATTTATTTATTATTTATTTATTATTTATTTTTGGCTGTGTTGGGTCTTCGTTTCTGTGCGAGGGCTTTCTCTAGTTGCGGCGAGCGGGGGCCACTCTTCATTGCGGCGCGGGCCTCTCACTATCGCGGCCTCTCTTGCTGCGGAGCACAGGCTCCAGACGCGCAGGCTCAGTAGTTGTGGCTCACGGGCCCAGTTGCTCCGCGGCATGTGGGATCCTCCCAGACCAGGGCTCGAACCCGTGTCCCCTGCATTGGCAGGCAGACTCTCAACCAGTGCGCCACCAGGGAAGCCCCTGTATTTGTTTTATATGCAGGAATTCACTCTATATAAACTTCACCTATAATCTAACCTGCTACTATAAATAAAACATTAACAGGAATACAAATTACCAATATTTGATGCTCTTCAGTAAACAAAGAAAGATATGACTCTATCTCAAAAGAAGGATACATTTTAAAGTCTCACTCACTCTAAAACTAGGGCATTGTTACAATTTTTGTAGTAATTTTTAATATGGAATTATTACCTCACATAGTCTATCATTCATAGAACATAGTAGTTATGAGATCACTCTAGGTGTTCACAGACATACATATTCCTTCACAGAGCATAAACTTCAATAATGGTCTATTATTATTTATATTAATACCAATAATCAAATAACTGATAAAAAATTCTTGATATATTTCTTTGCATATTTGATATTTTTAAACAAACTATGAATAATTAATTCAGGTGGTACTCTGAACCCTGTACATTTACCTCTCATTCCCTTTTAAATCACCTTTAAAAGGAGCAAAAGCATATGATACCATTAGTAAAACTGATACCAGTACTACAAACTAGGATTTCTATCGGAAAGTTAGAGGAATTTTTATACCCTGTTTCGTAGAGAAAATTGAATCGAGTGAGAGGAGATGTCCAACCCACAGTTTACCTCATGGAAAGGAAAAGTGTGCTTAGGAAATAAGAACTTAGGGGAGAGACTTTTCATCCTCAGCAGAACTCCAACACCACTAGTTGAGAACACTGGGAGGGCAGAGGAGCTTCAGGAAAAGTAATGTCTAGACCACCTTTCATTAGCCTAAGTAATTCACCGGGTGCCAGACTACAGTGATAAGATGTAACAGAGGTATTCACGTTCAGTTTAGAGTTGGTACAGACTGCATGCCAGGTAAACTGAGGTACTTGCACAGCTGGATCCTAGTGGCATTAGTTATGCCAGTTAGAGAAGGGGAGGGCTTTCCAAGCCAGCTGTCAACTACAACAACCAACCCAAAATGAGGCTAAAAGACTGACATTACCTCTGTGACAGCTACATCTTGCTTTCATTTTCCTCCTCAGCTTCCCTGACTCCATTCTCCCACTTATTTGCATAAGATTCAGGATCTCTGGTTAAGCAAAGTAAAACAGCAACCGATCTGAACAGTTCCTTCCTTCTTCAACTGTACAGGGAAGATTTGAGCAGAAACCCATGCACTATCTGCAGAACTCATTTAAGTTCAAATATTACACAAATACCTTCTCTTTAAATATTTACAAAGAGAAAAATGATCAAACATAAAAAATTAGAAATTTAAATAAGAAAAATACCAGGAATTGCAACAAATGTCTTAATTTGTAATCTCAGTGAGATTTGAGGGAATGTTGCATATTCATTTCTGGACAGGCAGAGAAAAAGGAATATTCTGATGCGGAAAAATTTTACTAAAGTTGTAAACTATGCTGACTACATTTTAAAGTATGACGGAGACAATGGAACAGTAGACTGCATAACATAGAAGGATGACACAATAAGGTAAAAGATTTTACAAATTCTTCTGGAAGTCAGATAAACGCATAGTATAGAGAGAAAAGGTGATTCCTGAGGAACAGATATATCAACTTACATTTATGCACAACAGAAAATCCAAAAGGAAAATTCAGATGGAGCCAAGAGAATAATAAAAAAAAAGTAAGAAAACTTATTTGCAATCAGGACAGACTGTATTCTTTCAGGTGAATGAATTTACCATATAACAGAAAAATTCATGAAAATACCTATTTATGTTGTTAAATAATAATACCTAATATGATTATTTATTAACAAAACAATATTACAGACATTGTGAGGTTTTAGTAAAATGATTTCTATGGCCTAGATTCCATGATATTTCCACAGTCCAGTTCATCTTTTCTTACTTTATCAAAAAGGTTCAATCAATTCAGCACCATTTAATCACAGACATTTAAAGGATCAAAGTATGTGGGACAAAAAGAAATCCTATAAAGGTATTGTGGTCTTATCCCCTATTTCCTATGCCTGCCTTTGCGTAGAGATCTTACCCCTTCAGAGCTTCTGTCCCTCAGGATGATGTGACTTAGAGAGATGTGGGGTCATGGACTCATTCAGAACAGGGGCTCCCTTTGCCTGTCTTTTTCACCCTGAAAAGAACAAAGGAAAAGCATCACATTTCGGGTCATTATTCTGCCCACCAATCTCTAGCTCTTGGCTTCTAAATACCATTCCCTACCTGAACTGGGCTCCTTGAGAAATGGTTGCTCCCAACGTTAAAGCCGGGAAATATATAAGATAAGCCTTGAACAACTTATGGAAAGGCAAGGAGGTGCTCAAGGAATGATGGTGGCATGTCAAAAGGATAAAACTGAAAGGGCTCCAACCAGCAAAATTAAGAACAATTTGAGCATCAACGTATTTTATAAGAGACTATTACCATTAAATAAAATAGAACACTATGTATCCCTACAGATATAATAAAAACGAAAATTAAGTTTTATGAAGAAAAAGATATATATACTTTCAGTATACTTTCACATGAAATCCTTTTACTTTAGAGGCAGGAAGAGTAACTTTCCAAGCAGAGCCTAGCAGCTACCACCATAATCAAGTGATCGAAGTGATCATCCTCAGTAATTGAATAAAGTGCAATTGAGTATTGTCTGATAGAGTGCAGTAAGACGCAGCATCACAGGGATCCTGAAAATGTTGTCTAGACCAGCACATGGTGAAGTAATAATTTTCCAGGTTTTATTGAGATACAATTGACACATAACATTATGTTAGCTTTAGGTGTACAATATAATGATTTGAAATATGTATATATTGCAAAATGACTACCACAATAATTTAGTCAATATCCTTTACCTCACATAATTAGAATTTTCACTTGTGATGAGAACTTTTAAGATGTACTCTTATGAACTTTCAAATACACAGTATTGTTAACTATACTCTCCATGCTATACATTACATCCCAGAACTCATTTGACTTATAACTGGAAGTTTGTACCTTTTCACCACCTTCACCCATTTTGACAAACCCCTAACCACTGCCTCTGGTAATCACCAATCTGTTCTCTTATCAATGAATTTTTTTTTTAGATTCCACATATAAAAGAGATCATATGATATTTTTCTTTCTCTGTCTGACTTCTTTCACTTAGCACAATAATCTTGCCACAAATGGCAAGATTTCATTCTTTTTTCATTGCTGGGTAATATTCCATTGTATGTATGCATACGCGTGCACGCGCGCGCACACACACACGTATCTTCTTTGTCCGTTTATCTATTGATGGGCACTTAGAATGTTTCCATTTCTTGACTATTGTAAATAATGATGCAATGAAGATAGGGGTTCATTTTCGGGTTAGTGCTTTATTTTCAAAGCAATGTTTTCATTTTCTTTGGATAAATACCCAGGAGTGGAATTGCTGGATCATATGGTAGCTCTATTTTTAATTTTTTGAGGAATCTCCATACTGTTTTTCATAATAACCGCACCGATTTACATTCCCATCAGCAGTGCACGAAGGTTTCCTTTTCTCCACATACTCACCAACACCTATTTATTGTCTTTTTTGATAACAGACATTCTGACAGGTGTGAGGAGATAGCTCATTGTGGTTTTGACTTGCATTTCCTTGATGTTAGTAATGCTGAGCATCATTTCATGTGCCTGTTGGACATCTGTATGTCTTCTTTGGAAAACTGTCTACATTTTTTTCAATAGACTGACTTTTTAAAACAAGTGTCTCAAATGTTTCTTCCAGTTCAAAACATAGTTCTCCTATCTGCTAAGTCTATAATAAAATCATAGTAAGTGAAGATATTGATGGATAAATCAGAACCAGCAAAGGCAGTCCAAAGCACACATGAACAGTCTAAAATGGAGAAAAGCCTTTATCCCTTGGTGGTAACTGGCTCAAAGATAGCAATGTCATGCAAAGTGGGAGTAGGAGGAATGTTTAAAGACAGAGTTAATTGAAAATCTGTCTGCTGAAATATTGTGCCAGTCAGATTGCCCCACACTCAGCCCACTTCTAACCCCTTCCTTTTCCCCATGCACATTAGGCATAAACAGCCCAGCACTAGCTCTAGGCACCCAAAAATAGCACTCCTAAATAATTTTAATTAACTGCATGTGCATAATTAAGATTTCTAAAGTTGCTGGAATGGCTTTCAGTGAAACAGAGTAAAGGTCTCCCCATTTTAGCATCCAAGGAGTGGTTTCCCCTCTACATACCCTAAAGGAGGTAAGCATTCTTCATACATGAACTCCCAGGCCTACTCTGGTAGGAGGAGAGATAACAGAAAAACAGGTATACAAAAAGCAAACAAAATGACAGATTATGTGTATGTGGGTCTATTTCTGGGCTCTCTATCCTGTTTTATCCATCTATCTGTCTACTCTTTCACCAATATTATACTGTCTTGATTACTGTACCTTTACAGTAAGTCTTGATGTCGAGTACTGCCAGTATTTCAACTTTGTTCTTCTCCGCCAATACTGTGTCATCTATTCTGGGTCTTTGTCTGCCCATATAAACTTTAAAATCAGTTTGTCAGTATCTATAAAATACCTTCCTGGGATTTTAATTGGGATTGAGTTGAATCTATAGATCAAGTTTGGAAGAACTGGCATCATGACAATAATGACTATTCCTGTCCATGAACATGTATTGTCCATCCATTTATTTAGTTCTTTGATTTCATTCATCAGAGTTTTGTTGTACTTTTACTGATAATAGACTTAGACCTTATACATACTTTGTTAGATTTAGATCGCAATACTTCATTTTGAGGGGTGCCAGTATAAATGGTACTATGCTTTTCATTTCAAATTCCACTTGTTCATTGCTGGTATAAGAAAATGACTGACTTTTGTATATTAATCTTATGTCCTACAACATTAATACTCGCTTATTAGTTCCAGTATGTTTTTGTTGTGATTCTTTCTCATTTTTTGTAGATTTTTTTTTTATCAATTTGAGGAACTTCCCCTCTACTCCTAGTTTACTAAGAGTTTTTTTCCCCTAATCATAAATGGATGGTGGATTTTGTCATATGCTCTTTCTACACGTATTTATATGATCATGTGAGTTTTCTTTTTTAACCCGCTGATGTGCTGAATTATGTTAATTGATTTCAAATGTTGAACCAGATTTGCATACCTGGGATAAATCCCACTTGGGCATGGTGTGTAATTCTTTTCATATGTTGTTAGATTCATTTTATTAATATTTTGTTGAGGATTTCTCATATATATTCGTAAGTGATATTGATCTGTAGTTTTCTCTTCTTCTAATGTCTTCGCCTGGTTTTGGTGTTAGGGTAATACTGGCCTAATAGAATGAGTTAGGAAATATTTTCCCTGCTTTTATCCTCTGCAAGAGGTTGTAGAGAATTGGTATAATTTCTTCCTTAAATATTTGATAGAAATCACTAGTGAACCCATCTGGGTCTGGTGCTTCCTGTTTTGGAAGCTTATTAATTTATGGTTCAATTTCTTTAATTGATATAGTTCTATTTAGATTGGCTATTTCTTCTTGTGTGAATTTTAGTAGACTGTGTCTTTCAAAGGATTGGTCCATTTCATCTATGTTATCAAATGTATGGGCATAGAATAGTTCAGAATGTTCTTTATAATGCATTTAATGTCCATGGGATCTGTGTTCCCTCTTTCATTTCTAATATTAGTCATTTATGTCCTCTCTTCTTTCTTTCCTTAGTTAGCCATCTACAGGCATATTGATTTTATTGATGTATCCAAAGAACCAGCTTTTGGTTTCATTGATTTTTCTCTATTGATTTTCTGCTTTCAATTTCACTGATTTCTGCTCTAATTCCTATTATTTCTCTTCTTCTGGTTACTTTAATCTGCTCTTCCTTTTTAATTTCCCAAGGTGGAAGCTTAGATGAGGTTTTGCTAAAACATGTAAAAGAAAACAACTTCTTTTATAAATTCTGCTTGAAATAATAAATATACATTTATAATTTCAAAGCTCTAAAGATGTAGCTAATTTAGAAGGCTACATTTCTCATACTGAAAAACAAACAAAACAAAAATACTAACTTACACACATTTTTAAAAGTTAGTGAGACTTTAAAATAATAATATACATTTCATAGCCATTACAGACATAAAACTTGGGTGACTAGACTGTACTACTTTCAGAAAAACAGTCTTAGGATTCCCCTGGTGGTCCAGTGGTTGAGATTTTGCCTTCCAACAGAGGGGGTGTGGGTTCGATCCCTGGTCAGGGAGCTAAGATCCCACATGCCTCGAGGCCAAAAAACCATAACATAAAACAGAAGCAATATTGTAACAAATTCTATAGACTTTTAAAAATGGTCCACATCAAAAAAAAAAATCTTTAAAAAGAAAAACACAGTCTGTTCAATTTACCTTCCCTAGTGCAAAGCACAGTACTTGATATCATAGAAGCCTGATAAATATTTACTGAATGAAAGTCAATCTTAACCTCCAACTCAGAACATATGTGCCAAATGTCTCATTATATTGTATTTACCCACTGTGAATACAGATGGAATAAATCCCACAGATATATTTATCTGGATTATATAATAGTGGATATATATATATTTGGTAATCCTCATCTAACTCTGAATACCTATGAATAAATTTTGCTGTTATGATTTAACAGAGCTGTACCTATAAGAGTTACGTATATATTATCTCAAGTTAATTCTTCAAGACTTATATAGAGGCAATTTAGAAAATTTCTAGCCTGTTAGCCTTGCTTGATTAAAGTTAATTTCTTAGCAACTAAATTCAAAGAAACAGTAACAGCAAAATATAAATAAATAAATAGCATTCATGTTTGTCGTTACAGTGGCCAGTTTTAATGAAATCAATAAATAAATTAAGATATCCCAGAGGGTACAGGCAGTAAATAAACAGAAATAGATTAATATCAAAGAGCAACCTGACTTCACATATAAACTTCCCAAATCTTTCAGATTTTTAACTGGTGGAAATGAAAAGCACCTTCCAATTGTAAATATGATATTTTCAGCCATAAATAAAGATTGCAGGTAGTATAATTTAAATTCTATGTAAGAAATGTAGCTAGTTAGTGCATAGTGTTCATCTTCCCAAGGTGATAAATTAATCTTCTAGTTTGTCTGGTTAACTATAATTCCTCCCACTGATATAAACTTCTCATTTAATCTGCCAAATCTTATGCTAAGGTATAGCTTAATAAAAAAATTTAAAAGGGTGAGAAAAAAAGAATACATTAGCAATAAATCAGAGCATATGATCTACACCTCGTAGGTAATAACGATTACAACACCTAACATATATTGAGCATTTAGTACATATTAGACATGTACTAAGATCCCACGTGCCGCGGAGCAACTAGGCCCGTGAGCCACAACTACTGAGCCTGCGCGTCTGGAGCCTGTGCTCCACAACAAGAGAGGCCGCGATAGTGAGAGGCCTGCGCACCGCGATGAAGAGTGGCCCCCACTTGCCGCAACTAGAGAAAGCCCTCACACAGAAACGAAGACCCAACACAGCCAAAAATAAATTAATTAATTAATTTAAAAAAAAACACGTACGTAAAAAAAGTATATATGTACCTTAACTTAAAAATAATTTATTCCAGAAAACACTAACCATCATCTGACAACACAGGGTTGCCACAAACGTACACAAATATGTATAAAATAGATAACTAACAAGAACCTGCTGTATAGCACAGGGAACTCCACTTCGCTGTACAGTAGAAACTAACACAACATTGTAAAACAACTATACCCCAATAAAAAAATAAAAACTAAAATAAAAAAAAATCACAGTACCTGCAAAGCCCAATAAAACAAGGTATGTATGCAGAATAATACCTTCTTCTGTAGTTTGTGCTGAAAGATAGGTGCAAGAATAATGACTACAGCATAGTTATCACTTATAAAATTATAAAAATAATTTATAATTGTGAAAAATTGAAAATAAAGTACACCTATATTATTAGATCAATGATACAGTTCTGCATTAAAGGCCTGGAGATTTCTAAGATGTATCGTCAGAGAACAGTTTGTATAAAATAATTCTATTTATGTAAAAAAAAAAAAAAACTACGTATAGGTATATATACACTTTTGTAACATATATTTTATATAAATAACATTTACTGAGTGCTTACTCTGTGGCAGGCACCAATTTAAACGCTTTACATATTTATCTTCCTTAATCCTCATAAAAATGTTATGGGGTAGATACTATTACTATCCTCATTTTACACATTAAAAATGAGGCACAGAGACTGTCAGGTAACTTTCACAATATCACAAGAGGTAAGTGGATGAGAAGGGATTCAAACCAAAGTGCCTTGGTTTTTCTCCCTTCTTTTTCCATCTTATTTTCTCAATTTTTCTCTCTGTTCCCCTCCCTTCCAAGGCCCTTCTTTTCTCCTCCCACCTACCTCTCTTAGTTAAATATTCAGATGTCTGTTAACCATGGTTGACTGTAATGGGAAGAAAAACAGGAAGTGAAGAGGGCAAGGTTTCACTTTTTTCTCCATATTTGGCTTTATTGTTTGGAAGATCATGTGTTACTTTTGTAAATAAATATTTTTAAAAAAAATCAATGACAACATTTCAGTTCAATTTAAGAAGGATGTATTTATTGCACGCTTATGTGCCAGCCTTAGGGCAGAAAATTTAACATTCTACACACCTGGTCTCTCTGACTCTTCAACTAGTTAAAAATATCATTTGACATAAAGAAAGAGGCAGTGGGGTCAGATAAAGATGGCAGGGTAGAAGGACATGGAGCTTACTTCCCCTCCACAAACACATCAAAAATACATTTACATGTGGCAAAATTCTCATGGAAAAGTAACTGGAGACTGGAAGAAGAACTCCTACACAATCAAAGCTGAAAGAAAGATTTCCACGTACCCTGGTAGGACAGAAAAAAGGCATAAGGTCAGGACCTCTGCCCCTGGAAGGGTATGAAAGGAAGAGAAGGTCTGCATGGGCAGACCCTTGCCCTAAGGGAGTGAGTGGCTTGAGCCACAGACTGGGCATCCCATCCTGGGGCCTTACACAGAGGAGACCAGCCCCCTTGACTGATGGGAGAACCCACTGGGACAGACTGAAGACCTGGAGAATCCTAGACTCCACTCGTAAAGAGTGTGTAGGTGTTGGCTTGCCAACAAACAGGACAGAGAGAGCTCTGCACTGGCAGCTGCCACCTTGACCCACTTTCCAATCTGAACGGGGCAAACACCCCTGTCCTGCTCATCCCACACCACAGCTTGGTGGTCCACAGACAGGTCTTGGGAGCAAACGTGATCTAGAGACACAGAGATGGCATGGGGACAGGAGTGTGTTCTGGGTGTGGGTGGTACCAGTGTTGGCGCTAGCTTAATCAGCGCCCCAGAAGCAGCCCAGATCTCTGACACCAACACAGCTGCTTCAATTCCTGCAGCTACAGTGCCCTGACCCTCAGCCCAAGCCCAGAGAACATTCCAGCCATGCCCACTCCAGCCTTGCACTAGATCTAGGGCAACAACGTGGGAAGGGATGAGACACTGGGCTTTGTCTGAGCAGAGCTGTGGACACCTACGCAGGCAGCCTGTTGGACCTCTGTAAGCGCATAAGCCTCACTTACTTTAGCACCCCCCTCCTTTGGGTCAAAACACTGCTCAAAGTGAACAGAGCCAGCTCGAGCCTAACCCTCAGGGCTTCTGCTCCAGCAACTGAGGAGCAGACCTCACCCTTGACTGCTGGGCAACAGCCATGAAGGAGACAGGAAGTCCTGCCTCACAACCTGCACAGGCTTTAGACCCTCCAACATCAACCATACCCCCTAGCAAGGTGATACTGGCCAACACACCTTGAGGGAAGAGATGGCTGGTGTTCACATCAAACCCAGCCCTTGTACCAAAGATATCAGACACAAGCAGTTTACATAGGGATGCTCCCACATGAAAACACCCCCTCAAGACAACAACCAGTAAGTTTCCCCTAAAATGAAAAGAAAGAGGAACTACTCCCAATTGAAAGGGCAAGAGAAAAACCCGGAAAAAAATAAACAGAGATCATTAGTCTACCAGACACTGAACTGGACACCAAACTAGAACAAATAATCCTAAAATTCGTAAGAACCACAAAAGACCCTGAATTGCCAAATCAATCCTTAGAAAAAGGAATAAAGCTGCAGGTGCCACCCTCCCAGACCTCAGACTATACTAAAAAGCTACAGTAATCAAAACAGCACGGCTTTGGCACAAAAACAGACCCATAGATCAATGGAACAGAAGAGAGATCCCAGAAATAAACCCATACATCTACGGTCAATTAATCTATGACAAAGGAGGCAAAAGTATACAGTGGAGAAAAGACAGTCTCTTCAACAAGTAGTGCTGGGAAAACATGACAGCTACATGTAAAACAATGAAATTCAAACAGTCCCTCACACCATATACAAAAATAAACTCAAACTGTTTTAAAGACCTAAATTTAAGACATGACACTATATGGGACTTCCATGGTGATCCAGTGGCTAAGGCTCCATGCTCCCAATGCAGGGGGCCCAGGAACAACCCCTGGTCAAGGAACTAGATCCCACATGCCATAACTAAGAGCTCACATGCCGCAACTAAAGATCCCACATGCTGCAACTAAGACCTGGCGCAGCCAAATAGATAACTAAAAAATAAAGAAAATTAAAGAAAAAAAAAAAAGACATGACACCATAAAATCCCTAAAAGAGAACATAGGCAAAACACTCTTTGACAAAAACCCTAGCAATATTTTGTTAGATCAGTCTCCCAAGGCAAACAACAAAAAGCAAAAACAAACAAATGGAACCTAATTAAACTTAAAAGCTTTGCCCAGAAAAGGAAACCATCAACAACACAGAAAGACAACTTATGGAATGGGAGAAAATATTTGCAAATGATATGACCGACAAGGGGGTTAATATCTAAAATATACAAACAGCTCATACAACTCTATATCCAAAAAACAAACAAATCAAAAAATGGGCAGAAGACTTGAAGAGACATTTTTCCAAAGAAGACATACAGATGGCCAACAGGTACATGATAAGATGCTCAACATCACCAATTATTAGAGAAATGCAAATCAAAACCACAAAGAGGTTTCACCTCACACCTGTTAGAACGGCTATAACAAATGCTGGACAGGGCATTGAGAAAAGGGAACCCTCCTACACTGTTGATGGGAATGTAAAGTGGTGCAGCCACTATGAAAAGCAGTATGGAGGTTCCTTAAAAAACTAAAAATAAAACTACCATATGATCCAGCAATTCCACTCCTGGGTATATATCTGGACAAGAAAGGAAACAGTAGTTTGAAAAGATACAAGCAACCCAATGTTCACAACAGCACTATTTACAATAGCCAAGATATGAAAGCAACACAAGTGCCCATCAACATATGACTGGATTAAGAAGATGTGGTACATACATATAATGGAATATTATCCAGCCATAAAAAAAGAATGAAATATTGCCATTTGCAACAATGTGGATTTACCTAGATAATATGCTTAGTGAAATAAGTCATACCGAGAAAAGCAAGTCTTATATGATACCACTTATACATGGAATCTAAAAAACAATACAAATGAACATGTACACAAAACAGAAACAGACTCACAGACATAGAAAACAAACTTATGGTTACCAAACCAAACGGGAGAGGGAGGGGGAGAGTGACAAATTAGGAATATGAGATTAATAGATACAAACTACTATACATAAATACATAAGCAACAAGGATATACCATATAGCACAGGAAATTAACCCAATATCTTGTAATAACCTATAATAGAATATAATCTGTAAAATAACTGAATCATTATGAGGTACACTTGAAACTAACACAATATTATAAATCATTTATACTTGAATAAAAAAAAGAAATTATAAATTTAAAAATAAAAGTTTCACCTCACCAAAAAAGAAAAAAGAAAAAAAAAAGGGGGAGAGAGCATGAGCAAGAAAGGGACCACAAAGAAAAACAAGCTTAATCGGTCCTCATTTGTACCCTTAACAGCCCCTGCTCCCCCATTTTGAAGCAACAGGATTCTAAGTGATGGAGGTCAAGGCCAGAATCAAGGAAGTTCCCCAGACCCAGCACCGAGAGCCCACCCAGGAGGCGGCCACTCCCCTGTTAATGACTTCCCAAGTTCCAGCTGGTGGCCACGTCCCAGTTCCTTGAGGCCCTGAACCTCAGAACCAACATTTTTGGAGACTCTCTGGGATCAAGAAAGGGAGCTGAGAGGCTCTCTGGCCTCTAACCTCACCAGGGCGGCAGTCTCACCTCGAGGTCTCAGACCCTCCAGCAGCGACTTGGTCCTCAGGGGAGGAGAACCACTGGACCCCCGACCTCAGCTCTCTGGGTTCCGACTGCTCGGAACCGCAGCAGAGGCAGGGCGAACGCGCAGGAGCTGGAGGGCTGGCCGGTGGCGGCGGGGTGCGAGGCGGGGCTTAGCGTTGGCTTCACAGGGCGGGGCCTGGGGTCCCAGGGCCTCTGGAGGCGACTTCAGAAGCAGAGCAGGGACTCAGCGAGGGGCCCAACTGGCCCAGCAGTATCCCGGCCGGTCCCAGAACTTTCCAAGGCTTTCCTGCCTAAAACAGCCTTGTAGGCTGGTCTTCGCTTAGTCCGTCTCTTCCCAGCGCGCAGCCGCGCTGGATCATAGCCAGGACCTGGGCTCAGGGGTATCTGCCAGCATTTGGGGGTCTTAGAAGGGACGATTAATAGAGCCTGCTAGCTGTCGTTGAACAGTAAGTATTAATGAGGAGTGTGGCTGGAGCCAAAACTATTCTAGGCACGCTGGAACACCAGAAGAATTGGGAAGACAGGCGGTTTATTGGCATAGAAGCTAAAGTCATTAGTTCAGGAGTCCACCTGCCTGACTTGAACCTGCCTCTACTACTTAATATCTGTGGACTCCCAGGCAGTTTCTTCCTACGTGTTCCTTCCGTGGCTCATCTCTGAAACTGGGTAACTTTACAAGAGTTAGAGTATGAAGTATAACTTCATCTGGCACTGCAGAATGTACTCAGTAAATGTTAGATTTATTATTTATAATATTTGAGCAAGTCCCTGCTCCTCCAAGCTCACTGTCTGGTTCCGTGTGGTTTTATTTAGACAGTTATTCCTGGAAATTCTGGCATGGCCACTTCCCCAAAGGCGATAACTGATTCTCCTCGTTTAGCAATTTGAAATACTTAGTACAGGTGTCACTTGCTTAGTGTGAAGTGTCAGGTGATTCAGGGTTCTCTTTTTCTTCCTGGAACATTCTTAATAACAGAACTTTCTCTTAATACCGCCCTGGCGAGTATGACAATTGTAGGGCTTTGAATACTGAACAAACACATGGAAATGAAAAAAAAAATGAAATGGGAAAATGAGTGGGTTTCTGCAATTGGATAGAAGTGTCACAAAAAACGGCTGAGTCACAGATTAGCCAGCCTTCACAGCCATAAGGGAGCTGTTCTTTCTGACTGAAGGGAGTGAAATAATACTATGCACATTGTTGAATCAACGAGCACTTAATCTCACACAAGATTAAGTGTCTTGTCCTGACAAGACAGGCCATGCTCTGACCTTTGAAAGTTTAGAGAGACAGGAAACCTGTAAGAACTGTTCCCTGTCCGCCTCTTCATCCTCATGTCTAATGATCTCTCCTTCTGTGCTCTGTGACCCACAGATCTTTATTCCCTTGAATGAGCCAAGCTCCCTCCCTCCAGCCTCAGAACTGCTACCTATACAATTCCCCCTGCCTCTAATACCTCACCCCATCCAAATACACACCTCGTAGCCTGGTTGATTTTAAACTGCCTTTGGCTCTCAGATCTGACTTTCTGACAACCCCACCACACTATCTCAATTAGTGCCTCCATAACTCTTTTTATGGAACCATTACTTTTATTTATAGCACCAAGAGTATTTGTAATACTATATTTAACTGGCCAGATATGGCTAGACTAGATGAATAAAGGAATATGCCGTGTGTGAGTGTATAGCTTCAGAGCACCTTGTTTCAATCGTCATATTTTACTTACAAATCTGTAGACAATGTATTAATATGAGGTCTTCTTTTTCAGAACTCTTTAAATCATGGACAACGAAAGTAAGTACTTTGTTTACCTTCCTCCCTATAATGTTAATCCTGTTCTTAACAGGTTTTTGTCATTATGTTTTATTCGGCTTCTGAAAGGACACAATTTGCTTTGTGTTGTTTATGCTACAAAATCTAATGGCTAGTTCAGTAATTGGACCATAGAGAAGATGTAGACAAAAGTCCCTTATTTTCCCTTTAAAAAAATCTTAAGAGTAACCTAAGAAATTCTAATTTTATTGGGAAATAAATTATATAATTATCAATATTCCATCCAGATAAGTTTTCCCTATTCCGTGTATATTTTATATACATAAAGTTTATTCAAATCATACTAATTAACAGATAATGAATTTAATATGTCAGTTCATTGTTTAAAATCCTCAGATATATCCCCAATATATATTTCATAACATACACAAATATATAGGTTTAAATAAATAACAATTATTATGTTCAGGCCCTTTGTCTCTCAGGAAAATTCTAACTAAGGTGGATATTGATCAAGCATGTAATATAAGACCTTCTCTTTTTAAAATTCTAAGGTTCTAAAGAGAAAACCAATATATATTAGGGGAATATGTTAGGAACAAAATCCTGAGAAAAACAAAGTTAGAGGACTGATGCTGCCCAAAATCAAGACTTACTATAGCTACAGTATCAAGACAGTATGGTAGCTGCAAAAGAATAGGCAAATATTTTTGTCACTGAAACAGAATAGAGAGCCCATAGTTAGATACCCATAAATATAGTCAACTGACCTTTGGCAAAGGAGCAAGGCATACAAGGGAACAAAGTCTCTTCAACAAATAGTGCTGGAGCAACTGGACATCCATGTGCAAAAAAAGTGAATCGAGACACTGACCTTACACCCTTCACAAAAATTAACTCAAAATGCATTATAGACCTAAATGTAAAAACTGAAACTATAAAATCCCTAGAAGATGACATAGGAGAAAATCTAGATAATTGTGGGTATAGTGATGCCTTTTTTTTACAACACCAAAATCACAACCAATGAAAGAAATAATTGATAACCTGGACTTCATTAAAATCAAAAACTCTGCCCTGCGAAAGACAATATCAAGAGTATTAGAAGACAGGACACATACTAGGAGAAAATATTTGCAAAGACACATCTGATAAAGGACTATATACAAAATATACAAAGTATTCAAGCTCAATGACAACAACAAAATCCTATGAAAAATGGGCCAAAGAATTGAAAGGACTGACCTCATGAAAGAAAATATACAGATGACAATAAGTATGTCACTTATTAGTGGCCAAAACCCAGAACACTGATAACACCAAATGCTGGCGAGGATGTGGAGCAATAAGAAGTCTCATACGTTTCTGGTTGGAATGCAAAATGGTGCAGCCACTTTGGAAGATAGTTTGGCAATTTCTTACAAAACTAAATATGTTCTTACCATACAATCCATATATCACACTCCTTGGTATTTACCCAAATGTGTTGAAAAATCCACACAAAATCCTGGTGTATGTGTGTCTGTCTTCTGTCCCTATATGTGTATTTATCATACAAGTGCATTTTATTGAAAGCCCAATAATGAAATTGGTAGCCTAGTTCTTGATTTTTTTGTTTGATGTACTATCATAAATATCATAAAAGTAATTTTTATTTATACAGGATAGTAAAGATGTAGAGGTGATAAAAAAAGTAGTGAGTTTACATTTAGCTAATGAAATATAAAGCTACACATAAATTAAACCCCAAAATACACATATTTAATAAAAGATTTTATTGATTCTCCATCTGTTCTGAAAATTGTGGTCACGTAATCATATTTAGGAGATTTATCCCTGGAAGTGTTTGATTCATTTATTATCTGGGGTTAATTGAATTCATTGAGAGCCACAGAAGAGGTGACTGCTTAAACCCAGAAGCTGCAACCAAGAGAAATATAGCTACCTGGGATAATTTTCATTTTTATTTTGTAACATATGTGAAAGCTTTACTTTTGTATGCATGCTGAATCATGCCTTTCCTTTGTAAGAAAAGTAATTGAGTCATATCACTACAAACTAGGGAATACATTATTTCTTTTGAACCACTGCATATAAAATGTCACAAAACTTCATTTAGAAAAATGCAGTTTTCAAAATTACCAGAACTTTACCAACTGGCAAAGTTCATGGTGTACCAGATTTTCAAGTAGGCAGGGACCTAGGGACCTAGAATCAAAAGGAATCTTGTGCCAATACCACGCTGTTTTGATTACTGTAGCTTTGTAGTACAGTCTGAAGTCAGGGAGATTGATACCTCCAGTTATTTACTCTTTTCTCAAGATCGCTTTGGCAATTTCAGGTCTTTTGTGATTCCATATAAATTTTAGGATTATTTGTTCTAGTTCTGAGAAAACTGTCATGGGTGTTTTGATAGGGATTGCATTAAATCTGTAGATTGCTTTGGGTAGTATGGCCATTTTAAGAATATTAATTCTTCCAATTGAAGAGCACAGGATATCTTTCCACTTCTTTGAGTCATCTTCAATTTCCTTCTTCAGTGTTTTTAGTTTTCAGAGTATAAGTCTTTCACCTCCTTGGTTAAGTTTGTTCCTAGGTATTTTATTTTATTTTATGTGATTTTTAAATGGGATTTTTTTTTTACTTTCACTCTCTGATAGTTCATTATTAGTGTATTAAAAAGTAACAGATTTCTATACATTAATCTGTTGTATCCTGCAACTTTAATGAATCATTTATTCTAGTAGTTTTTTAGTAGAGACTTAAGGGTTGTATATATATATCATGTCATCTGCAAATAGTGACAGTTTTACTTCCTCCCTCCCAATTTAGATATCTTTTATTTCTTTTCTTGTCTGATTATTGTGGCTAGGACTTCTGATACTATATTAAATAGAGGCATCAAGAGTGAGCATGCTTGCCTCATTCCTCAATTTAGGATAAACACTTTCAGCTTTTTACCATTCAGTATGAAGTTAGCTGTGAGTGTGTCATAAACTGCCTTTATTATGTGGAGATATGTTCACTCTATACCAACTTTGATGAGAGTTTTTATCATAAATGGATGGTGAATTTTGTCAAATGCTTTTCCAGCGTCTATTGAGATTTATTCCAGGGATGCAAGATGGTTCAATATTCACAAGTCAATCAGTATGATACACTACATTAGCAGAAGGAAGGATAAAAATCACATGATCATCTCAATAGCCAATATTTTGTAATAACTTTTAATGGGGTATTATCTATAAAAATACTGAATCACTGCTGGACACCTGAAACAAATATAATACTGTAAAACAATGATATTTCAATTTAAAAAAAGGAATCTTATTGGCAGAAAGGGTATATGCATTTTGTATACTGCTCTGAGCAAACAAATCTGCTTGGGTTCTGAATGGTTTGTCTAGACAGAAAACTCCCAGTGGGGCCTGGACCTCATCCAGATGTTTGCACTTAAAAGAATGTGCAGTAGAAAAATTTTAAGGCTTTAAGGTGGTATATCTCAACCATGCCTTCACTTAAGTATTAAGCAGAAGCTCTTAAAAACACCAGTACCAGGGCATTATGCCAGGAAAATTAAATCAGAAACTCTAGTTGTGGGACCCAGGGATTGGTAAGTTTTAATTCCTCAGGTGATTATAATGTGCAGCCAGGGCTGAGAACTGTTGCTTTAAATTCTTACACAGTTGCTGTTTGAAGAGTGATTAGCAAGTCTATAATATCTATCCAAAGCACTTGGAGAATGATTTAATCTACCCATGTAGAATTACAGCAGGTGATACATAATTAAAAATGGTTATAATCAAACTTGAAAGTTTATGAGAAAAATGGCTCAGTTTTATATTTCTTAAGTCCAAGGCCACATATAGCTCATCTCTTAGAGGGAAGGTGATGCTAACAATATTATAGGTTAAAACTGACAACTTACTGTGTCTGAGGCATTGTTCTAAGTGCCTAATTTAGATTAACTCAATTCTCAGACAATCTTATGGGGTAAATATTATTAACTATCCCCATTATTCAGGTAGAAAAAAAGGCATAGAGTCATTGGATCATGCTTCAGTTTCTGACTTCTGTACCTAATAGTTGTGTGGTAGTCTTTGTTTTTTCTTAACGTCTTTATTGGATTATAATTGCTTTACAATATTGTGTTAGTTTCTGCTGTATTACAAAGTGAATCAGCTATAGGTATACATATATCCCCATAACCCCTCCCTCTTGCGTCTCCCTCCCACATTCTCTATCCCACCCCTCTAGGTAGTCACAAAGCACGGAGCTGATCTCCCTGTGCTATGTGGCTGCTTCCCACTAGCTATCTCTTTTACATATGGTAGTGTACATATGTCAATGCCACTCTCTCACTTCATCCCAGCTTACCCTTCCCCCTCCCCGTGTCCTCAAATCCATTCTCTACGTCTGCATCTTTACTCCTGTCCTGCCCCTAGGTTCTTCAGATACACTTTTTTTTTTTTTTAGATTCCATATATACATGTTAGCATATGGTATTTTTTTTTCTCTTTCTGACTTACTTCACTCTGTATGACAGAATCAAGGTCCATCCACCTCACTACAAATAACTCAATTTCGTTTCGCTTTATGGCTGAGTAATATTCCATTGTATATATGTGCCACATCTTCTTTATCAATTAATCTATTGATGGACACTTAGGTTGCTTCGAAGTCCTGGCTATTGTAAATAGTGCTGCAATGAACATTGTGGCACATGACTCTTTTTGAATTATGGTTTTCTCAGGGTATATGCCCAGTAGTGGATTGCTGGGTCATAAAGTAGTTTTATTTTTCATTTTCTAAAGAACCTCCATACTGTTCTCCATAGTGGCTGTATCAATTTACATTCCCACCAACAGTGCATGAGGGTTCCCTTTTCTCCACACCCTCTCCAGCATTTATTGTTTATAGATTTTTTTAATGAGGGCCATTCTGACCAGTGTGAGGTGATACCTCATTGCAGTTTTGATTTGCATTTCTCTGATGATTAGTGATGTTGAGCATCCTTTCATGTGTTTGTTGGCAATCTGTATATCTTCTTTGGAGAAATGTCTATTTAGGTCTTTTATCCATTTTTGGATTGGGTCGTTTGTTTTTTTTCATATTGAGCTGTATGAGCTGCTTGTATATTTTGGAGATTAATGCTTCGTCAGTTGCTTCGTTTGCAAATATTTTCTCCCATTCTGAGGGTTGTCTTTTCATCTTGTTTATGGTTTCCTTTGCTCTGCAAAAACTTTTAAGTTTCATTAGGTCCCATTTGTTTATTGTTGTTTTTATTTCCATTTCTCAAAGAGGTGGGTCAAAAAGGATCTTGCAGTAATTTATGTCATAGAGTGTTCTGCCTATGTTTTCCTCTAAGAGTTTTATAGTGTCTGGCCTTACATTTAGGTCTTTAATCCATTTTGAGTTTATTTTTATGTATGGTGTTAGGGAGGATTCTAATTTCATTCTTTTACATGTAGCTCTCGAGTTTTCCCAGCACCGCTTATTGAAGAGGCTGTCTTTTCTCCATTGTATATTCTTGCCTCCTTTATCAAAGATAAGGTGACCATATGTGCATGGGTTTATCTCTGGGCTTTCTGTTCTGTTCCATTGATCTGTATTTCTGTTTTTGTGCCTGTACTGTCTTGATTACTGTAGCTCTGTAGTATAGTCTGAAGTCTGGGAGCCTGATTCCTCCACCTCCATTTTTCTTTCTCAAGATTGCTTTGGCTATTAGGGGTCTTTTGTGTTTCCATACAAACTGTGAAATTTTTTGTTCTAGTTCTGTGAAAAATGCCATTGGTAATTTGATAGGGATTGCATTGAATCTGTAGATGGCTTTGGGTAGTATAGACATTTTCACAATGTTGATTCTTCCAATCCAAGAACATGGTGTATCTCTCCATCTGTTTTTATCACCTTTAATTTCTTTCATCAGTGTCTTATAGTTATCTGCATACAGGTCTTTTGTCTCCTTAGGTAGGTTTATTCCTAGGTATTTTATTCTTTTAGTTGCAGTGGTAAATGGGAGTGTTTCCTTAAATTCTCTTTCAGGTTTTTCATCATTACTGTATAGGAAAGCAAGAGATTTCTGTGCATTAATTTTGTATCCTGCTACTTTACCAAATTCATTGATTAGCTCTAGTAGTTTTCTGGTAGCATTTTCAGGATTCTCTATGTATAGTATCATGTCATCTGCAAACAGTGACAGTTTTACTTCTTCTTTTACACTTTGGATTCCTTTTATTTCATTTTCTCCTCTGAATGCTGTGGCTAAAACTTCCAAAACTGTGTTGAATAACAGTGGTGAGAGTGGGCAACCTTGTCTTGTTCCGGATCTTAGTGGAAATGATTTCAGTTTTTCACCACTGAGGACGATGTTGGCTGTGGGTTTGTCATATATGGCCTTTATTATGTTGAGGAAAGTTCCCTCTATGCCTACTAGTCTCTAGTTATTTTTTTATTTCCTCTTTGATTTCATCAGTAATCCATTGGTTGTTTAGTAGCATATTGTTTAGCCTCCACATGTTTGTGGTTTTTGCTGGTTTTTTTCTTGTATTTGACTTCTAGCTTCATAGTGTTGTGGTCAGAGAGATGCTTGATATGATTTCAATTTTCTTAAATTTACCGAGGCTTAAAACCCATGCACCTACAGTCAGTTAATCTACAACAAAGGAGATAAGAATGAATACACAACAGAGAAAAAGTCTCTTCAATAAGTGGTACTGTACAGCCACATGTAAAAAAATGAAATTAGAACATTCTCTAATACCATACAGAAAATAAAATGGATTAAAAACCTAAATGTAAGACCCGATATTACAAAACTCTTAGAAGAAAACATAGGCAGAACACTCTTTGACATGAATCGCAGCAATATCTTTTTGAATCCACCTCCTAGAGTAATGGAAATGAAACAAAAACAAATAAATGGGACCTAATCAAACTTAAAAGCTTTTGCACAGCAAGGAAACCATAAACAAAATGAAAAGATAACTCACAGAATGGGAGAAAATATTTGCAAATGATGTGACCAACAAGGAATTAATCTCCAAAATATACAAACAGCTCATGCAGCTCAATATAAAAAAAAAAAAAAAATCAGAAAATGGCAGAAGATAGAAATAGACATTACTCCAAAGAAGACATACAGATGGCCAAAAAGCACATGAAAAGATGCTCAACATAGCTAATTATTAGAGAAATGCAAATCAAAACTACAATGTGTTTATCACCTCACACCGGTCAGAATGGCCATCATCAAAAAGTCTTCAAACAATAAATGCTGAAGAGGGTGTGCAGAAAAGGGAACCTTCCAACACTGTTGGTGGGAATGTAAATTGGTGCAGCCACTATGGAGAACAGTATGGAGGTTCCTTAAAAAACTAAAAATAGAGCTACTGTATGATCCAGCAATCCCACTCCTGAGCATATATCCAGAGAGAACAATAATCTGAAAAGATGCATACACCCCAATGTTCATTGCAGCACTATTTACAATAGCCAAGACATGGAAGCAACCTAAATGTCCATCGACAGAGGAATGGATAAAGATGATGTGCTACATATATACAATGGAATATTGCTCAGCCATAAAAAAGAATGAAGTAATGCCATTTGCAGCAACATGGATGGACCTAGAGATTATCATACTAAATGAAGTAAGTCAGACAGAGAAGGACAAATATCATGATTTCACTTATATGTGAAATCCAAAAAAATGGTACAAATGGACCTATTTACAAAACAGAAACAGACTCACAGACTTAGAAAACAAACTTATAGTTACCAAACAGGAAAGGTTGGGGGGGGGGATAAATTAGGAGATTGGGATTAACATTTATACACTTCTATAGATAAAATAGATAATCAACATGGACCTATTTACTGTATAGAACAGGGAACTCTACTCAATACTCTGTAACAACGTATATGAGAAAAGAATCTGAAAAAGTATAGATATATGTATATGTATAACTGAATCACTTTGCTGTATACCTGAAACTAAAACAACATTGTAAATCAACCATATTCCAATATAAAATAATTTTTTTTAAATCCCAGTGCACAGTACTCCTAAAAACTTTGTAATATATAAATCAAACCATGGAACTCACTCTTCTGCTTAAAATCATGTAAGGCCTGTCAATCGCATTTAAAATAAAATACAGACTCCTGATTTAGCAGCTCTCAAGATGAACTGATCCCATGTCTTTATGTCTTTACAGACAGTTGTTTCTCTTCTTCTTCTTCCTTATAAGGTCCTTAAACATGCCAAATTCATTCCTAAAGTCAGAGACTTTTGCATTTGGTTTTCCTTCCTCCTGGAATATTTCTCATCAGATCTTCACACAAAGTTTTTCCCTTCTTATATATTAGGTCTCAACATAAATTGTATCCATCCAAAGAAACTGATTCATGCCTTTCCCTCTCCTCCATGTATTTTGCCCATCAGTTCGATCTGAAATCTTTTTTTAAAAATTTACATTTTGTTTCCCAGAAGTCATCTGTAAGCTCCCTGAGAGCAGGTTGCCTTGTTGATAGCTGTATCCTCAGATTCAAGAACAGAGTCACATTATAAATCATCTGGAAATATCTATTCATTGTAGAAGGAATGAATTATAAAGATATATTTAAAAAGGCATTTGTGTGAGGTTTAGTCTCTCTTCTAAGTCTTACTTTTTAATGGTATATGTATTTTGTCATCTGTGTTCCACTTTAATATATTTACAAATTGCCTATTCTAAGTATTAAGTTTTTCATAGCCTTTACATTAAAATACAGTCCTTTGAAATTACATTCCATTCTTATGAAATTGCTATTTTGTGTACTGTACATATAAGCTTAAGAAGTGTTATTGTAATCACAAATTCACATGGAATACAGAGTATACACTTATTAAATTTCTTCCCATACTGTGCTTATTAAATACTTAAGACAATTTATCCTGTTGTGCTTTTTACCTTCCTTGGTTCTCAAATCCTATTTTCTGGAGAGCTGAGTGTGCAAAATTGTGAAGTTTAAATTTGTAACTTAAGAATCATAATTTAAAATTTTTTAATGTACAGGGTCTTGGGAATAGAATACACCATGGATTAAACCCCCAGGCAAATTGTTAAGCCAGACAAGTATCTGACAATACTAGATGGAATGACATGCCTTTACCTCTATACCAGGGTTCTCAATAGCAGCACTATAGTATTTGGGGATGGATAATTCTGTTTCTACAGGGTGCTGTTCTGAGCATTTTACAGTATTTAACAGCATTCCTGGCCTCTATCCACCAGGTGCCAGTATCACTCTCTTCTGCAGTTGGGACAACAAAAACATCTCCAGACCTTGACAAATATCCCTTGAGGAAGCAAAACCACTGCCAATTCTATACATATAGGAAGTGGCATTTGTTAGAATTCCAGAATTATCATTTTTTACAGGGTGGTTTTGTGCTAGAAATGCTGGCTCAAAGCCATTATATTGGGCCTTTTACCCAATGCTATCTCTTATTTCCATGAAAACATTCTAGAATCTTTATGTACATGACTCTAGATCATTGTTGATTTTTTTTCCAGTTTCTTAGGTTTCATGCATATTTTCATCTGAATTTTGAACAGTAAGAATAAGGCTGTGGGCCAACTCTATACACAGCCCCAAATCCTCAAAATAAAAGTAGACATGAAACCCCAGATATTTTATTGAAAATTGCTGAACAATATAAACACAAACTTTAAGCTTAATAGAAACAGGATTGCTGAGGGAAAATTGTAGTTTGTAGATAACTGGGGTAATCCTAAAAGAACTGAAGTTTTCACTTTTCTGTTCAGTTACAAATAATTTCACTTGTTCATATTTTCAGCATCTTCAGAAAATACTGGCTACCCTGCCCCCAAGGATGACTATCCTCCCCACCAGGCAGGCTGTTCTGAAACCCAGGCTGAGAATACTGTCCCCAAGGCTGGCTGTTCTGCCTCCCAGCCTGGCTTCTCTGGAATGCAGTCTGAATATCTAATCCTACCACCTGGCTATTCAGTGGTTGGAGCAGTTGGCATTCCTGTCCAATTCCAGCCAGTGTCTCTTCAGACAAGTGTGCCTGCAAGGCTACTATGGATTCCCAAACTACCACCTTCATCAGACTGTCCACCAGGGTTGGAATATTTAAATCAGGTAATTTCAAATACATAAAAGACTCTTAACAAGTAAAACTGTGCTTCCAGTTTACTTAATGACATTAACAAATGACTAATTCGCAAAAGTCTGAAATGGTAAAACAACATTTCTTGCTGACAAATTACTCTAATTCTTCTAGGCTACGTTTACTGGTAAAGCAAAATACAAATGTCTTAGGAAATTGTGTGCTCCATGATCTTGAATATAATCTGCAATAATAGCCAACAGCAAAGCTTTACTAAGCAGTATTCTCCAGGCTTTGTTCCTAAGTATGATACATATATTAACGCATTTAATCCTTTAGAAACTCTGTGATATACAGGTGCTATAATTATCACCATTTTACCAAAGGGGAAACTGAGACCTAGAGGAGTTGCATAATGTGCTCAGCATCAAAATGCACAGGAAGTAGGAATGGCTTTTTACTTCTGGAACCTTGGTTCTGGATACTGTGCCCTTTAATCCCAACACAGTAATTTCCTAGGAGTTAGAAACAAACATCAAATAAAACAGTGTTCAATTCAACAATTTGTGTATGACTTAACTTTTTATTATAATTAATAAAATTACATTTTATGTTGCTTTTATTCTTTTGAAGACCCAATTTTTTTTAATTGGAGTATAGTTGCTTTACAATGTTGTGTTAGTTTCTCCTATACAGTGAAGTGAATCAGCTATATGTATACATATATCCCCTCCCTCTTGGACCTCCCTCCCACCCATCTAGGTCATCACAGAGCACCGAGCTGAGCTCCCTGTGCTATACAGCATGTTCACACTAGCTATCTATTTTACACATGGTAGTAAATACATGTAAATCCTAATCTCCCAGTTTGTCCCACCCTCCCCTTCCCTCCGTGTCCACATGTCCGTTCTCTACATCTGTGTCTCTAGTCCTGCACTAGGTTCATCTGTACCATTTTTCTAGATTCCACATATATGCGTTAATATACGATATTTGTTTTTATCTTTCTGACTTATTTCACTCTGTATGACAGCGTCTAGGTCCATCCACATCTCTACAAATGACCCAATTTTGTTCCTTTTTATGGCTGAGTAATATTTCATTGTATATATGTACCACATCTTTATCCATTCCTCTGTCAATGGACATTTAGGTTGTTTCCATGTCCTGATTATTGTAAATAGTGTTGCAGTGAACATTGGGGTACATGTTTCTTTTTGAATTACAGTTTTCTTAGGGTATATGCCCAGTAGTGGGATTGCTGGGTCATATGGTAGTTCTATTTTTAGTTTTTAAATGAACATCCATATTGTTCTCCATAGTGGCTGTATCAATTTACATTCCCACCAGCAGTGCAAGAAGGTTCCCTTTTCTACACACCCTCCCCAGAATTTATTATTTATAGATTTTTTGATGATGGCCATTCTGACTGGTGAGGGTGGTACCTCATTGTAGTTTTGACTTGTGTTTCTCTAATAATTAGTTATGTTGAGCATGCAGACCCAATTTTATAAATGCAACCATAAAGGGAAAAAGTTCTGGATTTTAATGTAGTACATGATAGCTTAACTCAGCAACGTGAGGTTTTACATTTGTTTGATGTTAGAAATCTCATAGGTAAAGTAGAATAGGAAATTCTGTGTGCCCAAACTATATAAAACTAAATATTCCTGTGACATCCAACCACATTTCAAAAAATGAGTTGTGTCTCTGCACTAATTTAATATCCCAAAATGCACTTGGGCATCATATATTATAAGAACTTTATTAGTTCATATATTCTCCTAGAAATACCCTAAATAGATTTTTTAAAAATCAGGGACTCACAAAATATGTAGGGGAAGTTATCACCTACAAGAAATGATGATATCATGTCCACTTAAATAGAAAAATTTTGAGATTTGTAGTAAAAAATCTCTTTAAATAGATAAAATGGTCTTAATATTTCCTAAATGCCTTCTAGAGAGAGCAATGTGTTCTTATCTTTATAGGGCTTTCAATGTAAGTCAATTTTTATTTCACTCGAATTTGTCCACATTAATAGTGAACACATTCAGTAGATATTTTTCAAAAAATTACCTTTGTTTTTACACTGAAATGTAATATAAACTATTATTAAATATTGACAATATTGATATATATTGATTATTTATATGAATTCTTAAAAATATAAAAACATATATGCTTACAGCTTAATTTATTTACTATATAGGTAGATCAGATTCAGATTCATCAGCAAATTGAACTTACAGAAGGTATGTATTCATTGTATTGATTATATTTCTAGAAAGAGGGGATGGTTGATATGCAGATAAAGGCATATCACCAACCACAAATATAACACTTTCAGTGATGTTGGACCATTAAACCTGGTTATTTACAATAGTCTCTGTAATAATGAATTGATAAGGATTATCAGCGGCTCATTTCTTCTTTTTTTAAAATTTTTATTGGAGTACAGTTGCTTTACAATACTGTATTAATTTATACGGAGCAGTTCATTTCTTGAAATTAGGAGTCAAGTGGTAAAATACTATTTCTCTGGGTATCTGTCCTCATGATAAGGACTCTAACTTAGAAGGAAAACAATCAAAATTTACTTTTGTTCCCTCTTCTCTCTAGACATCTCTTCAGGGAATCTGTCTCTTTACCTGACTTCTATGACTTCAGCTGTTTTCTCCCCAGTTTCTGACAACCTTGACATTGGCACAGAGCCACCAGCAATGGTTCATGTTAACTTATTACCATGTACTAACAGTTACCTTAATACATTTCCAAAGAAAGTGAACTTTTTGACTTTGGAAAATCATATTCCTGCTTACAGTTTCTCTTGGCAGCTCAGGTGAACCCTATAAAACCTGTGTTCCATGGGCTCTGTTCCATAGACTGTGAATTACCAGCTCAGATGAAGGGACACTGCAATGTTGGAGAGTGCTGACCAGCAGTCCCAGTAGCCTGGCTTCCTAGAAGAGCACCTCCGCTTGTGCTAAATGACTCCTTTGACTCTACCAGATGTTTTCAGTGCTCTCCATGTGCAAGAATAAACTTAGGAAGCCACTAGATCAGGACTGCTGCCAGGGGAAAGAGAATCTGGGTAGATTCATGAACCAGAGTGTCTTCCTTCCAGATATAAGGAGTTTAGTGAAAACTGCTAGTTATAGAATATATCTATAAATCCATCTTTAAATCTCCAGACAGTTCCTTTCCAGTAGTAGATTTAGAACCTGAATTGTACTAGCAGAGTAATGAATTTGGTTGAAATATACAATTATCTGCACTTATCTATGAAACAGAAACAGAATCAGGGACATAGAGAATACACTGGTGGTTGCCAAGGGGGAGGGGGGTGGGAGAGGGTTGGATTGGGAGTTTGGGATTAGCAGATGCAAACTGATATATATATATAGAATAGATAAAAAACAAGGTCCTACTTTATAGCACAGGAAACTATATTCAATATCCTGTGATAAACCATAATGGAAAAGAATATGAAAAAGAATGAATGTATATGTATAACTGAGTCACTTTGCTGTACAGCAGTAATTAACACATTATAATTCAACTATATTTCAATAAAAATAAATTTAAAGTATATGCAATTATCACCTATTACATTTAAATTATAATTTAATTTATAATTATAAATTTATAATTTATAATTATAATTATAATTTAATTTAATTTAACTACCAGTTCAAGGTAGTATCAGAGCAGGCTCCTGAACTCACCTCCTCCCATGGACACAATGAATTCACAGCTACCTACAGAACAATTCCCTCTGAAAGAAATCTAGAAATTAGCTGAGTGACTCTACACATTGTATAAATGAGAGAAAAAAAAAAGCACATTGAAATGGATAGAAGCTGAGACACAATCTCGCCATAAACCATACCCCCAGCACAACACACAACCAGGAGGGAACTCACAACGCCCAGCTTCTCCTTGAGGAGTGAAGGATTTGACCCCATAACTGATACCTCAACTCTTAATATTTCCAGAGAGTGGTGGGCATCTCAAATATCTAGCTTTGAAAGTTATGGGGTTTACACACATAAGACCCACAAGGCTATAACAAACTCAGAGATAATTCTTAAATGTTGACTCACTACCTCTAACCCCCCAGGGCCCAGCACAGATGTAGCAGACTAAAAGAAGCCCAGTGTTTTTGTGAAAGAAACCCAGTATTACCATGAAAGAAGTGTAGTTGCTTATCTTAAAAGCCTTGATTTTCAGGGAAGGTTTCAATTTAACACACATCTAGAGAAAACTGCAGTGCAATCCAGAGTCCTCAGAGACCAGTGGGTACCATCTTCATGCTCTCCCTCTCCCCCATCCTACCTTGCTGATATCGTCTAGAAAGGAGCTTGTACACATGTCTCCCACCCATAAAAGGCCGTATGTGATAAGCCTATAGCTAACATCATATTTGATGATGAAAAACTGAAAGCTTTTCCTCTAAGTTAAAGAACAGGACAAGGATACCCACTCTTGCCACTTTTATTCAACATAGAACTGAAGTCCAAACCAGAGCAACTAGGAAAGAAAAAGAAATAAAAGGCATCCAAATCAGAAAGGAAGAAGTAAGCTGTTTCTATTTTTAAATTACATGATATTATATAGAAAACCTTAAAGACTCCACAAATAAACTGATATAACTAATAAACAAATACAGTAAAGGTGCAGCATACAAAATTGATATACAAAAATTGGTTGCCTTTCTATACACTAACAATGAGCTATCAGAAAGGGAAATTAACAAAACAATACCATTTATAATTATATGTAAAAGAAAATATCTGGAATATATTTAACCAAGAAGGGAAGAAACATATACTCTGAAAATTATGTGACATTGATGAAAGACATTGAAGAAGATACAAATAAATGGAAAGGTATTCTGTCCTCATTGACTGGAATAATAAATATTGCTTAAATGTCCACACTACACAAAGCAATCTATAGATTCAGTTCAATCCCTATCAAAACTTCAATGACATTTTTCACTGAAAGAGAAAAAACAATCCCAAATTTTGCATGGAACCACAAAACCCCCAAATAGCCAAAGCAATCTTGAGAAAGAACAAAGCTGTATTCATCATGCTTCCCGATTTCAAACTATATTACAAAGCTATAGTAATCAAAACAGTACCGTATTGGCATAAAACAAACACATAGACCAATGGAAGAGAATACAAAGCCCAGAAATAAATCCACACATATGCAGTCAATTAATTTGTGTCAAAAGAGCCAATAATACACAATGGGGAAAAGACAGTCTCTTCAATAAATGGTGTTGAAAAAATTGGATTTCTATATGCAAAAGAATAAAACTAGACCACAGTCTTACACCACAACAAAAAAGAACTCAAAACGGAGTAATGATTTTGAATGTAAGACCTGAAACCACAGGACTCCTAGAAGAAAATAGAGGAGGTAAGTTCCTTGACATTGTTCTAGGTAATGATTTTTTGTATAAGTCACAAACCACAGACAACTAAAACTAAAACAAGTAGGACTACATTAAAGTAAATAGCTTCTGTACAGCAAAGGAAACCATCAACAAAATGAAAGAGCAACCTATGAATGGGAGAAAATATTTGCCAGTCATAAATTTGATAAGGGATTAATATCCAAAATATACAAATAATTTATAAAACTCAATAGAAAAAATTGATTAAAAATGGACAGAGGATTTAAGTAGATGTTTTCCAAAAAAATCATACAAATGGCCAACACATACATGAAAAGGTGCTCAACATCACTAATGATCAGAAAAATACAAATCAAAACCACAATGAGATATCACCTCACACTTTAAAATGGCTATTATAAAAAAGAGAAGAGATAAGAAGTGTTGGTAGGATATGGAGAAAAGACAATCCTTATGCACTGTTGGTGGGAATGTACACTGGTGCGGCCATCATGGAAAAGAGTATGGAAATTCCTCAAAAAAATTAAGAAGAAAAGAAACAAATATAATGTGATATGTCAATTATACCTCAGTTTAAAAAACTGAACTACTATATGATCCAGCAATTCCAATTCTGGGTATTTATCCATAGGAAACTAAAATCACTATCTCAAAAAGAGTATATGCACTTCCATGTTTATTGCAGCATATTTACAGTAGTCAAGACTTGGAAACAACTTGTGTCCACTGACAGATGAATGAATGAAGAAAACGTGGTATATATACATTGGAATTTTATTCAGCCATGAAAAAGAAGGAAATCCTACGATTTGCAACAACACAGGTGGACCTTGAAGGCATTATGCTAAGTGAAATAAGTTAGAGAAGGCAAATACTGTATGATCTCACCTATATGTGGAATCTGAAAGAAACTAAACTCAGAGAATAGATTGGTGGTTGCCATACGTATGGGGGTAGTGGGTTGGAGAAATGGGTGAAGGTGGTGAAAAGCTACAAACTTTCAGTTATAAGATAAAGAAATATCCTAGGGACATAATGTACAGCATGGTGACCATAATTAACAGTATTATATAGTATATTTGAAAGTACTGAGAGTAGATCTTAAAGTTTCTCACACAAGAAAAAAATTTTTGAATGTATGTGTGGTAAGGATATTAACTAAACTTGTGGTATTCATTTCACATATATACAGATATCAAATTATAATGTTGTATACCTAAAATCAATACAATGGTCTATGCCAATTACATCTCAATAAAAAATAATTTAAAGTATCATCTTAAAAATTACTTATAATATACATTATTAGATATTTATAAAATTATTGAGTTTGTTTAGTTTTTTGAAACTAAGTTTTCTCTGGAAAGGAGCTCTTTAATGTTTAATAATTTGTATTCTGAATTTTTTTAACATTTTATTCTAAGGTATATTTCATTGAGATTATAAAACTCAAAAGACCAGATATGATACATTTTACAGAATTCTTAGATTAAAAAGTTTATATTGATGTGTGAAAACACATATCTTTGGCATGAAATATAAAGTAACAAATTTACTAGTTGTTAAGTTTCAGTTTTTAAAATAGCTCTTTAATTTTCTTTTTTTCTCAAATAGAAAGTCTATATCATACTTTAACATTGAGTAGTATAAAATAGAAAGTCTATATCATATTTTAACATTGAGTAGTATAAAGTGATAAAGTTTACTCAGTTTATTATTAGCATCTGAGACTATGACAGGCACTTATTTATAGCTGTCCCCAGTTCAAAATTTAATACACCAGAAAGATATAACTATAGAATTCTTATATTTGTTTTCATTTTTTTCAGTAATTAGAGGGAAACTTAGAGATTGTGTAAAAACATTGATCTCATTTTAGAGATGAACAAACTAATGACTTTTGAGATTAAGGTACTTAATGAAATCAGCTAGATAATAGACTCTATCTCATGAATCAGTTTAATTTTTTTCTCATTAGACATTTGACTGGGAGATAGCGAGGTCAAGGATGGTTCTTTTAAGGCAAAGTCCAGGGCCTGTCTGAGTAAAAGACATTTAAAGGAGGTCATGGTGATAGAACTTGTGAACGATATTTCTATTTGACTAAATCCATCGACACAGATATTTGAGAGTGATTTTTGTCTCCATATGTTTCATTTTGCTCATTATTTTCATGACTTCTGACATCCTATGACCCATGTTAATGAGGGCTGTGGACTCATGAATTGCTCCCTCCTGGCTTTAAGCAAGGAGAGGTTTCCAAAGTGTGGTTCCATATGGGAAGCCCTTTGGTAAGATACCACGTGGGTGTCAGTATTTAGCACATCTGATTCCCCCGTGAAGAGATTAGCCCCTGCTAAGGTACAGAGTTCACTTAGGATGCCAGTGGTCTAGATATCCTCCGACTTGCAGCCTTGGTTGCCAAGCATCTTTCCCCTTGTCTAATAGCCATTTCCCACTTCTGAACAACCACTGCTGAGCTAAACAATGGTGCCCTGGGCCCAGGGTGACGTTCTACCTCACCTTTCATTTTCACTCTCTCCCTCTTCACCAGTGTGCATTGAGAGAAAGCCCTCTCACACCTTCCTCACACAATGCAGAAAGAGAAGCCATGACTGTGATTTATAAAACTAAATCTCAAGCAAATTTACTTAATATAATACTATATGGTGCATAAACATAGCAATCATCCTATATTCCCCTCCATAGCTGAATACATGACAAGTAGACATTTTCTGCATTCACTTAGCACGACTGTGACCATCGACAGCACGGCACCATCCCTCACAGCAAAGTCTCCCTTTCTGATACGGGTCTATGGAATTAGGAAGATACGAGTTGTTTTCTCTTCCAAGTCTTACATAGATGCTCTTAATTTCTCAGTACCTTAATACCATATCCTCCGTTTTTTCTTTGCCTTTTTTTCTCTGTCAAGATCATCTCTAAACACCTTTCCTTTTCTATCTATTTGGTAAATATAATCTAAAGTAATGTCCAAAAATATGTAAGTCTAAAATATTTAGATTCTAGATAGTTTTAACATACTGGTGATTATGGTTTCCTCTTCTATGTTTTTAGTCATAATAAGTTATGAAACCAATAACAAATATGAAATTAAGAACAGCCTTGGACAGAGGATATACTATGCAGCAGAGGATACTGCTTTGTGCACCCGATTTTGCTATGGATCTTATAGGCCTTTTATCATGAGGATTCATGATCTTAAGGGCCAAGAAGTCATAACTCTGAAGAGACCACTAAGGTGCACCAGCTGTTGTTTTCCCTACTGCCTGCAGGAGGTCGGTGAGCAATTACCCGGGTACTTTGTAAAGTAGTTCAGTAAGAATTTTTACCCTATCGTTGAATTTATATAATCAAATGAGATTTAAAGGAAAAGTGGTCCGCCAGCTATTGGTTTATGCTTGAGGATAAATTGTAGGAAGAAAGGCAGGTGGAAAAGACTGAGGAGTTAGCCCCATGTCCCTGAGCAGTGTGCCTCCTGGGGGTGAGATCTTAGATCCTTGAGCTCCATGAAGACCAGGTGTCTCTTTCATAGTACTTGACAGCCCTCTGATAGCGAACATGGATCTCAGGGGAGACGCCAGGGCACAGAGTGTTTATAGGAAGTCGGCCTTTGCCTATATCTCCATTGGCCTGAGACCAGCACTGCCTAGGTCACTCAGTCATCCATATGGGTAGCTGTGAGAGCAGGGCACACAGAGATACAAGCACATAGAGATTTGATGTCTAATACTACACTTATTTTGAAAGGATAACTGACCTTATTCATACTAAATTTTGTTTTCCATGTCACTTGCTTTAGATATAATAATATTCATAAGAATAGGTGAGGAAAAACTGAGAGTTGGATGGAATATTCTCTACAACTTATAGAGCACATTAGCATACATTATACTTTTGGTCTTAAAAAATAGACCTAAGAAGTCCTTATTTACAGATGAACATGCTGAGATGCTCTCAAGGTCACCCAGCTAAGGTGCAGAGCCAAGATTCCAGGCCCCATTTTCTTTCCATCCTAGCACAATTACCATTCATATTTGAAAATTGCCCCAGTGATCAGAGCTCTGTCCATACACCTAAACCACTGTTTTTAAAGGAGTTTAAGAAAAGAGTTTTTAATAATTTAGATATTTTTCATAAGTATGAATAAAAGAGAAAATTTTAAAATATAGGAGGCCAGTAGAGCAGTACTTCAGAGTGGAGACTGTGTATGCAGTTTGTGTCTCTTCCCTTCCACTTTGCAGCTGGGGAATCTTAACACAAATTAATTTACCTCTCTGTTCCTCTATAAATAGGAATAATAGTACCAACCTGCTAAGAATGTATTATGAATTAAGTGGTGCATAGAACAGTATTTTGCACTTAGAAAATGAGCAAAGGATCTAAATAGACATTAAAGAAATGTCTTTTTCAAAGAAAACATACAAATGGCCAAAAGATATATATGAAAAGCTGCTCAAAATCACTAATGATCAGAAAAATGAAAATCAAAACCACAATGACATATCACATCACACCTGTTAGAATGTCTGTTATCACAAAGACAAGACATATGTTGGCAAGGATGTAGAAAAAAGGGAACTTCTGTACACTTTTGGTGGGAATGTAAATTGGTATAGCCATTATGGAAAAAAGTATCATGTCTCCTCAGATAATTAACAATAGAACTACCATATGAGCCAGCAATCCAACTTTTCAGTATATATCCTAAGGAAATAAAATCAGGTTTCATAGAAGTTTCTGCACTCATGTGTTTATTGAACGTATTTAGTAGCCACAATATGGAAACATCCTTAGTGTCTGTTGACTGATGAATGGATAAAGAAAATGTGAGATGTGTGTGTGCGTGGATATATATAAATAACTTTATATATATGTATGTATATATAAATGCGTGTATATATATATATACACACATAAAATATTATTCAGCCAAAAAACAGAAGAAAATCTTGCCATTTGTGACAATATACATGCACCTGAAAGCATTATGCTAACTGAAATAAGCCAGATAGAAAAGACAAATACTGTATGGTATCACGTATAAGTTGAATCTGAAAAAAAATGTCTAACTCATAGATACAGAGAGTATAATGGTAATTGCCAGGGGCTGGGTGGTGGGAGAATTGGGGTATGCTAGTCAAACACTCCAAACTTTCAGTGATAAGATGAATAAGTTCTGAGGATCTAATGTGCAGCGTGGGGACTACAGTTAATAATACTATACTGTATAATTGAAATTTGCTAAGAGACAGATCTCATGTGTTCGTACCAAAAAAAAAAGTTACCTATATGACGTGATGGTTGTTTCATTTAACTTAAATGTGGTAATCTTTCCACAATGTGTATGTATACCACATCATCACATTGTACACTTTAAACATACTACAATTTTGTATGTGAACTGTACCTCAGTAAAGATGGGAGAAAAGAATATTACTAATTGAAAAAAAAGTATTCAGTAAATGAGAGCTATTATCAGACATTGTTATGATGATGATGATGATTACATATTACCTATACTCTTTTGTTTTTGTAGATAGAAATCTATGCTCCTCCTGGTATACCAATAGGTTATGTTATTCAGACCTGGCACCCATATCTGCCAAAATTTACAATTCAAAATGAGAATAAAAAGGATGTTCTAAGAATTATAGGCCCATATTTTGTGTGCAACACTTGTGGAAATGTTGAATTTAAGGTAAGAGATGTGATATATTTATAGGATTTGCTTTCCTAATATAAGGAGAATATAATTTTGTAGGATGTTACAAATATATTAAATAAATATTTGTAAACCGATATCTCAAGAGGAAGATAATGTGCTCATGTTTTTAACTTTGATCAGAGGTAGTTATTGCTCTGATTAAATGTCAGTGTTGATTATATTAAACGGGAAAAAGAGAAGCAGAGCCTTATAGTCAAAAAAACATAAGCAAAGCATCTAACATTTAAATATTGTGGGTTTTGTATGGAGGCACTGGATATTATCATTTTAAAAAGAACATTAACCTTGTCACTAAATCTGAATGCCAAAGCACATGGTATTTCCTTAGTCTGAAACACAGACTGCCAGTGTTCTAGACCCTCTTCAGAAGCTCTGACATCTTTGAGTTCCTATGAAAAGCTCACTTACACAAAGAGAATTTTAAGAAAAATGGTGTAAGACGTACTGTGCAAATATGCTTCCCTATGGCCCTGGTCTTTGCATTAATTGAGTCACTGTAAATCACAATATATCTGTGTATTTACTACATGAAGAAATTCCATCACAGCAGTTTTCCAACAGGTGGTCTAGCCTTATAGCCTTTATATTATTTAGATGCAAATGTATAAAGTTTGGGTGTCTTATAACTCAATCTTAATATCATGATTCTATTAGAAAATCATAAAATCTGTTCAACTACATCGACATTTCCACAGAACGGACAAAAATCTCCTAACACTGAGCAGGACTGTCCCCTTATGATAAGATGTGGGAACTCTGCCACTGTCCCCTAACTGCCTAAGATTTTCCACTATCCAGCGTCTTTCTTTTACATTATCTGCCTACCTTCCCTAGTAGTTTTCAATTCCTGTTAGACTCTGGTTATTTAAAGATGAATCACTTCACATGTACTTCCTAGTCTAATGACAGAGATGGGCAATCCTAAGAGAACAACAACTAATATTGTATAAAGGGACTTTATAAAGGCTCTTTTAAAGAGATACATATAATGTGTGTGTGATATGTATGTAAACGGACTTTATAGAAGTATATATAATATCAGTTCTCCATGTAGAGGATGGTATGTCTATCAAAGATTCAGAGCAGTGGAAAGATAATTATTCATTCAAGGAACAGTATTAACAGAAGTTTAGCTGGCAGATAGTTTATTTGGTGGAAATAAGTGAAAACACAGAAAACATTTTGAAACTCTGATATTTAATGCTGAGAAATTTAGATTTCATCCAGCAATCCTTTCCAATGAATGCCTTAAAATATACATTATATGTAATGAATTAACTTCTCTCCTGTACTTCTAGAATGATGCTAACTAGGTATTCTTTCAGAGAATTCAGAAATAGTGACTTGAATCAATTTCTGATGGAAAGTTTGACACCTTAAGGCTGGATTTATCAGTATGAGGGACCACTATGGAACATAGACTCCATCATGGTATCAATGGTCTGTGAAAGTTGAAGTAGAAAGGGATAAGAGCCTGAACATGAAGGAGCAGGTGTTATTCGAAAGGAGAAAATAATTCAGAGATATTTCATAAGTGAACTGAGTGAAACTGATTCATAGATTTGATGTCATTTGAGGAAGAAAAAAATTTGGAGATGATTCTGATGTCTCATGTTTGAGAAGCTGAATGAATAATGAACCATTGGCCAAGCTAAGAACATTGGAGGAGGGCTTCCCTGGTGGCACAGTGTTTAAGAATCTGCCTGCCAGTGCAGGGGACACAGGTTCGAGCCCTGGTACAGGAAGATCCCACATGCCGCAGAGCAACTAAGCCCATGAGCCACAACTACTGAGCCTGCACTCTAGAGCCCACGAGCCACAACTACTGAGCCTGTGTGCCACAACTACTGAAGCCCACGTGGCTAGAGCCCATGCTCCACAAGGGAAGCCACCGCAATGAGAAGCCCGCGCACTGCAATGAAGAGTAGCCCCTGCTCACTGCAACCAGAGAAAAGCCCATGCACAGCAATGAAGACCCAGTGCAGCCAAAAATAAAATAAATAAAAATAAATAAGATAAATTTTTTTAAAAAAAGAACATTGGAGGAGAAACAGTTGATCTGTGGGAAGCTAATGATTTGTATTTGTGTCATGTTGGATTTTAGGTATGTAGAGGAGAAGGTTGGGAAGTTTTCAGCACACATATGGTAGTTAAACCCATGAGAAGATTATCCCAAGAATGAGTAGAAGAAAGCCAAGTAGACTTTCTGTCCCATGGAGATGATAGGCAAATCTGTCTTCTTCCAGGACTCTTGGTGGGGGAAAAAATATGCCTACATGAAACTGAAACCAATCCAGCACCCTCTGTGACTTTGAAGTCTGAATACATACCTCCATTTTAGTTCAGGAATCTCAAAACATAGAAATTGACCTGGAGTGGTGATACAGATGTCAGGATTGGCTGCAAAGCACACTAAAAGATTTTCATCAACAGCACCTCTATTCCTACAGAAAAAGCCTATCTTCACATGAGCAGATTCAAAAATTACGTACTGCTCTAGGAACTAATCCACCAGGAATAAACTGCATATAATAGAACAGTCAGCAATCAATCATATAAGAAATACCCAAATAAATATTAAAGAGACTAAAGAAGAAACAAGGAAGATCACAAGAGGAGAATGAAAAGAGTTTGAAAACAAGCCAGAAGAACCTTCAGAAATAAGGAACAGTCACTGATTTAAAAAAAAAACAACAATGCGTTAGAAAGGTTGAGCTGAAAATTAGATACAAGTAAAGAGAGAATTAGTGAACTGGATGATCCATATGAAGAAAATAAAGAGGAGGTGGGAAAAAGACATCAATTTGAAGAGACAAAAATAAAATTGAAGGGACATAGAAGCTAGAAAAATGCTTGTGCATATGCCAAAGAGGAGATACAAAGAAAGACAAGACAGAGAATGTGCTTAAATAATATTTAAAGAGATAAATTGCTAAGATTCTTTCAGACCTTACACTATGGATGATCCAATTCAGAGACTGCCAGAAGTTCTGGGTAAGAAAAAGAAATGACACTCAGGTACAGCTTAAATAAACAGCAAACTTCAAACTAAAAATGGAAATCTAAAATCAGCAAGTGACAAGGGGGAAAGTTATCTCTACTTTAACATGTAATACCTACAATTAAGATTTTGAGCATTTTACTCTACCTTTACTAGCTACTTGTATTTGCTCTTTTTGCATTGTGTATTAATATACATTTATCTATTGGGTTGTTTACATTTTATTGTCAATTTACAAAAATAATTTGTGCATTGGAGACATTGATCCTGCATCTCTTCTCTGATTTGCAAATTTTTCCACAAATCTACCCTTTGTTTTCATACTTTATTTTTATATATTTGCCATACAGAAATTTTATTTTTTAATTAATTTTTATTGGAGTATAGTTGCTTTACAATGTTGTGTTAGTTTCTGCTGTACAGAAAAGAGAATCAGCTATACATATACATATATCCCCTCTCTTTTGGATTTCCTTCCCATTTAGGTCACCACAGAGCATTGAGTAGAGTTCCCTGTGCTATAAGTAGGTTCTCATTAGTTACCTATTTTATACATAGTAGTGTATATGTCAATCCCAATCTCCCAATCATCCCACGCCCCCTTACCCCCCTTGGTGTCCATACATTTGTTCTCTACATCTGTGTCTCTATGTCTGCTTTGCAGATATGTTCATCTGTATCATTTTTCTAGATTCCATATACAAGCGATATTATACGATATTTGTTTTTCTCTTTCTGACTTACTTCACTCTGTATGACAGTCTCTAGGTCCATCCATGCCTTTGCAAGTGGCACAGTTTTGTTCCTTTTTATGGCTGAGTAATATTCCACTGTATATATGTACCACTTCTCCTTTATCCATTCCTCTGTTGATGGACATTTAGGTTGCTTCCATGTCCTGCCTAGTGTAAATAGTGCTGCAATGAACACTGGGGTGCATGTATCTTTTTGCATTATGGTTTTCTCTGGGTATATGCCCAGGAGTGGGATTGATGGGTCATATGGTAGCTCTATTTTTAGTTTTTTAAGGAACCGCCATACTGTTCTCCATAGTGGCTGTATCAATTTACTTAATGTGGTTAAGTATGGCTATTTTCATAGCTTCTGGTTCTCTTGTCTTAATTATAAAGGTACATCTCAAACCTTATGTTTTATCTAATGTTTTTTAATATTTTATATTTAAATCTTTAACTCACCAGCAATTTTATTAGAGATTCTATGCTCTGTTGCAGTGACCTATCTCTTTTCACAGCAATGCCTTATGATATGCTTAGGATGCCTTAATGATATGTCCTTTGTCTAGTCATAGCAAAATGATCACTCATTATTCTTCTTTATCATATTTTCTTGAATTATCTGATATTTCCTTTTATATGAACAGTAATACCTTTTCATTCAATTTTTCAGAGGTTAGAATCTAATCAGTATTGTGTAAAATCTGTTTATCATTTTTTAAAATTAGCATGTATGAGATGCTAAACCTGTCCCATCCCAGTAGTGTTATGTCTTTTAATTCATATCTTATTTTATATTCTTCATAAGGCCATATAGTTTTCTTCATACAGAACCTCTGCCTTTTCTGTTAAGTTATTCCTAAGTAATGTATAGCCATTCTCATTATTAAGAAGGAATATTTACATTTTGAGGTGCTCATTTTAAATGATGAGAAAAGATATTTTTCTTTACCTTCATCCAGTCATATGACTGTATTCTAATATTAAATTTAGGTGTTTTTGCTTTATTTACTTAGTTTTTCTGGGTATAAAATCACAGCACAAATGAGATGGTAGCTCCTCTAATGTTTATGTACCAGTTTGTTCATTTTTTTCCAGCCTACCTACACATCAATAATAATAATAATGATGATGACAATAGTGGGAATACCTACCAATTTGACTATTTCAGTTGAAATAGTAACAAATATTTAATAATTTAGAAAGATATTACTATTGTTTTCATACCATTTTTTCTATTCCTATCTACCTAAAGCAGGAATGAAAAAAAAATTTTTTTGTAGAGGGCCAGATAGAAAATATTTAAGGTTATGTGGGTCATGTATTCATTGTCACAACTACTCAATTCTACTGTTGTAGCATAAAAGTAGTCATAGGCAATATATAAATGAATGGTCATGTTTGTGTACCATTAAACTTTATTTACAAAAACAGAAGGCAGGCAGATGTGGCCCACTGACCATTGTTTGCTACCTCCTGACTAAGATTTTTATTAGGAATTTTAAAAGTATCAACTTTTTAAAAGGAAGAATGTTATAACGATCAAGAGTGCAGACCCTGGAGCCAGAATGCCTTGGTTTGAAACCCATGACTACAATTTCTTATCTATGTAACACTAGACAAATAACCTTTCTTTGCTTCAGTTTTTATATATGGAAAATGTATATAATAATAGTATGTAACATGCAAGGTTATTATGTACATTAAGTTACCTAACAATTGTAAAGCCTTTGTATGCCATCCATATACTAAATGTCATATAAATGCTTAATTAGCAAATAATATCTTTTCAGCAACCACTGATATGATCATTTGTTTTTAATTGTATCAATTTTCTAGCATTTCACACTTATGATAGTATATTCTTTTGATACTTACCTAGCTTTATGTACTAGTTTTCTATTGGGATTTTTGCATTTATATGTATATTATGTGAGTCTATAGTTTTCTTTTTAGAATATCTTAATAGTTATTGGTATTAAACTTATGGATTTGTGAATTCAATTCAAATGTAATATATGTAATGCCATTTTTAACCCACAGCTCTGACACCAAATGTATGAATTTTTTTCTCACACCAAACAATTCTCCAACTCTCCAGGCACCAACTGGTTGTCCTACAATTTGATTCAATTCCGACACTAACTGGGGTTGATGCATACCCCACAGGTTAAGGACTCAGTCTCACTAGACTGCCCCTACTTCAGATGCTAATCACAAGTCCCAGAACTCCTGCACTTCTGACCAACCTTCTATAAAGCAGCGGTTCTCACAACTCCATTCTCAGAGGCAATAATTTGCTGGAATGGATCACAGAACTCAGAAACACATTTTACTCATGATAATGGGTTTTATAAAGGATATTATCAGGATACAGATGAACAGCAAGATGAAGTACAGGCATACCTCTTTTATTTGCATTTCACTTTATTGCACTTTGCAGATATTGCACTTTTTACAAATAGAAGGTTCATGGAAACCTTGAGTGAAGTAAGTCTATCAGCACCATTTTTCCAACAGCATTTGCTCACTTCATGTCTCTGTGTCACAAACTGGTAATTATTACAATATTTCAAACCCTCCACCAGCAAAAAGATTATGACTTACTGATGGCTGGAATGTAGTTAGCATTTTTTAGCAATAAAGTATATTTAATTAAGGTAGTACATTGTTTTTTAAGACATAATGCTATTGCACACTTAATAGGCTACAATATAATTTACAAATAACTTTTATATGTACTGAAAAGCCACAATTTCATGTGACTTACTTTATTGTGATATGCACTTTATTGCAGTGGTCTGGAACCAAACCTGCAATATATCCAAGGCATGCATGTATATAGGGTGAGGTCTGAAATGGTACTGAACACAAGAACATCTGTCTTCATGGTGCTGGGATGCACCAGCCTCTAAGAATATGGATGCATTCACCACCCTGGAAGATCTCTGAACCCCATCATTTAGTTTGATTGACTAAATCATTGGCCATTGGTTATTAGGTCAATCTCTAACCTCTCCCCAGCTTCTCCCCCACAAGCCCCACTCCCCTTCCACTTGCCAAGTCTCTAATCCTTGGCTTGGACTTTCTGGTGACTGGCCCCAATCCTGAAGCTATCAATCAGTGGCCCACAGCCAGTCATCTCATAAGCCCACAAAAGATTTATCACTCAGAAGTTTCCAAAGCTTTTAGCATCTGTGTGCCAGGAACCTGGGACAAAGATCACATGTTATAATTGTAAAACTCTCCTACAATTCCTATCACTAAGAAAGTTATAAGAGTTTTAGAGCTCTATGTCAGGAATCAGACAGAAAAACTAAATACATATTTCTTCCTGAGTCACAAATACCAATTTTTTCAAAGTTGAAAGAACTTTATTATAGGGATTTTCTCTTCTTAAAAGGCTATCTGAAATTTAGGTAAGTATTACCTAGTCCTGATAACTTTTCAGTTGTAAGTCATTGTTCATATTTGAAGCTTTCCATAAAGAATTATAATTTTTACTTTTTGAATGACTTTTGGTGAAGTTTAAAATTTCTTGCTATAGGAATCAAAATGGGGAAATGTTACTATCTGTTATGTCCAGTGGTAGGATTATGGTGGTTGGTAAATTATCTTCTGTATTTTTTATTTTAAAAAATATTTTTAAATTAAAAATAAATTTTAAAAATAAAATAAGATTTCCTTACTGGGTACAAATGCTTAAATGGCAGCTATTAGAAGATGGAACACTAAACTGTACAAGAGATTTGTGTCTGTTTTTGCCACAATAACGATGCATAACAACCCCTAAAGCTCCGTAGCTTAAAACAACAGGCATTTGATTTTCATGCTTATGGGTCTGTAGGTCAACAGTGTCTGGGGGATATACCTAGGCTTAGACAGATGGCTCTGATTTAGGCTGTAAATTGCCCTCAGGTCTGCTTCACGTATGTTCATTCCACAGCTGTAGCAACAGCAGCTGCCTGGATCATGCTTTTCTAGTGGCTGATCACAGGAGAGCAAGACCATGGCCAAACTGCTCATCCATGTTTAAGGTCTCCGCTCCTGTCACATCCACTAACACTCCATTGGTCAAACAAGGCACTGGTCAATCCTAATTTCAATGTGCGGGGAAGTATACTGGGCTTACAGAGGGAGGGGATTGAAATGACTATTTGATGAACGGTAATCTATGCTATTACAGTGTTCATATTAAAAGTTTATTTCAGGTTTTTTAATATAAAGTTGGCCAAAGAGTTCGTTTGGGTTTTTCTGTAACATCTTATGGAAAAACCCAAACGAACTTTTTGGCAACCCAATAATTTAACCATCCACATCCAAACAAAATGGGTCAACTGTTTTTAGTTTCTCCACATTTATGTTATTGTCAACATAAGGTTGTTGGCAGCACGTATTGTATCTTATACACATTCAAAAAGGACACTTCTCTTCCTGGCTTCATACACCCTGCCTGCACATACTTTGGTGAGTGTGGGCTACATTCAGACCCACATGTCCACTTGGTGAGGTGCATTTATCCAGCCACAATCTGTTCAACTCTTTATAATGGCCCTGAGCTTTCGTTAGTCAGAATTGTAAAATTAGAAAAATTTTACTTTGGAGCTCTTTTGTTTCATACATGCTTCCTCCTTTGTTGTTCAGCCCCATTCTGTTGTCAAGCCTTACCCCAAGCCTTGACCTGGAGCATCCCATCAAGTTACTTATTGGTTACTTTACTTCACTCAAAACTGCCAGTCCTCTTCTCCAGGCTCTTGGCATTTCACATTTTCCTACTGACAGTGGGTGATAATGGGGCTTCCCATCACCTTTAAACACTAGACCTATATAAACTCTCTGTGCTTGTCTTAAAGCAGAATTCAGATGGGTGTTTCATTTACTACACCCCCCCCCCATGGCTTCTAGAAATTTGATCAAAGAAATATTTCATATTTGTATCTTTTTCTACTTAACTTTTATTTTGGATGAATTCAACTCATTTATTAAGTCTATCTTAATGTAGAATAAAAAATGTTAAATATTTCAGCAAAACAACTTTTACATAAGGCAAAGAAATAATTTTTTCATCTATAGATAGATGCAGGTATTTGTATGCATCTACTGAATCATATAACGTTCATAGTTCCAGCTGGCACATAATTTTAAGAGTATATTTGTTTCATTTTAATCCAACTTTGAAAGTAGATTAAAAATTTCTAGAATTCTTTAAGCCTGTCTCCTTTTTTTCAATTTAGATTAAATCTCTTGATGGAAAAAATGTGGTTGGCAAGATTTCCAAGCAGTTTACTAGGCTTATGAGAGAAATATTTACACATTACAGTAACTTTGTCATCCAGTTCCCTGCAGACATTGATGTGAAAATGAAAGCTGTGATACTTGGCATGTGTTTCCTCATTGTAAGTCTATTCTTACTAATCTTGGGTATAGATGGTTTCTCTAGTATCATGCTTAAATTATTCAGTAAATTGTATATTTTAGAATGACCTTCTTAAATGTATAGGTTTTGTTCAAAAGGGTTTATTTAATCCTAGCTCTGAAATTCCAGTTTCTCCTGATACTGTGGATTCATAGGTGACTAATTCTCTCTGGAAAGTCTACTTAGTTTCACATGTCAATAGAAGGACATTAGGTGTTAAGGAGGGGCCCTAGTCTTTGGGGCTTGTATTAAAAAATCAAAATTGGTGCTTTGGGGAATACTTTAAATATGGGCTTACATAGGATAAAACTCAGTGAAACAGGTAGATTTCCTCTTGATTCACTATTAAATTAAATCATCTAATACAAGAGTATAATCTGCAATAAGAGTATATACCCAATCAAGCCATTGGATCGAACTGCTAATTGAGAGGAAATACATGGAATAGAGCAATGATCCTGAACTTGTCTTCACATTATTGCCTAGAGAGATTTCAAAAACTACAAGTACCAAATCATACCCCTGTTTAATTAAATCGGAAGCTCAGAATCAGAAGTTTGTGTAACTCCCCAGATGATTCTATATGCAGCTAAAGTCAAAGACATCTGGGACAGAACAATGATTTTCAACCTTAGCTGCACAGTAGAAACACCTGGGTAGAAACACCTGGGTAGCTTTTCACACTCCCTATGTCAAGACTGCACCCAGATCTAGTAAACCAAAATCTCTGGAAGTGGGACCAAGTCTTTAAGCTACTTAGGGCTCCCAGGTGATTCCAATATGCAAACAAGATTTGCAATCATTAGATAACTACCTTAAACATTCATTTGAAGATGCAATCAGAAAAAACTAAAAGGTGAGATGATATACAGCAAAGAGGACCCAGTTCCTTCAACAAATAAATGTCAAGGAAGATAAAAAGAAAAATAAAATGAAAAAAGGAGAGAGACATCAAATTTACCCAGTTTGTGGACCATGTTTGCATATTGAACAAATCAGTGTAAAAACACATTAACAAGACATTCAGGGAATTTGAACATTGACTGGCTATTTGATGATATAATGACTAATTAAGGTTTTAAAAGCTCTGATGATGATAATAGGGGTTATGTAAAAGCAAAACACTGTCCATATCTTTTAGCTGCAAACACTGATGTATTTCAGTATAATGTGGTATGTTGTCAGGGTTTTTGCTCTAAAATAATGGAGGTGAAGGCTGGGAGATCTAGGGGATATAGTAATTGCTGAACCAAGATTGGTCATGTTAATAATTATTGAAGCAGGGTGAGGGGTTTTTGGGACAATGTTATACAATTCTGTCTAATTTGGGATATGCATAATATTTTCTAAATAACTTTTAATATAACCACAGTTCTGTGTAAAAATTGTGTTTTCAATAAGTATTCATTTCAAATAAAAAGCAAAATCTAACCTTAACCTTAAGGGAAGGGTTCAACAAAAGGCAGAGTAATGTGAAAGATATGGTGTGTTTAGGGAAGAGAGGCAATTTGGGGTATCTGGATAGATGGGAAATGAGACTGGGGGTGATGGTGGGGTTATTTAGAAATGACTTTGGCCTTCTTCTAAAAGTCCTTTAAAGATTAGGCAACTTTTTGTTGGTAATTCTTTAAAAATTTTTTGGTTAATTGGTTAGTTTCAAACTAGATGTATATAAAAATTATAAATATAAATTTTAGAAAGATAGATTCTGGTGTCTATTAGAAAGAAATGAATTTGAGAGGTAAAATTGCAATAGTGCAACTGCAAGTGATTAGCAATTAGGATTAAATTATTTCTGTTGAAGGGATAAAGGAAAATAATAGATGTGAGAGAAAAATTCTATAGGGTTTGGCTAAAGTCATAGGGGAGGGCATCTGGATACACAATGATGGAATGGAACAAGCTGGGGAACACAGTGAGCAAATTCGGAAGACAAATCATGAAACCGATGCAAAAATTTCTAAGGTGCATTCTGACTCTTGAGATGGCTGTCATTCTTGTGGAAAACAAATCTAAAAATTGCACATGGAACTCTAGTCACAAGTTAGGAGAGAGAAGGACTACAAAACATAGAGGAGAAAGATTGAAAGAGAAGGATCCCAAGGGGGATTTTTAAAAAGTGAAATATGGAGAAATTACCAGAAGATTAATCAAATTCATGCAGTTATCAACAAATGCATAGAATTGTAGTATTTAATTGCTATTAAAATTGAAAGCTGCAGGTAGAGCTTACACAGCTATAGACTAGCTCCAGGTTTACTTTTTACAGTTTTTTGTTTCTTGTTTAATAGATATATTACTGTATTTTACCAGATCCCTCAGCATCTCTGCATCAGAATTATCTCTGTTCTGCTGTTGAAAATTCATTTCTGTATTTTTGCTTTTATCTAGGATTTCATGTTTTATGATAACAATGGCTGCATTCAGCTTTTGACAGCAGGAACATGGTAGCAGATTAATGAAAGTATCAGAAAATTTGATGTCTATACTGATTGGGACTGTATAAAAGAAAAACTCATCATTTTTTTCTCTTGAAAGTCATCGTACCATATGTGAAATACTCTGTAATGCCTGTAGTCCCAGAATGTTATTTCACTTTGAAACTATGGTTCATTTTCTGTTCACTGGCTACAAATGTTTTATACATTTTCTTTGAATGTTTGCTCTGTATTTGGGAGAAATGCATAGGACTTTTACCTTTAGACATGAAACTTCTTATGAAAAGCCATTTTAAATTATACTCTGATTTATTTTCCATTTTTATAGCAAAAATTAATGACTTATTAAAGGAATTATAATGTAAAATTATACTTTGTTAAATCTAGTTATTTCATATGTAACAACTCATGTTATTTTACAAATACTGTATATTCAAGAGTTAACATTAACATAATTTCAGTATCCTTTACAATTATGTTCAAATAATACTCAATATGAATATCAAGGAAAAGTAAAATGTGTTTGTTTTATATTCAGGAATCCACACTATATTTAACTTTTTGATAAATTAATCTGCTAGTGTAAGTAAAATCTCCATATTGACAAGACAGTAAATTACCATTTTTGATGGTTTTGATTTTGATTCTGTCCCAAAGAAGGACACATTTTAAAAACTCACTCTAAAACTGGCGTATTGTTATAATTTTTGAAGTAACCATTTACACATGGAATAGTTAGTTCCTATATCCTATTGTTTATAGAACACAGTAACCTCGATATTACTCTAGGTGTTAATAGAATATACATATTCCTTTTCAGGGTATAAACTTCAGTATAGGCCTAGTGTTAAATGTACCAATAATCAAATAACCGGTTTTTAAATTATTGATATATTTCCTTGCATATTTGATTTTTTTAAACAATCAGTGAACAAGCAATTCAGGTGGTATTCTGAAGCCTGTATCTTTCATTCTCTTTCAAATCTCTTTAAAAGGAGCAAAAGCGTATGATACCATTAGTAAAATCAATACCAGTATTGGAAGCTAGCATTTCTATCTGTCAGAAAGTTAAAGGAATTTTTAAACTCTGTTTTGTAGAGAAAATTGAATTGAGTGAGATATCCAACCCACAATTTACTTCATGCAAAGGACATGTGTTTAAGAAATAAGAGCTTATGGGAGAAACTGCCTTTCTTCTGCAGCAGAACTCCAACACCACTAGCTGCTAATGCTGAGAACACTGGGATGGCAGGGAAACTGCGGGAAAAGTGATGTCCAGACTACCTTTCATTAGCCTAAATAATTCACCACATGCCAGAGTACAACGATAAGATGTAACAGAGGTATTCACATTCAGTTTAGAGTTGGTACAGACAGCATGCCAGGTAAAGTGAGGTACCTGCACAGCTGGATACTAGTGGCATTAGTTATACCAGTTTAGAGAAGGGGAGGGCTTTCCAAGCCAGCTGTCAGGTACCACAACCAACCCAAAAAGAGGTTAGAGATACTGACATTATCTCTGTGACAGCTGCATCTTGCTTTCATTTCCCCCCACCCCTTCCTCCCCAGCTTCCTCCTCCCCTTTCCTTGCATGGGACACAGGGTCTCTGATTATACAAAGTAAAACCGCAGATAATCTGAGCAATTCCTTCTATCTTCAACTGTGCAAGGAAAATTTAAGCAGAAAACCACACACTATCTGCAGGACCCATTTAAGTTCAAATATTAGACAAATACCTTCTCATTAAATATTTATAAAGAGAAAAATGATCAAATATGAAAGATTAGAAATTTAAATGAGAAAAATACCAGGAATTACAATAAATATCTTAATTTGTAATCTCAGTGAGATTTCAGGGAATGTTGCATATGTATTTGTTCCTGGAAGAGGCAATAGAGAAATGGGAACATTTTGATGTGGCAAAATGTTAGTGAGGTTGAAAAATATGATGACCACATCATATCATCCATATGATGGAAGAAAGATAACACAATAAGAAGACAGATTTTAGAAATTCTCCAGGAAGTCTAACAAAGTGTAGAGAGAAAAGATGATTTTTGTGGAATAGATATATCAACTTCAATTTATGTACAACCAGAATTCCAGAAGGAGAAATCAGATGGAACCAAGAGAATAATTTTTATAAGTAAGAAAACTTATTTCCAGTCAGAACAGACTGTACTCTTCTGGTTGAATGAATTTATCATATATCAGAAAAATTCATGAAAATACCTATCTATGATTATTTATTCACAAAACAATTATTATATATCTGCACTAGGGGAGACATTGTTAGGCCTTAGTAGAATGGTTTCTGTGCCTTAAAATCCATGATATTCCCACAGTCTAGTTCATTTTTACTTACCTCATCAATAAGGTTCAATCAATTCAGCACTGTTTAATCACAGACATTTAAAGGATCAAAGTATGAGGAACAAAAAGAAATCCTATAAAAGTATTGTGTCCTTGCACCCCATTTACTATGCCTGCCTTTGTGTAGAGACCTTACCACTTCAGAGGTTCTGTCCTTCAGGATGATGTGACTTAGAGACGTGGGGTCATGGACTCATTCAGAACAGGGGTTCCCTTTGCCTGTCCTTCTCACTCTGAAAAGAACAAAAGAAAATCATCACATCTCAGGTCATTATTCTGCCCCCCAAGTCCTAGCTCTTGGCTTCTAAGTGCCATTCTCTACCTGAACTGGGCTCTTTGAGAAATGGTGATCCCAGAGTTGAAGCCAGGAAAAGTACAAGATAAGCCTTGAACAACTTATGGAAGATCAAGAAGGTGCTCAAGGAATGATGGTGGTGTGTTCAAAGAATGAATTTGAAAGGGCTCCAACCAGCAAAATTAAGGACAATTTGAACATCAAAATATTTTTATGAGATTATTACCATTAAGTAAAGTAGGACACCATGTGTCCTTACAGACATAATAAATGAGAAAATTAAAATTTTGCTGAGGACACAGATATAGTTTTGAATTACTTTCTCATGAAACCCTTTTAATTTTTAAGGGGGAAAGAGTAACTTTTCCAGCAGAGCCTAGCAGCCCCCACTGTGATCACATAATCAAAGTTATCATCATCAATAATGGGACAAAGTAAATTGCGTATCACCTAATTGGATTCAGGAGTTGTGACATGTAGTTTAGAACAGCACATAGTGAAATAATAGTTCCAAGTTTTATTGAAATATAATTGACATATAACATTGTATTCGTTTTAGATGTACAACATGAGGATTTATGTTTATATTGCAAAATGATTACCACAGCAAGTTTAGTTAACATCCATCCCCTCACATAGTTACAATTTTTCTTTTCTTGTGATGAGAACTTTAAGATTTTCTCTCTTAAAATCCTGCACAGAGGATCGGTGCCGACCAGTGCTCACCAGCCTGAGACGCTTGTCTGCTCACCTGCTGGGGTGGATGGGTGCTGGGAGCTGAGGCTCAGGCTTTGGAGTTCGGATCCCAGGGAGAGGACTGGGGTTGGCTGCATGAAGACAGCCTGAAGGGGCTAGTGCGCCACAGCTAGCCGGGAGGGAGTCCGGGAAAAAGTCTGGACCTGGTGTAGAGGCAAGAGACCACTGTGGGTGTGCAAGGAGAGGCGCGGGCCCTCCATAGGAGCTTCTTGCTCCGAGTGCTCACAGACAGCAGGGCACTGCCTACTCGAGTTCCAGAGGTGGGCACGAGCCACGACTGTTATCTCAGTCCCCAGAGGCGGGTGCAACAGCTGCTGCTGCTGCCACCAAGGGTCCTATGAGCACATGCAGGTTACTGCCCACACCTTCCTGGGAGCCTGTGCAGCCCACCACTGCTGAGGATCCCACATTCCTGGGCCAACTTCCCTGGGAGAACGCACGGCGTGCCTCAGGCTGTTGTAACTTCACGTGGGCATACCAAACAACTAGCAAGACAGACACACAACCCCACCCATTAGCAGACAGGCTGCCTAAAGTCATACTAAGCTCACAGACAAGCCAAAACACACCACCAGATGTGGCCCTGCCCATCAGAGGGGCAAGATCCAGCCCCACCTACCAGAACACAGGCCCCAGGAAGTGTACACAAGCCTCTGGACCAATCTCACCCACTAGGGACAGACACCAGAAGTAAGGGGTACTATGACCCTGCAGCCTGCAGAAAGGAGACCCCAAACACAGTAAGTTAAACAAAAGGAGAAGACAGAGAAATATGCAGCAGATGAAGGAGCAAGGTAAAAACCCACAAGACTAAACGAATGAAAAGGAAATAGGCAGTCTACCTGAAAAAGAATTCAGAGTAATGAGAATAAAGATGATCCAAAATCTCAGAAATAGAATGGAGAAAATAAAAGAAACATTGAACAAGGACCTAGAAGAACTAAAGAGCACACAAACAGTGATGAACACCACAATAACTGAAATTAAAAATACACTTGAAGGAATCGATAGCAGAATAACTGAGGCAGAAGAATGGATAAGTGAGGTGGAAGACAGAATGGTGGAAATAACTGCCACAGAGCAGAGTAAAGAAAAAAGAATGAAAAGAATGGAGGACAGACTCAGAGACCTCTAGGACAACATTAAACACACAAACATTCAAATTATAGGGGTCCCAGAAGAAGAAGAGAAAGAGAAGGGGTCTGAGAAAATATTTGAAGAGATCATAGACGAAAACTTCACTAACATGGGACAGGAAATATTCAATCAAGTCCAGGAAGCGCAGAGAGTCCCATACAGGATAAACCCAGGGAGAAACATGCCAAGACACATATTAATCAAACAATCAAAAATTAAATTCAAAGAAAAAATATTAAAAGAAGCAAGGGGAGAGCAACAAATAACATAAGTGAATACCCATAAGGTTATCAGCTGATTTTTCAGCAGAAACTCTGCAGGCCAGAAGGGAGTGGCAGAATATATTTAATGTGATGAAAGGGAAAAACCTACAACCAAGATTACTCTACCCATCAAGGATCTCACTCAGATTCAACGGAGACATCAAAAGCTTTACAGACAAGCAAAAGCTAAGAGAATTCAGCACCACAAAACCAGCTCTACAACAAATGCTAAAGGAACTTCTCTAAGGGGGAAACACAAGAGAAAAAAAGGACCTACAAAAACAAACCCAAAACAATTAAGAAAACGGTCATAGGAACATACATGTCGATAATTAACTTAAATGTGAATGGATTAAATGCTCCAACCAAAAGACACAGGCTTGCTGAATGGATACAAAAACAAGATCCATATATATACTGTCTACAAGAGACCCACTTCAGACCTAGGGACACATACAGACTGAAAGTGAAGGGAAGGAAAAAGTTATTCCATGCAAATGGAAATCAAAAGAAAGCTGGAGTAGCAATACTCATAACAGATAAAATAGAATTTAAAATAAAGAATGTTACAACAGACAAGGAAGGACACTACATAATGATCAAGGGATCAATCCAAGAAGAAGATATAACAATTGTAAATATATATGCACCCAATGTAGGAGCACCTCAATACATAAGGCAAATGCTAACAGCTATAAAAGGGGGAATCAACAGGAACACAATAATAGTGGGGGACTATAATACCTCACTTATAGCAGTGGACAGATCATCCAGACAGAAAATTAATAAGGAAACACAAGCTTTAAATGACACAATAGACCAGATAAATTTAATTGATATTTATAGGACATTCTTCCAAAAACAGCAGATTACACTTTCTTCTCAAGTGCACATGGAACATACTGAGGATAGATCACATCTTCAGTCACAAATCAAGCCTCAGTAAATTTAAGAAAATTGAAATCATATCAAGCATCTTTTCTGACCACAACGCTATGAGATTAGAAATCAATTACAGGAAAAAACTGAAAAAAACACAAACACATGGAGGCTAAACAATAACTACTAAATAACCAAGAGATCACCAAAGAAATCAAAGAAGAAACCAAAAAATACCTAGAGACAAATAACAATGAAAACACAACCCAAAACCTAAGGGATGCAGCAAAAGCAGTTCTAAGAGGGAAGTTTATAGCAATACAATCCTACCTCAGGAAACAAGAAAAATATCAAATAAGCAATCTAACCTTACACCTAAATGAACTAGAGAAAGAAGAACAAACAAAAACCAAAGTTAGTAGAAGGAAAGAAATCATAAAGATCAGATCAGAAATAAATGAAATAGAAACAAAGAAAACAATAGCAAAGATCAATAAAACTAAAGCTGGTTTTTGAGAAGGTAAACAAAATTGATAAACCTTTAGCTAGACTCATCAAGAAAAAGAGGGAGAGGACTCAAATCAATAAAATTAGAAATGAAAAAGAAGAAGTTACAACAGACACCGCAGAAATACAAAGCATCCTAAGAGACTACTACAAGCAACTCTATGCCAATAAAATGGACAACCTGGAAGAAATGGACAAATTCTTATAAAGGTATAACCTTCCAACACTGAACCAGGAAGAAGTAGAAAATATGAACAGACAAATCACAAGTAATGAAATTGAAACTGTGATTAAAAATCTTCCAGCAAACAAAAGTCCAGGACCAGATAGCTTCACAGGTGAATTCTATCAAACATTTAGAGAAGAGCTAACAGCCATCCTTCTCAAACTCTTCCAAAAATTTGCAGAGGAAATAACACCCCTAAACTCATTCTAAGAGGCCACCATCACCCTGATACCAAAACCAGACAAAGATATTACAAAAAAAGAATATTACAGACCAATATCACTGATGAATATAGAAGCAAAAATCCTCAACAAAATACTAGCAAACAGAATCCAACAGCACACTAAAAGGATCATACACCATGATCAAGTGGGATTTATCCCAGGGGTGCAAGTATTCTTCAATATATGCAAATCAATCAATGTGATACACCATATTAAACTGAAGAATAAAAACCATATGATCATCTCAATAGATGCAGAAAAAGCTTTTGACAAAATTCAACACCCATTTATGATAAAAAATCTCCAGAAAGTGGGTATAGAGGGCACCTACCTCAACATAATAAAACCCATATACAACAAACCCACAGCAAACGTCATTCTCAATGGTGAAAAACTGAAAGCATTTCCTCTAAGATCAGGAACAAGACAAGGATATCCACTCTCGTCACTTTTATTCAACATAGTTTTCAAAGTCCTAGCCACAGCAATCAGAGAAGAAAAAGAAATAAAAGGAATACAAATTGGAAAAGAAGAAGTAAAACTGCCACTGTTTGCAGATGACATGATACTATACAAAGAAAATCCTAAAGATGACACCAGAAAACTACTAGAGCTAATCAATGAATTTGGTAAAGTTGCAGGATACAAAATTAATGCACAGAAATCTCTTGCATTCCTATACACTAACAACGAAAGATCAGAAAGTGAAATTAAGGAAACAATCCCATTCACGATTGCAACAAAAAGAATAAAATACCTAGGAATAAACCTACATAAGGAGGTAAAAGACTTGTACTCAGAAAACTACAAGACACTGATGAAAGAAATTAAAGATGACACAAGCAGAAAATACCATGTTCTCAGATTGGAAGAAGCAATATTGTGGAAATGACTATACTACCCAAAGCAATCTACAGATTCAATGCAATCCCTATCAACTTACCAATGGCATTTTTCAGAGAACTAGAACAAAAAATCTTAAAATTTGTATGGAGATGTAAAAGGCCCCGAATAACCAAAGCAATCTTGAGAAAAAAATAACAGAGCTGGAGGAATCAGACTCCCTGACTTCAGACTATACTACAAAGCTACAGTAACCAAGACAATATGGTACTGGCACAAAAAACAGAAATATAGATCAATGGAAAAGGATAGAAAGCCCAGAGATAAACCCACGCACCTATGGTCAACTAATCTACGACAAAGGAGGCAAGGATATACAATGGAGACAAGACAGCCTCTTCAATAAGTGGTGCTTGGAAAACTGGACAGCTACATGTAAAAGAATGAAATTAGAACATTCCCAAACACCATACAGAAAAATAAACTCAAAATGAGTTAAACACCTAAATGTAAGACCAGATACTATAAAACTCTTATATAAAACTCTTAGAGGAAAACATAGGAAGAACACTCCTTGACATAAATCACAGCAACATCTTTTTTGACCCACCTCCTAGAGTAATGGAAATAAAAACGTAAATAAACAAATGGGACCTAATGAAACTTAAAAGCTTTTGCATAGCAAAGGAAACCATAAACAAGAGAAAAAGAGAAACCTCAGAATGGGAGAAAATATTTGCAAATGAATAAACAAAGGATTAATCTCCAAAATATACAAGCAGCTCATGCAGCTCAATATCAAAAAAAAAAACAAACAAACAACCCTATCAAAAAATGGGTGGAAGACCTAAATATACATTTCTCCAAAGAAGATATACAGATGGCCAACGAACACATGAAAAGATGCTCAACATCACTAATTATCAGAGAAATGCAAATCAAAACTACAAGGAGGTGTCACCTCACACCAGTCAGAATGGCCATAATCAAAAAATCTACAATAAATTCTGGAGTGAGTGTGGAGAAAAGGGAACCCTCTTGCACTGTTGGTGGGAATGTAAATTGATACAGCCACTATGGAGAACAGTATGGAGGTTCCTTAAAAAACTAAAAATAGAATTACCATATGACACGACAATCCCACTACTGGGCATATACCCAGAGAAAACCATAATTCAAAAAGGCACATGTACCCCAATGTTCACTGCAGCACTATTTACAATAGCCTGGTCACGGAAGCAACCTAAATGTCCATCGATAGACGAATGGATAAAGAAGTTGTGGTACATATATACAATGGAACATTACTTAGCCATAAAAAGGAATGAAATTGGGTCATTTGTAGAGACTTGGGTGGACTAGAGACTGTCATACAGAGTGAAGTAAGCCAGAAGGAGAAAAACAAATGTTTATTAACGCATATATGTGGAATCTAGAAGAATGGTATAGATGAACCAGGGGTTTGCAAGGCAGAAATAGAGAAATAGATGTAGACAACCAACGTATGGACACCAAAGGGAGAAAGGGGGGAGTGGGATGAATTGGAAGGTTGGGATTGACATATATACACTAATATGTGTAAAATAGATAACTAATGAGAACCTGCTGTATAGCACAGGGGACTCCACTTCACTGTACAGTAGAATCTAACATGACATTATAAAACAACTCTACCACTCCCCCCAAAAAAGAACTAACCAACAATATTTACTCATTAGCAAGGGATAATATATAAGCTATTCATTTTGATAATAAGCAAGTAAGCACACATTTATTGCAAATCTTATCTTCAGTCCCAGTTTACTCACAAAATGGAAACAAGGTCAGTAGCATGCATTTAGGAATAAACCAATCACCAGGAAAACGCCCAAAGGAAAAGAAGCATTTCCCGTAGTGTCCCCAGCTTAAAGAATTTTTTGCTCTCTTTCTAACCCCAGATGGTCTGGCCAACCTTTATTTCCAGAAAGAGATAGACATAGTACCTGAAACAGAAAGAAATAAGAAATACCCTAATGCATATATGGACACACTTTAAAATTGTCAAAATTTGATAATGATGACTTCACAGGGAGAGAGAATCTCTGTCCATAAAAGCAGATATTACCTAGATGACAAGTTTCCTGAAAGTAATATTTTATAGTCTTTTAACAATAATTCCCAAACAGCAGAGCATCTGCTCACACATTTCAAAAGGCAATTATTTGCTGGTTGTTTATTTATCATGCATGTCTAACTCATGTTGTAATAAAAAACAAAAGAACAAATATTTTGGGTACTTTGTAGCCTTCAGTGCATAAGTCCCTGTCTCACACACACACACACACACACATACACACATACACACACACACACACACACAGAGCAATGTAAGGTCATTATCCTCCAAAGGTTTATAGCTCAGTTATAATGTCTATATGAATGTGAGTATTTGTTCTGCTTTGACTCACATTTCCCAATGACTATAGATAATTGTTAGTAGTGTAGTGAAATCACAACAATTATTTTAAAATTGTTTAAAAAATACATTAACAATGGTTTTCTACGATACTGTTTCTTTCCTATGTTAACATCTTATAAAATCATTAATATTTTTTGTTTGTTGGTTAAAAAAAAGATTTTCTCTCTTAGCAACTTTCAAATATGTGTCACAGTATTGTCAACTATAATCACCATGCTGCACATTACATCCCCAGGACTAATTTATCTTATAACCTAAAGTTTGTGCCTTTACACAACCTTTACTCAATTTGCCAACCCCCTAACTCCCCACCACTGACAACCACCCTCTTTACTCTGTGTCTATGAGTTCAGTTTTTAATATGTTCCATATATAGGTGAAATCACACAGTATTTGTCTTTCTCTATCTGCTATATATCATTTAGCATAATGCCCTCAAGGTCTATCCAGGTTGTTGCAAATAGCAGGAATTCCTTCTTTTTATGGCTGAATAATATTCCATTGCGTACATATATTATACCATAGTTTTGTTATCCATTCTTCTGTGGATGAACACTTACATTGTTTTCATGTCCTGGCTAATGTAAATAATGCTACAATGAACATATGAGTGCAGGTATCTTTTTGAGATGATTTCGTTTTCTTTGATTAAACGCCCAGAGGTGGAATTGCTGGATCATATGATATTTCTAATTTTTTGAGGAATCTCCATACTGTTTTCCATAGTAGCTGCACCAATTTACATTTCCACCAAAAGTGCATGGGTTCCCTTTTCTCCACATCCTTGGCAACACTTGTTATTTCTTGTCTTTCTGAAAATAGGCATTCTAATCAGTGTGAAGTAATACCTCATTGTGGTTTTGATTTGCATCTCTCTGATGATAAGTGATGTTGAGCACCTTTTAGTGTATCTGTTGGCCATTTGTATGTCTTCTTTGAAAAAACATTTATTCAGATCCTCTGCCCAGTTTTTAATTAGATATATATATTTTTTGCTTTTGAACTGTGTGAGTTACTTAATATTTTATATATTAATCCCTTACAAAATATATGATTAGCAAATATTTTCTCTTTCTGGAGGCTCCTTTTTCATTTTATTGAGAGTTTCTTTTGCTGTGCAAAAGTGTTTTAGTTTGATGTAGTCCCACTTGTTGATTTTTGCCTTTGTTGCCTTTGTGCTTTTGGTGTCAAATTTAAAATATCACGTCAAGACCAATGTCAAGGATATTACCCTCTATCTTTTCTTCTAGGAGTTTTATGTTTTCAGGTCTTATGTTCAAGTCTTTATTCATTTTGAATTGATTTTTGTGTATGGTGTAAAATAATGCTCCAGTTTCAATATTTTGCATGTGGCTATCCAGTGTTCCTAGCACCATTTATTAAAAAGACTATTCTCTTCCCATTATATTTGTAGATCCTTTGACATAAATGAAATGGCAACGTATGCGTGGGTTTATTTCTGGGCTCTGTATTGTTCCACTGATCTATTCTTTTTTATGTCAATTCCATACTGTTTTGATAACTGTAGATTAGTAATAAAGTTTGAAATGAGTGATGCCTCCAGTTTTGTTCTTCTTTCTTATGATTCCTTTGGCTATTTATGGTTTTTGTGGTTCCATGCACATTTTAGGTTTTTTCCTCTTTCAGTGAAAACTACCATTGGAATTTTGATAGGGATTGAATTGAATTTATAGATTTCTTTTGTTAGTATGGCTATTTGAACAATGTTAAATCTTCCAATCCACAGATAATCCACAGACTATCTATCCATTGATTTGTCTCTTCAATTTCTTTCATCAATGTCTTAAAGCTTTCCAGTGTACATAGTTTTCATATCCTTGGTTAAATTTATTCCTAGATATTTTACTCTCTTTGATGCAATTGTAAATGGGATTGTTTCCATAATTTCTCTTTTGGATAGTTGCCTTCACTAATCAAAGTCATTTTAATTGTTGCTGCAAAAGTCTTGCATGTCCTCTGAGAGGCACACAGCCTAAACAATAAGATGTTTGTTCAACTTGTTTTCCAGAAATGTGGAGTCAGCTGTGTCTAGTCCAAGCTGAGCCAAGAGTCAGCTGTGGCTAATTTGAGCTGAGCTGGTTAAGACTGGAGAGGACCACTGACCCTCCAACTGGGCATGTATGACTGTCCACTCTGTGACCTTCTGATGTCAGAGGGCCAAAAAATCCACCCTCATCTCATGCTGAGTGCTTTTTTTTTTTTAACTTGCAGAGACCTGTAGCCTAGTTACACCTGCACAGAACGATTACTGCACCTTTTTCCAATCATCTTTCCCCACACTCTCCATGCCTCAGACCACCCTGTTTTTTTATTCCTTATTCTGTAAACATCCTGAGCCCCTTTCCTTTGGAGACACTTCTTCTCCTATCTCCTCACTTGGCTGCCTTGTGAATAAACGCTTTCTTTGCTGTAAGCCTCAGCATCTCAGCATTTTGGTATGCTGTGCATTAGGCAAACGAAACTGGTTCAGTAACAGAGATTTTTCTTATTTTTTTATGTGGTATTTATCCATATGAAACTCCCTCATAGAATTGCTTTTGCTGCATCCCATAAGTTTTGGTTGTAATATTTCCATTTTAATTTGCCTCAAGATATTTTTAAATTTCTCCTTTATTTATTGACCATTTAGTTGTTTTGTGGCATGTTTAATTTCCACATATTTATCAATTTTCCAATTTTCTTCTTGTAATTTATTTCTGTTTTCATACCATTGTGTTCAGAAAAGATGCTTGATATGATTTCAATCTTCTTAAATTCATTAAGACCTGTTTTGGGCATAATATATGATCTATCCTGGAGAATACTGCATGTACATTTGAAAAGAATTTGTATTCTGCTGCTTTTAAATGGAACATTCTGTAAATATCTGTTATGTCCATCTGGTATAATGTGTTAAATTCAATGTTTTCTTATTGATTTTGTATCTGGATTATCTATTCATTGATGAAAGTGGGGTATTGTAATCCCATGCTATTATTGTATTGCTGTCTATTTCTCCCTTTAGGTATTAATATTTGCTTTATATATTTAGGTGTTCCTATGTTGGGTGCACAAATATTTACAAAGGTTATATCCTCTTGTTGAATTGACTGCTTTGACATTACATAATGACATTGTCTCTTACTATACTCTTTGTCTTATAGTCTATTTTGTCTGATATAAGTACAGTTACCCCTTGTTTTCTTTTGATATCTATTTTCATGGAATATCTTTTATATCCCTTCACTTTCCATCAGTGTGTACCCTTAAGCTGAAGTGAGTCTCTTATAGGCAGCATATAGTTGGGTCTTGGTGTTTTATTCATTCAGCCATTGTCTTTTACTTGGAGAATTTAGTCCTTCTACATTTAAAGTAATTATTGACGGGTATGCACTTACTATTGCCATTTTGTTCATTGTTTTTTGGGTGTTTTGTAACTCCTTTCTTCCTTTCTTCTTCTTGTCATTTCCTTTGTGCTTTTTACTACGTTTGTCTTTTACCCTTCATACTTGATTTATAAGTGACTAATCCACCACCATTACAACTTTAGATTATTCTGAATTTAACTATATATTTACCTTTTCCAGTTATATTTCCACTGTCATATGTTTTCTTGTTATTAATTAGTGTTCTTTCGTTTCAGCTTAAAGAGCAAGGAGAGCATTCCCTGGGTGGCAATCACAAAAGCTGGGGCACCAAACATATGTATAAGCTCTTTCCAGGAATACACCAGCAACCTGGGGCAGGGCTGACAGAGAATGTGATGATGGCACCCATTGGCTTTCTCAATTTCTAGAGAGGAATACAGTCGGCCCTAGGTTGTGTTGAATTGGAAGAAGGCTGTAGCTTTTCAGTTATGCAAATAGGCATCTTTCAGGTAATGACTTACAGATGGGTGTTTCTGTCTGCTGGCTCTATGCTGAGCTCTGTGGGGATAGCCACAGAACGTCTTTGGGAAGCTCTTATTTTCTGTAGTCCTGGGGGTCTCATGGAAGCAAGGTCTGATCACTTTTAGAACTCGGTATTTTAGGGGCCCAAAGCTCAGGTGGAAGTCTTAGGAATTGGGATGCCTGATGTTGGTTCAAATATTTTGCTCCTTAGAGAGATTCTTGGAGTTGTGATTTCCCTCCCAATTGTATGGCAATGTGCCAGGGGTGGGATTTATAGGGACTGTTTATCACAGCCATTCCTACTGTTTTCAATGTAAGTTTTTTTTCTCATTTGCCCTATGCAAAGAAGTTGCTCAGCTAGGTTCTGGATTTCTTTTAGAGAGACATATTCCATGTATGGCTGTAGGATCTGTGTGTCTTTGGGAGGATGTGAGTTCTGGAGCCTCCCATGTCACCAGCTTGGACCTGACATCCTCGAATTAATTTTTTTTAATGTTGGATGAGCTTGCCTTCCCTGCGGTCTGCCTTCACCCAGTAACTTGTGTTTATTTAGTGAGGAGTTGGGCTTAGTGTGCAGTGGGTTGTTATAGTTACCCTTGGTGCACTCCAGGCTTCAAAGTCTAGTGATAAATTGTGTTCAGGATGTGGGTCAGTTTACTGGAGAGTTTTACTGAATGTCTCCTCAGAGAGAATCTCTCTTGCAACCTTCCCACCTGCAATTCACTTTTCTTTTACTCAGTGCTTGTTAGCCTGGGGCTGTGGAATGGGAGACAGAGTATTTTCTGATATTTGATATGTGTCAGTCTTAAGCAGGCACTGTAAAGCTCCTGATGCCACACCCCATTTCAAGATAGTTTTGAAGTCAAACTGTGGGGATTTGACCAATTTATCTCTTTGATCATGTCATCATTCAAAAGGTGTTCACAGAGCTCAGGACTAGTTAGAAATCTGAGTGCTGTGTCTGAGTGTGTATATATGAGGGGAGCTGATGAGTGTGTATATATGAGGGGAGCTGATGAGTGTGTATCTATGAGGGGAGCTGATGAGTGTGTATATATGAGGGGAGCTGATGAGTGTGTATCTATGAGGGGAGCTGATGAGTGTGTATCTATGAGGGGAGCTGATGAGTGTGTATCTATGAGGGGAGCTGATGAGTGTGTATATATGAGGGGAGCTGATGGGTGACAGTGTGCGAAGGAGGAGGGTTGACAGCATCTTTCAGTCTAAAGAGATTCAACATGTAGACAAACGTAATGATCCCAGTTAGGAACAGGCCAGAGTGGAAAAGTTAAGGAAAGTAAAGTGAGGCCACTCCTTCTGGGGCCACATGTCCCATGTGGCTTGGTGGGGGCAAACCCACATAGAGTATTGAGTCTACTATTATCCTAGGACAGGGAAGTGACTTCAGCACTCCTACCCCTTCATCCTGCTATTCTTCCTGCCCCACACCCCAAGATTCCTTGAGAGGGAATACAAAGGGTTAGAAGTTTCTCATCCTGCTCTGGAAGTGCCTGAGGCCCAGGAGAAGGGAAGTTTAGGAGTCATGCCTTGGATCTAGGAACCAGGACACCGTAGGGTGGGTTGACAGTGAATCTTGAGTCATCTTTTGTCCCCGACTAAGAGGTAAGTGTGGGAAGAAGGTGCAGAGGCAGGGGAATGGAGCTGTGTTTTCAATCTTGGGTGAGTGGTCTGGCTAAAGTATCAAGTACCTGGACAGAGACCCTTTCAGGGTGGGGGGGAAAGAGGGAAGAACTAAAGTAGAGTAGCTGCTGGGGGAGAAGGGATGCTCCAGGCAGAGGCAGTTAAAATGGCCAGAAAATCACGTCTGGGCTCCTAGCATCTGGTCAGCTACTCTTTCCAGTCCTGGTATCAAGAGGAGGACTAGATTATGCAGTGCCTTGCTAGCCACATGAAGAATTGCAGGTTGTATCCTGAAAGCAACAATGGAAGGTTTTCAGAAGGGGAATAAAACTGGAGAGTTTTAAGGAGGGGTATGTAATACCACCTGCTGGAGAGGCCAAAGGTCTCCCGCATTAGGATCGAAGCTGTGATATTTACAATAGAGGTTTTCATGCTCTATGAGGATAAGGGAGTTCACAACATGACTCTTATGAAGAGTTTTCATAAGGACTCCTGTTTAAGAACCAACAGAAACCTCCTTTATCACAATTCATAGGCCTTTAAGTAAACTGCAGCATTCACTATAACCTGGTACTATAATCGCTCATTTAGCTTTATTTCCCATTTCTCTCCAAAATGAATACTCAAGCAATCTTGTTTTCTCTCTTTATAAATGCATCATGTTCATTCTTACTCCTGTCTTATCCATGCTGTTCCTCTTGACTGGACTGCCTTTCCTGGAGCTTCCAGATGCATGTAGCTGAAGGCATAGTTCAAGTCCCCTCTGCTTGATGTAACTTTCTCTCAGTCTCCAGGACACCCTGATGATGGTTGCTCTGAAATTGCACTATTTTCTCTAGCACTGTACTTAAACCACATATTCTCTAAGAAATGTTCTCTGTGTAAATGAACAGTATCTTATAGTGGTTTGATGTTTCCCTCATCACCAAAAACTAGATGCATGGTACATGGCTTAAATTGTTGAATTACCTGTCTTTCAAATGTATAGGGTGAATGGATTCATGTTGCAAGTCCTGAAAGTTCTCAAAATAGCCAAAATCTATTTATCTCAAGAGATTGGGTGGGATCAGCATTTAGTTGTTTAAACAACAGTGTCAACAGAAAGGTGAGGAAACTGATTTTCAAAAAAGATACATGCATTTTTAAAAAAGTAAATTAAAGGTAAATATTATTATTATTATTATATCATCCATTCTTTTGCCAATATTTTGATAGAGATAAAGGCTGAGTATGACCTTGCGCTTCTGCTTATCTTTCTTGCATAAAGACATGCATTTTACTTTTGTTTAGAGTCAAAATTTTAAGATACTTGAAAAGTTATCTTAGTGAAGAATACCAGATTTTTACTACCAATTTCATTCATATTTGTCTCAACTGTAACTAACTCAGTGGCAATCAACTTTAGGCACCAGATGAATAAGCATTTTCATGAATTCAGCTTAGTTTCCAGAAACTTAGAAACAATTTCTTTTTATAACTATTTAAGCAAGGTAGTAAATAATATTTATTAACTTTCTGTAATTATGATGATAGATATATTTTGTATAAATTTGTTTAAGAACAAACACAGATCACTTTTAATAGAACTCAACTTGTCAGAGCAGATGTACCCAAGAAACTATAGAACTAATAATCCTCTTAATGTGCTCATCACATGTATTCATCATAATTTGGGCTTTGTGGGTAGGTTTTACAGAGAGAATAAGGAATGTCAACCCAGTGAGTCGGGTAAGTAAAGATCACTTATCATGATTATCATGACTTTCTCTGATGATTATTTTATGACAATGAAAACACAGCCACCATTAATCCAGTAGCTAGAATAATGAGACATTCTTAAATATGTTTCAAGGCTCTCTAAGAACATTCCTGCTCCAAAAAAGAAAAGAAAGAAAGGAAAGTGAAAAGGGAGGAAGGAAGGAAGGAAGGGAGGGAGGGAGGGAGGGAGGGGAGAAAGTTCTCTTTTGCAGTAGAAGCCAACGAAAAATTGTAGAAGAAATTATGGAATTAGAAAATAAATCACCATTTGACAATTATCATCCTAATAATTTTGATTCCAGGAGGAAAACATTAATGGCTGCTAAAACCAGTTCTAAAAGTTTGAGAAGAAACAATATATTTATATTTTCTCAAAATGGCTCCGTAAAATCTACTTATTAAGAAATAGAGTAGAATATATTAATTATTATACAGTTACTACAGAACACAATTTAGCTAAGCTTTCTGACATTATATAACAAAGATCCTCTTTCCTCTAGTTTCCATTGCTCTTCATTTTCATCTGGGCCCTCAGCTGCAGCACCTTTAAATACATATTTCCACAATCAGTCTGTTCATGATGATTTAGGCATTCCCTAAGACTGTACACATCTTCTCTACCATGCTCCTCACTTCCTTCTGAGTACTGACCAGCAGAGACATTAATGTCTGTATGTCTATGAACAGTCTATTTAAGACCATCTTGGCTTTTTCAATCATACCCAAAATTCTTCCAGCCTCTAACCATTTCCAAATCCCAAAACTAGTTTTACATGTTTAGGTACTTGTTATAGTAGCACCCCACTTCCAGATACCAAAATCTATATTAGTTTTAATCACAGCTATAACAAACCACCACAAACTTAGTGGCTTTACCACAACACAAATGTATTATCTTATAGTTCTGGAGGTCAGAAGTCTGAAATGAGTTACTGTGTATCATGGTATGTTTGTGTCCCCCTCAAAATTCATATGTTGAAGCCCTAACCCCAAAGTGACTGTACAGTATTTAGAGATGAGACTCTAAAGAACTAATTAGGGTTAAATGAGGATAAATGAATGGGGCCCTGATCTTGTAGGATTAATGTCCTCAAAGGAGACTAGGATTTCTCTCTCTCTCTCTTTCTCTCAATCCATACGCACACACTAAGGAAAGGCCTTGTGAGGACATAGTGAAAAGGTGGCCTTCTACAAGCCAGGAAGAGAGCCCTCACCAGAAGTCCACCATGCTGGCACCTTCACCTCAGACTTCCAGTCTCAAAAACTGTGAGAAAATATATTTCTGTGTTTAAGCCTTTCAATCTGTGGTATTTAGTTATGGCATCCCAAACAGACGAATACACCAGATTAAAATCAAGGTATTAGAAGACTTTCATTCTTTCTGAAGGCACTAAGATAGAATCCTTTTCCTTGCCTTTTCCATCTTTAAAGGTCACCTACATCCCTTGATTTATGGCCTCTTTCCATCTTCAAAACCAGCAAATGCCTTTTTTTTTGTAACATCTCCATCTCTGACTACAATTCTTCTGTCTCCCTCTCCCACATTTCAAGGACCCTGGGGAGTACCTTGAGCCCATCTGGATAATCAGAAATAATGTTTCTATTTTAAGTTTACTCGATTAGTAACGTTAATTCCACCCACAGTTAAATTCACCCTTGCTATGTAACATATCATTGGGTTAAGGATGTGGACATCTTTGCAGGGCCATTATTCTTCATAGGAACTCAATCACACACTCACCTAGGAATGCTTTCAAAAATAACTGAGTTCTCTTCAGCCAGGTTGAAAATGTATTGAGATTAGTTCTTTCGTAAATTGAAAAATAACCACTTTGATTATGCCATTACCCCTGACATTCAGGTAACTGAAAACACCCATAAACAGAGTAACTATACATACGGATGTAAATAAAACCAAAAGCTTCTATTTAAGAAAAACAAATATAACTGGCAAGATATTTCTGTCAATTCTTTCTTCTATTCAGTGAATAATACTATTCATGGCTCTTTCATGAATGAAATATTTTTTTAAACGGTTTTTTTTTTTAAGGGAACTTTAGTTTTATTTATTTTTTTGGCTGCATTGGGTCTTTGTTGCTGCGCGGGCTTTCTTTAGTTGCAGCGAGCGGGGGCTGCGGCGCGTGGGCTTCTCATTGCTGTGGCTTCTCTTGTTGGAGCATGGGCTGTAGGCACGCAGGCCTCTGTAGTTGTGGCACACGGGCTCAGAAGTTGTGGCCCACGGGCTCCAGAGTGCAGGCTCAGCAGTTGTGGTACAGGGGCTTAGTTGCTCCGTGGCATGTGGGATCTTCCCAGACCAGGGCACGAACCCATGTTCCCTGCATTGGCAGGCGGATTCTTAACCACTGCACCACCAGAGAAGCCCCATGAATGAAATATTTCAAACAGTCTCTCTCTCTCTGATATATATATCCATAAATGAAAGATAGTATTAGTTTTTATGTGTTTTAATAGGAAATAAATGGCATCGTACAATATACATCTTCTGCAACTGGAATTTTTCATTTAATATTTTTGTAGCTTGTCCACATTGATGTTTGTAGCTCTGGTTTGCATACCTTTATGGTTAGACAGTACTCTGTTTTATGAATGTAACAAAATGTATTTAACTGTTCAGTGTTTGATGAGCATTTTGGTGATTGCCAACTATGATGGTTAATTTTGTGTTAACACTTTTAGGCCAAAGTACCCAGATATTTGGTCAAACATTATTCTACATGACTCTTTGAAGGTATTTTTTAGATGAGAGTAACATTTAAATCAGTAGACTTTGAGTAAAGCAGATTACCCTCCATGATATGGGGGAGCCTCATCCATCAGCTGAAGGCCTCAATAAAATGACTGATCTTCCTCAAAGAGAGACCAACATACTGCTTTTGGACTCAGACTGCAGGATCCACTCTTCACCAGATCTCCAGTCTGTTGGCCTACCCTGCAGATTTTGGACTTGCCAGCTTCCACAATCATGTGAGCCAATTCCTTAAAATCTCCCCCTCCCCCTCCCCTTCACCCTGTACTCTCCCTCATTCTGTTTCTCTGGAGAACCCTAATACAATAACTTTCTCTATAATCAATATTGCAGTGGGTATTTCTGTACATGTTTCCCTGTATGCATATGGAAGAAGTTCTCTGGGGCTATTCCTATCATTGGAGCTGCTGGTTTGAAGGGTATGAACATCGTCATTATCATGAGATATTGTAATATTGCTCTCCAAGCCGGTTATCCCAATTTATCGTCTTAACAGCATTGCTCTTGCTTTACATACCCACCACATCTTGATATTGTCAGTTTTTGTCAACTGGCATTTTTAATAAGGAATCTCATTGTTGTTTGAATTTGCATTTCTGAGATTTCTAGTGAAGTTGAGCGTAGTTTCATTTGTTTGTTGGATGTCCATATTTCCTCTAATATGAATCACCATTTTACATATTTAAATCTTTTTTTCTATTGGTTTGCTTATCTTTTTCTTATTGATTTCAAGAAGTTCTTTTTTAGGTTACCAATCTTTTATAAGTTATATGCATTGCAAATATCTTCTCCCAGATTGTGGGTTTTCTTTTACTTTATTTGTGATGCATTTTTGTGTAGAAATTTACTAGATTTTGAGTAAGCCATAGTGTCTCTATACTATATTCCTTTAATTACTTATTCATGTCAGTTCTCTGAAACCTGTGATGCAGGTTACTGGGGCCAAAAGGGTACAGTTCTGGGATGCTCATTTGATCTTTCTGGGTCCAGAAAAAGGAAAGGTTTTCAATGTTTTAATCTGGCTGAGGGCTTATGAGTTGCTTTTGGTCTGTACCTGATTAGCCTTTCTCATCTTCCTCCAGGAGAAGTTAGCCACCTGAGGAGCATAGTTCCTTTTGGACTAGCTTCATCTTTTACTGAGTGGCAGCCTTTATCACAGTCTTTTCCCCTTGTAGTGGGCAGTGGGCACTTGTCTGTCTCTCCTGAATAGCTAGAGTGAGAACTGCTAAACCTCTGCCCCTATTTTCAGGGAATACCCCCACCAGTGCTTCACTGACATCGTGGGTGGAGACAAGGTTCATGCTCACATCCACTTAACAAGCCCCATCCCTTGGTTCAAGGGGGTTTACGAGTGTGTTGTGTTGACCATAGCTAAGGTTAGCAAATAGGCTCATGCACGAGAGAAGCTCACCATAGTATCCCTGTCACTCTGCTTCAGGTCCTCATGCAGTGAAGTTGCTCTCTCTCTCTTCCATTTTGAATACATTTCACTCCTGTTTTGAGATACCAAAGTCTTTACCTTTTCCCTTACCCAAAGCCTGATACCAAATGTGATGTCCTAATTCACATTCCACTTAGTCTTTCTCCCTTTCATATATATTTGAAGAGGGGCTTCTCAAGAACATCCCCCTGCACAGATGCAAAAAAGGGAAATCAGTGCAACAGAAGACTACATGCAATACTCTTCAACCATTTTATGGACTGTAATATAATTTTTTAAATTCTATGATCATTGTTCAACATAGAGTTGCAGGGCCTTTAACTACCAATAAACCCACGAGGAAGTGGCCCCAACTTGGTCAGTTATTCAAATTAAGTGTGTGTAGTGCTTGGCACTCCACTCTGTCCCTCCACTGCCATCCCAGAACTTCAGGCAAATCATCAGCTTTACATCCTAGTGCACATGTGAGTATTCACAGAACTAAGTAGCTTCAAAGTTCTGAATGGAATGTTTATCGTTATGGCTGTTTGGATGTCCCATCTTAAACTCTTCCTCACAGTAGCTTTGAGAGGCTGTTGATGTGTGCCAGACAGAGGATCAAGCCTCCTCAAACTCACCTCTCAGGTAGCCATTTCATGTGGAGTTTTTCCAGGGACTAATGTGTTCGAACTGTTGGTCACCATAACTGATGTCTGCCCTTTCTTTAAGTCTATGGTCCTATTCATGACCTACTGAAGATTTTATAACTTACATTAGGAAATGGTAGTCTTCAGGCAAAAGGATCTATAACTTGGCCGATGGTTCATTGCTGATGTTCTGATATAAGTGAAAATCTTGCTCCCTTTCTGGAGACGGTGCCCACCTTCCTGGGTTTAGGACAAGTCTCTGAGATTCCCACTCAAGTGTTCAATATCAAAAGTTGGAAGCAGAGATTTATATTTATATCTGGAGAACAGAAAAACAGCTATCACAGCTCATGAGTAACAAATCTCCAGCCCCATCTTATTTCTGAATTATAATTAGCCACATATATAAAATACTTCTGCGCCTACATGAGCCTTTTCTCTCCTGTCCTGATACAGTTACTCCATCCACACTCCCTGCCCCCATTTTGTGGTCCATCACAATGACTCCTGCTCTTCCTCTTCTTCAGGATACCTGGGTGTTATCTCTAGCTTCTCTATTTATAAATCTAAATGACAACAAAACATCTCTGAGGTGCATATTTTTTGATTTTTAAAACTGGAATGAGAGGAGAATGACGTTATTGAAGTGGCAAAATCACAGTTTTCTAACATATTCCACCCAAAGAAGACTGATCTTGACAGTCACCCATGAATGAGAATGCCTTTGTGAAAGCCCAGCAGTTAAGCAGAGATATTCCAGCACACTGTTGGAGCAAAAAAAAAAAATATATATATATATATCAGAGATTGGGCACATTGAAGAGAGTAAGAGGAAGGATTTCACTTTACCCACATCACCCGTTCCCCAAGGCAGCAAAGCTCAGTACCAAGGGAGACATTCTTGGCTATGATTTTTCCCACTGAGCAAAGTTGGGCATGAGAGGGAGTACCTAGCTTTCCCAGATGTGCAGGAAGCTGCCAAAGAGAAAAACCTATCCAGAATACTGAGGTATGTCAAACAAAGAGGGGGCAGCTGGGAGAACTGTAGCTGGAGCTCTTGGAGGACAGCAAAAGGGCATGGATCCTATAAACTGCATCACAGACTCCACCAGGTAGCCCACCCACTAGCCCTTGGGGACACCTCACCTGCAGATCCCACCAAACTGGCCCACAGGCACCCCAAATACTTCATGTGCCTCACCTACTCACATCCCTACCCTCTGGCCAGCTCCTGTGCATGCCGCCAAAGGTGGCAAGAGTGAATATTTGGAGATGGCTAGTGAGTACACACAGAAAAGAAGCCTGACAATACAAGTCTGGAAAAAAAAAAATCACACAAACTTGAGCATTCAACACCAGCCTAGGGAAAGCAAACAAGAGGTTGTCAATACCTGGCCTGGCTTTGCAGGATAAAGAGAAGGCATAAAATCTTAAGAATTACCCCCAACAGGGAACAAGAAGTGTTGAGCGGACATGTTCATAGAAAGGTCTGAGAAAGTCTCAGAATCCCTAATAGGGCTGTCAGAAGATATTTCTCTCCAGAAAAAGGTCAGTAAAGACTAAATTATGTTAAATCATATAATTATCATTTCCTTTTGTTTTGAGAATAATTGATTTACTCTGTTAGCAATTTTGAAGTTTACACTACAGTATTGTTCACTATAATCACTATATATTGTGCATTAGTCTCCAGAACTTATTTATCTACTAGTTGCAAGATTGTACCTATAAACAACATCTCCCCAGTTCTCCAACTCCCTACCCCCAATAACTTCCATTCTACTCTCTGGTTTTTTACAAGTTCATTAGATTCCACATATAAGTACTGCCCTTAACTTCTCTAAGCTTCAAGTTTCTCATCTAAACATGGAGATATCACACCTGCCAGGTCTACCTCACAGGGTTGTAAAATAAAATGGATTTTACATTTACATTTACATGGATGCTTAACAAGCATTTTCACATATATATGAAGTTAAAGACAGTACTTGTCTTTCTCTGTCTGAATTATCTCACTTAGCATAATGGCCTCAAGATATATCCATGTTGTTACAAATGGCAGGATTTCCTTTTTTCTCATGGCTGAATAATATTCCATTGTATAGGATAAAAATATCTATATAGATAACTCACATCTTCTTTATCCATGTATTCATTGATGGACACTTATGTTGTTTCCATATCTTGGCTATTGTGAATAATGCTGCATTGAACATAGGTGTGCAGATCTCTTTGAGATACCGATTTCAATTTCTTTGGATATGTACCCAGGATTGGAATTGCTTTATCATATGGTAGTTCATTTTTTAAAAAATTTTTTGAGGAAGCTTCATACTGTTTTTCATAAGGCTGTATGAATTTACATTCCCACCAACAGTGTATAAGTCTTCCATCTTCTCCATAGTCTTGCCAAAATTTGTTCTCTCTTGTGTTTTTGATAAAAAGCCATCCTAAGAGATGTGAGGTGATATTTCATTGTGGTTTTAATTTGCATTTCCATGATGATTAGTGATATTGAGCACCTTTTCATATACCTGTTGGCCATTTGTATGTCTTCTTTGGAAAAATGTCTATTCAGGTCCTTTGTCCATTTTTAAATTGGATTATTTGCTTTTTCGATAATGAATTTTATGAGTTCTGTATATATTTTGGATATTAGTCCCTTATCAGATATATGGTTTATGAATATTTTCTCCCATTCTGTTAGTTGCCTTTTCAATTTATTATTTCCTTTGCTATGCATAAGCTCTTTAGTTTAATGTAGTCCCACTTGTTTATTTTAGTTTTTGTTGCCTGTGCTTTTGTAGCTTATCCAAGAAATCATCGCCAAACCAATATCAAGAATATTTTCCCCTATTTTTTTCTTCTAGCAGTTTTATAATTTCAGGTCTTAACGTTTATACCTTTGATTCATTTTGAGTTAATTTTTATGACTGGTGTAAGATAAGCATTCAGTTTTATTTTTGGCATGTGGATATCTAGTTTTCCCAACACCATTTATTGATGAGACTTTCCTTTTCCATTGTGTGATATTGGCAGCCTGCCTGCTTGTATGCCAATACCATACTGTTTTAATTATTATGGCTTTTTAATATAGCTTAAAATCAGGAGGCATGATGCTTCCAACTTTGTTCTTCTTTCTCAAGAATGTTTTGGCTATTCAGGGTCTTTTTTAGTTCCATGAAAATTTTAAGATTGTTTTTTCAACTTCTGTGAGAAATGCCATGGGAATTTTTAGCAGGATTGTATTGAATCTATAGATTGCTCTAGGTAGTATGGACATTTTAACACTATCGATTCTTCCAATTCATGGACATGGAATATTTTTCCATTTATTTGTGTCTCATTCAATTTGTGTCATCAACGTCTTATAGTTTTCAGGGTACTCATCTCCTTGGTCAAATTTATTCCTAAATATTTTATTATTGTAAATGGGATTGTTTCTTAATAGCTCTTTCAGAGAGTTTGTTGTTAGTGTATATAAATGTAACTGATTTCTGTATGTCAATTTTGTATCCTGCAACTTTACTAAATTCATTTACTGGTTATAATAGTTTGTAGAGTATAGTGTTTTCTATATGTAAGATCATGTCATCTATAAACAGATAATTTTGTTTCTTCATTTCCAACATGGATGCTTTTTATTGCTTTTCTTGCCTAACTGCTTAGCTACTAGTTCCAGTACTATGTTAAATAGGACTGGTGAGAGTGGGCATCCTTGTCATCTTTCTGATGTTGGAGAAAAAGCTTTCAGCCATTCACTGTTGCATATGATGTTAGCTGTGGGCTGTTGTATACGGCCTTTTTTATTTTATTTTATTTATTTTATATCTTTATTGGAGTATAATTGCTTTACGATATTGTGTTATCTTCTGCTGTACAACAAAGTGAAGCAGCTATATGTATACATATATCTCCATATCCCCTCCCTCTTGAGCCTCCCTCCCACCCTCCCTATCCCACTCCTCTAGGTCATCACAAAGCACCGAGCTGGTCTCCCTGTGCTATGCAGCAGCTTCCCACTAGCCATCCATTTTATATTTGGTAGTACATACATGTCAATGCTACTCTCTCACTTCATCTCAGCTGTGTCCTCCCCCACCATGTCCTCAAGTCCATTCTCTACATCTGCGTCTTCATTCTTGCCCTGTATGGCCTTTTTTATGTTACAGTACATTCCTTCTATACCCAATTTACTGTGTTTTTATTTTTAAAAGATGTATTTTTTCAAATTATTTTTCTGCATCTATTGAGATGATCATATAATTTTTATCTTTCATTCTATTCATGTGGTGTGTCACATTTATTATTTTGCATATGTTGAACCATCCTTATATCCCAGAGACAAAATCCACTTGATCATGGTGAATGATCATTTACTGTGCTATTGAATTTGGTATGCTAATATTTTATTGAGAAGTTTTACATCTATATTCAACAGGAATAATGGCCTGTAATTTTCTTTTTTTGTAGTATCTTTGGCTTTGATACCAGAGTAACCCTGGCTTCATAAAATGAGTTTGGGAGTATCCCTTGCTCTTCAGTTTTCTGAAAGAGTGTGAAAAAGATTGGCATTAATTCTACTTGAATGTTTGGTGTAAGTCACCAGTGAAACCATCTGGCCCTATATTAGAGGTTTTTGATGATTGATTCTATCCCCTTATACTTTATTGTTTACATTTTCTATTTCTTCATGATTCAGTCTTGGTAGATTGTATGTTTCTAGGAATTTATCCATTTCTTCTAGGTTATCCAGTTTTTTCGGCATACAGTTTTTCATTGTAGTCTCTCATAATCCTTTGTATTTCTGTGGTATCAGTCGTAATGTTTCCTCTTTCATTTCTGACTTTATTTAATTCCTTTCCCTTTTCTTAGTTAACTAAGCTAAAGGTTTGTCAATTTTGTTCATCTTTTCAAAGAACCAGCTCTTAGTTTCATTGATTTTTCTTTTTTCTTTTTTCTTTTTTTTTTTTTTTGATCTCTTTCATTTCTGCTCTTGGTTATTTCCTTCCTCCTGTGAACTTTAGGCTCAGTTCTTTTTTCTAGTTCCTTGAGGTGCAAAGTGAAGATGTTTATCTGAAACTTTTCTAGTTTTTAATGTAGGTATTTATGGCTATAAATTTCCCTCTTAGAATTGCTTTTGTAGCATCCCATAAGTTTTTGTATGTTGTATTTCCATTTTCATACATCTTAAGATATTTTTTTTATTTCTCTTTTGATTTCTTCTTTGACCCATTGGTTGTTCAGGAGCATGTTTAATCTCCATATATTTATGAATTTTTCAGCTCTTTTCTAGATATTAATTTCTACTTTCATACCATTGTGGTTGGAAGAGATACTTGGTATGATTTAAATCTTCTTAAATTTGCTAAGACATGTTTTGTGACCCATCTTGGAAAATATTTTATTGCACCACCATTTTCATTGCAGTATTATTAACAGTATCCAAGATATAGAAACAACCTAAGTGTCCATTGGCAGATGGATGGATAAAGAAAATAATGTTATAAATGCTGGAGAGGGTGTAGAGAAATGGGAACCCTCCTACACTGTTGGTGGGAATGTAAATTGGTGCAGCCATTATGGAGAACAGTATGGAAGTTCCTTAAAAAACTCAAAATAAAGTTACCATATGATCCAGCAATTTCACTTCTAGGCATATATCCAGAAAAGACAAAAACTCTAATTAGAAAAGATACTTGCACCCCATTGTTCATAGCAGCACTACTTACAAAAGCCAAGACACGGAAGCAACCTAAGTGTCCAATGACAGATGAATGGATAAAGAAGATGTGGTATATATAAAAAAGAAATATTTCCATTTGCAGCAGCATGAATGGACCTAGAGATTATCATACTAAGTGAAGTCAGACAGAGAAAGACAAATATCAAAGGAGAAAGGGGGAGGAGGGATAAATTAGGGGTTTGGGATTAACAGATACACACTACTATATACTACATATAAAACAGATAAACAACAGTGACCTACTCTATAGCACAGGAAACTATATTCAATATCTTATAATAACCTATAATGGAAAAGAATCTGAAAATGAATATTTATGTATGAATCACTTTGTTTTACACCAGAAACCTAACTACATTTCAATTAAAAAAAAGAAAGAAAATATGCCATATATATATATATATATACACACACACACACACACACACACAATAAGATATTATTCAGCCATAAAAAAGAAGGAAATCCTAACTTTTGCAACAACATACATGAACCTCAATGGCATTATGCTAAATGAAATAAGTCAGACAGGGAAAGATATATACTGTATTATCTCACCTATATGTGGAATCTAAAAAAGCCAAACTCATACTAATAGAGTAGAATGGTGGTTGCTAGGGGCAAGAGAGTGGTAGAATTGGGGAGATATCATTTAAAGAGTACAAACTTGCAGTTATAAGATTAATAAGTTCTGGGGATGTAATGTACAGCATGGTGGCTATAGTTAACAATATTGTATCATATAGTTGAATTTTGCTAAGAGAGTAAATCTTACATGTTCTCATCACACACAAAAAAGGTAATTATGTGAGGTGGTGGCTGTGTTAACAAATCTTATTGTGGTAATCATTTTGCATTACATATGAAATACAAATCATTATGCTGTATAACAAACTTACATAATGTTATATGTGAATAATATGTCAATAATGTTAGAAAAAGAAAAAAGGAAAAAACTAGTATGAGGGTTGAGCTAGAAATGATATGTTAGTTCCCACACTGAACCAACTACAATTCTCCTAGAAAAAAAGATGTTTGATGTCATGGAGTAATGTCCAAAATTATCTCCAGAATTAAAAAGCTATAATATTTGCTTGAAGCAAAATACAAGATTTACATTCTCTCTAAAAACTCAGAAGAATTTCCATTTTATATAATTGGATAGTTATTACTGTTATTGAGCACCTGTGATATAGGAAACATTTATGTTGTGGGAGTGTTTAAAAACAGTGTTTGTATTTTAGGTCCACTGGCAGCTATACCTTGCTTTATCAAACTAGAAATAATCATGACTAGGGAAAATATTTAAAGTGAGATTCTTTAAGAAAACAATTGGAAGACCACAAACTTATCCAGCTGTTTTACTTTTTCTCTGGTGATATGTCTATAAAGATCAGTACAGTTATACTTATTAAGAAACATTAAAAATACACATATAAAAACATCTATATACAATATATAAAACAATAATAGATTTATTAAAATAGTAAATTAATATATTGGTAATAGCAATTTAAAAAATAAGTATATTTCTCATTTAAACATTTAAAATATTTGGAAATATTTTAACAAAGTAACCCTAAAATTTACGTGGAAACTCAAGGGATCCAGAATACCCAAAGCAATCTTGAAAAAGAACAAAGTTGAAGGACTCATTCTTCTACATTTCTAAACTTAACTGCAAACTAAAGTAATTAAGACACTGCAGAAATAGAGACACAGATGTAGAGAAGAAACGTATGGACACCAAGGGGGGAAAGTGGTGGGGGGAGGGGGGTGGTGTGATGAATTGGGAGATTGGAATTGACATGTATACACTAATATGTATAAAATGGATAACTAATAAGAACCTGCTGTATAAAAAAATAAATTAAATTAAAAAAAGAAAAATACAGTACAGCACTGTAAAAAAAAAAAATATATATATATATATAGGCACCACAACAAATCAAGTTCATATAAAAAGATTAAGATTAAATTAAAAAAAAAAAAAGACACTGCAGTACTGACATAAGATAGGCATATATATCAGTGGAACAGAATGAGAGTCCAGAAATACACCGTTATGTTTATGACCAATTGATTTTCAACAAGGATGCCAAAATACTTCAATGGGAAAAAACAGTCTCTTCAACAAATAGTGCTGGCACCACTAGATACTCGTATGCACAAGAAAAAGTTGGAGTTCTACCTCACAGTGTACACAAAATTTAACTCTAAAGGGATTAAAGACCCAAATGTAAGAGCTAAAACATTAACCCTATTAGAAAAATCAGAGGAATAAATCATTGTGATTTTGGATTATAAAGTGATTTCTTAGATATGACACATAAAGTACAAGCAAAAAATGACAACAAAAAAAGATAAATTGTACTACATCAAAGTTATAAACTTCTATGCTTTAATGGACATCAAGAAAGTGAAAAGACAACCCACACAATGGGAGAAAATATTTGCAAATCTTATATTTTATAATGGGATTTAATCCAAAATGTATAAAAACTCTCACAATTCAACAATAAAAATACAAATAACATAAGCAAAAAATACACAACAATTTGAAGAGAGAGTTCTCCAAAGAAGCTATACAAGTGGCCAATAACACATGAAAAGTTGCTCATGAACATTAGTTGTTAGGATAATGTAAATCAAAACCACAATGAGATATGACTTCAGACCTACTAGGATGGCTATAATAAAAAAGACAGTAACAAGTGCTGACAAGGATGCAGAGAAATAAGAACTCTCATACTTTGCTAGTAGGAATGGATTAGCCACTCTGGAAAATATTTTGTAGTCACCTCCAAAATTAAACATATAGTTACCATGTTAAAGTAAAAAACGGAAGAAAGAAAAAAAAATAAGAAAATAGCTCTTAAGGTTGCATTTTCCTCTCTTTCGCTAGGATCCTTTCTTCACTTCTCTTTACCTCAACTCTCATTTCATAGCCTGATTCTTGGTAATGCAAGCTATTATTGAAAACTCACTCTTGTTTTCAGTAATAAATATTTTTCCAAAGTATATCTTTCTCTTATCAAGACTGATATTCATGTCTTGCATTAATGTTGTGATGTCTTGTTTGCTTCTTTTAATGTATCTGAATGAGAGTAAAACTTACAATATTTGCCCCAAAACAAAGTAAGTAAATCCTTTAATACTTTCAATATATTTATAGTCACTGTTAGAATCATCTTCTTAGACTTTGAGCTGGAAGCACGAGTTTGTAAATTTATTTCATAAATTTAATCCTGATGCAAGCTGAGGAAGATACAGAGAATAATGAGAATTTAATCAGGGCCAATTAGAAAATTTTGACTCCATATATATTTGTTCTAAGTTTGTTAGGATCACGGCACTAGAGTTAGATAGCTCCCCAAGTCTCATTTTTAAAATTTTATCTGTTTTTTACGCAGGATAAAATGTTTTCATGTCCACCATAACACATCCTTCAACCTTGGAGGAAAAAAGTTCAGACAGTCATTGTCAAATAATTCTGAACCTAAAGATTTAATGGTATTTAAATAGATCAAGGCCACATGGGAATGTGTGTAACAATTTACAGAGTTTACTACTCTCATATTAGCTGGGACTTCTTGTATTCCTGAGGTTCCTTTATGGTTTTTGTTGAGAGATAGACTCTGTAAATAAAACCATAAATATTTCAGTTGAGAACACTTTAAAAAATAAAGTATGGATGATGTTCACCATTTAATTTAATGTTTACCATTAAATGAAGAAAAACTAAACCTGAAGTTGAAGTTGATTCCTGTCTCTAACAATGTTATTTTTCTGTAATGTTAGATTTTGAAGACAAAAGGAGGAATCTCTCCAATCTGTCACAGTCTCAAGCATTTATATAATCTAGATTATGGATTTTTGTAATATACAACCCACAATACAATGGATGCAAACACCAGGGTCAATACCCAATTGTCCACCTGGATTGGAATATTTGACTCAGGTATGATAATATGTTTCTTAATTTAGTTGATGGAAAATAACATGAATTTAGATAGCTTCAAAATATAATTTGTGTTACTGGAAAATATTTTGACTATAGATTAAAATACTACACCTGTAACATTAAAAATTTTACATTTTATTTAATTTTAATTTCTGATTGAGGTAGTAAACTTATAATTTAAATACAGTTGTCCCTCAGTATCCACTGGGGGATTGGTTTCAGGACCAGCCTGGCAGATACCAAGACTGGAGGGTGCTCAAGTCCCAGAGTCTGCCCTCTGGATATGAGGTTGGTTGGATTTGTGGATGCAGAAACAGGAGTATGGAGTGATGTCTGTACAGTTACTCAAAAAAAAAAATCCACATATAAGCAGACCCTAGCAGTTCAACCATGTCATTCCAGGGCCAGCAGCAATATAACATTGTTATTTATAAATGTACTTCCTGGGAAACCTATTTAAAAATAAATACCTACTTTTTAAAATCGGAAACTGGATTTGGGGAATATAAGTAAAAATGACTTAAGGGCTCTTCAGTTCATCTAACTGCTTAGACAGTAGAAGCCTGGTATGCAAATGTAAAATATGAACACTAATATTAGGAAAACATCTCTGTTCTCTACCGAATGTAATGACACGGAATTACTATTTTTGTTTATGCTATCAATTCTGATTTAATTTCCTGTAGTGCTGTCTTTGAATAGTTAATTAACTTTGGCATTTCACAATACTAATTATTGCCCACATCTTATTTTTTAATTCTTTAAAAATGAAACAGTATGCATGTTCCTTCTTAAAAAGGTTGTTTACATTTTCAATGCTTAATTATAAACTTGTTGCAAACAATAATATAAATCTAATAAGTCATTTTTGAATATGGGTAAAAACTACATTAAAGTACTTTTTACTTCAAATTACTGTATAGATATTTCTCTCTGAATTTCAAAAATATTTTTAATAAAAGTCTTTAAAAATTTTTTGTGAACAAAAATATTGAGTACATTAACAATGGAGCAAAACGAATACACTTTAGAGACTATTTGATAATATTTTTTTCATTTCCTTTTTCTATGGTAAAAAATTTTAAAACTTCACACTTAGACTAATATAATGTTATGACATTTGACAGAAAAAATGAGAGATGTTGATAATGAATCAATTACTTTAAATATCCTAAATGGAAGTATTAATGTATATATGTATTTTTATGTGCTTTAAATTTAGTTTGAGTACTTCATACCACCTGTGTTTACTTTCTACTGTAATAGATAAATCACTTACGTGTGTGTCAACGTTTTGATCTTCTGGAAGGTATGTACCAAATGCACTGATATATTAATTCTTGAATATGTACCTTGTTTTGCTATAGTTTTACCAACTCCTATAAATTAAAGTGTGTTGTTTTTTTTTTTTTTTTTTGGCTGCACCGCGTGGCTTGTGAGATCTTAGTTCCCCCACCAGGGATTGAACCCAGGCCCTCTGCTGTGAAAGCATAGAGTCCTAACTACTGGACCGCCAGGGAATTCCCTTAAAGTGCTTCTTATGTCTGAGGATAGCTAAACCTTGATATATGAAGCGATTATGTAGAAGGTCTTTAGATGATGAAAACGTGAATGTGATCATAGTCTTCTCATGGGAAGGGCGGGAGAAAGACGCTGGCTCCAGATTACACCTGAAAACTCTAGTCTGTGTTAGTCTTACTAAGCAGTAGGTCTATTTCCTGAAAGGTTTTGCCCATCCTGAATTCCTCAAATACAGGTATTTCAGAGAAGCAATGATTCCAAATTTTTCAGTTCTGCTAGTAGAAGCAGAATGCAGGTAAAGTAATGGGCAGTCCAATTCCACTCCCTAGTCTGAGAAGTTAAACTGTCCATTAGAATTCAACTGTTTAGGGGCTTCCCTGCTGGCGCAGTGGTTAGGAATCTGCCTGCCAATTCAGCGGACATGGGTTCAAGCCATGGTCCAGGAAGATCCCACATGCCGTGGCACAACTAAGCTGGTGCGCCACAGCTACAGTACCTGTGCTCTAGAGCCCGCGAACCACAACTACTGGAGCCCGTGCGCCTGGAGCCCGTGCTCTGCGACAAGAGAAGCCACCGCAGTGAGAAGCCTGTGCACCGCAACGAAGAGTATCCCCTGCTCGCGGCACCTGGAGAGGGCCCACGTGCAGCAGTGAAGACCCAAGGCAGCCAAAAATAAAATAAATTTAAAAAAAAAAAAAAAAAGAAGAAGGATGAGAAAAAGAAAATTGCAGAAATATTTTTAAAAAAAATAAGAATTCAACTGTTTACCTTTATTTCAACTTAGTACAAATATTTCTTTCATGTAGATGATGCTGTAGTACATGTAAATAAAATGAAATTGAATGTTTAGTTTAAAAAAATAGTATTATCACCACTGATGACCTTTCTCATTGACATTAGAGGATCTAAGACTAAAATAGGCATTTAGGGTTTTATTTAATTCACAAAAGCATTCCAATTTAGGTATATTATAAATGAATGCTGGGGGCAGGTACGTTTCTTGCTACCTTACACTAAAGGCTTTTTTTTTATGTAAGACAATTTATTTCAGAATCCTCACTGAGTACCTATAATGAACAAGCCATGTGTTACCATTTTGAAAGGATCAAAGATGAGTCAGACCTGGCTTTGCCCTGAAGGGCTTGCCCTAAAATGTGAGAGTTAATATACTTAAATAAAATCACAGTATGAAGTAATAAAAGTCATGAGATAGGTAGAAACCAATTGTGGGAACTCACAGGACAGAAACAGCTACAGTTACTTACGATTTCAGTAGCGACAAAAATAGCAAAAATATTGAGAAAAATCTAACCATCTATGTTATGGGAAACTAGTTCTCCAAACTAGTGATTCTCAGAGTATGGTCACCAGACCAGCAGCATCAACATCTTCTGGGAACATGTCAGAACTATCAAATTCCCAGGCTTTATCATAGACCCACTAAATAACCAAATCAGGAGATGGGGTCTGTGCTTTATCAAGCCCTCCAGATGGTTCTGAGGCAGGCTAAAATTTGAGAACTACTGCTCTAAATGATACGTTCACATAATCTAACACTGTACAGTTATTTAAAAGAATGAGACAGCTCTACAAAATTGTCAGGAATATTTCCAAGATACATTGCTAAGTATAAAAAGCAATTACAAAGTAGTGCATATGTTAGCATGTGAGTATGTGTGTGTGTGTGTGTGTGTGCACAATACGTTTAGGCTTTGCATATGTTTGAGATATCTCTAGAAGAATGCATATGAAATTGGAGAAAGAAGAAGAAATAGAATAAGCCTGGAAGGAAGAATTATTTTTAATTTTATACTCTCTTTGCATTTTTAAATTTGTACCATGCATATATAATTCCTAATAATAAAAAGAAATTAAATTTAAAAGGCGGTCAGAAGATTTTTTTCATAAATTTTGAATCATGATTTTTCTGTGAAAGTTACATCAAAATGAATACCTTTCAAATATGTTGGTACAATATGAAAACATAATTATGCTCATTTGCACATTAATCATTAAAAAGTGAGGAAATTCTGTAACTATTAGTTTCAAAGGTTAACAAAATAAAATGTTAAATGTATATTAGAGAAATATATACTCATTAAACATATACTCACTAAAGAACATTTAAAATTAAGAAAAGTGGGAGATAATCATCCATGTACAGCTACTGATAAATTTTTTCTGAAGGCTTTTAAAAAATATTCCTTTGATGAGGTTTTATGAAATCACTTTTAATCATTGTCCATGAATTTTATATATTTATTCACTTAATGTTAATATTTTTATTTTTATCTTAAAACCCAACATTAAAAATATTTTTAATTGAAGTATAGTTAATTTACAATGTTGTGTTAGTTTCAAGTGTAAGCAAAGTGATTCATTATACATGCCTATATATATATTTTTTTTTCAGATTCTTTTCCATTATAGGTTATTATAAGATACTGAGTATTGTTCCCTGTACTATACAGTAGGACCTTGTTGTTTACCTATTTTATGTATATAGTGTGTATATGTTAATCCCAAACTCCTAATTTATCTCTCTCCACATCCCTGCCCCGCCATCCCCATTGGTAACCATAAGTTTGTTTTCTATGTCTGTGAATCTATTTCTGTTTTGTAAATAAATTCATTTGTATCATGTTTTTAGATTCCACATATAAGTGATAGCTTATGTTATTTGTCTTTGTCTGACTTACTTCACTTAATATGATAATCTCTATGTCCATCCATGTTGCTGCAAATGGCATTATTTCATTCTTTTTATGGCTGAGTAGTATTCATTGTATATACACACCACATCTTCTTTATTCATTCATCCCTTGATGGACATTTAGGTAGCTTCCATGTCTTGGCTATTGTAAATAGTGCTGCTATGAACATTGGGGCACATGTATCTTTTTGAATTAGAGCTTTCTCCAAATATATGCCCAGGAGTGGCATTGTGGAATCATACGACAATGCTATTTTTAGTTTTTTTAAGGAGCTATTAAAGTGGCTCTACCAATTTACATTCCCACCAACAGTGTAGGAGGATTCACTTTTCTCTACACCCTCTCCATTTGTCAGTGTAGACTTTTTAATGATGGCCATTCTAACTGGTTTGAGGTGATACCTCATTGTGGTTTTGATTTGCATTTCTCTAATAATTGGTGATGCTGAGTTTTCTACGGATATATGCCCATGAGTGGGATTACAGGATCATATGGTAATTCTATTTTTAGTTTTGTAAGGAACCTCCATAATGTTCTCCATAGTGGCTGTAGCAATTTACATTCTACCAACAGTGTAGGAGGGTTCCTTCTTCTCCACACCCTCTCCAGCATTTATCATTTGTAGACACTTTAAAGATGGCCATTTGACAGGTGTGAGGTGATACCTCATTGTAGTTTTGATTTGCATTTCTCTCATAATTAGTGATATTGAACATCTTTTCATGTGCCTGTTGGCCATCTATAAGTCTTTTTTGGAGAAATGACTATTTAGAGCTTCTGCTCATTTTTTAATTGAGTTTTTCTTTTTTTTATATTTAGCTGTATGAGCTGTTTTTATATTTTGGAAATTAATCCCATCAGTAGCATTATTTGCAAATATTTTCTCCCAGTCCTTAAGTTGTCTTTCCATTTTGCTTATGGTTTCCTTTGCTGTGTAAAAGCTTTTAAGTTTAATTAGGTCCCATATGTTTATTTTTGGTTTTATTTCCATTACTCTAGGAGGCAGATCCAAAAAAAATCTTGCGGCAATTTATGTCAAAGAGTGTTCTGCCTATGTTTTCCTCCAGGAGTTTTATAGTATCTGATCTTACATTTAGGTCTTTAACCTATTTGTAGTTTATTTTTGTGTACGGTGTTAGAGAATATTCTAATTTCATTCCTTTACATGCAGCTGTTCAGTTTTACCAATACCACTTATTGAAGATACTGTCTTTTTTCCATGTATATTCTTGCCTTCTTCATTGTACATTAACTGACCACAAGTGTGTGAGTTTATTTCTGGGCTTTCTATCCTGTTGCATTGATCTATATGTCTGTTTTTGTGCCAGTACCATACTGTTTTGAATACTGTAGCTTTGCAGTATAGTCTGAAGCCAGGGAGCTTGATTCCTCCAGCTCCATTCTTCTTTCTCAGGATTGTTTTGGCTATTCAGGGTGATCTGTGTTTTCATACAAATTTTAGAATTTTTTGTTCTAGTTCTGTGAAAAAATGCCATTGATAATTTGATAGGAATTGCATTGAATTGCCTTGGGTAGTATGGTCATTTTAACAATATTGATTCTTCCAATCCAAGAACATGGTATATATTTCCATCTGTTTGTGTTACCTTCAATTTTTTTCATCAGTGTCTTACAGTTTTCAGAGTACAGGTCTTTTGCCTCCTTAGGTAGGTATATTCCTAGGTATTTTATTCTTTTTGATGCGATGGTAAATGGGATTATTTCCTTAAATTCTCTCTCTGATCTTTTGTTGTTAGTGTATAGAAATGCAACAGATTTCTGTATATTAATTTTGTATCCTGCAACTTTACCAAATTCATTGATTAGCTCTAGTAGTTTTCTGGTAGCTTTCTTAGAATCTTCTATGTATAGCATCATGTCATCTGCAAACAGGGACAGTTTTACTTCTTTTTCGAGTTTGGATTCCTTTTATTTCTTTTTCTTCACTGATTGCTGTGGCTAGGACTTCCAAAACTATGTTGAATAAAAGTGGCGAGAGTTGATATCCTTGTCTTCTTCCTAATTTTAGAGGAAATGCTTTCACCTTTTCACCATTGAGTATGATGTTAGCTGTGGGTTTGTCATATATGACATTTATTAATCTTGAGGTATGTTCCCTCTATGCCCACTTTCTGGAGAGTTTTTATCATAAATCGATATTGAATTTTATCAAAAACTTCTTCTGCCTCTACTGAGATGATCATGTGATTTTTATTCTTCAATTTGTTAATGTGGTGTATTACATTGAATTGTGAATATTGAAAAATCCTTCCATCCCTGGGATAAATCCCACTTGATCATGGTGTATGATCCTTTTAATGTATTGTTGGAAACGGTTTGCTAGTATTTGGTTGAGGATTTTGTATCTATGCTCATCAGTGATACTGGCCTGTAATTTTCTTTTTTGTGATATCTTTGTCTGGTTTTGGTATCAGGGTGATGGTGGCCTCATAGAATGATTTCAGAAGTGTTCCTTTCTTTGCAGTTTTTTGGATTAGTTTCAGAATTAGTTAAATCTTCTCTAAATGTTGGTAAAATTCACCTTTGAAGCCATCTGGTCCTGAATTTTGCTTGTTGGGAGTTTTTAAATTACTGACTCAATTTCAGTACTGATAATTGGTCTGTTCATATTTTCTATTTCTTCCTGCTTCAGTCTTCGGAGATTGTACCCATCTAAGAATTTGTCCATTTCTTCTAGGTTGTCCATTTTATTTATTTATTTATTTATTTATTTTTCATTTTTGTCTTATTTTATTTTTATTTTTTTAACATCTTTATTGGAGTATAATTGCTTTACAATGGTGTGTTAGTTTCTGCTTTATAACCAAGTGAACCAGTTATACATAAACATATGTTCCCATATCTCTTCCCTCTTGCGTCTCCCTCCCTCCCACCCTCCCTATCCCACCCCTCTAGGTGGTCACAAACCACAGAGCTGATCTCCCTGTGCTATGTGGCTGCTTCCCACTAGCTATCTATTTTACGTTTGGTAGTGTATATATGTCCATGCCACTCTCTCACTTTGTCCCAGCTTACCCTTCCCCCTCCCCATATCCTCAAGTCCATTCTCTAGTAGGTCTGTGTCTTTATTCCCGTCTTCCCCCTAGGTTCTTCATGACCTCTTTTTTTTTTTTCCTTAGATTCCATATATATGTGTTAGTATACGGTATTTGTTTTTCTCTTTCTTACTTCATTCTGTATGACAGACTCTAGGTCCATCCACCTTACTACAAATAACTCAATTTCGTTTCTTTTTATGGCTGAGTAATATTCCATTGTACATATGTGCCACATCTTCTTTATCCATTCATCTGTTTATGGACACTTAGGTTGCTCATTTTATTGAACATAATTGTTGCTCATAATTGTCTTTTCTGATCCTTTGTATTTCTGTGGTTTAGGTTGTATCTTCTCCTTTTTCATTTCTGGTTTTATTGATTTGGACCCTCTCCTCCACCCCTTTTTTTTTGATGAGTCTGGCTAAGGGTTTATCAATTTTGTTTATCTTTTTAAAGAACCAGCTTTTAGTTTCATTGATCTTTCCTATTGTTTTTTAGTTTCTATTTTATTTATTTCTGCTCTGATCTTTATGATTTCTTTCCTTCTACTAACTTTGGGTTTTGTTTGTTCTTCTTTCTCTAGTGGCTTTAGGAATTATGTTAGGTTGTTTATTTTAGATTTTTCTTGTTTCCTGAGGTAAGATTGTATCATTATAAACTTGCCTCTTAGAACTGATTTTGCTACATCCCATAGATTTTGGATCATTGTGTTTTCATTTTCATTTATCTCTAGGTATTTTTTGATTTCCTCTTTGATTTCTTCTGTGATCCATTGGTTGTTTAGTAGCATATTGTTTAGCCTCCATGGGTTTGTGTTTTTTGCAGTTTTTTTTTTTTTTTTTTTTCCTTGCAGTTGATTTCTAGCCTCATAGTGTTGTGGTCAGAAAAGATGCTTGATATGATTTCAATTTTCTTAAATTTACCAAGCCTTGCTTTGTGGCCCTGCATGTGATCTATCCTGGAGAATGCTCCATGTGCACTTGAAAAGAATGTATATTCTGCTGCTTTCAGATAGAGTGCTCTATAATATCAATTGAGTGCATCTGGTCTAGTGTGTCATTTAAGGCCTGTGGGGTTTTTTTATTGATTTTCTGTCTACATGATCTGTCCATTGATGTAAGTGGGGTGTGTAAGTCCTCCACTATTATTATGTTACTGTCCATTTCTCCTTTTATGTCTGTTAATATTTGCCATATATATTGAGGTGCTCCTATGTTGGGTGCATATATATTTACAATTGTTATATCTTCTTCTTGGATTGATCCTTTGGTCATTATGTAGTGTCCTTCTTTGTCTCATGTAACAGTGCTTTAAAGTCTATTTTGTCTGACATAAGTATTGCTACTCCAGCTTTCTTTTGATTTTCATTTGCATGGAATACCTTTTTCCATCACCTCACTTTCAGTCTGTATGTGTCTCTACATCTGAAGTGAGTCTCGTGTAGGCAGCAAATATATGGGTCTTGTTTTTGTATCCATTCAGCCAGTCTGTGTCTTTTGGTTGGAGCATTTAATCCAATTACATTTAAGGCAATTATTGATATGTATGTTCCTATTGCCATTTTTCTAATTGTTTTGGATTTATAGATCTTTTTTCTTCCTTTTCTCTTTTGTTTTCTTCTCTTGTGATTTGATAACTATTTTTAGTGTTGTGTTTGGATTCCTTTTTTTGTGTGCACATGTGTATGTCTATTATAGATTGTTGTTTTGTGGTTACCATGGTGAAACCCAACATTGTAAATAGCTACCCAATAATTCTAAAGAAGGGATAATACATATTGCCTTTTGTTGTTAAATATTTACTTTGCTTCCATTTTATTTTTTTTTTCTAAGTTGTGTAGTAGTGAATATTTGGTGCAGAAAGCAGTTTTTTAAATTTTAGGATTATTTGTTTGCATGATCACTGAAGTAAAATTATTAGGACAAAAGATAATATTTCCATTTTCTTGCAAAAAAAGGGTGAATTTATTATCTTATGTGGATGATATATGAGAGTGCTCACTGTCTCCCCTAATTTAGCACAAGTGAAATATTTTTTCTTGGTTTCTATTAGCCAGACTGAAGACCTAATAAAGTCATTTTCATGACCTATAGGAAGGAAAAGATGAAGAGGAGTAATTTTTAAAGTAACTCAAAACATAATAGTTATAGGTGAATTTCTCTGAATTTCAAAATGATACAAAAAAGCTATGCATGGAATTTTAGTAGTAAAAGGAACCAGAGGATAGCTACCATCTCTTTTATTATTCTGTATGGGGAAACTAAGATACTAGTGAAGAAAGTTGCTTAAAACCAAGGGGTTTCTTACCCACCATTACCCAACTTACTCAAATGTGCACGTAGTCTGATATGCAATTTATACAAGTCACATCAGTTTTATTAATAAATCACCATATTGTTTCATTCTTTAGTCCTCGGTCTTTTTGAAACTAACAAAACATATGATGTCATGAATAATCAAGGACAGAGAATTTATTTTGCAGAAGAGAAAAGTAATTGTTTCCTCAGACACTTCTGTGGACCTTCAAGGCCTTTTACCATGACAATTTATGATAATGTAGGATGCGGTGTTATTACTATGCATAAAGCTCTAAGATGGAGCTATTGTTGGAGTAACTGCTGCCTACAAAAGGTCAGTAAATATTATTTCTACCATGTGATTTAGAATGTATTTGAGTTCCTTCAGAAAAGCCTCAACATGGGGCAGTATATTAAAATTAAAACATTGGGTTTGGCTACAAAGAATAGTCTGGAATGAAATATGTCAGAGAAAGAATTATATTCATATCTCATACCTTCAGGATGAGACTCATGCATAACACTGTAAATATTTTTCAGGCAATGAAAGTCACAAGAAATTTAGATTTTTAAAAGATTTTATTCTAAAATATCATTGTGATTTTTACTTGCATTTCCCTGCATGTGCTTATTAGCTATTGAATATCTTTTATGTAGTGTTTAAATCTTTTGCCTATTTTAAAATGAACTAATTTGTCTTATTGAATTATAAGAGTTCTTTAGATAGTCTGGATATAAGCTTTTTGTCAGATATGTGTACTGCCAATATTGTGTCCAGGTTTGTGGCTTAGATTTTCATTTTATTATCCTTGGAAAAAAGAAGGTTTCAATTTTGATAAAATCTAATTTATCATGTATATTCTTTTATGGTCCATGCTTTTAAGAACTTATCTAAGAAATCTTTGCCTATTACAAAATAGCAAAGACTGTGTCTTATATCTCTTCCAGAAATTTTATATTTAGGTCTAGTTCCATTTGGAGTTAATTTTTGTGTATCTGTGAGGAAAGATTTGAGTTTTTTTTTTTTTCAATTTGATATCCAGTTGTTTGAACACCATGTTTTGAAAAAGACTACCATTTTCCATATAACTGTCTTTTTATATCTTTGAAAATAAATTGCCAATATATGTGTATACCTATTTCTAGAATCTACTCTCTTCCACTGTTCCACTGATCTATAGATATAGCTATACATAAATATGTACCCTATGCCAATACTACATTGCCTTGACTACCTAACTTTAGAGTAAGTCTTAATACTAGCCAGTATGAGCCTTCCAATTTTGGTTTGCTTTTTAAAAATTGTTTGATTCTGTTAAGTACTTTGCAATTTTCATGTAAGTTTTAGAAGAATCTTTTATATTACTTGAAGATTCCTGCTGAGATAGTGATTTGGATGGCATTGAACCTATTTATTAATTTTGGGAAGAATTAATTTCTAACTAATACTGTGTCTTCTGCTCAATGACTATGGTACATTTCTCCTTAGATTTAGGTCTTCATTAATAACTCCCAGCAGTTGTTTGCAGTGCTTAGTCTTACAAATATTCTATTAGGACTAAATTTAAGTATTTCATGTTTTTAGATACAATTAAAAATATCTTCAAGTTAAACATTCCATTTTTGTTGCTCATATATAGAAAAACAATTGACCTTTTATTATTGATCCTTTACCTTTTGACTGCCAAAAATCACTTATGAGTTCTAGCAGGTTTTTACAGATTCCTTAAAGTTTTCTTCAATTATATAATATGAAAATAAAGTTTTACTTCTTCTTTTGCTATCTGTATGCTTTTTATTTATATGTATATATGTATAAATGTCATTTATTTATCGCCATTTTGTTCTGGTTAAGAACGCTATTATAATATTGAACAGAAGTAAGAAAGGATAGTCTTGCCTTTTGTACTGACTTTGAAGAAAAGATTTAATTTTTAAGTATGAGGTTATCTGTAGTTTTTTTTAAGATACACTTTCTTAGGTTGAGGAAGATCCCTTTTATTCCTAGTTTTCTGAGTTTATACCATAAATAAACTTTGTATTTTGTCAAATATTTTTCTGCATCTATTCATTTGATTATATGACTTTTCTCTTTTAATCTGTGAATATGTGAACTGCATCAATTGATTTTTTTAAATGTTAAATCAACCTTACATTCTTGAGGTAAATCCCACTTGGATATATTTCTTATTCTTTTTATATATTCCTGGATTCACTTTGCTAAGAATTTGTGTTTATGTATGATATACAGGTCTGTATTATTCTTTTAAGTTTTTGTGTGGCTTTGGAATTAGGATAATGTTGGTTTCATAAAGAAAGTTGGAAATGTTCCTTATTCTTTTCTGAAAGAGTTTGTGTAGGATTAGTATCATATCTTACTTAAATATTTGATTATATTCAACAGTGAAGCTATTTTAGCCTGTAATATTGGGTGTGTGAAGGATTTTAAGTTGAAATTCAAAACTTCTTTAATATATTATAGGGGTAGTCAGGTTTTCTTTTTCTCCTTAAGTCCATTTTTATAATTTGTGTCTTTCAAAGAATTTGTCTAACCTAAGTTATTGAATTAATTGGCATAAATTTGTTAAAATATTCTTTTATTGTCCTTTTAAGTTTGCATATTATGTAGTAATAGCCCCCTTTTCATTTCTGACAGTAGTAATTTGTGTTTTCTTTCTTTTTTCATGCTTAGGGAACTTTAGTGATCCTTTCAAAGAATCAGCTTTTGTTTTACTTGTTTTCTATTTTTTGGTCCATTCCTATTGCTTTTTTTTTTTCCTAATCTTTTATTATTTCTTACTTCTACAATTTGTCTTACCTCCTTAAAGTAGAAACTGTTATTAAAAACTTTTCACAACCCCGTGCAGCACTGACCGGGGCCAGACCTCAAATAAGAAGCCACTAAAATCAAGGAACTCAACCAGTGCCATTCCCTTTTCCAAATGTAGACTCACGTCCAGTTTTTATCTTCAGAATCATTTTAAGAGATTCTCATAGTAGAGTTCTAGGGATTTCCCTTCTGTTTCACTGTGTAATGTTAGGAATATAACTTCTTGTTTCTTTTTCAGATTTACCTTCTCTGTACACCTCCTCCACATTTATCTGAAATTCTCTTCCTTTAATCCCAGATCTTCCTGTCTTACTCAGTTTTTATTCTACTCCCAGCAATTTCTTGTCAGTGTAAAACTTTGTTATGAAAGGGAATCTTGGATGGATGATTTTGTAAAAAGTTCTTATGCCTAGACAACTTCAGCCCCAGTCAATCTTCCCACAGTCTTCTTATACTGCCTACAAATTAGGAGCTCTGAAGTTCCATCCCATTTTCAGCTATGTTTCTCAAACTGGTCCTTTGAGCTTTTATTCTGAGTGGGATCCCTTTCTTTTTGTGATGAATATTTGTTAGTGGTGTCTGGATTCCTTGGATCTCAGGAATATCTTGCTGCTGTCACTTGCTTCACTACATCTACTTGTATTTTAAGATGTGAGGCTATAATTTTTCCATCTACTTTGATAAATAATTTGACAGTGCTTTGGTTTTGTTTAGCTATCATACTTGTTCTATCCTTTTTATGAGGGTTTTGAGAAGATTCAAAAACTATATCACCACTGCCACTATCTTGACTTAACAGTCTCCATTTATTTTCTGAAAGAGTAATACTCATATATATATATAAAGAAGGAAGGAAGAAAGGAGAGAAAGAAAGAAAGAGAAAGAAAGTCAGTTAGCAAAGAAAGTTATTCAGCTAAAACAATGTCTCTCAAACACTTATTTCCTATGTCTGCTGTATTCTTCTTCAGAGGCAACTGCTATTATGAGTTAAGGTATTCTTCCAGAATTATTCTATGACTATTTGTATACCAGATGCATATTTATGCTATATATATGTATACATATACACATACATATGTGTGTGTGTATGTGTGTCATGTGTTTGGTACACAATTGGCAGATATTCTTCTACACTTTTTTAACTTGAAGATTATATCAGTATGTATAGAGCTTTCTCATTCTCATAAATGGCTGCATAATAACCCGTTGTATGGATGATATACCATAATTTACTGAATCAGTCTCTATTGATTCTGATGAACTGGGCTTTAAATCACAATGAGCATGAAGAATTTCAATGAATTCATATTTGCATTGGCATAGAGGTACAAAAGTCCTTGGCATGTTGGATAATAAACTGTTTTGGTGTGATTGGAGTTTTTAAGGCATATCTATTGGGCATGGAAATTTAAAAAGTGATCCTCGTAAGTACCTAAAGATTATTATTATCTTTCTTTGGCAAATGGAAAATTAATTTCAGAGAGGTGAGTGACTTGTCCATATTTCATGTGGTTAGTGAGCAGCAGCATCAGATCTCAACTCAGGGACTTCAACAACTAAATCCTTTTTTACTTCCATGTCCATTCCCAAATATAGGTCATGCTTTAAACTCATGAAGTTCTGTCCACATATACAAAAAGCTAAGTAAAAGGTAGCATACAGGTAAATACAGTGTTGCTTACAAATCAAACATATCTCACTTGATGAATACTACATTTTTTAATATTTTGTAGCTAAAAGTTGAGGCCCCTCCTGGAGAAATAATTGGATATGTTTATCAATACTATCACCCATTTTTGCCAATGTTTAAAATAAAAAATGAGAATAAGGAGGATTTAATGAAAATCAGAGGGCCATATGTGGTTTCTAGCTGTCTCAAAGATCTAAATTTTAATGTGAGTAATTCATAATGTTTTAAATTATCATGGTCAAATTAATTAATAATTTGATAATTTTCTAATGCACATAGTTAATTAATGTGATTAAAAGAAAATAAAAACATATTACAATTACTATAAATATTTGCCTAATTTTTAAATTGAATTTCTAATTCATAGTTTCTTTGCTTAATTAAGACCTACAGTTTGTGAAGCTTATAAGGCACCTTTTAAATCTATATTTTAAGTGTATAGTTATCAAACAACAAGTTTTATATTTAATATTTCAAGGAACGTTGAAAGAGAAAATTAACTTTATTGCAATGGACAATGACATAATCCAGCATTAATTATAGATAAGAGATTAATGCTAAGTTTTATAAAATTCTGAAACTGGCATGATACAATTTTGTTAAATTTTATGTGCTTACTGATTTATTTCTCAGATTATGTCCAACATTCAGATAATAATTTAGGAAGTTAACTACTAAATATACTAAATATAGTTAATAAATATCCCACTACGCTTGGTTAAATCTGAAGATTCCTAAGCAACAGAGAATACTGTCTTGGTTTGATAAGATATTCAATTTGAAAAAAGACTGCTTTTCAGTCTTTCATCAAGGACATGTTTGCTTGTTTTAATATCTGAAATTTCTAGTCAGAAATCTGGACACAGCCTAAGTAAAATACTGCCTGATTTTTTTCCTTCTTTAGAATTATGTCAGTTCACTTTAGTGATACTTACATGTACTGATTAAGACATACTTAAAAATTAATTATAATAATAAGTTTAGTTTAGAAAAATTTAATAAAATGAGCACACAAGACTCTATTCTTCTCTGTTTCAAGTTGGAAACCAATGCAACAGAGTGGTCTGTGCATAAAACTCTGGAAGCCAAAGCTACCTTGCCTCATTTTTAGTAACATCATTGTCTTGTATCTCACATTATGGTACAATAAATCCTACTTTATTCTAGTGTCTTAAGAACTATTGCTAAGGTATATAGAATATTTCCTATTTCTTCTAAGTTTGAAGCAAAGCCATTTTAAAGCTGGTACTTATAGGTAACCTCCAAGAGCAAGCGACAAGAAATGAGGTAATGATTCTGTGAGAATGTGCATCTTTTGCATGAATATGGACAAACCTTTTAATACTTTTGGTTATGAAAAACAGGACAGAGGTAAAGGAGTAGCTAGGACTACTATAGGACAGGACTAGGGTGAGGCAAATAAGATATTTATCTCTGGTACAAAATTCAAAGGGACACCAAAAAGCCTAGTAATTAAGATAAATGATATTTGAATATATTTTAAACATCAAAATTAATGCAAAAAATCTATTAGGAACAAATACCAAAAAATTAAGTTAAGACAGAAACTGACTCTGCATTTGTATGACTTGTCTCCCTGCCTTACCGTAATCTTGTTCCTGGCTGGATGGGGGCACAGAGTGGACAGGGAGGTATTTTTATGAAAGGTATGTCCTTAGCATGCTTTGATTTTAAAGGAAAGAAGCCAAATTGGAGGAAAAGTGTGGAGAAACAACCGAAATTGAATATCTGATGAACCCTGTCTCTTGGTATGGGACCTAAGGCATGTAGGGAACTGGCCTCGAACAGGCATAGAGATGGCCCATTAATCACACCAGGAAGGAAGCAGGACGTGTTGGTACAGATATAATAACTTTCTAGACTGGCGGCTGGGAGTCCAGTAAGTTCCTGTCCAGTTGCTTCTATTTTCTCTTCAGTGGAAAATATAAGCTGTATTGTTGAGGGTGAGGGGGAACGATGTGTTCAGAGTTCTGGAAAAACTGGAAAAGTCTGACACAGTTATGTAAAACTCTTCCATATTTCTCTCCCCAAATTCCTTAACATTACTTACAAGGCTATGTATGACCTAGCCCTGCATACCTCTCTTTTCTTAGTTTCTACCACTATTCCCCTCACTCACTTCGCTCCAGCTATGTTTATTCCTAAACCAGAGCCTTTTCACATGTAGCTGACTCTCTCTAGGAAGCGCTCACTTTCCCTATTCCTCTGTCACTAATTCCTGCTGATCCTCCAAATCTCAGCTTAAATGGCATTTTCCCTCTTTTTCCCTAAAACCACCCCCCCAGTTCTTTTAGTCTGCCTATTATCTCCCTATTATATTCCATCATATCACGCTACCTTTTCCTTTCTGGCATTCATCACAAAATAAGCAGTAGCATTTATCACAGATTTATTGTTTTACATTTACATGAGTATCTCTTAGGTTGAGAAATGAATATTACTTGGTACAAGAAGTGGTGCTCCAGGGAGTCCAGATGAGTAAAGAAGAAAAGGGGATGAGGTAAAGGTAGAGGGATTCAGAAAATCAGGACTCTTAGGAAAGAGTTAAGTGTGTAAAAGAGCTGAAAAGCTAGTGGTTTTCATTTTCTAATTAAATTGATTCTCTGATCAAATTTAAGCAAATTATATACATTAATATAATTTTATATACAATATGCATTGTATATAAAACATAATATATGTATGTATACACATACATATAAATAAGATCACTTGTATCCAATCAATTTGAAAATTTTCTTTTAGGTAGAAATTGTCTGTAGATGTTTTCATAGGCTACTTTTTGTCCATATTGCATATTCTTTTTACTTCAGATTATATTATAACTCACATATGATTATAATTCATATGGGTCATATTTAATTACTAAAATTGATGTGGGAATGCCTATTGTTTTATTTCGGAGATTTTATCTAAGATTAAAAATATTTTTTATTTTAGTTTTTGTCCCTGGATGAAGAAATGGTTATTGGTAAGATTTCCAATCAGTGGACTGGATTTATGAGGGAAAGTTTTACCAATGCTGATAAATTTGGGATCCAGTTTCCTTTTGATCTTGATGTCAAAATAAAAGCATTGATGCTCGGAGCAAGTTTCCTCATTGTGAGTCTATTTTTATTCTATCTAGCTGCACATTAATTTTCTGAGATTATCACTACACTTTTGCTAATATTTCTCCTCAAATCACTTAGATCAATTGCAATCTGTGCTTTTGGTCTAGTCCTAGGTCCCCAAATTACATCATGGATTGAGTGCTCACATTGCAAAGGAAATAAAAACGAGTGTCCTGGGAATGTGATCATTAAAGTTGAATTCCTTTGCCTTAATGAAAAACAAGACTAAGTCACTGAAAATAAGAACACAATGTCTCATTCAATGTAATTTACTGTTATTTCCAACAATTTAAAATTTTATAATAAGTACCTTTTTTAACATTTCATTTAAAAAGTAATCATTGTTAATTTGAAACCATAGATATGTAGAAATATTTTTTTTTCTTTTTTTTTTGCTTCGTGGCTACACATAATTTTCTTTTTTTATTGGAGTATAATTGCTTTACAATGTTGTGTTAGTTTCTGCTGTACAATAAAATCAGCTGTATGTACACCTACATCACCTCCTTCTTTGACCTCCCTCCCACCCCCCACCATCCCACCCATCTAAGTTATCACAGAGCACCGATATGTAGCAATATTTAAAAAGAAAATATCATTTGTGATTTCAGTTGGGTCTTAGGGAGAAAATGAACATAAGCAACTACCTTCATTCTCCAAATATTATGAAATGACAGGAAATGGCAGAAGTGGTAAGCAGGGATGAATCATACAGTATTAAGAAATTTGGACAAAGAGAAAAATAAACAGATTAGATAGCAGATCGAATGTAGCTGAGGAAAAAATTAGTGAACTGAGAGATATAGTTGAGGAAATTATTCATAATGAACCACAGAGACAAGGAAACATGAAAGTCAAGAGTTCTAAGTAAGTAAGATAGGTTAGAGAATAACTGCTAAAAAATTTCCAGAAGAAACATGAATCCAGTGATTCAGAAAGGACAATATAGCCTAAGTAATATAATTAAAAAGCAACATCTATATAAATCACAGTGAAGCAGCAAAACAGCATAGAAAAATAAGTAACCAGAAAGAAAAGATAAATCTCCCACAAGCAATTAGACTGACAACTGCCTTCTCAACAGAAAGAGTGGAAGCCAGAGAGTAGAATAATATCTTCAAAGTATTGATTAAAAAAAAGATCTTAACTCTCAAATTCTATTTTCTTCAAGAATACATATCTCAAGGAGAAGAGGAAAATAAATAAATTAGTTTTTTAAAAAACACAGTTTTACACATACAGACCATTTCTAAAGGGGATAAATCAGGAGGAAGGAACATAATCTGAGAAGAATCATCTGAAGTTCAGTAAGATTTATGAGAAAATAAAATGCTAACTATATTGGTGAATGTAAACATGTTTTTAAAAATAAATCAATAGCAGAAGTAGTTCAAGATGGCAGCATAAGAAGAGCCTGAACTCACCTCTTCCCATGGACACACCAAATTTACCGCTACACATGGAATAATTCCCTCTGAAAAAAGCCTGAAAACTAGCTAAATAGCTCTTCAACAGTGAAGGATAGGGCTTCCCTGGTGGCGCAGTGGTTGAGAATCTGCCTGCCAATGCAGGGGACACGGGTTCGAGCCCTGGTCTGGGAAGATCCCACATGCCGCGGAGCCACTGGGCCCGTGAGCCACAGTTACTGAGCCTGCGCGTCTGGAGCCTGTGCTCCGCAACAAGAGAGGCTGCGACAGTGAGAGGCCCGCGCACCGCGATGAAGAGTGGCCCCCACTTGCCGCAACTAGAGAAAGCCTTCGCACAGAAACGAAGACCCAACACAGCCATAAATAAAAAAACAAATAAAATTAAAAACAATGAAGGATAAAAAGACCACATCAAGACAGGATGGAGAGGCAGAGATGTGTTCTCACCCAAAAACCCACACTTGGTAGAGTGACCCACAATCGGGAGGGGTCTCACAAATACAGATCTTCTCCCTGAGAAGCAAGGCGTTCATGCCCCACTTCAGGCACCCCAACCTTTGGGACCTGCACTGAAAGACAACCCCCAAAACATCTGGCTTTGGTAACCAATAGGGCTAACGTTCAGGAGATTCAGAGTGCTGTAGAGAACAGAGATTCTACTCTCAAACAGCTCATATGCAGAATCACCCCAAGACAGCATACAAGCAGCAGTTTGAAAAACATCTAGATGATATTAGCTCATGAAGGAGATTCACTAGCTAATCTTAAAGCATCTGCTAGAGGGGCAGGGGCCTGTTGGGACTCTGGAGACAGAGATGCTGGTATGCATCATTTTTATGCTCTCATTCTACCTTGTAAGGGCCAACAATGACAGGTGCCATTTTTGTACTCCTGTTACCTTGCTAGTGCTGGCGGTCATACTCTGCCTGTAGTCTTGCTAAAACCAGCAGTCATGCCATGGCCCCAAGCTCACCTGTGGCCCTGCTAAAGCCAATAGGTGTGTACAGTCCACACAGGGGATACCTCTTGATCATCTGGCTCTGGTGACCAGAGGTGCTTGTGTTTCTGGGCCCCATGTGACTGATACAATGAGAGAGAGAGTTCTTAGCAGGCTACCACCCCCCAGACCATGGCATAGACAGCAGACTGGAACACACCCCCAGTCTTCCTGTGAAAAAGGCTTATCTACTTGTGCTGAAACCTCAGGTTGAGGGGCAGGTTTTAGGTTTACCGCATGTCTAGAGGCTTCAAATTTTCCTCAGGGAACATAGGCTGGGGGAATGCCATTTTTGCACTCTCTCTTGGTTTTGCTTCAGCTCAGTGGTACCTATCAGGAAGGAGCTTATACATTCATCTAGAGTCCCAATTTCTGCAAATATCACCAAAGGGATGCCTCCAAATTACTTGGTCTGGAGTCCAGCAGGGTTTATGACTGAAATTCCATAGGACTGTATATATTTGCATACCTTAAAAGCTGCTGCTTAAGAATCTGGCTTCCAGTGAGCCTGAAACTAGGTACTGACTGAGATCCCTCCTTTTGGACACTGACAAACCTTGGAAAAACCTCAACAACTGGGACCTATCAAGAATAAATCTGGGTGCTTAGGTAATCACAAAAGTTTGAGACATAAGCAAGAACAAGAGCAAGGTTAAATGATAAGATTCATCTCCTATACAAGGCCATTCCTTCAAGACTAGGAAAGGTAGATGCTTTGCCTAATGTAAAGACAAACACAGAGAGTCAAGCAAAATAAAGAAACAAAAATATGCACCAAATGAAAGAACAAGATAAAACACCAGAAAAAAAGAAAAAAAAAAACTTAATGAAATGGAGATAAGTAATTTACCTAATTAAGAGTTCAAAGTAAGGGTCATAGAGATGGTCACTAAACTCAGGAGTGGATGAACACAGTGAGAATTTCAGTAAAGAGAAAGAAAATATAAGAAAGTACCAAACAGAAGTAATAGAGCTGAAGAATACAATAACTGAACTGAAAAATACATTAGAAAGGTTCAACAACAGACTAGATGAAGCACAAGAAAAGAACAGTGATCTCGAAGACAGAAACAGTGGAACTCACTCAAACTGAGGGGAAAAAAAATTATATGTATATATATATGGCTTAAGGGACCTATGGGACAACATCAAGTCGAACAATATTCTCATTTAGGGATCCCAAAAGAAGAAGAGAGAGAGGAGGAACAGAAAACATATTCAAAGATAACGGCTGAAAACTTCCCTAACCTGGGGAAGGAAAAAGACATCCAAATCAAGGATTCCCAGAAAGTTTCAAATAAGAGAAACCCAAAGAGATCCACACCAAAACACATTATACTTAAAATGTTGAAAGATAGAGAATCTTAAAAGCAGCAAGAGAAAAACTTGCTACTTAAAAGGGAACCCACATGAGGCTATCAGCAAATGTCTCAGTAGAAACTTTGAAGGCCAGAAGGGAGTAGCATGAGATATTCAAAGTGCTGAAATGGAAAACTTCTAGTCAAGAATATTCTACCTGGCAAGATTATCATTCAGAACTGAAGGAGAGTTTTCCAGATAAGCAAAGCCTATAGTAGACACTCAAAAGATAATTTTAAAAGGAATTTAAGGATAACACTAAAGAAAGTCATCAAAACACAAGGGAAGAGAACAAGAGAAGAAGATAGGAACAAGAGAGGAACTACAAGACAGCCAGAAAACAATTATCAAAATGACAGTAAACACATACCATTTAAAGGTAAACAGACTAAATTCTCCAATTAAAAAACATAGACTGGCCAAATAGAAAACAAGATCCATCTATATGCTGCCTACAAAAGACTCACTATAGGAGGAGGAGCTTCAAGATGGCGGAAGAGTAAGACGTGGAGATCACCTTCCTCCCCACAAATACATCAAAAATACATCTACATGTGGAACAACTCCTACAGAACACCTACTGAATGCTGGCAGAAGACCTCAGACCTCCCAAAAGGCAAGAAACTCTCCACATACCTGGGTAGGGCAAAAGAAAAAACAGAGACAAAAGAATAGGGACAGGACCTGCACCACTGGGAGGGAGCTGTGAAGGAGAAAATATTTCCACACACTAGGAAGCCCCTTCGTGGGGGGAGACTGTGGGTGGCAGCGGAGGAAGCTTCAGAACCACGGAGGAGAGCACAGCCACAGGGGTGCGGAGGGCAAAGCGGAGAGATTCCCGCACAGAGGATCGCTGCCGCCCAGCACTCACCAGCCCGAGAGGCTTGTCTGCTCACCCCCGGGGCGGGCGGGGGCTGGGAGCTGAGGCTCGGGCTTCGGTCGGATCGCAGGGAGAGGACTGGGGTTGGCGGCGTGAACACAGCCTGAAGGGGCTAGTGCACCACAGCTAGCCAGGAGGGAGTCCGTGAAAGTCTGGAGCTGCCGAAGAGGCAAGAGACTTTTTCTTCCCTCTTTGTTTCCTGGTGTGCGAGGAGAGGGGATTAAGAGTGCCGCCTAAGTGAGCTCCAGAGACGGACGTGAGCCACGGCTATCAGCGCGGACCCCAGAGACGGGCATGAGACGCTAAGGCTGCTGCTGCTGCCACCAAGAAGCCTGTGTGCGAGCACAGGTCACTCTCCACACCTCCCTTCCCAGGAGCCTGTGCAGCCTGCCAATGCCAGGGTCCCGTGATCCAGGGACAACTTCCCCGGGAAAACACACGGCGCGCCTCGGGCTGGTGCAACTTCACGCCGACCTCTGCCGCCACAGGCTCGCCCCGCATTCCGTACTCCTCCCTCCCCCGGGCCTGAGTGAGCCAGGGCCCTGGAAGTAGCTACTCCTTTAACCCCATCCTATCTAAATGAAGAACAGACGCCGTCAGGCGACCTACACACAGAGGCAGGGCCAAATCCAAAGCTGAATTGCAGGAGCTGTGTGAACAAAGAAGAGAAAGGGAAATCTCTCCCAGCAGCCTCAGGAGCAGCGGATTAAATCTCCACAATCAACTTGATGTGCCTGCATCTGTGGAATACCTGAATAGACAAGTCATCCCAAATTGAGGAGGTGGACTTTGGGAGCAACGATATATATACATTTTTCCTTTTCTCTTTTTGTGTGTATGCTTATGCTTGTGTGTGATTTTGTCTGTATAGCTTTGCTTTTACCATTTGTCCTACGGTTCTGTCTCTCCATTTTTCTTTTTTTTTTTTTAATATACATTTCATCGCTTGTTATCATTGATGGATTCATTTTTTGGTTCAGTTGTTCTCTTCTTTCTTTCTTCCTTCCTTCCTTCCTTCCTTCCTTCCTTTCTCCCTTTTATTCTGAGCCGTGTGGATGACAGGCTCTTGGCGCTCCAGCCAGGCGTCAGGGCTGTGCCTCTGAGGTGGGAGAGCCAAGCCAGGACATTGGTCCACCAGAGACATCCCAGCTCAACGTAATATCAAATGGCAAAAATCTCGAAGAGATCTCCATCTCAACAACAAGACCCAGCTCCAGTCAACGACCAGCAAGCTACAGTAGAGGACACCCTATGCCAAACAACTAGCAAGACAGGAAGACAACCCCACCCATTAGCACAGAGGCTGCCTAAAATCATAATAAGGCCACAGACACCCCAAAACACACCACCAGACGTGGACCTGCCACCCAGAAAGACAAGATCCAGCCTCACCCACCAGAACACAGGCACTACTTCCCTCCACCAGGAAGGCTACACAACCCACTGAGCCAACCTTAGCCACTGGGGGCAGACACCAAAAACAACGTGAACTACAAACTGGCAGCCTGCAAAAATGAGACCCCAAACACAGTAAGTCAAGCAAAACGAGAAGACAGAGAAATACACAGCAGATGAAGGAGCAAGGTAAAAACCCACCAGACCTAACAAATAAAGAGGAAATAGGCAGTCTACCTGAAAAAGAATTCAGAATAATGATAGTAAAGATGGTCCAAAATCTTGGAAATAGAATGGAGAAAATACAAGAAACGTTTAACAAGGACCTAGAAGAACTAAAGAGCAAACAATCATGAACAGCACAGTAAATGAAATCAAAAATTCTCTAGAAGGGATCAATAGCAGAATAACTGAGGCAGAAAAACGGAGAAGTGACCTGGAAGATAAAATAGTGAAAATAACTACTGTAGAGCAGAATAAAGAAAAAAGAATGAAAAGAATTGAGGTCAGTCTCAGAGACCTCTGGGACAATATTAAACGCACCAACATTCGAATTATAGGGGTCCCAGAAGAAGAAGAGAAAAAGAAAGGGACTGAGAAAATATTTGAAGAGATTATAGTTGAAAATTTCCCTAAAATGGGAAAGGAAATAGTTAATCAAGTCCAGGAAGTGCAGAGAGTCCCATACAGGATAAATCCAAGGAGGAACACACCAAGACACATATTAATCAAACTGTCAAAAATTAAATACAAAGAAAAAATATTAAAAGTACCAAGGGAAAAACAACAAATAACATACAAAGGAATCCCCATAAGGTTAACAGCTGATCTTTCAGCAGAAACTCTGCAAGCCAGAAGGGAGTGGCAGGACATATTTAAAGTGATGAAACGGAAAAACCCACAACCAAGATTACTCTGCCCAGCAAGGATCTCATGCAGATTTGACAGAAAAATTAAAACACTTATAGACAAGCAAAAGCTAAGAGAATTCAGCACCACCAAGCCAGCTTTACAACAAATGCTAAAGGAACTTCTCTAGGCAGGAAACACAAGAGAAGGAAAAGACCTACAATAAGAAACCCAAAACAATTAAGAAAATGGTAATAGGAACATACATATCGATAATTAGCTTAAATGTAAATGGATTAAACGCTCCAACCAAAAGACATAGACTGGCTGAATGGATACAAAAACAAGACCCATATATATGCTGTCTACAAGAGACCCACTTCAGACCCAGGGACACATACAGACTGAAAGTGAGGGGATGAAAAAAGATATTCCATGAAAATGGAAATCAAAAGAAAGCTGGAGTAGCAATTCTCATATCAGGCAAAATACACTTTAAAATAAAGACTATTACAAGAGACAAAGAAGGACACTCCATAATGACCAAGGGATCAATCCAAGAAGAAGATATAAAAGTTGTAAATATTTATGCACCCAACATAGGAGCACCTCAATACATAAGGCAAACACTAACAGCCATAAAAGGGGAAATCAACAGTAACACAATCATAGTAGGGGACTTTAACACCCCACTTTCACCAATGGACAGATCATCCAAAATGAAAATAAATAAAGAAACACAAACTTTAAATGATATATTAAACAAGATGGACTTAATTGATATTTATAGGACATTCCATCAAAAACAACACAATACACTTTCTTCTCAAGTGCTCATGGAACATTCTCCAGGATAGATCATATCTTGGGTCACAAACCAAGCCTTGCTAAATTTAAGAAAATTGAAATTGTATCAAGTACCTTTTCTGACCACAACACTATGATACTAGATATCAATTACAGGAAAAAGTCTGTAAAAAATACAAACACATGGAGGCTAAACAATACACTACTTGATAAACAAGAGATCACTGAAGAAATCAAAGAGGAAATCAAAAAGTACCTAGAAACAAATGACAATGAAAACATGATGATGCAAAACCTATGGGAGGCAGCAAAAGCAGTTCTAAGAGGGAAGTTTATAGCAATACAATCCTACCTTAAGAAACAAGAAACATCTCAAATAAACAACCTAACTTTACACGTAAAGCAATTACAGAAAGAAGAACAAAAAAAAACCCCCAAGTTAGCAGAAGGAAAGAAATCATAAAGATCAGATCAGAAATAAATGAAAAAGAAATGAAGGCAACGATAGCAAAGATCAATAAAACTAAAAGCTGGTTCTCTGAGAAGATAAACAAAATTGATAAATCATTAGCCAGACTCATCAAGAAAAAAAGGGAGAAGACTCAAATCAATAGAATTAGAAATGAAAAAGGAGAAGTAACTACTGACACTGCAGAAATACAAAGGATCATTAGTGATTACTACAAGCAACTATATGCCAATAAAATGGACAACCTGGATGGAATGGACAAATTCTTAGAAATGCGCAACTTTCCGAGACTGAACCAGGAAGAAATAGAAAATATGAACAGACCAATCACAAGCACTGAAATTAAAACTGTGATTAAAAATCTTCCAACAAACAAAAGCCCAGGACCAGATGGTTTCACAGGAAAATTCTATCAACATTTAGAGAAGAGCTAACACCTATCCTTCTCAAACTCCTCCAAAATATAACAGAGGGAGGAACACTCCCAAACTCATTCTACAAGGCCACCATCACCCTGATACCAAAACCAGACAAAGATGTCACAAAGAAAGAAAACTACAGGCCAATATCGCTGATCAACATAGATGCAAAAATCCTCAACAAAATACTAGCAAACAGAATCCAACAGCACATTAAAAGGATCATACACCATGATCAAGTGGCATTTATCCCAGGAATGCAAGGATTCTTCAATACACGCAAATCAATGTGTCACACCATATCAACACATTGAAGGAGAAAAACTGTATGATCATCTCAATAGATGCAGAGAAAGCTTTCGACAAAATTCAACACCCATTTATGATAAAAAAAAACCTCCAGAAAGCAGGCATAGAGGGAACCTACCTCAACATAATAAAGGCCATATATGAAAAACCCACAGCCGACATCGTCCTCAATGGTGAAAAACTGAAACCATTTCCACTAAGATCAGGAACAAGAGAAGGTTGCCCACTCTCACCACTATTATTCAACATAGTTTTGGAAGTGTTAGCCACAGCAATCAGAGAAGAAAAAGAAACAAAAGGTATCTAAATTGGAAAAGAAGAAGTAAAGCTGTCACTGTTTGCAGATGACAGGATACTATACATAGAGAATCCTAAAGATGCTACCAGAAAACTACTAGAGCTAATCAATGAATTAGGTAAAGTAGCAGGATACAAAATTAATGCACAGAAATCTCTTGCATTCCTATACACTAATGATGAAAAATCTGAAAGTGAAATTAAGAAAACACTCCCAGTTACCATTGTAACGAAAAGAATAAAATACCTAGGTACAAACCTACCTAAGGAGACAAAAGACCTGTATGCAGAAAATTATAAGACACTGATGAAAGAAATTAAAGATGATACAAATAGATGGAGAGATATACCATGTCTTGGATTGGAAGAATCAACATTGTGAAAATGACTATACTACCCAAAGCAATCTACAGATTCAATGCAATCCCTATCAAACTACCACTGGCATTTTTCACAGAACTAGAACAAAAAATTTCACAATTTGTATGGAAACACAAAAGACCCCGAATAGCCAAAGCAATCTTGAGAAAGAAAAACAGAGCTGGGCCGTTCCATCGCCCCGCCGCCCCGCCGCCCCGCAGTCCCGCCGTCTGGCCCTGCGGACCCACCACCGATCCACCGACGGATTGCCGATCTGCCCAGCTCTCGCGTGCGCCATGTCTGGTTCCTCCAGCGTCGCCGCTATGAAGAAAGTGGTTCAACAGCTCCGGCTGGAGGCCGGGCTCAACCGCGTGAAGGTTTCCCAGGCAGCTGCAGATTTGAAACAATTCTGTCTGCAGAATGCTCAACATGACCCCCTGCTGACTGGAGTATCTTCAAGTACAAATCCCTTCAGACCTCAGAAAGTCTGTTCCTTTTTGTAGTAAAATGAATCTTTGCAAGGTTTTTAAACCACTTTTCATAAACCGGTGAATATTCAAAGGAAAGCTAAATCTGAAGCCTGTACAAAAGCCTGTCTCTATAACACGTGCCATACTATATAAACTTCTACTTTTGTCAGTCTACCTCTCTGAATATTCATGAATTTCTGTTTCACAAGGGTAATTATTTTATATACACTGGTGGCAGCATATAATAAAATACTTAGTATAAAAAAAAAAAAAAAAAAAAACAGAGCTGGAAGAATTAGGCTACCAGACTTCAGACTATACTACAAAGCTACAGTAATCAAGACAGTATGGTACTGGCACAAAAACAGAAATATAGATCAATGGAACAGGATAGAAAGCCCAGAGATAAACCCACACACATATGGTCACCTTATCGTTGATAAAGGAGGCAAGCATATACAGTGGAGAAAAGACAGCCTCTTCAATAAGTGGTGCTGGGAAAACTGGACAGCTACATGTAAAAGAATGAATTTAGAACACTCCATAACACCATACACAAAAATAAACTCAAAATGGATTAAAGACCTAAATATAAGTGCAGACACTATGAAACCCTTTGAGGAAAACATAGGCAGAACACTGTATGACATAAATCACAGCAAGATCCTTTTTGACCCACCTCCTAGAGAAATGGAAATAAAAACAAAAATAAAGAAATGGGACCTAATGAAACTTAAAAGTTTTTGCACAGCAAAGGAAACCATAAACAAGACCAAAAGACAACCCTCAGAATGGGAGAAAATATTTGCAAATGAAGCAACTGACAAAGGATTAATCTCCAAAATTTACAAGCAGGTCATGCAGCTCAATATCAAAATAACAAACAACCCAATCCAAAAATGGGCAGAAGACCTAAATAGACATTTCTCTAAAGAAGATATACAGATTGCCAACAAACACATGAAAGAATGCTCAACATCATTAATCATTAGAGAAATGCAAATCAAAACTACAATGAGATATCATCTCACACCAGTCAGAATGGCCATTGTCAAAAAATCTACAAACAATAAATGCTGGAGATGGTGTGGAGGAAATGGAAGTCTCATACCCTGTTGGTGGGAATGTAAATTGATACAGCCACTATGGAGAACAGTATGGAGGTTCCTTAAAAAACTACAAATAGAACCACCATACGACGCAGCAATCCCACTACTGTGCATATACTCTGAGAAAACCGTAATTCAAAAAGAGTCATGTACCACAATGTTCACTGTAGCTCTATTTACAATAGCCAGGACATGGAAGCAACCTAAGTGTCCATCAACAGATGAATGGATAAAGAAGATGTGGCACATATACACAATGGAATATTACTCAGCCATAAAAGGAATCGAAATTGAGTTATTTGTAGTGATGTGGATGGACCTAGAGTCTGTCATACAGAGTGAAGTAAGTCAGAAAGAGAAAAACAAATACCGTATGCTAACACATATATATGGAATCTAAAAAAAAAAAAAAAATTGTCATGAAGAACCTAGTGGCAAGACGGGAATAAAGACGCAGACCTACTAGAGAATGGACTTGAGTACACAGGGAGGGGGAAGGGTAAGCTGGGACAAAGTGAGAGTGTTAGTGTATATATGGACGTATATACACTACCAAATGTAAAATAGATAGCTAGTGGGAAGCAGCCACATAGCACAGGGAGATCAGCTCAGTGCTTTGTGCCCAGCTAGAAGGGTGGGATAAAGAGGGTGGGAGGGAGGGAGATGCAATAGGGAAGAGATATGGGGATATATGTATATGTATAACTGATTAACTTTGTTATAAAGCAGAAACTAACACACAATTGTAAAGCAATTATACTGCAATAAAAATGCCAAAAAAAAAAAGACTCACTATAGATGTAAGGACACACAGACTGAAAGTGAAGGGATGCAAAATATGTTTCATGCAAATAGAAACCAAAATAAAGCTGGGGTAGCTATAGCTATATCAGACAAAATAGACTTTAAAATAAACACTGTAATATAAGACAAAGGTGGGCATTACATAATGATAAAGTGTCAATCCAACAAGAAGATATAACATTTGTAAATATTAATGTACCCAACAAGGAGAACCTAAATATATAAAGTAAATATTAACAGACCTAAGGGAGAAATTGACAGCAGTACAATAATAGTATGGGACTTTAATACCACACTTAACATCAATGAATAGATCATCCAAACAAAATCAATAAGAAAAGCCAACCTTAAATGACACATTAAACCTGACAGGTTTAATACATATATACAGAACATTCCATTCAAAAGCAGCAGAATACTCATTCTTCTCAAGTGCACGTGGAACATTCTCCAGTCTAGGTCATATATTAGGTCACAAAACAAGTTTCAATAAATAAGAAGACTGAAATTATATCAAGCATCCTTCTGACTACAATGGTATGAAACTAGAAACCAATTACAAGAAGCAAACTGGAAAAATCACAAATATGTGCTTAAACACATGTTATTGAACAACAAATGGGTCAACCATGAAACCAATAGGAAACCAAAAAAAAGAATACCTTGAGACAAATCAAAATGGAAATGCAACATACCAAAATCTATGGTATGCAGCAAAATTGATTCTAAGATAGAAGTTCAGAGCAAAACAGGCCTACCTCAAAAAATAAGAAAAAATCTCAAATACTCAATCTAACTTTACACTTAATAGAAATAGAAAAAGAACAAATGAAGCCCAAAATTAGTAGAAGGAAAGAAATAATAAGATCAGATCAATAATAAATGAAATAGAGACTAAAAAGACAATAGAATAGATCAATGAAACAAAAAGCTGGTTCTTTGAAGAAATAGGCAAAATTAACAAACCTTTATCTAGACTTACCAAGAAAAAAAGAGAGAGGGCTCAAATAAATAAAATCAGACATGAGAGAGAAGTTACAACAGGTAACAAAAAATACAAAGGATTATGAGATACTACCATGAAACTAGAGGAAATGGCTATATTCCTAGAAACATACAAATTTTTCTCATAGTGGGCCAAGAAGCAAGTGTCAACAAATTTCAAAGAATTGCTATAATTTGGACCTTGGTGTCTAAGCAAGTAACACTAAATCAGAAGTTGATAAAGATACATGTTTTTAAATATTTTGTACACATGGAAACACGTAAATAAGTCAGGGATAATAAGTAATGCATAATGAAATTTAAAAAATACATTAAATTGTATAATGTGAAAACTTCTGGAATGCAACTACAAATGTTAAAGAGAAATGTATAGCTGTAAATACTTATTGAAGAAAAGAAGTGAAAAATTAATGAACCTGGTATTTATCTCTAAAAAGTTAGTAAAAGAACAGAACAAACTCAAAGGAAGCATAAGGAAAAAAATACTGAATTATTGATCAAAGATAAATAAACAAACAGTATCCACACCTGGTCTCTAGATGGAAAAGAACTTTCAAAGCAAGTAAGTCACAAAGTAACAGACTGCTAAATTAGAATATCTTAAACTTCTGTGCTCAAAACAAATCATAATGTTACATATTCAAAAGCAGACAATAAACTAAAATATATGCTTCAAATATGACCAAGAAATAATATCCTTATATTAATAAAAATTTTACTTAAATGAGAAAAAGAATCAAATTCCAAATGGAAGTGGACAAAGAATATGAAAAAGTAATTTATACAACCATTAAAGAGGGACTACAAATAATCAGTAACCATATGAAAACATTTTCAAAAACATGAAGAAAAGGAATAAACAGCGATGAAATACCCCTTTTCACTTTTTTTTCATAATGATGAACTCTCAATGCTGATGAAGATTTAAGAAATCAGACACTCATGAGCTATAGGTACAACTTTGGGGGAAAAAATTGAAATATCCATTAAAAATTTTAATGTTGATATTTTTCATATGTATTAGTTTATTCCAAAAAATTAGGAGATGCAGACAAATAATTATGTGTACTCATAAATAGCAATGTATAATCTATGTTGCAAACTTCACTCTAATAAATAAAAAAATATTAAAACCTAAAACTTAAGGTATGAGATTTATTAAGCACATTATGAGCTATCTCTAAAATAGAATGTTAAAGACTCAAAATAAATGCTCAGTAAGTGAGCGTTAATAACATGGATATTCAGGATATACTATTCAGTGAAAAAAGCAGGATATAAGCATACTATAATACCAACTGTGTGTCTGGAAGGAACTTGAACCGAAACATTAATGGTAGATCTTGAGACGATTGAAATTATAAGTTTTTCCCTTTTTTCTTCCTATATGTTTATATATTGAGTATATATGAATGAAAAAAATATAGAGAGAAATAAGTTGGAATTAGTTGCTGTTTTCTAAGGGAAATGAATTTATATTATATTCAAATTTATTATTTTGGTGTATTTAAAAGTAATCTATCATTCTTAAGCCCTTAGAAACTGGTTCCTCACAGGTCTGATCTTCAGAATTCTGCTTTAATATGTTTTATAATCATGTTTTAATAACACAGGACCTAAAATTCACTCTCAGGTATAAGGTCTATAACTGTTTCTACTATTAAATCAGCTTAATTATATTTATTTTTCATTTTCATCCTAGGACTACATGTATTTTGAATTCTGGTCATAAGAATCAGCCTGAAAGATCATGCCAGAGATCACTGGCATTAAGTTTTGCCAGTTCTCAGCAAAATTAAACAAATTTCACTTAGAATATCTAAATAAAGTTTTGTTTCACTAAAATTATTTGTATGAATTTTTCTGCATAACAAACCACACCAAAATTTAGGAACTTAAAAATGATCATTGAAAGCAAAAATAAACAAATTGGACATAATCAAACTTATAAGCTTTTGCACATCAAAGGAAACCATAAACAAAATGAAAAGACAACCTACAGGCTGGGCGAAAATATTTGCAAATGATGCGACCAACAAGGGCTTAATTTCCAAAATATACAATCAGCTCATATGACTCAATAATGAAAAAACAAACAACCCAATCAAAAAATGGGCAAAAGACCTAAATAGACATTTCTCCAAAGAAGACATACAGATGGCCAATAGGCAGATGCTCAACATCACTAATTATTAGAGAAATGCAAATCAAAACCACAATGAGGTATCACCTCACACCAGTCAGAATGGCGTCATTGAAAAGTCTACAATGACAAATGGAAAGGGTGTGGAGAAAAGGGAACTCACCTACACTGTTGGGGGGAATGTAAATTGGTACAGCCACTATGGAGAACAGTATGGAGGTTCCTTAAAAAACTAAGAATAGCATTGCCATATGATCCAGCAATGCCACTCCTGGGCATCTTTTCAGAGAAAACTCTTATTTGAAAAGGTTCATGCACCCCAATGTTCATAGCAGGACTATTTACAATAACCTAGACATGGAAGCAACCTAAATGTCCACCAACAAACGAATGAATAAAAAAGATGTTTTTATTTACAACAGAATTCTACTCAGCCATAAAAAAGAATGAAATAGTGCCATTTGCAGCAACATGGATCGACCTTGAGATTATCATACTAAGTGAAGAAAGCCAGACAGAGAAAGACAAATATCATGATATGACTTATATGTGGAATCTAAAATATGACACAAATGAACTTATTTACAAAACATAAACAGACTCACAGACATAGAAAACAAACTTATGGTTACCAAAGAGGAAAGGGGGTGAGGGAGGGATAAGTTAGGAGTATGGGGTTGGCAGATACAAACTACTATATATAAAATAAACAACAATATACTACCATATAGTACAGAGAACTAAATTCAATATCCTGTAATAAATCATAATGGAAAAGAATATATATGTATCTTTTTGAATTATTGTTTTCTCCAGATATATCCCCAGAAGTGGGATCCCTGGATCATATGGTAACTCTATTTTTAGTTTTTTAAGTAACCTCCATACTGTTCTCCATAGTGGCTGTACCAATTTACATTCCCACCAACAGTGCAAGAGGGTTCCTTTCTCCACACCCTCTCCAGCATTTGTTATTTGTAGACTTTTTGAAGATGGTTATATTACCTGTGTGAGGTAAGATACATGCACCCCAATGTTCATAGTAGCACTATTTACAATAGCTAAGACAAGGCAGCAACCTAAATGTCCACTGACAGATGAATGGATAAAGAAGATGTGGTATATGTATACAATGGAATACTACTCAGCCATAAAAAAGAATGAAATAATGACATTTGCAGCAACATGGATGGACCTTGAGATTATCATACCAAGTGGAGTAAGCCAGAGAGAGAAAGACAAATATCATATGATATCACTTATATGTGGAATCTAAAAAAAAAAAATGATACAAATGAACTTATTTATAGAACAGAAATAGACCCACAGACATAGAAAACAAACTTATGGTTACCAAAGGAGAAAGGGGGGCAGGGATAAATTAGGAGTTTGGGATTAACGTATATACATTACTATATATAAAATAGATAACCAACAAGGACCTACTTATAGCACAGGGATATATATATATACATATATATATATATATACACATATATATATATACACACAACTGAATCACTTTGCTGTACACCAGAAACACAACGTTGTAAATCAACTATACTTCAATTAAAAAAAAATGATCATTGTATTTAGCTCAGGATTCTTCTGTATAGTTCTCCTGGTCAAGACCTGGCTCACTCATGCATGTGCAGTCAGTAAACAGATTGGCTGGGGACTGTCTCATCCCAGATGGCTTCATTCATATTTCTGGCTGTTGTCTGAGGCAATAGGGACATCAGGTCACATAGCTCTCATCATCTATGAGGCTAGCCAAAGCTTTTACACATGACTATATTAGAAAAGCAGCAAGAAAGTAAGCTCACATGTTCATGCTCATTTCAAGCCTCTGTTTCTATTGTACTTAACTAATGTCCCACTGGCCAAAGCAAGTCAAATAGCCACATCCAGATTCGAGGAGTGGAAAAATGACTCAATTTCTTTATGGGAGTTTCTGCAAAATACTGTGGCCTTTTAAAATTCTCCCCATTCTACCATTGTCCACCCTCTGGTTATAATTATTTCATTCTCCCCACATGAAAAATATCCTCAACCATCTCAGAACTTCTAAGACTCTCTTTCCTTATGTCATCAGGTTCAAGTCCAGTATCACAAGATCTGCATCTTTTGTGAATGCAAATGAGGATACTTGGATGCAGTTCCTCTTGATTCAGAGACTTCAAAACTAAAAACACCCAACAATAGTGAGCCAAGGGCAAAATAACCACAACAAACAAATGGACTCCTCATAGCAATTTTAGAATTGAGATGGGCATGTGTTGCCAGCTCCCCTTACTCCAGGAACAGAGAATATTCTGCCCTCTGGCAGTGGCTCTCTAGTCCATCATTCTCTGTGCCTCTGCCCTCTGGGATTTTGGCTCTGCCTTCTGAGACATTTTTCCTTTTCTAAATGAAATGGCCATGTTTTTAACTAAGTAGCTTTGTAGACTTCTTCCTACCTACAGAAAGTTGGAGACAGAAGTCTTTTCATCTTAAACTGGCTCAGCCTCTTTTAGTCTATGCTAGTATAACTCTCTTAAAAAACTGTATGGCTTTCCATGTATCAGATTTAGCCCTCTCTATTAGAAAAAGTCACATGCAGTCTTCTTTTCAGGACAGGCAAGATAGCTGGGTTCTAAAAGCAGCCAGAGAATACATCCTTATACACAACCACTTTTCAAACCTCTGCTTACATCAAGTTTGTTAATGTCCCATTGGCCAACTCAAGTCACATGGCTAAATCCACATTCAAGGGACATTTAAAGAGATCCCACTCCTTGATGGCAGGCACTATAAAATATTGTAGACATTTTTTTCACACTCCACCACATGATTAAACGGGTAATTTTTCTTGATTTGAGTTTGCTATAGACTGATTATTTGTGTCCTCCAAAATTGATATTTTGAAACAAAATCTCCAATGTAATAGTATTTGGAGGTGGGGCCTTTGGGAGGTGATTAGTTCATGAGAGTGGAGCCTGCATGAATGGGATTGGTGCCCATATAAAAGAGGCCTCAGAGAGCTCCCTTGCCCTTTCACCATGTGAAGTTATAGCAAGAAAACAGCTGAGTATGAATCAGGAAGGGGACCCTCACCAGACACTTAATCTGCCAGCATCTTGATCTTGGACTTCCCAGATTTCAGAACTGTGAGAAATAAATTTCTGTTGTTTGTAAGCCACTCAGACTATGGTATTCTGTTATAGCAGCCCAAACTGACTAAGACAGTGTTACCTATAAAATAGTTTTTAATATATGATTTTATTTCTCAGTTCTATCTCATTGTGAAACTGACAGATAATTATTTATGATTATTCTTGGATATGATTGGTTTCAACAAGAGATAAATCCAAAAACCAGGTCATTCTACATCAGAACAACACAGACACTGTCTTAAGGGGAACAAAAGAGATAAAGACTCAGTGAGATATAATAAAGCAAGGACTGAATATTTCCACACAAAGGCTAATCTTCCTTCTTACAAAAGTGTTTGGATAGAGAAGCCCTTGTCATACAAAGATTGCCATTTCACGTTCTGAATAAATCCTGTCCTGGTGGTAAGGATTTCTGTCTGCAGACGAAAATAGTAGGTTTTTGTTTGCAAAAGTTCATCCTTGGAATGGGTATGACTTGGATCATTCTAGAAAGGTGAAATAAAAAATTTGAAGGAGTCAAAAGTGGCTCATCTAATGAGAGAGGGGTAGACTTGAGTCAGCTATTGACAGTGGGTAGGGATTGGTGGCCTACTCCCTTTCAGTGATCCAGAGGTAAATGGACCCACATGTACGCCTAAAAATATTTACTGGGTGCTTGGCCTGGGAGATACACATAAAGAACCCCACTCTCTGGCCCAGTCAGAGGGACTGAGGGCTCCTGCCTTCCAAAGGACCTTGGCCTGTGAACTTCTCCCCAGTTTTCCAGAGTTTATAACATTCCTTATCAGTCTTTTATGACCTTTTAGTTGGAGGGCAACACACACATCCTCAAAACATACATGAGATTGAATCTCTTACCACACTGGTGATAAGAGACTTGGAACCAAATTGATTTCAAGAAGAAAATAATACGATTTTTTTTGCTCCCAAATTTTGTGGAGCAATTTTATTTCCAAATTATTTGTCTCATTTACAGTTCCTACTATGAAACTTATCTGTCTACAACACCTGGAAGGCACATTCACTTTTCCCTCTCCATTCAGGTCTGACTGAATCGGGGTACGGCGTCACTGGGGCAAGGTACTCAGCCCCGCTAAATTGTGTCTGTGGTAGTAGTATCTACTTAAAGCATTGTTTGGAACATAAAATTAGATTATTTTTAGCACAGTGTATGGAACACACTGAATGCTTAGTGTATATTAGTATTATTACAGCCATATCCAATTGAATGTTGATAGTTCAGATATTCACATACCCACAATGGAACATTAGTAAATGAAGAAAATTGGACCTTATTCACACACTGGTATCTTGTTTGTTTGCCTCCATTTAAACAGATATGAACACATTTTTAGAGGACAAAGAAGTTTTGTTTTAAATTATTAAATTTGAATATTTTCTGCTTTTGTTTTGGTCAGGCTTCCAAAGGCTAAGCACAAAACATTAATATTTCAATGCACACTTTTCAGAACAACATTCTAAACTATTTTTGTAAGATATGTTGGAAAAAATAAACTTGTCTCCAGCTCACAACTTATCAAATACACCTCATGCAATAAAACAATTACGAGAGGAAGAGGAAGAGGAAGTATGAGCTATGTGTCTGTTTCCAGTCTCATCCTTTGTGATTTGGGCATTGGGGGTCAGAAGCTAGTAAAACTGATCAAGAAGAGATCATGTAGGCATTTTGATACAGGTGAAATTGTTTTAGGGACAAAGTTTAGCCCTACCATTTACAGATGATTTTGAGGCTCTTCTAGCACCCTGAGGATTAGAAGCTTTGAAAGCACCTAGACCCAGTGTCCTTGGTATGAAAAGTGACATTCCTACAACAGGTCATAGCACAGATGAGGTTTCTTTAGATGATATTGGAGATGGATAAGTGGGAGCAAGGACCCAAGGAACAGGGAGCAGCATGCAGTGGGGAACTAAAAGGGAGAGACTGACTTTTAAATATACATGAAGTACTTTTAGATGCTGGTATGACTTGGTGACATTATGAGGAGTGGGTGGGAGAGCACTGAGGTCCTGTTAATACCCCAAAGGGAGCTACTGAGTCAGTGGGTACTTGAGTTAAGTTGTTATTGTTGTTATTAACACTCTAAAGAGTATTTGATTTCTATCAGGTATTGAAGAAAACTTAGCTACATGAAATGAGGGGTGTTGTTGTTGTTGTTGTTGTGTGTTTGTTTTCTGAATGTGAAACTTCCAAGGAGTAGCATTAACCTTGCATGTCTCATTTTTTTTTGTCACTGAATATGTGAATATGTGGGATTCATGCATGCTCCCCAAATTATCAGCCAGTGAACACATTTGATATGGTGCAAATGAGATTTTCAATTGCCTTATCGAAACAATCCAATAGAATTTTAGAGCAAGTTAACTGGAATTTTAAAATGCACTTCAAAACAAGATGTTATTATGCATAGAAATGTATTACCCGTTAGTCTCACCAACTATGTATGTGAATATGACACCCTACCACTCTTAGAGAAAAGTAGATCATGTCGAAAAACATTTTCCAAGTCATCCACCAAAATAATTCATTGACAGATGGGTGCTGACATTTTGGGGGAAACTCCAGTGCTCCTGGTTATTAATTTCTGGCCATTCATTGAGATAGTGGTCCTCAAACCTTAGCATGCATCAAAGTCATATGGAGGGATTATTAAAACAGATTGCTGTACCCCATCCCCAGTGTATCTGATTCAGTGGCTCTTAGGTGGGGCCTGATAATTTGCATTTCTAACAAGTTCCCAGGTGAAGCTACTGCTACCACTGATGGGGTCCAACTTTGAGAAACTACCAGATTTCATCCAGAATTCCATGAGCTTCTGAAGGAACCAAGTTCAAAAAATATCATGAGGCTTATTAAACATTTTAGAGGACCACTGGAATAATCCAAATTACCCCATCTTTAAATAACATGGTTGGAGATCTTCAGGTATCTACTACAGAATATAATGATGATTTAATGAAATCATAAGAATTATGCCAGCTCACAGGAACTGACACTGGGAACTTCCCCATCTCTACCAAGAACTTTGGTATTTATTGCCTTTGAATGTGCATGTGGGATATCAACTTTGCTGGTCCTTTCTGTCCTTGAAGAAGTGTGTTCTCAGAAATATACCAAACCATCCTGTAGGAAATATCATTCCTAGTGCAGCTAGCAAGCAGTTGGACCAGTTGGCATCTGTTCCACATGCAAAGTCTGCAGGACAATTATCAGTATTCAAAGAATTTTGGACAATTATCAGTATTCAAACTGATATTCAAAACTAGAGAAGCTTTGGGTTTAGATTAGTTTGGTTTTGTTTGGATTCCATAAGTTTACAAGCCAAATGTCTACTGAATGTCCTAAGATAATTCCTACTTCAAAGCAAAAGAGTCACCTTTGCTGTTGTACAAATATTAGGAACACTGGTAGTACAGCATTGCTTTCTCGGTTTTTATGTGAGAAAATAAATGCTAGAATCAATATGGCTATAAATGCACACACTTCTTGGGACATTGATGTAACCTGGAGATGTAGCTGTCTGGAATTTAATTTTGCCACCACATGAGTAATTGTTGTAGATTATTTCTTCATGACTATGTATGTGTCAGATACGTGTGACCATTCCACACTACCAGTACTAGCTTAAAAAGCTTGAAGTCATCAAAGCAGACCTTCCTTAACTTCCTGCTAATCTACCGACAAACAAACTTATTTGAATTCACATTCATAGTTTTTTTTCCTCCTTATCACAAAAGAAGAGGTATCTGCCTTTCCTCCCATCAAAAAGGCAACCAAACCATTGGTGCTCTAGATGCTTTCCTCCTCCCAAAGCACTTTGCCCAATCAGTTAGCTCCTTTATCTTCATCTCTAACCTCTCTCCCTAGAGCAGAGTATTACTCTTCGAGTTAGCAGAATTAACATAACCTAGGAGCTTTTTAAAAAGGCAAATTCATGGGCCCCACCCTAGACTTACCTAGTCAGAAACTCTGGGGATGGGGCCCATCCATCTGTGTTTTAACAAACTCAAGGTAATTTTAATTGTCACTAAAGTATGGGAAGTACTAGAATAACACAGTGGTTCTCAGACTTATCTACACATTGGAATCACCTGGGAGCTTTAAAAAACTATTGATGCTTTGTCCTATCCCCAGAGATTGATTTCATTCATCTAAAGTACAGCCTGGGCACTGAATTTTTTTTTTAATAGAATTCTTTTAAGAGCAGTTTTAGGTTCACAGCACAGAGATTTCCCATATACCCTTCACCCCCACAAACACAGAGGCCCTGTAATTTTTAAAAGCTCTCTGGGTGATCCGCATGTGTAGCAACGTTTGGGAACCACTCCCAAGAATACTTTTCTTAGTAGCATTTAAACATGCTCAGGATACTCTTATTTTTCCTCAGATTTCCTTCAGTCACATGCCTCCCACTAGCTTTAACATTTTTATTGTTGTTCTTTCATATCTAAGCTTGATTCTTCTCTACTTTCCTTCTCCACTTCCTATTTACTACCCAGTTCACTGTGATTTCTCTTGAATTTCCACCATTCCCTTCTTTGACCAAGGGATTCTTTTAAACCGTATGCTCATTGACTTCTCTAGGGCATTCGGTGTTGTTGACAACTCCTTCTTGAACTTTTCTCTTTCACTGCTTTCCACACAAGCCATTCTCTGGGGTTGATTCTCAAGCTCAACTCATTCTCAGTCTCTCTTAGATTTTCTCCTGCGCCCATCCCTTAAATGTTGATGTTCTTTAAGTTTGCATCTCAGGCTCCCTTCTGAACTACCTAGCTTAGCAGGAAAGTCGGAGGTACATGGAGAAGTTTTTTTAAATTAACTTGTATTTATTAATAAATAGCATGTGAATAGTCTAAAAAGCCAAACACTGATAAAAGACTTAGAAGTCTCTGGCTACTCCCCTTTACCCATTTTCCCAGAAAAACAAACAAACAAACTTGCTGGTATTTTTGTTCAGAACTTCATAGATCAGTTTGTGAGAAATGACATTTTAACAATATTGAAACATCCACTCTGTGAACATAGTATATCTCTCTTTTATGTAGGTCTTCAAGAGAAATTAATTTAATAGAAATTTTAAAATTTCTATTAAAGACTTACATAAAAGAGAGATATACTATGTTCACCAAAGAAGACATACAGATGGCCAAGAGGCACATGAAAAGATGCTCAACATCACTAATTATCAGAGAAATGCAAATCAAAACTACAATGAGGTATCACCTCACACCGGTCAGAATGCCATCATCAAAAAATCTACAAACAATAAATGCTGGAGAGGGTGTGGAGAAAAGGGAGCCTTTTTGCACTGTTGGTGGGAATGTAAATTGTTTTAAATGTTCTTTTCTCTCTGACATGATCCATAGTGAAATTGCTGGAGTTTTGCCTGCTGCTTTCCTCATGGCCTCTTCTTGGGTAGTGAAATTAAGTGACATTTGGATTTTTATTTGGGTGGGAGGGCTAGGACAGTTTTTCTTTTAGAAATGTCCATTGAAATATCCCCCTTTAATTTCCAACCTTCTCCTTCCCAACCCTTGAGGCTAAGTGCGTTGTAAAATATTGCCAAAATAGAAAGTGTTTTGTAATACTGCAATAAAGGAGGTTTGTTTTGTGGGGAAAAAAATAAATTAAAAAAAAATAAAAGACTTAGAAGTCTCTGGCAACAAATGAACTTGCTGGGATTTTTGTTCAGAATTTCATAGATCAGTTTGTGAGAACTGACATTTTAACAATATTGAAACATCCACTCTGAGAACACAGTATATCTCTCTTTTATGTAGGTCTTTAATTTCTATCATCTAAGTTTTAAAGTTAGCAGAGTAGAGGTCTTACATATTTTTCATTATTACTTTTAACTACATATTTGATGTTTTTATGCTGGTGCACATGGCATCTTTTAAATTATATTTTCTAATTTTTGTTTCTAGTATATGGAAATACAATAGATTTTGTGCATATTGACTTGCATACTGTGACCGTGCTAAATTCACTTACTAGTTCTCATAGTTTCTTTGTAGAGTCTTTTGGATTTTTGTGTACACAATCATCATTTGCAAATAAAAATAATTATAATTTATACTTTCCAATCTTTATTGATTTTCTTGCTTTTTCTTGCTTTTTTGTACTTGATAGAACCTCCACTATAACAGTGAATAAAAGTATTGGCAGTAGATATTTTTGCTTTATTCCTAACTTTCTTTAAGGGGAAATCTTTTGATATTTTACCCTTCTATATGTTGTTAGCTCTAGGTTTTTGGTAGATACTCTTAATCAGACTCAGTAAATTTAATTCTATTCCTAAATTGCTGAGATTTTTACCAGCTTACATTTAATTAATTTTTATGCATCTGGTGATAAGGTCACATGGTTTTTCTCCTTATTCTGATAAGTTGGTGAATTACATTGATTGATTTTGAACTATTTAGCTAACGCTGCAGTCCTAAAATATCAATCATTTTTCCATAACCCACTTAATCATAAGGTTTTGTATGTTTGTTTCTGCTGGGGTGTATTAGTTGATAGTCTGTTATTTACGTCTATGTCCATGAGCGATTTTAGTCTGTAATTTTCTCCTCTTGTGATATTCTTGTTGAGTTACGGAATCAGGGTTAATCTTACCCAGTGCTGTGCTGATAAATGTTGTCATTGGCTTTCCAGGGGGAATAAAAGGCCTTGATTTATAGTGATTGATGCTTACCTTGGTGAACATACCCCTGTCATAGCTGATTTCAATCTACCAATGTGATGTCACTGAATGCAGAGTTGGAAATAGATGCTCACAATTGTCCCTTGTTAGCCTGTGAAACCTGGCTCCAGCATACCACTATTCTGACCTTAAAAAAAAAAAAAAAAAAAAGGTTGGAATTTGTTCTATCATGCTTTACACTCTGAAAGAACTGGTGCAATATTTGTATTTCTACTTCCTCTTTAAATTTTTGTCAGCACTCACAGGGTTTTAATTAATGAGTCTCAATGTTGATCCCATCACTCCTGAAATAAATATAATTTTTCTTTTCTTAATGCAAAACACTTCCTTCCTCTACAAAGAGCAAGTCTTCAACTGCACTGTCTTTCAAAAGAAGATTTTATTTAAAATATAAGTGCCATATTGCTATATTCCAGGAAAAAGAAAAGCAAATGATGCATAAAGCAAAAAGATCCTCGTGATCCTGCTACCTGACAAGTACATCTGTATCTGGCTAAAAAATTAGCAGTGTTTTTTGTCAAATGCTATTGGGGAAAGATTTATGCTAATAATAGTTCACTTTGCCTTATGCTAAGACATTAGTTTAATCAGTGGCTCACTTTCTCTTTAGATAAAACATTAGCTAAATCACGTGGGGAAAATAAAACACAGAGGCAGAAACTAATTGGAAACACTGCTTTTAGGTAATGAATCACTTACACATCCATTTTTGGGATTCATTGAGTTTTAGTTTGGGAAAGTTTTTACATAACTCATGTAAAAATGCATAATAGTAATTGAGATATGTAATTGCCAAAATCTGAGTAAAAGAGAAACTTGGCATTTACTTCATCAAACATTCCATCAAAATTTTGACTAAATTTTAGGGGTCCAAAGATAAAAAGATGAACAAGGCTGTATTCTACTACTTAAGGAGACTATTAGGGGACAAATACATTTAAGCCAATATAACTCTACCAGTTGATAAGGGCAATTAAAGAGGTTTATATAAAGTACTATAGAAACAATGAGAGAGCAATACATGTTTTTCTAGGTGGGAAACAAAGTCTACTGACAGTGTTATAGCCTTTCTCTCTTTCTCTTTCTTTCTTTCTTTCTTTTTCTTTCTTTCTTTCCTCTCTTTCTTCCTTCCTTTCTTTCTTCCTCCCTTCCTTCCCTTCTTTTTCTTTTTCCCTTTCTTTTTTCTTTCTTTCTTTTCTTTCTTTCTTTCTTTCTTTCTTTCTTTCTTTCTTTCTTTCTTTCTTTCTTTCTTTCTTTCTTTCTTTTCTCTTTCTTTCTTTCTTTTTCTTTCTCCATCTCTCTCTCCCTCTCTCTTCCCCCCTTCCTCCCTCCCTCTCCCCTCTCCTAGATTTAGCATTTTGAAGATCAATTTGAAAAACTGCCTAAGTATCCCTTCAGTAAACCAGAGGAAGTCGCTTTTATTCTAAGTCCTGTGGTTTGCTAAAAGGTTTGCTCAACGCAAAGGAAGAGGAATTCACTCCCAGAAGCATCAGCATGGGCACAGAGCCATTCAGCAAAAATGAGCACATTTAGGGTTAATGAGTACCATTCTCATAGGAAGAGAAATCTGATATCTGAGAGGTTCAGAAGTTTTATTAATGATGAAAAGAAATGGATCAGTCACAGACCTGTCTAGGAACAATTTTGCTTGTTGATTAGGATAGCTTTTATCACACCTTTAAACACGAAGACTGTTAAAAGAGTTGTTGAGATATCTCCCAAAAGCAGGACCAACATTTTAATTTGCATAAAAATGCAGTGCCACTTGTTCAAATGCCACTAAACTTTCAAGATGGCAATAGCAGCACAAACTAAGCGTGGGGCTCTATATGACTGCACAGTTCCCAGGCCCATGAAGCCAGCCCTGACCAGAGGGCAGTATCACTTTATATATTGAAGCAAGCTAAATCTTTCTCATTTGGTCTAGAATGGAAAATCGTTATCTCTGAACTATAGCAAATACAGGTCTGAATCCTACCTCCATCGCATATTACTGACTGACTGTTGGACAAGTTATGAAATTTTCCATTTCCTCACTGAAATGTGGCCATACAAATTAAAACTTCCATTGCAAGTTCCAATAATGTATATGAATGCACATATGAATTTTCTTCTGGTGAATTTACAAATAATATTGTAAAAAAATTGTGCAAATTAGTGGCTTTACAATATTGCTGTTAGTTTTACAAATATAATTATGTTAAATTGAAACAGTCTTTTAATTTCTTTTTAAAAAATTTCATTTTCCACTGATGACATCCCTCATCTCAGTTGTGAGTTATCAATCACATAAATTCACTATAAAGATCATTTTAAGATCAGATTCTTAGATATTTAAATAAAAGTTATATATTTAGATTTAAGAACATAATATCATGTGCATTATGTATTCCACATATTATGTTCTTCATTGTAATATTTCATCATTACTTTGGGGTATTCATAGATAAATTCATTTAATTTACATTGTGTTTAACAATTTAAAAAATCATTTACTAAAGTGGTTAGCATCTTAGCATAAAAACAGACTCATAAATCAACAGAACAGAATAGAGAGCCCAGAAATAAATCCACATATATATGGTCAATAATTTACAAAGGAGACAAGGATATACAGTGGGGAAAGGACAGTCTCTTCAATAAATGCTATTGGGAAAACTGGGCAGCTACATGCAAGAAACTGGACCACTATCTGAAACCACACACAAAAATTAACTCAAGATGGACTTGAATATAAGGCCTGAAACTGTAAAACTCCTATTAGAAAACATAGGCAATAAGCTCTTTGTCATCAGTCCTGGTGATGATGTTTTGGATTTGACACCAAAAAGCAAAGACAACAAAACCAAAAATCAACAAGTGGGATGATATCAAACTAAAAAGCTTCTGTACAGAAAAAGAAAACATCAACAAAATGAAAATGCAACCTACTGAATGAGAGAAAATATTTGCAAATCATATATCCAATAAGGAGATATGTATATACATAAAGAACTTTATATATATATATATATAGAACTCATACAACTCAGTAGTTAAAAAACAAGCAATCTATTTTAAAAATTGACAGAGGGTCTGAATAGACATTTTTCCAAAGACATACAGATGGCCAACAAGCATATGAAAAGATGCTTAACATCACTTATCATCAGGGAAATATGAATCAAAACCACAATGAGGTATTACCTCACACCTGTTAGGATGGCTATGATTTAAAAAAAAAGACACACACACACAAGAAATAACAAGTGTTGGCAAGGATGTGAAGAAAACAGAACTCTTGTGCACTGTTGGTGGGAACGTAAATTGATGCAGCCACTATGGAAAACAGTATGAAGTTTCCTCAAAAAACTAAAAATAGAACTACCATATGATCCAGCAATTTCATTTCTGGGCATTTATCCAAGGAACAGGAAAACACTAATTTAAAAAGATACAGGCACACCTATGTTCATCACAACATTATTTACCATAGCCAAGATATGGAAACAACCTAAGTGTCCATTGATAGATGAATGGATAAAAAAGATGTCATATATATATGCAAAAGAATACTACTGAGCCATAAGAAGAATGAAATCTTGCCATTTGCAACAACATGGATGGTCTCTGAGGGGATTATACTATGTGAAATAAGTCAGACTGAGAAAGACAAATACTATATGATTTCATTTACATGTGGAATTTAAAAGAAAAAACAAACTAAACGAAAGTAACAGATATAGAGAAGAGATTGAAGAGTGGGTGAAATGGGCAAAGGGGGTCAGAGTTACAAACTTTAGATATAAAATAAATAAGTCACGGGGATGTAATCTACAGCATGGTGACTATAGTCAATAATCCTGTATCGCATGTTTGAAAATTGCTAAGACAGCAGATCTTAGAAGTTCTCACCACAAGAAAAAAAAATTTTGTTACTATGTATGGTGACTGATGCTCACTAGACTGTGGTGATCATTTTGCAATATATACAAATATCCAATTGGTATGCTGTACACCTGAAACTAATATAATGTTATATACCAACTATTCCTTAACTTTTAAAAAAGTAAGAATAAAAATAAATTACTTATATTTTGTATTTCATTCTTATGCAGAAAAGCAGGAGTGCTGGTTCTTGACTGTGGACCTCTCTCTCTGGGTTGCCTGGAAACTTTCTTTTTTGTCTCCAGGTAGGTTTTAGAGAGCTGGTTTTTTCATCACATCATTAAAAACTGGAACCACAGTTTCAATTATCTAACTTCCTGAGTAAGATCACTGTTATGCTCTCCCCATTAAAAAGAGAAAGCAGCAGGGTGCAGAATGCCTCTGTCAACACCCAGCCCCATGGTCCAAGCACATCTCCCTAGGAAATTGCAAAAACAAGAACTCATGCTCCTATTGACACTGCCTGTGAATTCCCACCTACATTATGTGATGTTTGCTGCTGTGTGCCCTGTGCCCCAAGCCTTTGTAAGATAACTCTTATTTAAGTCATTGTGGGATAACAAGGGCAGGAATTACTCATCTTACTAGTGAGAAATATAGTCAGATGAATGAAGTGAAATACCCAAGGTCACAAATCTAATGGTCAGAATTAATGTGGCATTTGACCTTCCTATTCCAGGATAAATCATCGGTGATGTAGGCTTCTCAATAATAATAGTTAACATATTACTTACTCTATACCAGATCCTCTTACAAACACTTTACATTTATTGACATATTTAATCCTACAACAAATCTCTAGGATAGGTACTAATATCACCTCTTTTTACAGTGAAAGAAACTAAGGCAAAAGAAAATTTAGTGTTTTCCTAAAAGTCATTTTTCTACTAGTAAGTTGCAAAGCTGGAGTTCGAATCCAGGTGGTCTGGGTCTAGAGTCCATGTTGTTACTTTCAAGCAGTATTTGGAATGACATGTTGGCTCAGGAGCCCTTTCCCAGTGGTGGGACAGCTGTCCAACTGTGCCTGTTCCTGGGTCACACAACCAGTTTATCCTGAAGAAAGGGAACAGAAGGTCAGGTTGTTATGCAGGGCAACCAAGGATGCCTATATCCCAGGGAGTTTTTGTATTTCTGAGATTCTTTTTGGAATTAGCTGAGAGATAGACTATATACATAAAACAAATATTTCAGCTGTAAAACCGACCATGGCACTCTGAAATCCTTAAATGTTAACACAGCATCTTTTTGGATATATAGAACTGACAGTACAGTAGCATCTCGCAGCCATGGATGCTAGCACAGCCAGAACTCGGAGATATAGGCCTAACAGATCTGAGAGAGGGCAGAAGGATTACACAAGTTTTCTTGATCTGAAAATCATGATGCAACCACCTCTGGCTTCTGAATGTAAGGAGTTTATATTCTAATCTGATGTATTCAAAGTCATGAGGAATACAAAAGATATAGTCTAAAAATTCACATTTTTATGAATTTAATGATAAGATTGTTACAAAATATTTCCTTTAAATAATTATCTATAAATGTTCTTCATTTGCAATTATTTTTGAAGACATATGTTTTATAGCATTAAAATACTTCTCCACTATTTTCTTGCTAGCATGAAGCTCAGTCACCTCGATTTACCCAAACAAATCATTTAAGCCTTGGTCAGACTTTGCAGAATAAAGTAAACATTCAAAAGGAATACAAATACCATGTATCAGATACTGTCAGGTCATGGCTGAGAAACTCAGTCTAATTTTGTGGTAGATGCAATAAAATTTCTCATATTTTTTTCTATGTCCAAGAACATTCATATTCTGTTGAAGCCCCCTTGAAGTTAAATGAAAAGGAACCTTATCTTTGAATGGTTATTGTGGCAATGGAGAGGAAATTACCCCACCAATTGACATAGAAACATTTAACGGAGATATATGCAATGTGTTGTGAGTCTTCAGAATGAATCTTAAACTGTTCTTCATCTTAATATAATTAACACAAAGTGAAAATCAGAGAAATGGAACAAACAATATGTCTTTAGCCCCAGGGCCTGTGCCATTCCATCAGCCCTTCCCTGGGCCTCCAGCCTGCTGGCCTACCACAAAAGTGACATTAAAACAAAAAAGTTTGTTGGACAAAGTTTGTTTGGACAAAGTCCAAACAAAATAGACCAGGATCAGCTTGCTAAATCTAAACATGGTATCTGCTAAACATAAAATATTTAAATAGGACTCAGAGTTGCACACACTTCATTCAGCAACTTAGAGAATTACTATGCAGAAAATCTGCAAGGATGTAGATGATCTGAAGAACACAACCAAAAGGCAGTAATTGACATATAAAGAACACTCTAGCAATCAACAGCAAAATACACGTTCTTTAACCAAGGTAGACCATATCCTTGATCATAAATAAATCTCAACAAATTAAAAAGAGTTGAAATCTTGAAGAATGTGTTTCTGATTATAATGGAAACAAACTAGAAATCAGAAACAGAAAAACAAGAGAAAAACCTCTAAACACTTAGAAAATAAATAACACACTTCTAAATAATCCATGGGTAAGAAGACATAAAAAGGATACATAGAACTGAATGAAAATAAAAATGCAATATATCAAAATGTGGCATGCACCTAAAGCAGTGCTGAGGGGAAATTTTATAGCATTACATTTTTACATTACAAAAGAGGAAAGATCTCAAGTCAATAATATAAATTTCTACCTCAAGAAATCAGATAAAGAGAGGCAAAACAAGCCCAATGCAGAAGGAAGGGTATGAAAAGACAAGCTACCGAAAGGGAGAAAATATTTACAAACTACATATCCAACAAAGAACCATAGAATAGATAAAGAACTCTCAAAACTCAACAGTAAAAAAAAAAAATACAATTAGAAAATGGTAAAAGACATGAACAGATATTTCACAGAAGATATACAGACAGCAAATAAGCTTATGAAAAGATGTTCAGCATCATTAGCCATTAGGGAAATGTAAATTGAAACCACCATGAGATATCACTATCTACCCATCAGAATGGCTAAAATAAAAATGGTTACCACACAAAATGTTGGCAAGAATCCAGAGAAAACACATCACTCATATGCTGCTGGTGGGAATGTAAAATGATGTACTAGACCCTTTGGAAAAGTTTGGCAATTTCTTATAAAACAAAACATGCAACTATCATATAACCCAGAAATTTCCAGCTCAGGCATTTATCCCAAAGAAATAGAAATGTATTTTCACACAAAAGTCATAGCAGCTTTATTCATAACAGCCAAAAACTGAAAAGAGCCTAGCTCCTAGCTGTCCTTTAATTGATGAATAGTTTAACTGTGGTACATTCATAATACGTAATACTACTCAGCAATAAAAAGAACAAACTATTGATACATGTACCTTGTGTGGATCTCCAGAGAATTATACCAAGTGAAAAAAGCCAGTCCCCAAAGGTCATATACTGTATGATTCCATTTATCCAACGTTTTTCAAATTTCAGAAATGGAGGTCAGATTCCTGGTTTCCAGAGTTAGCCCTGGGGGAGAAGATGTACGGAGCAACTGGAGGAAGGTGGGCATGGTTCTGCAAGGGCAGCATTATGGGTCCTTGTGACACGGAATTTTCAGTATCATAACTGTGGTGCTGGATACACAAACCTACAATTGTGATAAAATTACATACAGCTAAACTCCCCACACACACATATGTGTATACACACACATGCATATGTAAAGCTGGAAAAACCTAAGTAAATTCAATTATATCAATGTCAATACCCTGGATGTGATACTATACTAGGTTTACAAAATGTAACTAGGGGGGAACCAGGTAAAGTGTTTAAGGGATTTCTCTGTATTATTTTTAAACAACTGCACGTAAGTCTACAATTATCTCAATAAAATTCAATTAAAAATGATTCATGTAAATATTTCTCCCAGAGACTACACACAGGAACTCTAAGTTCAGATTAGGCATCAGATTGCTGCCAGAGAAATACTGTATAAAAACTCCCCAAGCCCAGTGCTGCCTCCTGACCATATTCACCAACTCATCTGAACTATTAAACAATCTTATGAGAAACTATATCATCACTTATAGATGTAAGAATTGAGATGCAGAAATGTTATGTAACTTTCCCAATGTTGCAGTGATGGAGTGGAAATCTGAACCCAGCACCATCTCAACATAAAGTCTACATTATCAGCTATACAACACTGCACCCCTATAGGGACAGCATTAACATCATTCTGAATTTCATAGGGATAAACACTGTTTGTTATTCTCATATCATTTTCTTAGTTAATTTTAATCTTCGTAGAGGATGACTGTGGGCAAAAATGTGTGCCTGATATTTTAAACAGAAATGCTTCAAATATAGTTAATCCTTCTTAAATAAGGAGATATATGTGTCAGTGGGGTGGTAGTGGTAGTGGTAATTCTCTTAGTTTAACAGTTGCTTAAAATTATGATAATTAGGCCTATGGGTCAAGGTAGCCAGGCTCCCAAAAGGTCTGAGAGCCTTGAAGTTGTCTCTAAATAGCTGCAGTTTTCTAACCAGTATGCACTGCTTGTCATAGCAAAACCCAGTGCTTTTGAGAAGTTGGGACTTGATGGGGAGGGCTAATCTCCTGTGACATGATGACTTCTATTATGAGTCAGCACAGACCAAACTGAGGTCAAAATGAGAAGCTCTTTTCCAACGTTTTTGAAAGAGATACTGACGAAGCCCTCCTTTCTTTTGACAAAGCTTATTACCCAAGTGATAAATGCAGAGATACAGAGGATAAAGCACCTATGGTAGCAAAAACAAAAACAAAAGCAGATTATATTTGTTTGTTTGTTTCCTAACTGGACAATTTTTAGCTTCAGAAGCTTTGAAAAACCAAACGTGAATACATTTTTGATGATGGGGAAAAGGTAGGAAAAGACTAGTTTCAAGAACAGAAGGCAGGAGGGGATTATACATTAAGTCTGAGACACATCAACAATAACAAAAGTGATGAAGTTCTTCCTTAAAGATTAGGAGGTCTAGTCTTAGAGAAGTTCTGTTGCTCTTGTAGAGCTCTACCAGGTAGTTGGAAAAGAAAATCACGTCCCTTCACCATCACCTAACACTTTCACATCTCTTCCCTATCCCTCCACCCCTCACCACCCTCTCCATCAGATAAACTAAGGTTCAGAAACATGACACCTGCCACTGTCAGATACATCTGCAACAGCAGAAGAAAAAAGCCTGTTCAGGAAAACTAATAAACACAGAATTGAGTCATTTTTAAAGAAATATGATGTCATTATTAAAAATTCATGTTACCTATCAAAGTGAAAGTATTTCAATCAAGAATATTCTAAGAAAATGTAGTTAGAGATGTTTTGTTTTGAAATGTCCTATTTCAAATGTCAGCATGGGAAAGAGAGGTTAAAAACCCTAGGTAACCCCTCTATAACTGGACACTATTATATTACCTGCTCTGGGCCCCTTTTTCTGGAAACTGGACATCTGCCATCCATCTACACTTTATTTAGAGGCAACCAAGCTTTTATAAGATGATCACCCACCTCTCTCCATCGTTGCTTGGTTCAAGGACCATTCTCTGCTATGTGAAGTCAGAAGCAGAAAAGGCCAGCCTATAATTAAGAAATGTAATATAGAGAAGCAGAGGAAAATTATGGAGAGAGAAGATATATTTATTGGTTTCACCAAAATACTATAGTTATAAGCAGTACTTAATTTCTGGGCCCTACATCAGAATAATTAAGTCAGGGTCTCTGGGTAGAGTCTGGATTTTAATAAATTTCTCCAGACTAAGGTGCAGACAGGTTTGCAAATCATGGTTCTAGACAGATGCAAGGCTCAAATGTATCTCCCATGTGGAGCTTAGAAGATACTCCAGTATCCACCCAGAAAATTACTGGGTGTACTTATCTAACATAGTTTCTCTACCAGAATTTTAGAACACATCATGAGTGCTGCAGAGAGATAGCAAACAGCAAATATAATGCAATGTTACATTTTTATAAGTTGGTTCAAAAATAAATTTTTCCTATACCTACAGTGTGATTCTTTTGACCAGGGGTTTAAAAAAAAAAAAAAAAAAAAGAGAAAAGAGCTGTAGTCCTATATGAGTACACCAAATCTATATAACTGAATTGGTTTAGTAGGAGTCTGAGTTTCAGGTCAAAGGCATGCTAAACCTCATTCTATAAAAATCTTGCTTGAGTTCAGAATGTAAGTTAATGGCAAAATCCTAACAAAAACGCTTTTTAACTATACTTGGCTATTGTAGCAAGTAAGTAGTTGGGGGGAAGTGTTATATTTTTAGTCTACATTTTATCTGCTTTTTTATTCACTGTCCACATTATCTTAGAGATACTGTTAAATGAGGGGAGAGCGAACCAAGAGGTAAATAAAAGGAGAAAATAAACATTTTCTTTGGTCTTTATTAGTTCAACAGAGGATTCAGCTTCAGATTATTCTGTGAGAAGTCCAAATTTGTCTACGTTCAATATACTTCCAAAATATATTCACATATTATATTTCATCTGATTCAAATGCAAAGTGTTTGTATACCTCTTTGTTTAAACATATTTGGTATATATGGGATCCTTAATCTATTCTTCCTTCTATCCTCCATTCTTTGCATCATCCTTGTCTAGTTGTTATTTTTCAGTTTTGAATATTTTTATTCTCCTTCCTTCAGAACATTCCTGTGCAATTTCAACATAGATGAGAGAATTCAAGACTCTTCCCCCAACAATTTACTTCTACTTTCTCCACAAGTATAAGACAATACAATATTTCCCAGGTTTCTTCCAGAGACCAATGCCAACAGTGCTTATGTGCCCTCTATATGGGAACCACACACACTCTCATAGAGTGCACTCTAGGGGAAAATGAACATCAGAAATTTATTTTTAAATTTACCTTTTTTTTTTTTTAATTATGAAAAAAACCACCTTCCAAGTGTTGATTTTGTTAGATTTGCTTGAAAACTTCTTTTTGCTTCTTTTTTCCCTTTCAAGATTTAGGCCAAATTTAGGCCATTTTTATCTATTTCATTATTTGATGAGCCTTTCACATTTTTCTTCTGGCATTTGCTCTAACTTTGTGATACACGTACACTAGAGGATTTTACCAGTTTTGACACAATTTCTTTTTATCTTATTTTTATAAATTCCTTCTATTTAATTTGTTCCAGAATTCTCTACATCGAAAGTAGAAAGGAATAGTATTGTTTCACCCAGCTTTGTTACCATTCTTCTTCCCCTGCGGAGGAAGGAAGTTATACGTGTGAAGGGCATCTTCACATAGTTCAGATTGTGTCTAGGTCCATCAATTTTCTTGGTCATAAAGATAATCATACTGGTATAGTCCGTCAGTCCAACATTTTCTTAATCCAAACAATTAAAAAAACACCATGCCTCCATTCTTTAATGAGTTTGTTCATTTTTCTCATGTTAACACAGACACCAGGTACTTCTTCAAGGTGCTCTCTGACCTGCATTTGTCCATCTGCATAACTTAACAACTTTCACCACAAACAGGTTATACCTCAAAATCAGTATCACTGTTAACAGTTCTTTCTTGAAATATGGTTGCTGTACATTTTGTTTAGTTGGTTGTTGACAGTATATTTCAATTCTCTTGAATCTGCCATAAAAAAAACAACAAAGGAAATTTGTTCTCTCAGTTCTCAAGATTGTTTAGAACTCAACAGTGGGGTCATGCACCATTTTACTTTTCTCCTGAAATTCTTTAGCATAAACACCTTAGCTTTTTGGTTTTGGTATTATTTTGTTTTATTGCCTCCTTCTAATGCTTTATACCCCAGAATTAATCTCATTTTTCCTCCTCTCTTAGCTCTGACCTGATTTTTTCAGGAGCTGAAATTTCTCTTTTGATGTAATTTTAATGCATCAGAAACTTTATGGGTTTCTGCAAACCTGTATTTGTTTACAATACAATTGTTCTAAGAGCTAGGGAAGTAAGCATTGACGATGAAGAAGTCTTTAGTCTTCTTATAGATGGACAGATTAACTGTTTTCATAGCCTAGAACATGTCCAAAATTTGTAGACAAGAAAGATTTTAATGTACTCTTCCACTGGAGGAAAAATATTGTGTTCAAAAATTTTGCAGAAATTGTTGATTCTATCAGAAATGATGACCAGGTAATCAAAACAAGTAAGACACAGAAATAATGAAGCTGGCAAGCTAGAAAGATCCAAAACACAAGTGTTCTTTCCAATGTTACTTTAAAAAGCTTTCATTTAAATAACTATTCTATTTTGAAATATTCAGCAAGTACTTATTAATCACCTACTATGCTGGACTGTATTAATCCCTGGACACAGATTTGAAGAAGCTGCCCTCATAGGACTTGCAGACTTTGCTCTTTTAATCTTCACAAAGATTGTTTGAAACATGAGGGTTGGCATAATTATGCCAATAGTAGATAAGAATAAAGATTCAGTGTCTTGCCCAGGGTAAAACTGGAACTTAAATCTCTATATTTGGGAGGGGGGCTTTTTCAATATATAAAAATGCAATTTTATTGTCATTAAAAAATACATCAATATCAAGAATAAACCAAGAAAGAAAATAAAAGAAATGAAACAACTTGTTTTGGTTCTTTTTACTTGGATAATTTATACTCTGAATTAATGTGACTTGGTTGTTTATTTTGCAGCAACTTCTTCTCCAAGCAAGATATCCATTACTTCCTACTTGGAGTCATTCTTTCATTCTACAAATAATTTAGAGCCAGATATGTATCATACACTATGTTTCACTTCACTCAAATATCTTCCAAAATAGTGAAAGAACCAGCACAGACTTTCTGGAACCCAACTGGATATTCTTTCCACTAAATCCTTCTTCCCCTGTTTTCATGTCTTGGTGTATCTGACAGTTACATTTCATCCTAACTAGGCTGAATGTCATAAGCTCTGTTGGGTTTACCTTTATGGAGATGTGGTGTTCCTGCTTCTGTGGAATTATCAGACATTAGGTGGTATCTCCATTTTATTTGGCCCAATATAAATACATTATCTCCCCTCCAATGTAAACTAGTTACCCATCAATTCCAACTTTTTTTCATACAATGTAATGAACACATCAAATGCTAACTTGAGACTTGTTTTCATGATATTGAGTTCCATGTTTATATTTTTATGAACTACATTAGATTTTCACTTCCAAGACATTTTAAGATTCATAAAGGACTAGATATCCTCACTAGAATGCTTTCTAAGCACCTACTACATGTCTCTGGGTTCTGTAGACACAAAACAACTATATATTTCCAGATGAAGTTTAATATTTTCAGGCTATCCTTACATTGCTTCTCCATTCTGTGACCTTCCTCCTTTCTTCTCTAACCCCAATGTGTGGCAAGATTGAGGTGTGGTTGAAAAATAGAAGGTAACAATGATCACAATTCTTGTATTTTTCTTTTCATACATCAAAAATATTTCTAACAGCTCAAGACCATATCCCTAGGATGGCCCTAACCACCCCCCCCTTAGAGTGCCTGCCTGAGAAAACTCAAGGCTGTCAAAAAATGGCCTGTTTGTTCCAGCCAACACTTGAAGATGGGGCCCTGACTTCCAGTGTCTGTGGGAGGGTAGGAGCCTAGCTTCAAAAAGCATGGGTTACCAAACCCAGAGAGGTTTCACATGGACCAATCCCCCCTTCCCAGTTTTTGTGATTTTTCTCTTCCCTGACTCTACTGAGTCCCCACTCGCCCCCTTCCTACTCCCTCATACTCCCTTTAAAACACCCAGTCACCTCTATACAAATTAACCTTAAGGTCATGCTGAACTTTTTTCCCTATTGCAATAGTATATTACTAACTAATATCTGATCTTACCATTTTAACTACTGTCTGGCTTTATCTTTAAGAATGGGAACAGGTGGTGGCTATCGGGGAGATGGGCAGCAATTATTCGAATGTTATGCAAGAGAAGATTCACTTAATGCAAAAGAAAACAGTAATGGAGAACAGAGGAACAAAGAAGATGTAAGGCAAACAGAAAACAAAATAAAGTGGCAAAAAATATTCAACTATGTCGATAATAACATTAAATGTGAATGGATTAAACAATCACTCAAAAGGCAGAGGTAGTCACACTCAAAAAACAAGATCCAACCACACACTGTCTAAAGGGGACACTGTAGACTCCAAGATATAAAGCACTGAATGTAAAAATATAGCATAGAAACAACAATAAGAAAGATGGAGTGGCAATAATACTATCAGACAAAATAAACTTTAAAACACAAAATGTTAACAGATAAAGAGGGGAAATTTTATAACGATATAAGTGTCAACCCATCAAGTGGATATAACAGTTACAAACAGTTATGCACCTAACAAGAGACCCAAAATATACAAAGCGAAGTTGAAAGAATCAAAGGGAAATAGAGACATCAACAACAATAACTTATAGCACATGTATCACTTATACCCAGCCCAGAGCCTCCATAACTTGGATCTTCACAGGTGTAAGACAGAGACCACATGCTACTGAGTCAGTTTTTGCTATTCATGTTTTTTTCACAGATTGAGAAAAATATTCTAAGTTTGTGCTTTCAAAAGGAGGCACTGTTTTACTATTCATCCTCACTTTAATGTCTAAGAAATCCAAATATATGGCTCAGAGTAGACACTAAAGATTGATCTCTGGTGAATGAAATTACATCAGAATAGATATTTGATGTGCTTCAATTTCCTTGTTCCATTAGAGCTCTGAAGGCTGAATTTATTAATTTTCCCACTTCTGAGATCTAGCTGACACTTTTAGCTGTGTAAATTCAGCTCTGAGCCTTCTACAACTTTGTTAGTTTTCTAGTTCTAGATTCTTCCTCTTTGCAAAATACCATGCACACTCAGTTGAAACAACTGTTATCTTGTTCCCTCCTGTACAGTAACATGTTTATATTTTATGCAGTGTATTTCTGAGCACACATAGATGAAATAACAATGTGTATGAAATAAAGCATTCCAGGCTCTATTTAAAATCTAAATATAAAGACCATATTTAGAAACACAATCTGCAGAACAGAATATCATTTTAGGAATATCTAAGCCTATGCTTTATTCTGAGAGTAAACACTAGATTAGGAGAGGGCTAGCCGGGAAGTTGTCTGGGGAAAGCCTATACATGGAATGGATTTGTCAAACTTAGGGTAAGGTGGTGTAAAAGTTGACCACAATTATAGTGAAATATAGCATTTCCTTTTGCTGACTTATCATCAATAAATTTCTATTATTAGATATAGTTATGGTCTAGCTGAAATACAAAACCAAATAAGACATGGTGCACACTTTAAAAGGAGTAAGTGATTTACTATATCATTCAAGTTGTAAAACTTCTAACACGACTCTGAAGAAAATTTCTGGTTCAAGAAACGGAAAGGAAAATAACAATTATGAAGCAGTGAAAAAAATGTTTCTATAATTTTCTTCAAACTAGACTTAGTTTTAACAAACTGTTCAGAAGGTAAGTTAGAAGTGATTTAAGGGCTTCCCTGGTGGCGCAGCGGTTGGGCATCTGCCTGCCAATGCGGGGGACACGGGTTCGAGCCCTGGTCTGGGAAGATCCCACATGCCGCGGAGCAACTGGGCCCGTGAGCCACAATTACTGAGCCTGCGCATCTGGAGCCTGTGCTCCGCAACAAGAGAGGCCGCGATGGTGAGAGGCCTGCGCACCGCGATGAAGAGCGGCCCCCACTTGCCGCAACTAGAGAAAGCCCTCCCACAAAAACGAAGACCCAACACAGCCATAAATAAATAAATAAATAAATAAATAAATAAAAATTTCTAAAAAAAAAAAATATAAAAAAAAAAAGAAGTGATTTAAAATCAGTTTCTACCCAAGCCCACTAAAAAGTGCTGGAAAATATTTGAAGCATATTACTTTGAAGAAAGGTCAAATTTTTGCCTGCTCAGGGCAACTTATTGGGCTGTCTTCATTTCTGCCCCTAGAGGAATAAGTAATGATAAAACTGTCTTAAGCTAATAGAGATAGGTGTTGAAACTCACTTCTGATATATGTAGTTGTCATTATGTGCATATATGAATGAATAAAAGATGAAATGAATTAAATTATAAGTCAATACAATTTCATTTCACTCAACTTATCCTACATATCAGAAACTTATCCCATAAATATTTTATTAGTCAGGGTTCTCTAGAAAAAGAACCAACAGTATGTGTGTTCAGTATGTGAAAGAGAGAGAGAAATAGAGACTGACTTATTATGAGTCACATGATTATGGAAGCTGAGAAATCCCACGATTTTCTGTGTGCAAGGTAAAGACACAGGGAAAGCTGGGAGTGTAATTTAGTCTGAGCCCAAAGGCTTGAGAACCAGGGAGACGATGCTATAAAACCTAGTCTAAGGGCAGGACAAGATGAGACATCCTTGCTTAAGTAGTGAGGCAGGAAAGAAAGGGCACATTCTTCCTTCCTCCATCTTTTATTCTATTCAGGCCCTCAATGGATTAGATGATGCCCATCCACACTGAAGAGGGCAATTTATTTTGCTGAGTTCATCAATTCAAGTGCTAATCTCATCTGGAAACACTCTCACAAAACACACCCAGAAATAATGTTTAATCTGGGCACCCCATTGCCAATCAAGATGACACATAAAATTAACCATTACACTTAGACTCACACATTTGATAAAAGGTATGTGTATCTAAATACTCATTGCAGCATTCAGCTTTTAATATTTAAAAGCTTGTAAACTTCCATATATTAGCAATTTACTCATTGATTATTGACTTAAAAATATAATTACAAAAGCCATCACACTATTTGGGTTTCAATAGTATTTTTTTGAAAGATAATACATGCAAGTGGTAGAAAAAAATTAAGTCCATGAATTTATGAATGAATAAATAAATGTGATATAGGCATACAGTGGAATATTTGACAATAAAAAGAAATGAAGTACTGAACATGACCTTGAAATCATATTAAGTGAAAGAAGCCAGTCACAAAGGACCACATACTGTTTGATCCCATTTATATAAAAAGTCCAGACTAGGCAAATCCATAGAGACAGAAAGTAGATTAGCAGTTGCCTAGGAGTGGGGGAGTGGAGGAAGGGGGGAATGGTTGTGGGGTGAAAGGTAAGGAGTGTAGAGTTTCTTTTGAGGGTAATGAAATGTTATAAAATTGCTTGTGGTGATGGGTTGTACAACACTGCAGATGTATTAAAAGCAATTGAATTGTTCACTTTAAATGAATGAGTTATATCTAAATAAAGCTGTTAAAAATACATAAGGATGTGTGTTAAGAAAAGATAGTTTTTTAGTGAGGGCTGAAGTCTGAAGCATTTCTAGTCTGGAAACCGTGTGTGTGTGTGTGTGTGTGTGTGTGTGTTTGGCTGGCTGTGGTGTTACAAGTTGATTTCTGCAATTAAAGTCCTTCTGTAGAAGGTGTGGTCATTTAAAAATACTAATGTATACTGTCATTCTGTAGCCTTTCCTATTTCCCAACATTTACTGAACACAGTAAACAGCCAAGCATTCTATTTATTAGAGGCTAGCGGTAGGGCAGGCGACACAAAGATGAATCACATAATCTCTCAAGGAGTGTCTAGCCTAAAAGAATTGTATTGCTAGACAGTTTGAAGCATGTAATCCCAGGCAAACTGACTGAGGCACAGTGCCATCACCCTAGGAGTTAATAGGCTCCTTATCTGGTTTCTCTTTTTTGTCTAACAAAGTCTTTTTCTGGCATATGTGGTGATCCTTAGTCTCTTAATCATTGTTACTTGACAAGATTCTTAGATCTGGAGAGACTGGGTGCAGTGCCTTATAAGGAAAATGCATTCATTTGAAATCATATTCAGGGATATAAGGTCAGGTACGAATTTTTACCCACCTGTAAAATGTAAGGCAGATTCCCAATCTGCCTTAAAAGTTTTTAAATTAAAAACCTTAAAGTCTTCCTGTAAAATTTTTACCTACCTGTAAAAATGTAAGGCAGATTCCTAATTTGTCATAAAACGGCTCCCATCTTCCCCTAGAGTTTTGGAAAGCTGCAATTTTAGGCAGCATGGACCAACTGGATTTTCTTTCTCCTTTGAGCACAGGTTTTGTAGCTTTTGTTAGTTTGTCAGAACATTCTTTGGCTTGTGTGTACTAGAGAAATTATCAAATTTTGGTGAGAACAAATCTTCCTGATAAAGTTGAGAGCTGTACATTTAAGAAGAAACTTGAGTATTTATGCTTGGTTCTATGTCTCTCCCCTTTTCTCTTCATTGCTCCCATTGATAAAACTAAATACATAGAAACAAATGTTGACAGCCACACAAATACTTAGGTTAAGTACTTTTAAACTGATGGTACAGTATGAAAGAAACTTCCTGTCAAATTTCTGTTGCAGAGAATTAATTAGGACTGGCCTGAAAGGTGGTTGGATTTATATCCAACCACCTTTCAAAATCCCTTTTCCTCCTCTTGCCCACACTCCTAGCACAATGTATGGAACACAGTAGACTCTTAATAAATGCTTGTTGAATGCTGCATTCTGCATCTTCCTGAAATAACAGAACTGTCAATAGTTACTTAATAGTTAAATGTTTTGAAAACTTATTTGGAAATTAAAATGTAAGAGACTACTGAACCAAAAGCAAATCTCATCTCTTAATTGCTTAAAATTTCTTATTTCAAATAATCTTCTTTAATTGAAACTATTCTGAAGGCTGGAGTTTTAAATTATACCCTTTGTTCAAACCAGCCTCTGAGAACAAGAACATTTAAGGCAATTAAGATAGCATTAAATTTTTGATGAAAAGTTGGCATTTTCTGTATATTAAGATTAGATATTAGCTACTGAAGTTTCTGGGGGTAGGACTTAACTAAAGCTTCCAACATTAATGATACAAAACTGTTATGAATTTGCAATATAATTTTCTTGGACATTTTTTTCATTGAGGTGAAAAAGGCCACGTAGCCATGCCTCAAGCCAGTTTACTCACCTAGTACCTCCTTAATAATCCACTGGTAGTTGTGAAGCAGTTTAACATTTAAGTTTAATTTTTTTCACTAGTTTTCTGATTTATAAATACTAATTTCTTGGAAAATTTGAAAATTTCCAAAAAGTAAAAAATTCAGTATCTTGTTATCCCACTATACAGAGATAACTGCAGTTAAATATTTGGTGCATTTTCTTCCAGTCTTTTTTATTCAATGTATAAATATTAAAAGTATTTCATAGTTGAGATCATACTGAAAAAAAAATACATAAGGACATAGAGTGAAAATTATCTCTCTATTCCCAGTGATCTCCTTAGAATCAATCACCTATTTTATTGTACTATGTTCTGGTAAATGTTTCAGTGCATAGATAAGTATTTATTGATCTATCAATTATCTATGTACCTATCTATCTACTTTCCCTATTCCTTTTCTCTGCCTCCTGGTTTTCTTCCCTTTTATTTGGTGGGGGGGCGGGGTGGAGGGTGTTGGCAGCAAGAGGGAAGGTACTTAAAATTGTTCCATAACAGTACATATAAACTTTCTTTAGTGCCAAACAGTATTTCATCATGCAGATGAGTCAATTATACCTCATAAGTTACAGGAAATTATGACCGTTTGTCTAAAAAAATAAAAAGAATCCATAGAAATAGACTCAAGATGAATCAGATATAGAATAAACAGATAAGGATTGTACAAGTTTTCATAAATGTTCGAGAACTTAAAAAGATGGCTGTAATGAAGAAACATATGGGGAATCTCAACAGAGCCACAGAAGATGCAATAAAGAACCAAACAGAAAGAACAGAACTGAAAAGTGTAACACCTGAAATGGAAAAATCACTGGAGAGGCTTAACAGAAGATTGAAATACAGGTCAAAGCTTGAAGAGAGATTCAAAGAAAATATTCAGTTCTAAGAAAAGAATAAAAGAAAGAAAATACAAACAAATCCTCAGTGATCTGTGGGACACTATCTAGAGTTCTGGCATATATTCAGTTGGATTCCTGGAAATAAGGGAAAGAATGGAACAGAGAAGAAGTTTAAAAGAAAACTGGCTGAAATGTAACCATATTTTGGGGAAAAAATCAGCTGACATAGCCACAAAGCTCAGAGAACCCCAAGCAGGAAAGGCACAAAGAAAACCACATATTTTAGACTAACTGCAAGAAAGCCAAAGATATAAAGATGTCTTAAAAACAATGACAGCCTACTCCACATCAGATAAAAACGGAAATCAGAGGGATACTATCTTTAAAATGTGCGGAAATAAAATAAAACACTGTCAATCCACAATTCTATATTTAGTAAAGATGAATCTCAAAAATGAAAGCAAAATAAATATATTTTCAGATTAATAAAAGCTGAGAGAATTTACTGCAAGCAGATCTGCACTTTAAGATATCCAAAAGGAAATTCTTTAGCCCAAGGAGAGGTGACCCTATATAAAAACTCCAACGTCTAAGAAAGAATAAAATGCACATGATCTTGTGTATATGTGGGTAAGTATAAGATCTATCTTCTTTTTTCCCTTCTCTTAATACCTATAAAAGAGAACTGACTTTATGCCAAAGTTATAACAATGTACATGAAATTTATATCATATGTCCACGTAAAATATGTGACAACAATGACATAAAGGATTGAGAAACTGAAACATACTGTTGCAAATTTTTAAATTTTGTACGAAGTGACATAATATTAACTCTAAGTGGACCGTGACAACATAAGAGCAACTGGTTAAAAATAACAACACACAACACAAAAAGATGCAGCTAAAAACATCAAGAGGGAAGAGATATGGGAACATATGTATATGTATAACTGATTCACTTTGTTATAAAGCAGAAACTAACACACCATTGTAAAGCAATTATACTCCAATAAAGATGTTAAAAAAATAAAATAAAATAAATGAACATAAAAAAAGAAATCAAGACAAGTGGAAACAAATACTTAAAAAAAAAAAGATGCAGTTGTTACCACGTGACTTATTCAAGTTGGAACATCATTAGATCCTGACTTTGAGAAAGACTTGAATTTAACTGGTCATAGTTTTGGTGCCTGTTTCTTTGTTTTATATTTTAACACACTATTTCTACATTTGAAAAACGTCCTGTTCAATAAAAAAAATTTTTTTAAAGAAAAAGGAAAATGTCCTGTGCAATTTCTAAGGAAAAATACAGTATGATTTTTAAAATTTATTCTCACACACATACTGACAAATAGCATGCATACAAAGGAAGATGGAAAATTGCAGAACTCCACTCCCATATGCTTTCCCCTATCCAGACTTCTCCCATACTGGGGCACTGCGAAGTACTCTTCAGAGCTTCATCTATTTTTGTCCAGTTTTGACTGCTTAATCTAGAGGTCTGGGACCTCTAGAGTCTCCCAGTTCCTGTCCTGGTCCTTCCAGTGAGTAACCAAGCCGGACTCTATGGGGCCTTCCTGGGACAGACCTCCCCCACCCAAAGTTCTCCACCTGACTCTTGTCTGTAGAAAAACTTTAGCCTCCTAGGTCTTCACTGAGTTCCAAAGAATAAATTTAATCAGAGAAGTGAGAAAATGCAGAAAGAAAGGAAAACAGTCAAGCAAGACAAAATAATCCTATAATAGTTTAGCCATTAAACAAAGTCAAGGACCTTTAGTTCCTCCTCAAGGGCCATACATAATATTCTGAGCCATATCCTTTGAGCTGTGTTTGCAGATACTGAAGCCGCCACCAGGGGGAAGAAATTAACTGTATGCTGCCCACAAACACTCAGGCCCCAGACTGATGGTAAGCAGAAGGTTGATGATGTTGACTCCCGATTACCTCACAACCAACCAATCAGAAGAATGTCCACCAGCTGATGGCTCAGGCCACAACCTGCCTCCTTCACCCTGGCTTCAAAAACCTTTGCCTGAAAGCCATCAGGGAGTTCAGGTCTTTTAAGCACTAGCTGCCTAGACTGCTTGCTTGGCGCCCGGCAATAAACACTGCACCTTCCTTCACCACGACCCCAGATCGGTAGATAGGCTTTACTACACTCAGGGCACGCTGACCCAACAGCGACAAGTGAATTATGTTCCTCCCCACGGACCACAAACCTGAACCTCAGTAGTCTGAAAACAATACTTGTGCCTAACAACAGTAATTAACACATGGCATTTTTCTCCCAATGCCAGAAAACATAGGCAACCCAGCTCCCCCACTCCTCTTTCCTGGCACCCCTTCCTCCCTCCCTCCAACATCAAACTGACCTCCTCCAATCCTGTGGAAAGGAAAATAAATGCCCAGGGCCCCGCGCCCCAGTGTTTCCAGCCAACATTGCATCGCCAAGGCCAATTCTCCAAGCCAAGGGTCTGAGGGACTGACAGGTGCAAATTAACAGGGCTCTTACGAAAAGTGTCTTCTTCTTTTCCTTTCTGGGCTCTTTAATCTCTGCCACGAAGCCCTGCCTCACAGGCTCTAGAAAGTGCCTTTAGGATTAGAGGGAACCGTCGACTTGCTCTTATCTTTTTCTTCACCTCACATGTGAGCGGTGACAACTAGCTTTCCCTCTTTTCCTGTCCGCTGTGTTTTTTACTTGAAAGCCGGCTTCAGCGGCGGCCCGCGCTTCCAGAGGGCAGCTGACCCGCGGCGGCGGAGCACCCAGCGCGGGGGCGGGGCAGGGCGGGGCGGGGCCACGCCCGCGTGGCCACGACCCCCGACCCCCGACCCCCGGCCCCCGGCCCCCGGCCGGCGGGGCTCTATTTGGTTTTAATTTGAAAATCCTCCTCTTCCTTCTCCCTTTCCCGGCACCGTCCCTTTCTCTTTCCTCCCTGGATAAATTCAGACCCCCCACTCCTGGCGTCGCGGGTGCCGAGCGGACGGCGGGCCGGGAGGTGAGTAGGGCCGGGCGGGCGGAGAGCTGGGTCACGGGAGCCGCGAGGAGAGGCCGAGGCCGGAGGCCGCCCCGCGCCACATCCTCAGGTGGTTCTCGAAGTTTCGGGGCTCCCGGGAGGGAGCGGTCTCTGGCGCTGAGTAGGGGTCGGGGTCCCTTGGATTTGAAGTCGGCGGCCGTGATCCCCAGATGGAGTCTGTGTTGGGGAGACCGTTGTGCCCGCGCAGAAGCGCGCCTCGGAGAGCGGGCTGCGCTGCCTGGCCGTGCTGCGCCCCTTTCTCGCGTCTCCTGGCGCGCCTCCCGCCGCCCGGGGCCGCCCGCCACCCGCCTCCCGCGCGTTTCTGTTCCGCAGGCCGGGTCTCGCCGGATGCGACTCAGCTGGGGTCTCTGGCGGGTGCTCCCTCCGCGTAGCTCTGGGGAACCGGGTCAGGTCGACGCGCAGGTAAAAGGGTTTGTAATCACTTCTTGACGGGCCTGACGGGCGGGGGTTACAGGAAGAACCCATCTATTACTTTAGCATTCAGGCAAACTGGAGAGATGTAATTATATCGGGATGCACTTACATGTAAAATGAAACATATTTCTAAACTTAGGTTTTCTCTTAATTTTATATTCTCTCCCTTTGTTTACCTTTACTGAGAACCTGCATTGAGTTTTAAATTTTATATCACATATTTAAAATTGGAGCCACCTAAACAGGTCCAGGTGAAGAAAGTATGTGTGTACTAGGTTCATTTCTCACCTACTTAAAGGGTTTTAAATCATTATTTTAAGTTGCACGTCTCTCTGATAGGAACATACAGATAATCTGTTGTTCTGACATCATGTTTAATGGTAAAACACTACTATCATCTCCATCAAATTTGAAAAGGACAAGAATGTTCACCATCACACAATCAATGTGATAATATTGTGAATTGTACTGCCAAGCAAATTAGGTAGAACACGTTACTCTGATTGGAAAAAGAAGATGCAAATGACCTTCTTTATGCATAATATGGTTGTATTCCTTGAATATCCAAAGGAAACAACTGAAAAGCTATTTGAAAAACTAAGAAAATTTAGTAAACTGGATAACTACCTTTAATCTTAATCTACAGAAAACATTACATTTCCTGTATATAAACACCTAGAAAATAAAAAAAAAAACTTTTCAGGTTATCAACAAGGAACACAAAATATACAGGACCTATTTTCAAAAGATATAAAACTATAAGGGAAAATACTCTTAGGGATATTTATAAAAATACATGATGTTTATATACAGATATATCTATGAAAGTATGTAGCTTTTTTCCTCCCAAAGAAATGTATAAGTTAAATATAATCTTAGAATTTTTTTGGTTTGTTTTTCTAATTCCATTGTTTAGTTCATGTGGAAAAACAAATACTTGAGAATAGCCAGGATATTTTCAAAAATGAATCTATAAATAGCATTACACAGCTATAGTGATTAAAAGACAGTGGCATAAATTAGTCAACGTATTGGAACCCTTTAGAAGGAGAAGATATTTGTCTCAGAGTTACTGCTGGTAGGATTTAAACTTAGAGTTGCTGAATGCCACTTTTATTACCACATGTGTGGAGAGTCTGCATGAAAGTGAATCCTAGAGGGAAGGGAGACAAACCGAAGGATGGAGGGAGGCAGAATCCTGATAGCATCATCTGAGTCTTGGAATCTAGCCATGCTTGGGCTTTTCAGTTATGTGTATCAGTCAGTACTAATCCTTTTTCTTGATACATTATTAGTTCTTGATTATTATTTTCATTATTATATATCATTATTAATTCTTAATAAATAACAGTTGTTCTTCAGCCTATTTTTTTAGGGTTTTTTTGAGTTTTCTAATTAAAGTATAGTTGCTCTACAATGTTGTGTTGGCTTCAGGTGTACAGCAAAGTGATATATACATGTTATTACAAAATATTGAGTATAGTTCCCTGTGCTACATTATAGGTCCGTGTTAGTTATCTATTTTATGTGTAGTAGTGTGTATATGTTCCAGCCTATTTGAATTGAGTTGTAATTAATGACTGAAGAAGTCTGACTAGAACTTGTTTGCAGAGCAGAGGTAGAGTCACAGATGTGGAGGGCAAACTTGTGGTTGCTGGCGAGGGGGGTGGGGGGGGCTGTCGGAGGGGATGGGTTGGGAGATTGGGATTGACATATACATACTGCTATGTGTAAGGGTAGATGACTGGTAGGGACCTGCTGTGTAGCTCGGGGAGCTCTTCTCAGTACTCTAGAATGACCTGTGTGGGAGGGGAATGTAAAAAAGAGTGGATATATATGTATGTGTGGCCAATTCACTTCTCTGTACAGTAGAAACTAACACAACATTGTAGATGAACTATACTCCAATAAAAATTTTTTAAAAAAATAAAAAAAAAGAAGCCTGACTAATACAATGGCATATAAAGTCATCAATTCTAGAACTTGGAATTTCAGGTCATTCTGATCTTACCCCAGTGTCTTTCCAAACTGAATATTGGCTAAGACTGGGCCATACTAATGAATAACACTTTCTCTTTATCCAGAAGTGAGCTGTAACAACCAGTGCAATTGTGCTGTTCCATCCACATGCATGCTTATCCCACAGTTCCCGCACAATATTTTTTTTTCCAAAGACGTGGAGAATGTTGTAGTGTAATAGAGGAAATAAACAGAGCATTCTCAAGTGACCAGTTTATTCATTTTAGGAGAGAGTATGTATAATGAAATGCACTTTTGCTCAGAAATGAAAAGGGTCCTCTCTTCTATTGTCAAACTTGTTTTTATAAACTCCTATTTTATATTTTATTTTGGTACATCAGTCTTGAGTACTTTATTGTCAGGTCTTCATTGGTAAACCCCTTCCCTATGACAGTACAGTGTGTACTCAATTTTAGAGCATGGAAAATACATGTACTTGTTTTGTACCTGTAGTTTAGATATATAATTGACATCTTTGTGCTTTGGTGTTCCAAAAATGTTAAGGCTGTAATGAGTCACATTTACAATCATCAGTGTATTCTCTACAATGAATATGCTCCCTTAATTAAATCATGATGCTGGAAAAACACACACACACACACACACACACGCACACACACACAAAAAGACAATGGCATAGACCCAGGACCAGACAGGTTAATGAAAGAATAAAAGGGAAGCTGGCATTTTAAATCAGAGAGTGGCGATAAGGAGGAACATTTAATAGATCATACTTGGACAACAAGATACTTATTTGGGAAAATTAATAATAAAGCTGGAATTTTTCTTCAATCTTAACTCCCAAATATAGTCTACGTGACTTACTGATTTAAATCTAACCAGAAGTACTAGAAGAAAACCTGGGTGAATATGTGTACACAAGGGAATTAGGAAGGTGTTTATAAGCATGATATAAAAGCTAGAGCCCATTAAGTAAATACATGTTTGTTTTTAAACCTTTGCATGTGGGAGGAAAAACAGATACAAATGGGATGAAGAAAATTGCTAATATACCTACAAATTCATAAATGATTTTCAAAATCAACAACCCAGTTTGAGAATAAAGAGTGTGAATGCACAGCAAGAAAAATGCAAATGATAAGCCAAATAAAGATGCTAACCACACTAATTATCAGAGAAATTCAAATTAAAATAGGACATTTTATCTGTTGTTCTAATTTTGAAAGTCTGATGATACTAGGTGGTATTGATGATGTGACCAAGAAAATATATCCTTACACATTCTAAGTGGAAATAAGAATTGGTAACATGATTTTATGATAATGTGTATTAACATTTTTTCTAGTTTTGAGATATAATTGATATACAGCATCGTATAAGTTTAATGTGTGCAGCATAATGATTTGATTTACATACATCATGAAATGATGACCACAGTAAATTTAGTGAACATCCATCATCTCATATAGATACAAAACTGAAGAAATAGAAAAAAAATGTTTTTTACTTGTGATAAGAACTCAAGATTTATTCTTAGCAACTTTCCTATATGATGTACAGCAGTGTTAATTATGTTTGTCATGCTGTACGTTATATCTCTAGTACTTATTGTTTTATAAGTGGAAGTTTGTACCTTTTTATTTCCTTCATCCAATTCCCCCTCTTCTTACTCCCCACCCTCCCCACGTGTGGTGATCACAAGTCTGATCTTTCTCTGAGTTTGTTTGCTTGTTTTTGAAGTATAATTGACCTACAAGACTTAAGTTAGTTCCTCGTACACAACATAGTGATTCGATATTTCTATACATTTCAAAATGATCACCATGATAAGTCTAGTTACTATCTATTGACATTTTTAAATGTTCACTTTTTTATTGGAATTTATCCTACAAAACATGCTTCCAAGCGGGCAAAAAAAAATCTGTGTTCCAAGTTGTTCACAGTAGGATTTTTTGTAATATTAAAAAATTGGAAACAATTTTATATCCATTGAATAGGATTTGGTCACATAATATGTGGTATATCCACACATGAAATATTATGCAGTTAAAACTATTAGGTAGCTCTAAATGTTTTAACATAGACATGTCCAAAGTACATTATAAATTAAAACTAAAACAAATAAAAATATCAATTTTTACTTTGCTTCAATTTGTTCTTTTGTTTCCACTCTCTACTGTATGGTATATACAGTTTTTGTATATATAGGACATATCATTTGTGTTTCAGTAATATATGTTATAGGATACCATTTTTATAAATAACAACCATAAATACTAATATATACAAAGATAAGGCTCTATCTTTATGTATTATATATAAATTTTATTTTTATTATTTTTTATGAGTATTTGTATTCTTTTACATGTTTCTATAATGTATGCATGTTTATAAAGAAAAAAATGTTTCTGTTGTAATTGGAAAAACTAAAAGATCATGAGAGTTTTTGGTCACTATTTTGTACAAAATGATTTCTTCCTGGATATTTTAGTCATCATTCTCTATTAAGAAAGTATATTCTGGGGCTTCCCTGGTGGCGCAGTGGTTAAGAATCTGCCTGCCAATGCAGGGGACACGGGTTTGAGCCCTGGTCCAGGAAGATCCCACATGCTGCGAAGCAGCTAAGCCCGTACGCCACAACTACTGAGCCTCCGCTCTAGAGCCCGTGCTCTGCAAGAACAGAAGCCACCGCAATGAGAAGCCTGCACACCACAATAAGAAGAGTAGACCCCGCTCGCTGCAGCCAGAGAAGGCCCACGCGCAGCAACGAAGACGCAACGGAGCCAAAAATAAAAAACAAACAAATAAATTTATTTTAAAAAAAAGTATATTCTCTTACATAAGGCTTTCCTTTTACTGCCTATACAGTCATTGCTCGGTGGGGGGTGCGGGCTGCAGGATGGTTCCACAACACCCCACAGATAGAAAAACCCTGCATGCTCAGGTCCCTTATATAAAAGGTTATAGTACAATCGGCCCTCTCTATCTCTGGGTTTCTTATATGGAGGGCCAACTGTATACACACACACCCAACACATTTTCTGTTAAATATTTATCTTCTTCTGGCTTCTTCTTAAACATAATATTTCCCAGTTTGAACTTTTGATTCCTGCCCTCCCCAGTCCCCAACATTTTCCCACCATCTTCCTCTCTAGTTCAGCTAATGGCATCACCATCAGCTCCGGTACCCTGGCTTAAAAAGTGAGACTCATCCTTGACTCCTCTCTATACTTCGTCCATCAGCAACTCCTGTGGGTTCTGCTTCCAAATGTTGTTAAGCATCTGACCACATCTGACCCTCTCTCGTGTCACCTCCCCAGTCTAAGCCAGCATCAGCTCCCACCTGGATTACTGCTGCTACTCCTCCTCCACTGCTTCTACTTCCGCCCCCTCAAGACAAAGTTTAAATCAGATTTGATCACTCCACTGATTAAAGCCCCCCGAAGACTCTCCAGCTGCAATTACAACAGATTCCAAACATTTTGCCATGAATTTCAGGTATGATCAGACCTCTGTCTCCACCTCTGACCTTGGTTCTCTTCTTTCCTTGTGTCCCAGTCACACGTGACCTTTTTCTCTCCTTTGAGAATCCCAAGCTCATTGCCATCTCAGGGCCTTTGCACTTACTTTCCTGTCTTTCTGGAACTCGCTTCCCACATTTTTAGTGTAATGCTTCCTTTCACAGTTCAGGTAGCTGAAAGGTCACCCGTAAGAGAGGCTTTCCTTTACCCTCCTGGAGCTCCCCATCCATGTTTTTCTTAAACCTTTTATTCTGTTTCCTTCATAACTGTTCTATCTAAATTTAATCTTAAATATTTGTTGACATGTTTTTTAATCTCACTCCACTAGAATATGCTCTCCAGCAGAGTGTCCATCTGGTTTACTGCTGTATTTTCAACACCTGTAGTAGTGCCTGGTACATAATAGGTAATCAGTAAATATTTGTTGAATTAATGAAGGAATGACTGAAAAGTAACTGGGGACAAAAAAATCATAGAACTTGTTACATATGTTACTAAGTAATAATATATATGTTTGTGTAAACATAGTAAACTATTAAAACACTTTATTTTTCAGTATTAGAATTCTTCAAAAATGTCAGCAGTTGGGTCTTTTGTGAACAAATTTTATTATGCTTTATTTCAAATGTGAATTATGTGATTGTTTTCTTAGTACAGGAATACCTTGAGTTCATTTCATTTTGAAATTGATTTTATGGTTTAACATTTGGATACTATGTCTATTCATTTACAAATATGAACATTACTATCTTCCTGTATTTGGTACAGAAAGGGTTAAAGGAGATTTATATTGGTCATATCTAAAGAAATATACATAAAACACATGAGGAAAACAAAGTAAAGAAAAATAAGAATAGGAAAGTAAGCCTGACAGAAGAGTTGATAGTAATAAAAAGCTCACCTTGATAGAGGAGGTCTGAAATGTGGGCCCTGAGTGTTCTAGCAACAGATATAAGGAGAGAAACACATTCATGGGACTTGGGTTTTCTATGAGATAAAAGTCAACCAGTTCTTTCAGAAATGCTGAGTTATTCCTGATACTGAGGCCAGGAGAAAATGTCTGCAATCTCAGTGAAAGGACAGGGTGTAACATGAAATGTGACCTCAACACCTTCCTTTCAGTAATTATAGTGACCTATGTTGTTTTAGGAAGAATAAGTCAAAATAGAGTCGCTAGTAAATTAAATCACCTCTAAGTGAATTATGTTAAGTATTTCTGTTGCTTTGTTTTGAACTTACTTAGAGCCACTTTCCAAAAAGGATATGGGGGAAAAAAAATCAGATTCACATCATATATGCCATGTTCTCCATACTGCATAATAGGACAAAGAATTTTCACTATCTTGGAAGGAATTTATCTATGTAAATAAGAGCGGTATCAGGTCAGCTGAACCACCAGCCTGAGAACTCAGTGCTTAAATCACAAGCACAGTATCATTGCTCAGTTTTATTTTTTTCATCTATGTTCAGGCTAAGAACTTACCATATGTATAGATTGATGCCTAGTATGTCATACATTATGTATCATGTGTTATAGTAAATATAGTTTTGTATTTTGTAGTGATTACATGCACTGATGTTTTAGCATACCAAAAAATTCAGTTATCAAATTATTTTATTTCTCCATTGTGGTCCACCTCTCCCTCTAAGGCCTAGTACCCACAAACTTGATCAACCTATAGATGAAATTGAAGATAAAACAGAGTCCCTGGATTTAATACCTGATGCTCCTCCTGACTACAACTGCCACTTAAATTCATCAGATACAAATCCTGATGCCCCTCCAGAATACAATTCCTGTTTTGTACTTGGTAAGTTAAATAATCACCCCAACAGAAAGTGACACTGAGAGTTAAGGTTGCTCTTTTAATTAACTAATTCATTTCTTGATTCAATAAATAAATATTGAGCACCTACTGGATGCCAAGTAGTTTATTAGATGTCAAGTGGAACAGATTCCTGCCCTTAAAGAATTTACAGTCTCCTGGGGAAGGAAGTTGTAAAAACATTGATGGCATTCTCCACATTGTTAGGGAACTATGAAGCGAATATTGTAGGGGCACAGAAGACAGAGTAACTGATTGCCAGAGATGAGGAAAGCCCTGAGGAAGTAAAGTTCTGTTGGCACCATAAGGATTTTCTCAATCAAAAAATAAAGGTGGGAGAGGACCAAACCTGAGAGAAAGAAAAACATGTCCAAAAGCACAAGGTCATGAAGACCTGATGGTCTCTTGGGGACATGAGGAAGGCCTGTTTGGGTCAAATGGCAGAACCACAGAGAAATGGAGGTGAAGGGTCTTGAGTGCAGATAAGGAGCTGGCATCTTATCCTAGAGACCATGGAGAGCCTGCAGATGCTAATTAACAGGCCATCAAGACTGTAAAGTATATATTTGAGTTTGTTTTCTCATCACCTCTCCAGCTTCTGGCACAGGGTTCAATGCATAATGGGTGCTCAATGAATGTTCAGTGAACAGCTGGTTGATAGCTAATAAGACGGCTCTAGGGACCAGTGTGAAGGGATCACTGGAACAAAGAAAACAAGAAAAGGGAGACTAGTTAACAAGAGTCCCAACTGGATGAGGCTTAGTAACAGTATCAAGAAGAGAGGCAAAAACTTACAGTTTGAAAAAAAATCCTCTATGAGACGATGCAAAGATATTATGTCTTTCTAGAAATAAGATCCTGTAGCTCAGGCAGCCTTTGCTTCTGCAGTGTTTTCTGAAAACGGCAGAGCTTCCTTTTCCCCATTGCCTCGTGTATGTATGTTGTCTGGATCTGATCCAGTATAACCCCAAATTATTGGGTCAACACCTAAATCCAAGGTCTCGACAATCTGACATTATATAGTCAATATCATTTCTCAATACCTCAGTGTCTTTCAACATGATTTATCTTTCTTTTTTTAATGAAGATATAGTTCACATACATAAAATTCACCATTTGAAAGTATGCAAGCCAGTGGTTTTTAGTATGTTCACAAGGTTGTACAACCATCACCACTGTTTAAATCCAGAACATTTTCATCACCTCCCATTAACAGTCACTCCACATTTTGTCCTTCCCCTGGCAACCAATGATCTACTTGTATCTGTATAGTTTTGCCTATTCTGGATATTTCATATAGGTGGAATCATAACACAGGTGGCCTTTTATGCCTGCTTCTTTCAGCATATTTTTGTCAAGGTTTATCCATGTTGCAGCATGTGTCTGTACATTATTCCTTTTTATGTTGAATTGTATTCCATTGCATAAATACCTTGATTCTTCATTGATCATTTCATGAACATTTGGGTTCTTTCCACTTTTTGGCTACTATGAATAATGTTGCTATGGCCATTCACTTTTAATGGCAGATTATATTTTAAGTTTTAGGAAAAAAATTCTAATTGTTTTTTAAAGTGTAGTTTAATACTAAGTGCATCAAAATAGTGTGAATTTCATTTGATAATATAAAAATGTAGATTTCTGGCCATCTATTTAATCAGAATCTCCAAGGCAGATCTTACAAAAGAAAAACATCCTATCTTGTTGATTCTTATCAACAGCTAAATTTGAGAAACACTGTTCTAACATCGTGTTTCCCAACCTATACATCCATGAGTAGATGGTGAAACTAATTTAGTAATTTTCAATCAATAATTTCTTGAAACAAAAAATGGTGAGCATATTCAAAGTTAGTAAAAAAACACAAATGTCATCAAGGCTTCAGCCAGTTTTATAGGTCAGATCTCAGCTAGAATCTCCTGCTAACTTGGAGTTTGTTTTATTTACTTTTAGCTAAAATAGATCTGTAATAAAATCTGAGAATGAAATATTCATCCTTGTTTCATTTATTTTGTTTTCAACTATGATACTTTTTAAAAAACATCTCTGTTAAAATTTTTTTTAAAAAAATTAAAAAACTTTACTTGTCCACAAGCCCCCATTTACAAAAATAAATAAAAATTAGAAAACATCTCTGTTGGCTGGGATTGAGAGGAGAGGATGTTTTTTGTCGTGGATCTGCCTTTCTTTTACATTTTGTTCTGGCCTTTCCTAGAAGGTCAGAGAAAGGCAACTGTGGTTCTCCCTCTCCCAGAGCTTCAGGTAAGGCTCTGCAATGTTAGGAATAACTTAGAGTTTATTAAGTACCCCTTTGTAGTCGACCAGAGCCCAGTTACCTACGTAAATAAGCCAATTATTTTAAATCCAAGAAAGTAAATCAAATTTCGAGATAAAAGTATTCAGATCTTATTTTTTAAGAACTATAGATACTTCCCAGCAGTATGGATAGTCTCATGTCTAAATGCTGGTAATTCTTCAAATTTTAAGCAGCCCTTATGAAATGTTTGTAGAGAATTACCCATTCTTCTCCAGTAAGTGTCCAGGGATCCTGCTTCTTGACAAGGCTTCCTCTCACACGGAGGGGGTAAAATGTTCCTTGTTATTGCTGGCAGGAGTTCAAGGCTCCTTACTAGGCCTGCACGGATACCATCCTGGCTGGGAGAGGGGAGAGCAGAAAGGAGATGGCATCACTGCTGCTTTTTAGAGACATTTAATAAAAGAAAAACAAAATCTGAAGTTATACATTAGCGGTACCCTCATACTAATTCATGATTTTGAGTGCTTGTCTTAAGCGTTGTGTCTGTTTCAGGAAAACTGGTTTCCTTGACTGTGATCTTTCTTATATTGACAAAGTTAAAATTTAGCTAATCCCTGGTTGGAGGAGAGCTGTGTGAGAACCAGACGATGAGGGTATAAACAAGTGACTGAGTCAGAGACGGTACAGCATAGTCTGTAAATCATCACTTTGAAGTTAAAATGTGACTTCAAATCCCAGTGTTACCACTTAATATCTATGTGAACTTGAACAATAATGATAGAGGATATAAAAATAGAAATTTGCATAGTGCTAATTTTATGCCAGACCCTGTGCTAACCCTGCAGCAGCTTTATTTGATAGGCACAGAGAGGCTAACAAGTTACTTAATCTCCTTAACCTTAGTTTTTGCACTTATGAAATGGGCATAATTATCTCACAAGGTTTAAGAAGATTAAATGAGTTAATAATCTGGAAATCCTCCAACTACATTTTTGGTACACAGCCCTTCGCTTGGAAAATGGAACTTCTTGTTATTTTTAAGAACCTGTCATGTGACCCGTGTAATCTCCACATAAAAATTCATGCTAAGTTTCAGTGTATTATAGTTTTAACCATATATAATTCTTTCATTTGTTTTTGACTGCAGGGCCCCCAGACCAGCTGTCCCTCCACCTGCATGCTACCCAGGAGGCTTGCCAGCTGGTGGCACCCATCCTATACAGTACCAGCCTGGCAGGTATCCTTCACCAATCAGTCTGCTCCAACAACGTGGAGCCAGCTCCTATGCCAAACTGCCCTTCTGGTCTGGTCTGGAATACTTAGGTACTCCACACAAATCCAAATTGTTTTCTTATGAAATATGACCTTAGGGATCCAGCAAGAAGAAATAAAAAGCTGAAGAGAGTGGATAAAGGTGATGGGTCAGTGATGACAGGTGTCTAGTTTCTGAGACTGTAAAAGTGGTGGTACTAATTTCAGAAATGTAAAGGAGGATAGGGATATTTTAGTGGGAAGAGTGTGGATTTCGTAAAGAATGCAGGTTGAGTTGTAAGATATTCAAGATGTCTTCTTGAAGGAAATTAGAAAAATAGGAGTAGGAATAGAAAAATGCTATGGTAGGTGCTAGTTGGGGTGTCATTTACCAGGAAGTAAGAGTGAACATGAAGAAAGGTGACATGAAAGAAACAGAACACTTAGTGGCCAAACCATCAAGTGCCTTGGCCCCTTGCTTTCCCTCACCACCCATAATTTCATTAGCCACTCCAGCCCCCACAAATACCTGATACCTTAGGAAAAATGAGGTGACTACCAAGCACATGTAGCTTCAAGCCAAGTCCATGAGACCCCCTCCCACAAAGTGGTGATCCCCTAAATCCCTTCTATATAAAAATTACAGAACCACCCTGAAACCTTGGTCAGAAACTTGGGGGATAGGCAGGTTTGGTGAACAAAATGGTATAAATTCAAAAACTGTACCCTAAGATAAAGCTATTATTGGAAACTCCTGTGTAATCTTGACCCCTTTGGTTTTGGAAACAGGAGGTTTTGAAGTTCACTGTGAGCAAGAGACTCTAATTCAATACTTGTCTCCCAATATAGTCAATAAAATATTCCTTGAGGTTGACAAGTTCCTCTTTGCAATTCAATATATTATTAATCTTGTGCATTACAAACTATTGATACTATAGAAATGATGTGTGAAATGGAATACAGTTGGATCAGGAAATTGGAATTTCCAGAAGGCAAAAATTTTATTAAACTATCTCTTTGTTAAATAACTATAAAATACACATAAAAGTCATTAAATTGCTGGAGTAAACCCCTTTATTACATCAGAAGCTTATAGAATATTTATAGTAAATACGTTTTAGAAAATCTTTTTTATACGTGCACAATGATACAGGAATTTGTCCTTGCAAGCCTAGGGTCTCCTAGACCATTTCCCTTGTTTCTTAAAATTGTATAACTTTAAATTTGTTTATTTAAGTTAAAAAAAAAAGTTGTTTAACTTTTTCTATTACCCTGACAGAGGTTAAATGATAGATATGATGGGTTCACTTTTCCCTTTCAGAAATGGTTTGAGTTAAAAAAAAACAAAACCAGAAATAAACAGAAGATAAAACAGGCTTTGGAGCCAGACAATATGGTTTTTAATTCTGACTTTATCCCCTACTAGTTCTGCAATCTTGAACACATTTCTTAACCTATTGGTACTTCAATTTCTTCATTTATAAAATAGTATCAGTACTAACTATCCCTACCCTGTTAGGCATTATGAGAATTGTTGACATGTAATATAATTCCTGGCACATAGGAACCACTGAATGGATGAGAACTGTATTGATGCTGTTTAGGTAAAATGCTTCCTTGAGTGTGAATGGAAGGCACACACCCAATCATTTTTCTCGATCTTCCCTAGACTTCTGAGATCTCATATGGAGGATATGTAGAGCCTTATCAGGACCCGTGAGTGGAATTCTGTCCAACATAGCAGGATTATGTGGTTTCTGAGGCTTGAGTTTGTCAGGGACTCCATTACCTCCTCAAATAACTACTCCTTAAATAGCCACAGTTTGTTATGGGGTAAATTCCTTCCATATTGAAGAGCTTCATATCTTTAGGATATTTTGCCCAGCAGTGGACATTTTACCAAGTCTGAATATGTTTTATCTTTCAATCCTAGATTTTAAGATCCTAGAATATTTTTAAAGAGATGATAAACCATTTTAGTGGCCACTTTTGAAAAATTATAAGGCATGTTCAGACCCCCCCTCCCATCTGGTTGTGTTTTCATAGAGGAAAAAGTCTTGAATTAAGCATGGATTGTGTTCTCTCTACCTTCCTGTAATCAACGACATGACTAAACATTCATGCTCAGTTAAGTCACTTTCAATTTTATTCACTTCAAAACCTATTCATTAAGTTATTCACCAAATTCATTAACTTGTTCATTAACTTATACAACAGATATTTAAGGAAATATGGCATTTCAGTCAATATTCTGTGTTCACAAATTAGAAACGATGTAAAATTGTATAAGGTATGATCAGTCTGTCCTCAAGGAGATTTCTTTCCTTTTGCTAGAAGGACTCAAGTGTAATAGATAATGGGCCTGTCAAATGTCCCTCTTGGGAGTAATTCGGAAGTAAAACTAAGATAAAAAGTTTATTTAATGGTATTCCCAACCTCTCTTTCCTCTCTTGTGCCCTAATCCTAGTCGTGTTTCCTGCCCTCTCCAACCTTTTCCTAATTAAAGTGTGCGCTAAGGGAAGATGTTGGTGTTTAGTAACTCAAGTGAATGGCAATCATTATGTTACTCTACCAGCAGTACCTGTGAAATGATATAAAATTGGACATTCCTATATAAGGTCCACTAGCTGATTCACTCTCCCAAAGCCACTGAGAAAATTGGCTTCTCTTTGGCTGGTCCATGTTAAACTGTCCTGAACTTCCTGACAAGTCCAGTCTGTGGAAGACATGTCAAAGGTATCAGTGAGTATGGACTGAGGAGACTGAGCTAGGAGCAATCTATGTCAACACAGCTTCTTCTCAATGCGGTTACTGTAGCAGGAAGGTGATTTTCTGATATTTTAGATAAATGTTTCAATCTTTTACTGTAGAACTGGAGGAAAGTGTTTTTCCTATCTGGACGGCTCTGCTAATAACCATCTGATCAGGTGCAGATAGGCTGATTTCACTTGAAAAAATATATATTTAATTAACTCTATTCATATTAAAGATACTTTAAAAATCAGTTAACATGCTGTAATACATCTATCTTCAATTTCTTTTCTAATGCTAACTTGTTTTAATTCTATTATTTCTCTCTCTCCTAATTGCTTTTTTCTGTCCCAATAGTTGGACAGCATACACGTTCTTCAGCGTTTTGAGCCTCTGGAGAGTATGTATAATCCAGTAATGTTCAGCAATATTTGAATCAGGTTTGAATCAGCAACATTTGAATCAGAATTATCTAATATCCACTTTCTTCTTTAGATTAATCAATTTTTAGTGGTTCAAAGAGGAAAGATTGTCCTTTAGAAACTAAGGGAATTATTTTGTATAATTTTATTTATTTGTAAATCAGGTAATCATCAGATCTTATATATTATTTGGTCCTACACTTAGCCCTTCTCTCTACCCCCATCATTCACCTTTTATAGATGAGGGGGAAAAAAGAACAGAAAAACTAAATGACTTAGCAAGAGAAAAGCAGAATCTAGATTTACTGAATTCCAGTCCATGGTCCTTGCTTTGGAAGTAGGAGAAATGAGGACAGTCAACATGAAGCCTGTCCTTTATCAGTAAAGCATTCCTGACCCTTAAAGCAACAACTCTACACATTAGTTGGGCTACAGCATAAAGCTTTTAACTCTTCTTGGTCCTTTTTCTATTTGCAAGTTGCAATGATATTGATCATCTTACTGCAGTTCACAAGCTGACTATTTCATGATGCAAAGTAAAATCTCATTAAAATATTTTTATAAGTTTTCTGAATACAGGTATTATATAAAACATAATCAGTCTTATTCAATATGGTTCCCATCTTTGTTGTTATGTGAAAAAAACATTTTTAAACCATTTTGCCCTGAGCTTAAAATAAATGTTTTAAATTCTAAAGGACTTATATACTTATAAGGGTTATAAAATATTTTGATGTTTGAATCAATTGTGTATGTTTCAAATAAAAATTTTAAAAAGCTGTTTTTCTTTATACCCTAAGAAATGCTGCACAAATACTTCTTGAGGACAATTTTCACTACTAATTTAAGATGGCTCTCTCATTTTGTTTTTTAATGACAGCAGGTTTTGAAACTAATTATAGATGCCATGCTAAAAACAACCTGGAAGAGATAGTTTACATTGTAACTTACATTGTAGGACAGTCACAGCCAGCTTTATTCAGAATGCTGCTGAGACACTGAGGCCCTCGGGTCATTGACTGTATGGACCCAGAAGTCATGACAATGCAAGAGACCTTTCAGATGCACCAACTTCAGTTGTCCCTGCCCCAGGCAAGAAGTCAGAGAATGGAAGTCTAATCCATTGTTTCTTCCTGATCCAACTCTTCATTGCATGGCTATGCTCCTTCCAAAACTACAGAGGAGGGGATTTCCGCTGGCTCTGCCAGTCAGAATGGAAGATTGGTGGGGAGGGGGAAACCAAATTATTTCACCTAAGAAAAATCACAAAGGGCTTTTTCTTATGGGTTCATGCTCTTCAGTGGTAATTGGTGGGTCAAGCACAGATTAGAGTTGTTTAGTCAGTGACCACAATTCTATCAGTTGTGTCTACTGAATTAGAAATGTACCTATCACCTAGAACAGTAGTCACATTTATCTAAATGTCTCTTTGGATCCCTGGATAAGGTGTTGCTAAGCATACACTTATGCTTTTAGAATTAGAAGAGATTTTAGATAACTTTACCCATCACAACCCAATGTCTTGCTACAGATTAAAGAGTGTATCAGAAAGATTTAAGTGCCTGATGATGCTGTTACGTTCGGCAGGTGGCAGTGCTGGAACCAGAAAGCAGATGTTCTGGGTTACAGTTTGTTAGTCTTCTACAACCTGTGCAGCTCTAGGAAGATTGTTTGCTGCAAGGAGAAGAAAAGCAGCTTTAAATAGCGACCAACCAGAATTTTGAATTCTACGTATGTTACCTACTTAAATGTGTACAGTTTACTTAACGTCTTTGGGCCTCAGTGTTCTTATACATAAAATACATACAATAATACCCCCACGGAATTACTTTTAAAAGACATATTATGTTAAGTATGAGCGTTTACTAAATATTAATGTATTAATGTAAGTAAATTAATATTAATTTATACATTTACATTAATATATTTAAATTAATACATTAACATTTAGTAAATGCTGATAATAATTATGGGTTTTAAAAACTTTATTTATTTATTTATTTTTGGCTCTGTTGGGTCTTCGTTGCTGTGCGCAGGCTTTCTCTAGTTGCAGAGAGAGGGGGCTACTCTTCTTAAGGTGTGCAGGCTTCTCATTGCAGTGGCTTCTCTTGTGGCAGAGCACGGGCTCTAGGCACGTGGGCTTCAGTAATTGTGGCACACGGGCTCTAGAGCGCAGGCTCAGTAGTTGTGGTGCACGGGCTGAGTTGCTCCACAGCATGTGGGATTTTCCCGGACCAGGGCTCGAACCCATGTCCCCTGCATTGGCAGGTGGATTCTTAACCACTGCACCACCAGGGAAGCCCAATAATTATGTGTTTTGGTTTTCTATAAAATGGAGATAATAATAGTACATATCACCTGGATTTTTTTGAAGATTAAATAGTAAATAAATGTTAACTGCTCAGAACAGCACCTGGCACATAGAACAGTGCTCAAAAAATGTTAGTTGTTGTTTCCAGGTATCATACTTTATCATTACTGTTTTTGTAATAATAACCTTGTATTTAGGATGAATCTTCACTTCTAATCCTTGATTCTTTTGGATATTCTAGGAATATCCAAAAGATATTTGCTTCACATTCATGGCTTGGTTTTCTTCTTATATCCTGTAAGTGCAGCCTTCTAAGATTAAAGTAAGCCATGATGTAGTAAAGCTAATCAAAATGACAAGCTTACTCAATTTATGGAACATTTATCCCATGATAGATTTTTTTCTGATTTCCCTAGTTTTACTTTTATCCGTGGTGTGTTTGTGTGTGTGTGTGTGAAGTTGTATCACTTGTGTAGATTCCGGTATCCACCACCACAGTACAGATACCCAACAGTTCAGCACTACAAAAATTCCCTTTTATAACCACACCCACAATAAAATTAGAAAGGGAACTGGCTATTTTATAGCAGGTGGTAATCAAGCTTTCTCTGTGTCCTAAAGGAAAATGTGGCCCCATCCTTCAAAGTTCCTCCCTGCAAAGACATTCTTGAAGAGTAGGAGTGAAGTGCCAGAGATCCATGGAGGACTATCTCTCCCAACAACAATTTCCCTAGTTCTTGAGTGAGTTAAGAAACACATCTAGGTGGTGTGTATGTGTGCACGTATAAATGTAGCATCTTTGCCTCTGTCACTGCTTCATTTGCAGCTGGAGGTGCAGTGTCCTCCTGGCATCACCACTGGCTTTGTCGTGGAACACTGGAACCTGTGAAGGGTGGTGTACAGCATCCAAAAAGAGAAGAAAGAAAATGTGAGTGCATGGGCTGTGCTCCACCTACAGCTGTGGTTCGGATTCTGTTTTTGAGGTAACCTAATGTTAACATAATGTATTTAGAATTTTCTGTACGTGGGGTAACCAACTTCAGAATGATATTGTTTCAGTCCACTTTCTCATGTTAAATGAATTGAGGTTTATAATATCACTTATAAAATGAGTATAGTAGTATGGTTAAAGAGTTAATTAACCATCTGACATCAAAACATTTTCAAATATTGCTACTGGATTGCATGGTATTTTTCCAAAATGTGAGCCCTTTTTTTATGATTTCAGCAGTTGGTAAAGGTAAAAAGAGTAATAACTCATTAAAAACCTTATGAGAGAAATAGCCTGACCTAATCTATTTTTTTAGTACAGGTAAAACTCATAATAGGTCATATTATAGCATTTTTTCAGTAAAAAAACCCCCAACATTGCCTTTATTTCAGTGGCTACAAATAATTCCTTATGGTCTAACAAATTTGACAAAAGAAATTCATAGAAATATTTCCTGGATTTTTTTAAAGATTCCTTTCTGAATGCCTTATAATCCAGCTAAGTTCATCATGTACATCCAGTAAACTTTTTGAGTTCCCATTTTATTTCACCGTATCATCAAGCATTGCTTATGTGATAAAAAAGGCCATTATAGCAAAAAGAAAATGTGGATAAACTGAAGTGTGGGGAGAAAATAGTGTGTTATTCCCATGACCAAGTGACATTAGCATATTTACCCTATAACAAGTGCCAGGGTCCCCCTTTTAGAAGCAGAGTCCTTTTGGTGTTCTAGGATACCTTAAAGAAGACAGTGAATTTAGCCTACAGAAGCTTGTGTGATTATATGGATTGTGTGAAGTGCACAGCACCATACATACCTCCTTGCTTTTTCATGTGGCTTCCTGAACTGGAGGACATTTCCTCCCAATCCCCAGTCCTAATCCTTAGCTATGTTGAAAAGAATTTAGGGGGGCTTCCCTGGTGGCGCAGTGGTTGAGAACCTGCCTGCCAATGTAGGGGACACGGGTTCGAGCCCCGGTCTGGGAGGATCCCACATGCCGCGGAGTGACTGGGCCCGTGAGCCACAACTACTGAGCCTGCGCGTCTGGAGCCTGTGCTCCTCTACAAGAGAGGCCGCGAGAGTGAGAGGCCCGCGCACCGCGATGAGGAGTGGCCCCCGCTCGCCACAACTAGAGAAAGCCCTTGCACAGAAACGAAGACCCAACACAGCCAAAAATAAATAAATTAATTAATTAATTTAAAAAAAAATGTTTAAAAAAAAAAAAAAAGAATTTAGGAATTAGTTCACATCATACCTCTTGACACGAGTTCCCCCTAATGCTTCATTTAAGGATGAAGAAAGAGCATTGGCCTGATAATTTTAAGATGTAGTCCAGCTTAGCTCTTAACTAGTTGCATAGTACCTAACCTTTCCTAACCCTTAACCCTTTCTTCATTTGAAATTACATAACTTCTATGTCCTTTTCATGCACTGTTTTTATGCTATCTCAATATAAACTGCTTCTAATTAGAAGATTAAAACATGTATTTTAACACTTTTCAATCATCACAAAGTCTCATTCTTGTCTTTCTAGGTCAAATCACTCAATGGTGTATCCAACGTGGGCAGTATTACTTGGAAGTGGAATGGTTTGTTATCTGCAATGAGCGATGCTGACCACTTTGAAGTTCCCTTCCCATTAGACCTGGATGTGACGAAGAAAGCCATCTTTTCTGGAGCTTGCTTCCTCATGGTAAGTCTGTCACTTTTGAGTTATCTTGAAAATGTTATCCTTTCTCATGAGAAGTAGTACAGGGTGCTGGGAAGGGAATAAATGTGACAACTAGGACATCTCCTGACTCCGCCACTCACTAGGTACATGACTTGTGACAAGATTCAATTGAAAAGGTCAGTCAGTAAATTTTAGTTATTTATTAACCTACACCGAAGCCAAGGGCAGTGTCTAGTACATCTGAAATGCTCAATGAATGTTGAATAAATGAATGACTGAATGAATAAAAGTCCTGTTGTTTGTAAGACATTGCTAGGTATTTAAGGAGACTCAAAGATGAACAGAATAGTACTCTATCCCTCAGCAAGTGTAAAGCAAGAATATATAATTAAAGTATGAAGCTCACCAAGAGTTATTGATATAAAATAATTAATCAGTTTGTACATGTGTGTCATATGATTCTCAAAACTACATCATGAGACAGGTATCAGTTAATCGTACTTTTTAGAGACAAAGCTGAAATTTCATTAGGAGTTCATAGTAGGCAGATGGGGTGCTGAGGAATCTCTTCCCTCAGATGTAATTGTAATGAAGGGAGTTGGAAAGAAAGGGAAAAACATGAAAGGTCCTGGAAGAGAGGATGCAGAACAGGTAGAATTTAGCTGATACAAGAGCTGTTGAGCTCATGAGTCTCAAAGTTCCAACAGAAACTTGGTGAGGCAGCCTGCTGTCTTAACCCTGTTTGCCCAGTCCCCTGATAGGCTGGTGGTCATTGTCACTGGTGTGTGTGGCAGAGCAGGGGGAGGTGCTAGGGCTGGGATGACTGTGGCTCATCCATTCTTGAGGTTAAAGCTGTATTCCGTTTACTCAGCCTTGTGTGTATCTTAGAGCGTCTATCCATGTAACATTTTCTGGATTCTACGGAACCAAAATATGTGTGCCCTAACATAACACATTATAAGGCAAATGATTTATGCTGGAAACCTATATATAAGTGTAGCTTTAAAAAAAAATAGTAAGTTCTAAATGCATTATATAATTAGATAGCTTAATAGTTGCCCATTAAATTTTCCTGTGGTTCTTAGTTCTGCTGCTTCTCAACAAAGACCAGTCATGTGAAATCACATAATTTTTCTATATATAGTTGTTAGGTTTACCTTAAAATTTAATTGCAGGCCAGATGGATATGCATCTGGGTAAATATGGAGGAAAAAAATCCTAATGATGAAATAGGTGGGATAATGTAACCGATTACCTATAACAACAGTGATGCTAATGATGATAAGAGCAGCTAGCCCTTTTTAGTGCTTGCTATGTTCTAGGCATGGTTCTGGTTCTAACTACTTTCCATATAGTAATTCATTTAATTCTTATATGTTAGATAAAGTACTATAATAATTCTCATTTTAAAGATGAGAAAACTGAGGTTAGGAATCTTGTTCAAAGTCATCCAGTTAGCTAAATGTCCGAAAGCCACTATCGAAGGTGGCTCCAGAGGCTACACCCTGAACCACTGTGCCATGTGCCTCTTTCATCTCTGTGTGATATTTGGTTTCTTTCTGTGTTAACACAGGAAGAGAAATAGAGTAAAATGGTGGCATGTTGCCTCTAGAAGCCTGTGAGTCTCCAAGGAGGTCTTGTCTGAGGTTACGCTCTCTATGAGCAGTTTGCTTTCCCTTCTGCTGGTGTCCCAGTGGTGCAGCCAAATGAAGACCACTTTTTATGTTATTCTGTCAGTTTGGTGCTTCCCAAGTTCTGTATGTGTTTTAAATATGAACCCCTAAACAATAAGTGCAAATCTTGATTATGAATTCTCAGTGGACAGTTTTTTCCCTACCTCTGGCACAGGCCAGTGCAGTCAAACTTTTTATTAATCCTCATTTGCCAATGGGTGCAACTAAGCCCGTGCGCCACAACTACTGAGCCTGCACTCTAGAGCCCGCGAGCCACAGCTACTGAGCCCACATGCCACGACTACTGAAGCCCGCCCTCCTAGAGCCCGTGCTCTGCAACAGGAGAAGCCACCACAGTGAGAAGCCTGTGCACCACAGCAAAGAGTAGCCCCCGCTCGCCACAACTGGAGAAAGCCCGCACACAACAATGAAGACCCAATGCAGCCAAAATTTAATTAATTAATTAATTTAAAAAAGAGAAAAAAGAAAACACACTAACCTCTTCCCTAGAAGAGAAAGTCCTTGAGTGATGTTAACTCTTCTCCTGATATCCAGTAACTTAAATACTATGATATAAAATTAATACATAAATACTAATAAGTCAATATATCTTATGTTACATGATAAGGGAATAGGAGAGGAAAACAAAGATATTTGCTATACATACAACATATAACAAAGTAAGGAATACTCAGTTGTAATTCTCAATTCTGTAACAGGTCACATGGTCATAGCTGGCATTTATAATTGCCTTCTCCCTCTACTTATTACCTTTGCCTTCAGACAGCACTTCAGCTGGTTGTGGTTTTCTACCTGGTGGAGTTACCCAAACCTTCATTCCTAAAGGTCATGGGACATTAGTAGTCCTGTCTGGATTGGGTGATTGTAGTTTTCCATTGACATTAACACAGGGCATAGTAATACCAAGAGATGCCCTAAAGGATCTCCTGTATTCCAGAATATTCTTCCTTACCTCCATTGTTAAGTAGCTGTCCAATATCCCCTTGGTAATCAGGATCAGTCACCTCATCCAGTATAGTTACACCCTTCTTTGCCTGTTGACTCAAAGGCATGAAGAGTCCAAAGTGCCAGGGTGACTGTCTTCACTTTCAGAATAAAGGAATCATTGTTTTGCCTCCTAGTGTAAGCATTCCTCACTCTGGTACTAAGGCTTCTAGGCCAGCAGAGCATAAGGTCACAGGAACAGGAAACGTAAGTTTTGCTAATGGGTCACTATGTGTGATAGTGGTGCTGCTCCCATTTCCACCCCTAGATTCCTGGATTCATGAATACTGGCTATCGAAGAAACAGCACTGTACTTTGGATGCTGATTCAGAGCATATGTAGCCTCCTGGAGAACCTTGCCCCAGCCTTGCAAGGCATTGCCACTTACTTGGTACTGTAGCCAAATCTTCAAATCTTCTGTTTCACCATTATATCAATCCAGCTTCTTCAGGATGGTGAGGAACATGGTAACACCAGTGAATTCCATGAGCATAGGCCCATTGCCACACTTCTTTTGCTGTAATGTGTGTTCCTCAGTCAGAAGCAATGCTGTGTGAAATATCATGTTATGGTGAATAAGGCATTCTGTAAGTCCACAGATGGTAGTTTTGGCAGAAGCCTTGCATGCAAGGAAGGCAAATCCATATCAGAGTAAGCGTCTATTCCAATAAGAACAAAACGCTGCCCTTCCATGATGTAAGAGTCCAATGCAGTCAACCTACCACCAGATAGCTGGCTGATCACCTCATGGAGTGATACCATACCGGGGACTCATTGTTAGTCTCTGCTGCTCGTAAGTTGGCTACTCAGCCATGGACATAGCCCAGTCATCCTTGGGGAGGGGAAGTTCTTGTTGCTGAGCCCATGTTGACCTCTATCCCTCCCACCATGGCCACTTTTTTCATGAATCCAATGGGATATGATGTGTGGCTGGGAAAGGAGTTGGCTGGTAGAGCAGAATGTCTCATCCTAGTTGCATGATTATTAAAATCCTCCTCTGCTAAGGTCACCCTTTGATGAGCATTCACATGGGACACAAATAACGGCATGTTTTTTGTCCATTCAGAGAAGTCTACCCACATACCTCTTCCTCAAATTTCCTTGTCACCAATTTTCCAACCGTGTTCATTCCAAGTCTCTAACCATCCAGCCAAATGGTCATCCAGCCATTGACCGTAGCCCATGAATCAGTATCATGCATCCGGCTTTTTATCCTTGCAAGCAAAGTGAACAACCAGGTGTCCTGCCCAAAGCTCTGCTAACCGGGAGGATTTTCTTGACCACTGTCCTTCAGGGCTGTCCCAGAAAGGGGCTGTAGTGTTGCAGCTGTCCATGTCCAGGTGGTGCCTGCATATCATGGGGAACCATCTGTAAATCAAGCCTGAGTCTTCTCCTCCTCTGTGAGCTGATGGTAGGTGCATTCTGAGAGAGAGAGAGAGAGAGAGAGGGAGAGAGAGAGAGAAGGCAATGTGGCAGGAGTGGGGACCATGGACATTTGGGCCATTTCTTCATGTAATTTATGCCCTCTGGGCCTGCTCAGGCCCAATCACATATATACCATTTGACGATGGAGTGCTGCAGTGCACACCCAACTTTAGGGCTTGCTGGGTCAGATAACACTCAGTTCATGACTGGTAGCTTAGGTCCCATGGTAATTTGGTGGCCAGTGCTTAAGAGTTTGGTCTCTGCTAAGCCCCATAGCAGGCCAAGAGCTATTTCTCAAAAGGAAAGTAGTTCTCTGCAGAGGATGTCAGGATTTTGCTCCAAAATCCTAAAGGCCTGTCAAAGACTCCAAACAGCATCTCTGTATGTTACTGACATTTTAAACACCATTGGATCTGCTGGGTAACATGGCAGAGCAGCTTACATAGCAGACCAGACCTGTTGCAGAGCCTTCTCTTGTTCTGGCCCAACTCAAAACTATCAGCTATTCAGGATACTTGGTAAAAGAGCTGGAGTAACACACCCAAATGAAGAATATGTTGCCTCCAAAATCCAAAGAGTACCATGAGACACTGTGCCTCTTTTTTTTTTCTTTTTTTTGTTTTTGGTCATAGGAGGGGCCAGATGCACCAAGTTATCCTTCACCTAAGAAGAGATACCTCAACATGCCCTATACCATGGAACTGCTATAAATTTCACTGAGGTAGAAGGCCCCTGAATTTTTGCTGGATTGTTTTCTACCTTCTGATATGCAAATATCTTACAGATAAGTCTAGAGTAGTTTCTGCTTCTTGTTCACTAGGTCCACTCAACATAATGTCATCAGTACAGTGGACCAGTATGATATCTTGTGGAAGAGAAAGGTAATCAAGATCCCTGTGAACTAAATTATGACATGGGACTGGAGAGCTGATATGCCTGTGAGGTAGGACAGTGAAGGTATATTGCTGGTGTTGCCAGCTGAAAGCAAACAGCTTCTGGTGGACCTTAGGGACAGAGATGGAGAAAAAGGCATTTGCCATATCAATAGCTACATAGCAGGTACCAGGGGACGTGTTAATTTGCTCAGAGCAATGAAACCACATCTGCTACAGCAACTGCAATTGGAATCACCACCTGTTCAAGTTTACGATAATCCGCTGTCATTCTCCAAAATCCTTCTGTCTTCTTCACAGGCCAAATAGACAAATTGAATGGGTATGTGGTGGGAATCACCACCTTTGCATCTTTCAAGTCCTTGATGATGGCACTAATTTCTGTGATACCTCCAGGTATACAGTATTGATTTTGGTTTACTATTTTGCTAGGTAAAAGTGACTCTAATTGGCTTTTCCTTGGCCTTTTCCACCATAATAGGCTTCACTCCACAGGTCAGGGAACCAATGTAGGGATTCTGCCAGCTACTGAGTATTTCTTCCAGTTACGCATTCTGAACTGGGGAAATAACAACAGGGCGGTTTCAGGGACCCATTATTTCCTTTTCTTCAATGCACAGTTACCCTAGTAAAAGGCCATAGGTTCCATAGGCAAGGCTTAGGGAAATATTAATAGTATAAATTTTTGGTAATGTCTCAGGGTCCTTCCTCCAGGGGACCCGGCCTCCTCTTTATTCAAGGACTTTTGAATCTATAAACTGACTCAAGTCCGGGAGTTGATTGAGTGTTAGTAACCCTCTGTTTTTATGATTCAGTTTTGACTGTTGTTCACTTGACCTAGAACTCTTCTACTGCAAGTGTAAGACATCAGGGAGTGAAGGAAGGTAGGGGAACTGACAGTGCAGCCCAGTCTAATGTCTCTCAAATTAAAACACAAACAAGCAAACTACAGTGCTGACCAGATCCCAACATGTGGACTGGCCTGATTAGGGCCAAAAGACTCCATATGCATCAATCTAGCAAGAGTATTTTCACACCTATGCACTACTTTTAAGAAATAAATGGTTTATAAATAAAAATTAGGTACTTAATTTATCATAAGCAGCAGTATTTCCTTATGATTAAAATAAGGACTATGGAAATAAATATCCAATTAGAGTTAGCGTCCCAGCTCTACCACTTGTTACTCCGTGCCTCACTTTCCTCTTAGATCCATGCTTGGGGGAGTCATATTAACCTCTCTATGCCCTAGTTTTCCCCTGTGTAAGATAGGAAGAATAATAGTACTTACCTACATGAGTTGATTTGACGATTAAATATGTTATTATATATAAAGTGCTTAGGACCATGCCTGGCACACAGTAAGCACTACAAAAGTAGTAGCTATTATTATGTTACTAACTTTTCCTTTTTAAAGTGAAGGTCTGTTATTAACTTGATATATGAGATTGCTATGACACCTGCCATAGTTCAGTTTTTTAGAAAGCATTTAATTGCATTCCTTTATAAAAAATACTTGAAAGTATTGTTTCTAGTTTGATTTTGGATCAACAGAAATAGAACAAATGTATCCCCTACAGCTAACCCTTAAGCTAAGGATTTCTTAGAGCAGAGGTTCTCAAACTTAATTGTACATCAGAATCACCTGGAGCGTTTGTTAAAGTACAGATTTCTGGGCCCATCTCCAGAGTTCCTCATTCAGTACATTTAGGGAACAACCTGAGGTTTTGCATTTCTAAGTATTTCCAGTATAATGCTGATCCTGCTGGGCTGGGGATGACTCTTGAGAGCTGTTGTCTTAGTGAACAAAATTCAATGTTTGTTAAGGAAAGAATTTTGAAAATTTAGTAAGTTTTTCTCTCTGTGTATATTATGTCTATATACATATACATATATATAGTAATTACTTGAAAGATGTATGAAATTGTTACTATGTCATTTACTATATAGTTGAAAAGGTAACTCTTACCAAATAAAATAAGTACATATACTTAGAAAGTTTAACATTCATGTAACATTTCTAATTAAGTTGCCAAATATTCCAAAGGAATATGTTCTTTTATTTTATAACCATGGCATTCTTCTTGCCAAGAATTCATTTTTTTTTCAAAACAACTAGTTACTCATTCTTATATTGTCTGACAGGTAATCCATATGATTACTACTCATTTAAGGGAGGAGGATTTCTTGGGTGTTCTTCTTTATGTCACCAACCTCAAGGGAAAGCTCTGCTAAAAAATAAGCAAACAAATCTCTTCTTGCTTCTGATTTGTGTGTGTGTGTATGCCATTACTTTTAATGAGGTCTAATCATTTTTATGATAAAGTATAATTGTGAAGTATTTTAAGCTATGTGATATCAAATTTTTAATAAGTATTAGTTGCACAGTAATAGTAAATAATTTAAAGAAGGGGAAGGCCAATCAAAACAAAAGTGAACTTGTATTTTGTAAATAAGTTTTTCTAAGTTTTCTAAGTGCATAAAGTAAAAAGCAGGACAACTTTTACCAGATTCCTTTGTTCTTCCCTCTGTTGTAAAATCATATATCTAGGTTCTGACTCTCCAGTTTTATCATATGTGGTATTTTTATGACACACTGTTTAAGAATGTGGGAAGCCTTTTCCATTTTTTTGTGAGTGTATATGTATATGCTTCTGGGTGAGATTTTGTCTGTATAGCTCTGCTTTATAATAGCTTTATTTTACTTCACTATATTATAGCCTCCTTCTTTCTTTCTTTCTATTTTTTCTCCCTTTTACTCTGAGCCGTGTGGACGAAAGGTTCTTGGTGCTCCAGCCAGGCATCAGGGCCGTGCCTCTGAGGTGGGAGAGCCAACTTCAGGACACTGGTCCACAAGAGACCTCCCAGCTCCACGTAATACCAAACGGCGAAAATCTCTCAGAGATCTCCATCTCAACATCAAGACCCAGCTTCACTCAACGAACAGCAAGCTACAGTGCTGGACACCCTATGCCAAACAACTAGCAAGACAGGAACACAGCCCCATCCATTAGCAGAGAGGCTGCCTAAAATCATAATAAGGCCACAGACACCCCAAAATACACCACCAGACGTGGACGTGCCCACCAGAAAGACAAGATCCAGCCTCATCCACCAGAACTCAGGCACTAGTTCCCTCCACCAGGAAGCCTACACAACCCACTGAACCAACCTTAGCCACTGGGGACAGATACCAAAAACAACGGGAACTACGAACCTGCAGCCTGTGAAAAGGAGACCCCAAACACAGTAAGATAAGCAAAATGAGATGACAGAAAAACACACAGCAGATGAAGGAGCAGGGTCAAAACACTCCAGATTTAACAAATGAAGAGGAAATAGGTAGTCTACCTGAAAAAGAATTCAGAATACTGATAGTAAGGATGATCCAAAATCTTGGAAATAGAATAGACAAAATGCAAGAAACATTTAACAAGGACGTAGAAGAACTAAAGAGGAACGAAGCAATGATGAAAAACACAATAAATGAAATTAAAAATACTCTAGATGGGATCAATAGCAGAATAACTGAGGCAGAAGAAAGGATAAGTGACCTGGAAGATAAAATGGTGGAAATAACTACTGCAGAGCAGGATAAAGAAAAAAGAATGAAAAGAACTGAGGACAGTCTCAGAGACCTCTGGGACAACATTAAATGCACCAACATTCGAATTATAGGGGTCCCAGTAGAAGAAGAGAAAAAGAAAGGGACTGAGAAAATATTTGAAGAGATTATAGTTGAAAACTTCCCTAATATGGGAAAGGAAATAGTTAATCAAGTCCTGGAAGCACAGAGAGTCCCATACAGGATAAACCCAAGGAGAAACACGCCAAGACACATGTTAATCAAACTGTCAAAAATTAAATATAAGGAAAAATATTAAAGGCAGCAAAGGAAAAACAGCAAATAACACACAAGGGAATCCCCATGAGGTTAACATCTGATCTTTCAGCAGAAACTCTGCAAGCCAGAAGGGAGTGGCAGGATATACTTAAAGTGATGAAGGAGAAAAACCTACAACCAAGATTACTCTACCCAGCAAGGATCTCATTCAGATGTGATGGAGAAATTAAAACCTTTACAGACAAGCAAAAGCTGAGAGAGTTCAGCACCACCAAACCAGCTTTACAACAAATGCTAAGGGAACTTCTCTAGGCAAGAAACACAAGAGAAGGAAAACACCTACAATAACAAACCCAAAACATTTAAGAAAATGGGAATAGGAACATACATATCGATAATTACCTTGAATGTAAATGGATTAAATGCTCCCACCAAAAGACACAGGCTGGCTGAATGGATACAAAAACAAGACCCATATATATGCTGTCTACAAGAGACCCACTTCAGACCTAGAGACACATATAGACTGAAAGTGAGGGGATGGAAAAAGATATTCCATGCAAATGGAAATCAAAAGAAAGCTGGAGTAGCAATTCTCATATCAGACAAAATAGACTTTAAAATAAAGACTATTACAAGAGACAAAGAAGGACACTATATAATGATCAAGTGATCGATCCAAGAGGAAGGTATAACAATTGTAAATATTTATGCACCCAACATAGGAGCACCTCAATACATAAGGCAAATACTAACAGCCATAAAAGGGGAAATCGACAGCAACACAATCATAGTAAGGGACTTTAACACCCCACTTTCACCAATGGACAGATCATCCAAAATGAAAATAAATAAAGAAACACAAACTTTAAATGATATATTAAACAAGATGGACTTAATTGATATTTATAGGACATTCCACCCAAAAACAACAGAATACACATTTTTCTCAAGTGCTCATGGAACATTCTCCAGGATAGATCATATCTTGGGTCACAAATCAAGCCTTGGTAAATTTAAGAAAATTGAAATCGTATCAAGTATCTTTTCCGACCACAACGCTATGAGACTAGATATCAATTACAGGTAGAGATCTGTAAAAAATACAAACACATGGAGGCTACACAATACACTGCTTAATAACGAAGTGATCACTGAAGAAATCAAAGGGAAAATCAAAAAATACCTAGAAACAAATGACAATGGAGATACGACGACCCAAAACCTATGGGACGCAGCAAAAGCAGTGCTAAGAGGGAAGTTTATAGCAATACAAGCCTACCTCAAGAAACATCTCGAATAAACAACCTAACCTTGCACCTAAAGCAATTAGAGAAAGAAGAACAAAAAAACCCCAAAGCCAGCAGAAGGAAAGAAATCATAAAGATTAGGTCAGAAATAAATGAAAAAGAAATGAAGGAAACAATAGCAAAAATCAATGAAACTAAAAGCTGGTTCTTTGAGAAGATAAACAAAATTGATAAACCATTAGCCAGACTCATCAAGAGAAAAAGGGAGAAGACTCAAATCAATAGAATTAGAAATGAAAAAGGAGAAGTAACCACTGACACTGCAGAAATACAAAAGATCATGAGAGATTACTACAAGCAACTCTATGCCAATAAAATGGACAACCTGGAAGAAATGGACAGATTCTTAGAAATGCACAAACTGCCAAGACTGAACCAGGAAGAAATAGAAAATATGAACAGACCAATCACAAGCACTGAAATTGAAACTGTGATTAAAAACCTTCCAACAAACAAAAGCCCAGGACCAGATGGCTTCACAGGTGAATTCTATCAAACATTAAGAGAAGAGCTAACACCTATCCTTCTCAAACTCTTCCAAAATATTGCAGAGGGAGGAACACTCCCCAACTCATTCTACGAGGCCACCATCACCCTGATACCAAAACCAGACAAAGATGTCACAAAGAAAGAACACTACAGGCCAATATCACTGATGAACATAGATGCAAAAATCCTCAACAAAATACTAGCAAACTGAATCCAACAGCACATTAAAAGGATCATACACCATGATCAAGTGGGGTTTATCCCAGGAATGCAAGGATTCTTCAATATACGCTAATCAATCAATGTGATACACCATATTAACAAATTGAAGGAGAAAAACCATATGATCATCTCAATAGATGCAGAGAAAGCTTTCGACAGAATTCAACACCCATTTATGATAAAAGCCCTGCAGAAAGTAGGCATAGAGGGAACTTTCCTCAACATAGTAAAGGCCATATATGACAAACCCACAGCCAACATTGCCCTCAATGGTGAAAAACTGAAACCATTTCCACTAAGATCAGGAACAAGACAAGGTTGCCCACTCTCACCACTATTATTCAACATAGTTTTGGAAGTGTTAGCCACAGCAATCAGAGAAGACAAAGAAATAAAAGGAATCCAAATCGGAAAAGAAGAAGTAAAGCTGTCACTATTTGCAGATGACATGATACTATACATAGAGAATCCTAAAGATGCTACCAGAAAACTCCTAGAGCTAATCAATGAATTTGGTAAAGTAGCAGGATACAAAATTAATGCACAGAAATCTCTTGCATTACTATACACTAATGACGAAAAATCTGAAAGTGAAATTAAGAAAACACTCCCGTTTACCATTGCAACAAAAAGAATAAAATATCTAGGAATAAACCTACCTAAGGAGACAAAAGACCTGTATGCAGAAAATTATAAGACACTGATGAAAGAAATTAAAGATGATACAAATAGATGGAGAGATATACCATGTTCCTGGATTGGAAGAATCAACATTGTGAAAATGACTCTACTACCCAAAGCAATCTACAGATTCAATGCAATCCCTATCAAACTACCACTGGCATTTTTCACAGAACTAGAACAAAAAATTTCACAATTTGTATGGAAACACAAAAGACCCCGAATAGCCAAAGCAATCTTGAGAACGAAAAATGGAGCTGGGGGAATCAGGCTCCCTGACTTCAGACTATATTACAAAGGTACAGTAATCAAGACAGTTTGGTACTGGCACAAAAACAGAAATATAGATCAATGGAACAGGATAGAAAGCCCAGAGATAAACCCACACACATATGGTCACCTTATCTTTGATAAAGGAGGCAAGCATATACAGTGGAGAAAAGACAGCCTCTTCAATAAGTGGTGCTGGGAAAATTGGACAGGTACATGTAAAAGTATGAAATTAGAACACTCCCTGACAGCATGCACAAAAATAAACTCAAAATGGATTAAAGACCTAAATGTAAGGCCAGACACTATGAAACTCTTAGAGGAAAACATAGGCAGAACACTCTATGACATACATCACAGCAAGATTCTTTTTGACCCAGCTCCCAGAGAAATGGAAATAAGAACACAAATAAACAAATGGGACCTAATGAAACTTAAAAGCTTTTGCACAGCAAAGGAAACCATAAACAAGACCAAAAGACAACCCTCAGAATGGGAGAAAATATTTGCAAATGAAGCAACTGACAAAGGATTAATCTCCAAGATTTACAAGCAGCTAATGCAGCTCAATAACAAAAAAACGAACAACCCAATCCAAAAATGGGCGGAAGACCTAAATAGACATTTCTCCAAAGAAGATATACAGATTGCCAACAGACACATGAAAGAATGCTCAACATCATTAATCATTAGAGAAATGCAAATCAAAACTACAATGAGATATCATCTCACACCGATCAGAATGGCCATCATCAAAAAATCTAGAAACAATAAATGCTGGAGAGGGTGTGGAGGAAAGGGAACACTCTTGCACTGTTGGTGGGAATGTAAATTGATACAGCCACTATGGAGAACAGTATGGAGGTTCCTGAAAAAACTACAAATAGAACTACCATACGACCCAGCAATCCCACTACTGGGCATATACCCTGAGAAAACCATAGTTCAAAAAGAGTCATGTACCAAAATGTTCATTGCAGCTCTATTTACAATAGCCAGGACATGGAAGCAACCTAAATGTCCATCGACAGATGAATGGATAAAGAAGATGTGGCACATATATACAATGGAATATTACTCAGCCATAAAAAGAAATGAAATGGAGGTATTTGTAATGAGGTGGATGGAGTTAGAGTCTGTCATACAGAGTGAAGTAAGTCAGAAAGAGAAAAACAAATACAGTATGCTAACACATATATACGGAATCTAAGGAAAAAAAAAAAAAAGCCATGAAGAACCTAGTGGCAAGATGGGAATAAAGACACAGACCTACTAGAGAATGGACTTGAGGATATGGGGAGGGGGTGGGGTGAGATGTGACAGGGTAAGAGAGTGTCATGGACATATATACACTACCAAACGTAAAATAGATAGCTAGTGGGAAGCAGCCACATAGCACAGGGAGATCAGCTCGGTGCTTTGTGACCACCTAGAGGGGTGGGATGGGGAGGGTGGAAGGGAGGGAGATGCAAGAGGGAAGAGATATGGGAACATATTGTATGTGTATAACTGATTCACTTTGTTATAAAGCAGAAGCTAACACACCATTGCAAGGCAATTATACTTCAATAAAGATGTTTAAAAAATAAATAAATAAATAAATAAATAAATAAATAAATAAATAAATAAATATAAGGGAAAAAAAAAAAAAGAATGTGGGAAGGAAATAGGTTTTGAAGGGTAAAAAACTGGGAGCAACAGAAATACAAAATTGAACCAGTAATTATTTTATTACATTTTCTTTTCTTACTGAAAATATGGATGTGTGTTATTTAAGCAATCACTTCCTTAAGAGAAAGGATTGATTTATCACTCTTTGTTAATTTATATAGTGTCCCAGGATATAAAATAATGTAGAGCTTCTCATTTGGTCAAATTGTGGAACAAAACTTGGAATTCTGCCAAATGATCAGGCAGATAGTATTCCAGATCAGGTGGGACACCAGGCTTCTGACACCATGAGACCACAGTGTCACTGGCTTTAAAAAACACATCTGTGCAGCCCATTTAACTAATGGTAGTCATTTTTGTTTCCTTCTTAGTTTTTGGCACTGTCTTATTTTACTGTACAGGTCGTAGACCTCCACATCTGGAACTGATCTAGTTTTTTTTTTTAATTGAAATAGTGCTAAGTTCATATCCATGCCTCAGAGTTTCATGGGAGTTGGTATTTTGAGGATTATTAGCCAAACCACTCTTCTAATAGCGTTTTGATTTCATCCATCCTTAGGGAATTATGCATAAGTGCTAAATAATTAAATTCAGTCATATTATCAGATATAAAAAATATATAAAATTATGTCATTTTTGCTTCAGAAATCCAAATATGACCAGGGTTTGTTTTCCTGTCTCTGTCCTTTTTGGACAAAATCCTCGATGAAGCCTGTGTAAGCCTTGATAAGTAAGGGTAATAATTCCCTCTTTTTAGGATTTTTGTTATGATTAAATAAGCATGTTTTACCATTATTATTTTATTTATATTATTAATACAGCCTTGATTCTCACCTATAAATATTTTTATGGCTTTCAGATGATGTGTAAGTACTCAAAGTGGAAGATAAATTTCTTAGAAAATTAATGAGAAAGTAAAGTTTTACTAATTCTAAATATTGGATATATCTAATCTAGCATTTTCCACACTGAGGAAATAGATGCTCTCCTACAATACTGGTGTATATTTGTAACATATTTTTGATTTTTGATACTCAATTCTAATAACAACTATAATTATTTACATGTGTATTTATGTAAATAAGCCTCACATTTTCTAGATTAGTTTTCCAACAATATTTTCCAAATTTTAGTTTTTGTGAAGACTTGTTGAAGACTTGTTCTAAGTTGAGAATCCATAATTCAGTTTAACTTTTACCTCTCAAAATATGTGATGACTTTCCTTCAGAGTACAGCAAGGAGAATTCGAGAGCATTTATACAACCATGGGATTTATAACTAGAAGAAACTTTAGTATTCTTTAATAGGTAAAATATTGTTTTACAGAGAGTATTATTTTATACATAAGAAAACTGAGGCTCCAGTATTAGTTAATTAATATTCACTGACACTGTGGACAGGTGTGAGGTATTACTTTTATACCCACAGTCTTTCACAGGATTTCCAATTCTCTTCCCTTTGTTCAAGGGGATGTAAAAGTGTCCAGGACAATTGTGTTGTCCATAGGTCCATGCATGAAGTGAGCGGAGGGGGTCATGCACAAGGGCAGCTCATCCATAACATCCCTAACACTACACTTCTAGGTCTCACGTGTTCACAATTTCTCTCTCTTTTTTATTTTTAATATCGTTTTCACTCCTGTTTAGAATTAGCATGGTCTTCCTTTTTCTTTTACTGGACCTTGTACAGAATAGAGTATTCTGATTCACATTACGTGTAGTGTGTCTCTCTCTCTTTCATACATATGCTTGAGGGTGATGCTTCTCAATACCGTGCTGTCACACAAGTTTCCAAAAAGTAACCCAGTACAACAGACAACAGCTTACAATGCTCTGGAACCATTTTATGGGCCACAGTGTAATTTGTTCAGAATTTAAAAGTGATACCAATGAAAGATTTTTCTTATTCCCTCTAATTCACATTTACAGGACATAAGAAGCTAATACAATACTGAAATACTAAGTGGTACAAAGGAACTACAAGAATACTATAAAGCTCAAGCCACTGTCTGTATCTCTGTCATTTAGCAGTTAATATAGCAAAACTATAAATAAATTGTATGCACACCATACAATTTTTTTTAAAATAAATATATTTTATTCTTTGCCAGGAGACTCCATGGAAAAAGGTAAACAGTATATGAACATAGAAAGCATTGTTAAACAATTTCAATGTACAAACAGAGCCAGTGAAAGTACATCACAGACTTGCTAATACATCAAAAAAAAAATTTTTTTTTCTACTAGTGCTTAAATGAGAACTAAGAAACTGACACTTGGATCTGTTAACCACTCCACCCCGGCCTCCACTCTGTTCATAGTGATTGATTGAACCAGGCCAGAGGACGCAGATTCTCTGCTGGTGACTTTGGGAGGCAACGCAAAACCCCCCAGTATCAAGCAGGAATCAGGAAGGATACAGAGTTACACGGTGCATACAATTATCTTATACTTAATCTTATCTTACCATTAACTTAGATAATTATATAACTTTACTGAATAAGTGCTTTTTAAATGAAATATAGTTGATTTACAATATTGTGTTAGTTTCAGATGTACAACGAAGTGATTCAGTTATATATATATATTTTTTTCAGATTATTTTCCAATATAGGTTATAACAAGATATTGGATATTGTTCCCTGTGTTACACAGTAAGTCCTTGTTGCTTAGCTATTTTATATAGAGTTGTGTATCTGTTAATCCCATATTCCTAATTTATTCCTCCCCACCTTCCCTTCCTCTTAGGTAAAAATAAGTTTGTTTTCTAGGTCTGTGAGTCTGTTTCTGTTTTGTAAATATATTCCCTTATATTATTCCTTAGACTTCACATATAAATGATATCATAAAATATTTGTCTCTGTCTGACTTACTTCACTCAGTATGATAATTTCCAGGTCCATCCATGTTGCTGCAAGTGGCCATATTTCATTCTTTTTTATGGCTGAGTAATATTCCACTGGCCATCTGTATGTCTTCTGTGGAGAAATGTCAGTTTAGGTCTTCTGCCTGTTTTTTTTTTTTTTTTAAGATTTATTTATTGATTGATTGATTGATTGTTATGTTGGGTCTTCGTTTCTGTGCTAGGGCTTTCTCTAGTTGCGGCAAGTGGGGGCCACTCTTCATCGCGGTGCGCGGGCCTCTCACTATCGTGGCCTCTCTTGTTGCGGAGCACAGGCTCCAGACGCGCAGGCTCAGCAGTTGTGGCTCACGGGCCCAGTTGCTCCGCGGCATGTGGGATCTTCCCAGACCAGGGCTCGAACCCGTGTCCCCTGCATTGGCAGGCAGATTCTCAACCACTGCGCCACCAGGGAAGCCCTTCTGCCTGTTTTTTGATTGAGTTTTTTGTTGTTGTTTTATTGAGTTGTATGAGCTGTCTGTATATTTTGGATATTAACCCCTTGTCAGTCGCATCATATGCAAATAGTTTCCACCATTCTATAGGTTGTCTTTTCATCTTGTTGATGGTTTCCTTTGCGGTGCAAAAGATTTTAAGTTTGATTAGGTCCCATTTGTTTATTTTTGCTTTTATTTATTTTGCATTGGGAGACTGATCTAAGAAAGTATTGCTACCATTTATGTCAGAGAATGTTTTGACTTTCTGTCTGATGTTCTGGTTGGATGATTTCCATTATTCTATCTTCCACATCCCTTATTTGTTCTTCTGCATTATTTAGTCTGCTACTCATTGCTTTTAGCTTGGTTTTTATTTTGGCAATTGAGTTGTCTAATTTTGATTGGTTCCTCTTTATAGTTTCTACTTCCTTTTTACAGTGATCTGCATTTCTATTGATAATCTTTCTTAATTCCTTTAACATTTTTATTACCTCCTTTTTGAATGGGGTCTAGTAGACTGGAGAGATCTGTTTCATTGTTTGTTCTTTCAGGGGATTTCTCTTGTTCCTTTAATTGGGAGTAGTTCCTCTGCTTTTTCATTTTACTCAAGTTTCTCTGCCTCTGTGTATTTAGGAGAAACAGTTATATACTGTGGTCATGAAGGGCTGTTTTTATGTGGGAGAGTCACTGTGTAGACTGTGTGAGTCCATTATTTTTGGTGCCAGGGCTGTTTTGGGTATGGATGCCTGCCACAACTTTCCTCAGAGTGTGCTGGCTATTATTGCCTTGACAGGGGGTGTGTTTGGTTTTGTAGTGATAAGATCCTGCACTGGAAGTTGGGTGGGGCCTCCTCTTTGATCTGTGGCTGTCACAACCCTGTCAGGGGCAGGTCTGCTCCCCAGTTGTTGGAGTAGAAGCCCTGAGATTTGGGTTCAATAAAACTCTGTTGCCCTTAGTGTGTGCTCTGTGCCTAAAGAGGTGAGTGCTGAAGCAAGTGAGGCCTGTGTGGTCACAGTGAACCTGTGTGCCACCCGTGCTGGTGTCCTTGGTTTTTCTCAGAAGTAGCCCAAGGTCACATCCCTTTCTCCATTGTGTTCATCCCAGACCTAGTGTTAGGCTGGTGCAGGGGGCAGGAGTGCTGTGGCTGCAGGAATCAAAGTGGTTGTACCACTGCCTAGAACCTGACCTGCCTCTGTGGTAGGCCTCTCGTAGGGCCTGTCCGCCCCAGATCCAGCTCCAAGATGCAGTGTGATATAGGTGGGAATGGAATGCTCCTGCTGGGAAAGGAACCATTCCATACTCCTCCCCAGGGGCTGTCCTCCAGGGACATGCTATTCTGTGATGCCACCCACCACCTGATGTGCAGGCTAACAAACTCTGCTGCTGCTGGGCCTACCCCCTGGACACACCCCTGCTGTGGGAGAGTTAATAATCACTCTGCCCCTGCCCTCAAGCTCACAAAGCTTGCAGCCTCTGGAGCCACACCCCACCATGGCATGCTGACAATGGGGCTCCCATGGCATACCCACACCCTGCCCTGCACATGCTAATATTGGAACTCCTATGGCATACCCGCACCCCGCCCTGCATGCACTTTGGCAGCCCAGACCACACACCAGGCCCTTCAGGCTGTCTGTGTGCAGCTAGACTTAGTCCTCTACCAGGGTCCATCCACTGAAGCCCTAGTTTCAGTGCCTAGGCACTGCACGTACTAGCAGCCCCACCTGGCGCACATTTCGGGCTGGGAAGGGCAGGGATGTGAAAGCCATCAGCTCCTGTCTCTCTCTGCCCTGATTGCTAGGCAGGCAGATACCATGCCCCTTCAACTCTCTGTCTGTCCTAGTGAACCTCCCAGCCAGCAAAGGGGGTTCCCAGGGCAAGGGAAACTTTCCTGTTTCACAGCTCCCTCCCAGGAGCACCAGTCCCATCCCAATGCCTTTTTTTTTTTTTCCATCTTGCCCAGTTACATGGGGCTCTTTCTTGCAGCTTTGATTATATAAGAGGTCTTCTGCCAGTTTTCAGTTGGTTTTTTGTGAGAATTGTTCCACATGTACAAACATGATGTGTTAGTAAAGGGAGGTGAGCTCCACATCCTTCTACTCCACCATCTTGATCTCCGCCTTTAACAGTTTTTTCCTACTGAATAATTTCTTGCACATTGAAATTACATCCATTTATGACAGCACTTATCGCAGCTTGAACGTAGGCAGGGCCTATGACTTGCTTCTAAAATAATAGAATATGAAAATGAGATGGGATATCTCTTCCTTGATTATGTTAGTTATATGAAAAAAGTCATAAGATGTCACTCTTAGCTGACTAGAGAGAGACTTTTCTCTATTGCTGGCTCGAGGAAGAAAGCTGCCAGTTTGTTTGTGAGCCCAGGGAAAGGTCCAGGTGGCAAGGAACTGCAGATGGCCTTCAGCTGACAGCCAGCAATAAAACAGACATTTCAGTCACACAGCAGCAAAGAAGTGAGTTATGTCAACAAACTGAAAGAGCTTGGGATCAGATTCAGCCACTCAAGGGTCCAGATGATAATTCAGCCTAGATAACATCTTAATTGATACCTTGTGAGACCCTGAGCAGAGGACCCAGCTAAACTATGCCTAGACTCCTTACAGAAATTGTGAGATAGTAAATGTATGTTGTTTTAAGCTGCTAAGTTTGTGGTAATTAATTACAGAGCAACAGAAAAGTAATACAATCAGCAAAGTCAAATTGCTATCATTTGAGCTTGCTTTACCATTTTCTAAAGTGCTGTCTCATAAACAGTCGCAATTGGATTTGTGATTTTTTTAATTAATAAAAATATTTTATTTTTCTGGATTTGAGGTCTTTGTGGTATTTATCAATTTTCTTAAATTTTAAATTTGTTAAATGTGTATTTCTTTTATAAGTCTTAAGCAGTATTCACTTTCATACCTAATTTTGTACTGTTTTTCTTAAGGAAGGCTTGCAAAATCCTACCTGCTTTGACCCTTCAAAACCTGGATTCACCCTGAGCACTGATCATACTCTCTAGTCCTCGGACAATCTTGCACACCGACTGCAAGCTCCTTAAGCTGGCACAGATAGACTAATTCCTCTCCCTGGCTGATCAGGAGTCCTGCCTACATCACTAGGCAAAACTGGCTGAACCAACAAAGGGACAGATTGGAAAGCCTTACTGACTTTAAATAGCCAGAGGAAGTGCCCTTCTCCCTGCCAGGGCTGAGACTCAGCTCACTTTCCCAGAGACACCACATAGTAGGGGACGCTAGCTAGGGGGATCCCACCACAAGTACCTGGCCCATGAGGTTCTCTTCTCCCCCACAGGGCACAAGACTTCTCCCTAGCCCAGAAACACCATTCTGCTGGCAGCACTGGCAGACGGCATCATGCCAAGATAAATACACAATCTAGGAGATGTTCTTTGTCCCATGCACCTTAGAGGTGTGAGATCACTCAGCCTAGGGAAGCTCCTTCATCTCCCTCAAATTGCATTAGCTGAGACCAGTGGCAGCCTCAGGTTACAAGCTAAGAGAAGCAGCAGACAGCAAAATAGCACTGCATAGACTTTGAAAATTAGATTGTCATTGGAACCACAGCTCACAGAATTAGGCCAAAGATAAACAGAGGACTGATGCTAAAACAAAATATTAATAGGACCCAGGGCTTCCTTAAAAAATAGCCAAAATGCCCAGGATACAGTAAAAAAAATACTCACCCATTATACAGAGGATGGAGAATTAACATGAATGAGAATAGAAAATTAGCTGACACCAACACCAAGATGAGTCAGATATTGGATGATCTGACAAAGATTTTAAAGCAGCCATCATAAAAATGACTTTTACAAGCAATTACAAATTCTCTGAAACAGATGGAAAAATAGAAGATCTCAGCATAGAGATAGAAGTTACTTAAAGGAACCAAATGGAAAGGATAGAGCTGAAAAATACAGTAAAAAATTCTTTTAAACTCACTAGATGACAGAGTATAGAATCAGTGAACCTGATATAATTGACCTAATCTGAACAAAAAGAAAAAAATAGACTGAAAAAAAGAAAATGAACAGGACTTCAAGGACCTGTGGGACAGTAACAAAGAACCCAACCTTTGTATTGTCAGAAAAGACAAAGAGAGAGGGGCTGAAAGGGTATTAAAAAATAATGGGAGTGTTTCCATAATTTCTCTTTCAGATTTTTCATCATTAGTGTATAGGAATGCAAGAGATTTCTGTGCATTAATTTTGTATCCTGCAACTTTACCAAATTCATTGACTAGATCTAGTAGTTTTCTGGTGGCATTTTTAGGATTCTCTATGTATAGTATCATGTCATCTGCAAACAGTGACAGTTTTACTTCTTCTTTTCCAATTTGTATTCCTTTTATTTCTTTTTCTTCTCTGATTGCCATGGCTAGGACTTTCAAAACTATGTTGAATAATAGTGGTGAGAGTGGACATCCTTGTCTCGTTCCTGATCTTAGAGGAAATGCTTTCAGTTTTTCCCCATTGAGAATGATGTTTGCTGTGGGTTTCTCATATATGGCCTTTATTATGTTGAGGTAGGTTCCCTCTATGCCCACTTTCTGGAGAGTTTTTATCATAAATGGGTGTTGAATTTTGTCAAAAGCTTTTTCTGCATCTATTGAGATGATCATATGGTTTTTATTCTTCAATTTGTTAATATGGTGTATCACATTGATTGATTTGCGTATATTGAAGAATCCTTGCATCCCTGGGATAAATCCCACTTGATCGTGGTGTATGATCCTTTTAATGTGTTGTTGGATTCTGTTTGCTAGTATTTTGTTGAGGATTTTTGCATCTATATTCATGAGTGATATTGGTCTGTAATTTTCTTTTTTTGTAGTATCTTTGTCTGGTTTTGGTATCAGGGTGATGGTGGCCTCATAGAATGAGTTCGGGAGTGTTCCTTCCTCTGCAATTTTTTGGAAGAGTTTGAGAAGGATGGGTGTTAGCTCTTCTCTAAATGTTTGATAGAATTCACCTGTGAAGCCATCTGGTCCTGGACTTTTGTTTGTTGGAAGATTTTTAATCACAGTTTCAATTTCGTTACTTGTGATTGGTCTGTTCATATTTTCTGTTTCTTCCTGGTTCAGTCTTGGAAGGTTATACCTTTCTAAGAATTTGTCCATTTCTTCCAGGTTGTCCATTTTATTGGCATAGAGTTGCTTGTAGTAGTCTCTTAGGATGCTTTGTATTTCTGCGGTGTCTGTTGTAACTTCTCCTTTTTCATTTCTGATTTTATTGATTTGAGTCCTCTCCCTCTTTTTCTTGATGAGTCGGGCTAATGGCTTATCAATTTTCTTTATCTTCCCAAAGAACCAGCTTTTAGTTTTATTGATCTTTGCTATTGTTTTCTTTGTTTCTATTTCATTTATTTCTGCTCTGATCTTTATTTTTTCTTTCCTTCTGCTAACTTTGGGTTTTGTTTGCTCTTCTTTCTCTAGTTCCTTTAGGTGTAAGGTTAGATTGTTTATTTGAGGTTTTTCTTGTTTCTTGAGGTAGGCTTGTATTGCTATAAACTTCCCTCTTAGAACTGCTTTTGCTGCATCCCATAGGTTTTGGATTGTCGTGTTTTCGTTGTAATTTGTCTCTAGGTAGTTTTTGATTTCCTCTTTGATTTTTTCAGTGATCTCTTGGTTATTTAGTAACGTATTGTTTAGCCGCCATGTGTTTGTATTTTTTACAGATTTTTTCCTGTAATTGATATCTAGTCTCATAGCATTGTGGTCAGAAAAGATACTTGATAGGATTTCAATTTACTTGAATTTACCAAGGCTTGATTTGTGACCCAAGATGTGATCTATCCTGGAGAAAGATCCATGCGCATTTGAGAAGAAAGTGTAATCTGCTGTGTTTGGATGGAATGTCCTATAAATATCAATTAAATCTGTGTGGTCTATTGTGTCATTTAAAGCTTGTGTTTCCTTCTTTATTTTCTGTTTGGAGGATCTGTCCATTGGAGTAAGTGAGGTGTTAAAGTCCCTCACTATTATCGTGTTACTGTCGATTTCCTCTTTTATAGCTGTTAGCAGTTGCTTTATGTATTGAGGTGCTCCTATGTTGGGTGCATAAATATTTACAATTGTTATATCTTCTTCTTGGATTGATCCCTTGATCATCATGTAGTGTCCTTCTTTGTCTCTTGTAATAGTCTTTGTTTTAAAGTCTATTTTGTCTAATATGAGAATTGCTACTCCAGCTTTCTTTTGATTTCCATTTGCATGGAATATCTGTTTCCATCCCCTCACTTTCAGTCTGTATGTGTCCCTAGGTCTGAAGTGGGTCTCTTGTAGACACCATATATACGGGTCTTGTTTTTGTATCCATTCAGCCACTCTATGTCTTTTGGTTGGAGCATTTAATCCATTTACATTTAAGGTAATTATCGATATGTATGTTCCTATTACCATTTTCTTAATTGTTTTGGGTTTGTTTTTGTAGGTCCTTTTCTTCTCTTGTGTTTCCCACTTAGAGAAGTTCCTTTAGCATTTGATGTAGAGCTGGTTTGGTGGTGCTGATTTCTCTTAGGTTTTGCTTGTCTGTAAAGCTTTTGATTTCTCCATCGAATCTGAATGAGATTCTTGCCAGGTAGAGTAATCTTGGTTGTAGGTTCTTCCCTTTCATCACTTTAAGTATATCATGCCACTGCCTTCTGGCTTGTAGAGTTTCTACTGAGAAATCAGCTGTTAACCTTATGGGAGTTCCCTTGTAATTTGTCATTTTTCCCTTGCTGCTTTCAATAATTTTTCTTTGTCTTTAATTTTTGCCAATTTGATTACTATGTGTCTCGGCGTGCTTCTCCTTGGGTTTATCCTGTATGGGACTCACTGTGCTTCCTGGACTTGGGTGGCTATTTCCTTTCCCATGTTAGGGAAGTTTTCAACTATAATCTCTTCAAATATTTTCTCGGGTCCTTTCTCTCTCTCTTCTCCTTCTGGAACCCCTATAATGCAAATGTTGTTGTGTTTAATGTTGTCCCAGAGGTCTCTTAGGCTGTCTTTTTCTTTATTCTCTTCCACAGCAGTGAATTCCACCATTCTGTCTTCCAGGTCACTTATCCGTTCTTCTGCCTCAGTTATTCTGCTATTGATTCCTTCTAGTGTAGTTTTCATTTCAATTATTGTATTGTTCATCTCTGTTTGTTTGTTCTTTAATTCTTCTAGGTCTTTGTTAAACATTTCTCGCATCTTCTCGATCTTTGCCTCCATTCTTTTTCCGAGGTCCTGGATCATCTTCACTATCGTTATTCTGAATTCTTTTTCTAGAAGGTTGCCTATCTCCACTTCATGTAGTTGTTTTTCTGGGGTTTTATCTTGTTCCTTCCTCTGGTACATAGCCCTCTGCCTTTTCATCTTGTCTATCTTTGTGAATGTGTTTTTTGTTCCACAGGCTGCAGGATTGTAGTTCTCTAGATTTTTTGATGATGGCCATTCTGACTGTTGTGAGGTGATACCTCATTGTGGTCTTGATTTGCATTTCTCTAATAATTAGTGATGTTGAGCGTCTTTTCATGTGTTTGTTGGCCATCTGTATGTCTTCTTTGGTGAAATGTCCATTTAGGTGTTCTGCCCATTTTTTAATTGGGTTTTTTGCTTTTTGATATTGAGCTTCGTGAACTGGTTGCATATTTTGGACATTAATCCTTTGTCTGTTGTTTCATCTGCACATATTTTCTCCCTTTCTGAGGATTGTCTTTTCATTTTGTTTATGGTTTCCTTTGTTGTGCAAAAGCTTTTAAGTTTAAATGGGCCCCATTTGTTTATTTTTGGTTTTATTTCCATTACTCTAGGAGGGGGGTCAAAAAAGATCTTGCTGTGGTTTATGTCAAAGAGTGTTTTTCCTATGTTTTCCTCTAAGAGTTTTATAGTATCTGGTCTTACATTTAGGTCTTTAATCCTTTTGGAGTTTATTTTTGTGTATGGTGTTAGGGAATGTTCTAATTTCCTCCTTTTACATGTAGCTGTCCAGTTTTCCCAGCACCACTTATTGAAGAGGCTGTCTTTTTTCCATTGTATGTTCTTGCCTCCTTTGTCCTAATTTAGGTGACCATATGTGCGTGGGTTTATCCTGGGCTTTCTATCCTGTACCATTGATCTATGTTTCTGTTTTTGTGCCAGTACCATAGTGTCTTGATTACTGTAGCCTTGTAGTGTAGTTTGAAGTCAGGGAGTCTGATTCCTCCAGCTCCGTTTTTTCCCCTCAAGACTGCTCTGACTATTCGGGGTCTTTTCCATTTCCATAAAAATTGTGAAATTTTTTGTTCTAATTCTGTGAAGAATGCCATTGGTAATTTGATCAGGATTGCACTGAATCTGTAGGTTGCTTTGGGTAGTATAGTCATTTTCACAATATTTATTCTTCCAATCCAAGAACATGGTATATTTCTCCATCTTTTTATGTCATCTTTGATTTCTTTCATCAGTGTTTTATAGTTTTCTGAGTACAAGTCTTTCACCTCCTTAGGTAGGTTTATTCCTAGGTATTTTATTCTTTTTGTTGCGATGGTAAATGGGATTGTTTCCTCAATTTCCCTTTCTGATTTTTTGTTGTTACTGTATAGGAACGCAAGAGATTTCTGTCCATTAATTTTGTATCCTGAAACCTTACCAAATTCATTGATTAATTCTAGTAGTTTTCTGGTGGCATCTTTAGGATTTTCTATATATAGTATTATGTCATCTGCAAACAGTGACAGTTTTACTACTTCTTTTCCAGTTTGTATTCCTTTTATTTCTTTTTCTTCTCTGATTGCATGGCTAAGACTTCCAAAATTATGTTGATTAATAGTGGCGAGAGTGGACATCCTTGTCTTGCTCCTTATCTGAGTGGAAATGATTTCAGTTTTTCAACTTTGAGTATGATGTTTGCTGTGGGCTTGTCATATATGGCCTTTATTTTGTTGAGTTAATTTCCCTTTATGCCCATATTCTAGAGAGTTTTTATCGTAAATCGGTGTTGAATTTTATCAAAAGCTTCTTCTGCATCTACTGAGATGATCATATGGTTTTTACTCCTTAATTTGTTAATATGGTGTATCACATTGATTGATTTGTGTAAATTGAAGAATCCTTGCATCCCTGGGGTAAATCCCACTTGATCATGATGTATGATCCTTTTAGTATGTTGTTGGATTCTGTTTGCTAGTATTTTGTTCAGGATTGCATCTATGTCCATCAGTGATATTGGTCTATAATTTTCTTTCTTTATGATATCTTTTTCTTCTTTTTGTATCAGGGTGATGGTGGCCTCATAGAATGAATTTGGAAGTGTTCGTCCCTCTGCAATTTTTTGGAAGAATTTGAGAAGGATAGGTGTTAGCTCTTCTCTAAATGTTTAATAGAATTCGCCTCTGAAACCATCTGGTCCTGGACTTCTGTTTGCTGGAAAATTTTTAATTACAGTTTCAATTTCATAGGTTGATAGGTCTGTTTATATTTTCTAATTCTTCCTGGTTCAGGCTTGGAAAATTGTATCTTTTCAAGAATTTGTCCATTTCTTTGTGGTTGTCCATTTTATTGGCATACAGTTGTTTGTCTCTGTTTGTATTTCTGCAGTGTTTGTATTATAGTTGTTGTAGTCTCTGTTTGTACTTCTGCAGTGTCAGTTGTGATTTCTTATTTTCATTTCTAATTTTATTGATTTGCGTCCTCTCCCTTTTTTTCTTGATGAGTCTGGCTAATGGTTTATCAATTTTGTTTATCTTCTCAAAGAACCAGCTTTTAGTTTTATTGTTCTTTGCTATTGTTTTCTTTGTTTCTGTTTTATTTATTTCTGCTCTGATCTTTATGATTTCTTTCCTTCTACTGACTTTGGGTTTTCTTTGTTCTTCTCTAGTCCCTCTAGGTATAGGGTTAGATTGTTTATTTGAGATTTTTCTTGTTTCTTGAGGTGAGATTGAATTGCTCTAATCTTCTCTCTTAGAACTGCTTTTGTTGTGTCCCATAGGTTTGGGTTGTTGTATTTTCATTGTCATTTGTTTCTGTGTATTTTTTAATTTCTCCTTTGATTTCTTCAGTGATCTCTTGGTTGTTTAGTAGCGCACTGCTTAGGCTCCATGTATTTGTGGGTTTTACAGTTTTTTTTCCTGTAATTGATTTCCAATCTCATAGAGTTGTGGTCACAAAAGATACTTGATATGATGTCAATTTTCTTCTATTTTCCGAGGCTTGATTTGTGACCCAAGATGTGATCTATCCTGGAGAATGTTCCTTGTGCACTTGAGAAGAAAATGTATTCTGCTACTTTCGGGTGGAATGTTCTATAAATATCAGTTAAATCTATCTGGTCTATTGTGTCATTTAAAGCTTGTGTTTCCTTCTTTATTTTCTGTTTGGAGGATCTGTCCATTGGAGTAAGTGAGGTGTTAAAGTCCCCCACTATTATTGTGTTACTGTCGATTTCCTCTTTTATAGCTGTTAGCAGTTGTCTTATGTTTTGAGGTGCTCCTCTGTTGGGTGCATAAATATTTATAATTGTTATATCTTCTTCTTGGATTGATCCCTTGATCATTATGTAGCATTTTTCCTTTATCTCTTGTGACAGTCTTTATTTTAAAGTCTATTTTATCTGATATGAGAATTGCTACTCCAGGTTTGTTTTGATTTCCATTTGCATGGAATATCTTTTTCCATCCCTTCACTTCCACTCCGTATGTGTCCCTAGGTCTGAACTGGGTCTCTTGTAGACAGCATATATATGGGTCTTGTTTTTGTATCCATTCAGCCAGTCTGTGTCTTTTGTTTGGGGCATTTAATCTATTTCCATTCAAGGTTATTATCGATATGTATGTTCCTATTACCATTTTCTTAATTGTTTTGGATTTGTTTTTATGAGCCTTTTTCTTCTCTTGTGTTTCCTGCCTAGAGAAGTTTCTTTAGCATTTGTTGTAAAGCTGGTTTGGTGGTGCTGAATTGTCTTAGCTTTGCTTATCTGAAAAGCTTTTGATTTCTCCATCAAATGTGAATGAGGTCCTTGCTGGGTAGAGTAATCTTGGTTGTAGGTTTTTCTCTTTCATCGCTTTAAGTATATCCTGCCACTCCTTTCTGGCCTGCAGAATTTCTGCTGAAAAATCAGCTGATAATCTTATGGGGATTCCTTTGTATGTTATTTTTTGTTTTTCCCTTGCTGCTTTAATATTTTTCCTTGAATTTAATTTTTGTTAGTTTGATTAACATGTGTCTTGGTGTGTGTTTCTCCTAGGGTTTTTCCTATATGAGACTCTCTGGTCTTCCTAGACTTGGGTGACTATTTCCTTTTCCATCTTAGGGAAGTTTTCCACTATAATCTTTTCAAATATTTTCTCAGACCCTTTCTTTTTCTCTTCTTCTTCTGGGTCCCCTATAATTTGAATGTTGGTGTGTTTCGTGTTGTCCCAGAGGTCTCCGAGATTGTCTTCAATTCTTTTCATTCTTTTTTCTTTATTCTACTTCTCGACAGTTATTTAGTTCTTCTAGGTGTTTGTTAAACACTTCTTGTATCTTCTCAGTCGTGCCTCCATTCTATTCCCAAGATTCTGGATCATCTTTACTATCATTACTCTGAACTCTTTTTTAGGTAGATTGTCTATTTCCTCTTCATTTATTTGGTCTTGTAGGTTTTTACCTTGCTCCTTCATCTGTGACATATTTTTTTGCCATCTCATTTTATTTTCCTTTTTTTTGTGAGTGGGATTGTATTCCTGTTTTACTGGTTGTTTGGTGTGAGACTTCCAACACTGGAGTTTATAGGCTGTTGGGTAGAGCTGGGTCTTGGTGCTGAGATGAGGACCTCTGGGAGATCTCACTCCAATGAATGTTCCCTCGGGTCTGAGGTTCTCTGTTAGTCCACTGGTTTGGACTCAGAGCTCCCACCTCAGGAGCTTTGGCTGGACCTCTTGCTTGTGAACCAAGATCCCACAAGCTGTGTGGGGTGGCAAAAAGAAAAAAAAAGAACTATAATGAAGTAAAAAATAAAATTAGACTAGGAAACTAACGGCTATGTTAGAAAAAATATAAAAATAAAAATATAGATAAAACAACAACCAGAAGGTAAAACAGAACCAGAATAGTAAAAAGAGGAGAGAAAAAGAAAAAGTGGAAAAGGCTTTGGCTGTGGAGAGCAGGGCCTAAGCAGGGGCAAGGTTTGGATGGTGGCCGGGGCCTATGCTTAGGGCCCATGGGGCTGGAAATGACTCTGGGGGTGTGGGGATGGGGCTTAGGCTCAACAGAACAGAAGGGGCCCAGGCATGCCTCCCACCTCTGATCTCAGAGGGTGGGGGACCCCACCTGGGTGCCCAGCAGAGTCCCTGGGCTCGAGTGGGTGGGGTATACAGCCTCCTGCTCCTCTCCTGCTCCTCTGGTCCTGGGGGTCTCCTCCAACCTGTCTCTCCTGATCTCCCTGGCCTCCCTCCTATGCCCCCAGGAACCACGTGGCCTGGAGTGGGCTTTGGAGGGTGGGGGATTAGCCTGGGAGCTTATCAGGCTTCCCGGGCCCGAGCAAGTGGGGCAAATGCCCTCTGCTCCTCTCTGGCTCCTCTGGTCCCAGAGGGCCCCTCCTGCCTGCTTCTCCTGTTCTCTCCCGGCCTCCCTCCTATGCTCCTAGGACCAACCCAGCCCAGAGGAGACCTCTGAGGGCATAGGACCCAGCCCAAGAGCTGGGCAGACTTCCCCGGCTAATTGGGCAGGGGAAACTCTGGCCATGCTGCCCCCTGATCCAAGCTCCTGAGGGTCCCTCCAGGAATGGGAACCCCTCCCCTCTTTCAGCCACCCCTCAGGGGTGCCAGTCCTGTCTGGCCTCCACTTCTCTTCCTCCCTCAGTCCCCCCATGTCCTACCAGTTCGCTTGGGGGTTCTTCCCATCTCCTTAAGCGTCAGGGTCCCCCACCAGCATCCGGCAGGCACCCTAGTTGTGGGGAGATGTGAAGTCCGCATCTTCCCACACCACCATCTTGACTCTGTCCCCAGTCCTACCATTTCTACTGAACTTTGTACTGGAGCTGTAAGCTGATTGCAGTAAGGCAATGAAAATACTTAAAAGGCCTAAAGTTCAAAAATAAACAAAACTGTCTCTATTGGTAGATGACATAATTTTTAACATAGTAAAACCTAAGGAAACTATAATAAAGATACTAAAAATAATAAATGAGCTAGCAAGCTCACAGATTACAATTAAAAATCAATTGTATTTTCATACACTAACAGGAAAAAAATTTGGTAAATGAAATTACAGAAATAATTCCATTTATAATGGCATCAAAAAACAAAATATTTGGAAATTTAACAAAGGCGATGGAAGACATTCACACTGGAAACTACAATACATTGATGAAAAGTAATAAAGGAGACCTAAATAAATGGAATCAATTTACTGGGGTTTATTGGTTTGAAGACCTGAAATTGTTAAGGCATGAATTCACTCCACAGTGATCTATAGATTTAGGGCAATCCCAACACAATCACGATAAATGTGGAACTAGTCTAGGACTGATAAACAGATTACAGAATAGAGAGTAACAGAATAGAGAGTTCAGAAATACAATCACATATTTTTGGTAGTTTTGACAAAGATGCCCCTGAACTCCAAAAGGAATAGGAATGTCTTCAACAAATGATCTGGAAAAGGTAGATATCCATATGGGAATAATTAATTTCAAACACTATCTAATGCCATACAGAAAAGTTAACTCAAGCTATAACATAAACTAAAATATATTAGCTAAATCTGTAAAGCTTTAGAAAAATAAGCATAGCATAATATCTTTGAAATGTGGATTTAAGCAAAAGTTTTGTAGACAAAACTAAGAAAGCAATAACTATAGTAGAAAAAAATGTTAGACTTTATGAAAAGTAAAAACGTCTGTCATCAAAAGACATTAAAAAAATTAATAGGTAACCCAAAGACAGGGAAGAAACTTTACAAACATATCTGACAAAAGACTGCTATGTACGATACATATTTTTTTAAAAAACCCTATAACTCAATAATTAACAGACAAAAGAAAATCTATTAAATATGAGCAAAATATTTCAACAGAAATTTGACAAAAGAGGAGATATAAATGACCAATAAGCACATGAAAAACTGCTCAATATTGCTTGTGACAGGAAGATATCTAATAAATTCACATGAAGATTTCTACACATCTCATCAGAATGGTTAAAATGAAAAAGAATGTCCTAACTAAATGTTGGGGAGAATGTGAAGCACTTGTAACTCTCATACATTTTTAACTGGTGTGTAATATCGTATAACCAAATTGGAAAAACTCTGGCAATTTTTTATGAAACTAAGCATATGTTTATATTTTGACACAGTAATTCAAATCATACATGTTTATCCGAGAGAAGTAAAAACACATGTTCACAAAAACACTTGTATAAAAATATTTATAGCAGTCTTTATTTGTAATAGCCAAAGCCTGGAAATAGCTCATGATTCCATCGAGGACAATGGATAAAAAGGTGGGATCCAGATGGTGGAGTTGGAGGACATTGAGTTCACCTTCCCTCATCATGAACACGTACATCAAAACTACAACTACATAGGGAACAACTCTCTCTGAAATTGACCTGAAGACTAGCAGAACATCTCTTATACCACCAAGACTATAAAGAAAGATCCACATGGAGTCTGGTAGGTAGGGAAGAGGAGCGCTCTAGTCTGGACCCACAGCCCTAGGGGGACCCAGAAGATAGGGGGATATCACAGGCTTGGGGAGTCCCTCTTGGGAGTGAGGTGTTCAAGCCACATAATAGGCACCCCAGCCTTGGGGTCTGACATTAGGAAGATGAGCCCTCTTAGCTGGTTTGAAAATCACTGAGGCTTGGGACTTCCCTGGTGGCGCAGTGGTTAAGAATCTGCCAGCCAGTGCAGGGGACATGGGTTTGAGCCCTGGTCTGGGAAGATCCCACATGCTGCAGAGCTACTAAGCCTGTGCGCCACAACAACTGAAGCCCATGCACCTAGAGCCCATGCTCCACAACAAGAGAAGCCACTGCATTGAGAAGCACGTGCACCACAACAAAGAGTAGCTCCCACTCACAACTAGAGAAAGCCCATGCACAGTAACGAAGACCCAATGCAGCCAAGAAATAATAAATACATAAATTAATTAAAAAAAAAGAAAATCAGTGAGGCTTACCACAGGGCTGTAAGAAACTGAGACTCTGCCCTTCAAGAGTACACACACAGACTTGCTTACTCCTAGTCACAGCATGGCAACAGCCAATTGAAAACTGCCTGGTGTTCTGGCTGGCTTGCCAGGAACACCACTAGCATACACCCCCAGCTCTCACTGGGCTCCTGCTCCAGCCCCTTTTGCTCTGGTGCTGATCCCAACTAAGAGGCAGCCATTGCAAATGAGGGTGTGCACACTAAGAAGAAACATAGCTGGCTTGGGCCCTGGCACTGCCTTTGACCAGGGCACAGGCAGCCGTTGCAGATATATGCATGTGTGCACACACTTAGGAGGGTGTAAAACCAGCTCCAGGGAGAAGACCACCATTTCTGGCACAAACATCCATGTTTACACTTGGGAGGAAATAAAACCTACTCAGTAGTATGGCCCCAACCTCTCTGGCCCCACCCAAGCCTAAAACTAGGGCATGCACACTGGGGGAAAATGTCAAACCAGCACAGAAGTACAGCCCCAAGTCCTTGGGCCTTGGCGACACCCCCAACCAAGATGGAGACTGCCATCACACCCATGAGAGATCCAACTCCCTCACAGCTCCTGCTCCACCCCTTGGGTCCTACCCTTACCCCTGATAAGGTCGTGACAGCCATTGAGCATAGGAGGAGCCCTGACTCATACTTGGCTCTAGCTCTAGATCCTCCCACTCCGGCCCTACATCCCACCAATGCATTGGTTGACACTGTACCCCTGGAGAAGACATAGCCTGTGCTCACTTCAGATCCAGCTCTCCCACCAAAGCCAGTGGGCACACACAAACTGCATAGGAATGCTCCCACACAGGACATGCCTTTAATACTGGGATAGGTAACTGTTTCATCTAATCTACAAAGACAGAGAAAGTTAAACAAAATGAAAAGACAAATATGTTTCAAAAGAAAACAAGGGGGAAAAAATCTCTGAAAAAACCCTAATGACACAGACACAAATAATTTACTTGATAAAGTGTTCAAAGCAATAGTAATAAGAATGCTAACTGAACTTGGGAAAAGATGACTGTAGTGAAAATTTCAACAAAGAACAAGAAGATGTAAAGAAGAACTAATCAGAGCTAAAAAAATAATAATAATAACAGAAATGAAAAGTACACTAGAAGGAATTAGCAGATTCAGTGATACATAAGTAATCTGGAAGACAGAATAATGGAAATTACCCAATCAGAATACCAAAAAGGAATACAAATTTTAAAACATGAGGATAGTTTAATGGACCTCTAACATAACATCAAGCATACTAATATTTGCATTACAAAGGTCCCAGAAGGAGAAGAGAGAAAGGGGTAGAAAATGTGTTTGATAAAATTATGGCTGAAAAATTCCCTAAGCTGAAGAAGGTAAGAGATATCTGGGAATAAGAGGCACAGAGTCCCAAACAAGATGAACCCCAATAGACCCACACCAAGACATGTCATAATTAAAATGGTGAAAGTTAGATATAAAGAGAGAAATTTAAGGCAACAAGAGAAAGAGTTACATATAAGGGTATCAGCTGATTTTTCTACAGAAACAGAAGTTTATAGCAATACAGCCCTTCCTCAAGAAACAACAAAAATCTCAAATAAATAACCTAACCTACCATCTAAAGCAATTACAAAAATAGGAAAAAAAAAAATCCTAAAGTCAGCAGAAGGAAGGAAATAATAAAAGAGCCTAAATAAATATAATAGAAACAAAAAAATAGAAAAGATCAATGAAACCAAGAGCTGTTTTTTGAAAAGATAAATAAAATTGATAAGCCTTTAGTTACACTCATTAAGAAAAGAACAGGCCCAAATAAACAAAGTAAGAAATGAGAGAGGAGAAATTACAATTGATATCAAGAAATAAAAACAATCATGAGAGAATAATATGCCAAAAAATTGGACAACCTAGAAGAAATAGATATATTCCTAGAAACATAACAATCTTCCAAGACTGAATCAAGAAGAAATAGGTAATTTGAACAGACAGATTATTAGAATTAAAATTGAATCAGCAATCATAAAACTCCCCAAAAACAAAAGCTTAGGACCAGACCACTTCAGAGGGGAATTCTACCAAACATAAAGAAGTGTTAATACCTATCTGTCTCAAACTATTCCAAAAAATTCAAAAGGAGGGAACATTCGAAAACTCATTATATGAGGCCACCATTACCCTGATACCAAAACCAGACAAAGACACTACAAAACAAGAAAATTACAGGCCAATATCTCTAATGAATATAGATGCAAAAATCCTCAACAAAATATTAGCAAACTGAATTCAGCTATATTTTATAAAAGGATCATACACCATGATCAAGTGGGATTTGTTCCAGGGAAGCAAGCATGGTTCAATATTCACAAATCAATCAGTGTGATGCACCGCATTAACAAAAGCAGGATAAAAATCACATGATCATCTCAGTAGATGCAGAAAAAGCATTTTACAAAATTCAGCATCCATTCATGACAAAAACTCTCATCAAAGTGGGCAAAGAGGGAACACATCTCAACATAATAAAGGCCATCTATGACAAACCCACTGCTAACATCATACTCACTAGTGAAAACTAAAAGCTTTTCCTCTAAAATCAGGAACAAGACAAGGATGCACATTCTTGCTGTTTCTATTTAACATGTTATTGTAAGTCTATCCACAACAATAAGACATGAAAAAGAAATAAAAGGTATCCAAGTTGGAATGGAAAAAGTAAAACTTTCACTATTTGTAGATGACATAACATTATGTGTAAAAAACCCTAACGTCTCCACACACAAAAAAAAACTGTTAGAACTAATAAATGAATTCAGTAAAGTTGCAGCATACAAGATTAATATACAGAAATCCACTGCTTTTCTATACAGTAATTATGAAATATTAAAATTTTAATTTTAAAATTGCATCAAAAAGAGTAAAACACCTAGGAATAAACTTAACCAAGGAGGTGAAAGGCCTGTACTCTGAAAACTATAAAACATTGATGAAGCAAACTGAAGATGATAAAAAGAAATGGAAAGATATTCCATTCTCTTGGATTGGAAGAATTAATATTATTAAAATGGCCATACTTCTCAAAGCAATCTACAGATTTAGTGCAAACCCTATCAAAATACCCATGACATTATTCACAGAACTAGAAAAAGTAATTCTAAACTTTTTGGAACCACAAAGAACCCTAGATAGCCAAAGCAATCTTGAGAAAAAAGGACAAAGCCAGAGGTATCATGCTCCCTGACTTCTGACATACTACAAAGCTACAGTAATCAAAACAACATAGCATTTGCAGAAAAACAGACATATAGATCAATGGAACAGAATAGAGAGCCCAGAAATAAACCTATGCTCTTGTGGTCAATTAATCTATGACAAAGGAGGCAAAAATATTCAATGAGGAAAAGATAGTCTCTTCAATATGTAGTGTTGGGAAAATTGGACAGCTACATGTAAAAGAATGAAATTAGAACTTTTTCTTACAATATATACAAACATAAACTCAAAATGGATTGTTCGGTCCCTGGTCCAGGAAGATCCCACATGCCGTGGAGCAACTAGGCCCGTGAGCCACAACTACTGAGCCTGCGTGTCTGGAGCCTGTGCTCCGCAACGGGAGAGGCCGCGACAGTGAGAGGCCTGCGCACCACGATGAAGAGTGGCCCCTGCTCGCCGCAACTGGAGAAAGCCCTCACACAGAAATGAAGACCCAACACAGCCAAAAATAAGTAAATAAATAAAAAGCCTGCACGCAGCAACGAAGACCCAATGCAGCCAAAAATAAATTAATTAAAAAAAAAAAATGGATTGAAGACCTAAATTTGAGACCAGAAACCAAAAAACTCCAAGAAGAAAACATAGGCAGTACTTTCTTTGACAGAAATTATAGCAGTATTTTTTGGATCTGTCTCCTCAGGCAAGGGAATCAAAAGCAAAAATAAACAAATGGGACCAAATCAAACTTAAAAGCTTTTGCACATCAGAGGAAACCATCAACAAAATGAAAAGACAACCTACTGAATGGGAGAAGATATTTGCAAGTGATATATCTGCTAGGGTGTTAATATCCAAAATATATAAAGGCTCATACAACACAATATCAAAAAACAAACAAAAACCTGACCAAAAACTGAGCAGAAAACCTGAAGAGACATTTTTCCAAAAAAGACACACAGATAGCCAACAGACACATGAAAAGATGGTCAGCATCACTAATCATCAGAGAAATGTAAGTCAAAACCACAGTATCACCTCATACCCGTCAGAATGGCTATCATCAAAATGTCTACAAATAACAAGTGTTGGCAAGGATATGGAGAAAAGAGAACACTTGTGCACTATTGGTGGGAATGTAAATTGGTAGAGCCACTATGGAAAACAGTATGGAGTTTACTCAAAAAATTAAAAATATAACTACCATATGATCCAGCAATACCACTTCTGGATATTGTATTCAAAGGAAACAAAAACAGTAACACTAATGTTCATAGCAGCATTATTTACAATTGCCAAGATATGGAAGCAACCTAAGTGTCCATCAACAGAGGAATGAATAAAGAAGATGTGGTACAGGGAGTTCCCTGGTGGCCCAGTGGTTGGGACTCAGTGCTCTCACTGTGGTGGCCCAGGTTCGACCCCTGGTCCGGGAACTAGTATACCACAAGCCGCGCGGTGCAACCAAAAAAAAAGGAAGAAGAAGGAGTTGTGGTATATATATACATATATACAATGCAATATTACTCAGCCATAAAAGGAATGAAGTTTTGCCATTTGCATTGCAATAACATAGATGGATCTGGAAGGTGTTATGCTTAGTGAAGTAAGTCAGAGAGAGACAAATAGTGTATATTTTAACTTACATGTTGAATCTAAAAAAAAAAAAGAATGAATATAACAAAACAGAAACAGATTCACAGTTACAGAGAACAAACTAGTGGTTACCATTGGGGAGATGGGTAGGTGAGGGGCACGATGGCGAAGGGGATTAAGAGGTACAAACCACTAGATACAAAATAAATAAGCTACAAGGATATAATGTACAGCACAGGGAATATGGCCAATATTTTATAGTAACTTTAAATGGAGGATAATCTATAAAAATATCAAATCATTGTGTTGTACACTGGAAACATATAATAAATCAACTATACTTCAATAAAAAAAATTTAAAAATAAGTAAAAGTATCTGGGTCAGAAAAAAAGGATAATGAATAAAGAAATTGTAATATATTCATACAATGGAAAACTTCATAGCAATAAAAGGAATGAACTACTGGTATATACAACAGCATGGACTAATCTCATAAATATTCTGCTGAGCGAAAAAAGCTGCACACCTAGAGTAAATACCGATTCCGTTTATAGCATCTATAAACAGGCAAAAATTTCTACGGTAAGAAAAAAATCAGAACAGTTGTTGCCTATAATGAGTGGAGTGGGGGTTTGCTTGAAAGGGGCATGAGGAAGCTTTCTGGACTGCAGCTAGTATTTAGTATCTTGATAATGGGCTAGGTTACCATGTGGCACTCCATGCAACTGCACTTTCTCTGAGGCCCTTGAGGCCAGCCCTGGCCAGCAGGCAGTATCACTTTACATATTGAAGCAAGCTAAATATTTTCCATTTCTGTCTGGTACTGGAAATTATTGGTTTACAATGTTGCAGATGCAGATGTGAGTCCTAGCTCTGTCACATATCACCTGTTGGATTTGGGGCAAGTTATTTTCAGTTTCCTCTCCGAAATGTGGCCATGCAAATTAAATTTCCATTGCGAGTTCCAGCATCACATATGAATTACACATGTGAATTTTATTCTAGTGAATTTACAAATAACTGAATGTATTATAAAGGTTATAAAAATTAGTGACTTTAAAATCTTGCTATTAGTGTTAGAACAAGAATTACATTAATTAAAACAATCTTTTGCTTTTCTCCCCCACAATCCTTGGGGTCCCTTTTCCCAGTTGTGAGCTATCAGTCATAAGTAAAGGTCATTTTAAAATCAGAAACGCTTATTATTTAAACAAAGTTATATATTTAGGATTAAGAACATAATATCGTGTGCACTATATAGTCTACATATGGTATTCTTCATTGTAATCTTTTGCCATGACTTTTTGGTATTCATAAGTAGAATAATTTACATAGTGCTTAACAATTCTAAAAATCTGTTTACTTACATTTTATCTTTTACTCTTGTACTGAAAAACAGGAGTGCTGGTTCTTGACTGTGGACCTCTCTCTGTGGGTGGCCAGGCCACTTCCTTCACGTCTCCAGGTGCTAGAGAGCTGGCTTTTTCCAGTACATCTTTAAAAAACTGGCACCAAAGCTCAAAGCATATATTCCCCAAAGGCATATCACTGTTATGCACTCCCCATTAAAAAGAGAAAACAGCAGGAGGCAAAGTACCTCTGCCAGCACCCAGCCCTATGCCCCAAACACATCTCTCCAGGAAATTGTAAAAGCAGGGGACTCTTGCTCCTGCTGACACTCACCTGTGAGTTCCTGCCTGCATTATGCGGTGCTTGCTGCTGTGTGCCCTGAGCCTTTGCAAGATAACCTTTAAGTCATTGTGGGACAAATAGAGGCAGGAATTATTCATCTCATTTTACAGTAAGAAACACAAAGTCAGATGGATAAAGTGAAATGCTCAAGGTCACATATCTTGATTGATGTGGCATTTGACCTTCCTATGCCAGGATAAGTCATCAGTGATGTAGGCTTCTTGATAATAATAGCTAACATATTACTTACTCTATACCAGATCCTCTCACAAGCACTTTATACTTATTGACACATTTAATCCTACAACAAACCTCTAGGACAGGGACCAATATTACCCCATTTTTACAGAGGGGGAAACTGAGGCAAGAGAAAGTTTGGTGTTTTCCTCAAGGTCTTAACTGATAGTAAGTAAGTTGCAAAGCTGTAGTTCAAATCTACATGGTCTGGGTGCAGAGTCCACACTCGTATTCTGGCTCTGGAACCCCTTCCCAGTGCTGGAGCTGTCCAACCATAGCTCTTCCTGGACCTCATAACCAGCTTATTTTGAGGAAAAGGAAAAGAAAGATCTCCCTGTCAGAGGTCAGGTTGGTGTTCAGAGCAGCCCCAGGAGGGCAGGGCAGGGTTTGTGGCCCACGTCACTGGTTAGGGCAGGGTGTAAGACCAAAGGCAGCAGACATGTAGAGAGCTGATGGGATAGGTCAGTAGTCTTCGCCCATTCAGACTCATTCAACACTTGATGACACCTATTTTTTCACGTCTCCCATTAGGCATTCAAAGTCATGCAGGACACTAACAAATACTCTTTGTGCAGGGCTGACCTATGTCCTGCAGGAAGTTCAACATCTCTGGTCCCTGTCCTTTCAGTGCCAATAATGTCCCTATCAAAGTGACAGCCAAAAATGCTCCCTCACATACTCTCCTACTCCCAATATGAACTCTGAGACGTGGTTCATTCTGTGCTGAGAATCACCCGTGTATATCTGTGCAAAGCCTTCAGGGATGATCTAGACTCAGGAGCCACAGGCAACTCATCTGCACCTCCCTGGGGTATATATACCTCATATCTTTATGTACCTGGCCTAGAAGCAATTCCCAATTCCCGGGGATGCCCTAAATTTCTCCTCAACAAGATCTCTACTTTTTCTTCACCTCTTGTTTCACAAGCGATGTATATCAAGAGATTCTGGGCTCATCCATGTTGTTAGAGCTTCATTGAAGACTGAGTCCCAAGAAACAAAAATTGGAAGCAAAATGTTTGCATGACCTTCTTACAGGAAATAGTTAACTGGCTGGAGTGTTGGGGTGGGCCCTAACCATGCATAGATTTTTAAAGAACAGCTAAGACAGGAGCACCCCGGGAGGTAACCAAAATGAGAGAGCTGGTGAGCAGCTCTATGCCAAAGTTCTTGAAGACTGTCAGAAATCAGAGACAAAATATAAATGCCAAATCTCCAGGGCAGAAGCAAGTGTTACATGAGAAAAAGGATCAAAAAGTCAGGAAGCAGATGGAGATGGAATTTAAGAGTGAGCAGGCCAGGAACATAAGAGTAGGGATGGTCTGGGCTGACAGCCAGACTATTGTGTGTTTTGGGCTCTTTATTATTGCTTGGTGGTGATTGTTGCACAACTCTCTGGATACACCAAAAAATACTGAACAGTACATTTTGAAAGGGTAAATGTTATTGTATGTGAATTATATCTAAATAAATCTGTTTTTTAAAAAGTATATGATTGAAATAGATTTTTAAAAATCAAGAAGAAAGAATGTGGCAGGAAACTGTTTACCTAGTAATCCTAAAATCCTTAGATGTTAACACAAAATCTTTTGTGGATACATGGAACTGAAGGTGAAATGGCACGTCTAGCCAGGGCTTCTAGCAGTTACAAGTCATGACATCACAGATCTAAGAGAGCAGAAGAGGATTATGTGCACTAGTTTTCTTCATCTGAAAAGCAGGATGTTATCACCCTCTGGTATGTGAAAGTAAGGAGTTAATTTTCTACTCTGCGGTATTCAGAGTTATTAGGAATATCAAATAAGCATTAAAAATCATATTTTTATGCATTTCATGATATGATTCATATAAAATGCTTTCTTTAAATCATCTAAAATATGTTCTTAGTCTACAATTATTTTTAAACACATATGTGGTGTAGTTGATATCTCTCCATTGGTTTCTATTTTTTTCTTACCCGTATGAAACTCAGTCATGTCTCAGTGTACTAAAGCCAATCATTTAAGACTTGGCTCAGGTCTAGCAGAGCACAAATAAATATTAAAATGTAAAATAAACGCATAATGGATATTATTAGATCATGTTTAGCTCATGTCTAATTTTGCGGTAGATTGTATCATATTTGTTCTTGTGTCTAAGAACATTTTAAGTTTGTTGAAAACCTCTGCAGAGTAAAGGAATGGGAATGTGTAAACATGGTTAAATAAAACAATGATTGTAACCTCCTCTTTGGATGTGTACCAGAGAAATGGAGAAAAAATTACAACAACTGTCATCGAAACGTTTGATTTAACAAGTAGGTATTCAGTGTACTGTTAATTTGTTTTCAAGATGCATTTTCAAATGTTCTTGAATCTTAATATAATTTAAATGAGGTGAAAATCAGAAAAATAGAACACACAATATGTCTTTGGCCAAAATGCCTGTGCTATTTTCCATTTAGTTGGCACTCTCTAAGTGACTATTCAAGAATTCTAGTAAAAGATACAATGCATTTGTCCATTAAAAATATGTACTGAATCCAATCACATGCCAACTACTGTGCTAAGAACGGGTTATACAGGTGCCAACTTGTACACAGTCTTTGCCCCCATTGGGCTGTGAGTCTGTTGGGAAGGCAATACATGAACCTACAAAGCTAATTGTAACATACTGTGTGAGGATGATGATAGGGAGAGGCATTGGAAGGTCCATAGAAAGAGTATTTAACACAATGGGGTGAAAAAAGAATAGCAAGAAGACTTAGAAAGACTTTGGGAGTAAGGCCTGAGCCAAGTCTTACATAGGAATTACCCAGGTAAAGAGCAGATATGGGAGCTCACAACAGGAAAGGATTCCAGAACAAAGGGATGAAATTAAACAAGGAGCAGAAATGACAAATAGCATAGTGAATGGGGAGTTTGCTAGCAACTGGATTATGATAAACACGGTGTTGGGAAGTGATGGGATAGAGGGTGACAGAGGCAGAGGGGCCATGTGTGCACTCTAAGAGATTGAGCTTTATCCTGAATGTGTTAATGAGGGACTGAAACATTTCAACAGTTGACTAATGTGGTTTGAATTGTATTTTGGTTACATCTTTATGACTGTGCATAGAAAGCAGATAGTTTAAGTACGTTAGTGGTACTAAGGAAGAAAAGAGGAAAATTATTTGAGAAATATTTGGGGTGTAAGATCTATACACGTAGAGCAATTGATTAGAAATGAGTTAGTGAAAGAGATTTTTTATCTATGTCATTGGTACATCTTTTTATTTTTCATTGCAGTATGGTTGATTTACAATATTATAATAGTTTCAAGAATACAGCATAGTGATTCAGTATTTTAACAGATTGTACCCCATTAAAAGTTATTATAAGATAATGGCTATAATTCTCTGTGCTATACAATGTATCCTTGTTGCTTATCTATTTTATACATAGTAGTTTGTATCTTTTAATCCCATACCTCTAGCTTTCCCCTTGCCCCTTCCCTCTCCCCACTGGTAACCACAAGTTTGTTTTCTATATTCGTGACTCTTTCTGTTTTGCTATACACATCCCTCGTATTATTTTTAGATTCCACATATAAGTGTTATCATACAGTATTGTGTCTTTCTCTGTCTGACATTTCATTAAGCATAATATTCTCTAGGTCCACCCACATTGCTGCAAATGGCAAAATTTCATATATACACACATATGCACCACATCTTCTTAATCCATTTGTCTGTTTATGGATACTTGGGTTGCTTCCATATCTCAGCTATTGTAAATAGTGTTGAAATGAACGTTGGAGTGCATGTATATTTTCGAATAAGTGTTTTCATTTTTTTCTGGATATATACCAAGGAGTGAAATTGTTGGATCAGTTCTATATTTGTCTTTTTGAGAAACCTCCATACTGTTTTCCATATTGGCTGCACCAATTTACATTTTCACCAACAGTGTACAAGGGTTGCCTTTTTTCCACATCCTTGCCAACACTTGTTCTTTGTAGACTTTTTGATGATAGCCATTATGACAGGTGTGAGGTGATATCTAATTGTTGTTTTGGTTTGCATTTCTCTAATAATTACTGATATTGAGCAACTTTTCATGTGCCTGTTAATCATTAGTATGTCTTTTTTGGAAAAATGTCTATTCAGGTTGTTGCCCAATTTTATGATTGGATTGTTTCTTTTTATCACATTGAGTTGTTTGAGCTGTTTATATATTTTGGATATTAACCCCTTGTTGGTCATAACATTTGCAAATATTTTCTCCCATTCTGGAAGTTGTCTTTTCATTTTGTCATTTGTTTCCTTTGCAGTGCAAAAGGATTTAAGTTTAATTAGGTCCCATTTGTTTATTTTTGCTTTTACTTCTTTTTCCTTAGGAGACAGATCCAAAAAAAATATTGCTATAATTTATGTCAAAGAATGTTGTTCCTGTGTCCTCGTCTAGGATTTTTATGGTTTCATGTCTTACATTTAAGTCTTTAATCCATTTTGAGTTTATTTTTGTATATGGTGTGAGGAAATGTTCTAATCTCATTGTTTTACACATAACTGTCCAGTTTTCCCAGTGCCACTTATTAAAGAGACTGTCTTTTCTCCATTGCATATTCTTGCCTCATTTATCATTGATTAATTGACCGTAGGGTGCATGGGCTATTTCTGGGCTCTCTGTTCTGTTCTATTGATCTATATGTCTGTTTTTGTGCCAGTACCATGCTGTTTTGATTACTGTAGCATTGTCATATAGACTGACATCTGGAAATGTGATGCCTCTGGCTTTGTTCATTTTTCTCTAGATTGCTTTGGCAATTTGGGGTCTTTGTGGTGCCATATGAATTTTACAATTATTTGTTCTAGTTCTGTGAATAATGTTATGGGTATTTTGATAGGGATTGCATTAAATCTGTAGACTGCTTTGGGAAGTATGGCCATTTTAATATTTAATATTTAATATTTAATATTAATTCTTCCAATCCAAGAGCATGGAATATCTTTCCATTTCTTTTTATCATCTTCAGTGTGCTTCATCAATGTTTTATTGTTTTCAGAGTATAGGCTTTTCACCTCCTTGATTAGGTTTATTCCTAGGTATTTTATTCTTTTTGATGCAATTTCAAACGGGATTGTTTTTTTCACTTTCTCTTTCTGTATTTCACTATTAGTGTATAGAAAATTGATAGAATTCTGTATATTAATCTTGTACAACTTTACTGAATTCACTTATTAGTTCTAATAGCTTTTTGTTGGAGGCTTTAGAGTTTTCTTTTTTTTTCCAGTTTCATATTTATTTATTATTTTAAAATTTATTTATTTTTTGCCTGCGTCGGGTCTTCGTTGCTACATGTGGGCTTTCTCTAGTTGTGATGGGTGGGGGCTACTCTTCATTGCGATGTGTGGACTTCTCATTGCAGTGGCTTCTCTTGTTGCAGACCACAGGCTCTAGGCACGTGGGCTTCAGTAGTTGTGGCACATGGGCTCAGTAGCTGTGGCTCATGGGCTCTAGAGCACAGGCTCAGCAGTTGTGGCAAACAGGCCCAGTTGCTCCACGGCATGTGGGATCTTCCCAGACCAGGGCTCGAACCTGTGTCCCCGCACCGGCAGGTGGATTCTTAACCACTGTGCCACCAGGGAAGTCCCCTAGACTTCTCTATATAAAGTATCATGTCATCTGCAAATAGTAATGGTTTTCCTTCTTCCTTTCCAATTTGGATGCATTTTATTTCTTTTTCTTGTCTTATTGTTGGGGATAGGACTTTCAATATTATGTTAAATAGAAGTGGTGAGAGTGGACCTCTTTGTCATGTTCCTGAATTTAGAGGAAACACTTTCAGCTTTTCACTGTTGAGTATGATGTTAGCTGAGGGCTTGTTATAAATGACCTTTATTATGTTGAGCTATGTTCCTTCTGTTCCCACGTTGATAAGAGTTTTTATCATGAATGGATAAAATGAATGAATTTTACAATGAATTTTGTAAAGTGATAAAATTCATTTTACAATGAATTTTGTAAAATGCTTTTTCTGCATCTACTGAGATGATCATGTGATTTTTATCCTGCTTTTGTTAATGTGGTGTATCACATTGATTGATTTGTGAATATTGAACCATTCTTGCGTTCTTGGAACAAAACCAGCTTGACCGTGGTGTATGATCCTTTTTATATATTGTTTTTGTTGAGGAGTTTTGCATCTATATTCATCTAAGATATTGGCCTGTGATTTTGTTTTGTAGTGTCTTTTTCTGGGTTTGTTATCAGGGTAGTACTGGACTCAGAGAATGAATTTGGGATTATTCCATCCTCTTCAATTCTGAGGAGAATTTTGAGAATAGGTATTACTTCTTTATATGTTTGGGAGAATTCCCCAGTGAAGCCACCCAGTCCTGGACTTTTGCTTGCTGAGTCTTTTTTTCTTTTAATTACAAATTTAATTTCACTACTAGTGATCAGTCTGTTCAGATTGTCTGTTTCTTCTTGACTCAGTTTTAGCCAGTTGTATGTTTCTAGAAATTTCTTAATTTCTTCTAGGTTGTCCAATTTGTTGGCATATAACTGTTTGTAGTAATCTCTTACGATTTTTTTTGTATCTCTGTGGTATCGGTTGTTATTTCTTCTCTTTCCTTTCTTATTTTGTTTATTTGGGTCCTCTCTCTTTTCTTCTTGGTGAGCCTGGCCAAAGGATTATCATTTTTGTTTGCGTTTACAAAAAAATCAGCTCTTGATTTCATTGATTTTTTCTGTTTTTTAAAAAATCTCCATTTCATTTATTTCCTCTCTGATCTTTATTGTTTCCTTCCTTCTGCTGAAGTTGAGCTTTGTTTGTTCCTCTTTTTCTAATTCTTTCAAGAGGTAGGTTAGAGTACTTATTTGAGATTTGTCTTGTTTGTTGATGAATCCCTGTATCACTATGAATTTTCCTTTTAAAACTGCTTCTGCTGCATCCTATAGATTTTAGAGTGTTGTGTTTCCATTTTCATTTGTCTTGAGGTATATTCTGATTTCCTTTTTGATTTTACTGTTGACCCTATGGTTTTTTAGTATCATGTTGTTTAGTCTCCACATGTTTGTTCTTTTTCCATTTTTCTTCCTGTAATTGATTTCTAGTTTCATACCATTGTGATCAGAAAAATGCTTGAAATAATTTGTCTTCTTAAATTTGTTGAGATTTGTTTTGTGGCATAGCATGTGATCTATCCTGTACAACAATCCAAGTGCACTTGAAAAGAATGTGTATTCTGCTTGTTTTGGATGGACTGTCCTGTAGATATTTATTGTGCATTTAAGACCACTGTTTCATTATTGATTTTCTGTCTGAATTATCTGTCCATTGATGTAACTAGGGTGTTAAAGTCCCACACTATTATTGTATTATTCTCAATTTCTCCTTTCATGTCTGTTGATATCTCCTTTATATATTTAGGTGCTTCTGTACTGGGTGCATATATGTTTACAAATGTTATATCCTCTTCTTATATTGATCCCTTTAACTTATATAATGCACTTCTTCATCTTTTGTTATAACCTTTGTGTTAAAGTCTGTTTTGTCTGATATAAGTCTTGTACCTCCACTTTCTTCTTATTTCTGTTTGCATGATATATCTTTTTCTATCTCTCCATTTTCAGTCTGTGTGGGTCTTTAGCTCTGAAGTTAATATCTTGCAGGCAGCTTATATGTGGATCTTGTTTTTTTTTTTTTAATTTATTTATTTATTTATGGCTGTGTTGGGTCTTCGCTTCTGTGCGAGGGCTCCCTCTGTCGCGGCAGGTGGGGGGGCCACTCTTCATCGCGGTGCGCGGGCCTCTCACTATCGCGGCGTTTCTTGTTGCGGAGCACAGGCTCCAGACGCGCAGGCTCAGCAATCATGGCTCCCGGGCCTAGTTGCTCCGCGGCATGCGGGATCCTCCCAGACCAGGGCTCGAACCCGTGTCCCCTGCATTGGCAGGCAGATTCTTAACCACTGCACCACCAGAGAAGCCCTGGATCTTATTTTTTATTCAGTCCACCACCATATGTCTTTTGATTGGAGCATTTAATCATTGACATGTAAAGTAATTATTGATAGGTATGTACTTAATGCCATTTTATTACTTACTTTCCAGTTGTTTTTGTTGTTCTTCTCTGTTTATTTATTCTTTCTGTTTCTTCCCTTGTGGTTCTACTAGTATGATTGTGTTCCTCTCTTTTTAGTTTTTGTGAATCTATTGTAGGTTTTTGACTTGCGTTTACCTTGGGGGTTCATATATGTTGACCTATATTTTCTTGTTTTAAACTGTTAGTCACATAATTTCAAACACATTCAGGAAGATCACATTTTTTACTCCTCTCCCCCCCACATTTTGTGTTTTTGATCTCATATTTTACATCTTCATGTTTATCCCTTAACTTTTAATCTTCATACTGGCTTATTTAAGTGGTTGATCCTCAGTCATGACTATATATTTGCCTTTCCTAGTGAGATTTTCCACTTCCTATAGATTCTTGCTCCTTTTCCACTTAGAGAAGATGCTTTAACCTTTCCTTTAGGGTAGGTTTAGTATTGATGAACTCTTTTGTTTTTCTTTTTCTGAGAAGTTCTTTATCTCTCCTTCCATTCTAAATAATAATCTTGCTGGGTAGAACATCCTAGATTTCATGTTTTTCCCTTTTATCACTCTGAATATATCATGCCACTCCCTTCTTGCCCGCCAAGTTTCTGCAGAGAAATCAGCTGATAGCCTTAGGGGGATTCCCTTGTATATGACTGTTTGTTTTTGTCTTGCTGCCTTTAAAATTCTCTTTAACTTTTGCTATTTTACTTATGATGTACTTTGATGTGGGTCTGCCTGGGTTCATCTTGTTTGGGACCCTCTATGATTCCTGTACCTGAGTATCTGTTTCCTTCTTCAGGTTTGGGAAGTGTTCAGCTATACTTTATTCAAATACATTTTCATTCCCCTTCTGTCTCTTCTTCTGGGAGAATGTTGAGTGTGAATTTCGAGTTGCGAATATTGGTACGCTTAATGTTATCCCAGAGATCTCTAAATTGCTTTTATTTCTTAAAATTTGTTTTTCTTTTTGCTGTACTGATTGGGTGATTTCCACTATTCTGTCCTCCAGATGACTTATGCATTCTTCTGTATCACTTAGTCTGCTGTTCATTCCTTCTAGTGTGTTTTTTTATTTCAACTACTGAATTCTTCATTTCTGATTAGGTCTTTTTTATTTTCTAGTTCCTCGTTAAAGTGTTCAATGTTTATATCAATTCTTTTCCCTAATCCAGTTAATGTTTTTTTATTACCAATGCTTTGAATTCTTTATCTGGTAAATTGTTTAATTCTGTTCCATTATTTATTTTTTCAGCTGTTTTTCTCTTGCTCTTTCAATTGTGAGTATTTCCTCTGCCTTTTCATTTTGCTTAACTTTCTCTGCCTCTATGAATTTAGGTGAAACAGTTAAGTATTGCAGTCTTGAAGAGGTGTTCTTATGTGGGAGCATCCCTATACAGACTGAATGTGCCCAATGCCTTTGGTGGGAGACCTGATTTGATGAGGACTCTAGGAACATCTTTTCTCAGGGAGTCCTGGCAGCTATCACCTTTTTGGGAAGTAGGGCTGGAGCTGGAGAGGCTAGAGCTGGCACCAGGTATGACTCAGGTCTTCCCATCTGCTCAGTGGCCAGCACCACCCTATTGGAGGCAGAGTCTGATCCCAAGTTGCTAGAGCAGAAGCCCTGTGGGTTGGGCCCAAGCTTGCTCTGTTCCCTTTAAGTGTGTGTTTTTCCTTCTCCCTGTACCAGGACCCTTGTCCTGGAGAGGGGGAGTGTTGAAGCAAGTGGGGCCCATGTGCAGACAGAGTACCAGTACTCTGCCTGTGCAAGAACCTGCAGCTCTGCTCGGATGCAGCCTTGGATGCAAGCCCCTTTTGTCCCCCACAGCCTATGAGTGCCCCAGCCTATGCCATCCCTGCCCTGTTGTGGAACTGCTCCACAGGGCAGGTGGGGCCTGCATGGATTCTTGGCATGTATATGAGGTAACTATGGTGGAGTAGCCACCATCAGAGACCTGGGCTGCTTCTGAGGCACTGCTTGAGAAAACAAGCAATGGCCACCACCACCCCACGCAGTCTCTGTCCCTGGACCAAGTCACTTCTGCATCCCATGGTCATGTCTTTTACTGGGTTGTGGCCACCCTAGATCCAGTGCCATGCTGTGACATGAGTGAGTAGGGTCACAGCGTTCACTCGGTCTGAGCTGGAACACATGACATGGTGGTTGCAGGAAACCTGGCAGCCATTAGAGCAGACCTCTCTCTGCCCTGGCTCAGGGTCTAGCCAGCATATGCAAACTCCTTGTGAATGGAGTCCAGGCTTCCCACAGCTCTTCTGTTTGTCCCAGTGTCCTCCAACCAGCCAAGGAGGCCTGTCTCCCCTGTGTAGGACCCTAGGACTAGAGCGCTCAATCTGTGGCTCAAGCTGCTCACTTCCCAGGGTGGGTATCTGCCCATGTAATGTTTTTTTTCCTCTGATCCCCTCCCAGGGTCACAGATCCCAACCCAATCAATTTTCTTCCCTTCCTACTCAATTACATGTGTATATTTCTTACAGCCTTTGTTGTATGGAAGTTCTTCTACCAGTTTCCTGTTAGTTTTCAGTGAGAATTATTCATAATGTAGATGTATCTTTGATGTGTTCATGGGGGGAGGTGAGCTCCATGTTCTCTTACTCTGCCATCTTGATTTGAACCCTGAAAGATAGAGAAATTTTGAGAAAAACTGGTTTCTGGCTAAGTGGATTGTGGTACTACCAGTTAAGACAGGGAGCATACAAGAAGATGCCTAAGGTAAAATCAGTTTTGTTTTAAATCTGTCGAATTTGGGATGCCACTGTCATACCCAGATGGAAACGTCCAGTAGGGAACTGAGTTTGTGAATCTGTAGCTGAGGACAGAGATCTCTGGGGGAACTAGAGTTTTGGGAATTTTGTATATGTGGGTGATCATTGAAAACATTTTAAAAGATGAGATTATCCATCTCATTTTAGCAAATAAGGATTTGCTACGTAATGTATCCTATGGAACAAGGACATTTAAGGTTTATGTGGGAAATATAAGTTGTGAAAGAGACAAATATCCGCAAAAGTATGAGAACCAGAAGGATGTGATATCAGGGAACAGAGAGCCATGGAGGATCAGTAAAAAAAGCTAAATTGTTTCCACTGAATTTGGAAATACAGAGGTCATTGGTGAACTATGCCAGAATCACTTCCATAGAGAGTTGATAAAGCAAGCCAGATTGCAAGTAATTGAGAAATAAATGGAAAATAAGATAGTAGAAATGCTTTTAGACTCTATAGTGGGTATAGGGAAAAGTAGAGACAACAGATGACTTTTTCGGATGGGAGGGATAAGCCTAAATTTTGGCTGAGGGAAAGAAAACAAAAAAGAAAGAAAGTAGTTGAAGATATAGGAGGTAGACATTTCAAAGGGATAGGAGTGGAAAATTCAGAGGAATTGCCAGGAAGAAGAAAAGGAGATAAGAGGAAGACAGATGGTTTCTGTTTCATGTTATCAATCCGGAAAGGAAATATCTATATGCTCAGGGTCCAGAGGTTGGCAGTGCATCGACACAGGTTGGTTAGTTAAGATGGATTTGGCTAGACCAAGCTACCACACCTAAATTTCACATATTCCCAGACTGGAATTGTTTTGTATTCAGTAAGTACAATACTGAAATTAAGAATGAATTTAACTTTCTCTTCTATCCTGCACTTGTGTGTGTTTGAGTATGTATTTCTTCTCTTCTGTATTGTTTGAGTCTTCATAATATATATATGGATCATTTTCACAATCAGAAATATGTTAAGAATGTTGCTATCATGAACATAACAAGAATCAATGGGCTACAGAAATTGAAGGAAAACATCTGACTAAATTCAATGGGAGGGGAATGGACAGAGTTCCTTTCTTATTACATTAACTCAGAAGACACTAGACCCACAGGTATCGTACTTAGAAAAAATATATACAAACATTGAAAGCAAACTAATTCTACATATTGACTAGAAATTACCAGACTTATTTTTTAAATGCTTTATTATTTGTTTTTAGAACCTATAAACAAACCCATTTCTGGTAGTCTTATGTCCCTAAGATTTAAAAGTTACCACAGTATAATTATGATAGGAAGAAATATACTATGAGGTTTAAACAGGACTAGAAATAGATTAGCAAAACTTTTAATAATTATAATATGTTTGTGAGTATATATAATTGAGTTGCTGACAAATAAACCAGATTTGAAAGCTAATGGACATGGTTGGCAAAATCATTTTTCATACTGAATCATTGGAAAAAATATTCAATGGCCCTGTTACTGTGAATTATATGCTAAATTATAATGCATTGCCAATATTTTCCTTGTATATTCATGGACATTTATTTTTCTCCTGTATATTGAAAGATCATTTTAGCCAATTGTTTGAAAGTTAGAAATTGTTGGGTGTTGTTATTAATTTTTAATGTATTGATTTTTAAAAATATTGATTCTTCTCATCCAAAAGCATTGCTTATATATTCTATATTTTACAGCATTCATTAAAATTTCAGTCTTTTTCACGAAGGCCCTATCGATTTTTTTGTTAAATTTGTTCTTAAGTTTCAAAGTTGTCTCCACTGTGCATAGTATTTTTTTTTTAACTCTTTCCTTTTTAAGGACTGATGGAGATGATATTGCTTGAGAGAGGCAGAAAATAAATGTAATAAATGCATTCATAGATATAAGAAGTTAAAATAAGTATATTCCATAGCACTTGACAAAGATAGAGGGTACAGCAGTTACAAAGATCCTGAGGGAAGAGTGTGACTGATATTCAGGAATCAGAATGATGCCAGTGACTGGAGTAAAAGCAAGAGAGTGAGAGAGCAATGGGAAATGATGTCAGAGTTGCCAGATCACGTAGGTCATTGGTTTCGACTCTGAGAAGACCGATAGAATAAAAGCAAGCAAGTCAATAGTTCTTTAACGAGGCAGCTCGAGAAAACCTCTTGATGACCCAGTGTACTCCTAATCACCTCTACATAGAGCAGAAAGGATCTGTTCAGTTTCTCCTTGGCTTCACTATGTGAATTCTGGCTTCCAGGGACTAATCCAGCCCAAGAGTTCATGGTTCTGCATCAGTTGTCCACACCATGGCCACCATGGAACACAGTGGCCTCACCTGCACACAGACTCCGTGGGAATCAGCATCTATTTGACTCAGGAGAAACAGACACATAGGAGTCATTGGTGGAGGATAGAGAGCTATCTTCCTGTTATCAGCTTCCCAGAATTCTTGCTCCACAAGCCAAAACTGTATTTTTCTTGGTCAAATTTCACAGCATCTCTTCATTCTCACTTTCCCATATCTCAAAGAAAATAATAAAATAAAAATTCACAAATTAAAATGAAGCTATTTCTATATTCCAATAGATAGCATTTATTACAAGCATTAATATGATATTTTACAATTGATTTTGTGTAACAGATGATATTTTTCAAAGAACAATATTTTATTGTAGACAATTGACAAACCAACAATCCAAAAAGTCTTAGCTATATACCACAAAGCTGTCGTTGGACTCTTCACAGAGCTATCCATGACTATGGAAACATAACTTGCTTGAAACAATGTATATGAATATATAATCAAAACAACTAATATCTTTTTGGCACTTATTATTTACTGTGTATTATGTTAAATCCTTTATATGTATGGTTACCTCAATCCTTCAAACAACTTAGGATGGTAAGCTTTACTAATATTTTATTATTACTGAGGAAGACATATATAGGAGCACACATATGTCAAGTGGCAGGGCTGGTCTTCTCTGACTCTGAATCCAGGGGACCTAACATCTACTTGCTGTTGACAAAACCACCCAAAAGGGTGGAAGTACCCAAATCTAAATGATACTGAACATTTCCAAAGCTATATTACAAAACCCTCAGTTCCAGTTGACCAGTTAAGATAGCAAAGCAGAGCAGTTCAAGACTTGTTTCAAAGGACATGAGCTTCTATGAAGCACATACCCTAACACCCAACTTGAAGAAGTGAGGGGCACACTCTTAATCCAACCATCAATGCAAAATGAAAGTTTTCTGTCTTGAATATTTGTCACAAAGCAAAGATCAAGACTATCAGATGGAGTGATTTAATGCTTTGTGTTTTTAAAGTTCATTTAAAAATAATAACTTTTAAATATCAAAAACTTGTGGTATTCTTTTTCAAATTTTAAGTGATTCCATTTGGCATTTATTTTGTGTTAATATTCCCTTCTTTTAAATGTTTTCTATATCTGGTGTCGTATCAAATAGAGATCATTTTTACATGCTATTGAAATAATCTTGTCATGATATATTGGTTCATAATAATAATAGATTATAAAAACATATATTTTTTTTTACTGAAAACAGCTGAAACTTTTAGCATCATACCACCACAGAAAATTATTCACTATTATTAGGACCACTTACTATTTGAAAGCATGTTAATAAAATGGTATGGAAAATGTGGAATAATTTTTTATTTCAGGAATTTCTGAGAATTTCTGGAAATTCCAATTTGTCATTCCCGAATGATGAATGTTAATATCAGTTGGGGATTTGGAAGCATTATCCTGGATCATTAGCTTTCAAACTTTTTAAAGCAGCAGACCTCTTTTTATCAAACAAAATCTATGTTGGAAACAGAAGCAGTGAAAGAGATAAAAATGAAGCTCTGGCAGAAGGAAACAGCAGAATAAAGAGACATGATTCTGTCCTGAGCTTTGTGACCAAATTGCTGAGTGACTTGAGGGTCATCGCTTTAGTGTCTCTAAGTCTTGGTTTCCTCATCAGTAAACTGCGGTTGATATAGCTCTCCTAGGCCCCCAGGCTCGTTGTGGGAGACAGCTGCGATATCGTGGCAGAAGAGCTTTGCAAACCAGGGATGCCTTGTCAACTGTTAGGTACTAGGCAGACAGAGAACTTCCACACTCCTGATACAACCCTTACAATATGAGCCCGATGGGGAGAGCAGTGACTGGCGCCCCAGACTCCACACCATCCTGGATGCTTTCCTAGGCTTCTCTCTTTCTCTGCCAGTGTCTGTCCCTTTTAAAGGCTAGGGCTTCAAGATGTAAATGAGACCTTGGGTTTAAAGTGGAGTCATTCTATAACTAGTTCAGACTAGGGCAGTAAAACAGAAAAGTTTACCCCTCACATGGAAGTTATAGATTATAAATGAGTGTGAATTATGAGGAAGTTCAAAGTTCACTGAAATGGGGGCCAGAAAGTTGTATTTCAGCCATAAGATGCAGAGAAATATGCCAGTTCCCCTCTTGACTTCAAAGGCCAGGAGGGCTTGGATGACTCCACTTTTCCGCATGGAGGATTCATGCTACCTCATTCCCTGGCTGAACTCATACAGAAAAAAGGAATGTTTTGTTCATCTGTGCCTAGAGTGTTCTTGCTAAGTGGAGCTCTGACATTCCTCAGCTCAGGGAGCTATTTTTGCAAATAACAACTGTTTACTAAAAAGTAATTGTAATGCTTGCTTTCCTTAACCTTTGTACCAGCATTTTAAAAAATATTATTACATGTAATAAAAAGCAACAAATGCTTGTTAAAATAAATTTAAATGATACGAAAGTATATAAGGATTAAGTTTCTTCCTCCCTCCAATCCTATCCCCCAGTAGTTAATCATATCCTTCCAAAATTTTCTCTGTGTTTATACAAACATGTATATATATATATGTGTAATTTAGGAATTTTTTGTTCTTGTTTTTGTTTTCTTAAGGAGAAGGGGTGTTTGTTTATTTGCTTCCTCTTTTATTAAGACCATTCTGTAACTTGCTATTTTTTTCTCTATTTATAGTAGGCAGTTTCTAAGTCAGTACATTTTTATAATGTCCATTCTATTTTGTGGATGTATTATACCACACTTTATTTCTACATCTCTCTATTGATGAATACTCGGATCTTTATAATGTTTTGCTATTAAAAATAATACTAGTCTTGTGGCTGGCAATGTGTTTATTCCAGATTGCCTCTTTGAAGTGGGTGCCTCACAATCAGAGCTTAATACAGGCACTTGTATTACAAAAAGAAAAGCCAACTCTCAGGGCTTACACTACACTTAAAAAACTAAACATATCCTTGCACACAAATATATGGCATTCCTAAAGAGGCAAAACTGCAGAAAGAGTAAAAAAAGATTAGTGGTTGCTGAGGGAAGGAGTAGGAGGGTGGGGAGAGGTAAATAGGCAGAGGCACAGAGGATGTTTAGAACAGTGAAAATAGTCTGTATGATACTATAAAGATGAATGTATGTCATTATATATTTGCCCAAACCCACAGAATGTATAATACCAGGAATGAACCCTAAAGTAAACTATGAACTTTGGATGATTATGAAGTGTCAATATAGGTTCATCCTTCTTAGTAAAAAAAAATGTACCATTCTGATGAGTGATGTTGATAATGGGGGAGGCTATGCATCTGAGGAGGCAGAGGGCATATGGGAAATCTCTGTATCTCCCTCTTAAACCTAAAACTGCTCTAAAAAAAAGTCTTATTAAAAAAGAAGCTCTGCAACTTACCCCACAAATTCACATCCCTGAATATATTAAATATCAGGAGCTGATTCAGCCCCCAAATTTTAAATCAGCAAATAATTCACTTTGCATACAGACAATGTATGAAAAGAGACTCTGTTAGTAAGTTAATTAATTGTTTATCCACATTTAAGAATAATGGTCAAGTCTTAGGTCTTTAGTCACAATATTAACATTCATACCACTCAATCTAAAACCTTTTCTTTCCTGGCAAGGACTCAGCCTGTGAAAAGCCAAGGGTTTACTATAGCCCTCCAAACTTCCTTTTTCCCTCTGTAAAAGTTTTCCCTTCCCTTGTGTGGGAAATTGCACATGGCTCACCATGGTAACAGATCCCAAATTGCAATTCTCTGGTAATCCCAAATAAACCCATCTTTGTTGGAGAAGTATCTAGCAGTCTATTTGTTTTAGTTCAACATTTATTAAGCCCATTTAGCTTCTCAGCCTTATAACTAAAATCAGAGGTAGCCTATTATGGTTAATTTGAATCTGCATTCTGTTAACCTATCATGTTAGTTTTTGTGTAGATTTTGTCATGTGAAATTTGATAATCCTGTTCTTTTATGTCTACATTCATATCACTGATACAAATGTTGGGATAAATAAAGAACCTAATAGGTCACTGCTAGAGACCAATCTCCAGAATGACAGAAAATCAATCATCAATATTTTCTGTAATTGTACCATGGCAGAGGTTTGGCTTCTGTTGGTCCCAATAAGGGCAGCATTCCTTGCAGAAATATCAGCAAGATGGTTTCCCATATCTTCTAGAGAGTCAAGTTTACAATACCCATAATCTTAACAATAGCTAAAGTAGTGGCTAAAAGAATTGCATCCAAACATTTCTGAACATAGGGGCCGTTTTTAATTTTATTTCTGTTGGAAGTATTGAAGCCACGTTGCTTCCACAACACCCCAAAATGATGAGCTACTCCAAAAACATATCTTCTATCATATTAATGTTGGCAGTTTTGTCCTTGGCTAAAGTACAAGCCCCTGTAAGATTGTATAATTCAGCCTGTTGGGCTGAAGTTACCATAGGTAAAGATGCTTCCTCAACAACATCAACAGGAGTTGCAATATTATAGACAGCACAATACTTTCCATTGTCACCTTTTAATTAAGAACCATCAGTGATTCATGAGAAGTTGTCATTACCCAAAGGGATTCCCTGCAGATCATCATGAGGAGTCAGGAGGTGGCCCATCAGAGTTAAGCAGTTGTTAAGGATATGGCCAGTGATGGAGAGGAAAAGAGTAGCAGGGTTAAGGTTACTACAGCATGAAAGAGTTAAGTGAGGAGCAGTTAACAACAGGACTTCATAGGAGGTAAGGCAGCTGACTGAGAAATGTTAAGTATGATGAGAATTCAGGAGTGCTTATAGTGCATAAGGTACAAAAATGATTAAAGAGGATCCCCATAGCAATTTTCTTGGTGGTCTTAACCAAAAGAACAGTGGCAGTAATGACTGTAAGGCAAAAAGGGCATCCCCATGCCACAGTGTCCAGTTGCTGGCTATAAGACCCTGTGGATTAATGGTGGTCCCTATGTTTTTAGGTGAGTAGCCCGAGGGAATTCCCTTCCTTTTCATATACAAAGAAGGAAAAGGGAATTTGATAATTGTGATGCCCAAGGGCAGGTGGGTTAATTAAACTCTCCTTTAAGGCCTTGAAGGCTATGTTGTCTGGTTCTTCCCATAAAATTGGGTCTGGGTTGTTATTTTTTAGTAAAGAATAGAGAGGATTGGCTACGAGAGAAACTTGGAATCCAATTTTGGTAATATCCAAATAGCTTGAGAAAAACTCACAGTTGGCACTTCATTTTGGGCTGGGGAATCTTAAAACACCATGAGGTCTACCTAGATCTAGGTATAACCCTTGTTCTGATATCAGACATCCTAAATATCAAACCTGGGTTTGGGCAAATGGCAATTTTTTTTTTGGCAACCTTATGTCCCTTTAGGGCTAAAAGCTTTAGCAAATGGATGCTGTCTTCCTGTGAGAATGCTTGAGATGGAGAGCAATGAAGCAAATCATCTACGTATTGCAACAAGCAGAAACTCTAGGGAACTTCACATCATACAGATCCGTTTTCAGGATTTGCAAGAAGTAACAAGGACTCTCAGTATAATCCTGAGGCATTACTGTACAGGTGAATTGGTTTTCTTTGCAAGTGAAGGCAAAAAGATATTGGCTAGCTTCATCAACTGCAATATTAAACAATGCACTGCATAAATCAATCACAATAAAAATTTACCTGGAGTAGAAATAGATAATTTAGGAAAATTAGGAACATCAAGTTGTCAAGGAATAACGATGTTTTTATTGCTTGGAAGTCCTAGGCAAACCTCCAAACTTGGCCCTTAGTTTTTCTCACCAGTAAAATAGGGGGGTTACAGGGGCTAGTACAATGGATAATGAGGCCTTGAGCTTTGTAACCTTCTATTATGGGCTTTATACCTTGAAGTGATTCTTTACTTATAGAGTATTGATTAATTCTGGGAAGACATTTTGAGGGATCTATTTGAATCTTGATGGAAGGTGCACTGTGAATTTTGCCAGCATCACTTGGAGATTTTGCCTATAAGGAGGATGGTAGCTGATTCAATAGGGACAAATGATCAGTATTTCCAGAATCAGCTCTAGCACTATCAGAGATGGAACAAATTTAAAATGTCAAAGGGCCCTTTAATTCACCTGGTTGGTTACTTTGATGACTACTGTCCAATTATAGAATTATTCCCCCCATTTGGGAGAAAGAAATTCTGGCATGATACAGATCTAAGAAGTCTTGACCTAATAAATGGATAGGGGTGGAGGAACTAAGGAGAAAAGAGTATGTATCTCTCAAAGGGCCTAAACAAAAGGGAATAGAGACAGGAGCTTCTTGACATTACAGATGCCCAGTATTTGAACTGTTTTAGTATTCTGAGGCAGGAGCTGTTTTACAGGGTTGAGCGGGGAGAGTATGGCTCTGGTGTCAGTTAGGACTGGAACAGATTCATCCCCCATCTGTTCTCTAAGCTGATTAAGAGGGAGAATTGGTAATAGCCCCTTAGTTCCTCAGAGCCCTATCTTTGAGGACTGAGAGGATGCTGGAAAGGCTGGTTAGAGGGCTGGATGTATTGAAAGCACTTAAATTCATAACAGTCTCTTTTCCAATGTCCTGCTCTTTGCAATAATAGCAGAAGCTAGGAGGGTATTGGTTTCATTTAGGAGACTTCATTTGCTAGAGTTGAAGGTTAAGAATTTTGGTGGTCTTCCTTTTAGGTGACTCTTCTAAAGTACAATAGAGCTGGTGTGCCAGATTAAATAAATCTGGAATGGATAGTCTCTCATTCCATTCTGGTCCTTTATACCAGAAAGGAAAGGTCTCAGTTCAGCCTATTAATAAACATAAAGTTAAAAGCTACCTGGGTAGAACCAACATCTGAAGGAAGACCTGAATTTTGTTTAAAACCAATCTGAAGTGCATTGTAATCGTCATGGACAGGTTCATTAGATTTTTGTGTGTAAGCCTGAATTTTGTTCAATCTACAGGCTTTGGAAAAGCCATAGGAATTGCTCCATGAAGTAGCCTAGCAATTTTCCAAGCATATAATAGGTTAGTGGGCTGGACTCCTGCTTGTAATTATAGAGACTGTTCAGTATTTTTTTTAATTAGCAATATTTTTATCCAATGCTGGTTCTAGCCTTCACCAACAAACATATGAACTAGCTGATATAATTCAGAGAAAGCAAGTTGATAAGTTTGAATGACTACATTGAATTCAATTCTTACATTGAATTCCTTTGGTTAATTTGGGAAAATTTTTGACTATGGCTCATAGTTCTTTAGTCCACAGAATCTAAGAAATTAAGGGTTTAGCCTCTGGATCCTCAGAAAACAATTTTAAAGGGACAGGTTCTGACAAGTTCAGAGGAAAAGAGAGTGTGGAGAGTTTCAGAGAAAAGAGAAAGTTTGGGGAGAAAATAAGCATGGGGGAATTGAGGGTATAGAGGAGGCTGTAGCAAAGAAGAGAAAAAGGAAAATGGTGCTGGAGGTGAAGCCTGAAATAAAGAAGCCAAGGAAAGAGACCCTGAGGCTTTGGGACCCATTTTATCTTTTTTTTTTTTTTAATAAATTTACTTATTTTATTTATTTATTTTTGGCTGTACTGGGTCTCCGTTGCTGTGCACAGGCATTCTCTAGTTGCAGCGAGCAGGGGCTGCTCTTTGTTGCGGTGTGCGGGCTTCTCATTGCGGTGGCTTCTCTTGTTGTGGAGCACAGGCTCTAGGCACGCAGGCTTCAGTAGTTGTGGCATGCTGGCTCTAGAGCACAGGCTCAGTAGTTGTGGTGCACGGGCTTAGTTGCTCCATGGCATGTGGGATCTTCCCGGACCAGGGCTTGACCCCGTGTCCCCTGCATTGGCAGGCAGATTCTTAACCATTGTGCCACCAGGGAAGCCCCATTTTACCTTTTTAAAGTTATTTCTTTGCCTCAGTTGATCTTAAAATCTTATTTATCAGAGAGGCAATTTTAGACTCCTTATAATTTTGGGAAACCTCAAAATACCAATCCAAATAGGCATAACATTCAGTTCTGGAAATTTTTAAGCTATTGTGTTCCAATTCAATTTTATGGAAATTAAGTTTGAGGATTTCAAAAGTTTCCCATAATGGCTGTTAATTCTAAATTGCCTTTGGTTAGATCAGTCCACCTAGTTAGAAATAAATGCACATGAGGAAGGATTGTAGTCTTTAAACATAAAATTAGCCAGAGTTCCTATAGTGGGGGGAGGAGCACCCTTAAAGTATTTAGATAACTTGCCCATTTCTCAGAGGTTTTTCCTCTAAAGAACAACTTTCAAACAGCTTAAACATTATAACTCAGACAGCTCAATTTGAACAGTTTGCAAGCTAATACCAGCCAATTCTAAGGAAACAGCTTGGTCCTGGAGAATACAGGCTAAGGATTTTCCAGCCAGTTTCCAGAGAACAGCCCCTGTTCCAAAGGAATGAGCTGACAGCTGAAGTGACACAGTTTCAGTGAAGCAGTTCCTGTACCTGAAGGAATGGGCTATGACTTCTCAGCCAGCGTTGGTTGAAACAATCTGATCTCAAAATCAGATCCAGGGGCTTCCCTGGTGGCGCAGTGGTTGAGAATCTGCCTGCCAATGCAGGGGACATGGGTTCGAGCCCTGGTCTGGGAAGATCCCACATGCCACGGAGCAACTGGGCCCGTGAGCCACAATTACTGAGCCTGCGCATCTGGAGCCTGTGCTCCGCAACAAGAGAGCCCGCGATAGTGAGAGGCCCGTGCACCGCGATGAAGAGTGGCCCCCGCTTGCCACAACCAGAGAAAGCCCTCGCACAGAAACGAAGACCCAACACAGCCATAAATAAAATAAATAAAATTAAAAAAAAAATCAGATCCAAGTGCCAAATACATACAGATACTTACATACAGAATAGGCCTTAATGAGAAGGACAAAACCTTAAAATAGATCCCAAATAAAGCCTGAAGAGCTTCAAATGCAAAGAGGGCTTGAGTTCAGATCCAGGAGAAATATGTACCTTCAAACTTCAGGTTTGGCAAGAAAAGCAGTGAGCTCAAGGGCTCAATTGTGGGTATCACACCTATTGGCTCACCAGCCCCAGAGCCTTTGGGGTTCTGCTCTGGTCTCCAAATGGGCCACCAGAATGTTAACCTAAAACAGATGGACTGCCAAATATTTCTCTAGAAAATATGGGTTTATTTGAGATCAGCAGAGAATTGCATTTCAGGGTCTGCAACCACGGCAAGTAGTGTGAGATGTCCTGTACAACAAGGGATGGAGAAAAACTTTTATAGAGAGAAAATGGAAGTTTGAAAGGCTATAGTAAACAGAGAGTCCATGGCTTTTCATTGGCCTAGTCCTCGCCAGGAAAGAAGAAGAGTCTTTCTTCCTTGTTGTTGGGCTCTGCTATGGTCGCAGGGCATGAGAGCTCCCTGTTCTTGTCTCCTGACTCTATTTAATTGAAGTTTCTGTTTGTTAATTTATTTTAACATGAATAAGATTAAATTATACAGGTACAATGTGAGTTTGTGTTTCTAAATTCAAAAATCAGTTGCCTATAGACACCATATCTGTAGCTTTAAAGAGCTGGTTTGATGATATTCCTATTCATGTCTAATCAGATTGTGTTTTAAATTGCCATGGAATGAGTTCCTGGGTGAGACTTCCCTAAATTAGCCCTACAAAAGCGGGTGACATTCCTAAGAGAGTAAAAGACTTTCATTATAGGAGCTCTAAAAAGAAATAGTTTTATTACAAAGATTTTTGTTTTTATTGATTATTCTGGGACAATGTACCAGAGAAGTTAGTTCAAAACATAATAACATTTGTGTCAGGTCCATTCATAAGGAGAAATATGACAATGAGGAACTTCACCCTGAAATATATTATTGCTAGCATCCTGTTTATATCTAATGCTGCACAGAAACAGAATTATTTCCCACTGTCCAAATATTCTCCTCACACTGATTAACTGGAAGGAAAGTTTATCATCTTGGTCTATATCAAAATGTATGTACATTGTGGAAGCCATACAGTACTTTGACTCCAAAGATTTTGAGGGCAACAAGGAAGATTAGCATGGAAAACTGTGTATAATTCACCTTATACTGTTTGCTGGCAAACCCTCAAGCCATTACTTCAGTTGCTGGAAAGAGCCTCTCTCCCAACTATGCTCATCTTCCTCCACCCCCCACCTTTAACCTGCTCTTATTTCTTATTATCTTTGTGTGTTCCTTTGTTAAAATTCTTTGGGTTCCATTTTCCTTATCCCTTAAATATAGATCCTACTGGACTAAGGAACTGAGGTCAGGAAATAAAAGGTCATCTACCAAATACTAGTAATTATAGTAATTTCCCTAGCATATAATGAAAAAACGGACTCCAGGGTAATTAATGTTGGGGTTTAATTACCACAAATATACTATAAGTGATTAATATGCCAATAAAGCTACTGAAATTGGGCCTCATTAGCAGAGCCATATTGATATTTCATTGTATTGTATAAATATCAGACCAAATATTAGAAGGCAGTTAATAATTCTAAGGAAGGTAATCTCAATGTAAGAAATCTGCAATCATGACAAATAGAAATAGCAAAAGGAAAGAAGGGTGTTTAGACTTAGGAAGAAAATATGTAAGGAAAAGTGGATAGCTACTTACATAAACTTATAGGGTTATTGAATTAGTAAGAAATAGATTCTCTTTCGGAACATAGAATCAAGAAACAACAAAGGATATCTTGTAGATATGTATTTTGTTTAATTAAAAAGAGCTTTCTAACAGCTTGACTTATCTAGCAATGAACTCCTTTAAAATGTCATGAGTTTATGAGAGTTAGACTTCCAATAATGCCAAGTTAGCCTGTATTGGAATAACTCTCCCATAGATAACAATAGTAAACTCTGGAAAAAAATATATAAACAACTATTTGAAGACACTGAAGAGCAGTAAAAGGCAGACAGAAACTCTAGGGATTTGACCAGTTAAAAAATGAATTATAGGGCTTCCTTGGTGGCGCAGTGGTTGAGAGTCTGCCTGCCAATGCAGTGAGACACGGGTTCGAGCCCTGGTCTGGGAAGATCCCACGTGCTGCGGAGCAGCTGGGCCCGTGAGCCACAATTACTGAGCCTGCGCGTCTGGAGCCTGAGCTCCGCAACAAGAGAGGCCGCGATGGTGAGAGGCCCGCGCACCGCGATGAAGAATGGCCCCAACTTGCCGCAACTGGAGAGGGCCCTCGCACAGAGGCGGAGACCCAACACAGCCATAAATAGATAAATAAATAAATTTAAAAAAAAAAATGAATTATAATAACTGAGTGAGATTCATGTTTACACAGCCTTTCCCCTGTGGGCATTCCCAATTCCTCAGGTGCAAGGCAGGTAGAACTCAAACAAAATGATCTGTCTTATTCACTTGTGATGTCAGTGAAGAGATTTCAGGCTGCCAGAGTGGCTGTATATTGAGGGTATCTCAGAAATTAGGGTAAGGAATATTAATACCTGCCTATAAAGAGCCCTTAAGTCCTTGACTGACCATTGAACTATACATGTGTTGGAGAAACTACAGTGATGTCAACAGAAAGTAGCAGTTGAAAGGACTGGACAGAGATTCCCATTGCTGTGCACTGCAAGGAAATAGAATTTGGAATCTGAGTACTGCCAAGGATAGAAGGGCTTGGTGAAACCAGGCATATGATAGACTGGCCTGAACAAAGTATAAACCAAAGTCTCCAGAAGTTAAAGATAATCAGCCTTCAACTGCATACCAGAAAATAATTAATTCTCTTTCAGAGGAAGAAGACAGAATTTAGAATCTCTATACTATACTATCTACAATGTTCTGTACACAAAAAAAGTAATAAACATCCTAAGAATCTATACTATACTATCCACAATGTCCTGTACACAAAAAAAGTAATAAACATCCTAAGAATCAGGAAATTGTGACTCATTGTTAAAAAAAAAAAAAAAGCAGTCTATAGAAACAGTTCCAAGGTGAAACAAATATTGGAATAGAGTAATGAAATATGTATTATAAATATGTTCAGTAATTTAAAGAAAATGATGGTCACAGTGAATAAACAGATGTGGAATCTCAACAGAGACATGGAAACTATGAAAAAGAACTAAGAAATAGTAGAACTGAAAAGTGTAATACCTTTAATGCACTTAACAGCAGATTGAAATAAGGCCAGTAAATTTTGAAGTGAGATCCATGGTAATTACTTAATTTAAAGAGAAAAATACAGTAAGTCCCCTACATAAGAACCTTCAAGTTGCAAACTTCCAAAGATGCGAACGTGAATTCATACGTCCAATCACGTAAATTAGTTCACATGTCTGGCATACATTGTCACGTGCGTGCATCCTCTACAAGTGGTTGTGCTTTTGTGTACTTCACTATACAGTACTGTATAGAGTACAGTAGTACATTATGTTTATTTCAAGCCCAGGATGTCCGGAAGCAAGCATAAAAGCAGTGGTGATGTAGCTGGTACTGCTAAGAAGCACCAAGCGATAGCAGTGGAAACAAAAGTGAAAATAATTGAGAGAGTGGAGCGAGGCAAAAAGATGGTAGACATCACTCATTCTTATAACATGAATTGTTCAACCATTGGCATGATTCTAAAGAACAAGGACAAGATCATGGAACATGTGAAGTCTGCTGTGTTGATGATATCCACAATAATATTGAAGAAGCGTGGAAAAGTGATGGAGGAGATGGAGAAACTTCTCAGTGTGTGGATGCAGGATCAGCATCAGCATCGAGTCCCTCTCGGCTTAATGCTGATTCAAGAGAAAGCTAAAAGCCTTTATGAAGACTTGAAGAAGAAACACGGTGAAGAATCAGAGGGCGCATCTTTTAATGCCAGCCATGGATGGTTTCATTGGTTCAAGGCTAGAGCCAACCTTCACAATGTAAAAGTAAGTGGTGAGGCAGCAAGTGCAGTTACAGTAGCTGCCCAGGAATTTCCTGAAACGCTTTGAGAAATTATTGATGAAGGTGTGTATTTATCCAAGCAGGTTTTTAATGTGGACGAGACAGGACTGTACTGGAAGAGGAGGCCAGACCGAAGTTAGATCAGTAAGGAGGAAAAGTTGATGCCAGGCTATACAGCAGCAAAGGACAGGCTAACTCTGTTGTTTGGTGGCAATGCTTCTGGTGATATGAAGCTGAAGCCTCTCTTAGTTTATCATTCAGAGAACCCAAAAGCCCTTAAAAACATAGCCATGGGCTCTCTTCCTGTTGTGTGGAAGAGTAACCCCAAAGCCTGGGTTATACAGGCCGTTTTCCAGGACGGGTTTTTCTACCACTTTATCCCAGAGGTAGAGAAATACTGCTTGGAGAAGGAGATCCCGTTCAACATTCTTTTGCTGCTCGACAATGCTCTGGGCCACCTCCCATTCATGGATGACTTTCATCCCAATGTCAAAGTAGTTCATCGCCACCGAATACTATGTCGCTCATCCAACCTATGGACCAGGGAGTTATAGCGACTTTCAAGAAATATTATTTATGTCACACTTTTTGTCAGGCAGTAAAGGTGAGTGACGAATCAGGAACAACATTGCAACAATTTTGGAAGGACTATAACATCTACAAGGCCATAAGGAACATTGACTTTGCTTGGTGTGAGGTTACAGCCATTACCATGAATGGGATTTGGAAGAACCTTTGCCCGCAGTTTGTTCATGATTTTCATGGATTTGAGAAGGTGGATGAGGAGTCCAAAGAGGTCTTCAGCAACTTAGTGACCCTCAGCAAGAAGATAGATCTGCAAGAGGACAATTTCATTGAACTCCGTGCTCTGCAACACAAGGAGCTTACTAATGAAGACCTGATGGAATTGGTGGCCCAGAGTAAGGATGAAGAGAGACAAGAGGAAGAAGAAGTAACTGAAGAACTGAAGAGATTCACGACCCAGGAAATGGCAAGAGGATTTTCTTTATTTGAGGAGGCGCTGTTAGTTTTCGAGGCACAGGACCTGAACGTAGAATGGTTCACGAAGGTTGCAGGAGCTGTTCAGAATGCAGTCTCTGTTATCTATATGAGAAAAAAAGAGCTACTACCCAGACATCACTGGATTGTTTTTTCAAGAGGGCAGATAGAATTGAATCCAGTAAGGAATCAGAACCCGTGTCATCTACATCAGGCGTGAGTGAAATTGCAGCTTGCCCTCCATCTCCTATTGCTGACGATCCTTCAGCTCTGTCATCTCCCACCTCCTCTCCCTCCTCCAGTCAGTTAACTCTTCTTGCCTGTTCACTCGATGCCAGCCCCTGGATGCCAGCTGCTGTACTGTACCACTGTACTTTTCAAGGTACTGTACTGTAAGATTAAAAATGTTTTCTTCATTTTTTGTGTTTGTTTTTTATGTATTATTTGTGTGAAAAGTATTATAAACCTATTACAGTACTATATAGTTGATTGTGTTAGTGGGTACCTAAGCTAACTTTGTTGGACTTACGAACACGCTCTCGGAATGGAACTCATTCGTATGTAGGGGACTTACTGTATTGGAAAAAAGTAAACAAGTCTTGCTGAGCTGTGAGGCAACATTAAATGGTCTAAGATACATTTAGTCGAATTTACAGAAGGAAAGAATAGAGAATGGCGTAGGGAGGTAATTTAAAGAAATAATGGTTGGAAATTTCCCAAATGGTGAAAATATCAACCTATCATCTATCTTTGATGCTCAAAGACTTCCAAGGAGGATAAATACAAAGAAAACCACACATCACAGCCTAACTGCAGAAAACCAAAGCTAAAAACTTTACCTTAAAGCCAAAAATCTGAATCCCGTCAGATAAAAATGTAACTCAAAACTGTTGGGGAAGAAAAGAAAAATCTGTCCACTCAGAATTCTATATCCAGTGAAGATATCATTTTAAAATGCATACAAAAAATACTTTCAGATTAAACAGTGCTGAGAGAATTTATCTCTAGCTGTTCTGCACTACAAGAAATGCTAAAGGAAATTCCCCAGCCTGAAGGGATGTGACAATAGATAAAACTCTTTAACTACAAGAAAAAATGGAGAGCAGATAACTGTGTATTTGTGGGTAAATATAAAAACGATTTTTTCATCTCCTAATAGCTGTAAAGACAACTGATTGCTTTAGCAAAACATAACATTTAATTATGTAGTCTATAATTTGTCTGCATGTAAAACATGATAGCAATGACATATAGGATTGAGGTACCAAAAAGTGCTTTGCAAACTTCCTAATTTCACGAGGAGAGGTACAATATTAACTCTAAGAAGATTGTGGTAATGTAGGAAAAACCAATAAAAAGAAAATAATACTAAGAGATGTAGCTAAGGAGCAATAGGGCAAATAAAGTAGGATTAGTACAAAAAACAGTAAATGTTTCATCCCCTGAAGGATTTGAGTTGGAACATCACCAGATCAGGAATTTCATAAAGACACAGGTTTGATCATTATTCTTCCCCTCAAAACTTGGGATTTGGGGCATATGAAATACTTTCAATCGTTTCTTTATCCCTCCCCAAAGCAATATGTTTCACAAGCCATGTTTTGCTCCTGAATTATTGGGGATCATTCATGTGATCATTTTGGATGTTTGCATTCATAAACTCAATCTCTGAATCACTCTCATGAATTTAAAACAAAGCTAATAAATAGTATCATATTTAGCTGTAGTTTCGGCACTACTTCGTTTTATGCTTTCAATACAACATTATTTCAGTATTTGGGTAATGTCCCATGCAATTACTACTGAGAAATGCAATATGAATTTTTAAAATCTATTTCACACACACAGTAGCAGATAGCATTCATAAGGGGAAAATGGAAAATTCCAGAACTCCACTCCCATACGCCTTCCCCTATCCAAACTTCTCCCATAGTGGGCCACTGCCAAGTACTCTTCAGAACTTAATCTAATTTACTTCTGTCCATTTCTGATTCTTTATAAGGTCAGAGATATCTAGATTCCCTCAGTTCCTGTCAGTGGGCTGTGTTCCTTCCCATGGACCACAGATCTAAACTTCATTAGTTTGAAACCAATACTTGTGCCTAACAACAGTAATTAACAAATGCCATTTTTCTCTCAGAAAACATAGGCGACCCAGCTCCCCCACTCCTCTTTTCTGGCACCCCTTCCTCCCTCCCTCCCTCCAACATCAAACTGGCCTCCTCCAATCCAGTGTAAAGGAAAACAAATGCCTGGGCCCCGCGCCTGTTTCCAGCCCGCATTGCATCGCCAAGGCCAATTCTCCAAGCCAAGGGTCTGGGGGGTGGGACAGACGCAAATTAACAGGGCTCTTACGAAAGGCTGGTTTCTTCTTTTCCTTTATGGGCTCTTTAATCTCTGCCACGAAGCCCTGCCTCACAGGCTCTAGAAAGTGCCTTTAGGATTAGAGGCAACCGTCGACTTGCTTTTATCTTTTTCTTCACCTCACATGTGAGCGGTGACAACTAGTTTTCCCTCTTTTCCTGTCTCCTGTGCATTTTTACTGGAAAGCGGGCTTCAGCGGCGGCCCGAGCCTCCAGGGGCAGCGGACCCTCGGCGGAGGAGCTCCCAGCGCGGGGGCGGGGCGGGGCGGGGAGACGGCGCCCCGGGGAGGGTCCCCGCCCGCGGGACCACGCCCCCGACCCCCGACCCCTCCCCCGCGGGGCTCTGTGTGGTCTTTCATTTCAAAATCCTCCTCTTCCTTCTCCATTTCCCCGCCCCGCCCCTTTCTCTGTCCTCCCTGGATAAACTCAGACCCCAGGCCTGGCGTCGCGGGTTCCAAGCGGACGGCGGGCCGGGAGGTGAGTGGGGCCGGGCGGGCGATGAGCCGGGTCGCGGGCGCCTCGAGGAGAGGCCCGAGGCCGGCGGACGCGGGGGCACGCGGTGTCCTGGGCTGGCTGCCCCCCGGCCCGCCGCGCCCCGCGCCGCATCCCCAGGTGGTTTCCGAAGTTTCGGGGCGCTCGGCGCATGTCTGCCAGGTGGACGCGTGGGCCTGGCTGGCAGCGAGCCGTCTCCGGCGCTGGGTGAGGGGTCGGGGCCCCCTGGATCTGAAGTCGGCGGTCGTGGCCCGGGGACGGAGGCTGTGTTGGGGAGAGCGTTCCGGCCGCGGAGAAGCGCGTCCCGGCCGCGGAGAAGCGCGTCCCAGAGAGCGGGCTGCGCTGCCCGGCCGCGCTGCGCCCCTTTCCCGCGTCTCCTGCCCCGGACGCGGCTCCGCTGGCGTCTCTGGCGGGCGCTCGCTCCGCGCAGCTTTGCGGACCCGGGCCTGGCCGACTCGCAGGTAAAAGGGTTTGCAGCCACTTCTTGACGTGCTTTGCTGGCAGAGAGACGGGGGTTACAGGAGAGAACCCAACTCTCGCTTTGGCATTCAGGCAGACTTGGGGGGCGGGTGGTAATTTATTTCGGCGTACAGTTGCTTTGTTTCTATAAAATAAAACGTTTATGTTTCAAGACTTAGAATTTTCTTTCATTTGTTTTCTGGTCTTAGGACCTACAATTTAGTTGAGTTTTTACTTTGTTGCGTATCTAGTGTGTTATCTACCCAAACTAGTACAGAGATGAAGATATTATGCACCAAGGCCGATTTCCCATCTACTTAAAAGGGTAAAGCTTTAATATTTTATATTGGGTGTTACTACGTTACGAGTAGGATACCCTTCATCTATCTCGCTATCACGGTAAATCTTGGAACGCTAGCATCACTTCCAGGAAATTTGGAAAAGCCAAGAATGCGCATTATCATACTTTATGACGTTGTTGAGTTGTATAGGCCAGTGAGGTAGGCAGGAGGACACGTTAACAGTTATCAATAGATGCTATATGTATCAACTGGAAAATAGAACAAAATAAACCATTCCGTTTGGCATGAAATAACTTGAAAAACGTATTTTAAAAAAGACAAAGCTCTAGGGACATAGATGAAAATATACTATATATGAGAATGATAAAAATGCAATGAAATACATAGCATTCTTCTAGACAAAGGTATCATTTCTCTAAAAGAACATATAAATTAAACAGAATCCTAACGGAATTTTGTTTGTTTGTTTTTAAAGCAACTGTTTAGCTCAAGTGGAAAAACAACTACTTGCCAGGAAGATTTCAATTCAAAGAAAAATGTACATATGTATATATATATATACGGGGATATTGCTATATAATAAAAGGTCTTATAAAGCTGTAGTGATTAAAAGGCCACTAGGGAATAGATCTACTACCAGACAAATCAAAGAAACTGAAGAGACATTTAAGAATAAAAGGAAAGCTGACATTTGATAAGCATACATTTAAAATAGGGAATGGAGAATAAATAACATTTAATCCATCATGTATGGACAATCAGGTGTTTATTTGGGAAACCTAATAATAAAACTTGAAATTTCCCTCACTCTTAACATACAAATGAAATCTAGATGATTTACTAATTTAAGTCGAAATATATGAAACCTAAAAAAGAAGAAAAGCTGAATGAATGTTTGTGAGTGTAGCATGTGGGAAAGCATTTTTGAGGTTGATAGAAAAACCTAAAGCCCATGTAGGGACGTGATTCTTAACATTTGCATGCAAGAAAAACAAAACAAAACAGATACAAATGGAAATTGTTAACAGAAAAAGAGGTAATTTTCTAATATGCCTAGAACTCTCATTAAGGGCTTTTAAGATCAACAATCCAATTTGAGAATAAAAAGTGTCAATTCAAAGTAAGAGAAACACAAATGATAAGGGGAATGAAGACTCTCAGCCACATTAATTATCAGAAAAATGTAATTAAAGTAAGACCATTTTTGCCTGTTTTACTGATTTTGAAAATGTGATAATGCTCAGTTTTGTTGATAGTGTGGTGAGAGAAATATACTATTAACAAACTCTTAGTGGAAATGTATTGGTAAAACTTTTTTATGGTGATAACTTAAAAATTTTAATATTCATTCACTTATTGGAATTCATCGTGCTCCTAAGTGTGCAGATAAAAATCTGTGTCAAAGATGGTCACAGTAGGATTGTTTGTAATAGAAAACTTGGGAATAGTTTTGTAACCATTGATTGGAATTTGGTTACATAATTAATTGTACATCTGCAGTGGAATAATAATAGTTTAAAACATTTGATAGTTCTAAATGTTCTAAAGTGGAAATATGTCCAAAGTATATTATAAATTGAAACGAAAACAAACAGAAACGAAAAACAAGTTGAACCACAGTATGTATAAATGTTTATGTATGTGGGTGTGTATGTATACATATATTTATATGTATATATGTGTATTTGCTTTATTGTGGTCTGGAACTGAACATGCAATAGCTCTGAGGTATGCATATATTATTATGTATATTCATGTTTTGTTCTATAAATATATACATGTTTGTAAATAAAAAGTGATGTTTTTTATAATAGGAAAAATAAAATAATAAATAGTAAAGATCTTGAGATTGTAATTAGTAATTTAGGTATATAATTCCTTTCTGGATATATTAGTTATCATTCAGTGTAGAAGAAATATATTTTCTTTCACAGAGCTTTTCATATTGTTCACTTCATTTACTTTCTCTTTGAATGTTCTCTTTCAGGTTCTTTCTTTGAAAATCCCTTCCTTTATCTACTTCCTTAGTATTGATTGCTATGATGTTTCTTATAGGCAAACAATTGAAAAGTTATGCTTGAGGGATTTCACAGCCTGTTAACTTTTTTAAAAACAGAAAATACAGTAGTTTTTATACTCTTTATATATTTCAGTAACATTGTCCTAAAATCACTTTTATAGTACTCATTCTTCAGGATGAGAGAGATGCTGTCCTTCAAAAAGTTTGTAAGAGTATATTTCTCTCATCACATTATCAACAATACTGAGTATTATCACATTTTCAAAATCAGTAAAACAGGCAAAAATTAGACTACAAGAAAAATTTTAAAAAATGTGTGGCAAAAATGTAAACATTCATGACAAATTTGAGAAAAAATTCTTAACATAAAATAAAGTTGTAATACTATTCATATAAACAACATGAAAAGAAATTTTTTTTTTATACAGCAGGTTCTTATTAGTCATCCATTTTATACACATCAGTGTATACATGTCAATCCCAATCTCCCAATTTATCACACCACCATCCCCCTCCCCCACGCCACTTTCCCCCCTTGGTGTCCATACGTTTGTTCTCTACATCTGTGTCTCAACTTCTGCCCTGCAAACCGGTTCATCTGTACCATTTTTCTAGGTTCCACATATATGCGTTAATATACGATTTTGTTTTTCTCTTTCTGACTTACTTCACTCTGTATGACAGTCTCTAGATCCAGCCACGTCTCTACAAATGACCCAGTTTTGTTCCTTTTTATGGCTGAGTAATATTCCATTGTATATATGTACCACATCTTCTTTATCCATTCGCTGTCGATGGGCATTTAGGTTGCTTCCATGACCTGGCTATTGTAAATAGTGCTGAAGTGAACATTGGGGTGCATGTGTCTTTTTGAATTACGGTTTTCTCTGTGTATATGCCCAGTAGTGGGATTGCTGGATCATATTGTAATTCTATTTTTAGTTTTTTAAGGAACCTCCATACTGTTCTCCATAGTGGCTGTGTCAATTTACATTCCCACCAACAGTGCAAGAGGGTTCCCTTTTCTCCACACCCTCTCCAGCATTTGTTGTTTGTAGATTTTCTGATGATGCCCATTCTAACTGGTGTGAGGTGATACCTCATTGTAGTTTTGATTTGCATTTCTCTAATAATTAGTGATGTTGAGCAGCTTGAAAAGAAACTTTTAAAAAAACCTAGCAAACAGAAAAATGGGCACATGACAAACAGGCAGTTCACAGAAATGGAGCTGAAAATGACTTTTAAGCAAAGACTAAAAACTGCTCAAGATATGGAAAATAAAACTGAAATGTTTTCACCTTTCAGATTGACAATGACAAAATTTTGATAAAACATAGTGTTAGGAATGTAACACATTTTTGTCTGGTATGTGAGTTGATTCAGATTCTTGGCAAAGAGTTTGACACTATATGTCAAAATAAAAATGTTCAAAACGTTTATCCAGCAATTCTGCTTCTGGGGATTCAATACACTGGTACACAAAATACGTAAATTTATTTCAGCATTGTTTGTAATGGCATACATTTGGGAACAATTTAAATTTTCATCAAGCAGCCAGTTGAACTGTGGTGCAGCCTTTAAAAATAATAAGGTTATCTGAACTGAAGTGTAATCAACATCAAAGAATTTTAATAAATGAAAAAACAAGATACAAAGCAGTATATAGGAAACTGCCGTTTGTATTAAAAGGCATACATATTAGTTTGTGTTTGCTTCGAAAACCTCTTGGAGGACACAAAAAATCTAGTATCTGTGGCTGCCTTTTGAGAAGGGAAATGGGGGTCTAGGTAGGAAGGATCCTTTTTGTGATATAAATATATGTACTTTTGCAGATAACACATTTTAAAATGGCTGTTTTTATACATGTAAGGTTTATCAAAATGATTTAATTGTAGGTCGCCTGACATCCTGTTTTGTTACAGTCTTTAATGCTAGAAGACTAGCCAGAAAATGACACAATAAGGCATTATCTGGCAATCTTTTAGATATCATGATTGTCATGGTAGTGTTTCCTAAAATGTATTATATAGACATCATGATTATATTATTCTTCTGGAATTTTTTGTACTCCAGGTAACAAAAACATGCCTCCTCTGAAAGCTAAAATGGAGAGACCTGATTTTCTCTTTAAAAAAATTAAGCTAATACGTTTAATAAAAGTTATCTATCAACTGTGACTATCAGTTTGCTCCCATTTAATCTAATTCTTTTGTTTTTAAATAAAGCTGAATAACCAACCTCCTGCTAAAAAGAAGGAAATGTCCTACCATAGACCTTTTGTTTGGAAGGAACCATGGTGTGACTAAAACAAGAAAAATGTTTGTATAAATTATAAAAACAGAATATAAATTGATTAGATTTTGCCAACATTTTCATTTGTTCATAGTGAAAATTAGTCACCGTTTCTCTCAAGTTTCTTGTAGGATTAATTTCATGCAAATATATAGTTAAATATATATTCCATGTATTGTTCTAATGAAAGATTCCATGTGTCTCTGGGTTACTTCTACTACATGTTTTATTCCAAAGTAACAGAGCTAAATTTATCTTGTTAGTGCAGGCCTCTGTAATTGCTTTTTGAGTAGGATAGTTTCTTAATTCCAGCCCATGTAACAGCAATGTATTAAGTTCCCAAGGTGTGGAACAGGAATGACAGAATCCTTCACAATCATCAGACTTTAATCCATTCATACTGAGCCCACTCAACTATCTAGTTCCCTGGTGACTCGGAAACCCATAAAACTAACACAGTACACCACAGGAGCCAAGATTTTGGCTTCAAGTCTGTAAAGAGAATTGTGCTTGGAAGGGTGTGTAAAGTTTTCATCTATTATGAACCTCAGGTCTTTTTAGTTAAATTCACTATAAGAGTCTAGATTGTCAGTTCTATTTCTATTATTTTTTTCATTTCAGATTATAAAATCTATTATATATTTCTTATAGAAAATTTGAAAAGGAAATATTATTTATACTTTAGCATATTCTCTAGATTTTAAATACTTTTAAAAACAAAACTTTCCATATTATAATTGTGCAGATTATTGTAAGCATTTTAATTATTTTTACAAAATTATTGTGACCATATTTTTAAAGGAATATGATTTTCTAACATTTCACTATAATGTGTTTTCTTAACTACTGTGCTAGATATTTATGTAGTTTACAGTTACTACTGTTTCATTCTGTACTCCTACGAGAATGAGAATGTATCACTTAAAACAAAAATCTTACAAGTTTTGGATTTCTCTTGAACTTTAGAGGAAGTTTACCTTGGTTTACAAATGAGGTTTGAGGAAAAAACTTAGGTAGGTATTATATTAGTAAATTGAAGGTTTAATTGAATTTATTAAGATAAGTTTCTTTTAAAAGTCAGAAGGAGAAAAACAAATACCGTATGCTAACGCGTTTATATGGAATCTATAAAAAATGGTACCAATGGACCTAGTGGCAGGGCAGGAATAAAGACGCAGATGCAGAGAACAGACTTGAGGACACAGCAGGGGAGGGGAAGCTGGGACGAAGTGAGAGAGTAGCACTGACGTATATACGCTACCAAATATAAAATAGATAGCTAGTGGGAAGCAGCTGCATAGCACAGGGAGATCAGCTCGGTGCTTTGTGACCACCTAGAGGGGTGGGATAGGGAGGGTGGGAGGGAGGGAGACGCAAGAGGGAAGAGATATGGGAACATATGTATATGTATAGCTGATTCACTTTGTTATACAGCAGAAACTAGCACACCATTGTAAAGCAATTATACTCCAATAAAGATGCAAAAAAAAAAAGATGTGATTCTTTTAGAAGATGGCTTTTTTTTGAGTGAGGAATGGATGTTATCCGAAGTTGGGCGTGTGTTGGGGGGTGAGGGGTATGTCAGCATTGCTTGGAAAATGGTTTCGAACCTCATACACTTTGTGAAGGAAGTTCTCTAGCCTAGTGGTTCTCAGAGTGCACTAGCAGCGTGAGCCTCACCTGGTCTGCTGTGCGCTAAGTCCTATTTGGAGTAGCTCTAGATTTCTTTTATACAGCTACCCGCCGCCTCCTTGAGAATCGCCATATTTGCTTGCTGAGCTGTAGGATCTTTGTGCAGGAAGGAACTTTGGAAATCAATTTGTTCAAACTTTTATACAGGTATACTTAACCTATACGTGTCTGGGTGTGTTCTGTGTGTGACTGAAGCTCTCTGTGAAACATATGCGTAGTTTTTCTTCAGTGTCAACGTGATGAAAATTTCACAATTTTTACACTCATGAGAACAAACTGAACCATATTATTTAGTAATATATGTAGCAAATTGACTTTCTTAAATATTCTTGGTAAGAGTGGAGTGTTGAAGACATAGCTACACTCATTTTGGAGGTGGTAACCTCAAATGATGAGCTAATAATTTGGAAAATCCCTGTAGGAACGTTGCATATCCTATTAATCATCCTTTTGCAAATTTCTGCTATGCTAAGTACCCTTGAATAGTACTGTAACAGAAAATTTTTAAAAGACACTTGATTTAATGTCATAATCTAAAAAATATTTATTTATTAAAAAAAATCTTTAGCAACTTGATCCAATTTAAAAATCTATATGAAATACCCCCTTTAGATTTGGCTACAGAAGGTGTTAATTTTTATTTTAAATTTATTGTCTCAGTTGTTTTTGAATTGTTTTAATATTGGACATTTATGTACTTATAAAAGTTTTCAAAGAAGTTTTCTCAATAGAAAAGAAGTAAAACATCTGAAAATTTGATCATGTTCCTGATTTTTGGAATCATTTTCTTAGTTCTTTATAATAGGTACATAAATATATGTTTCGGTACTTGAATAATTAAATATGCACAATAGAAAAAAATATTTAATTCCTTTACTTAAAAACTGTATTTTCTTCCCCAACATGAGGGAATGGAGAAAATGAGAAAATATTGGGGAATTCTGCAACTCTTTCTGAGCTGCAGGGATTCCCCCTTTCCCTCTGCTTAAGCCAGGACCAGAGGGCTTCTCCTGATCTCTCTGCATCTGGCACTTGCTACTGTGTGTCAGGCTGCCTTGAAATAGTATCATGCTAGAGATACCACAGAAAAATTAGGAAACTGATTCTGGTTTGATAGTGTTTCCCATTCTGGACTTCTTCTCCCATGCTCTTGCTACTGTTTAATTTTCAGGACCTTCAAATGCCCAATCATTTTTTCTACATTAGTTGCATTCAGTTGTGTAGATTTACTGAATCTGACTCAGAACTGGAACATGTGACCTCTTATGAATTTTTTTCCTCCTGGTTCATGGATAATTTCTCTCCCAATTGTACATATATTTCAAAAATCTTACAAAAGGGAAGTTGAAAGGGAGTTCAGTAGAAAAGCCTATTTTCATTTTAGAGGGTAGAGTACAGTAATAGTAGTGGGGAGAGCTGGAGAGGGCAGCAAGGTGCAGAAAGTAATTTTCAGTGGCATTTAGAATACTAACCTGGCCTCTGATGATGGTGTTTTGAACTACTCTTTCCCCAGTTTATAGAACTGTGACCTTGAACAGATTATTTAAACTCTGTGGGCTTCTGTTTCCTTACCTGTGTAATGAAAATTGTAATATCCACCTCAATCAACATATACAAAGTTCCTGGAACCTCATAGATAATTAATAATTGATATCTAAAACTGAAATCCAATGACACTGAGTGTTTTATGTATATCAGTTCATTTGAAGAATTCATTCATTAATCAGTAGGTAACTCCTCAGCTCTTTATAGCTAACTGCTCCTTTAAAAAATACTTTAAATCTTTTCTAAAAAAATATTTAAAATTTTTACTTAAAAAATCCCATTTTCGGGACTTCCCTGGTGGCGCAGTGGTTAAGAATCTGCCTGCCAGTGCAGGGGACACGGGTTCGAGCCCTGGTCTGGGAAGATCCCACATGCCGCAGAGCAACTAAGCCCGTGCACCACAACTACTGAGCCTGTGCTCTAGACCCTATGAGCCACAGCTACTGAGACTGTGTGCCACTACTTCTGAAGCCCGTGCGCCACAACTACTGAAGCCCGTGAGCCTAGAGCCCGTGCTCCACAACAAGAGAAGCCACCACAATGAGAAGCCCATGCACCATAACGAAGAGCAGCCCCCACTCGCCGCAACTAGAGAAAGACTGTGCGCAGCAACAAAGACCCAACACAGCCAAAAATAAATTAAAAAATAAATTTATTTTTAAAAAAATCTTCTATTTGGCCTCATCCAAGGTAGTTTTAAATTGAAGTGTAACAACAGTTATCTGCTTGAGAAGTTAGAAATATGACTGGTTTACCTATGCTTTCCAGCCCTGTGGTTTAGTATTATGTATTATATAATTATATGTATAAATAAAAGTATATAATATGTAAATGCTATTATATGTCATATATGTGTGTGATATTTACATATTTAGTAAATAATTTTTAACAGTAATCTCTACATATGAGGTTGTAGAGATAGTATGTGGTCAAGAGAATTACATCTGCAATTTATATTACGAGCACAATAATGTAATACTATAGACAATGCAAAAGTGACAAAAATATACAAATTCAGGGCAACTATCTCCATGTGAATCAACTAACAGTCAAAAAGCTTTTAAATAAAGGAAATTTACACAGAGAAACTGATGTGTAAAGTGCATAAATCCTGTAGTCCATCATGATCCAGAATCTGTAGGGAATTGTATTCAGAGAAAACAAAAATGTACCCAGAGATGTGGAAGAATAATTCAAGCTTTTAGTGTAGATTTTCTTAAAGGGTGTAGCATAGGATTTTACACAGCAAAAAGCTTCATTTAAAAAATATTTTTCGGATACCTACCATGTGCAGGCACTGTTCTACATACTAGGAGTACAGGACTAAAAAAATAAAAATCTTTCTTTCGGAAATTTACCTTCTAGTTGGGGGTTCCATAAAACTTAATCCTTGTTAAGGGTCTTACTTCAAGACCGTTTACTTTTTATTGTACCTGCTGCTAATTCTCTCTCTCTTCCTACTCTTGAAGTTTCTTTATGAAGAGGCTCACTCTCCGCTGCCCTCCTTCCTCTTCTCCACTCTCTCTCCACCGTATGGCACCCCCTCCAAGCCAGAAAGGGGTTTTCTTTTTGCCCCAGTGGCTTTGTTGGGCCATAATAGGATGGCAGAGACCCCAGCCCTCCCTTTCATAAACATGGTCTCCTTTTGGGCCAGTTTCTCAGGGACAAGGGTTGGGGAAACCCATGAAAAACATCTTCTTCCTGAGCTCTGTTTGTATCATAAGAAATCTTGCTGCAGAATTTTTTGTGAAATGAATTTTTCACCTACCTCATTATGCTTGCTGAAATACATAAACTGATTCAGTTTAAAATTTACAGCTAACGTTTTTATTATCCACGGTAATGTCACATATGAATTAGTCTATAATCCACAAAACTTTTGTTGAGCCACAGTAGAGAGATTAATATAAATGTATCACCATTACTGTAAAACCATTTCAAAAACCAGACCCACCCAATTATAAAATGAATTTCATATTCAAAGAGTAGCATATTTGAACTAGTTGTTTTTGCTTTTTGATTTTACCAAGTCTATCACCAAAATTGCTGTGCCTTACAAAGACAAAAAGTAGCTCATTAAATTGTACATACAGTTGACCCTTGAACAACACAGGTTTGAACAGCGGATCCACTTATAATCAGATTTTTTTTACTAAATAGGAACTGTAGTACCACATGATCTGAAGTTAGTTGAATCCGCGGATGTGAACCAGGGATGAGAGGACCAACTGAAAAGTTATAGATGGATCTTAGACTGCTGAGGGTCAGCACCCTTAACCCCCATTGTTCAGGGTCAACTGTATTTTTCTATTTTCAACTCTCCCCTACCTCAAAGGCAAATATTGAAGAGTTCTGGTTTGGCCAAAAGGTCGGCAGCTGCACTGGGTAAAAGGAAGGCAGGGAAACTGGATCACCAGTCAGTGCTGCCAGAACTTCTTGCTAACGGTACAGCCTTGGAGAAGAGCCTTTTAATAACTTCCCTGTGCCTCAGTTTCCACCTCTATTATAGTATCTCTTCTATAAAGCTTTCTATGAAGTTAATATTTGTAAACTGCCTATGAAGATGTTTTAAAGTATTTTTGTTGAATACAAGTTAAAGATAGAAAGGGATCATCAATAATGGGAGATCTGACTTGATATATTGGCCACGAAAGTAATAATCAGTTTTTGGACATCCAGTCTTTTTCATCCATCAATATAAAGCTAAGAAATGTAAAAAGAAAAGTGAGCAAAAGAACACGTCATACCTCTAGTGAATTTACTGCAAAAATCTAGTTAAACCCTAAACGCATAAGGTTTGGGTGGGATGAGAGGCCATATTTCTGGATACCCCTGTCAAATCTGATTTGAACTAGTTTGTTCTTCAGCAGTGATTTCAAGGAGCCTACCCCTAAACGTGTGTTAATTTAGAATTTCTCTTTCAAAAAATTAGTTACCTAGCTATTGTAATATTCAATCCAGAATCCACAGGCAAGCTAAATTAGAAACACAATGTATCTGTTGCTTTTAAACCTCCAATTTGGGGGGCTGTTTCCCTAGGCAGCCATTAAATTTCCATTTGTCTTTATCTTGCTTCATTCGAAGAAATGAATAGAAGTTTTATATGTTTGAATTAGCAATAGGTATTTAAAGGTCACTTATAAAAGGAAGAATCAACAATCCTTTTGAATATAAGTAAAAGTTCCTGAGTACCTACTATTCTGTAATACTTTTGCGTTAGTGATTCTTTAAAATCAATTAAGCCATCGTATCAGTTAAACTTTCTCTTTCAAAAAGCACATTATTATTCTTAATATTTAAGGAATTAAGAATTATATTTAATGGCATGGTAATACAAAAGGAAATTTTCCTTAGCATATGGGAAAAGTTTAAAGGAAGATAATATTTAATATTGAGATGGTCACTTAGATATGATTTAGGTTTAAACTGAAGAAGTCTTGCTATAAAGAAAATAGCAAAATGTTCCCTAAATTATAAGAAGCATCCGCCTATAGAAGATGAATCCTTCTTAAATTGTTTTATCATAAGAGAATGGCAGAGGTATGTGCAAATATTTATGTAAATGGAAATTATATAGCATTGTTCATAATACCAAAAATGGGTAAACAGTAAAAATGGAATAGTTTGAATAAGTTAGGGTATAGTCATTGGTACCTTACATTTAAACAAATATATTTATTAGTTTCACAGTATATTTGAAATAAGTGGCAAAGAGATGATATCTTTAAATTTTCTGCTCATTTTAAAGTCTATTACTAAATAAATCCATTCACCTTAAAAATATAAGCAGACACTTAAGCTATGCTTTACTCATTTGTCTTTCATTTAGCTACAAATACGGAAAGCCCTCCAGCAGTGTCTCCATTTTCTTTTTCCTAGTTTTTCCAATTTGAAACTCCTTACAGACAATGCTCATAAAATCATATCTGCTAGAATTGTTACCGACCCAAGTCCTTGGACTCTTTAATCAGTAGAAATTGATAAGAGGCCAGACAAGAAGTTCAGGCAAGGCTTTACTGGGGCTCGTGCTGCAGCAGGAGGGAGCAAGAACAAGAAGCAGGTAGCCTTGCTCAATCCCTGAGGCAGGGGGTGAGCTGGTTCCTTAAATGGGGTGAGGGTAGGGACAGATCAGTTGGGCAGGAGGCATAGCTTAGGTGGTCTTCCCACCCCCTTGGTGGTGCTGTGTGCAGGGACCATGCACAGCACTCTGCTTTTACTCTCGGCACCTCAGAAATAGCAGTTGGTTTGTGGCCTTTTTGTATCTTATTGCTCATAATTGCCCCACTGTGCATGTGTGTAGTTATTTTCAGTCCCTTATAGTTTCTTTGTATTATGTTGCTCGAGGAGACGAGGGTCCCAGTTCCCAGCCCATCTCTTGGTGTCAGCTTGGAACCCAGCATAAAGTCCTACACATAGATGCTCAGTAATACATGTTAAATGACTGGCAGCATTTTTTCTAATACTACATTTGAATACCCAAATAGGGGACTGTGGTAGATGCACTGGGGCTTTGCAAGAACTAGCTGTGTTTCCTGCCCCTGCTCAGGAGCTGAAGGAATTATATGGACAGGGACCTCTTGCTTTCTTTTCTCTCCTCACAGCTGAAGGCACTGGAAACAGGCAGAGCCCAAGGTTTGAGATTTCATATGCAGGTTTCCAAGCATTGTGCCTAAAGAACGGCAAGATTCTCATGTGCCCCGAGTCTCTCTTGCCAAGAGACCAGGACAGATTCTAGTAAATACTCAACTGCAAAGAGCTGATCGTCATTTTCAGTTTTGTGATCGAATATCCATGGTATGGTTCAAGGACTTGCGGTTTTATTGAACTTTGCTAGTGTGTCACTATTTACAAAGGTGAAATTGAAGCATGAGCATATAACACAGCTGCAATGTTTGTTGCAGCAAGTGGTATCCAGGTAAATGCTCTCTTGCTGTGGGATGCCATTTAAGATACCAGGGCTGCCTTGCACAGCCGCAAACCACAGCTTCCCCAGCCTCATGCTATCTCACCCATGTCTCCTTTCCCTCTTAATTACACTTCAGTTGGCTTAGATTCCCCTGTATGTAGCCTAAGCCTTGAAAATGCGAAGGCCTCTGCAACTGAGTTCTCTAGACCATGTGATGCTAACCTATTACGGAGACACAGCTCAGTTTTCTATCTGATTTCCTTTTGATAGAAAGCCAAAGTCAGTCTTTCTTCAACGTATGGCACTTTCTGGTCTTGCTGAGTGAATGAGAAATCTGAAACAATCCACTGAATGTTAAGGGAAGATTAAGTTAGAACATTCTCGATTGTACCAACTGGACATTATCCTGCCTTATGTAACATCTGCTGATAAAAGTATATTGTAAAATTTTTAAGAACGGGGAGAGAATTTAGAGTGGTGAAAAAAAAAGAAACTAGTGGCTCAAAGGAGGGAGGACTAAACAAATTCCATGAGAACCTGCAGCTTGTTAGGCAATGTGTAGGTGTATTTTACTTTAAATTCATTGATATTAGTTACTTTAAAAAATTCTTAAAGATTTAAAATTTTTTCAAAATTGGTTTATTTTTTCAAGGTGTTTTTCAATCGCTTGAATCGCATTTGAATGCTAATTTCTGCCTGGCATGGTTGAGAACTGTTATTTTTCTTTACACTATATCAGTCCAAACATGCCTGATCAAAAGGATCACCTGGGACTGTGTTAAAAGTAAAGATTTCCAGGCCTGGACCCCAGAGGTATTATTTCACTTTTGGGGTCCAGAATTATGTATTTGTTTTCTTCAAGTTTTTTTTTTTTTGTAATAAAAATATTCAAATCTCTGTCTTCACTTAGCTTCAGCAGTTGTTAACATTTGCCACTTTTGCACTATGCTGTACCATTTGCCACTCTAGATAGTTGGATGGATATATGGATGGATGGATGAATAGATGGATGGATAGATGGATAATTTGGCCCGTTTTTACTAAGGCACTCAAGAATCTGTTCTAATTACTTTCCATCACAGTTATTTGACAGTTTGCAATCCCCAGGCTTGATGTAGAAAGGAACAACAGATGTTTAGTTAGAAAGTTACACTAAACATATAACTGTCAGATGGTTCTTTTTTATTGTGAAACAATGTCACACATATAAATATGCTCTTTAGAAACTAGTAACAACCCATTGCCCCTGTTTCGCCACCCTATTAGAACTAGAACATTAACAGGAACTTCAAGCCCCTTGAGGGCCAGAGCTAAACACTTTACCCACATCACTTCTTTTCCACAGGTAACCGTTTTCCTAAATTTTGTGTTATTAATTCCCTAATTTTATTCTTTAAAGTTTTCCCCATACATGTATCAGAAAAAAAAGTGTTTTGTCTCATTTCCTGCTTTTGAACATTCTTAAATGGACTCATAGGTGTTCTCCTATGACTGCTTTTTTTTGGTACAGTGTTGTGATTTCGAGATTCATCTCTGTTGATGGGTATGGCTGTACTTTGTTTTCACTACAGTATACTATTATATCATATAAATATACCAGAATATATTTATCCAGTGTACCATTGATGGGCACTGGAAATGTTTTTAGTTTCTTTTAGTATGAACAGTGTGTCAAGAACATTCTCGTATATAACCTGTGTGTACACATGCAGTCACTTGAGGGTACATTCCTAGGAATGTCCAGAATTTAAGGTTCTAGAAAGGTAGGGGCATTTTCCTAAACACCAGATATTACCATCATTAAAGGAATAGGACCAGTTCCTGGAACTCTTGGTTGGCCTGCAGTTGGGTCTGGATTTGTGGTGTGCTCCAGGGAACTGTTTTTACTTTTAAGACACGTAGGACGTTGTACAACTAACACCAGCTCCAGAGAGGGAGAGGAAATGGTCCAAGACTGACGCAGGCTTGGCAGGAGGCTAGAATCTACATACTGGCTTATGCCATGGTGACATTCGCTGGGTCAACTCAGTCTGTATTGACTACTCACTCATATAGTGTTCTAGTGCTTCTTTGGCATACCTACCCTGTATCGGTGATTTCTACCCTAGTGGAGCAACACAAGTGACCACATTCTGTACTCTGATAAGCAGGACGACTCATTGGAAAGAACATGGACTGGGAATTTAGAAGTACTTGAGTTTAGCAGCGTTGGCCATTTACGTATTAGATGTTTTCGTTTGTTTTTTTCACTATTACATTGTTTTGTTTATTTACTTTTTTTTCAGTTTGTTTATTTATTTATTTATTTTTGGCTGCGTTGGGTCTTTGTTGCTGTGCACGGGCTTTCTTTAGTTGCAGTGAGTGGGGGCTACTCTTCGTTGCGGTGCGCGGGCTTCTCATTGCGGTGGCTTCTTTTGTTGTGGAGCACGGGCTCTAGGAGAGCAGTCTCAGTAGTGTGGCACACGGGCCCAGTTGCCCCGCGGCATGTGGGATCTTCCCGGACCAGGGATCGAACCCGCGTCCCCCGCCCTGGCAGGCGGATTCTTAACCACTGCACCACCAGGGAAGTCCCTGTTTATTTATTTATTTATTTTGGTTTGTTTTTAATTTTTATTTTATATTGGAGTATAGGTGATTAACAATATGTTAGTTTCAGGTGTACAGCAGAGTGATTCAGTTATACATATACATGTGTCTATTCTTTTTCAAATTCTTTTCTCATTTAGGTTATTACAGAGTATTAAGCAGAGGTCCCTGTGCTATACAGTAGGTCCTTGTTGGCTGTCTATTTTAAATATAGCAGTGTGTACATGTCAGTCCCAAACTTGCAATCTATCCCTTCCCCCACCCTTCCCCCGCTGGTAGCCGTAAGCTTGTTCTCTATGTCTGTGAGTCTGTTTCTGTTTTGTAAATAAGTTCATTTGTATCTTTTTTTTTTCAGATTCCACATATAAGCAATATCATATGATATTTGTCTTTCTCTGTCTGACCTACTTCACTTAGTATGATAATCTCCAGGTCCATCCATGTTACTGCAAATGACATTATTTCATTTTTTGTAATAGTTGAATAATATTCCATTGTATATATGTACCACATCTTCTTTATTCATTCATCTGTCGATGGACATTTAGACTGCTTCCATGTCTTGGCTATTGTAAACAGTGCTGCAGTGAACATTGGGGTGCATGTATCCTTTCGAACCATGTTTTTCTCCAGATATATGCCCAGGAGTGGGATTGCTGGATCATATGGTAGTCATATGGTAGCTCTGTTTTTAGTTTTTTAAGGAACCTCCATACTGTTCTCCATAGTGGCTACACCAATTTACATTCCCACCAACAGTACAAGAGGGTTCCCTTTTCTCCACACCCTCTTAGCATTTATTGTTTGTAGACTTTTTGATGATGGCCATTCTGACTGGTGTGAGGTGATATCTCATTGTAGTTTTGATTTGCATTTCTCTAATAATTAGTGATGCTAAGCATCTTTTCGTGTGCCACTTGGCCATCTGTATGTCTTCTTTGGATAAATGTCTATTTAGATCTTTTGCCCATTTTTTGACTGGGTTGTTTGTTTTTTTGATATTGAGCTGCATGAGCTGTTTGTAAATTTTGGAGGTTAATCCCTCATTGGTCGTATCATTTGCAAATATTTTCTCCCATTCTGTGGATCGTCTTTTCATTTTGTTATGGTTTCTTTGCTGTGCAAATTGGAGATAATATATGAAAAGTGCTCTGCCTTTTCCTGACATTTGATAAGCAGTCAGTATATTATAGCTTTTGCTGATGTTTTCTCCTTGTTATTTGTCATTGCCCAGAACTCAGAAACCTGAAATACTGAAATTCCTTTCTCTAATAATCTTTTCCCCTTGATTGAATTAATGAAATCAATGAACTCTCTCCCCAACCTCCACCTCTTGTTTCAAATATCATCCCAACTTCTAGATTACTTCTCTAAGTTATTCTCATAATGTTCACATATACATGTTTTTTATTTAAATGTTTAACATGTCTTCTCTTGAACTCTTATTAAACATAATATGTCCCGATTTAAACTTTTGATTCCTGCCCTCCCCAGTCCCCAGCATTTTCCCACCATCTTCCTCTCTAGTTCAGCTAATGGCATCACCATCAGCTCGGGTACCCTGGCTTAAAAAATTAAGACTCATCCTCGACTCCTCTCTTTACTTAGTCCATCAGCAACTCCTGTGGGTTCTGCTTCCAAATCTTGTTAAGCATCTGACGGCATCTGACCCTCTCTCGTGTCACCTCCCCAGTCTAAGCCAGCATCAGCTCCCACTGGGATTACTGCTGCCATCCCTCCCCCACTGCTTCTACTCCCGCCCCCTCAAGACAAAGTTTAAATCAGATGTGATCACTCCACTGATTAAAGCCCCTCGAAGACTCTCCAGCTGCAATTACAACAGATTCCAAACATTTTGCCATGAGTTTCAGGTATGATCAGACCTCTGTCTCCATCTCTGACCTCAGTTCTCTTCTTTCCCTGTGTTCCAGTCACACCTGACCTCTTTCTCTCCCTTGCTCATTGCCTAAGTTCATTGCCATCTCAAGGCCTTTGCACTTACTTTCTTGTCTTTTGGGAACTCTCTTGCTACATTTTTAGTATAATGCTTTCTGTCATAGTTCAGATAGCTGAAAGGTCACCTCCTGAGAGGGGCTTTCCCTGACCCTCCTCGAGCTCCTCATCCATGTTTTTCTTAATCTTTAACCTTGTTTTCTTCATAACTGTACTATCTAAATTTAATCTTAAATATTTGTTGATATGTTTCGCTCCACTAGAATATAATCTCCAGCAGAGTGTCCATCTGGTTTACTGCTGTATTTTCAACACCTGTAATAGTCCCTGGTACATAATAGATGCTCAGGAAATATTTGTTGAATTAATGAAGGAATGAAAGAAAGGTAACTGGGGACTAAAAGAATCACAGGACTTGTTGCATGTGTCACTAAATAATAATAGTAACTATATGAATATATTTTTAAAGGTATAAAATGTGTTTTTTTCAGGATTAATTAGAATTCTTCAAATGTCAGGTAAGTTTTTGTGAATAAATTTTAATATGCTTTATTTTCAAATGTGAACTGTGTGATTCCTTTCCTTAAAAAATTGGAGTTTATTTCATTTTGAAGTCACTTGTTTAATATTTGAAGAATATATATATATATATATATATATATATATATATACACTCATTTGTTCATTTATATATATGAACATTCCTCTTTATCTTTGACAGAAAAGGATTAAAAGGGTTTTATACTGGCATATAGGTACTGCAAAAATCTCTAAAGTATGTGGGGGAAAGTTAGGTAAAGGAAAAATACAGGTAGGAGAGTAAATCTGCAAAGAGAGGTAATAGTAATAAAAAGCCTGTGGTGGCAGCTTGCCTTTACAGAAGAAGGCTCAAAAGTAGCCCTGCTTTTTCAAGCAATGTAGGAGATTATACAAGGAGAGAAACACCACATCTGTGGGATTTGTGTTTCTTATGAGATAAAAGTCAACCAGTTAAGAGATTCAGGACTACCTTATAGTGAGTAATTTCTCTAATTTCAACAAGAGGGCAAGCTATAACATAATGAAAAGCGACTTCAGTACCTCCCTTGCAGCAGTTACAATAATCTAGGTTGCTTTTAGGCAGAATATGGTAAAATTGTGACTCACTGGGGATGAAGACTGAACCACCTCCAGCTGAGTTGTGTGTAGCACTACTGCTGTTTAAAGTATTAATTAAGTATTCATTGTGTTATGTTTTAAATTTATTAAGTATTCATCATGTTATGTCTTAAATTTATTAAGTATTTATCGTGTTGTGCTTTGAATTTATTTAAACACAGCCATTTTCCAAAAAGGATTCGGGAATAAATCAGATTCACTCTATAAATGACTGTACTCTCCCTATTATATAATAGGAGAAAGAAGTTTTGCTACGTGCAAGGAGTTTACGTAGGTAGGAATGAGCATCAGGTCAGCTGAACACTAGCATGAAAGCTTGTTGCTTTGATCATAACAATATAATTGCTTAGTTTTATTTTTAAGTCCATATTCAGGCTAAAAATTCATCAAATATATTAATAGGTTGATGTCTAATATACATAATGAATTTTTTTTTATAAAAAATGAGTGTATATCATGTTGGTTATATTCATTGATGCATACCAAAATTTAAAAAATGAATGTCTTCTGTAATCATATTATCATTCCCACTGTAAATCAGGTCCCCTTTCTCTCCCCCCAAATATAGTCCCCACAGGCCCTGAACAACCTGCTGATGAAATGGAGAATCAAATAAAATCACCTGATCCAAGACCTGGTGCCCCTCCTGAGTACAATTCCCATTTTGTACCAGGTAGGTTAAATATTCAGAAAGAATCTTTCCCCTCTCTGGAAAACCATACTCATAGTTAAGATTGCTTTCAAAATTAACTAATTAATTAATGGAATGATTCAGTAAATACTGGATGCCTACAGCGTGCCGAGTAGTTTATTAGATGTTAATTAGAATTATATTCCTGTCTTAGGAAGGAAGTTGTGCAAACATTGATGGCATTCTCTTTGCTTGAATGTGAAGAGAACGTTGTCCTGTGAAGAGCACAGAGGGCAGCAACTGCCTCTACTGGGGATTTGAGGGAAGCACAAAATGAGGAAATCAAGTTTTACTGGCACGTGAGGAATTTCTCAATCGAAGGAAAGGGGGAAAGGGCCATACCTTGCAGAAAGAACAATATGTCCAAAAGCTCAGGGTCATGAAGGTCTGGTTGGGACAAATGGCAGGAGAAGTGCAGAAAAATGGAAGTGAATGGCTTTGAGTTCTGATTCAGGAGCTTGTAGTTCGGCAAATATTTTTATAAGTCTGAATACACAACTCATACTGTACTCAGGGACTCAGGAAAATAGATACTCCTAAGTATTTGGGCAATATGTAAATTCTTTAAAATTAAAAATACTCTTACTTGTTCACTTGGGCATGGCTAAAAAAACTAAACAAACACAGTATTTTTCTTGAATGAACATGCTTATGATAGATTTTCTTCTTTTTCCAGAGAACAGCAAAACATCCACAGCTAAGCCAAGCTGTTGAAATTTAACCTTAATCCTGACTTGAAGTGGAAGCTTTTAAAAAATCTTCTCTTGCTTTTCTACCAAATTCTAGCTACTGTTGTCTTTGCTGCTACTTTTTCTGCCTAGATCTCATATTCAAAGATGCCTATGGGTTTAATTGTATGCAAATTGCAGGTTGTTATTTTTAGAGACACGCAGACACACAGCATGGAGGGTGGGGTGGAGCCCTCTAGGTGCTGAATTTTGATCCTTTGCAAGATGACAGCAGTGGGGTCTTTTGAATTCTGCAGCTGTTAATTCAGGTCACCACCGACCGACCGTGTTGTGATGTTCCAGACTAAAAGGCAAACTGGAGATCTTTCTTTATACTGTTATTCTCATAAAGAGAAAAAAGTGACATACTATATGTTTATATAGCAAGGTCTGTTTTTAATACCAAATAGTTTATATCTCTATGCATTTATATCTCTGTGCCTTTATATTTCTAATAATACGGTTTGTGTTGGTATATGTTGAGACTTTGAGAATTTGTTAGGATCCTTGACCTTGTGCATTAGAGTGTTACGTTCTCAACAGTTGCGTGCCTCCCCTTCGCCCTCCCCTCTCCCTTTTTAAGCTGCTTCACAGGATTTGGAAGCTCCCTGATTCACTTTTACTTTCCTTTCAGTGGGTAGAAGAACGGTTGGTTGGTTGGTTGCTTGGTTGCTTGCTTACTTGGTTGGTTCTTTGTTTTTCAGTTATGCTGTTAAACTCCCTTACTGTTCATGTGACTGTTCTCTTTATGGTGTTTGACCAGTGATGCTGTGAGTTCGGGAAGATCTTCGCTGAACAGTCTTTTCCCCTATTGTTCATCCATTGTCAGCGTTTTATGTTGACCGTGTGAAGGACATTAAAGTCCTAAAACATCTAAAAAAAAACTCTTACTTTTGACTAAGGAAATAGTTTTAATCAGGATTATATTCAAATACATTTTAGTGATTTAGAAAATGATAAAGTATAGTGATATTTCTTTAAATATATATTTAAGTGTTTGTTCAGAGGCAGAAACCAGTGAGTTAGGCTGTGAAAGAGCAGAAGAAACCCCAGAATCCACAGGATGATGGCAAAGATGTTGTCTTGGCTCCAGACATATGATTCATGGAGCTCAGGTAGCCTTTGCCCCTGCAGTGTTTTCTGGAAACAGGGCTTCCTTTTCCCCTTTCCCTCATGTGTATGCATGTTGTGTGAATCTGATCCAGTATAACCCCTCATTATGGCTTAACCCCTGCTAAATACAAGTTTTTGACAACCCTACATTGTAATATCACTATATATACATTTCTCTATGTTCTACTTCAGTGGCTATCAGCATTATCTACATAATCTGTCTTAGATTCACCAATCACTCTATATCCAAGAACCTCCACTAGAACAGAAAGTCCACCGTTTCTAAGAAGTAAACATTGGTTATAAATCATGTTCTGCTCATCTGGGAAAGTGTCTCTTCCTTTCTGTATCAAAAAAATAGCACAACTAATGAATTTTCAGTTATGAAAATCAGCAACAAAAATTCACTGTGATCACCATCTAGTGGCTGAACTATATACTTATTTATACTGATGCAAATTGTGTGCCCTTGATTCACATTAAGGAACCTGAAATACTATACTTGAAATTTTAGCTTTAATGAATTTCTTTAAATTCAATTATATAATTCCATTTGCATTATATTACTGGATATTTGTTACCATTGAAAATAATTTTGGGCCAAATATGTTTAAAAGCATAGTTAATAAAGAAGCCTTTGTTATATGTAGTCTATTTAAAGAGGAAAATGACATATTTTTTGAAATAAAAAAGGATGATAATATTCAAAATAACTAAGAAAACACAAATCCCATAAAGCAGTACTTCTCACACTAGCATTGGTAGGAAAATTCTCCATAACAGAGTTCTTTATTTAAATAAGTGTGGGATACTATAGTTACACAAAGTTAAACATGTTTTGTTGTGTTTTCCTGCAGAAGTCAGAACCCTTAACGGCAATTTTGAAGCTTAAAAGAGAGTATAAAACATACACCATTTCCCACACGTAATTAGATTATGTTTTTTTCTTCACTTCTCTTAACATCTCTGAATAATACATACTTACAACAAAAATCATTTGATTACATACATTTGTGTACAATTTTTTTTAGAAGTATAGTCTCTAAACTGAATAGCACCATAATCTACATTATAATTTTCTTTCTAATTTATTGATCCTCAAATTTTGTTCCATGGTGTACTTTTATCTTAAAATCACATGGTTAATACCAGAAGAATTAATCATCAACTCATTGAAATGATATAACAATTAGTATTTTTGAGATAGTTTATGTGACTTTTTAGGTGCATTGTATGCCTTTTAATAATAGTTCTAAGAAAAAGAGGAGGGGGATATCCGATTTCCAATCCAATTTGGGCACTCTTATTAAACACAACTCTTAAAGGAATTAAATTCTATTCTTCACAACAAACTGAAACATGAAATTTCCTCCATTTTTTCTAAAGACATTAGCACTTTTTTTCTCACTTAGCTCTAATTTAACATTGTTTCTAGTTACCATCATTTTTCCGTTAGTCTCTCCTGACTCCTGGTCTCTGTCAAGAGCTGTGTCCCCTACCCTTAAAAACCGGTATTCCCCAGAGGTCCTTGGGCCACTCCCCTGTCCAGCCCTGCCCTGCCCTGTCCTCTCTCTCACCTCTTCCATTCACCTGTCCTTTTACACTCTCCTAAGTTATACTGGGAATACCCCATATGGTTTCATTTGCCTTTAACCACTTATGAATCCCTTAGCCCCTACCCACATCAGTCTCCTCTGCTCTAAACTTGCATTTCCACCTGCCTGTAGAGCACCTGCCCTGGGTGACCCAGGATCTCAAACTCAGTGATTCCTCAGTGCATCTTGGGCACCTTGCTCCCGAACACATGTCCTCTGTTCTTTCTCTACACTGGAGGCCTGCAGGGACCCACGTCAGAAACTTGAGAATCTTTCCTCATATCCAGTCTATTACCAACACAATATGTCTCTTAAAAGTCGATTATTATTTCTCCACTTTCTACTCTTTTCATCACAATTAAACTTCCTTAGCTCACATCTAGACTCCTGCAGGCACCTCCTTCCTAATCTAACCTTCTCATTCATAAAGCTTCTAAATGTAAAACTGGTCACTCCACTTCACATTTTTTTTTTCCACACACACACACTGTATTTTATTTTTACAAGAGATAAATAGACTGACACCAAGCATTGTACATGGATGACCACAACAAAAGCAACAATGATTGCAATTACCAAACATGAAACACACTCATACTATGTCATAATATTGACATTCAGTCCAGTAATCCTCCACTGTAACAGCTCCTTTACTTTGCAGTGAAAATTGATTTGTATATTCTTTGCCTCTGAGTCCTTATGGGATTTTTTTTTTTTTAATTCAGACAGAAAGTCACAAAAATTATACTCATCCTCATCAGTTCACTCAGTCCCATGTAATTAATTTTTTTTTTTTCATCTTGATCTTTTGTTAGCACTTTTATGAGTTCATCAGTTTTTCATTAGAGTTCTGAAAATGCTTATTCATTCAGTTCAGCAGTACAGTCAGTTACCAGAAACCTGTACTTGTCAGAGTCTTTTCCATGAATTCCTTGAAGATGAAACCCTTTTATAGGAACATATTTGCAAAATCATCAGAGTACACCCAGAACTGTCTGTAAATGACAAAAGACTTAAAAATGACCACGGTTAAAGATTTGATGAAAGTTCATAATAATGCAGTTGGCAAGAGAATTAGTTATTTCTGAGATATACATTTTAAAGTAATAACTAGGATTATTACTTATAACATTATACCAGAACATATAAGATTTTTAGAAATTTCATGTAACGTCTGAAACATTTATATTAACATATTTCCATACATATTTCCATACAAATACAAATCTAAGATTTTTAGAAATTTCATGTAATGTCTGAAACATTTATATTAACATATTTCCATACATATTTCCATACAAATACAAATATAAGATTTTTAGAAATTTCATGTAATGTCTGAAACATTTATATTAACATATTTCCATACAAATAACCCAATGAAAGTTTAGTATTAGTTGTTTTGTTTGTTTTTTTATACTGCAGGTTCTTATTAGGCATCAATTTTATACACATCAGTGTATACATGTCAATCCCAATCGCCCAATTCATCACACCACCATCCCCACCTCACCGCAGTTTTCCCCCCTTGGTGTCCATATGTCCATTCTCTACATCTGTGTCTCAACTTCTGCCCTGAAAACTGGCTCATCTGTACCATTTTTCTAGGTTCCACATACATGCATTAATATACGATATTTGTTTTTCTCTTTCTGACTTACTTCACTCTGTATGACAGTCTCTAGATCCATCCACGTCTCAACAAATGACTCAATTTCGTTCCTTTTTATGGCTGAGTAATATTCCATTGTATATATGTACCACAACTTCTTTATCCATTCGTCTGCTGATGGGCATTTAGGTTGCTTCCATGACCTGGCTATTGTAAATAGTGCTGCAATGAACATTCGGGTGCATGTGTCTTTTTGAATTACGGTTTTCTCTGGGTATATGCCCAGTAGTGGGATTGCTGGGTCATATGGTAATTCTATTTTTAGTTTTTTAAGGAACCTCCATATTGTTCTCCATAGTGGCTGTATCAATTTACATTCCCACCAACAGTGCAAGAGGGTTCCCTTTTCTCCACACCCTCTCCAGCATTTGTTGTTTGTAGATTCTCTGATGATGCCCATTCTAACAGGAGTGAGGTGATACCTCATTGTAGTTTTGATTTGCATTTCTCTAATAATTAGTGATGTTGAGCATCTTTTCATGTTCTTCGTGGCCGTCTGTATGTCTTCTTTGGAGAAATGTCTATTTAGGTCTTCTGCCCATTTTTGGATTGGGGTGTTTGTTTCTTTGATATTGAGCTGGATGAGCTGTTTATATATTTTGGAGATTAATCCTTTGTCCGTTGATTCATTTGCAAATATTTTCTCCCATTCTGAGGGTTGTCTTTTGGTCTTGTTTATGGTTTCCTTTGCTGTGCAAAAGCTTTGAAGTTTCATTAGGTCCCACTTGTTTATTTTTGTTTTTATTTCCATTACTCTAGGAGGTGGATCAAAAAAGATCTTGCTGTGATTTATGTCAAAGAGTGTTCTTCCTATGTTTTCCTCTAAGAGTTTTATAGTGTCCAGTCTTATATTTAGGTCTCTAATCCATTTTGAGTTTATTTTTGTGTATGGTGTTAGGGAGTATTCTAATTTCATTCTTTTGCATGTAGCTGTCCAGTTTTCCCAGCACCACTTATTGAAGAGACTGTCTTTTCTCCATTGTATATCTTTGCCTCCTTTGTCATAGATTAGTTGACCATAGGTGCGTGGGTTAATCTCTGGGCTTTCTATCTTGTTCCATTGATCTATGTTTCTGTTTTTGTGCCAGTACCATATTGTCTTGATTACTGTAGCTTTGTAGTATAGTCTGAAGTCAGGGAGTCTGATTCCTCCAGCTCCATTTTTTTGCCTCAAGACTGCTTTGGCTATTCGGGGTCTTTTGTGTCTCCATACAAATTTTAAGATGATTTGTTCTAGCTCTGTAAAAAATGCCATTGGTAATTTGATAGGGATTGCATTGAATCTGTAGATTGCTTTGGGTAGTATACTCATTTTCACAATGTTGATTCTTCCAATCCAAGAACATGGTATATCTCTCCATCTGTTGGTATCATCTTTAATTTCTTTCATCAGTGTCTTATAGTTTTCTGCATACAGGTCTTTTGTCTCCCTAGGTAGGTTTATTCCTAGGTATTTTATTCTTTTTGTTGCAATGGTAAATGGGAGTGTTTCCATAATTTCTCTTTCAGATTTTTCATCATTAGTGTATAGGAATGCAAGAGATTTCTGTGCATTAATTTTGTATCCTGCAACTTTACCATATTCATTAATTAGCTCTAGCAGTTTTCTGGTGGCAGTTTTAAGATTCTCTATGTATAGTATCATGTCATCCGCAAACAGTGACAGTTTTACTTCTTCTTTTCCAATTTGTATTCCTTTTATTTCTTTTTCTTCTCTGATTGCCTTGGCTAGGACTTCCAGAACTATGTTGAATAATAGTGGTGAGAGTGGACATCCTTGTCTCGTTCCTGATCTTAGAGGAAATGCTTTCAGTTTTTCACCATTGAGAATGATGTTTGCTGTGGGTTTGTCATATATGGCCTTTATTATGTTGAGGTAGGTTCCCTCTATGCCCACTTTCTGGAGAGTTTTTATCATAAATGGGTGTTGAATTTTGTCAAAAGCTTTTTCTGCATCTATTGAGATGATCATATGGTTTTTATTCTTCAATTTGTTAATATGGTGTATCACATTGATTGATTTGCGTATATTGAAGAATCCTTGCATCCCTGGGATAAATCCCACTTGATCGTGGTGTATGATCCTTTTAATGTGTTGTTGGATTCTGTTTGCTAGTAGTTTGTTGAGGATTTTTGCATCTATATTCATCAGTGATATTGGTCTGTAATTTTCTTTTTTTGTAGTGTCTTTGTCTGGTTTTGGTATCAGGGTGATGGTGGCCTCATAGAATGAGTTTGGGAGTGTTCCTTCCTCTGCAATTTTTTGGAAGAGTTTGAGAAGGATGGGTGTTAGCTCTTCTCTAAATGTTTGATAGAATTCACCTGTGAAGCCATCTGGTCCTGGACTTTTGTTTGTTGGAAGATTTTTAATCACAGTTTCAATTTCATTACTTGTGATTGGTCTGTTCATATTTTCTGTTTCTTCCTGATTCAGTCTTGGAAGGTTATACCTTTCTAAGAATTTGTCCATTTCTTCCAGGTTGTCCATTTTATTGGCATAAAGTTGCTTGTAGTAGTCTCTTAGGATGCTTTGTATTTCTGCGGTGTCTGTTGTAACTTCTCCTTTTTCATTTCTGATTTTATTGATTTGAGTCCTCTCCCTCTTTTTCTTGATGAGTCGGGCTAATGGCTTATCAATTTTGTTTATCTTCTCAAAGAACCAACTTTTAGTTTTATTGATCTTTGCTATTGTTTTCTTTGTTTCTATTTCATTTATTTCTGCTCTGATCTTTATGATTTCTTTCCTTCTGCTAACTTTGGGTTTTGTTTGTTCTTCTTTCTCTAGTTTCTTTAGGTGTAAGGTTAGATTGTTTACTTGAGATTTTTCTTGTTTCTTTAGGTAGGCTTGTATAGCTATAAACTTCCCTCTTAGAACTGCTTTTGCTGCATCCCATAGGTTTTGGGTCGTCGTGTTTTCATTGTCATTTGTCTCTAGGTATTTTTTTATTTCCTCTTTGATTTCTTCAGTGATCTCTTGGTTATTTAGTAACGTATTGTTTTGCCTCCATGTGTTTGTCTTTTTTACGTTTTTTTCCCTGTAATTCATTTCTAATCTCATCGCGTTGTGGTCAGAAAAGATGCTTGATATGATTTCAATTTTCTTAAATTTACTGAGGCTTGATTTGTGACCCAAGATGTGATCTATCCTGGAGAATGTTCCGTGCGCACTTGAGAAGAACGTGTAATCTGCTGTTTTTGGATGGAATGTCCTATATATATCAATTAAATCTATCTGGTCTATTGTGTCATTTAAAGCTTCTGTTTCCTTATTTATTTTCATTTTGGATGATCTGTCCATTGGTGTAAGTGAAGTGTTAAAGTACCCCACTATTATTGTGTTACTATCGATTTCCTCTTTTATAGCTGTTAGCAGTTGCCTTATGTATTGAGGTGCTCCTATGTTGGGTGCATATATATTTATAATTGTTATATCTTCTTCTTGGATTGATCCCTTGATCATTATGTAGTGTCCTTCCTTGTCTCTTGTAACATTCTTTATTTTAAAGTCTATTTTATCTGATATGAGTATAGCTACTCCAGCTTTCTTTTGATTTCCATTTGCATGGAATATCTTTTTCCATCCCCTCACTTTCAGTCTGTATGTGTCCCTAGGTCTGAAGTGGGTCTCTTGTAGACAGCATATATATGGGTCTTGTTTTTGTATCCATTCAGCCAGTCTATGTCTTTTGGTTGGGGCATTTAATCCATTCACGTTTAAGGTAATTATGGATATGTATGTTCCTATGACCATTTTCTTAATTGTTTTGGGTTTGTTTTTGTAGGTCCTTTTCTTCTGTTGTGTTTCCCACTTAGAGAAGTTCCTTTAGCATTTGTTGTAGAGCTGGTTTGGTGGTGCTGAATTCTCTTAGCTTTTGCTTGTCTGTAAAGCTTTTGATTTCTCCATCAAATCTAAATGAGATCCTTGCCGGGTAGAGTAATCTTGGTTGTAGGTTCTTCCCTTTCATCACTTTAAGTATATCATGCCACTCCCTTCTGGCTTGCAGAGTTTCTGCTGAGAAATCAGCTGTTAACCTTATGGGAGTTCCCTTGTATGTTATTTGTCGTTTTTCCCTTGCTGCTTTCAATAATTTTTCTTTGTCTTTAATTTTTGCCACTTTGATTACTATGTGTCTCGGCGTGTTTCTCCTTGGGTTTATTCTGTATGGGACTCTCTGCGCTTCCTGGACTTGGGTGGCTATTTCCTTTCCCATGTTAGGGAAGTTTTCGACTATAATCTCTTCAAATATTTTCTCTGGTCCTTTCTCTCTCTCTTCTCCTTCTGGGACCCCTATAATGCGAATGTTGTTGCGTTTAATGTTGTCCCAGAGGTCTCTTAGGCTGTCTTCATTTCTTTTCATTCTTTTTTCTTTAGTCTGTTCCGCAGCAGTGAATTCCACCATTCTGTCTTCCAGGTCACTTATCCGTTCTTCTGCCTCAGTTATTCTGCTATTGATTCCTTCTAGTGTAGTTTTCATTTCAGTTATTGTATTGGTCATCTCTGTTTGTTTGTTCTTTAATTCTTCTAGGTCTTTGTTAATCATTTCTTGCATCTTCTCAATCTTTGCCTCCATTCTTATTCCGAGGTCCTGGATCATCTTCACTATCATTATTCTGAATTCTTTTTCTGGAAGGTTGCCTATCTCCACTTCATTTAGTTGTTTTTCTGGGGTTTTTTCTTGTTCCTTCATCTGGTACACAGCCCTCTGCCTTTTCATCTTCTCTATCTTTCTGTAACTGTGGTTTTTGGTCCACAGGCTGCAGGATTGTAGTTTTTCTTGCTTCTGTTGTCTGCCCTCTGGTGGTTGAGGCTATCTAAGAGGCTTGATGGGAGGCTCTGGTGGTGGGTAGAGCTGACTGTTGCTGTGGGGGTCAGAGCTCAGTAAAACCTTAATCCACTTGACTGTTGATGGGTGGGGCTGGGTTCCCTCCCTGTTGCTGTGGGGGTCAGAGCTCAGTAAAACCTTAATCCACTTGACTGTTGATGGGTGGGGCTGGGTTCCCTCCCTGTTGGTTGTTTTGCCTGAGGCAACCCAACACTGGAGCCTACCCGTGCTCTTTGGTGGGGTTAATGGCAGACTCTGGGAGGGCTCACGCCAAGGAGAACTTCCCAGAACCTCTGCTGCCAGTGTCCTTATCCCCACGGTGAAACAGAGCCACCACTCGCCTCTGCAGGAGACCCCCCAACACCAGCAGGTAGGTCTGGTTCAGTCTCCCCCAGGGTCACTGCTCCTTCCCCTGGGTCCCGATGCACACATTACTTTGTGTGTGCCCTCCACGAGTGGGGTCTCTGTTTCCCCCAGTCCTGTCAAAGTCCTGCAATCAATTCCCACTAGGCTTCAAAGTCTGATTCTCTAGGAATTCCTCCTCCCATAGCCGGACCCCCAGGTTGGGAAGCCTGACGTGGGGCTCAGAACCTTCACTCCAGTGGGTGGACTTCTGTGGTATAAGTGCTCGCCAGTCTGTGAGCCACCCACCCAGCAGTTATGGGATTTGATTTTACTCTGATCGCGCCCCTCCTACCGTCTCACTGTGGCTTCTCCTCTGTCCTTGGACGTGGGGTATCCTCCTTGGTGAAGTCCAGGGTCTTCCTGTCAATGATTGTCCAGCAGCCAGTTGCGATTCTGGTGCTCTCACAAGAGGGAGTGAGAGCACGTCCTTCTACTTCGCCATCTTCAATGTCCTAGTCAAGTTTTGATCCACTTCACATTTTATTAGCATAAAGTTCAAGTTCTTTGCACAGAGCATAGGTCTTTCATAATCGTCACTTCCTCCCCACCTTCCTTTCTGTTTTGTTTGCTAAATCTCTATATATGCATGGCCTTTACTCCTGTGGTACTGAGCTTCCCCTGTGCAGCTGCTCATTTTGTACCTGCTGTATCTAAAACCTTTGCCCATCGTAAAGGTGCTGGCTGGGTCTAATGTGTCAGCACTTACATCACAGGGTATCTCCTCTGCCTAGGTTAGTTGCCCCTCCTCTCTAATCCCTTCACATACTATGTGTCTACCAGTGAATATGTTACAGACCCAGGTCCTTGGACAATTTAACCAACAGAAATTGTTAAGAGGCCAGATGAGAAATTCAAGCAGGGCTTTATTGGGATCCCTGCTACAGCAGAGGGAGCGAGAACAAGTAACAGGTGGCCTTGCTCACCCCCAAGTCAGGGGGTGAGCTAGTTCCTTAAATGGGGTGAGGGTAGGGACAGATCAGTTGGGCAGGAGGCATAGCTTAGGTGGTCTTCCCACCCCCTTGGTGGTGCTGTGTGCAGGGATTGTGCACAGGACCCTGCTTTTGCATACAACTGTTCATAATACTTCCTTATGATGCATTTCAATTTCTGTAAGAGTTTAGTAATGTCCCCATTTTCACCCCTGTGTTTAATAATTGAAGTACATTTTTTTTTTCTTGGTTAGTCTGGCTTAAGGTTTCTCAATTTTGTTGATCTTTTAGAAGAACCTACTTTTGGTTTTGCTGATTTTTGACTATTGTTTTTCCTGTTTCATTTCACTCACTTTTACTTCAGTGTTTATTATTTCCTCCTGCTTGCTTTGGGTTTGGTTTATCTCTAAGGTGGAAAGTTGGGTTACTGATTTGAGATATTTCTTTTTTAGTGTAGGTGTTTACAGCTGTCAGTTTCCCTCTAAGCATTGTTTTAGCTGCATCCCATAAGCTTTGGTATATTGTGCTTTTGTTTCATTCATCTCAAAGTATTTTCTCATTTCTCTCATGATTTCTTTTTACCCCTTTGTTTATTTAAGAGTGTATTGTTTTATTTCCTCATATTAGTGATTTCCAAAATTTCTTCTATTATTATTGATTTCTGGTTTTATTCCATTGTAATAGAATATACTCTGTATGATTTCAGATATCTTAAATTTGTTGAGACTTGTTTTATGGCCAGCCAGTAGGTCTCTCCTAGAGAAGGTTCTATGTGCATTTGAGAAGAAAGTTTAGCCTGTTGTTGTTGGGTAGAGTGTTCTATACATGCCTGTTATGTATTGTTTCATTTATAGTGTTGTTCATGCTTCTATTTCCTTTTTGACCTTCTGCTTAGGTGTTTTATCCCTTATTGTGAGTGGGGTATTGCAGCCTCCAACTGTTGTTCTTTGGATTGCCTATTTCACTTTTTAGTGTGTCAGTTTTTGCTTCATGTATTTTGAAGCTCTGCTTTTAGGTGTATATAATTATGTCTTCTTGACAGATTGACAGTTCTGTTATTATAATAAAATGTCCTTTACCTCTAGTAACAGTTTTTGTCTTAAAGTATATTTTGTCTGACATGAGTATTGTTATTTCACTAGTTTTTATTAATGAAGTACTAATGCAAAGGTCAAGGATGAACCTTGAAAACCTGCCAAGTAAAAGAAACCAGATACAAAGGCTATGTTACATGATTTTATTTTTATGAAATGTCCGGATTAGGCAAATCTATAGAGATAGCGGTTTCCAGGGACTGGGGGAAAAGATGGGGAATGACTGCTAATGGGTATGGGATTTTTGGGGGTGGGGGGTGATGAAACCGTTCTGGAGTTAGATAGCAGTCATTAAAAGAACCCCTTTGAAGTTAAGTAGACCTTACTATCTTTATGACCTTAAACAATAATAACAATAAACATAGTAACAAAAACTTAACCATGCTAATTATATGCTAGGCCTTGCACTAATCCTACTATAACCTAATGAAGTAGGTATATTATTATCTCCAAAGAAGGAAGCTAATGCCTAGAGGCTAACATGTTAACTTGATATTTCAACCTTACTTCTATACCTCTGAAATGGGAATAATTGTCTCATAAGGCTTAAGAGGATTAAATGAGTTAATGTGTAAATCCCCTTAGTACATTTTGGTACATCCTACACACTCGTAAAATGGAACACCTTGTTGTTGTTTTTTTTTTAATAAATGTATTTATTTATTTATTTTTGGCTGTGTTGGGTCTTCCTTGCTGTGCGCGGGCTTTCTCTGGTTGCGGCGAGCGGCGGCTACTCTTCATTGCAGTGCGCGGGCTGGTGGCTTCTCTTGTTGTGGAGCACGGGCTCTAGGCACGCGGGCTTCAGTAGTTGTGGCTCGCAGCCTCCGTAGTTGTGGCTGGCGGGATCTAGAGCGCAGGCTCAGTAGTTGTGGTGCACAGGCTTAGTTGCTCCATGGCATGTGGGATCTTCCCGGACCAGGGCTCGAACCCGTGTTCACTGCATTGGCAGGCAGATTCTTAACCACTGCGCCACCAGGGAAGCCCGAACACCTTGTTATTTTTAAGTGGAGGTCGTGTGATCCATATCATCTCCATGTAAAAAGTCATGCTAATTTCCAATATATTGTAGTGTTTATAATGTATAACACTTTCATTTGTTTTTGAATGCAGGGCCCCCTGGACCAGCTGTCCCTCCTCCTGCAGGCCACGCAGGAGGCTTGCCTGTGGGATACTACAGTCCACATCAGCCCACTACCTTCCCCTTGTACATGCACACTGGTGGTAGCCATCCTATCCAGTACCAGCCTGGAAAATATCCTGCACCACAACATTCTGCTCCAGTAGTATGGATGCCAGTGCCAACTGTTATGCCAAACTGTCCTCCAGGTCTGGAATATTTAGCCCAGGTACTCCACACAAATCCAAATTATTTTCTTACAAAGTATGACTGGGGATCCAACAAGAAGAGGCTGGATAGAGTGGATAAAGGTGATGGGTCAGTGATGACAGATGTTTGTGAGACTGTAGGAGTGGTAGTGCTAATTTCAGAAATGTGAATGGGGAACAAAGAAGATAAGGATTTTTTTGGTGGGATGACTATGGTTTTTGTGAAGGTTGTATATTGAATTTTAAGACATTCAAGATGTCCTATCGAAGACAGTTTAAAAACTAGGAATTGGAATAGAAGAAAAATTATCAAAGACGTTAATTGGAGTGTCATTTGCTTAGAAGTAAAGGCTGAATGTCAAGAAAAGCAACATTACAAAGAACAGAACAGAACGGTAGACAGTGAGTCAATCACTCAGTGCCTCAGGCCATTGCTATTTCTCACCACCCATAGTTTTCATCAACCAGTCCTGTCACCTCCCAAAGCATACAAGGTAAATAAAAATAGGGGACCTCCAAGGATACTGTTTCAGGTCAAGTTCCAGAGAACCCCTTTCCACAACACAGAGACACCCTAATTTTTATCTATATGGACATTCTAGGACCGGGCCACCCATTTCAGAAACTGGGGCAACATGCCCACAGGTTTGGGTACCGCCAAATGGTATTGTTTAAAAACCCACGTCAGAAATAAAAATGTTGCTTAATGAAAATAAGATAACCTAGTATTGCAAATCCCTTAGAAACTACTAAATCATGTTTCACTTTTAGAAGAAGCAAATGTTGAAATATTGACACATTATAAGCAAGGGACTTGCCAATTTAATACGTGTCTCCCCACTGTAGTCAACCAAATGTTCCTTGGAGTTGACATATTTCTCTTTTCAGTTTTGTATACTAACTGTTAATCCTGTGCATTGAAAACCATTGTTATAAAGTTATAGTGTTGATCTTTGAAAGTAATACAGCTGGATCAGGAAAATTTGGATTTTACATAAACCAAAAACTTTATTAACCTGTTGTTTGGCAAAATATTGATAAGGCCAGTCATTCAGGTACAGTGCTAGAGTAACCCCTACATTATTTTGGAAGCTTATAAAATGCTTATAAGTTAACCAAGTTTAGAAAGTTTATTTTTTTACTTGATGATAAATATAGAAAATTTCCTTAGAAATCCAATATCTGGAGTCATTTCTTTTTAAAAATGTATAGCTTTAATATTATTCATTTAAATATTAAAAAACCATTTTCTTAATTTCTTCTATTACTTTCAGTGAAGTTAAATGGGCATATTTTATGAATTCTATTTTCCCTTTCAGCAATGTTTTTAGTTAAAAAAAAAATCAAAAATGAAACAAATAAAACAGGTTTAGAGCCAGACACACCTGGCTTTTAATTCTAGCTCTACTCTCTCCTCACTCTACTACCTTGAGTAACTTTTCTAACCTCTTGGTGCTTGAATTTCATCATCTATAAAATAGTGCTAGTGATACCTACCCTATTGGGTTGTTAGGAGAATTTTTAATGAGATAGAGTTTGTAACGTGCCTAATATTTTTGGCACATGGGACCCACCCAGTGGATAATAGCTGTTTGGATGTTTTTAGTTGAAACACCTTGTGTGTAGGTGGAAGACAGAGAGCCAGGCATCCAAGCCTTTTCTTCATCCTAGCCTTTTATTTTTTATTTTTGGCTGTACCTTAGTTCCCTGACCAGGGATTGAACACATGGCCCCTGCAGTGGAAGTGTGGAGTCTTAACCACTGGACCGCCAGGGAAGTCCCTATCATAGTCTTTTTGCCATCTCGTGTGCAAATTACATGAATCATTATCAGGACTATCCTGACACTTTAACATCCAGAGTAGCAGGTTTACATTATTTCTAGAATATTGGCTTGGCCAGTGACTCCACACTTTGTTAGAACTGCTTCTTAACAACCGTAGTATCTTATTGGGTAAACTTCTTTCACAGTAACAGGCATTTCTTTAGAATATTTTGCTCAGCAGTAGAAGCTCTTACCAAGCAGTGAATATTTTTACTTTTTAGTTATAGATGTTTAAGAGTCCCTAGAGTTTTTCAAAGGGACCGTAAACCACCCTAGTGACCACTTTTGATAATTTTGTAAGACATGTTTAGGCCCTCTCCCCTGACTGTGTTTTCATAAAAGAAAAATTTTTTAATGAAAGAAAGATTGTATCCTCTCTATACCCTCCTATAATGGATCACGCCACAAAACGTTTATGTCAGGTTACATTATTTTAAATTTTATTTATTACCACAGTAATGTAGTGTCCATTAATTAATGTATTCAACAAACATTTGGTAAAATATGGCATTTCAGGCAATGTTCTGGGCTCAGGCATTAGGAATGATCTAATGATCTAAATTATCTAAAATTATATATATATGAGTAGTCTGTCCTTAAGGGGGTTTCTTTTCTGCTAGGGTGTTCTCAAGTATAACAGATGATGGGCCAAAGTGTTTATCTTTACAGTGATTCCTAAGTAAAGTTAAGGTAGAAGTTGGTCTAATGGTATTACCAACCTCCCTTTTCAAGGGATTCCATCCTTGGAGAATGTTTCCTCTCCTTTGCCCTAATCCTATTCAGATGCTTCCAGCTCTCTTGGATCTTCCCCTATTAAAGTCTGCACTTAGGGAAGACCCTGGCATCAGCAGCCCAGGTGAATGGAAGTCAGTGTGTTAACCTCTTTCAGAGGTACTGTGAAGTAATATGAGATCGGACATTCCTGTGCAAGGTCCACCCTGCCTCATTCACTCTCCCTAAGCCCCTGAGAAAATTGGCTTCTCTGTGGCTGGTCCATGTTAAACTGTCCCGAACTTCCTGACAACTCCAGTCTGTGGGTGATATGTCAGAGAGACCAATGAGTAGCAACTGAACTAGGCAACATAGCTTCTTCTAGGTGCTGTTACTGAGGCAGGAACATGATTTTCTGATATTTTAGAGAATTGTTTCAATATTTTACGGTGGACCTGGAGGAAAGTGTTCTATCTGGACGGCTCTGCTAATAACCATCTGATCAGGTGCAGATAGGCTGACATTGCTTGATAAAAATGTTTTTGATTCCATTCAGTTTCAGAAAGATATTTTTGTATCAATTGATACATTTAATTTCTGTCTCATCAGTTTTTTTTCTAATACTGGTTTGATTTGATTCTGTTATTTCTCTCTCTCCTAATTGCTTTGTTCTATCCCAACAGTTGGACAACATACATGTTCTTCAGCATTTTGAACCCCTGGAAAGTATGTATAATTTTGTAGTGTCCAGCAATATTTGAATCAGGTGAAAATTTGCATTATCCAATATCTAGTTCCTTATTTATATTGATCATTTTTTAGTGGTTCAAAGAGAAAAGACTATCCTCTATTACCCTATCTTCAAGAAAGTAATAAAGGGACTTAACTTTGTATAATTTTATCTGTTTACACATCATACATGAGCTCTTAGATTTCAAAAGGACTTAACATTTTTACTTGGTCGAACCCCCTATCCTTTACCCGTCTCAACTCCTCCATATTCACTTTTCATGGACAAGGAAAAGAAGGAACAAAAAGACTAGACGAGCTAGTCAAGGGCACCCTAGTCAGCTAATCAACAGCAGAGCTGGAAATAGAGTCTCAGTCTGCTGAGTTCTAAGTCCAATGCTGTAGAAGTAAGAAAAAATCCCGGTAAACACAATGCCTGTTCTCAGTTCCCCTCACTGTATCAGACCTACACCCTCATTTCATTCATTTTGCCTCCACATAGAGCCTTTGACTTTTCTTGGTTGGTTTTCTTATTTGCAATTAGTAATGACCCTAATCCTCTCAGCATATTTCATAAGCTGATTAATTCATGGTCTGGTGTATAATTTCCTTTAAATGTTTTTATAATTAAAGTTTTCTTAATTCAAGTATTCCAGGAATATTGTTTCCAATCTTTGCTTCTGTGTGGAAAAGTTCTAAAAATCATTTTACACTGAACTTCTTAAAAGAAATGTTTTAAAATTTCAAAATTACGTATAGACTTATAGGGCATATGAATTGCAATGGCATTCTAATAATTGCATATTTTTCACCGGAAATTTTTTAAAAAGCTCTTCTGCTTTAGGCCCCTGTGAAATACTACAAAAGGACTTCTTGAGGCCCATTTTAACTGCTTCTAAAATAAGATGGCTCTCTCATTTTTAGTGATAACAGGCTTTGAAACTAATAATACATATGATATTAAAAACAACCTGGGCCAGATGGTTTACTTTGTGACCGAAGACACAGATGACTACACCAGGAATGCTTATCGGACACTGAGGCCCTTTGTGCTCCGGGTCACTGACTGTATGGGCCGAGAAGTCATGACAATGCAGAGACCTTTCAGATGCACCTGTTGCTGCTTCTGTTGCCCCTCCACCAGGCAAGAGGTCAGAGGACAGAAGTCTCATCCGTTGTTTCTTCCTGATCCAACTCTTCCCTGCACGGTTGTGCTCCTTCCAAAGCTACACAGGAGGGGACTTTCATGGCACGGGCAGAATGGAAGAAGATAGTGGGGGTGGGGGGAAGGAAGCCAAATGCCAAATTGTCTTACCTATGGAAAAACCACAAAGACATTTTGCATGTGGGTTCATGTCTTCAGGTGCTAGCTGGGGGGTGGGGGGTGTCAAGCACAAATGAGGGTTATTTAGTCAGTGATCGCAATTCTATCCATTGTGTCTACTGAATTAGAAATTAGCCTGTTACCTAGAACACACATTTATCTAAGTGTTCCTACATATCCCCAAATAAGGTCACACTAAATGTAGACATGCTTTTAAAGAGAATCGGAAGAAACTTTAGATACTTTTACCCTACCCATCATAATCTACACCTTGTTACAGATAAAGAAAGGGTGGCTAAAAAAGAATAAGTGCCTGAGGATGGTGTTACACTTGGTAGATGCTGGAACTAGAAAGCAGGTGTGCCAAGTTACAGTTTGGTTGCTCTTCTGTAATCTGTGCTGCCCTAGGAAAACTGTTTGTTACAGGGAAAAGAAAAGTTTTAGAGAGAGATCCAAGAGAATTTGAATTTCGAATATGCCACCTACTTAAGAGTGGGCAATTTACTTAACCTATTTTAGCCTCAGTGTTCTTAATACATTAACTGGACAGAAAAAAACACCTCCTAGGATTACTGGGATTTTAATTATATGTTAAGTACCAGCATTTTCAATAGAATTTACTTATAGCCTCTGTGCCTTGATTTATTCACCTATAAAATGGAGATATTAATAGTACCTATCTCATAGGATGGTTATTTTGAGGATTTTATAGTAAATAAATGTCAACTGTGTTAGCATAGTGCCTGGCAAATAGTTCAGTGCTCAGTGAATATTAGCAATTGTCAGATAGCTTACTCCTTTGTCATTATTGTCTGTGTGTAATAACAGTCTTATACTTGAGATGAATCTCCACTTCATCCTATACCTATACACACATTCTGTTGTCTTCACAACATACCATTTTCAGAATGCCTCTTTTCTCTTTTGTTTTCTATTACAATTGTCATGTCTGAGATGTCAGTCTAAGCAGCTGGCATGTTACTTTTTCATGGATTGTGCCAGAAGACATGAGACCCCTAGGTCAGGGGCAAAGAACTTTATTACAGCACAGGAAGCAGCATGAGCTCCAGCACGTGTGCGTAGGTCCCCTCATCCCCAAGTTCCACAGGGATGACTCAGGGGATCCCAGACAGATGCTACATATGCAGCTGAGGGACATGGAGCTTGGAGAACTGACCATTTTATAACAAGCAGCAATTTTGTCCCAAAGGGAACATGACTTCATCTCTCAAGGCTGTTCACTGAAATACAACCCTAAGAAATAGCCTGGGGATAATGGAAGACTCTTTCCCAGTGGCAGTTTCCCTAGTTCTTGAATGAATTAGGAACACACCTAGGTTGTGTGTATCTGTGTATGTGTATACCTATACATGTAACACCTTCGCCTCTGTCACTGCTTCATTTGCAGCTGGAGGTGCAGTGTCCTCCTGGCATCACCATTGGCTTTGTTGCCGAACACTGGAACCTGTGCAGGGCAGTGTACAGCATCCAAAACGAGAAGAAAGAAGATATGATGGGAGTGCTTGGGCCATGCTCAACCTATGGCTGTGGTTCAGATTCTGTTTTTGAGGTAAACAAATATAAAAATAAATGTTTCTACTATTTTTTCTACATCTACTAACAGACCTCAGAATGATGCGCTTTTAGATGATTTTTTTTGTGTGTGAATGAATAAAGTAGTGTGAGGGAAGAGTTAACTAACCAGTTGACATTGAAAAATTTTCAAATTATCATTAGGGGATTGCTTAATGTTTTCCACAATGTGAGCTTCTTTTGCATGATTTCAGTGTTTGATAAAGATAAGAAGAAACCATTTAAAACACTAAACCTAAGAGTAAATAGCCTAACCTAATCCATTTATTTTATTCTTGGCTGTATTTCACTAACCATTTTTACGAAAGATTTCCAGAAACAGAATATAGGTCCTGAGTAATGAAAAGGCCCCACATATCACAGAACCAATAGAGCACCCCTGAGGTTATGCAAATTGCTTATTTGCAAGATAGAGGTCTGTCTGCATCCTCAAGAAACAAGACGACAGTGATAAACAAGGATAAATCTTATAGTGGATTATAACATTTTCTGGAAGAAGGAAAATCCTTCTCTTTTGCCTTCATCTCAATGGCCACAAAATGATAGCTTATTACTCTTAACAGTTGTGACAAAGGAGATTCCTGGGCTTCTTAAAGAGTTCTTCCTAAATGCCTCACAATTCAACAAAATTGATAATCCAAAATTGCTCATTCAAATATTTTCTATGACACCCGATAAACTTTCCTTAGTTCTCATTTTACATAACCATCTCATCAACCATTACTTATTTATTAAAAGGCCGTTATAGATAGATAGAAAGTGTAGGCTTCCTTGGTGGCACAGTGGTTAAGAATCCGCCTGCCAATGCTGGGGACAGGGCTTCGAGCCCTGGTCTGGGAAGATCCCACATGCCGCGGAGCAACTAAGCCCGTGTGCCACAACTACTGAGCCTGCGCTCTAGAGCCTGTGAGCCACAACTACTGAAGCCTGCGTGCCTATAGCCTGTGCTCTGCAACAAGAGAAGCCACCGCAATGAGAAGCCCGCACACCGCAACGAAGAGTAACCCCCGCTCGCCGCAACTAGAGAAAGCCCGCGTGCAGCAACAAAGACCCAACACAGCAAAAAATAAAATAAATAAAATTAAAAAAAAAAAAAGAAAATGTAGATAAGCCAGATTTTGAGGGCAGGGGGTGTGGATCATTTTAATCACCAAAATGTAGTGTTTGGGTATTATCCTTGGGGCAAGTGCCTTCTAGAAGCTGAAGCCCTTTGGGATTCTGACATACTTTAAGAAGACAGGGCCCACAAAAGCCTGAGTGATCATATGGATTTTGTGAAGTGAAAAGAACCATACCACCTTGCTTTTGCTAACGTGTTTCCCTCGACTGGGAAAGACACCCTCCCAATCCCCAATTCCCACCCTTTGCTATATGAAAAAGAATTTCAAAATCAGTTTAAATCATACCTCCTCTGACAGGCTTCCCTAATAACTCATTTGAGGGTGAAGAAAGAACACTGGCCTGAGAATTGTAAGATACTCCCCAGCTTGGCTGTCAACCAATTGCAAGGCACTTAACCCTTCTTGGCAATAATTCCCTATTTGAAATTATATTATTACTATATTCATTTCCTGCACCATATTTATACTACCTCAGTGTAAACTGCTTATAAACAGGAGAATAAAGCATGTAGTTTAACACCTTTCAATCATAAAGTCACATTCTTGTCTTTCTAGGTCATATCCCTTGATGGTGTATCCAGTATCGGCAGTATTACTCGGAAGTGGAATGGTGTGTTATCAGCAATGAGTGATGCTGACCACTTTGAAATTCACTTCCCATTAGACCTGGATGTGACAATGAAAGCCATGATTTTTGGAGCTTGCTTCCTCATTGTAAGCCTTTTGCTTCTGAGTTATCCTGAGAGAATTATTCTTTCTGATGAGAAGCAGTGTAGTGCAGTAGAAAGGCAATAAGGTTTGAAGCTGTCTCCGCCTCTTACTAGTTATATGTCTTGCAAAGTGTTTAACACTTGCAAGCCTCAGTTTCCGTATTTGTAAAATGGAAATGAAAATACTTATTTATATATATATATTTCAGGGTTATGAGTATTAGCTATCGTATGAGTAAAGGGGCCAGGAAAGTTCTTGAAAGATACTAGGCATCCAGTGGGTGTAATTGTCATCATTTCATGTTACTTATCGTTCTCACTACGTAAAGATGCCTATTCTTTGATTTCTTAGTGAAATAAAATAACTCTAAAGCTGATGTTCTTTTCCTTCATCTATTACCTCTTTGTCAAAATACTCCTTGGTGTTGTACCATCCTAGATTTATTAGGTACAATTTCCTTGCTGTGTTCCTGTCTGATTAGTGACTAATATTCATAAGTAAAGCATAGAAATAAAGTTGATAGCATTTACCTTAAAAACCTAATTAACATATTGCAATTGGTCTATTTAACATTTTTAATATTGATTATCAAGTTTTTCCTCCTTTCAACAATGAAAATTTAGTTAATTGGTACCCCAAATGGAAAACTTATTGACTACCCACAGTTTCAAATTTGCAATTGCTGTTCTTCATATTAGGTTCTCTTCATGAAGATTTCCTTAGCTTGATTTATTCTTAACTGGAATGAGATCACCTGATAAATTATGAAGAATAACATTTTGTGCATTGTACCTAATTATCTATTTACATTCTTTATTTATATAATTATTTATCTATCTAATTTGATATTTATCTATACATATAATTGTTTTCCAATTTCAGGACTTCATGTATTTTGAAAGCTCTCCACCACAACGTTCGTCCACTCATAATTGATGGATACTGCAAATCGGCAATTCCGATTAATGAAAAAAATTTAGAAAAGTTGGTTGGGCTTACAGTCAGCCCTCAGTTATTCACAAATATATGTATCTGCTCTTGCAGATTATTGTTATGGGGTATTAGCTTTGACAGGTAGGCTGAGAGTATAAGTGCAAGTACACATCTAAACATGTGTTTCAATTGAGTATCTGTCTACCTGTCTACTTGGTAGACTAGGAGTTTACCTGAAAAAGTATGACCCATTAACCAAGTAAACATATATATAGTGAACTTGAAAACACTTTAAACATGAGATGAGAGAAAATGAATCCCAAAGCTTTCACATTAATTGATAGTAAAATGATGGGCTTTTTAGAGCAATCTTTGTTGAGATAGAGTAATATAGCTTCTATCTCTGACCCTCTCCTCTCCGTCAACATGTCCAGTTACTGAAGACAAATTTGATTCCAGGTGAAAAGAATGATACTCTTCATTGTTAAAGACAAAAAGGAAGGCAGACAGAAATATTATGTTTTATTGCACAAGGAAAATTTTACTTGTGCAAATGTATCAGAACCTCATTTTGCAAACTTCATAAAAGTTTCGATGGAAATTTTTATTTTATTACAAAATAAAACATGTTTTTCATATCATAAGGTTATATTTTCCATGCCTCATTTACTAGCGTACACAATCAGGAGCTGCCTCTGTATGAAGATGGGGTCAGACTACCAGGGCCATTAACCAATCTAGATCTCTGAGCAATTTAGAGACATCAGTGCCCTTATGAGAAGCTTGTATTTAATACATTTAACCTCTCTTGGTTATAGATGTCTTACATGTAAAATAGGTTTGGTCGAATCTCTAGGATTGCCTATTGAACCTGTGTCTCATTTGATATGACACAGAGGAGATGTTTTTTTTTTTTTTCTTACAAGAAGATCCCTGATTTGAACTGTGCTGTTCAAATTGCAAGAGTTGGAGTTTTGTTTTTAAATTTTGAAATGTGACATTCTGCGTAGCACTTTGTAAAAGCAAAAATTACAAATGCAGACACTGCTTAATATTGCTTTGCTGTTTTTTATTTAAATGATAGATAAATCTGTATCTATGCAAAGAAAATGATAAAACACAGCAAACATGCTGCTTCTCTGGGATCTATAGCTTATCAGTAAAGATTATTTGGATCAACATAGTAAAAGTATAAATTACACTTATTTGTATTAGCTAGTTAAAATCACAGTGTATTAGTGAATACACTCTGATAAGTCAACTTGCCTCTACTGCACTTTAGCTTCCTATCTGGACATGAACTGTGTTCTTTCAACACAGCCAGTACATAGGATGGAATGTATTCTTCCACTGCTCTTTGTTAAAAGAAGCAAGACTGAGTGTTCTTTGGTATGAGATGAAGGCCTTCACCCACAGTTCCTATTGAAGTGAAAGAAAGGTGCCTCATTTTAAAATTTTATTCATCTTTTCATGGTAAATGTTGTTTCACCCAGTTTCTTGTAATGTTCATTTTTATATGCTACTACTAACTTTCTAAAAAAATGTTAAAACTGCTTGTTTCTAAAATAATAATTACCTTATATTTAAGGCAATTGTAGTCTTAAACAGACAGATATATTATTTCTCATAATGATGTCTGACATTTGATGTAGCAAATCAGACAATAGTATTCAGAAAGTTTACTATATAAACTTTTCATTTTTACTTGTCTACATCCCTACATTCTAAGACCTGATGCATAATACTAAGAAAAAATTATTTCTAGCATGACATTTTAAATTTCTGTTTAAAGTTTTTGTGGTATTAACATGTCTCTTACAATTTCTTCCTTTAAAAATAGTACTATGTTTCTTATTTTTATACTACAGTTTATATTATAATTTTTATGTTTCTTAACGATATTTCATTGTGTAAAACTGATCAGATTGATTAACAAAACAAGACATTCTCTGAAATGTGTGTGTTTTCATGTTTCATCATACTGTTTTTGGCTTCTAAATAAATATAATATAGTTTATGGTAAAATACTGTTTTATTTTTGACTTGTGATTGAGGCTTTGCAATAGACTGGATGTTTGTATTCCCATCCGCCCACCCCCCCCAAATTTATGAATTACCCGTGTGACGGTATTTGGAGTGGAGCCTTTGGGAGGTGATAGGTCATGTAGGTGGAGCCCTCATGAATGGGATTAGTGCCCTTATAATCTGCCAGCCTTGATCTTGGAATTCCCACCCTCCAGTGTTAAATGTTTGTTGTTTAAGCCACTCAGTCTGCAGTATTTTTGTTATAGGAGCCCAAACAGACTGACAGAAATTGGTACTGAGAAATGGGGATGCTGCATAACAAATATGTAAAAATGTGGCACTGGCTTTGGCACTGGGTGAGGAATAGAGGCTGGAAGTTTTAAGGTGCATACTGGTAAAAGCCTAGATTGCTATGAACAGAATTTTAAAGATAATTCTGATGAGAGCTTAGGAAGAAAAGAGGCAAACTGTAGAGAAAACCTCAATCTTCTTAGAGAATACCTAATTAAACATGAACAGGATGTTGGTAGAAATATGGACAATAAAGACCAGGATGGAAATGAGGAACATGTTATTGAAAACTGTAGGAGAAGTGATCCTTATCGTAAAGTGGCCAAGAACTCTGGCAGAACTGTGTCCATGTTCTAGTGTTTTGTGGAAGGTAGAAATTGCAAGTGGTGAAATGGGATACCTAGCTGAAACAATTTCTAAGCAAAGTGTTGAAGTGCAGCTTGGCTCCTCCTGACTGCTTACAGTAAAATTCAACCTGAGAGAATGGACGTAAAGATGGGATTGTTAAGCAACAAGGAGGCAGAATTTATTTATTTATTTAGAATTTTATTTTATTTATTTTTTTATACAACAGGTTCTTATTAGTCATCAATTTTATACACATCAGTGTATACATGTCAATCCCAGTCGCCCAATTCATCACACCCCCCCGCCCCGCCACTTTCCCCCCTTGGTGTCCATACGTTTGTTCTCTACATCTGTGTCTCAACTTCTGCCCTGCAAACCGGTTCATCTGTACCATTTTTCTAGGTTCCACATATATGCATTAATACACAATTTTTGTTTTCCTCTTTCTGACTTATTTCACTCTGTATCACAGTCTCTAGATCCAGCCACGTCTCTACAAATGACCCAGTTTTGTTCCTTTTTATGGCTGAGTAATATTCTATTGTATATATGTACCACATCTTCTTTATCCATTCGTCTGTCGATGGGCATTTAGGTTGCTTCCATGACCTGGCTATTGTAAATAGTGCTGCAGTGAACATTGGGGTGCATGTGTCTTTTTGAATTATGGTTTTCTCCAGGTATATGCCCAGTAGTGTGATTGCTGGATCATATGGTAATTCTATTTTTAGTTTTTTAAGGAACCTCCATACTGTTCTCCATAGTAGCTGTATCAATTTACATTCCCACCAGCAGTGCAAGAGGGTTCCCTTTTCTCCACACCCTCTCCAGCATTTGTTGTTTGTAGATTTTCTGATGATGCCCATTCTAACTGGTGTGAGGTGATACCTCATTGTAGTTTTGATTTGCATTTCTCTAATAATTAGTGATGTCAAGCAGCTTTTCATGTGCTTCTTGGCCACCTGTATGTCTTCTTTGGAGAAATGTCTATTTAGGTCTTCTGCCTATTTTTTGATTGGGTTGTTTGTTTTTTTAATATTGAACTGCATGAGCTGTTTATATATTTTGGAGATTAATCCTTTGTCCATTGATTTGTTGGCAAATATTTTCTCCCATTCTGAGGGTTGTCTTTTCGTCTTGTTTGTAGTTTCTCCTTTGCTTTACAAAAGGTTTTAAGTTTCATTAGGTCCCATTTGTTTATTTTTGTTTTTATTTCCATTACTCTAGGAGGTGAATCAAAAAAAGATCTTGCTGTGATTTATGTCAAAGAGTGTTCTTCCTATGTTTTCCTCTAAGAGTTTTATAGTGTCCTGTCTTACATTTAGGTCTCAAATCCATTTTGAGTTTATTTTTGTGTATGGTGTTAGGGAGTGTTCTAATTTCATTCTTTTACATGTAGCTGTCCAGTTTTCCCAGCACCACTTATTGAAGAGGCTGTCTTTTCTCCATTGTATATCCTTGCCTCCTTTGTCATAGATTAGTTGACCATAGGTGTGTGGGTTTATCTCTGGGCTTTCTATCGTGTTCCATTGATCTATATTTCTGTTTTTGTGCCAGTACCATATTGTCTTGATTACTGTAGCTTTGTAGTATAGTCTGAAGCCAGGGAGTCTGATTCCTCCAGCTCCATTTTTTTCCCTCAAGACTGGGAAGAAGAACTTAAGATTAGGAAAATTCTCAGCCTATCCGTATTGCAAAAAATGAGAACACTAAGGGCATGGTCAAGTGACTGATAAGGAGATTAGTATGGATCAGCCATCTGATCAGAAGCCAGGCACTATTCTCCAAGACAATGATGAACGACCCCCAAAGGGGATTCAGAGGTCAACAGAGCTGCCACTCCCATCACAGGCCCTGAGTGCAAGGGCCTGGGGAGCAGAGTGGTTCAAAGAAGGGACCACCAGCACCTGTGGGACCTTTGTGCCAGCTGTATGGTGCCATCTCACATCTAGGGCTCTGATCCTGTAGTCTGTGCCACACTCCTCCAACACCCCAGATGAAGCTCTGGTAGACCCCCAGTGTAGCATGGGCCTCAGTGGTTGCCCTTCCAAAGGGCACAGGCAGCAAACTTTGGTGATGACCATATGACCCTGTCTCCATTGGCAAAGGTCTGGCAGGGCATGGCTGCCTTTACCTTAATTGCAGGGGATGGGGCCACCTGGGACACTCATGGGCCAAGGACCCCAGACCCAGAGAGCCATGGAGCCCAGGCAGAGAGTTGCTACGTTGCCATCCCAGTGGGTCTAGAAGGCAGATCATTGAATCAAAGAAGATTATTCTTGAGCCTTAAGGTTTAACATTGTTTGTCCTGTTCAGTCTTGGACATACCTGGGAACTGTCCTCCTTTATTCTTTCCTGTTTTACCCTTTTGGAATGGAGATGTCTATCCTATGCCTGCCCCACCATTGTATTTTGGAAGCACACAACTTGTTTGGTTTCACAGGTTCACAGCTGGAGAACAATTTGCCTCAGGATAAATCACACCTTGCGTCTCACCCATAGCTGACTTGGACAATATTTAAATAAGACTTCGGACTTTGTAGGAGTAACTAGCTTTCTGATATAACCAAGTTATTTATAAGTGCTTATTTGTAATTCAGTTATTTAAGACAAATTTAAATTTTAAGTATGATTTCAATGCCAGTATATCATGCAGAAAAGCTGCTAGAATTTTGTAATTGTTGGTGAAGGGTACATTTCAAACATTTTTTTTCCTTAATGACAGATTTCCCAGAAATTTTATAAAAATCTGGTTACTAGACTAATTTTCTAGCTGAATTTTCCAAACAACTAGATGTTAAATTAAGCTCAAGTCTAGAATAAGCAGTGATTCTGGGGAATGTCATCCTACCCCTCATGGGACTGCTGGCTACTTCTCAATCCTTTTTCCCCCCAGTAGTCAAGGTTTAATGTAATTTATACTGAAAGATGCAAACTTGGGAAACCCATAGGTCTGGATTTAATCAACAAATACCAAATTCAGCTTTTTGGCTGGTGATAGCTAATATTTAAAATGGATCTATTCCCATAACTTGGTCGACCATTGCAGAATGCAATTCCCATTTGCCTCTAGCTTCCTAAATTGTAAAACCCAGAAAAGAGAAAAACAGAATGATACATTCCAAGTGTAGTCAGAGTGAGGCAGCATAGTATGCTACATGATTATACGTAGCATGGTTAGTAATAGCACACGGTAGGCATTCACTCAGTAGACATTCACCTCTGCCTAATGAATAACAATAAAGTCAGTAGATATATTTTTGCAATATTTGTTATAGTAGCCTGTAAAAAGTTTTAACATCCTCTCCACTATTTCACTCTATCAATCATTACTTTATTGAGCATCTTCTAAATTCAGACACTGAGCTATTTCTGAAGGAGAGGGAAGCACAAATGTGAAAAGTACATAATTACTACTCTCAGGGGCTCACAGGCTAGTGGATGAGACAGATTTTTAAACAAAATACACATCTTTGAGGACCAGGGTGGACATGTGTTCAATGGGATGTTGGCATATTCAATAGAGACCATGTCACTAGCACAATCTGAAGTGCTGGGTGATATATTTCTGTCCCATTTAATCAGACAGTCAGGCTGGCTGGTTGTGTCATAAGCTCAGGTTAACTTCCTAACACTGCTGGAGATGAGTAGGATGCATTTTACAGCATGTTGGCAAACTGAATACATGGTGAATGTAACTGAAATGGTCAATTTAGTAAATTTTCATCAAACAAAACAGGGATTTATGGTTTATTACAGTAAACATAGAGCTCAAGACAGTTGTACATTTAAGATGCTCAATGAACATTTGTTATCTTTAAAAAATTTATTGATGTAAAATTGGCATATAACGTTATATTGGTTTCAGGTGAACAACAGAATAATTTGATAATTGTATACTGTGAGATGATCACCACAATAAATCTACAGGCATACCTTGGGATATTGCGGGCTTGGTTACAGACCACCACAGTAAAGCAAATATTGCGATAAAGTGATTCACACAATTTTTTTTCTGTTTCCCAGTGCATGTAAAAGTCATGTGAATACTATACTGTAGTCTGTTAAGTGTAAAATAGCATTATGTCTAAAAAACCTTAATTTAAAAATTAAATTAATTTTTAATTAATTTAAAAATAGTTTACTGCTAAAAAATGCTGTCATTTGAGCCTTTAGCAAGTTGTAGTAACATCAAAGATCACTGATCACAGATCACCATAGAAAATATAATAATGTTGAAAAAGTGTGAAATATTGCAAGAATCACCAAAATGTGACACAGAGACATGAAGTGAGCAAATGCTTTTGGAAAAAATGGCACTGATAGACTTGCTCTACACAAGGTTGCCATAAACCTTCAATGTGTGAAAAACGTAGTACCTGCAAGCACAATAAAGTGAAGTGAAATAAAATGAGGTATGCCTCTAGTTCCCATCTGTCACCATACAAAATTAACTTTTTGGCACCTTTCAAGTATGCTCTGCAATGTTACTGACTATAGTCACGATGCTGCACATTCCATCCCCATGACTTATTTATTCTATAAGTGGAAGTGTGTACATCTTGACTCCCTTTCACCCGTTTGACCCACTCCTCAACCCCCTTCCCCTCTGGCATACACCATACTGTTCTCTGTACCTATGATTCTTGTTTTGGTTTTTAGATTCCACGTATAAAGGAAATCATTCAATATTCATCTTTATCTATTTCCTGTAGCATAACTTCTTAAGGTCCATCCATATTTTCACAAATGGCAAGATTTCTTTCTATTTATGGCTGAGTATTATTCCATTGTGTGTGTGTGGATAGATAGATAGAGATAGATACATGTATATACAGATATACCACAATTTCTTTATCCATTCATCTTTTAGTAGACACTTAGGTTGTTTCCAAATCTTGGCTATTGTAAATAATGCTGTAGTGAACATGAGGGTGCATGTATCTGTTTGAATTAGTGTTTTTGTTTTCATCGGGTAAATACCCAGAAGTAGAATTGCTGGATTGTATGGCAGTTCTATTTTTACTTTTCTGAGGAACTTCCATAACATTTTCCATAGTGGCTGTACCAATTTACATTCCCGCCAAGAGTGCGCAAAGGATCCCTTTCCTCCGCATCCTTGCCAACACTTGTTATTTCTTGTCTTTTTGATGATGGCCATTCTGACATGTGTGAGGTGATATCTCATTGTGGTTTTGATTCACATTTTCCTGGTGATTAGTGATGTTGAACATGTTTTCATGTGCCTGTTGCCCATCTGCATGTCTTCTTTGGAAAATTATCTATTCATATTCTCTGCCCATTTTTAAATTATATTGTTGGTCTTTTGCTATTGAGTTTTATGAGTTCTTTGTATATTTTGGGCATTCACTCCTTATTGGATATATGATTTGCAAATATTTTCTCTCATGCAGTAGGTTGTCTTTTCATTTTGTTGATGGTTTCCTTTGCTGTGCAGAAGCTTTTTAGTTCGATGTAGTACCACTTATTTATTTTTGTTCTGTTGCCTTTACTTTTGGAGTCAGATCACACTGCCAGAGAGGCAGTGGGAAAATGCCTTGACCCTGCCTGCCAGACAGCTTCAGTGATGCAGCAGGAGAGTGCCTTTGTGCGCATGACTGCAGGCTTTAGCAAGGGAGTGGGAGAATGATGCCACAACTCATGCTCACTGGTCCGAGCCGGGGAGCTTGGGGGTGCTGCAACCTTTCACCCCTGCCAGCCTCAGCAAGGCAGTGTGAGGGTGTCCCATCCACATATGCCCTCCTGTGCTGTCGGGGTAGAGAGAGAGTGCAAAAATGACGTCAACCATTGCCTTTTTCTCTGGAGAGAGTCCCAACTGCCACCCTGCCCCTCCAGCAGCACTAAACATGTTTAATGTTTCTAATGCTGTTGTTAAGTAAAAAGTGATTCATTTAAAATGGTGCCAGCTGTAATGGAAAAAAATCTAAAACACACACACACATTTATATAAATATATGTAACTGAATCATTTTACTGTATACCTGAAACTAACACATTGTAAACAAACTATATTTCAATGAAAAAAAAATTTTTAACTAGGTATAATAAAAATATTATACTTGAAAATAAAAATAAATAAAACGGTGCCAGCTCTTCTGTAAATCAGACTCATAAATTTATTTGGCGAAATTACAGGAACATTCTTTTCCTTGAACAGTTTTAAAAAAACATGTTTGCTCAAATTGTCTTAGCTAACGGGTCATTAAATATAATTTATTTAAGTTTTAATTTCTCTCATTATAACACATAAAAACAGTTAGCAATTAGACAGTTTTAAAAACTCTTGATTTTGCAGCACTAGGCACATAGAGGGTGCCAGAGAGACACAATTAGAATGACAAAATATTTGTCTAGTTTTACAGCACGCCCTACACCTTGTCAGTCTACTATAGGGGGCAGCACCAGCTCGTGGATTTCTTTAGTACGCTCTGCTCATTTTTTTTCAGTCAGGAATATATTGGTACTAATCTATAACTTTTAATGAATAGAATCAAAGGGCTTTAGAGTTAGAAGGGCATTAAGGTGTATCTGCTCTACATTCTAATATATAAACGAAGAAATTGAGAGAGGCCCTGGTCATGTGTCCAAAGTTATAGCAGGAATTAGTAGTAGAACCAGAAGTAAAAATGGATGTCCATTCTTTTTTTTTTTGCTGAGCCAAGAGGCTTGCTGGATTTAGTTCCCCAACCAGGGATTGAACCCGTGCCGCCACGGTGAAAGCACCGAGTCCTAACCACTGGACCGCCAGAGAATTCCCAGGCTTCCATTCTTTATTCCAATTTCCTTCCACCAGACCAAGAATTTAGCAGCGATTTAAAACATTTTAATGCAACATCTTTCATAACACCAGAATTTTAACCAATAAAAAAATTAAAACCCAGTTTAAAACTTTTCTAATCTTCTAACTCATTTTTAAGCACATGCTTATAGAGTCTACAGTACTTCAATACACCGTATTAATTTCACAGAGGTCTTCTAACTACAAAGGAGAAACTAAATTACAATGTTACAAAAACAACAACAAAAACATTTAAAATGTTTATGTCATGGGTAACATAGAGGGTTACTTTATTTATTTATCCATTCATCCACTGATACAATTGATACCTTTTCTAGTCACCACTCACATCTGAGTTCAATTTCCTTATTAAAATATGTATTTAGATTTTTTGGTAAAAGTCTATTTATTGTTTGATAGATTTTCCTGCTTTGAAGAAATATAATTGCTGGTTCAAAATGGAGTATCAGTTGTGCAAAGACAATCATAACACTACCCTGAGTAGGGAAATGGAAATACAGACAAATGGACAGTTGAACACAACTCTTGCCTGGATGTGTCCTGTCTGCCTGCTGGCCCATCAGATGACGTGGAACAGATGACGTGGCTCAGGATGTGGGAATATTTCATTCCGGGATCTGGTGGATGGGGTGAGAGTCAGCAACGAGGATTATTCCTGGCAATGCTAAGTGTCTATTTTATCCCCTTACGTGGCTTTGCTATCATTTTTTCTACTAGTTAGGCCATTTCTGTTTTTCTCTCTGTTTTCTGTGTTTGTATATCTCTCCCCATTCTATAGGGCTTTGTGTATGTCTGTTTACAACATGTTCATGGCACATGTTTGAGATGAGGCTACAGGACTTGCCTGGACGTGGAAATCAGGAAGAGTTTATGCCATTTCCTTCACTGATAGCTCTGTAACTTTTAAAGGGAAACCGTATTTATATTGCTGGTGTTTTGAAAGATTTATCTTGTGAATGAAATTAATTGCGAGGTAGACAAGGGAGGGAAGCACAAATTATTTTTATCCTCCTAAGGCTGTTCTAAGGATATTGGGGGTTCTCTGGCAACAGTAGGTTTACAGAGTGGTATAGAATCAGTTACCTTCCCTGTCTCAGGCAGAGCTGGAAGACAGGAGGGGTCCCTGGTGGAAACTTGCACCTATAAAACTTACCCCGTAGAAGAGCTGGGAATGTCAGGCTGCCTCCCCAAAGAGAGGCAAAAACAAGGAACTGCTTATGTCCCGTTCCTTCTTTCAAACACACTACCTGGATAAGTCATCCTTGCTCCCTGAGGCAAGTAAATGAGGGGAAGGAGAATGGCCAGGAGTGTTCTCCAGTGCCACTGCCATTTCATGGAACGTCAGGAGTGGAGAATTATTGTGGTAGAGGTGGTTCTGTCCCCTCAAGTCTCCTCTCACCTTCTTCCCTTATATTTTAGTTTCTGATTTCACTGATTCACAGTGAAGCCTTGAATACACATAATATTTCCTTGACATGGTGACATGGCAAAATTCTGGTCCATTAAATGTGAAGTCTGGCAACTTCTTTAAAAGATAAATGACACGTATCCTTTGCCCCTCATTGATTCCTGCTTCCTGCAGGCTGGCAAAACAGATCAAGCTTTTAATAGTGGATACCTCTGGGAAGTAGAATTGGGTAAGTTCATCTTTATTTTAGATGCTATTTTATTTCTTGGATTTATTATAATAAATTTTTATTATAATTTTTTATAATTTAGAAAATTAAAAATAAACTTTAAAGTTTTCTATAGCTGGCTGTCTCTAGGATGTCATATTTTAGGCTATAATTTAGGGCTTCCTAATGCTGAAGGAACACTGAAATTTACTTTTCCTTAATTGCAATGTAGGGGGCCTGCCCCCCCCACCCCCCTACCCCCCCCCCCCACCAGACACTGATTTAATTGCTCTGGGGTAGGATCCAGGCACAAGTGCTTTCAAAAATTCCCTTAGATTTCTGTTTTGTATAGTACAGGATGAGACTCACTGGACATCAGTCACCGGCTTCTTGCTATTCCAGTGTCACCTGGGATGCTTTGAAAAATTCCGTACCCTGGCTGAATCTGAGAGCAACAGCCCCAGAATCTGAAGTTCCTTGGGTGATTCTAAGGTGTGCAGCCAAGCTTGCAAACAGTTGTTACAGCCTGAAAGCCTCCAGGAAACTTCCTTCCAATTTGTATATAAGCCCATAAAATAAACTTTCTTATTTGTATCCATGGTTTAGCCAAACTAATAGGGTTGCTAGATAAAATACGGGATGCTCAGTTAAATTTGAATTGCAAATATCAGTTTTTAGTAAAAGATTATCCCATGCAATATTTGAGACTTGCACACACACAAATTATTCAGTGCTTACGTGAAACTCACATTTAACTGGGCTTTCTGTACTTTTACTTGTGAAATCTGGCACTCCTACCAACAAAACAAATGCTACTCCAAAAATCACAAAAGAGCAATGTAGACCTTCTCTGTATGTAAAGGATCTTAAAGGAGGTTGAATCCTTGAGGAGAAAGCAAAGAGAGATCACATTGCTAATGCCCAGTAAACAGCCAAAAAGTCTTTTTTATTCATTCCTCTTACCCAGTAGTCCTAAGTTTTATAACAACTGGCTCAGTTTCTTTGCTGGATTCCCCACCAAACTTAATATAAAGCGAGTTACTCCAAAACTCTGCTCCTGTCACTCCCACACCACCCTCAATCTTTCCTCCTTCCAACCAACCAACTAAATCAACCTACTTTCAGATGTTGCTAATTTTTTATCTGAGCCACGCAGAAAAGGTACTAAACCGAGAAAATGTTCCGATGGGTTGACCAGTGTGTGTGTGTGTGCGTGTGCGCGTGTGCAGAGCTATTAGAAACCTTTCTTTAGGTGTCATCCCACTTTTAAAATTCATGTGGAAATGTAAGCTTCAGGGTATATAGCCTGTCAGTGTTGAACTAGGAATTTGGGTAAATTTATCGGCTAACTGCTGCTTTAAGTGTCAGTTTCAACATAAACCACAGAGTCACCTTCAGTCAAAGGTCTGTTGAAGAGAAAGAAAGGCTATTGTCTCTGCCAACTTGAAAATTTCATTGTCTAGAATTCTCCCTTAACCCCACAAATCACAGCTATAGATAACAAATATACGATAAGAAAACAAGAAAGTTTAAATTGTATACAATATCTAATATTCAGTTAGGGGTGGGGAAGCTTGTATCAGGTAAGTATTGGGTGTTTTCTGCAGAGACATGTGTGGTATCGGAAAGAATGTACTAGACTTTGAGGGGCCCAGACTTTGCTCCCAGTTCAGCAGCCGCTCTTGCTAACTAAGCGACACTAGGCTTGAAATGAAGCTCTTGTGCTCCACCACTTCTGTATCTGTAAAATTAAAACCATCATGCCTGACTTGTTTTGATAACACTGTTATTGTGAGAATTTCAGTGAGACAATTTATGTGTGTAAAATTGGACTTTTTCACACATCAGCAGTTTTACTAAGTACAAGAAAAGAAGGAAGAGTAAGAACAGGGCTTGTTTTGCTGTCTGTATATGAGGAAACTTAGCCAGGCTCTTGTGTAGTCTGTTATGAGATATCAAAGCAAACTGGTCCAGAAATACCCACAAGGGATGAAAGAAATGCCAGTTAGTAGGCCAACTGTAAGCACTGATTTTTTTAAAAGAAAAAGAAAAGATGAAAAGTGCCAAAGCCACAAGGTTAGTTTCTTCAGAGGCTCCTGGCATCCTAACTGGGGATTGTGGATTTGTTAAATGATCATGTTCCCTTCCCTTGGTTAGATGGAAGCATTAAGTCATCTGAACCAAGGATGAGTCACAGACAGACTTACGGGAAGATCCCCAAAGTCTGACTGGTAAAGTCAGTGAGATGGAAAAAATGTGTGTGGATGCCATGTCTCTATATACTTAAGCAGATTAGCTAGGTTAAGTTTCCCTTATGAACCAGAATCATTTGTTTTTAGAGCTCAAGGAAACTGCATTACATCTGGCTCCTCTAAGTTTGAAAATGTGCATCATTTGGACAAGCTCTGGAGTCAAGTCTACTATTACAGTTTTCATGAAGAATCTAAAAAAAAAAAAAAAAAATCAGTATATTTAAATCCTCCCAAAAAGAAAAAAATTTAAAAAGTAATATAAGTAACCGTATTATCTAGCTACATATAATTTACATGTTCAGTCCTTTACACGAAATTCTTTATAAACTTATCTGCCCTCATTATATATTATATATTTGTATATCTCATTAACAGTGGTATATACTTCCATTGTAGATACACAATGTATATAACAACGGATATATACATCCATTGTTAATGATATATTTACTCTTTGTAAGGACTCAGTGAGGGCGAGGCTGGTGTGGGGAGCCTTCTATGGTCTCTGTTGCTAACACAGTTTTGAAAATCATCCTTTAGAAATGACTTCCCAAAGTACAAAACTCAGTTTGTACCATAAACTCTATGACTCCAAAGACTCACTGACGACATTCACCTACTTATCTCAAATCTACTCTCAAAGATTATCCAAATTAAGTTACTGCCTTCTGAAAACGCTGCAGTAGCTTTCCATTTATCCACATGTCAAAAAGCAAACTGTGTTTCCTCTCCGACCCTGGATCATTCTTACCAGATCTTAAGTTTGCTTTTTCCTTGTCTTCACAGTTCACCTCCTCAGAAAGGCATTCCCTAGTCCCCTATCCAAAATATTTCTAAGTCCCCCAAATTCACTCTCTCCTTGTCGGCACCCAACACCATCAGAAATATTATTTTTTGTTTATAATAATTACTGAGAAGGCAGGAATTTTGTATGTCATGTTTATCACTATATCCTCACTGCCTACAAGAGTGACGAACAAGAAGCAGAGACTAATGAATGTTGAATAAATGCCATTGAATATAGGTAAAATAATATGATAGTTTCTGTGAAGATAGTTTTAAAAGAGGAATTTAAAAGGGTATGAATGAGAACAGCATCATTAGAATAATTCGTCTCTAGCCATTATGGCTACTTTGAATGAGACACTACTTTTTTGGACATATTCATTGACCATAAGAAAAAAAAGATGTTTTTTGTTTAAAAATACAGCACATTATACGTACACACACGTGTATGCACACACAAACTCACACAACTCATAAACGTTCTCACTCACATACATGCAGACATAACACTGAAAGAAACACATCAGAATGTAAACTCTGGTCACTTCTAGGTGATGATTGGATTATGAATGATGTTATTTTATTTCTACGTTATTTTCCCACTTACCTCACCAAGCTTTCTCATTCAAACTCCTCATACCCAGCTCTGCATCCAAAGAACCCTTGATTCTTCTCAAGCCCAATCCAGCCAAGTTCCAAGCTGTCCAAGTCTACCTCTCACTCACTGGGCTCTGAAGCCGCTCCTGTTCATTTTTCATCCCTGGGTCCAAGCTCACAGGGTTAGACATTCTTTACCTTAAGCTCCAAAGAATAGCTTCCTTGCCTGGAACTCAAGCAGTTTTAAAACATTGTCACAAAATTCTTTGACACTAGTCCTATTGAGTGGTGGGGTCTATGTCCTCTCCCCTTGAATACAGGCAGTCTTGTGATAGACTGTTTCAACCAATCCAGGATGGTGAGAGTGATACTATGTGACTTATGAAGCTGTGTCATAAAAGGCATTGCAGTTTCTAACTTGTTTTCTGGAATACTCATATTGAGTCCCTGTGTCAAGTCTGACTACCTTGAGGCTGCCATGTTGTGAGTTCACCTCAGACCCGTGGAAACACCATGTGTAGGTGCTGAGACCAACAATGAGAGTGAATGAGCCCTCAGCTGATCCCAGCTCTGTAGGGTTTCTCCCCACCTTCAAATATTTCCAGCCGAGGTCCAGACATGGAGAAGCAGAGTCAAGCTGTTTATACTGTGCCCTGTCTGAATTCTCTACAGGAGAATCTTTGAGCTTAATAAAATGGCTGTTTTAAAGTGCATTGCCAAATTTGGGGGTAATTTGTTACACAGCAATAGCAACCAAAACAGGAAACTTGAACCCAATTTGAGTCAGACTTCTGACAAAGAGCTGGTCAGCCTTTTTTTTTTTTTAACGGCCCAGGAGCCAAATGCAACCATTCTCCTCAGGTTGATATAACGCTTTTCCCAGGTGTTTCATCAGTCCAAGGAACCTGAAAGAGAAACTCTGCTTCCTATTACAGAGATGCCCAAGGAGGCCCTAGGAATTGTTAGAGACTCCTCTTAATATGTTATATCCTTTCCTTAATAAGGAAATATCCTTAATAAGTTGTTTCCTTCCTCTGTGAAACTTTTGGATCCTTGGAATTTAAGGACTCATTTTCTTTGCCTCCCAAGTTCTAGAAATCTTATCATTTCCTAAAAAGCATGCATTATCCTGCCTCCTGGCCCTCCAATTTGGATTTAGCTGAAGATTTTAATTTCTGAGAATTTTCTTCAGGCTTGACCTAAGGTCACATATACCACGAATGTCAGAGATCTGAAGAGGAGATGAGGTAAAAGTACAGAACAAGAATAGAAATTGAAAGTACAGGAGAAAATTAGGAAGGAACTAAAAGAAATGTGAAAAGAATTATCATTCTTGGTTATTTACAGTGTGTCAGTATGTTACATGTATTATATTATTTCAATATAACATCAGTCCTAGTGATGAAGTTATTTTTATTATCCCCATAATAAATGGATGTACAGATTTTTCCCAGGGTGGCAGAGCTGATAGTCAGATCCAGGAGTCTGACGTGAGATCCTGCTCTCTTAACCACTAGACCGTACAGTCTAGAAATAGTCAAAACTATTTTCATAATAATATTAAAGTGTGACTTTTTTCACCCTTATTTTCTAATGAGTGTGCAGTGAATTTTCCACTGTGTATTGGGAACAGCTGCATAACTCAAAGACCCAATGTATTCCAAATTCCCAGTACACAATGTTATAACATCATATGTGGGTCAAAGATCCTTTCAAAGTGCAAAATAGACCAACGGATTTTAATGTAACAGGGTGCCAAATGTTCACTGACATGGTTTGAGATTTCACTTTGCAACTAATCTTTCAGAAACTGCTACTTTTCAAATGTTCATGTGACATCAAGGAAGAATATGAAAAGTCAGTTACAATAATCCTGTCTTTTTAGACTACATATTTGTGTGAGACTAGATATTCTCCTTATACTTCAACCAAAAAGCAAAAACATTACAACAGATTGAATGTAGAAGAAGTTATGAGACTCTAGCTGTTTTCTATTAAGCCACATATTAAAGAAATTTACCGCTCTTCCTACTAAACTTTTTGTTATGGAAAATATAGTTTTTTTCATAAAAATATGTTATTTATGTTACATATAGTAGCTTTTTCACTTGTACTTTAAAATGAATAAATAAATATTATTAAAAAGTTTGTTTTAATTTTGAATTGGTAAATATCAATGACTATAACCTATATAACCAAAAGGTCTTTGGGAGTTGTCTTAGGCAATTTGGGCCGCTATAACAAAATATCTTGGACTGGGTGACTTAAATAACAAGTATTTATTTCTCTTAGTTTTGAAGGCTGAGAAGTCCAAGATCAAGGTGTCAAGAGAATCCATGTTTGGTAAGCACCCTCTGCCTGGTTTGCAGATGGATATCTTTTTGCTGTATCCTCACATGGCAGAGGATAAGATAGGTCTTTTTAAAAAGGCACTAATACTATCATGGGGGTTCTATCCACATGACTTCATCTAAACCTAATTACCTACCAAAGGCTCCACCTCCAATTGCTATCACGTTAGGGATTAAGCTTCGGGCATATGGACAAATAAATTTTGGGGGGACAAACAAACATCCAGTCCTTCAAGACCTTTAATAATTTTTAAGGGTGTAAGGTGCTCCTAAAATCAAAAAGTTTGAGAGTCTCTGGTCCAGAAATTGGGTGGATGGTTCTGTGGAGCCAAAAAAGTGGGTCTTTTGATTTTATTATAATGGAATCTGTAGTGTATACAAGTGCTTTAGGAAAGTGCAAAGAGAGGTGTTGCAGGTATAGGAGAGAAGGCCATTAAAAAGGTCCAGTATGTGAGTGAGTTGAAGTGATTCATCCCAGAGCACAGGTGGAGCGACCTGCCTGGGAGGGTCAGTGATGGTAATGAATGAATGTACATCTTTCATCGGAGCAATGGGAATAGGGAGAGAAGGTAGTTCAAAAACCTTCACATTGATGGCTTCCACTTTTTCTATTAAGTAGAAGACAAAGGATTCTTTTGAGATTGCAATTATGAGTTGAATCTTGAGGAAAGAAGTAAAGAACTCTACAAACTGTTATGGGAATGGGAGAGAAAACTCCCTGGGAGCATGTAGTCTTATGTTGGCAAATGATTAAAAATAAATTTTTGAATTCCTGAAACTTCCTATGGAAAAACAATTTTTTTGTTGTTATTGAATTTTGTTCTTTCATATGTGCTTAACTCATGTGAAGAATGAAAAATGAGGAAACGGTTGTTATAAAAAAGATAATAACATCTTGGAGTTAGACATCTTAGGTAAATCGTATTAAACTGCACGGCAAATCAATGTTTTTTTTTTCTTTTAGAAAAGTCACTATCCATCTTCTTTTTGCATGTCCTACCGTAGATTAAAAGCAATGTGATTATTTCAAATTTAGTTTGTAGTTTAAAAGGGTAGGGTAAGAGTTACACTATTTGTAAGGTTGAAAATTCACACTTGATCAAAAATCTTTTCCTGGAACTAGCACGCAAAGTTCCCTAAAACAGAATTGCACTGACATAACTTTAAAAATACATGGTGGGCTCTACCTTGTTTTTGTTACAACCAAAGATGACATATCTATTTCTCAAGCAATTCTATGAAAGTATATTTAAAATGCTATATCAACTTAATTCATATTTCAGAATGCTGAAAAATGTTTTCATGGGGGAAGTTGGTTCGGAGTTAGAGGCTGCAAGGCAGATGGAAGGCCTTGGTATAACTCTGGGACTGTCATGCGAAGGGGGGTGGAAGGTGAGAGAAGGCAATTTCCAGTGAGAACTCAGTGGAGAAGCAGAAGAACTTGAGGCACAAAAGGTGGCCTTATTCATTATCAATAGAATCATCCTACTTTTTACAGTCAGCTACATCCCTCTAGGAGAGGCTACATGTTTTATTGCTGAACTGCACAAGAGGTTAGTGACACCAACGATGATGTCAAATTGTATCAGCAGAGCCTTGTGATGATTCAGGGAAATGTAAAACGTATGTCTTATGTCAGTGACAAACTCTTCACGCTGTCATGGGACCAAAAACCCTTCTTCAAATGATGCATCAAAAAGCCACATAGATATCTTTCATAGATGGACATATGAAAGTCTCAGTAACAGTTGATGAGAAAAGCACAATATCAAGTTGGATTTTCTTGATGGTGACCAAGGGCCAAAGCCCAAATCTTCACCGTAGCCTTTAATGCTCTATGTTGTCTCCTCTGCCAGTACGAACCCTCCGCCCCGCCCACCCCCACTCCGTTCTCCTTCTCTAGTCCATTTCTTCTCCCACACCCCTTGCTCATTGCTGGTCAGCAATTTATATTTGCTCTCCTGCCTGTGATGCTCAGATTCCCAGAACACTCTCTCCCCAGGTCCTCCTTCATCTAGTGAAATCCGCTCACCCTTCAGGTCCTTGTTCAAACATTTTCTCATCAAAGTCTTCCCTGGCTACGTTAGCCTCCCACACTCACCCAATTCCAAGCACTTTGTGCTTCCCCCTTTCGTGACACTTATCACGCTTGTAATTCCTCTTTCCACCTTTGTCCTCTCTGAGAGCTTGGAGGTTCCAGGAGGACTGGGAATACTTCTGTTGAGTTCAACACACTCTAGCCCCATCACTCAGGATGTCCACAATGCTCAAAACTTCACAAATGAATTCATATATTTGGCATTTAATAAAGCATCAAAATCGTTTTCATAAAAGATGTTTTCATCCAGACCTTTTGAACTACCTCTGTTGATTTAAAATACTGTTAGCACATTTTATTTCTTCAAGGGAAAGCAATAATGAAGCAGGGCAGTTTAGTTGGAACCACAAATACGTTTCTATTGACAGATAAAACAAGCACAGACTATCTATAAAAACCTCTTTAAAACATTTCTCTCCAGATCACCTCATTCCTTTAGATCAAGTTTAAGTTGTACTGAAGTATAATTACATAGATATATCAAATGCACAAATCTTAACACGGTATCAAATATATAACCTATGTAAACAGTACACTAGTTAAGATATAGAACATTTCCATCGCCATAGAATATTCTCTCATCTTGCTTTCCAGTCAATCCCCCTCCTACCCCAGCAACAACTACTGTTCTGATTTCTGTGCCCAGCAATACAAAAGAACGAGCAATTGATTCAGGCAGCCATATGAATGAACCTCGAAAATATTACATTGAGTGAAAGAAGCCAGACACAAAGAACCCACACTATGATTCCATTTCTGTGAATAACCAGATTTTAAAATGTTTTCTTCAGCATAGCTCTGGCTGCCGTCATGTACTGATAAGGATCTGCTCTGCACTAAGACACATAGCAAGTCCTGGTCCTCAGGCTTTGGAGGCAGGCACATGGGAAACATTTAAAAAATACAAGAAAGATTGCTAATTCAAAAATTCTTTCTTCAACTACTTCTATTCTTTCAAATTTCATCCAATACACTGTACTCATTTTTTGAAATTTCTAGCCCCATGATTGCAATGAATTATATTATTATATGTGTAATGATTGCTAGGGGTGCACCAAGACCTACTTATCTATACAATAAGAAAGCAAGCATATGTTTAAATAAATTCCCATGGCCCCAAATTAAACTTTACATATTTAGCCCCTCAAAACACATGCAACTTTTGTCCTTAAAAAATTCCATAATTCTATACACTGGAGAAACAACAAATATTTTATAGTAAAGAGTTGATATGAAAATGAATGTCTTCTGAGGAAATCATCATGACATCGTGTTATTAATAAAGCCCAGTCAAGATTAGTAGACTTTATAAAGTACTGGCATATATATTATTAAAATCAGAAAAAGTTTTTATCAACCAGGTATAGTTTTGTAAACTTGCCTATAAGCTGCCTCTTGTTTTTCCATTCACTTGGATTCCAATGAGAGAGGTACTCCTATAGAAAACATTTTTGGTTCTTATTGACATATTATTTCAAACCTGATAAATTATCACACTTGTTTTAAAATATTTTTTAAATGCCGGTTTTGTGATAAATTCTGATGTTTCACAATAAGTTAATATGTAAGACTGCAACTAACACTGTTTTTCATTTATATTAAAAGTTTAGAGTATGGCAGGGAAAAAAAAAGTATGGTTCAACCAAACACCGCTCACAGGACTGAAAAAGTACATGTATTGCTCTTCCCAAAATGATACACGTTGACAGGCTTAATACCAGCTTCCTAGCATCTGACCAAAAAGATGTGGAGAAGTGGAGATTCATATATAATGATGCAAAAGAAAAGAGCAATTAAAAACAGGGAAGTGCAATTATGATAGTCTTTGGATCTGGGGTGGTTAAAATTATGTATGAAAAGTCAATGTCGTTTTACCATTCCGAGTATAGTAAGTAAAATAAAAATATATCAATTAGTGAAACCTGGGTTAGAAAAGGGGGCCAATGAATTAGATTTTTGCATCTGACAGAAAGGGAGAAAATAATAAATGTACTCATTCATTCATCAGATGTTTATGGCACGCCAGCAGTTTTCAAGGCTTTATGCCAGGACTGTGAGAAATACAAACATGAATCAGGCCCGGCTCTGCCCCAAAGGAGAATACAACCCATGTGTGAGGAAGTATGTGAACTCTGAGATAACAAGGGTGATGAAGGGATGCAGATGAAATACCAGGCAGGGCAGAGAGGGAGGGAGGACTTGCAGCTGCTGGGATCAGGGAAACCCTTTAGTGATAAGATGATTAACTGCTTCCCATTTTCAATGGAATGTCCAGGCACCACTAAATTCATTCTTTAGTGACTGCATTCATCTTGATGATACAGTTTTATAAGAATATACCTTTAATAATATGTTGATCACTTGGACTTTATATATCCTTTAGTGATGATACTTTCTATCGGGCAAGATTAGGGTAGTCCCTCAGTTTTTGATAAATGAAGGTTTCAGAATTAGAAATATTAGAAATATTTATAGATCCATTTTCAAGTCTCACTATCTGCCCCCTCTCACAAATTATTTTATTAAAATCAATAATTTTCCTTTAGGAAATGATTACAGAAATATAATTATTTATAACCAACACAAAGAGATAATTATTTGCTGGGTGAGGCAGAGGGAAATATATTTTCCTATGCATTATTTATTGTATGTAAATGTATGTATATTTCTTATATAACCTTAATAATCATAAATATTAAGTTGCTGTTTTCTATACTAAAATTTTTCATGCTTTGCCCCTTTAATCCATCAACCACACCATGAGGTAGGTACTATTAATATTCTCATTTTACTGATGGGGAAGTTGAGACTTACTATAGTTAAGAAACAGAAACCTGGTTAAACATAGCAGAATAAACACATGCCTTTAGGTCTGCTTTCTCCAGAAATCCCACCAAAATGTAAATGAAGGAATAAAATCCAAATGGGTAAACCCAAAAGGTGATATAAATAGAATGGGAGTGGATGATGTCAGTAAATTATGGGCAGATGTAAAGCAGATAAATCCATATTAACTCTTAGCAGGGAGGAGGAAGCTTAAACCTGATTGCCTGCAGAGCAGGGATTTCAACAAGAAACAAAACAGTTCTTGCTAGTGAAAGGCTCATAATTGGGAACTATCAAACTCCTTGGAATGTAAGTTTAAGTGGTAGAGCTACAAGCAAAAGGATTGGTTTAAGGTATGTATAGGAAGGTCTATGTAGATCCCCTATGCTAACTGGCATGGCCAGAAACCCATCCCTCCCGTGAATTCCCCCTTCCCTACCCTCCAGGAGCATGGAGATTTATTCTCTGCAGAATATGGAACAGAGAGGCATGGACACAGGGACCCAGATCCGCTGAAAATGATATAAAATACCACACTGAAAACAAGATAGTTGAATTTTTAAAAAATGTAATTATTAATTCCAGGAAAAGCAGAGAGTGTATAAAAAAGGAAACAAAACCAAAGTAAATTATCTAGCTTAACAGTGAATATTATTTACACGGTCATAATCATGCAAACCTTAGATATTAATCTAACTAAAATCATGACATACTTTGGAAGGTTTGGAGAAGTGTGTGTGTGTGTGTGTGTGTGTGTGTGTGTGTGTGATGAGTACTGAATCCTCAACTTCCTTGGTAGCCAGTCAACAAATAGATAATGAGATATGTTGGCTGCCAACATTTACACATTCTTCCTAATGGAACCTAACTTTGTTTGTTTCCAAAACAAACTCTCTTCATGCGACTCACAGAAAGCCAACCCTATCCACAGCTCTAGGGAAATATCCCCACTAGCTAAACAATCTTTTTCCCCCCACCGTGATTGGTTTAAAGATGACCATGTGACTTAATTCTCACCAATGACATCAGGGGAAGTCTTTTGATATGTTTTTTGGGGGGGCAGCTTCTGGACATGAAAAAAGCAGCTTCTTTCCTTTTTCTGGATTTCTTCCTGTAAATGTAATGCCAGAACCCCTGCATGCATGTTACTACCAGCCCAAGAAACAGAGTAGGGCATGTCAAGAACATCAGAAAAAAATAGGGCCAGAGACTTAACACACTGTGCCTGGGGACCTCCCTACTTCTGGACACCTTTGGATAAGCAATAGTAAATTTTCTTTAATTTCAGCCAGTTCAAGAGAATAAGAAACCCAGTCAAAGTTTCACAGGTACTAAGTGGTAGAACTAGGATTGGAACTCATGTTGTCCTGAGTCAAAGATTTGAGATAAACATAATGCCATATCACCATTGCTGAATTATCTTTAGGGTATACCTTAAAAATTAAAATTAATTTTGTGACAGAGAAAGAAATTAAGGTATATGAAATTTATGTGACATGCCCTATTGATCAAAAGTAAAGACTACATTAAAACCCTAATAACTTTCATTGCTTTATTTTTTGCAATAAAAATGGCATTTTTGGTAACTGAAGTATCAAAATTAATTATTTCCTTGGTCTACATTATATCAATACTTCCCAAAAAGACAGATACTGAGAATTGACATGGCCAAAAAAAAAAAAGACCTGAGAGCACATAATATTTCATATTATTTCATATTATTTCATAATATTTCATATTTCAATATATATTCTATTATATTAATAGAATATTCTATCATTCAACTATATACCAAAATCAATATACCTTATCCTTACAAACAACAAATGACAAAAATATATTATCTTTAGAGGATAATTCAAGTTATTGTTTTATCTGGGACATTAAGATATACAAAATAATGTAATATCCAAAAAAACAGATGGTTAATATTTTTTCTTTAATAAATTTTAATTTAGGTATATTATAGACTACAGAAATGCATAATATGATTTAGTTTACTATTTAGCACAATGATTTACACATGCATGAATAGCTGAAAAACTGTGAACCTACTTTAAGGAAATCATCGGTGGAATAAGGAGAAAAAGAGATTTTTGCCTTTGTGATGGATTTGGGGCAATTTTTCTGTGTGGATGCTAGTTGTAACATTAATTTGTTTTGATTCATACAATAAATTATAATTACTGAAAAACTGTAGAATTCAAAAGGAAATATTAGAGTAATCGAATGCTAATATTTCTCAATTTGAGAGATTTTTAAATTTTTAAGAAAAGAAACCAATTCTTGTTTAAAAAAATATTCTTGTTTAAAAATCAATTGATTCGATAATATTTCTCATTTTGAGAGATTTTTAAATTTTTAAGGAAAAAAACCCAATTCTTGTTTAAAAACTTGTTCTTTAACTGATTATTTGCCTTTTATAGCCTATACCTAAAACAAAAAAATACCCACAATCCTTTGCACCTAAATAGTGTTTTCACTTTGGGCTAAAATTGGCGTTAGTTATCTTTAAATTGTGATTTTTAAGAATCATATTAACCGTGGGGAAAAAAAGTAACACTAGAGCAGCAATTAAGAAAAACACTGTGATTGAAGTAAAATATAAATTAGAAGGCAGTCACCAAATGGCTACCTGCAGGGAGTTCACTGAACATTTCACATACAATATGAAGAGGCTCAGACGCAGTCAGCAAATGGGCTACGTGATCATTATGGCTAGCTTCAAAAAGTATGAAGGGGCTCTGTGAATTACGATCTGTGTCTATAGTACAGAAAATTATATCTGAAGCAAACCATCCCTTTTGGAAACCTGTAATGGAAAATTCTCTAAAGAAGACAATAGTTATAATCCTGGGTGTTGCATTCAGACTGGGCATGGCATGCTCTTCCCTATTGCTACACCCTTTACAGTAAATTCTCCTTCAGTTCCATTGCCAAAATATTTCCTTAGTGTATGTCACAAAATTCATTTTCCAGATTTGAGGAATGATGGATTAAAAATAGTACTAGCACTTTTATGGCATATTTCTAAATAATATCCATTTATAATAACCTTTATGATTTTCAATTATTTTATCCTCTCTGTTCTTTTTATGACATCTAATATTAGAGTTACTTACATCTGTTTTATTGTGTGATGGATCTGTATATTTTCTTAGTTAGGCTCTGCTTCATTTCAAATAAGCATTCTTGGAGAAATCACCAAGTGACATTATAATTCAGTTATTTAACTCATAGTATTCTGTTAAATCAGACACTTGTAATCAACATATGTTAAGTTCAATTCTATCAAAATCAGCTCTGCCAGGACAGAGATGACCAGAACAAGAGGACCAGCCAGTAATGGGGCAGGGGACATAAGGAAGCATCCAATAGCAGGTGGTAAGATAGTACCAGCAGGAGGCCTGGAGGAGGTTCAGAAGTGGGAGGAAGTTACAGAACTCTGTTCTCTGGAGATTTACGAGATGACAAGTAAAGATCTCGGTCTGAGAAGAAGTAGGCTATCAGATAGTGATCCAAGATAAGGACTAAGATGCTTGAGCTAAGGTGTGTAAGGGGGACTTCCCTGGTGGCGCAGTGGTTAAGAATCCGCTTGCCAATGCAGGGGAAACTGGTTTGAGCCCTGGTCGGGCAGGATCCCACATCCCGTGGAGCAACTGAGCCTGTGTGCCACAACTACTGAGCCCACGAGCCACAACTACTGAGGCTGTGTGCCACAACTACTGAAACCCGTGCGCCTAGAGCTCGTGCTCTGCAACAAGAGAAGCCACCGCAATGAGAAGCCTGAGCACTGCAATGAAAACCAAACGCAGCCAAAAATAAATAAATTAAAAAAAAAAAAAAGGTGTGTAAGGAAGAGCTCAGTCACAGAGGAATAAGGTAACAATTTCATTATAGGAAAGTGGGCAGAGTGTAGGATCCTAGTTGACTAAGGAAGACCCATCTTGGTGCTGAGCCCAGAAACTGTTGATTGTAGACTCCTTATATTCGCAATACTTATGGAAAGGATTGGGTCTAGATTCTAGGGGTAGGACAAGGAGCGAATCAAAGCTTAATGAGGCCTGAGGTTTATATCATTTTAGGGATTGTTAAGAAAAAAAAAGACAATAGCGTTACAAATATAAAATAAGGTAAAGAAGTGAGTACTTATTTAGGATAAGAAAAGAAAATCTAACAACTTAAAAATTTACAGGATCCTTGGGCTCGAGTCTTTTTTTCCTAAGAAATTCCTTGGATAGTTTCTGAGAAATGCTTTCTTAGTAATTGTTCCTGGTAACAAACTGGCTTCCTTCCCAACCCAGGATGCTGTACAATCCCCAGCCACTCCCAACACTCACAGAGGCCTTTGCAAGTGAGGGTCACTGGCACTTAAACTTTATTAGCTTCATGGCAAATCTGCCTCTGGACAGAGATGATTCCAGAGAAAGGAGTTCAATGGTCCTGAGAAGCAGGAGAATGAGGGAACATAAGAGCAGAGAGCCTTAAAAAAACATGAGAAACTACAGCTGAACAAGAAATTTTTGACACTATGCTATGTAATTAGGTTAATCATAATTAATGTTATTCTGGAGTTACCTATGTCAATAAATATGTCATAGCTTAAAACTTTGGGGGCTTCCCTAGTGGCACAGTGGTTGAGAATCTGCCTGCCAATGCAGGGGACACGGGTTCGAGCCCTGGCCTGGGAAGACCCCCACATGCCGCGGAGCAACTGGGCCCGTGAGCCACAACTACTGAGCCTGCGCGTCTGGAGCCTGTGCTCCGCAACAAGAGAGGCCGCGATAGTGAGAGGCCCGCGCACCGCGATGAAGAGTGGCCCCCGCTTGCCGCAACTAGAGAAAGCCCTCGCACGGAAACGAAGACCAACACAGCCAAAAATAAATTAAAAAAAAAAAAAAAAGTTACTGCTTAACCACTATTCATAAAAAAAAAAACAACTTTGCTAAAATATGTTTGGAAGACTGAATGCAGAAGCCACAAACTTCTGCTGCTGACCTTGTAGGGTGACTCATGGCCTAGATAGCTCTGTCCCAATCAGTGTGACTAGTCACAGAACATCTGCTAGGATCATCTTTGGAACACTTGTATACTCTCTGGCTGTCTTTACTATCCTGGCCTGCTCTTCTAACTTTGAATCTGGCTGCGTATAGTTTTACATCTGACATCATTCTGCTAGTTACAAGGGTTTCACAATTCATATCTGCCGAGGGAAGATTCTATATAATCATGTTCAGATGACTAAAACATATAATGGAGGTTAAAAAAAAAAATAGTGCTTTGGCTAGAGGTGCTGAATGAGAACCAGGATTCATAAATAAAGGGTTCTTGAAACCAGAGGGAGGAGTAAAAACCTTCAGAAGATAACCAAGGCACATTTCCCCTGTGATAAATAATTGTTTTTGTTGGCTGAAGAAATCTATTTTGCTTACCATCTGTTAAGCAGTTCACTTTCTTTTCTCACACTGGTTTTGTTTGGATTTCCAACTCTTGGAAAAGTCACTTTGGAAATTGTTCTCTCCAAGTTGTAACTTAAAGAATTTAAAAAGAAAACAGCTGGGGCCACAAGCCTCTCATATATAGAGGGTACCTTCAGACTGGCGGCAACTTACTCACCCTACAATTAGAAAGGTGGCCCCCTGACATGGGCAGGAGACGTCTGATTTAGTTGAAGAGTCACAGAATGAAAGCTCTGTTTCACGGTGTCCTCCACACCCTCATCTCCAGTTTGGACCTTACATTCACTGTCTTTTCTGCTCTCATCTAAAGTTTGATATTAAACTTGTGTCTCCAGTGCTAAAAATCAATGACCTTTTCTCAGGCTTCCTCTTCCCATTTCCCAAGTCTCTCTTCTGTAGATGTTTTCCTGTTTGTCTGACTTTATCAGTCTCCTTTGCTGACTTCTCTCCTCCTCCACCCCCTATTGGGTCTGGCGTCTCCGAGTTTCAGCTCTTGGCTGTCAGGTTGTTTTTCCTTCTCATCTATTGCATTTAACCCCTCCCTCCTTCTCCACCCCCAGGGCTATTATATGTGTTTTCAAGGCTTTACCTTTCATTCATTCAACAAATATTCATTGAATAAATATCTTGACTCCTTTTTTTCCCTCTTACACCCACATTCAAACCATTAAGTTTTGTTGGCTCTACAAGCAAAAATCTATTTCGTACCTGACTTGCTTTTACTGTTACCAACCAAGCTGAAACCAGCATCATCTCCTGGACCACTGCCTTAGACTCCAAATTGGCTTCCAGACTTTGCGGTTCATTTTCCCACCCATCTCCCTTAGTTTAGTCTCACTCAGCATCTGCGATCCTTTTCAAAACCTACATTGAATCATGTCACTACTCTGCTTGCAACCATCCAAATGGTGCTCTCTCTCTTTTCCAATTGCAGTAAGAACACTAAACATGAAATCTACCCTCTTAGCAGATTTTTTAAGTGTACAATAGAGTAGTGTTATCTACAGAGACAATTCTGTGCAGCAGATCTTTGGAACTTACTCATTTTGAGAAACTGAAATTTCACCCCTGTTGGTTAGTAGTTCTGCTTCCCCCCTCCCCCTAGCCCCTGGCAACCACCCTTCTATTCTTTGCTTCTATGAATTTGATTATTTTAGATATAAGTGGAATCATGCAGTGTTTGTCCTTCTGTGACTGGCTTCTTTCACTTAGCATAATGTCCTCAGGTCAAAGTTGCTATCAGGCTCTACACTATCACACTGTCTGATTATCTGTTTACCTTTCCCATCCCTTGTTTGTTACCACCCAGGCTTCATATCCTACTAATCTTACAGTCACTGAACTCCTGCCCAGTGCCCTCATGGCCCTTTCCAACACTTCAGACATGTTCTGGCCCCAGGGTCTTCGCACTTCCTGTTTTTCTTCCTGGACACAGTTCCCCCATAGAGCATGACTACCTCTCTCCCTCACCACTTTCAGGTCTTTGCTCAAGGATCATCTTCTCAGTGACGGCTTTTCAGGACAGCCCACTTCAAAATTTCAGCATACCCTCTCCTTCTTGGTCCTTCTTAGATAGCTTTCTTAATTTATTTTCTCTTTGCAACATATCACCATTGTGTGTTTATTATCTCTTTCTTTACACAAGAGTAAAAGCTACATAAGGGAGGGACTTTGTTTTTTTCACTGATATATCTGTCTTACCAGCATCTAGAACAGTGCCTAGACATAGTAGGCACACAGTGGGTGCATTTTGAATGAACAACTAAATGAATGAATACATGCTATTATGTGCCAGTACTGAGTATAATGATGAAGAAATATTGGATCCTGCCCTTGATAAACAAACTGTCTAGTAAAAGACTGTCAAAAATGAGAGAGTTTTGTTTAAACAGTTAGAAAGCATGGAGCAGGAATACTTAACCCATCCTAAGATAGGATGAGACACTCAAGTTGGGCTTCCTGTAGGAGGTGGCACCTGAGCCTGACAGAAGTTGGCCCAGTGAAAGGAAGAGGAGAGATTTGGACAAGAGTTTTTTTGTTTTTGTTTTTTTTCCTTGAGAACATTTACCTTTAATTCTTTTTGTTAATTAATTTTTATTGGAGTATAGTTGCTTTACAATGTTGTGTTAGTTTCTGCTGCACAGCAAAGTGAATCAGTTATACATATACAGATATCTACTCTTTTTTAGATTCTTTTCCCATATAGGTCATTACAGAGTATTGAGTAGAGTTTCCTGTGCTATACAGCAGGTCCTTATTAGATGTCTATTTTAGAAGAACTTTTAAAATAGAGCGATAACATGAACAAGGCATGGTGGCTAAGCAGATGCCGTTACTGCTTTTCTCATTTCTCCTCAAATCTCCTTACCATTTCTGAGCATGCCAACCTCACTTCTCATGGCTAAGACGTGCATCATTCATGGGGAGCTACTATGCCTGTGAGCATAGCAGCCTGGGAATGTCTGAGAATGAGTGCCCCCAGCCCTTAATCCATGACTGATGAGTGTTGGCATATATATATTCCTATTCTCCTGCCCCTTGGCTAGGATATTTCTGTGGGGTGTACTTTATATCAATTCTGTGGGATTGTGGTTATCTACTGTGGTAGATTTAATAATGTACCCATTATTGGCTAATTCCCTTTCCTGTGTCACTTCACCCTCAACTACCCCTTTTCCTTGAAACTCCCAACAAAGTGCTGGTCCTTGAAACTTGGCTCTGGGTTGGCCTCTGTAAGAACGAAGAGGAAGACGGTGATTACTTCCTAAACTCTAGAGAATAAAAATTACAGTCTTTGGTCTGCTTTGGGAGGTAATAAAGCAAACCAGGTCGGCTATAGGGAGAGGTGATCAGGTTTGACAGTGAAGGAATTTGAATTCTAGGTTAAGAGATTTGGTTTGCTTCCAAATTTCTTCTGAAATCTTTGAGTTTGGGGATAAAGTAATTGAAAGGATATTTGAGTATGATGAATCTAGCTGTGGTACGTGGGGGCAGGGAGGGTCTACACGGAGGGTGATCAGTTAGGAAACAGTTCAAACAGCACAGTTAGGAGTGCATCAGTGAGGTGGCAGTGAGAATGGAAAGGCATAGAGGAGAGAGAACGTGAGGGGAAAAAATGACAGGATTTGGAGTCTAGCTCTGTGATGTGGGGAGGGAGGTGCTGGGAGGGGAGAAGTAGAAAATGTCTGAGGCTCTGTGAGCTAAACAGCAGCAGTATCATTAACAGAGATGAGGAAGCCATGAGTGGGATCTGGATTTCACGAGTTAAAGACATTTGGAGTTTGTGCCAGTGGAATGTCCAAGTAGAAATGTCCAGCAGACAGCTGGAAATATAAGAAGGGAGGAAGGATTTGGTTTCAGAATTGGGGCTCTTTCAGGCAGCGATAAATGTGGCTGGCTAGTTTGAAAAGCCCAAAGAAACACTTAACTTTTTTTTTTTTTTTAATAGATCTTTATTGGAGTATAACTGCTTCACAGTACCGTGTTAGTTTCTGTTGCACAACAAATCCAATCACTTAACTTTATACAAGTCTTATAGTCCCGACCTCATGACTCTCAGTAGAGGAGGAATGTCATAGTAACCTGCAATTATTGGTGGACTTTGCAGTTGAAACACACATACCCTTGTGATGTGGAGAGGCTGTAAGCATGCATGTGGGCAAGAGGGGGATTGGAAGGGCAGAAAGCTAGGTTCTAACCAAGCAAGTTCTTGAAGATACTGGACAACCAGGAAAGTGAGAAGTCAAGTTTAAGGACTTTGGCAGGATTCAGGCACAGTAGACAGATTTGGAATTCTGGAGACTGAGATTTGGCCAAAAGACCAGCCAATCCCAGCAGAGTCCTCAGATTTAGAGGACTGATGCTGTTTGTTTTCTGCCTAGTTTTATGGAGTGGCACTGGCCAGACACCGAAGGATGTTATTAAGGAATCCCTTCCTTAGCCTTTTCTTCTTCAGGCTAAACAATCCTTATTTCATTCTCACGTGTCATACTTTCCATTTCTTTAATTATTTGTTACTCTTCTCTGAACTTTCTCCAATATCCCTCTTAAAACACTGAGACCAAACCTTATACACACCATGACAACTGGCTTAGGGCTGGGCACAGGAAATGATTCTTTTTCTAAAATGTCACACATAGGCAACATTCCTTTACAGGTTTTCCACCTGTTTTTAATGCGACCATTTAGTACTCATCTAGACATCATGCTAATTTCAGACAAAATGTGATCATAATGGAACGTCTTTTCCAATAATTTTCTGTTTTAACTTCAAAGGCTCAGAGTTGGAAAGGGTATTGGCTCAAATCAGCTCCCCTCCCCTCCCCTCCCCCTGCATTTTAGGAAGACAGAGGTAGAACATTATAGAATATTGCCATTTTCTATATTATAGAGGTAGAACATTATAGAGGTAGAACATTATAGAATATTGCCATTTTCTCTCGTGTCGTGAAATATACGAGGCAGATTGTCAGGCTTTTGCCTTAATTTGTGCTTTTGCCCCTGCTCATCCCAACAGATTAAACACTGGGCTAGCTAAAATGTGCTGAGAAGTAATACATTAAAAGGAATTTTCTCAGACATGAGTCAAAACTGGAAGTAGGGGAGGACGCGCCAGGGAGCTGAGAGTCGCTCGCTCTGACAGCATCTCTGGGAGTAATTTTCCATGTGGACTGAAGGAAGATCTTGTAAGGCACAGCCCGGGTTACACATGCTGGACTCCGATTCCGCAGGATTTATAAGCCATTACTGGAGAGAGTCTAAGGATCTCCTGGCACAGGCAGAGGAGGAAGAAATGTTCAATGGACAATAAAAACTTTCGGTTTACAGAGTAAAGCAAAAACAGGGCCTTCGTTTTACAGGGTTTAGAAACTTGCCCCTGAGTTAACGGGGGTGTGGGGTGTGTCTACATTTCCATCGTTCATTGTCGGGCGAGGTCCCATTCAACCAGGATTGCTATGGATTTGACGTCGCTTCTGCTCTGAGGGTAGCATCTAAATGTAGACAAGAGCAGATTCGCACCCTTAGAGGCTACCGGGAAGCTCAGGGCGCTGGGGAAGCAGAGAGGAGGGAGCGGGGAGCGCCGCCCGTCGGCCAGACTCCCAGCGTCTCCTCCCCCTGTCTCGGGCCCACTCCCAAACTTAACTGCACGCTTCCCGGTTCCAGCCAGAAGCCCTGCGTGAGCCTCCACACGTAGCCGCAGACGGCTCCTTAAATAGGTCGGAATTGAGCAAACAATCCCAGACGTGGGGCTGCGGCAAGCGCGCAGGCAGGCGAGCGCAGGCAACCGCACGGTGCACGCAGCAGCGCGCCGGGTCAGCCGGCGGCCAATAGCCGGGGCGCGGCCCGCCCCGTCGCCTCCCCCTCGGGGAGCCTATAAGTTGCCCGCGGCGCCGCGGGCGCCTGCCGCTCTGCGCCTTCCAGACCGCCTGATTCCTGCCCCTCTCCACGCCGCTCGAGCTGCCGGGCGTGGGTACCCTGCGCCCAGTCGGCCCATCCGCCTCCCCCCGCATTCGTCGGCCCGGGGCGGATCAGGGGTCTCCACTCTCGCGAGAGGTGGGCCGCTGCAGGGCGGCAGGGGCGCCGGAGCCCGCGCGGGCCCTCGACGGGCCGAAGATGGGGCGGTGCGCGGTGCAGCCGCGGCTGCTGCTGCTGCTGGTGCTCGTCCTCCAGCCCTGGGCCCCTTGCCTGGGTGCAGACTCGGGGAAGTCCTCCAGCATCCCCACAGGTGAGCACTTCCGCGGGCCGCCCTGTCCCGCGAGGCTCGGCCGGATGGGCAGTTCATTCATCCACCGGTCCTTCGCGTGGGGTCGGCCGGGTGAGTTGGTGGAGGGGGCCGCCCGTCCCTCCCAGGTCCGCAGAGGTGATTCGGTGGGAGACTGTCCTTCCCCGGGACCACTGAGGTGAGTCGGGGTGGGCTGCCCATCCTCCCCAGGACCGCCCAGGTCTTCCCCAGAACTGCGCTCGGGCTGTGCTGATCCCCGGGGGAGTGTGGGAGCATCCGCCCTCGTGGGCTCTCGGAGTTCTCCGTAACCCGAGAGCGCACGAAGTTTTCTTCAGCACAAGTTGGGGTTTCCTTGTGGTCTTGCATGTCGGTGGGCACCAGCACCTTTCCTGCAACTTTGCTTTCTCCTCCTTTGCTGGAGTTGGCATGATTTATCCGTTTTGGACGAAGCAGTACTCCCTCTGTGACCTAAACACGGGGCTAGTGTACTTTCTGATTGATGGTGACACATTCCTTCCAGCGCCCCAGGAAGCAGCTGGTAACACCTACCTCCTGCCAGAAACAACGCTCAAAACCGTGGTTGTTTTCAGTAAGGCTGCTTGGCTACCCAATACCTCCAGGAGGTAGCTTTCCTCTTTGTAGATTATGGAGGGGAAGCTGTCCACAGCTTTTCCGCTTGGCCACCCTTTTCGTAAGCCTGGTGCCCTTCCTTGTTTTCAGAAGCTGGAACTGCAGCGAATAGTCAAGTTCATGTAAAATAAAACTTTTTACATTTAGCAAGATTAAAGGGAGCCTCACCACATGTTTGTCGAAACATACTTTGCTGCCATTTGCTGCACATGAGATATCCTTGGAGTGTTCCACTTTTGTGCTCTAACTCTGTGCTCTCTGAAATTAGATCTTGCATTTAAATGTCCTTCTGCTGTACCACTTTTGTTTAAAAATTAAAATCATTCTGTCATTTTTGGGGGGGGGGAGTAAATAGGGCACTTTTCTGCTTGAACTTTACTTAAGCACAAGGACAGAAATTTCTATTTTAGGTTTACATTCAGAAGTTGACATTTGGTGTAGAACCCAGTCAATCCATGTAAGCAATACTTTTGTTTTCATCTGTAAGTGTTTCAGAAAACTTCAGTGGACTAAGTTGCCCATCTTTCTACATTCCTGCCAAACAGTACTTGCTTTGTTAGTTTGAGAAACTTCAGCATTTGGGTAGATTTTTGTCAGCTACAGGATACTTTTCTTTCTCTCAGATATATGTGATGGCTTCCAAATGAGTTTCTCAACCCTTTGTGGTTTCTTTAAATTTGAACTGAATTTTTTTCATTACTCTAAAATTATCTTTTACTGTAACATCTAGAAAATAGACAAGAAAATGCCTTCAGCAAACCTGGAAAAGGAGACATTAAAAAGAAATTCCCAGAAAAATGACTTTCTTTGTTGAAACACCCAAGGAAACTTACTGGGAAATAAAATAACCTCTAAGGGCTTTGCCACTCTTAGAGGAACCTCTTCAGCCTTTGTATATTTTATTTCACTTCATTATCAACACCCCTTACTTTTTATAGAAGACATCTCTTTGTGGCTGCGTTTAGGTTTACATTCAAAATTATCTTTCTTTCCTAATCTGACTTTTAAGTTTCATGGAGCTGGACAGTAAAGTTGTAATGGATTGTAACATCAGAGAAGGGAATTTCAGATATGAATGCTTTTCTCAGAAAGTGACCACGTAAAATCCACTGCTGACAACTGAGGACTGATTTTGGTGGGTGGGCATGGGGAATTCAGATATCATCTAAATGCAGAAAAATATTGATTTGTCATAGATGGAGCCAGCAGTAGCCAGTTTGATTATGAACTGTGTATAGGTAGATGTGATAAGCTAATAAATATAGATGGTACAGTGCTTGATAACATGGGAAGAATCATGGATTATGTTCCATTTTCTCTCTAAACTATTACAACTGAAAATTGCTAAATTGGAAACTTTTCTCATCTATGTAAATATCAAGCAAACTTTAGAACTCTAAGTTGTCTAGCTTACTGAATAGGAGGTCTTTAAGAAGAGCGCTTATCATCTCTAACCTGCTATTTTTGTCACCATGTCCCAGCTAGCCATGAAGAAATAGATTAGACCAGGGTTTTGTGGCTGTGTTTACATTTTGAGCTAGATAATTATTTATTGTGGGAGACTATCCAGTGCATTTTACGATGTTTAGCAGTATCCTTGGCCTCTACCCACTAGACGCCAGGAGCACCTCCTCCAGGAGTGAAAATGAAATATGTCTCAAAATGAAAAATGGCCCTATGTCTCCTGAGGGACAAAATTGCCCAGGGTGGGAAATCACTGGATTAGACAAACCGATGTGTATTTGAGGCAATGTGGCATTATAGTGTTACTGGAATGATAATGGCGACTCTTTTTTGGAAACAAATATTTATAGTGATTTTTCCATTTTTCCACTGTAGTAGGGAATGTGTTGTTTGAATCACATTACATTAATCAATTTTTGGAATATAGTTTTTCCTAGCTTTGATGCTGTATGTTAACCAGAGTTGAGAACACTGCATTTTGTTCTCTTTCCTGAGAGTTCTACTGTGTACTGCATTCATTCCTTTTTGATTGCCACTTTATTCTCAGCATGGAAAGACTCTAAATAAGAATTTGGTTAAAAACAATCATTTTCTCCTAGAATCATTTATAGGAATTTTGCCTTAAACTTTTATCTCCATGGGAGCGTTTGAGGCTAAACCCTCCTAACAAGCGTCAGCAAATCAAGTTCATACCCTGATTTATGTTTCCTACACTTTTTTCCTTCTCAATGAGAGAAGGTGTATTCCTGCCAAGAATTTGTAACTAGGTCTCCAGACCTGGATCAACATTTGGTGTGTTTTCTAAGGTACCCTGCCTATTCCATGATCTAAATTGGGCAGAAACCAAGTTTTGCACAAAAATGGAGGAAATGGTTTCACATGTTTCTGTCAAGACCAGTATTTTTCAACCATGTTCATTTATAAACTCTTTAATTTACCCTGGCACATTCAAGGAGGAAAGGAAAGGTTTGTCCCTATCTGCTGATGCAAACTGACAATTTACGGGGTGGAGAGGAAAAAACCAAGGTCCTGGAAAAAACTCGAGAAGAAGAGAGGGAGGCTTGTCCTTTGTGTACTTTCTGTGTCCTGGGCTCCAGCCACACAGAACGACCAGTCTCTGCCTTTCTTTCATGTAAAAATAGACATACAAAACAATTCTAGAGAATGTGAGGACCAGAAATGAAAATTAAATTGAGATACCCTTTTCTACCCATCACATTGACTAAAGCATTTAAAAAATAAACTCTGATCATACCAACTGTTGTGAGGGTGAGAAGTCTCAGGAAGCACAACACCTTTGGAGAACAATTTTGTAATGTCTAGTGGAATTGAGAATCCACGTATCCTGCCATCCTAGATACACATGCACAGGTCTCTCAAATTTCTACCTCTGTCTGTTCTCCTTGAAATTATATTCTTTGTTTATATCTAGCTCCTAAGAAATTCTTCTCCATCCTACCTTTTGTTTGGCTCTCTTTCTAACTTCTTAATGCAGTTGGTTTATACAGATCATATCTGCTTTGTATGATAGATGTTTATGTTTAATACATTTTTGGGAGTAAAGGATTGAGTCTTATTCATTTTTGTACTCCTCACAGTACCTTCCCTGTTCTTTTAACACAAAGAAGATTCTCAGTTTATGTTTGTTGAGTTTCTGGCCACCTCGGAGAATTATGAAAAGTGGCATGCACTCAATGAGATTGCTAGCTGCTCCTTTTCCTAGGGTTTTAACTAAGTTCACTGAGTTTCCTTTCTCTACCCGGGGACCCATGCACTACCATGATCAAGGAACTTACCCATGAAACATCAGGCAAGGCTTTGTTTCTGAACAAGTTGTTGGCAACTCTTTTTTTTTTCCTTGGCTGTGTTGGGTCTTCGTTTCTGTGTGTGGACTTTCTCTTGTTGTGGTGAGCGGGGGTTACTGTTCGCTGCGGTGCGCAGGTTTCTCATTGTGGTGGCTTCTCTTGTTGCAGAGCATGGGCTCCAGGCGCGCAGGCTTTAGTAGTTGCAGCGTGTGGGCTCAGTAGTTGTGGCTCGCGGGCTCTAGAGCACAGGCTCAGTAGTTGTGGTGCATGGCCTTAGTTGCTCCGCGGCATGTGGGATCTTCCTGGACTAGGGATTGAACCTGTGTCCCCTGCATTGGCAGGCAGATTCTCAACCACTGCGCCACCAGGGAAGTCCAGTTGTTGGCAATTCTTCTCCAGAAGTTATATTTTCTGCTCTACCTACCTTTCTCAATATAAAATCACACCTTTAGAAATGCTTTCATGTGGTTGGATACCATGATCCTTTTTTTATAGATGGTGAAATGGACATTTAGATGGTTTGTTACTTGAAGATCAGATAGCTGAAAGCAACACAAGAGGGACTTGTGCCCTTTCTTCAGGCCATGCTCTGTGTCTTTCCTGACCCCTTTATTCTTTTGGACTTTCGGTACCGATGGGAAAGAAATAGAGACTGGGCATCAGGGAATCTAAAGAAGCAAAAGGGCTGCTTTGCTAAAGAGCACTCATTTTGTAGGTTTATATAAATGGAGGGGAAAGGGCTAGGCAGGGGCTGAAGGAAAGCTGGGCCCCTGGCCAGGGATGACAAACTACAGCCCATGGGCCAAATCCGGCAGACTATAAACAGCTACCTGTTTTTGTACAGCCAGTGAGCTAATGATGATTTTTACATTTTTAAATGGCAGAAAAATATAAATATAAATATAAATATATAGATATATATATATCTCATGACGTGTGAAAGTTATATGAAATCCAATATTCAGGGTCCGTAAAGTTTTATTGGCTCACAACCACATTCGTTCGTTAACATATCATCTGTGGCTGCTTTGGTGCTACAAGGCAGAGTCAAGTAGTTGTCACAAAGGCTATGTGTCCTGCAAAGTCTAAATTGTTTGCTCTCTGGCCCCGTACAGAAACCCTTTGCCGACTTTTGCCTTAGGAGATGATATTCCCTCTTAAGCCATGTCTCCTGCAGATCTGCTGCTCTTTGGGAAAGAGCCACATTCTGGACAGTAGCAGCTGGCTCTGGGCACTTGAGAGAGCTGTTTTTCATTTTAGCCTTTGCCAGTGATTCCTGTGGCATTTTGAATTCAAACATAGAGCTTCTCTGTTACATCTTTTTAAACCTGGTGCTTGATGCTAACGAGACATGTACTTTGGTGTAAATAGTGTGCTTAGGATAAAAAATGGATTTATATATCCTACCAAATGTAAAATAGATAGCTAGTGGGAAGCAGCCGCATAGCACAGGGAGATCAGCTCGGTGCTTTGTGACCACCTAGAGGGGTGGGATAGGGAGGGTGGGAGGGAGACGCAAGAGGGAGGAGATATGGGGATATATGTATATGTAGAGCTGATTCACTTTGTTATACAGCAGAAACTAATACACCATTGTAAAGCAATTATACTCCAATAAAGATGTCAAAAGAAAAAAAAAAAAAAGAATAAAACACCCTGGGGGCTGATTGGAAAGGAGATGTATGTTTCTGTTTCAGAGCTTGTGGGTGTTCTAGAAATTTGGTCTAGAAACTTGACTGAATATGTGGCTTGATTCCTGGGAGGAAATGATTAGCACATTTATCAATGACTATTTTTATTCTTCTTCAACCTTTGCTGTAAAACTTAGGCTAAACTGAGAAATTGGTGCTTTTAAAATGACAGATATTTTTCTTTTGCATTTTACCCCTTTGCATTTGCTGCGATGTGTTTGCCTCACTAAACTTAAATAACAACTAATTTTCAGAACTATTGAGATTTTAATTAGCCAAGAAATAGTTATCCAGAGTAGTAGAATTATAAACAGTGCATCATGATTTGTTGTCCTTATGCTACTTACTATCTTTTTAAAATTGAAGTACACTTGATTTGCTACTTACTATCTTATGGCCTATTATGTTGCAACCTTTGTTTGGTAATGGTGCTACTGAATTTATCACTATGCTATTAACTGTGTCACAGGAATGCTCCGTCAAAAAATACTTTTGATAATTAAAAAATACGGAAACTTTAAATACGTTTTAATGTTTCCCCTTCAGGATAACTTTATTTAAAACAAACTTTAAAGAGTGAAGATATGTTATTTTTATACCCAGAGGAAAGATTTCCATTACATATTTTATTTTGTGTGTGAAAAGAGGCACATCAACTTCTGTTAATGATTTTGACTTAGTTTTTAAATATAAATCTCTTTATTAAAAAAATAAACTAATTCAGGTTAGTGCATTTACGTACTTAGTTACTAGATTGAGTCATAAGTATTTTTCAGGCCTTGATTGTATTAGTAGCATACTGTAGCAGTTATGGGAAAATAACAATCATTTTTTATTCCAATTGAAATGTGGGTATATCTCCCCCCTTAAATTTCTTTCTTTCTTTCTTTCTTTTTTTTTAAATACAGCTCTATTTCATTCTAAGTTGATTCTTTTTTTTTTTATTAATTAATTAGTTAATTTATTTTTGGCTGTGTTCGGTCTTCATTTCTGTTAAATTTAGTCTTAAAAAAAGATGTGATTACGTGAGAAAATGCTTAATTTGCTAGTGTGGACATGTACTTTGTTTACTGTTTATATTCTGCTATAAAAAATTTGGTTTAAAGTTTAGTTTGTATAGGGTTGGAATTGCATTTTGTCTAGTTAGGGAGAAAACTTTGAATAGTGAGTAGACTATCTTTGCTTTATAATGAAAATCTTCATTAGAAATGGAAAAAAACACTTTAATTTCATACAACTGAAAGAACATGCTTATTGCTATTAATATATTCTGTGAAACTTTTAATACAAAAAGAGTTTTTGAGGACATACAGCTAAATGAGGGGGCTAAATGGTCAGGGAAAGTGCTTCTAAAAAACATGGGCTAGGGTTATAATTAAATCTCATTTGTTATATTGATTTTAACATTGCTTTTATTATTTTGGATGTATAAGACATCCCGGTGTTATTACATTGACTGATCATCTGCTTATTTACTTTAGGGTTACATACTAAAATTTTTAAAAGGAATTCTATTTATCTTTCTAGTTACTGCTAATCTGTTTCAACATTTCTTCCAAAGAGAAAGAGGGAGGGGATTTTCCTCTGATTAAAGTGCTGTGGTTCTGTTCTTCTAATGCTCTGGACATCATAGGGTAAAGATTCTTATGGCAGGAAGGAACTTGCAAGCACATGTAATTTTTGTCGCTCTCCTCACCAGCCCCAGTCAGACCCAGACATTCAGAGGTACTGAGGAGACACTGAATATGCATCATGCCACACAGCTTCACTGTCTGCAGGCACAGCAGCAAGTGGAAGAAGGACGTGGAGTCCGGGCAGTCTTGAGTTCCTGATTCTGGGACACTGTCCAGGAAAAGCCCCAGAAACTCTGCATCTCAGTTCCAGTGACCACAGAGCCCCAACACAGAGCCAGTGTCCCATCAGCAAGGCTCTTTCATGGACTAGTCTGTTTTACTGGTTTGAAGCTACAACTTTTATTGGGCCTTAGGATGCTAATTACTTTTAGGTGCTACACACCTGGCTAGGAAGGGAGCCAGTTACTTTTAGATTTTTAAAATTTATTCTCAAAACTGGTTCTTTAAATATTTGATCCTTTTCTTCCTGGGTCTAGCAGTATACTAAACATGAGCAGCTGTTTTAGCATGCCAAAAAAAAAGAAAACCAACAACAACAAAAAAGCAAATATAGAATTAAATTTTTTTTTTTTTTTGGAGGAAACTGGCTAACAGTTTGTAGGCAGATTAAAAGGACCTCCCTAATTCAATCGCCTAGGGAAGTCTTACAGAGCCATCATGCAGAGAGCAAACTGGCTCTCTGATGGGATTTTCCAGTCATACCCAAGCCAGCTCTGAGGCCCCTTGTCTTCCGAGGGCCCCTTGCTCTCCTGCGCTAACCTTGCAGACCTCTCTCCTGGCCTCCAGCTGGCACCACAACTGTGACCAGAGTGCCTTGGTCATCCAGAGCCTCTGAAATTCCTGTCGGCCACGTCTAGAGAGGGACAATTCTCCTTTTCTTCTTAGTTTAGTTTAAACAGGGGTGGAATTTTTTAAACAGTGACTTTACTGGGTAACCAAGGGCAAAACAAAACAAAACCCCAAACTGGAAAACCACCAAAGCAAAGCAATGAACAGACTTACAAATTAGAGACTCAAGAGTTCTTACTCTACTGTGACTTTACTTAAAGACCTGCCTACCTGCACATCCTTGGGGATTCATAGGTTCTGTGTCTGTGCTCAGCTTTTCTTTCTCCTCTCTTCCGTCCTACTTCTCACCAACTTCTTTTACACAGACAGCTCTTTCTTCTCCAGCGTTGGAGTCCATGAAGTTCATAGGTAGATAAATGTTACTAGGTTGTGAAATAATAAAAAAATATGTTTATTTTGGTCTCAACAGCCGCCCCCCTCGCCCCATTCCTGCTAATATTTGGCCTTTGGGCCTTGTTTCTGACACAGAGCTCCTAAAACCCTTGTAATTTCCTGAGTGATAGGAGTGTCTGACACAGAGCTCCTCTATCCCTTGGAATTTCCTAGGTGATAGGAGCATCTTTTGTTCTAATGAGACAACTCTTGGTGGGCTCTTGGATGGAGTCTGGTCACTAGAAAGACCAAGCCGTGATTAGAAACTTGGAGCTTTCAGCCCTACCCCCCATATTCCACGGAGGGAGAGGGTTTTGAAACTAAGTTAATAATCGATCACGCCTATGTGATGAAGCCGCTACAGAGGTCCCTAAAATTCAGGTTTTGGAGAGCTTCTGAATCTTGGAATGCATCTACAAGCCAGGAACTTGGTACACCCCAACTCCAGAGGGGACAGAAACTCCTGCCCTGGGGACCCGTCTAGACCTTGACCCATGTATCTCTTCATCTTGCTGTTCATTTGTATCCTTTAAAATATTTTTGTAATAAATTGGCAATAGTAAGTCAACTGTTTTCCTTGCTTCTGTGAGCCACTCTAGAAAATTATTGAACCTGAGAAGGGGGGGGTCTTGGGAACTTCTGATTTGTAGCCAATTCACTCAGAAGTCGTGGGTAACCTGGGGACCTACTACTTGCGATGGGCATCTGAAGTGGGGGCAGCCTTATGGGACTGAGCCCTTAACCTTTCGGGTCTGTAGTGATTCTGGTTAAATTGAACTGAATTGCAGGACACCCAGCTGATGTGGGAGAAAGGGTCTGTGTGGGAAAAAACCCACACATGGGTGTCAGAAGTATTGTGTGTGTATATAGTAGAGGAGAACACCATAGTGTTTTCTTTAGACATCGGTGCACGAGATATTTTTATATTTTCGTAGGGACCTATCAGCCTAACCCTAGTCATTTATTTTCTTCAGTGGGTAAGTTTTTAATGCATTTTTGCTCACAACTCTTTTGATAGTGCTTTTTTCTTGGTTTTGAGTAGTAATTTACATTGGCTTATATGAATCTACACTCTTCAATAAATCTACGCTTATTTAAATACTTTAAAAATTCTCCCAGAATACACTTTTTCTAGAGGTAATTAGCAGTATTGTAACTTCTTAGATACAAATGCATGCTAAGAACAATTCCTATTGTGTAATATTCTGAAGTGTCACAATTAATATTTCAAAATTTAATTCTATGAGTATTTATTGAATGGCTAGTCTGTGTTCCAAGTTGCCTTATATGGAGGAAAAAGAGAAAAAACATGACAAACCAAAAATGTGTTAGGCTCAGTTCCTGTTCCACATTGAAATTCTAAGATTCTTACATAGAAAATAATGCATATGTAAAACTGAACAAATCGAAAGAGCACTTATGATGAAACCTGGCCTGTGGGGAAGACCATAGACATCTGGGCATCGGGAAACCTACATCTAAGTTCTAACCCTTCCACTCACTAACCTTGAGTCAATTACCTTGCCTCTCCTGACTTCTTTGTAATTTATGATCTCTCTAGCTCTGTTATTTGATGTTTCTTGAATTCTAAATATCAGGATGTGTAGTGGAGACAAAGTGCTGCAGGAATCAGAAGTGAGGTCGCAAGGAAATTTACTATTGATATTTTTGTTAGGCCAAAGAAAGCATAGATACAAAGTTGTTTTGTATTTTAATATTCTAGTTATTCTATCAGGAGCTGTACTTAGGCTTCGGTTTTTTCTTTTCCTAATTAACTTTTGATTTAGAGGTAAGAAAATAGGGCCAAGAATAATTAATTTACATTTTAAAATATTTCAAGTGTTTTAATGTGAGAGGAGAAAACAATCTGGTGTTTATATGAAGCTCTTTTCCATCTCCTGAGAAGAATCATATACTCTTCAGTACATTTAAATATTGTAAGCTGTTTTTAAAAATAACTGTATATTCCTCTGTTTCCACCCTGACTGTTTAAGTCCTGTTGGTTAACAAAAATGATTCTGATAACTCTTTCGAAGTTAAAGAATTTTTTTAATGAAATGTGCTGTTTAAAAATTGGAAGCCCTCCTCCAGATTGTTCTGAAACACTTATCAAATCACTTAGATCTACTTTTTAGAGTCATTAAATATTTTTAAAATATGATTGCATTTAGTAAACTAGAAACATGGTAAATAAAAAGAAAATCAGCTCATGGGAGAAAAAAGTTTTTGTGTGCATTGTGTGTGTGTATGCATAGTGTTCGCTACCCACAGAGATAACTGTTAAGCCTTGAGAATGGAGTAGAAATTCGGAGTGCCTTTTGATCTGGACTTTTCTTGGATATATTTTTCGTTCATTGTCACAGTAACATTTATTCTGCATGTGTTTGCACCCCTGGAGTGAAACATATCTAGTAAATGGTATAGTCTTAGACCCAGGCCTTGGAAGAAGTGGTGGTGCTTTTCTCTTCGGGCTATTTTTCCTACTGCTGCAGATAGATTTTATGTAAATTGAAGGAAGCAGTTCAAAGAAAACAATTGGATGGGAAAGAGGGTGGCTTAATTTTGAAAACATACAGTTGTTACTTTTTCAAGTATAAGATTACCAAGAAATCACGGAACCATTTAGTCTGGGTGTTGTTTTTGGAGATTAACTGTGATTTATTGAATAAGCAAGTAAACATTAGCAGATGTTTCTCGTGTAGCATCGGTAAGGTTGAAGAAAAATCTGTTTCATTAAAATAATTACTTTTGTATTACTATGAAATAGTTGATACGTTTAGGTCCCTCAAGTGTAAGCATGGGTTTTTTTCATAAGGTATATAATCCTAAATAGTCAAGCTCCTCTTCTCCATAGCAAGTCGCTGAATGGCTCTGTTACGCGAGTGACAGCAGCACCACGGGTTGCAGTTACAGCGGGTTACAGTTTACGGCTGAGTGGGATTTTTTTAGGTTGAGGTAAGAGATAAACTAAGAAGCTTATGTTAAATCGTACATGTAAACTTAAGAAATGTCCACACTTGACAGTTCTACCTCCTTTTCTAAAACTGGATTTAAATTCTTCGTTGATGTAAGGTATGACTTTTTCTTAATAAGTGTCAGAATAGTCCACATTTGAATGAGTTTAAAGCATATCTGAATTGTAGAAGATTCTTTTGAAAAATGAGTCTTACTCAGTGTGAAGAGGTGGTGGGAGGTAGAGGTGAAGTGGAGGATAGGAGCTGAAATTGCTCGCAAGCCTGTTAGAAAATTATACAATATGTGATTCGAGTGGGTTCAGGCAATTAATTCAGAAATACCTGAAAGTGCCACTGCCTCAAATGCTGGCAGAGGGGAAGTTTGCTTATGTAAAACTGGACACTCCCTAAGCAGAAATTTGGTGTGAATAGTTTCATATGAGGAATTTATTTCCCTGGTTTGTGCTAACTGATAGTGTAGCATTTTGTTTTAACCATAATAAACCGTACGTCCCAGCCATTCTTGCCATGCACTGACTCCCAGGCTGCAGGCCCGAGTGCATGGATCCTGGTGGGACATGCACACTGAGACAGTATGCAGTACTGGATTTGCTTCTCGTTTGGTTATGGGGAATTAGCCAGTTGCTGTGGTAATCAGCAGAGGTTCAGAAACTTAGACACTGTGACTCTATAATGCCAACCATGGATGCATTCCATGGTGGAAGAGGTCGCGTCACATTTCTTGGTGTTTCTGATAAATTAAGATGCAAGTCCATTGTGCTTTGAGTTATCTGGAAAGCTGTATTGTTCCTACTTTCATCCTGAATATATTATTAAGAATTTGAGGAAGATGTTACTTTGCTCTTGAAACATTAGGGCAACTGCAAAGGCAGTAGAGAAGGGGATGCTTGCTTTCTAGATATAGCCAGAGAGGGTTCACCATACAGGAAGGGGGCTAGACACCTCTAAGTGCGAATTAAAGGTATGTATGAGCTTGCCTGGCTTACTGTGATACATGATTTATTTTAAGGCCAGATGTTCATAAACTGCTTGTGTGCTAATTATGAAAGATGCCCTGTGGAAGACAGTATAGGATAATGCTAAGGAGATGGGATTATGGAATCAGACAGCCTGCATTTAAATCCCAACTCTGCCACTTATTTGCTGATTGTCCTGGGAACAAGTTAGTTAACCTCTTTGAATCATAGTTTCTTTATAACAGTAATTGCCTCCTGGGTTTGACTTGAGGATTAAATATGATAATGCCAGTAAAAGGCTTAGCACAGAGTCTGCAAACAGAAATTGCTCAATAAGTGCTACTAACTAAATTTATCATTTAGTTAGAGTATAATTTTAAAGAGTATAATTCCAGTTAGCATTATTCTAAAGTGGAGCATATAATGTATGGAATTAATTCTTGTGTTCTGATTGATAATGGAGAGGAAAGTGTGGGCTGTCAGTGAATTCTAGAAAATAAGCTTTAACAAGTTAAGATACAAAGATAGCTTTTTCCAGGGGAACCCAAAGGAAATAAATAAGTTTAGTGGTGCAGTCCCTTTGGTGATGTTCTTTGATTGCTTATTCGAATTCAAAATTTTGAAGTCACTTTTCCTCATTCCTCTTATTTACTCTTAATATTCAGATATGTTGAGTTTTACCCATTATTTTTTCTCTCTCCCTGTTTTTTGTTTCATCTATAGTGGAAAGCATATATATATAATTAAATATCACAAACAGATAAGGCCTGTCTTTTTTTAAACATAATCTTAAGACTGTTATCACACTCACTAGTAATTCCTTCATATCATCTAATACTTATTCAAGTTCACTTTTGCCCCCCTGTTCTCAAAACTGACTTTTAACAGTTAGTTTATTTGATCAAGATCCATCAATTTCTCCTAAACACCCCTTCAAGCTGTCATCACCTTAGTCTAGGCTACTGATCTCTGGCAGCTTGAGGGTCAAATTCAGCCTGCTTATTGTTTTTCGGAAAACTTGAACTAAGTCCTGTGTTTTTAAAATTAAGAAAATTTACTGAGGAGTCTGGAATTTATTTCTCTTGGGATGGGGTGGGGTGGGGAGGAGGCCTGGAGACCCTGGAGTTGCCCTCCCACGTGGCAGCCACAGCTGGCTGATGCGGAGCGGTGTTCCCCCTGTAGGTGGTACTTGTGTACTCCTGTTCACCCTACTCTCCCCGCACCGCCCCACCTCTTCACTGTTTATTGTGTGTTACAACTCCTGGTCTGGGCACACATCACAGAATAAGACAGTTATACTTGCTTCTTAAATTGTTAAATTATCTTGCCTCATCTTTCCATACTAATCTTTCTCGAGTCTAGTGGCTTTTAACTGGGAGTGGTTTTTTGCCCTGCATGGCATGTTTGGTAACATCTGGAGACATTCTGGATTGTCGTGAGTGGTGGGTGCTCCTGGCATCCTATGGGTAGAGACCAGGGATGCTGGTAAAACATCTGACAGTGCACAGCACAAGAATTATTTGGTCCCAAACGTCAGTAGAGCTAAGGTTGAGAAACTCTGCCCTTGTCTGGTGGCACACTTCCAATTTCACTGCCCTGTTTAGAAACTTTCTGTGCCTTCCCTATTTTCAAATGTATTTATCACTGTTGCCCATTTTTCACTTGATAATGCATACTGGGCTCCTTATCCAGCCAAGATACCACAATTTTATCATTTTTTAGTGATATCTGTTTTTCCAATTTCTTCTCACTGTCAAAATCCTACTTAACATTTTTTTTTTTTAATTTTTAATTTTTTGGTCTCGCCGCATGGCGTGCAGGATCTTAGTTCCCCAACCAGGGATCGAACCCGTGCTCGCAATGGTGGAAGTGTGGAGTCTTAACCACTGGACCGCCGGGGAGGTCCCCCCTACTTAACATTTTTAAGTCCTCTGTTTTGCCCATTCATGAAGCTGTTTTTTATGACACTTTTCCACATTATTCTCCAAAAATCATCTTATTAGAACTGGAAACTTTCTTAAAGATGATCTTTAAACTTTCTTAAAGATGATCTTTCCCTCAATACTGTTTCTGCTTCTCCAGATCAAGAAACTGCATCTGGAGGTATTAAGTGGTATATGCAAGGTATTTCCTAGTTCTTTGTTCTTCCCTCTATGCTGGACTCCTGCAACATTATTTGCTAGCTTATAAACTGTTACTTAATTAGGGATTTAGTATGTTATTTTCAGACTTTTCATGTGAATTAACTTCATATTCTCTGCTGGATTTTAAACTGCAAGAGGACAGAGACAGTATCTCTTATTGTTGGTACCAAGTCTGTGAATTGCTGTGTCTCAGACCTCCAAGCCTCCGGAGGTTTCTTTGCCTGTAGGCCCTACAGAGGGGTAGTCAGATAACCCATGTCACCCCAGTCACAACTAACAAGGCGAGTGGGCACCTGTGTCCATTCCATTCAGGAAAGAGAGACCATTCTAGATATCTTGAGCAGAAGGGGATTATTTAACAAAAGTAATTATGGGTTTATGCAATTGTTGGAAAGGCTGGAAGAGGAGGCTTTAGGCTGAGCCTCCAGCATTGATTCCTAGAACAGCAGAGAGAGCTAACCAGGCTCGGAGGTTACTACCTCAGTCCCAAGTGGAGGGAATCAGGAGGCCTCCCTTAGGACTACTGCCACGCGAGTACGCTGCTGTAAATGTAATCCCGGGATCAGGAAGCTTTCTCCATTGACTTCTTCTGCACCGGAAGCTGGTGACTGGACTCTAGAAAGCAGAATTCAACCACTGCCTCTGCTGCATATCTATCTGTGTGTCTCCCTCCTGCCCTCCATCCCTCCCTCCACAAAGTGGAAGACTGGAACCCTGAGGTACCTTCCTGACCGTATTTACCAATGGAATCGGCCAGCAGTGGTGGGAAGACCACCTGTCTTCCAAATTTCACAGGAATGCATCTGAAAAGGAGGGGCATGATTTTCATCTAGAAGCTTAGCTCCAAAGGAGTTAGGGAAATGTAGCTTTTTTTTTTTTTTTTTAAATTAATTAATTAATTAATTAATTTATGGCTGTGTTGGGTCTTCATTATTGCGCGCGGGCTTTCCCTAGTTGTGGCGAGCGGGGGCTACTCTTTGTTCCGGTACACAGACTTCTCATTGCAGTGGCTTCTCTTTTGCGGAGCACAGGCTCTAGGTGTGTGGGCTTCAGTAGTTGTGGCTCGCTGGCTCTCGAGCGCAGGCTCAGTAGTTGTGGCACACGGGCTTAGTTGCTCTGCGGCATGTGGGATATTCCCGGACCAGAGCTAGAACCCGTGTCCCCTGCATTGGCAGGTGGACTCCCAACCACTGTGCCACCAGGGAAGCCCGGAAATGTAGCTTTAATATTTATTTTTCCCATGACTTTCTTCAGTAATTGTTCTCCTTGCAGCTTGATAAATTATTCAATAATTTTAGAAATTTATAAGTCTTTTTGAAAGTAAGAATGCAAGTATGGGCTCAGCATTACGTGAAACACGTGCTCTGCTTGTTAACATGGACTCTTATAAAGTTTGAAGATTATTGAATACTTTTCCAAATTTCAACAATTACTGAAGACAGTCGTGGAAAAATGAAATAAAACCATAGAGTAGAGGAATTTACCTCCCCTTGCCGTCCATTTTTAGGCCAGTGGATCATAACTTATGTAGTGCAGCTTATCTCTAATTACCATTTTGTAGTGTTTGTTTGACTTTCAGCTAGTTTTTAATTTTATTTTCTAGTCCTTTCATCTTATACAACACCCTATTAATTTCAGTAAGTACTTAGCTGGCTAAAGCGACTTTTCTGAGATGAAACGACTGGGGCTTACTCAAGGCTTCTGGAATTTGAGAAGGTCAAGAGATAATGGAAAAATTCTGGCTCATTTAGGAAGGAAGGGTTTTATTTGACTCCACTTCTTAAGTATTCATGGAAGCAAAAGTACAAAAAAACCCCCCAAAAACAAAACTCAAAACCTTTGTGGATCACCATAGCTACACTTCATAATTATACATTTATTTTTAGTGATTTTTATTTGAAAGCTTGGTTTTCAGGTAACATTTTTTTTACCTTTGTAGTTTCTCTGCTCATAGCAGAAACTATAAATAAGCTTGTGGCTGAAACTTCTGCTGAGCAAATCTACAGAAGATTATTTTGCATTAGACTTTGAATGTTGGTTTTCCTTAAAATTTCTTAGAGTTGGGACATGCAAATGTGTTTCATTTTATTTGACTTTTCTAGGTTCTTCCCAACTACACATTTATTTTTTTTTAATTACATTTGTTTTGCTTATTGTTTGTGACAATTCCAGGTGATAAATACATACATTTCAATGTTAAAATGAATAAGCAGACAGAACTAGATTGGAAATGGATGGATTTGGTTAATAATTACCTATATAGGTTTAATATGCTGCCGTGGGAATTTTAGCTTTTTGGTTTTGTGTGTGTGTGTGTTTAAATGAAACACCTCCAAAATTTTTGCTTTCATTTTGATGAAGAAAAAAATAAACCTTTGGTGAATCTGGATTTATTCTGATGACATGTGCCCAATACTGTAACATGTGCCCAGTATGCAGTCAGTTTAACCTTCTCTCATAATGTTTTTATCTATAAATCATTCTGAAAGCTTTAGTAAGAAATGACAGATCTTTTGTAAGAAATGGTGAAGCACCAGTAGGAATCCCTAAGAACTAGGATATAACAAACTTCGTGAAAATGGTATAACTTCACTTAAAAATTTGCATTTTTGGTTACAATGAAAATAAGTGCTTATAACTGAAAATGAAGACATTTAAGGAGATTAAATTTGTTCTTGATCTCACTATCATTAGTAAACAATGTAAAATATTGTGATAGTATTTTTTTTCCTGTTCATATATCCTCATATGTTTTCTTTATAAAATCAGGATACATACACATATTGACAAGCATAAAGAGATAATTTTTTATTCTATGTTATTCCCAAAACACTATATTGTAAGTATTTTCCCATGGCTTTGAATAATCTTCAAGTCATGAATTTTAAGTAACATTTTGATAACTGTCATGAGATTATTCCATAATATTTATAGCCACTATCCTGTTATTAGGTATATTACAATATTCAATATGTAACAATATTGGATATATAGTTTGCTATTTTGTGCTAACAGAAATAATATTGTAGGGATGTTCTCAAAAATGAGTTTTGGTTTCTGTTTTTACAGGATAGGTCCAAGAAACAAGACACTGAAATCAAAGGATATGAACTCTTCTATCTCTTGTTCCGCATCCTTGAGTCACTTTCCAGAAGGTTGTGTGGATTGTCGTCTCCCCTAACAGGGTACCAGATGGTCTGCAGTAGGAAATTCTCAGCAGCATGACTTTTTAAAGAATCTCTTCTAATTTTTAGGGAAAAATAAGTTTTGCTTCTCTCTATCCTCCTTTTTAAATTTCTTAAATTTATGGTGACTTATTTCTTTACTTGCCAAACTAGAAGTTTTCATTCATTTATTTAGTCACTGCTATTTCTTCTGTGAGCCGCATATTCACATCAACGGAGTGTACATCTTAGTGGAATGAGAAGGGACAATAAATAGATGTATCTAGTGGATTCAAGTACTAAGAAGAAAAGTAAAATGAGATTAGGGGCAAGAATGCTGAGGTCAGAAATACCATTTTAGGTGCTACTTTCAGGGAAAACTTTTCATACTGGTTACATTTGAGCACAGACCTGATGGGAGGGGATTTTGCTAGGAGAAGAGCGAGACTTACAGGCAGCAGGGATCACAAGGGCAAATGCCTTGAGTGTAGAATGTGCTTGATGTGTCCGTGGAACAGCACATTTTCCCACGTGCCTGCAGTGGGACAGGAAGGGGCTGGTGCTCCAAGAGGAGATGAGAATGACAGGACCAGGTTGCTTAGGGACTTGGGGACTATGGTGCGGAGTTTGGATTTTATGGAGAACAAGAAGGAAACTGTCGAACTATTTTGAGGCAAAAAGAGACAAGATCTGTGTGAATTAGAATAAGTTACCACCTGTGAATGGAGTGGGGCTGGGTTTCAGCCCCATCTCACCTTTGGCTTCTCTGTTGGGTGGCTGGGCGCAGTGCAACTGCACAGCTGTACACTGCGGCCCTCAAGGGACAGAACTGTAGACGTGTTGTCTTGGTTGGTGGCCATGTAGAGAAGATTGAAGTGGGCATGGGTGAATGCGGGGAGATCCCTTAGGAGGCCATTTCATTGTCCAGGGAGGAGATGATGGTGCCCAGAGGCTGGTCACAGAGAAGGTGGGTATGCGAGGCTGGATTCTCTCCTGCTGGTAGAACTTGCAGATTGATTGATTGGATGGGGAATGTGAGAGGAACAGAGGAGTTAACACTTTACATGTTAAAAGTTTAAATTTGGGAGTTCCCTGGTGGTCCAGTGGTTAAGACTACTCACTTCCACTGCAGGGGGACACGGGTTCAATCCCTGGTCAGGGAACTAAGATCCCTGCAAGCTGCGCGGCACGGCCGAAAAGAAAAAAAAAAAAGTTTAAATTTGCCGGAGCCTGCATCAATTAGGAATAACTCTACCAGCCATTCTTTATATTCTCCCTCTTGTTTACATGGATTAAAACTTCCTTGTGAAGGATTTTGGTGACTATTTTACAGTTATTTTTAATAATCACCGTTATTAAATTTATAGTCTTTTTTGTGCCTCTGATGTTGGTACCGAGGTGTTTATTCAGTAGAGTGTGAGTGCTGAGAAACAGGCCACCACAACAGAAACTTTGCAAGGAAAGTCCGAATGTTAAACTCTAGGAAGAAGGCCAAAACAGCTGCTGTGATTCACTGAGCTGTGAGTTTGGAAACCAGCACTCTGCAAAATGGTAAAGTGCTGAAAAGTTACAGAGCAGCTTGAAGCAGAATTTTAAGTTTACAGAAATTGTCATGTAACCAAAGCAAGTAAGATGGGAACAAATAGTGTGGGGGGAATGTAGCTTCGTGACTATAGGCTTAGTACTGCTGCAGTGCACCCCCGAGTCAGCTGTGGTTTGCACCAAGGCATCGGTGCATTTGATATGGCAGGAGAGCAGAATGTGTTGACCATGCCCTTCTCTTATACTTTGATGCAGTCTATTAATCAAAAAGCTTTGTTGTGAATTTAGTGTTTATTGTTATTTTTTTATGCTTAAATTATGTTTAAAGACAAGCACTGGGAGATATATGTGACCGGAAAGTCCTCCCCTCTCCCTCTGCTTTCCTTTTAGTTCGGTGGGAAAATTAATCTTGTGAGACGAGAGGTTTGGGTTTTGTAGGATTTTCACTGATGATCCTTTGCATAAAAATGCAGCTACCCTGGAGTTGGAAAAAGGTCCCTAGAGATTCTGATATGTGCCACTCTTAGTTTTCACAAGCAGATGGAGGAAGAAATACAGGAAAAAGAGACTGAAAATGAATAGGCGAAGGGAGGAAAAAAAAATAGTAGAGGGAAGCATCAGGACGATGGTTTGGTACAGCTGCACAGTGAATTTGGCACTAAATCTTTTGGCTAATTGAATCAAACACGGAAACATGTTGGATTATCTAATTGTCTACTTAGTGGAAAAAGAAAACACTGTGCACACATTGGTTTAAGTGACAAAAATCTGTTTAGAAAAAAATGGTTTCTTTTTATGAAGAACGTTAAATAACAGTAGATGGTAGCTTCAGTTGTGGTTAATTTAGAGTTACTTTCAAAGGGATAAATATTTTCTTCCTCTTTTTGAAAAGTAAGGAAGGAATGGTGTTAAATTGTAACCCGGTAATTGCTTTTCTGACAGCAACATTTGGTCAGTGACACAGTAAGGGACATTGTTACCAATCCTCTAACTCTCTAGGGGCAGAAGTGAGAAAACCCAGAATAGAGGACAAAGAGGGGGCCTCTGAAATGTCCATATTGCTGGATTATATTGAATGACACCCTCTTATATACAAATAGCACATTTCTTCACCTGGAGTCATCTTTCCTTCAGGTCTCAGCTTTAATCTAGTTCCTCAGAGTTCTTCCCTAACCTTCCAATTTAAAACAACTTCCTCTGTTAAAATCTCTCACCTCATTCTTGTTCGAATTCATTTTTAACATTTACCATCATTTCCACTTGTACTTATTTATGCAATTATTTACTTACTATCTGCCACCCCAGCCCTACTACCCCCCCACTATATTTGTAAGATCCACGAAGACAGCGATTAATTCTTCCAAAACTATTTATTGAGTGCCTGCTACGTGTCAGCTAGGAGTTGGGGATGCATCTGCTCCTGGAGTTTAGATTATCTTCATTTCTAGTGTACGCTTTTTTTTACGATTGTATCTCTAACATTTAGTACAGTGCGTGGTTCACAGAGAATGGTTAGTAACTAGTTGTTGAAAGAATGAAGATAGAAGTCGTTGAGGATTATTTGCAGAGCTCAGAGGTAGAGTGGAGTCAAGGCTTAAATCTGTAGTTCAGGAATATAAACATCTTCTGAGGCTGGGGGCTCCTTTTTCCTATCACAGGCTGAAATTTCCTGCTCCCCCTGCCTCTGTGGTCCTCCTTGGATGCACAAGAGTTTCTCTCCGACCACGGTGATCTCCCTTTCTGAAAGGGTGAATAAGAAGAACCCAGAGATTATGAATGATTAATTGATCTGAGATGAGTTCCGGGCTCTTTAGGTGACTGTATTACACATGCAGGGTCCAAAATTACCTCTTCTAAAGGATGAAGAATATGGAGTTTTTGTCTAGAGGGTTCTCTTCTCGTCAAATACTACTTGTTTTATTTTGGCAGATGAATTTGTAGGTAGGGTGTGTGCATGTTTGTGTGTGTATTTTCTTCCCCAGAAGGAGTTTTGAATTTTTTCCATGCCACTCGAATAAATATCAAAGCAACACAGATTTTCAGCAAATACCATGGAAGCCTGAGATATTTTTCACTACTTCAGCCTGAGAATGTTTTAGGGCAGCCTGACTTTTCTTTCAATATAAAGTAGAACCCCCTTAGTGTTAGATCTTATTTTGTAAACTGCATCTGGGGAGTATATATAGTTTAAGCAGACTGCAAGATAAATGTCTGAAGACTTCGTGTGGTAGTGACCATTTTATTATTGGTGAACACTTATAAAATACAGCAATTTTAATTTTAATATAGTTTGTACTTTTCTTGTTTTGGCCATGATTAATCTAAACCTCCAGCTGTTTCTTTATATTACTTATGATTAAAGATGGGAAAGCCATCTTTATTTAATACACAGTATGAACAAATGAGTTTTCTACCTCTGCGTATATAATATAGTATAAAAATTATAAGGGGGAGGTAACTGGAGAAACGTGCTGTGTTACTGGTGGAAGCAGGCATTCTGACACTCAGACATCAAAATGGAGACCAAGAAATTAAAGATCTGAAACAGCATGTGAAAAATAATGTCTGGGCCCCCTCATTATGGGGATAAATGGCTGTGGAGAATGAGATGCATTTTGGGGAATTACTGTATCACTGGAAGGTGCAGTAAAAATGAACATGAAGCATCAGGAAGAGGTTATATTTGTTTGGAATTCTTTGCTTAATTATAGTATTTTATACAATGATTTCTATTAAAAAGTGTTTAGAGAAAGATCAGACTACTGGGCATATACCCTGAGAAAACCATAACTCAAAAAAGAGTCACGTACCACAATGTTCATTGCAGCACTATTTACAATAGCCAAGACATGGAAGCAACCTAAGTGTCCATTGAAAGATGAATGGATAAGGAAGATGTGGTACATATATACAATGGAATATTACTCAGCCATAAAAAGAAATGAAAATGAGTTATTTGTAGTGAGGTGGATGGACCTAGAGTTTGTCATACAGAGTGAAGTAAATCAGAAAGAGAAAAACAAATACCGTATGCTAACACATATATATGGAATCAAAAAAAAAATGATTCTGAAGAACCTAGGGGCAGGACAGGAATGAAGACAGACGCAGACATAGAGAATGGACTTGAGGACATGGGGAGGGGGAAGGGTAAGCTGGGACGAAGTGAGAGAGTGGCATGGACATAGGTACACTACCAAATGTAAAATAGATAGCTAGTGGGAAGCAGCCGCATAGCACAGGGAGATCAGCTCGGTGCTTTGTGACCACCTAGAGGGGTGGGATAGGGAGGGTGGGAGGGAGACGCAAGAGGGAGGGGATATGGGGATATATGTATACATATAGCTGACTCACTTTGTTATACAGCAGAAACTAACACACCATTGAAAAGCAATTATACTCCAATAAAGATGTTAAAAAAAAAAAAAAAGAGACTCCACAGCTTAAATAAGTGGAATTCTCAATGACCAAAAATGCTAACAGAGAGTAATTTGTGAATTTGAGAAATCTTCTCTATTCTTGTTTTAAGCTACGTTGTTTATTTCTGAAAAAATACAGTGTCATTTAATCCAGATTCTTTGAGGCATATGAATATTTAACAATATACCAGTTAATGACATTGTTGTGAGTTTTCCTCTACTTTGAGAAATTTTGGAATTAAGAGGGAGTGAGGAATGTTGGAGAGGTACCCCTATGCTAAGAAATACTGAATGTTTATCCCTGTTCATCAGAGCAGCTCTCTGATGAGTCATGCTAGCACCCCTTCAGCAGTGGGAATGTCTTTGATTCTGGTGTGTAAGAGGCTTCTTGAGAGCTTGGACTTTTTTTTTTTTTTTTTTTTTGAGAGCTTGGACTTTTGAGGAGTCTTTGCAGCAACTGGCCCCATGTGACAACTGGCCAAGCTTTCCAACTAGGGGGTCTTCGTCCCTGATACACAGGGTCCCTGAGTGAGCTGCTGACTCATTCAGATACACCCTGACGCAGTATACAGGTGCATCTCCCCCCAGCTGGATTTATACTGCTGAGATTAGATTGCATTCAAAAGGGAGCTATTCTATAAACATCTGCTTTAAATATGTATGTTGTTTATGACTACTTCATGCCTTGCTGTGTTTTTGTTCTTCTTTTTGAGGAACCAGTGGGTGAGGTATTAATTGACTATGATTGTTCAGGAGATGGGGAAAGAGAGGGGGAGGGATCAACGTTTTCACAGTGACCTTCCTCTAACAGTGCTCTTTGCCAGCAGCTGATAGTTCTTTCCCCAGTTGCTTTTCTACGTACATGTTCTAATCCCTACGTACATGTTCTAATCTAATCTAACGCATTTCTTACTAATGACTTAAAGTGATGGCATTTATACAGGAATGTGCAAGTATGCCTTGCTTATTCTACAAAAATAGATCTAAAAAAAAAGAGAGAAAACCTCTGCATTTTGATTTCTGCCTAAAACTAGTGAAAATCTAAATAACTATTATGAAGTACAGAAAAGCTTTACATTTTAGGGTGAGCTCAGCCATGATCCTATTTTATGTATTAAAATAAACTACTTCATTTATGTTTAGTTTGTCAATAGTTGGGGTCCATAACTGCTCCAGGAGCACACCAGTAACAAAAGAGAAGTTATAAGGACTGTATCCCCTTCAGGACAGGGAGTGTGGCGTTTAGCTTTTGTATCATCTTGAAGGTCACAGTAATCGCTTTTGATTTAAACATTTTCTTACCATTTTACCCATGCAGCAGACTAATCTTTTAAGGTTAGTCTTCTTAAATAAATCTGGAGTCCTTCACACCTTTCTTTCAAATCCCACATTTAATGTCAGTCAGTCTTGTTTAATCTATCAAAGCATATCCAGACTGATCACTTTTTACCTTCTTTACTGCTACTCCTTGGTGCATGTCCCCATGGCCTAGATTATTTATTTGGTTGCGCCGGGTCCCAGTTGCAGCACGTGGGCTCCTTATTTGCGGCATGTGGGCTTCTTAGTTGTGGCATGCGGGCTTCTTAGTTGTCGCATGTGAACTCTCAGTTGCGGCAGGCATGCGGGATCCAGCTTCACGACCAGGGATGGAACCTGGCCCCCTTGCATTGGACGTGCCGAGTCTCAACCACCGCGCCACCAGGGAAGTGCCATGGCCTAGATTATTGTTGTACATTTTCTCCCAGTCAGGCTTCCTAATTTTACCCTTGACCTCTTTCAGTCATAGCAACCAGAATGAACCTGTTAAACTTTAGTCAGATTTTGGAATGCAGTATTGCATTGCAGTTATGGGCACAGACTCTGGAGCTAGGCTGTCTGGGTTCTTATCTAGGTCCTGACATTTATGGTGTGTTTAATCTTGGGCAACATATTTAAATATAAAATTGGAATAGCTGTAGTGTATGGATTAAAAGAGTTAATAAGGGCTTCCCTGGTGGCGCAGTGGTTGAGAGTCTGCCTGCCAGTGCAGGAGACACGGGTTTGAGCCCTGGTCTGGGAGGGTCCCACGTGCCGCGGAGCAACTGGGCCCGTGAGCCACAACCGCTGAGCCTGCGCGTCTGGAGCCTGTGCTCCGCAACAAGAGAGGCCGCGACAGTAAGAGGCCCGCGCACCGCGATGAAGAGTGGCCCCCGCTTGCCGCAACTAGAGAAAGCCCTCGCACAAAAACGAAGACCCAACACAGCCAAAAATAAATAAATAAATAAATAAATAAATAAATAAATAAATAAATAAAATTAAAAAAAAAATTAATAGTATCTACATGGTAGACACTATTATTAGTATTAGTATCAGCAGCAGCAGCAGTGGTAGTTGTAATAGTAATAGTATTAATATTTGAACAACTATTATGTCATCCTTTGACTCAAAATCCTCTAAGAGCTTCCCATTGCATTTGGAGTAGAAGCCACAGTCTTTGCAATGACCTCCTAGGCCCTGCACAATCTTGTCACTCTGATTTCTGGACGCATCTCATTTTCTCCCTTGCTTAGTCTCCTCTGTATTCTGGTGCCTGTAGTGTACTCCCCTCTCTCCCCCAAGCATGTATGAGTCCTGAAACTGGCTCATTCATTCTTTGTATTTCTTCTTTCCACTTAACAGGAAAGCATCCCCTCAGATACCTGCAGAGCTAACTCACTTCCTTCACTTCACATCACCCTCTCCGTGCAACTTGATTATGCTGTCCCAAATGCCAACAATTCAAGACTCCCTATGCCCCTTCCTCCTTTCTCTTTAGCCGTGCAAGTTAGATGAAGTTATTTTTTGTTTTGTTTTTTGTCCCCCTGCATTAGAATGTAAACTCCATGATGGCAAAGATTTATTTTTTGTCTCTTGTGTCCACTCTGGAATCCCCAAACTCTCGAACAGTGTCTGGCATATAGTAGGCGTACAGTAAATATTTTTTGAAGGAGTGAATGAAATTATGGCACCTTAACAATGTTAATTCTCTGCTCAAACCCTTCTGTGGCATTCCTGTCCCTTACAGAGCTCGGTGCCCTTGGCCTTGGCCTCCATGGTCTGCCACATCTCGGCTGCCAGCTGGTCTCTCTCACTCCTAAATTATGATTTGCAATTAACCATTTCCTGTCATTCTGGATACTGAAAACTATTATTTCCTCCTCATTTCTGACTAGCTAAGTCTTATCCCATCTTTGAGGCCCCCCTAAATTTTTTTTCTTCTATGGCACTACCCCCCCCAACTACTTTTGATTTCTTTCTTCATTGTTTAACCTCCTCATTGGGCTGTTAATCTAGAATTAGAGATACTGAAGTGTGTATATTCACTGGCCTACCTAGGATGTAGTTCTTAGAATGCGATCCTTGTTCAGCATTATCAGCATCTCCTGGTGTGGATGCCTGGTGTACAGAAATTATTTCTGAACCTCTCCTAAGACATAACAATCAAAAATTCTGGGGGTGTGGTCCAGAAATGCATGTTTTAATAAGGCTTTGTGTATTTCTGATGCAAGCTGACGTTTGAGAACTGCTGGGCAAGGACATCAGCATGATGGACCAGACTGGGAGTGTCTGAATTAAGGAACCAGTTGAATCTTCGAAGTTCAGCAATCCCCAGAGATGGGAGGAAACTAAAATGGGTGTAGGAGGGCCAGAGGTAGAATGTTCCAAGAATGAGTAAACAAAAACTTTTCTCTGAAAAAGAAACTAGGAAACATGTCTACGGGATAAAGGACAATCAGGGGAATGGAACTCTGTTAGTGAATGCTTATGTCCATGATTCAGATTTTCTTCTTGTGGAGTAAATTTTGGACAGTAGAAGGTTAGCAGAGAACTTGGAAGTTGTGAGATTAGCACTGGGCAGATCTTGAGAATGGTAAGCCATGCAAAGTCTGAGGCAGCACATATGGCCTTTCCTGGTAAGCGTTTGGGGTGCCGCTCTGAGACTGGAATATTTTGACAGGAGCTAAAATTGAGGAAGAAGGTACAAAACCAGATTCTAGTCGTCTATTGAAATAATATGTCATGATAGGTATCTGATCACTGATGGGAAAAGTGAAGGACAGACAACCCAGTTATTAAGGAAAGGAACCTGTCTCTGCAGAAGAGCTTGGAATGGAAGAACCTGAGGACTGAGAAGAGGTTGGTGTGAACTCTTGGATGGAGGTTAAATGGCCTCAGGGGTGGTGTTTAGAGGCCAGGGGTGGGGGTGGGGCGGTTATCACAGAAACCATTAAAGTCAACAAATAAGTGTCAACTATGTGTTACATATCAAATATTTTACTTGAACACAGGTAATGTACCAGTATACATCTTTCTATCTCTTTATTGCCTGAATGATAATGGATTGAAATCAAACACTTAAAATAATTGGCTCTTTATAAGGACTTATTTTAATCATATAATTGTGTTTGCTATATGATACCAATCTTTTTGAATTTTTTCCCCCTAATTTCAAACTTGAATTAAACTGTACTTCAGGCACCAGGAGAATATAAACACATGTTCAGAAGGATCTTTGGCTTCCTGTTAAAACTGACCTATCATACACATTACAGTGGGCACTGAACTTAGAAAAGTTAACATGTTCAGGGCTTTGTATTGTTTTGCATGAGATAGGGTGAAAGGTCAATTGGGTAGATTTCCTCTGCTGCTGTCCTTCAAGAGTTCTGAGCCCCATGTTGAGGTGCATGCTTACCCACACCGCACCATCCCCACCCTATGGAATTAACCTAGATCTGGAAGTGTGGTGCAGGGGTTCTGATGAACCATGACTGATGTGACTGAGGCCATTCTGGGAGGTTGGCTATCTCAAGGTCCTGAGGTTGATCAGCCACAGACCTGTTCAACAGTGACTTGTCGGTGAGAATCATCAATGTATGTCTTTTAACACATGACCTGGTTCAGAATTCAAGAAAGTCACTATTCAAAACTGAAAGAAGAAATAAGAAGGGAGGAATATCAGGCACTTAGACAACAGGGAGCTGATTGGGTCAGAGATAATTCCATCTTAAGGGAGTTTTTGTCAGTGTGGCAGACGGGAGCACGTAGAGAACCTTTTACGTGGGTCTTTATATCCAATCAAAATAGTGTTATAAAGCCAGTTTTACTTATAAAAAAACAAATTATGGGACAGTATTATGTTCCTGGTAACTTTTAGTGTTCTCAGCATTTGTATATTTTGAGACATTTTTTTGGTTTTTTTCTGTCTTTAAAAAATCATAGGTCACCTTGCAATCATAGTTGAAATAATTACTATTTCTCTTTAAAACATTAATGTGTTAATTTGACATAGGTTTTGATAATTCAGAATGGAGGGAATTTCCTGGTTGTCCAGTGATTAGGACTCCACGCTTCCACTGCAGGGAGCATGGGTTTGATCCCTGGTCTGGGAACTAAGATCCCGCATGCTGAGCGGACTGAAATGAAATGAAATGAAACAAAATAAAATAAAACGGGAGAGATAAAAAAAAAATTCTAAAAAAAAATCTATCTACCTACCTATCTATCTATCTATCTATAAAATTCAGAATGGAACCCAAGGACTTCCTTGTTTGGAATAATATGAGAGAGCGCCTCAACAGGTTCAACATTTCATTTGTTCAACTTCAGCCACATGATAAAAAAAGTAAATATAAAAAAAATATAAAAAACCTGGAATAAAATATGGAAGAATTATTTTATAATTATAACATGTGGAAAGACTTTTTAAAGTATAACACGAACCTAGGAATGTAAGAGTTAATGGCGGATAAAGACAATGTTGTAGGAAAAGAAATTTTGCCTGGCAGAAATCATATGTCAAAGCAAAGTCAAATGATAATAGTGATAGTGAATGGGAGGAAATTTTTGACTCAGAAATTCTATTTTGAATTTATTCTACAGATACAATCTTACATGTAAGAAATCACTTACGTACATCATTATCAAATGCAGCTTTTTTTTAGTACATTATTAGATTGGAAATAATTTAATATCTGCCACTAGCATGGTGGTAATTAAATTATGGTTCATCCATGTAATGGAATACTGTGCTGCCGGATTCCATTTGAAAATATCTCAAAGATATGTAAATTCTTTTTAAAAGATGCAAAAAAATATTTAACTACAAAAGTAGCCAGAAAACAATGAACAAAATGGCAATAAGCACATGCCTATCAATAATTACTTTAAATGGATTAAATTCTCCAATCCAAAGACATAAAGTGCCTGAATGAATAAAAAAAAAAAAACAGGCCAAGACTCATCTATGTGCTGCCTACAGGAGGCTCATTTAGATGTAAGGAAACACACAGACTGAAAGTGAAGGGATAGAACAAGATATTCCATGTAAATGGAAACCAACAGAAAGCTGGAGTAGCTATACTTATATCAGACAATGTAGACTTTAAAATAAAGACTGTAATAAGAGAAAAGGTTCCCTTGTGCAGTGTTGGTGGGAATGTCAATTTGGTTCAGCCACTATGGAAAACATTATAGAGGTTCTTCAAAAAATTAAAAATAGAGCTATCATATGATCCAGCAATTCCACTTCTGGTTATTTATATGAAGAAAATGAAAACACTAATTCAAAAAGCTATGTGCACAGTCATGTTCATCACAGCAGTATTTACCATAGCCAAGATTTTGAAGCAGCCTAAGTTTCCATCGATAGATGAACGGATAAAGAAATTGTGGTACATATATACGATGAAATATTATTACTCAGCCATAGAGAAGAATGAAATCCTCCCATTTGTGACAACATGGATGGACCTTGAGGGCATTGTGCTAAATGAAATAAGTTAGACAGAGAAGGACAAATACTGTTTGCTCTCACATGTGGAATCTTAAAACATATATATATTTATACACACACACAATATATATATATACACATACATATATACTTATATATACACACACATATATATGTACACATATATATATGTTCATGGATACAGAGAACAGATTCGTGATTGCCAAAAGTTGGGGAGTTGAGGGGTTGAAGAAATTGGCGAACTGTTTTTTTTTTTTAAGTGTAAATAAATTGAGAAAAGAAAAGCAAAATGGGGTATAGATTATAAAGTGTTTGGTATTGTATGCATTGACATCTCTTGAAGCATCCATAAGAACAATATCATCGGTATCTCCTGAGGGAAAGTCAGCTATATGTCTGGGAGAAAGGGCTGGGAAAGAATATCATTTCCTACTTTATCACCCAGTCCAAAAATTAAATTACAAAAAGTGGCTGGAGAAGGAAAAAGCAGTCATGTGTAATACAAATATATTGTTTTAATCTCTAACTTGGCATCGTGAATACTAGAATATTTCTTTTATTTTCTGGGATATACTCCAAAAAAGTAAGACACTTCTCATATAAAGATGATAGTTTATGACATTTTATAACACAAAGTGAATAATAAAGCTTTATTTTGGAGTCTTATAGTAATTCCATAGGAGAAGGTATTTATAGTTGTAGATGTCACATCATCTACATTTAATTTTATGTCCCTGAAATGTCTAATGTGCTGATTTGGTTTTATAGTAATCTTTTATATGGCAGCTTCAACTTGTTGGACATTGTGGGGAGCTAGCAAGTTGTGGTGGAGGATTCTGAACTGCCAGAAAAGATGCCATAAAACTCTCAAGGCAGGTGAGGATGGGCTGCTGCTCAGATTAATTGTACTCATTTTATGCTACCTGGGTACAATGGAAAATGCCCTCTTAAAATATATATAATTATAATGTGTCCATGGCAATGTGGAGTGGGAGAAGCAAATGTTTCTGTGTAGTTGAAGATGATGAATTACAGTTACGACTTTTCATTTGTTTCCTTTCAGCCCCTCCACACTTTGTCAGGTCTGCTTTTAATTTTGCGTCCCACATTGATTTATTTTCATTCCTTTAGGTTAAGCAGACGTCTTTAAAAAGATTTTTTTGTTTTCCATTATCGAGAAATAAAGGTCATCTTGGCTCAGGCACCTCACCCTTGCAGCTTTGTCTCACATGGACCACAAGTGCATCTCAGGATGTTCTCTGCCCTAGGACAACTGTTTTTTTGTGTGTTTTTTTTTTTTTTTTTTTTTTCCATTTGTAGGTGAATTAGCAGGAGTATATGATCTCAGCCCCTGCTGTTTTGTTCTGGTAATTAACTTTATTATTGATGCCCTTTGCTGATGAGTCCGGGAAATACTTTTAGTGCCTATGCATAATATGGAATAAAGAGCAGTAGATCAGATTGTAAACCAAACACAATAATTTGTTTTGAACAAACCGTACAACCTTGGGACCAAATTTCTGGCAGGCGGTTCATACTGTCTGCTAAAGCATTTGGCCAGCAGATGGGTTATATCATCCCACTCAAAGGAGGTTCTCATTACTGGTACATCTTTCTATTTTGGAGGTTGCTGCAACCTTTTTTTTTTTTTTTTAATTAATTTATTTTTGGCTGCATTGGGTCTTCACTGCACAGGGGCTTTCTTTAGCTGCCGCGAGTGGGGGCTACTCTTCGTTGCGGTGCACAGGCTTCTCATTGCCGTGGCTTCTCTTGTTGCGGAGCACGGGCTCTAGGTGCGCGGGCTTCAGTAGTTGCGGCACGCAGGCGCAGTAGCTGTGGCTCGCGGGTTCTAGAGCGCAGGCTCAGTAGTTGTGGTGCACGGGTTTAGTTGCTCCGCGGCATGTGGGATCTTCCCGGACCAGGGCTCGAACCTGTGTCCCCTCCATTGACAGGTGGATTCTTAACGACTGCACCACCAGGGAAGTCCTGCTGCAACCTTTGAACCCTTGGAATTCAACAGATTTGAGTCAGCTCTGGCTTGAAGAGGGCAGATCCTTTTTCCTTTGACATTAAAAATACATTCAAGGTATGCATCTCATAACTTTTGAAGGGATCAGTTGTGCTCTCCAAGTCATAAATTCTGGAAAATGGTCCTGTGCTATTTATATTAATACTTGTAAAGATAGGAAATGCTGCTTTTCCAAGACAGTCTATTCATTCTGGGTGCTTTTAACTGTACTTTGTATTTGCTACGACCTGAATGTTTGTGGCCACCCAAAATTCGTATATTGAAATCCTCACCCGCAAAGGTCTTTGGCAGATAACCTTAAGTCATGAGGGTAGAGTCATCATGAATTGGGTCAGTGCTCTTATAAAAGAGGTCCCAAAGATACCCCATCCCCTTTCACCATGATAAAATTATGAAGGCGCTTATACTATGAAATATTCGATCCCATTTGTGACAAAGATATTCATTAGAAGGTCTGCTTAAGCTAATATCCAGAGACCAAAGCTTATTCTTATTTGCCCACTATAACAGTTCCCATGGATGAAAGTGTTTCATAAAATAGCCATATTTTTTAGTCAACAGGTTGGTAACTATAATGGTCTGAATGTTTGTGTCTCCCTAAAATTCATATGTTGAAATCCTAACATCTGAAGACGATGAGGTGGAGCCTATAGGAGACACTTAGGTCATGAGGGCGGAGCCTTCATGAATGGGATCAGTGTTCTTATAAAAGAGACCCCACAGAGTCCCTGGCCCCTTCCACCGTGTGAGGACACAGGGAGAAGGTGCTGGCTATGAGCCAAGAAGAGAGCCTTCACCAGAACGTGTTCATTCTGGTGCTGTGATCTTGGACATCCGGCCTCCAGAACTGGGAGGAATAAACTTCTGCTGTTTATAAGCTACCACGTCTGTGGTATTTTGTTATAGCAGCCTGAACAGAGTAAGACAGTATTGATAGAAAATTTGCCTCCTCTCCATTAATTCTTCCCCTAGCCAATTATCTCTTTGAAAATAAAATAGAGGAAATCCATTTTTTTTTTTTTTTCTCTTCAAACATGGTGAGGTAGAGAGGTGGTGAATCTTTTATTTCAGGTAGAAAAATTCTCACTTCCTCAATTATTCAGTATGTGAAATGACTGCCAAACCTCTAACCACGCTGGTCAAACTCCATGTTTGTCAAAGTTCTCCTTAATGTAGCAGGCCAAACGTCCGATAATGTCTTGTACATGAACTGCACAGGTTACAGTGGGATGGTCACCTCTTTCGTTAAGATTGTGTTTTTGTTTATTTGTTTGTTTTGGTCAGCAGTGTCACACATTGGCTCATTTTTGAGTTTGTATTTGAGTAATGTTATGTTAAAATGAAATGCTTCTCAATCAGTGGAGGAGCAGGGTATGATTGTCTTATCTACCAAATATTTCCTTTATGGAGTCTATTTGGAGTCTTTGCTGTATGTCTCTAGCCTGGCCTCTGAGCCCAGAATGTAAAACTCAGCCATGTATCAGACATAATCAATTAGGCCCATAGTGTCTCTTTCAGATGAAGAAATGCTGCCTGTAGCTAGAAGCATAATGGGTCAGCTATCCCCAAGACAATTTCCAGGTTCAGCAGTTCAGTAGGAGGACACAGATGATTCAGCATATCGTCATATTGATAGCTATGACTTTTTACATTGAAAGAATACCAAGCAAAGTCAGCAAAGGGAAAAGGCACATAGGCAAAGTCCAGGGGAACCAGACACAGCTTCCAAGAGTCTTTTTCCAGTGGAGTCACAGAGGATTAGCTTAATTCCTCCAGCAACTAGTTGTGACAACACATGTGAAATGTTATTTGTTGGGAAAGCTCCTTAGAGACTCAGTGCCTAAGGTTTTTATTCAGGGCTGGTCATAGAGGCAACCTCTGTACCAGAATTCCGAACTCCTAAAAGGAAAGCTGGTGTTCAGCATAAATACCTTGTTTGTACAATTCAGATACAATGAGCTGTTCTTATCTGGGAATGGTGGGAATCCTCTCCAAATCCAGCTTTCCAGATGCCAGCTGAGGATCAATCCTGCAAACTAAGATTGAAGTCTTAGGCTTGCTATGTTATCTCTTTTCTGTACATTTAAACAGATATTAATTTTAATTTTAAACAGATTCTAGCCTCTTGACCTCTTACCACCAAGTGAAGCCACATGAAACATTGGAAAGAAATGGACTTTGAGGAATACCCAAAGTTCCACTTCCAGCTTTGCTAGTAACTTGTTGGGTGACTTTGGCTAAGTTAACCTATTTAACCTTATTTTCTTCATCTATGAGTTGGATGTAATAATGCAAACTACATAAGGATTTTGTTGGGAACAAATTATTTTATACACCCACACAGATAAAATATAACATCCCTTGTTCCTGAATCCACTCATTCAACAAATATTTATTAAGAATCTACTATATGCTAAACACTTTGATAGGTCCTGGTGGTGTGTAGTGCTGAGCAAAAAACATCCTGCCTTTCTGGAATTTACAGTCTAGTCGGAGAAAGAGGCTTTAATCTTGAATAATAATCATGCAAATTAATATGTAAATACAATTTGTCATAAGTGCTCCAAAAGAGAGGTAGAGAATGCAGTGAAAATGTATAATGGGCACTGACATACTTGAGTAGGTCAGGGAAGTTTCCCCCAAGGAAATGGCATATGTGTAAGAATCTCAATGAATTGAACAGGCAGTGTCTGCATCAAGAGATCAGAGGTGACATTAGATAAAGGATTTGCATAGGCTCTTCTCCTCAGGGTGGGAGGGAGCAGGCATTGTTGGAGAACTGAAAAAAAAAAAAGAAAAACTGTGCATTTGGAGCAGAGAGAGCAAAGGGCAGAGAGATAGTGGGTGAGATTAAAGAGGATAGAGGTAGTCAAGGACCACATTGAGGTAAAGTAGCTTGGCCACAGTGCTAAGAGCAATGGAAAATCATTTAAGGATGTTTAGCAATGGGGTGACATGATTAGATATCTAATTTTTTTGAAAAGATTAAGTCTGCTTTGTAGAGATATGATTGGAGTGGGTATAGTGGGATTTAGGAGGCTATTGTGGAAACCTGGGCTAGTGATGATCGTGATTTGAGTTAGCTTGCTTGGAGGTGGGGAGAAATGAAAAGATTTGAGAAGGTGTATCTGCAGTTACTTGCTAAATTATTTTAGTGCACAGTTTAAATTGAACTGTTTTTACATAGATTTTTTCCCCCATTACAGTTGCCTCCACCCCTTATCTGTGGCAGATAAACTCCAAGACCCCCAGTGGATGCCTGAAACTGTGGATAGTACCGAATCCTATATATACTCTGTTTTTTCCTGTACATACATATCTATGATAAAGTTTAATTTACAGATCAGACACAGTTAAGAGATTAACAACAATAACTAATAATAAAATAGACAGTTATAACAATATACTGTGATGAAAGTTATGTGAATGTGGTTTCTCTCAAAATATCTTGTTGTATAAAGTTAATGCCTTTTTATCTTAATTAAGCACTTACCATGCACTGTGGCCATGACTTTTACAGTTTGAGGCAAGACAGCAAATCTAGCATGAATTTCTTTTTCTTTCTTCACAGTTTCACAGATAGGTTTGTTCCTAGCGTAGATCTTAGCAACCTCAGCATGTGCTTTCCTTTTCCATATTAAATCAAGAACATTCACCTTTTCATTTAAAGGAAGCACTTTACAGCTTTCTTTGGCTTATTTGAATTACCAGCATCACTACTCTTGTGCTTTGGGGCCATTATTAAGTAAAATAAGGGTGACTTGGACACAAGCAGTGTGATACTGTGACAGTGGATCTGATAACTGAGATGGCTACTAAGTGACTAATGGACAGGATACACTGGACAGAGCGATGATTCACATCCCAGGCAGGACAGAACAGGATGGCAAGTGATTTTACCATGCTACTCAGAATGGTGTGCAATTTAAACAACTTATAAGTTATTTATTTTTGGAATTTTCCATTTAATATTTTCAGACCATGATTGACCCTGTGGGTAACAGAAACCTTGGGTAAGGGGACAGTATTGTACTAGCATCATAAAATCTTGAGAGTTGGAAGAGATATTTGGTTCTTGAATGAATAACTCTGGTAGAGAAAAAGATTGAGTTGCATAACTTGCTGAGATTTGCACATCAACTCCCTTACACATTTATCTGTTGAGTGGAAATAATAAGATACTGTCATTAGACATATGTATGGACTTAAGTGTATCATCCACTTTACATATATTAACTCATTAATTCTCACAGCAAGCCTATCAGGTGCTATTATTACACACATAGATGAGAAACAGATGAGACACAGAGTTTAAGTAACTGGCCAATTTCAAACAAGTAATAAATGGTAGGTCTGAAACTGGAACCCAAGTAGTTTGTTGTCAGATCCCTATGGCCAACCACAATGGCAAACTATGACCCTTAGGCCAAATCTGGCCCATGGCTGTTCTTGCACAGCCAGCCAAAAAACTAAGGATTATTTTTTTTTAATTTTAAAAAAGTTTTAAGGAAGAAAAAAGGAGAATCGTGACAGAGATTGTATGTAGACCACAAAGCCTAAAATATTTACTATGTGGCCTTTTACAGTGAAAGTTTGCTGGCCCCTATACTAACCATTCCTAAGAAAATGTGTTCCTTGAATAGAAAGTTGAGCACCACTGATCCTTACAGATGAAGGGCATGTCTTTCATAAAATGAGTTATTACAGAGTAAGAACAGTATATACTCAGAGCTCCTTCTGTGGTAGAATTATTTTTCTTGATTTTTGCAAATTTAAAATTAAGACTGGGAAAGTTTCTTGGGAAGTAGGAGAATTATCCCTCTGAGTGAGATCAAAGGCAGCTGGGCTGGCGCTGAGTTTACTGAATGTGATGCCTGTTATTAAGACAATGAATTTCAGCTGGATTTATGGGCTGATTTTTTTTTTTTTTTTTTTTTTTAGCATTTTGTAGATAGGATATATTAGCCAAAAAACTTCCTGTTTTAAAGCCATGATTTGTTTTTGGAAAGAAAAATTAGATCAGCTCTAAAAATTGATGAATTCTGGTATTATGTCAACAACTATTTGGAGAAAAAAAAAAAAAGACTAACTAACAATGCCATTTTTCCTCCCCAGAGCTGTAAGTTCATTAGTAAGAAAGAACATAGCGGGGTGTTTTTTGTTTTTTTGCCTTTCTAAATAAAAAAGATTTAGATTTTTGGAGAAATTCTGTTATTCATCTAAATTTTCATAGGGGGCTAAATATTAAGCCACTTAACAAATATTTATTAAACCTTACTATGGTGCTAGGTATTTTGAGGGACTTTGTAAATATGATTACAGAAGGTTGTTTTTTTTTTTTTTTTTGCTATGATGTGATTTTCATTTGATAAATGGTTGTTGTAATAGACCACACTCTATAGATGCCTTACATGTTTCTTGCTCATGCAAACTGTATTAACTGTTTTCTAAGAGTCAGGCAGTGGCTTTAGAGTTTACGTTTGGTCACAGTTGGACTTCCATATATCTTTTCTTTGACACCATCTTAGACTGGTTTTGGTAGTGGTTGATGGGTACCCATTATTCAAGCCCATTTCTTCAATCATCTCACTTGATCCTTTTGGTTGTTGTGGGTGGATTGGGTACTAATTATAGTTGTTTAAATTATAATATTGTCTAGTTAGAAAATTTCTTCTGTCTATTCTGTTTTTCCTTTTACTTAGATGATTCAGATTGTTGAAAAGAGTTTTATATTGAATATTTTTCTGATTGGAAGATTAGGGATTGTGCATAAAGTTGAACTCTCTCTTTTTTTAATTGTAGGGCTTTCCAAACATTTATAAATGGAACCCACTTTTAATAGTCATCATACATGGGCAGTCTTATTTACTCTTTATCTTCTTCCTCCATTGTCTCCCATCTACCCCTAATAATTTTAAAACAAATCACAAACATTACTTCCTTTCATTGAGTAAATACTTTATTACTTGTCCCTAAATTATAAGAACTCTTTAAAAAATATCAATGCCATTAGCATGCTAAAACATTAGCAATAATTCTGTAATATTGACAAATACAAGTTAGTGTTCAGATTTTCCTAATTTTCTCATAAATACCCTTTTACAGTTGACTTTTCAGATCAGGACCCAAATAAAGGCCATGATGTATGTTTGGTTGAATTGTCTCAGTTCTGGTGATATGCTATAATAGTTTCCCTTTCCTTTTTTCTCTTTTGCCATTGATTCTGTAGATCAGTTGTCTTCTGTCCTTATATTTCTGATAAATTTGTGGTATAAATTTTAGTGGAATCTAAAGTATGTGTCAAATGTAGGTTAAATTTTTTGACACGCATACTTCATAGATGGTGAACAAGTTGGACTGTTGAACTGGTTGGCAAGAACTTGTGAGTGGTGCACGTCAGCACTTTCTTCTTTTACTTCCCCCAGTTGAGTAAGATTTATTTCTCATCACAGTCACCATAGTGAACAGCAGGTAAGAAGAAACAAAAGTTTCTACGTAATGTTATTGAACAGGCCTGCCTTTGACAGAATTACTTATTTATTACTTGGTTTTGCTTTTTTGTAATTAGCAACAGTACTGAAGCAACAGGAGTCCTTATTTGGCATAGGCTTGCCAGACACCGTCAGACTACATATTTTTAGGTTTGCCTTCTGAGTCATTAGATTCCATAACATTTCTGTCTACCCAAGGGTCTGGCCAACGTTACTTTTCTTTTTTTTTTTGAACGTCTTTATTGGAGTATACTTGCTTTACAATGGTGTGTTAGTTTGTGCTGTATAACAAAGTGAATCAGCTATATGTATACATATATTCCCATTACTTCTCCTATTAAGGATGATAAAATCCTTGCTGTTAATTTTGTACTGGAAATTATAAGTATAAAAATCTGTCCAGGCAAAATCTATAAACTTTTTTTGTGTAGAAAAAGTTAAGAAAGAAAGCTATCTTTAGTCATTTTATTACGCAGAAAAGAGACTTCAAAAGTATTCCTTTTACTCTTATGAAATAAAATCTTGTATTGCCTATTTCAAAATTTATTGTAAATGATAAATAGGTCAAGTTTTCTTAATTGATTAAGCCCTGTTTGAAACTTTACAAATGAAATTTTGTTTTTTAAAGAATAGTTAATTGAAAAAGTACTCTTAAAATATATTTGCTTCAGCCCTGACAGCTTTAATGAAAATGACTTTTATTTTTCCTTAAATATCTATTTCTCATAATGGTGAAAGTTATGTGAGAAATACATATTTCTAGAAAAATATCTACGAATGTTAATATTTATTTTCATGAAAATGTTTTCCTTTTTTTGGTTGACTTGTTTGAATTTCTTTCCTTATGTGTCTTACACTTATGTGTATTTTGTTTAAAGTATTTTCAAAATTTGATGATTACCTTGGGTTATATGAAATTGTTTTTAATTGATTCCTATAATATATTAATGCTATATATTTCATTTTCAATGATTGTCTACTGTTTAAGGGATACTTAACACTGTCTGACTTTTTTCATATTGGTAACAATCAAGTGAGAGTCAGATGATATAACTCGGTGCCTAGAATGTTAAAAAGATGTTAATTTTGTTTTCTTAGTCCTTTGGTCCTCCTATATCCTAAGGTTAAAAAAAAATGCCCTGGCTGCTAACCTTTGGCATTTTCTGATGCACTTGTTTCTTTTATGCATTTTTCCAACATGTCTTTTCCCGATAACCATTGTCCTTAATAGCTTCTACAGGTATTTTGAAATGACTCCTTAAATCTATCTACTTCTACTAAGAAGAGGTGTTTTGTTAGATTGAAAATAATAATTCATTATAAAATGGTGACTCAAAGCTGTATTTACCAGGGCAGTGCTGATTTTAGTTCCTTTTATTCTTTAAAGAAAAAACAAAGCACTGAAGGGGTGGTATAAATGTGGATTTTATAGACTTCCCATATACAAAAATTCATTGATAGGAGGAAAAAATTAAGATTCTCTTTCTAAATATTTGTTCCCAATTCATCATAATTTATTTTAAAAAATTAGGATCAGTCTCACGATTGGATATCTTCTTTTTGTACATGTGCTTTGAGGAATATAATGTGCTTTTGGACTCACTGATGTGTGTAATAAATCAGTGATGACTTATAGGTGACAGTGAACCTTGTTGATTAGATAACATTTAGGAGAGTTTGTCTTTACAGATAAGAACTTTGTGCATTTTATGGAAGTGTTTCTCTTAGTGTTGAAATCCTCTGTTGAGGGCATGCTTTACCTTAAAAATAAATGCACTTTTTTACCATTAAAATAATTCATTATTTGGCAGTCTGTCATTTGGCAGTAATATAACCAATTTTAATTGCCTAGTTTTTCAACAGCTCTTTGTTTAGCCTCATGTAGATGAACAAACCAGAACATTCCCATAGGTTTAATGAGGTCTCTAATCACTGCGGTGATCTGTAAAGTGTGAGGAGTTAGCCTCTTGGTAAACTGTCTTATGTTATTCCCCCTGTCTTTGCAGATAAATTATTAGTCATAACTGTAGCAACAAAAGAAAGTGATGGATTCCATCGATTTATGCAGTCAGCCAAATACTTCAATTATACTGTGAAGGTATGGTATCTCTTTTAATTCATGGAGATGTTAGAATATGTGGCGGAAGTACATTTTTCATAACAACAATAACAACCACAACATGACCTGCAATCCCCAGAAGGATGATGAAGTTGGGTTACATAATGGTCAGTTTACCTATAATTGGTTGTTTTAAAGATACGTTTTGGCCTTATTAATACTCTGCCACTCAGACAATAATTTCTTTATATTTGCTAATGCTTTGTGTAAACATGTTCTGTAAAACAACAGAAAAATGTATTTATACTTATATTTCTTTTGGGGGATCATGTACAGGTACAACATAATAAGATTTGACAGTAATTTTTTTCACTTACTTTGAAGAATTTTTTTCTGTAATGGGTTTGTCTACCCTGAGAATTGGAAACATTACTGTGAAGGAGATACCTTTTCTGTTCCAGTATTGAGAGGTGCTTTTCCTGTTTTTTTGTTTGTTTGTTTCAGAGGAATTTAATAACATTATAAAAGTATAAAAGGGTTTTAGAAGACTTATCTCCAGGGAAATAGCTCACTGATAAATGATCAGAGGAAACCTGGGGTATTTGGTAGGACTAGTAAACTGAGCTGTGAAAGGCCTGCCTTTAAAAAAAAAAACAAACAAAAAAACTTATTTATTTTCTAATAGAAATTAGGCTATGTCATCCAGGTCTTTTTCACATGCAGAGGAGAATAGGGAAATATCCCAGGTAGGAAAACAAATAAACTTAGTACATTTACAAAACAAAACAGCAAAACAAAGAAAAAAAAGGGAGAGAAAAATTGCTTTTTTGCCTAGGGAAAAACTGAGCTGTTTCAGAATGTAATGCACAAAAAAGGTAATATTTGCGACCTAGCCACTGGAAGACTAGGTACAGATGTTAATATAGAATAACTATTAAAGAGGCTAACTTTGCTAGAAAAGAGATGTAGATGTTTAATGTAGGAAATGAGAAATATGTTAGAGAAGTTTGTTAGAAGGGAAATATTGTAGTATGCATTGATAGGGGGCAATATGAAAGAAAAATCAGGGTAAAATCATGCTGAAATCCAATGAGGGGCATCTCAAGGGGAGAGTGTGGAATATTTTTTACATGTGAGGCACTGTGTTAGGACCTTCATATATGGTATGCTGTTGATTCGTTGTATAAACCATGTAAGGTAGGTATTACTTTACTTATTAGTGAGGAAAACTTGCTCCAGGGTATGCACCTGTAAGGCGTCAAATGTTGGACCCCAGCCCCGTTTGACTCTCTGGAGTTTTTGATCCTCCTGCTGTCTTTCCATTGTGAAATGCAGTGGTTCTCAAAGTGTGGACCCAGACCACCAGCATCAGCATCATCTGGGAAACAGGAATGAGGATTCTTAGGCGCACCCTCACTTACTGAATCGCAGACCCTGGGAGAAGGGACCAGTAGTCTGTGTTTTAACGAACCCTCCACGTGATTCTGATGCATACCAAAGTTAGACACACGGATGCTGTGGATAGAAAACAGAGACTAGAGCTTAATCAACACATGCTGCACAGAGTAGGCGCTCAGAAGCCCTTAGGTCTGGTATGACTGCAATATTGGAGAAGTCCAGAAGGGTTGTAGAACAGAAGTGTAACAAATCTTAGGGCCAGAGGAGGTCACTTAGGGCAAAAACAAATAATTCTATTAGACTAGCCCCTGTATGAATCCAGATGCCTGCCACAGTTTGAGTTAACATTTATCCGTTCAGTATAAGTAGTGATGAAGTGCTCACTAGAGATTTGAGGCTGGGAACCCCACGAGCTCTTGTATTTGGCTCAATGTTAAGTAAATTTGGAACTAATAATATTTATTTTCTAAATTAATTTGATCTTTTTCTTTGTATTTATTCTTAATTTCATTCCCCCTGAATTTCACAAATCTTTTAGTAGATCCTTATTTTGGGAACTTCAGACTTTGTTTTGGTGAAACTAAGATACAAGGCGTGTGTGTATGGTGGAAGGGGGCATAGACCTGCTTCCTGCTCCCTCACAGCCAGGTGAGTCAGCAGGCATATGATTCAGGAGGCAGCTGCTGAGGCTAAGCAAACAAGAGCCGAGAATGGCTGCAGACGTAGCTCTGAGTAATTGTGCTTAGGCGATTTCTTGTATTGATAAATTATTAAACTTTTGAGGGTAACCTAAGCTTAAGATTTTTAAGGTAAAGAAGGTGACATTTGACGTGATGCCCTCTGTGTTTCCCTGGACAACCCATTTGGTTTCAGCAGGAAAATCGCTTAAGGGCCCCGGCCAGGAATCACTGAGTTTCCAGGGCTCCCAACGTTCATCAGACAGATTTCCTGCCAGATTGAAAAGTGTTATGGAAAGTTTCTTCATTTTCTTTTTCACTTCAGTCTGAATAAAGAGAAATAGGATGTGAGAAATAATTTCTGGGGCTTCCCCTACCAACCCCCAGCTTCCTTGGATTAGACTTCACTTTTGAAATGGTAAAATTAGGAATGGCATTTTACAGGGTAAATACTATTGAAGAATTATGACCTAACCTAGGCATCAAATTTTTTTCTGTTTAGCATCATGACTTAGTGTAACATTTAAAGATTGATACTGTGTTATACTGTACAAGTTGCTGGTGACTTCCAGTTTTTATAATCCTATCATAATCTGAGTTTTGCCCAGGGATGAAATGTTGATTTCATTTATAGGTCCTTGGTCAAGGAAAGGAGTGGAGAGGTGGTGATGGAATTAATACTATTGGAGGGGGCCAAAAAGTGAGATTGATGAAAGAAGTCATGGAACATTATGCCAGTCAAGAGGATCTGGTTGTCTTGTTTACTGAATGGTAAGAGAAAGAACCTGTGGCTTTCTAAGTCTGTATTAAATTATTTTAAAAGAGTTGAAATTCGTATTTGTAGATTATATATTAAATTATTTTATTCACATGGGATCATTGTTTTAAAAAGTAGATTTTACTCACAATTATAAAACCATGGTCTGACGTAGTTATGTAATATGATCAAATTTGATGAGTTACCATAAACACCAATGGGAAAACAGGGCATGAGCTAAAATTTTTGTGAAATTCATGTTTTAATCCTCACTTGAGATGGAATAAAGATCATATTGAATTTTTCTATTGAGAGAGCAACTCAATGGATTCTGGTTGTCTGGGAGACAATACATCATGTAAGTTATAAGTGAGAAATAAAAAAGCCTATGTTTAATAATAAAGAAAAACCTTTCTCATCTGTAAATATCTTTTCTTCTACTAAATTTGGAGTGTTCACTGTGTTTCCATCTTCTTCTCACATGTTTTTAATAACATCAAGTTGTCATGAGCCATTATTGGTTGCCACCTTCTTTCTTCCATTTTCTCTACATTCTTTTTTTTTAAAACTTTTTTTTTTTTGGCCATGCGGAGTGTGGGATCTTACTTCCCTGACCAGGGATTGAACCCACGTCCCCTGCAATGGAAGCGTGGAGTCTTAACCACTGGACCGCCAGGGAAGTCCCTCTACATTCCTTTTTATTTTTATTTTTTGGTCATTGGTCATCATTTTAAATCCCTTTGCATTTTCCTCTTTAACTTAGGAAAGTTATTTTATATCTCTCCCTCAATTTGAAAATCCAAAACCACAGATTATTACAGATGAAAGTAAGAACAATGCTTTTATGCAAATGTTAAATAAAGGCAGAAATTTTGAAATGAAATGGACATACTGAAGTCTTGGTGCCATCAACACTTACAGGTTTTGAAAGGGTTCATATACTTGCATCTTTAGAATTTCTCTGCTGTCTCCTGGGAAAAAATAAAGTTCTGCTTATAGTTATTTATTCTTGCAACATGAGGTGTGGTATAGATGGTGTTAGCTTGTGTACTGAGAATTTTTCTACAGAATCTATTATTATGTATTTTTTTACCCTTAGAAAAAAGAGCAGGAAGTTGATAATAAACGGTTTAGATTAAATATTGAGTATGTTTGGGTTAAAATTACCATGGATTTTAAACAACCATTTTGGTCAGCTTGAACTTGCCACACCTATGTTTTGACTTTGACTTTGACTTTGGGGCAAATTCTCCTTGTAGAAGTTACCACATATGAGCCAGTAATAGTTTTGGATTCCCAAACCTCTTTCTGCATTTTAGGAAGAACTCCTTTTCCTCTCCCTTTTCTCTCCTATCAGGCTGCCTCTCCCCACTATCCCCCATCTGAGATTTAGGCTTGGAAGAAACTGGTTTAATAAGGGGCCAATTTGTTTCTAATAAGAAAAGGGACACTGTGAGATATCTGAAGACTGCTTGAGGTTGCATTTGTTTATTTAGATGATACTTTAAGATCCAGTGTGACAGAAAAGACAACAATAAAATTTTAATGGACGGTCCAGTGTGTGCCAGACACTGTTAGTATTTGGGATTTATCAGTGAACCAAAGATAAAATTTCTTGACAACTCCCTCTCTGAGAACGGCCAGCTAACCGAAAACATGCAGGCCCAACTCAGCCAAGCCCTTGTCTAGGAAGAAGCATTAACATTTTCTCTTGTCATTCCCACCTGCCTTATCTGTCCTACTGGAGGAACCTAGGGATAATGAATAAGTAACCAAGATAAAGAAGGATGGACAACTGGTGCCACTTTAGAGCTCTTTTCTCTTCTTTTTTTTTTTTTTTTAAAAGTACTGTGTACAAGTGATCAATACAGTAGAAATTGTGGGTAATCCAAGGTCTGGGAGAAATGAATTAGACTGTAAATTATTTGAAATAGGAAAACCATTTTGCAACAATATTGCTAATCTCCTAATTAAGCTTACCTCTGGTTAAGGCTACAGTTCAGAATTTATTATAATTTTAATATATCAAACAAATTCCTACTTACATGATTTTTTTAAAGGACAGTTTAACTGTACTAATTAGTTTTATGGAAGCATAGGTTACTACTATATGAAAAAAATACCAAGATTTATGTACTTAATAGTTTAAATAGTATTTTTTTAAAAAAAACAGCTTTGTTGAGGTAGAAGTTATATACTGTGACACACTTATTTTAAGTGAAAAATTCAATAATTTTTATTAAATTTACAGAGTCATGCAGTTATCTTCACTATTCAATTTTAGAACATTTCCAATAACCCACAGTGATTCCTGTGCTCATTTAGATAGGCTTTTGTGAATTAATTTGGAAGCAATCTTATAATATCATTTCCATGGGATTATGTGTTCTAAACTGACTTTTGGATGAACGTTTAAAATTAGAGACTGGGTGTTTATAAATATACTCTGTAAGTTAAGATTTATCATGTTTATTTCAGATAAAAATAAATATTTTGCAAGGGTTTGGGTTCTACTTAAAACAAAATGAAAACTGAAGCTCTCCATATGAGAAAGTACCACAGACTTTTTTTCAAGTTATTTCATACTGCAGTGTGTGTGCGCGCACGCGCGCGTGCATGTGTGTTTTATTGCAATTAAAAAAGTTTGTAAAGTTGACAATCTCCCTTTGATTAGAACAACCACTAGTAAATATAATGGATTTAATGACTTTAATGGACAAAGCGTGATGAGTTCTTTTGAAATAGGCTCATAAAGATTTTGGGGACAAATATTGTAACATGATAGCTGAAGATTCCCTATGGATTAAAATTATAATGATTTTATAATTCACCTTGGTCAAGGTAGCTGAACATTTTGAATTTATAATAAGGCACTTTGCATTACTTTTAGAATTACCTAGTAAAACATGTATTTCTTTTAGTCTAGTCACATTGAAGACATATGGTCAGACCTAATTATTATTACACAGTGGGCAGTTTTTTATGTTTTTTTTTTTAAGGATAATATGTAGGCCAATATGTAACGAAAGGTGTTTTAAGTTATTGTGAGTAAATTCGATACATACTGAATATTCCCACAAACTTGTTCTGTGCTGGGTACAGTAAAACATAAACCAGCAGAGTCCAGACCTTGAAGTAAGTATGTTGTAGAATACTTTTGAGTATCAGATAAATAATAAAAACTTTGGTCATTTGTTTTATTCATTTTCTTTTAGGCTAAAGAAAATTCTTTAGAATAAAAGTAGTTAGAAATACAGTTGGTGTAATTATTTGAGTTTGAATTTGGATGGAGCAGAAATTTATATTTTTTTGGTGGCACTGAATGTAACACCATTAAACAGAATACAGATGTGCTTTGTTTTGAAAGACTCCCAATATATGAAATAATTGAAAGACGTATTTGGTGGTGGTTCTTGGCCTCACCAAAAGGAGTATTTCCTCTCTGAAAATACCTACCCAAGGATTTTGATATATAGCAACTCCCCAGTTCATTAAAGTATTTGTTTAAAGATGACTAGCTCTATGACTTTGAGGTAAGATAAGGGAATTGACTTTGCAATTTATAGCCTCTTGCTAACTAATGATAGCAGTAAGGTAGACTGAATTAAAAAAAAACTAGAATGGTAGTCAATGTCACAATATAAAAATAAAGTTGATATTGAATTAAAATGAATATAAAGTAAAGCTGATATTATAGTAGTTTTCTAGGTGGCTGTGTTCTGGGAGATTGATCCAGCAAACACTGGTTGAAAATTGAGGGATAGTCTTAGTTACAGAAATCTTTGCTGTTAGTGTATATGCCTCATCTCACTTTGATTGTATATTGCTAGCTTTTTGTTCATGTTGAATTGTAATTGTTTTTATGCTTCAGACAGTGAAGCTTAGAGCTGTACCTGATTTACATATTGTCAGGGTAAATAACAAGGAATCAATAAATACTGGGTAACAGTATATTGCATTAAAAGACGGAGAAACATCTTGCAAGAGGCAGAAATATGGTGGATGTTTTGAAACTATTTTTAAAGATTTTTTTCTTCATTCATTTGGAGTAATAAAGTGACTTAAAGGCAGGAAAGCATCCATATTTTCTAAATCTCAAAGATAGAAATTACGTTAAAAATTGATTTTTGATTAGAAACAATGAAAATGCTGCTGCTGCTGCTGCTTTTGATCTTTCCCATGTCAACCAGTGTTTGTTTCTTTTAACTTCTAATTAAGTATTAGAAGTGACATCAGTGAGCATATTTTTCACTTTGCATTCAGAATACATGTCTTGAGCAGAAGCTTTGACCCAGGTATTGAACTTAACACTATAGAAAAAGAGATCGACACAGATCCGACCCTCAAGGAATTCTCGTATTGTACTAATTCTGCAAACAAAACTGAACCAACCTAATTTAGAAGAAAAATGTGCGTCTTCAAAAAAAACTTGAATGTTGGCATAATCTCTTTAGAATCATTTACCTTTAGAAAATTGTGAAAGATTATGTTTTATTTGATCATTTTGCTAATTGTTTGTGAAAGTATTTTTATGATTTTGTTGTTATTAAGAAGTATAATTTATATGTATTAATTCTACAGGGGACCAGATCCTATCTTATTTTATTCTATGAAATAAACATTTTATACCTCTCATAATTTAGGTTACATTCCCAGTATGCCTACATTTTGTATTGTCTTACATAGTTTATACAGAAGGCAGAGTGAAAATTTTCTAAAAGCAAAGCTTTTTAAGAATGATGGCTAAAATTTTAACTAACTATATGGCAGATTTATTTGATGGACTTCTTTTTGGCAGTGAGGACAGTTTAAGTGTGCAGAGACAAATAACCTAGTCATTAGTGATGGACAACATTTCATTAGTATGAAGGAAAGCCAAAACACATCAGTTTTCAGTTTCTATACTGCTTTTTAATTTTTTTCCTTTTTTTTGAAGGAAAGGTTGAAATCTTTAGCTGACACTTAGACATATGCAGTGCCTTCAGGTGCCTCCATGATAGTGTGAAGTATGATTAGGAATTATGTAGGAAATGAATGACATTTTTTAAAATTGTTCGAATGTTCTTATCAGTGTTTACTGAGCATATTAGTGGGTATGTTGAAATAAGGAAGAAGCAGATTGTATACAAAAGAAACATTGGTTGTTTATATATATCTAGATAAATGGTACTAATTTGTCTACTTTCTGTGTGTGTATGTGTATATATATATATATAATTTTTCCCCCAAACCAGATTATCTACTCCTTGAATCTTGGTTTTTTTGAGTAAACATATATTAAACATCTGTTATTGTGTAAAATATGGTGCTAGCTGCTGTGGCTGGATCAGGGAGGTGACTGGGACAGAAATTTTGCCCTCTGGATACATTTTTCTATCCATAGGTTTGTATACGTTGTATCTGGCATGCTGTAGCTACATCCTAATAAGTGCTGGGGATTAAAAAAAAGCTTCTTGATTTCTTCATTGATTCAATGAACATTTATGGTGCACCAAATAGTTACCAGATTTGAAAGTTCTAGTGTTGCAGAGATAAGTTTAACTATCATTTAAAATTAGAGGGAGATTCTCATCTCACCATTTATTTTACGATAAAGAGACGGATCCAGAAACACCAAGTGATAATGACAGGTAGCTAGCAGCTCGAGCAGTCTGAGGTCTTTGCCATGTTCTCTCCTTGGCTGCCCTCTCCGTTAGTGTTACTCCAGCACAAGGCTACTCTCAGGAAACTGTCTGGAGAGAATGACCCTCCACCTAGCCAGTGTCCTCATTTGACTCCTACCTCTGCCCAGCCTCAGTAAAAATTCTATATTCAGGAAATGAAATTATATACCATTTGGAGGAAAACTCCCCCAAGTAATAGTTTTTAAAATAGAACCCACTTTATCCAAACTAATTAACTCCTTCCCCTTCCTTCAAAATTTCTACAATAAATTTAATCATTTCCATTGTGATTTCATTGTAATCTATTCTGCAAGTTCAGTTGGGTGGACATTTTCAACTGCTTTTTCCTTTAGGTGGGGGGTGGGGTGGGGAGAGTGGTTCCATAATATTGGTTTGTGGCATTAATTAGCTATGAAAATATAGATATGTGTTTAAGGTGAAGACATGAAGGACCTAGAGTCTGTCATACAGAGGGAAGTAAGTCAGAAAGAGAAGAACAAACACCGTATGCTAACACATATATATGGAATCTAAAAAAAAAAAAAAAAAAAAAGGCTCTGAAGAACCTAGGGGCAGGACAGGAGTAAAGATGCAGCTGTAGAGAATGGACTTGAGGACACGGGGAGGGGAAGGGTAAGCTGGGACGAAGTGAGAGAGTGGCATGGACATAGATACACTACCAAATGTAAAATAGATAGCTAGTGGGAAGCAGCTGCATAGCACAGGGAGATCAGCTCGGTGCTTTGTGACCACCTAGAGGGCTGGGATAGGGAAGGTGGGAGGGAGACACAAGAAGGAGGAGATATGGGGATATATGTATATGTATAACCGATTCACTTTGTTATAAAGCAGAAACTAACACACCATTGAAAAGCAATTATACTCCAATAAAGATGTATAAAAAAAAATACAGAATTATCAGGTGTGTTGCTACTTGCTTGCTTCAGTTTCATTAGCTTTTAAGCTTTTAAACACTAGCTGCTAATAGTTTGGGTGATTATAACTTTTGGCTTAAGTTTATATCAGTGGGGAGGAACAAATAAATAAGATTAGGGAACACTTCTGATGCTTTCTTCTCTGGCTCCCCAGTAGGGGGAACATACAGACGAATAAAGTCATGGATCTGAAGGAAGACCATGCAGTCTAGTATAAACAGGCAATCCCAGCATGAAGAGTAGAAGATAAAACATTCTGTGAAAAAGGAGAGGAAAAGAGCGGTGGAGGTTAAGAGGAAGGAAACGATCTTTTACATTTATGCTGCTCAAGTAGAGGTTTGTAGAGGAGGTGACCTTTGAAATGGGCCTTGAGGGTGAGTGGTTTGGACATGATTGGCAAAAGACGTGCTAAGCAGATGAAACGTCATGATTAAAGATATGGAGGACAGATCAAATAATTCAGTGTGACTTCAGAACAGGTTATTTAATGGAACGTTATTAGTGTGAGGCTGATTCATTTAGATTTTATTTTACAGGCCAGGGTTTGGTAAACTATGGACTGGCCCAGGCTCTTTTCTGTAAATAGTTTTATTGGAGCACAGCTATGCTCAATTATTTGCATATTGCCTATGGCTGCTTTGTACCACAATGGCAGAGTTGAGTCATTCAGCAGAGACCATATTGCCCTCAAAGCCTAAGGTCTTTTCTGTGAAAGGCTAGATAGTAAATATTTGCTGAGTCCTGCTTTAGACCACAGTGGAGAACACCGATTCAGTCAGGGGACTGGCACAGAATAGTTTTCAGGAGAGTTTCTCAGACAGTCCTTGTTGGAAGTGGGGAGGAAGGTGGGTGATGTGGAGGCTTGTTTGTAGGGTGTTTGAATTAGTGACTTCTAGTGGGAGTGGAGAGGCTTTAAATTCTAAGTAGATTAAGTAGATAGAATCAATGGGATCTGGAAAAAGATTTGATGAGAGAAGCCTTGGAAAGGGAGGAGGCAAGGCTGAATGAAAGATTTTCAGCTTGGGTGCCTCTATGGTTGCTGGTGCCACAGAAACAGGGAACACAGAAGGACAAACACTTGTAAAAGTTTCAGTGACCTGTTAGAGAAAGAACACTGACGTGTCTGCTAGAGGACTCAATATGACCACATGAGGTTTCCACCTTATGGTTTTTGCAGGACCCAGGAATATTTACCACAGTTAGCTGTGGAAAGTTTTATTTTATTCTTCATTTTTAAATGGACTGATTTACTATGAGAATTATTTTTATGACTGTTGTGCATTTTTTAGAAAGTTTGAGCTTTTAGGTTGTTGTGGCTAAAATAATTCTAAGTAGAAAACCTTTCTTGCTCTCTGAAAAGTTAAATCGGTTCAAAGAACTTTCCTGAAGTACTTAAACACAGAAACAACAATGCTACTAGAAGAAAAGGGGAACATTTCAGCAACCTTCAATTTTTATTCAAAGTCAAATCCTCATTTGAATTACATGAAGATAATTTTTGCCTTTTACGTTTTGCTTTACAGGAATTGCTTTTTGTTTATAAAGGTAATGCCTGCTTATAAAATACTAAATTATAAGAGCACAAGTTGCTAACACTCCTCCTTCTCAAGCTACTGACGTCTGCTAATAGTTTGAGCTATACTGTGGAGATACTATATCCTTCGCTGGGATTACAAAGACAAAACAATCACTTTGCCAACTGTGCATTTATAGCTTTGAATATATGATGCTACCTACAAAATATCTGAATCAATTTGGTCCAAGTCTCCAATCATATGATTCTCTGACATAATGAACTCTCTTCATCCATCTCTCCAGACAATGTGTTGGTGTTCCTCTGCAACTTGCCAGGCAGTCTCTGCCTCAGAGGGTTTGCTGTACTTGCCTCACCGCTCGTGGCTCACTTACACGTAAAACTGGTCTTATTTCCTAATCTTCAATATTAAAAAAAAATTATATCGGTGACTAGTAGTCTTGAGGAAAATACCCCTGTTAGAAGAGATAGGATTATCCTAGGAGACAAAAATCTAAAGTGATCATACGATGAAATCAGTTGTACTTATAAGAAAAAAAGGAAGTTGATGTATTTATGTAAATATCATTTTGTGAAGTCAGATTAATTCAGTTTTGTAAATAAACAGGGAGGGAAGAGTTGGCTTGAGGTTTTAGTCAGAACAAATTTATTCTGATTTAAAATTTATCTTAAAATGTATGTGTATTTGGCTAAAAATGAAGTTGTTTAAAACTACAGACTGGTGTAAACTTAAAAGTGAGTTTTTCTCCTACCTCTTGTTTCCTCAGTCCCTTTCCTATAGTAGCAATAATGTTAATTTTGTTAACTTTTTTGAGAGATTATAATGTGTCAAGTATTGTTCTTAATTTTTTATTTTTAACAATAACTTGATGAGATAGGTACTACTTTCCCCCTCATTTTATACTTAAAGAAACTGAAACATAAAGAGTTTAAATTACTAACTTGTCTGTGGTTACTCAGATAACAAGTGACAGAGCTGGAGTTAGAAACCCAACTGGCAGACTTCAAATTGTACGCACTGAGTCACTTTATGGTTATGTTATTAATAGTATTAAAAATTTCCTGCCCATTGATCCTAGAGGAAAGAAAAAACTATATGCCAAAAAGTGTATCTATGTACACATATATCAATATGTGTTTTAATTTTGAAGTTATTTTTTTGTAACTGAAATAAAAAGCAATGATAAAATTTAAATAGAACAATTTAAAACGAAAAAAATAGTGTATCTCTCTGACTCCAACTTTACGTTTACTAGTTTTTAAAAAATTGGCTAGGCATAATTACTAAATTTAGTTGCACATTAGCAACATTTTAATCTTTTTTTTTAAAAAAAAGATTGAGAAATGGACTCTCTGGTGAGGGTGTGTATACTTGTGAAGTCTGGTTCTTTAAGGGAAAGAAAGAGAGACAGGAAACAGAGGGTAGGCACAAGTCCTGGAGACTGCAGGAACACACCAGTTCCACTCACACTCCGTTGGACAGACTTGGTCATGTGGCCACATGGCTTCAGAGTAATCTTTAGCCATGTGCCCAGTTAACATGCGGGATTCCATTATTAAAATAAAGGCATAGGAATGCCTTTGGGGGCATATGGGGGTCACTTAGCATCTCTGCCATAAGTGTAAACTTATGCTATTCTTGCTAAACTAATTTTTTAAAGTTTCGTTGGAGTTTTACTTTTATAGAGATGAGAAATAGTCTTTTATTTTGATAAAAATAATTCATATATAGAAAGTTATTAAATGTTGCCTGATGCATTACTACTGTCCTAGCATATTAACAAACTCCTTGAGAGCAAGTCTGGCAAAGGCACGTGGAACAGCCTTCTTACTCCCCAATTCAGATATCACAGCAGTGCATTTGGACTACTGGCTATTAGGAAGACCTGATGCTGAATTAAAGAGCATTAGTGGGACTTCCCTGGTGGCGCAGTGGATAAGACTCCACACTCCCTATGCAGGGGGCCCGGGTTCGATCCCTGTTCAGGGAACTAGATCCCACACGCATGCTGCTACTAAGGAGCCCACATGCTGCAACTAAGGAGCTGGTGAGCTGCAACTATGGAGCCCGCCTGCCGCAACTAAGACCCGGCTCAACCAACTAAATAGTAAAAATTAAAAAAAATTAAAAAATAAAATTAAAAAAAAGATAAAGAACATTAGTTTACTCTTCTTGTTTGCCACCTGGGATGTCAAGTCATTAAATTATTATCTTTGGAAACCTTTGGTTTTGAGGTACTCTGATGTTAAAAAAAGATGCAAAGAATTTGTAGTTGTAGCAAGAATTATAAGAATTATTCTAAGAATTATAATAATTTCATATTATAAGTCATTGTGATTCTGTGGATGAACTATGAGGAATAAAGTCTCCAGAAAAATCAGTGAAACTATAAATTTCATTTTTTACATATTTTTTTCAAGTGTATTGAGCTTTAAAAAGGTGCACTTGTCTATATACTTTTATTTTCGGATTTCAGGCTAAATAGTGATTCAAATATAAATTTATTTTGATGACATTTAGTAGGTAAACACATTTTGTCAAAGATAAAGAAATCTTCAGAAATTATAATGGATGGGTACAAATTAGATAGAAACATTAGGCAGTTACAATGGCAGCTTCTGTCAATGATTGTGTTTATATTATGTTATACAGCAAGTTACTGATTTTTAACATTTCAACACTGTTTTAGAATTTTGATTTTGGAGAGTAAGTGATTATTGAAAAAAATTAATGCTGAAAAAGCTGTCTTTTATTTGGATTTCATTTGACAATGTAATGTAAGCACTAATAATTTAATACAATCCATATAATTTAAGTTGAGGGAAGCTTGTTTTGTTTACTCTGTAAATAGTTGGTATTAATCCTGTGTTGGATTCTAAATTCTGACTTTTGTTAGAGACTTTTTCTTGGTTTTATATGTCTAAATTCAGACAACTGTATTTTAAAACTTCTTTTTTCCCTCATCAAACAGCTTTAATGTTATATTTGCTGGTGGTCCAGAAGAAGTTCTAAAAAAGTTCCAAAAGTCAAACCACAAAGTGGTCTTTGCAGCAGATGGAATTCTGTGGCCGGATAAAAGACTAGCAGACAAGTATCCCATTGTGCACATTGGGAAACGCTACCTGAATTCGGGAGGTGGGTAAGGTGCTGGAAGAAAAGCGTAATGCAAGTCATAGTAAATTATAAATATTGATGAAACAACCTTTTTAAAAATATGTAACTGTAGACATGAAGTTTGAAATAACCATTATCTTCTTTTCCTATGGGAAAATTATATCAGTTTAAAATCCACAGTGCATTTTATAGTTGACAAAGCGTTTTTTCATCTATTATATCATATGGTGCTCCTAACAGCGCTAGGCAGTGTAAATGTTATTATTTCTGCATTTTAAGTGAGAAAACCCATGTTTCCCCGAGTTAAGTGACTTTTCTTAGAGACATTTAGTTATTAAAGGAAAAACAACAGGGATCCAGGTCTTCTGACTATAATTTCATTAAGAATTTTCTGGCTCTAGGATAATGGGTTTAGTAAATACCCTTACTTAGGAAAAAGTGCAAGCTACACTCATGTAGCTTTAAAAAATAGGCATTACTTAATTTTATCTATATTTTAAATATATTGGAGTAAATTATTTATCTTGAAATCCCTAGTCAAAAAAAGATTCAACATTGAGTGTCTAGGTATACTTTAAGTACTGCGTCAGCTATGCCATCATAGATTAAAGGAACAAATGATCACATTTCCCTCTTCCCTTCAAAATATAAAATAAAATTTGACTTTGGACCTTATTATAACTCCAAAATGTTTTCCTTAGATTGTGAATAATATAAACATACGGCCAGAAGACATGGCTGTAGGATGGGGGACATGTTAAAGAAACAAGTTGGGTGGAAATTGCAAGCCACACTGGGAAAACAGATTTTGGGGTAATTTATATGTAATAACTGATTGTATTCAGGTCAGTTCAAATAAGTGCTGCTTGAGATAGCAGCATGTCTGGATTCTAGACTTCGATCAGTTACTTTTGTCAATGAAACTTTCAGCGAGTAATTCCCTTTCTCTGAGATGCCACAATTACTGCTGTACTCACCTGCATTTTACTTGAGCAACCCATTTCCATATGGTACCTTGGAACTTTGTCAACCCATATAAATATTACATTTTTGAAACCTCAAATCCCTGTGTGTACTGCCTAGTTTCAGCTCACTTTTTCTCTTCATCTCCATATGTTTTTAAAAAGTTCATGGTTTTGGGGATCTCCTGACCATTTTATTTTTCTCCTAATTTATCTACCACCTTTGGATTTTACTTCAATATTCAAGACAGGACCTAGGGTTTCTCATACTGGTCACTTTGTCCTCAGTATTTTAGCAGTCCTTCCTCTTAGATTTACAGTAGAGATGGCTGCCCGCTCTTGACTTCTCTGTCTGAGCAATTGAATTGGGAATGAGTGCAGCTTCCATCTCCAACTGTCAGACCCTCAGTGACACATGGCTAACCTTTAACTTATCCTAAGCCCTAGGTAGTTTAAGAGCCGCTTAGCTATGGAACTCTGAGATAAGTTTTACTTTGTATTTATTAGTTTTTCTAAACATGTAGAGTGAAATATATCATATGTAAATGTATCTAGATAACGATATATCTACTCCAGAATCTGAATTTCACACAGATGCACAATACTGTGGAAACAGCAAAACACTAGCGAGTGCCTTTGTGAGCAAGTTTAATTAAGGAGAAGGTGTTTATAAGTGGGAAAGTGATCGTACAAGGACATCAAAACGTCATCCTTATGCCTTCTGTAGTCAAAATAATTAAAGAAATGCTAGAAAATCTAAGTATGTTCAGTAAAAGTTTGTGTAAGTTTATGAATGATATATTGAGAGTTATTTAAGAGACATGAGTTTTGTTTGTGGGTACATTATTTAGTTAAAAACAAAATCTTTATCATGGAGAGTAAACATGTTTCCTTATGAGGAAAATTGTACAACATTAGAAACTTAATTCTTTTGAAATAATATGACAGTTTAATAGAAAAATGTAAATCATAAAATATATATCACATACTATGAAAATAGATGTAATTCCTTTTCACTTTTTTAGGACACTTGGGATTTATGAAAAGGATAAGGAAACGTAATTTTTGAAAAACAGTAGTATAAACCATTGGAAAATATCATGTGTTGCTTCTTGAATATGTTTTTTATCACAGAAGATTGGTTATAAGAATTAAAAAATACATCTTTTTCAGTGTTTTGGGATTTTTTTATTTGGCAAAAATGACACAAAAAAGTGAGCCACCAGTGATTGATTTAGTCATGTTTTCATTTTGTCTTGTTTCCTCTAGTTAACAATAATATTCCTGGACCTATTTCTTTTAATTATTTTATTCCTATGAGGACATTTTAATTTTCAGGGTAACAAACTAGGTTTCCTTTCAATTCACAGGAGTAAAATTGGTCCTTTTTAAAAAGTACTGCATATCAATGAAGCATAGCAGTTTGGCTGCATTTCTGAAATTCAGGGGAAGACTCAAACACAGGAAAAATGATCGTGTTTTCTGTGTCTTTTACAGACAGCTGTTGTTGGCATATTTAATGCTTATGTTCTAAGGCCAAGGTGAACAATCCAATTTTAGACTTCCTTTCTCTAGACCATGACACACAAAACCCAGCCAGAAAATGGTTTAGCAAACACACTACTGACAAGCTCAGTGAAGGAAAAATTCCCCAAATGTCCTAGATATAAAATTTCTTTGGGATGTTTGCAGTCAGTGACAGATCCAACATTCCTTTGATTGCGTACTAACATTAAAACCACTGTAGTAGAGTTTTTTTTTTTTTTTTTTTTCCAGAAACAGTGAATCCTTTATAAAGGATCTAGGAACAGCATTTTAGAAAGTCAGAAAGAAAATTCTTCTGTCTAATTCTAATTTTTTCCTAGTAACTCTTTTTTCCCTTACAAGTCTTCTAAAACATTAGTTCTCCCTCTTGTGTCAATTAATTTGGGGAATACGTTTATTCAAAGAGAGTCTTTGATTTTACAATTGGTAGTAAAAACTTCCTCTCTTGCAGTTTATATATGGAAACAAAGGATACCCAATAACTCATATTTCTGTCATGATGAGCTGTGAAATTCAAAATTAAGGATTAGGACTAATAGCTTTACAAGTCTGTGCGACTGGTCTATAAAATTAACATAGACACGAGTTTTGGTCTTTGAATTCTGAATCCTCTATTCTTTCTCTTTTGTATTGCAGGATTTATTGGTTATGCTCCATATATCAACCGTATAGTTCAACAGTGGAATCTCCAGGATAATGATGATGATCAGTTATTTTATACTAAAATTTACATTGATCCATTGAAGAGGGTAGGTAATAGCTCTCACTTTCAGTGTAACTTCCTTGTTGAAATGGCTACTGGTGCTCCAGCCATTGCATCCATATTCTGGGCAGTTAACGGGCAGAATAATAAATAAAGGGCTATTTCAGTTGTGTCAGTGCTCTCTAAGTAGCTTATCTAGAAGTCTTACAAAATACTTTCTCATACTTTTCTTTGACCAGAACATATTTATTTGGCTACACATAATATGCAAAGGAGTTTTGTTCTTTATTTCAAGTTCATGTGTCCTACTAAAAATCTGAATTCTCTATTAACGGGAGGAATGTTGTGGACAATAGCAGCCTGCCATAAACCCTAAGGACAATATTCCTGAGACTGGTTTAAATGAAACTTTGGAGAAAAGTAAAAACAAAGTTCTCTAATTTGATAATATTTTTAGTATATTCACCTAGTGTAAGTTAATGTTTCATAAGTTTACTATGTATAACCAGTACAGTTCTAAAATTTACTGAATTGTGTATTTCTAGGTGCTGTCATTAGGAAACATAAGTGTTTTTTTACGTATATTTTACAGTGAGTTTGCAACTGTAGCTGCTGCTTTTTCTTAGATAAATACTCCAGTTATCTGTATATTTTTATTAGACACTTCTTAAGAAACTGTATTGTTTAAATGTTTGTTTTTCTTCTCTCCATTTTTTTACTGTCTCTACGTGCCTGGCACGGCTAGCCTGAGGACTTGGTCTCTCATCCGAGAGCAGAAACCTACTCTTGGCATGAGTGCTAGCCCATGCAGCTTGATGCTTGTCTTTCTGAGTGTAATTCAGCAGTGAAAGTGCTCTGAGTCTTATTTAATTGTTTTTGCTTTAGGATGCTTCCTCTGAAATATCACTGCTGGGTCTGTAATATTTTTTGTTGTGTAAATCCTATTTAAGTTTTTCTCTAAGCATAAGATTTTATCTGGTTAGCATGTGTCTTAGTCTGCTTGGTTTACCATAACAAAATTATCATAGACAGCGTAGCTAAAATAACAGAACTTTATTTTCTCACCGTTCTGGAGGCTAGAAGTCTGAGATCAGGTTGCCTGAATGGTTGGTTTCTGGTGAGAGCTCTCTTCCTGGCTTATAGATGGCGGCCACCTTCTTGCTGTGTCCCCACATGGTAGAGAGAGAGACAGAGACAGAGGGAGGGTTAGGGCTTGAACATATGAATTTTGAGGGGACACAAAAATTCAATCCATAACAGCATGCAAAGACAATTTTAGGAGTATTATTATGACAGAGCAATGTAGCTGAAAAACTACATTGAGAATAAGATTTGTAAAGCAGATTAGTCTTTATGATTAGGTTGATTAATTATAAACCTATTGTAGCAGTCAGGGAGGTTATGCTGCATAATAATAATCCCCAACCTCAACAGCTTCACATAACAGGGGTCTTTCTGAAGAAGGTTGCTATAATAATTTATGTATAGGATCTTTAAATTCCCTAAAAAAACAAACTATATTAACATGATAGTGTTGTTTGCTGTTTTTATTGTCATTTTTAATATTTTTTCTATTCTCATTTTTAGGAAGCTCTTAACATCACACTGGATCACAAATGCAAAATTTTCCAGACCTTAAATGGAGCTGTAGGTATGCTTCCTAAATACTGGGTTGCTCATGTGTGCAAATGAACACCTGTGTTTTCAACTGTCTGTCTTTTGTTATATTCATTTGGGGCTATGACTAAGATTGATGTGTAGGTATTGCAGCTTTTAAAAAATATTGTACTCAAGCTGAGCTTGATATAAATACATTCAGTTAAAATCATTTCCTAAGAATAGTACAAAGAGATAAGCTTCTGCCCTTAGGTAACTTAGACTTTAGTATCTCACCATCTGGGGACTGTAGATGTAGTTTTGAATTAATTACACTTTGTTATTACACGGTTTTCAGTATCAGCTCTTTACATTGTGAGTTACTCAGGAGTATTAGAGTATTTGAACCTAGGTTAAAGGTAACTGGTAATGAGACATGTACACTGTGGAGTGAGTGTGTGTGCGTGCATGCCTATATGTGTTTTCCTGATAGACATGTATCTTGATAAAAATACATTAACACATTAAATTTAATTAATTGATACATTAAAAATAAACGTACATTAATGCATTAATACTTCACAAATTAAAAATACATTGCAGTTCAATACAGTTCTTCAAGGCAGTTCATAAGTAAAAAGATTCTTAGAATGGAAGGCATTTAGTTTGGAGTGCTCTGGAAATGTAGGAAAGGAACTTGAAAACAAAAAAAAAATGTTTCTGCTCCCATCTGACTTGTATATTCCTGGAATTTACATTAGGCCTGATTTTCAAGAACTGGAAATACTATCAGTGATGGCGAGTTGTAGAAACCTAGCTTATGCCTGGCAGTATTCTATTTGCCATACATATATTGTTATTATCTTTATAATAGCCTAGAAAAGCAGGCAGGAATCCCATTTTATAGATGAATAAGTTGAGACAATAATTTAATTCATCTGGGATTATGTCACTCTCAAAAGGCAGAGGCAGTATTGCAAAGATGCTTTCCTTCCACCAAGACCCCTTGGTGTCTTAGCACCTCAGTTTGCCAGCACCAGGTTGGAGAAAGTCAGGTGCTCAGAATCCGTATCTGTGTCAGTGTTGTCCCTCATTTTGGATATCTGCTGACTTGGAGCAGGCAAAGTTTCCAAAAGTATAGCACATGGAATAGCATACATGAGAGATTTTATAACAAAAACAAGATGTATAGATAGATATATATACACGTATATGTATATATGAATACATACACACACGTTTTAAATTACTAAAATCTGTCTTTTTAACCCAGATGAAGTTGTTCTGAAATTTGAAAATGGCAAAGCCAGAGCTAAGAATGTGTTTTATGAAACATTACCAGTGGTGATTAATGGAAATGGACCCACCAAGGTGAGTCACGGTGACCTTTCTCTGTTTCCTTATTTCTTGGAGATAGATTATGGAGCAATATATAGAATGACTTCTCCTCCTCCTCCCCCTCCTCTCTGTCTTCCCCCTCCCCCCCTTCCCCTCCTTCCCCTCCTTCCCCTCCTTCTTCCCCTCCCCCTGTCTCCTTCTCTCCCACCTCTTCCTCCCCCTCCTTCTCCTCCTTCTGTAATATCTTTAAGAGGCTTGGTAAACAACAGGATCCTACTGTATAGTACAGGAACCTATATTCAATATCCTGTGATAAACCATAATGGAAAAGAATATTAAAAAAAAAGAATGTCTATATGTGTATAACTGAGTCACTTTGCTGTACAGCAGAGATTGGTACAACATTGTAAATCAACTACACTTCAATAAAAAAAAATTTAAAAATATCTTTAAGAGGTTTTATTTTGGTGCCGACAATTTACTAGTTTCATCTTTTACACACTGTATTATCTGGTTTCATTTAGATTAATCAAACTGATGATTTTTCCTCAGCAGATGGATAACTTTCCATTCTATTTGTAACACATTTCAGTTTAGTGTTTCACGTAATAGCTTACTTGAGAGTGAGCCACATTTCCCTCATACAGAGTATCCTCTCTGAATAAGAAATGTTGAGGTTTATAAGGGATCATTCGTTTCACCTGAGTCACCGTTGTCAAAGTTAATAGCTCTATTAACGTTGGGGTGTAACCGTAGGCCCAGAGTGCTTCCTCTTGCACTTATTCTATAACAAGGTTGATGGATTATAGTTGATAAAGATATAATTTGTCTAATGAAATTTTATGTGCTTTTGGAACATGTATAATTGAGCTTGCTGACAATGTTACTGACTGCAAAATTTGTAATAAGATTGTATCGCCGGAATCCAATTAAAATAGAACATGAATTGTTATATATATATATAAGTATACATACACGTATATACGCACACATATATATACACACAGACATACACATATATGTTTAGTAATACAGTGCTTAAAACAATGTTCTGAGATACTAAGACGATGCCTGGCTTACTCATAAGTACCTAGAAAAGAGATTACCAGATAAATTTGCATTGTGGGACGAGAGGATGGGGAGATGGGGTCTGCTGTTTCAGTGGAGTGAGTAGCCTGAATTCCAATAAAAGCTATCTGCGTGGGAAGACATTCAAGGAAAAGCCCACACTGGCAGCTTTTCCACCGTGAAAATGGAGGAAGTAGATTCCCCTTCTCTAGTTAATCTTTCCACCTTGCTTTTCATCCCATTCCAGCCCTCCTACAGAGCCTTCCCAGTGGGCTCCTTTTTCTGTCTGGTAGCAATTTTCCCAGCTCTAAGTCTCTCCTTCTCATCAGCATTTTAAACACCCTCAAGCCTTTCTTATCCTAGAAACCCAGCCAACACAAACTGCAACATCCTTTTCAATCTACCTTGCCTCCCAGCCTGCCTGTCTTTGTCCCTCCCCTTCACAGCCACACTCTTTAAAGTAGAGACAACTCACTGCTACCACTATTCCTCTTCCCATCACCCCCAGGAATGGCTCCTGTCAAGGTCTGTTGTGACATCCTTGTTGAGTAGTAGACACTCATCAGCCCTCATTTCTCTTTCATCCAAAGATAACATTTGACCATGTTCATCCCGTTTGGTCCAATTTGAAATACTTCCCTTTGCTTCCATGATGCTCTGCTGGTTTGTCTGATAATTTTCTGGCCTTTTCAGTTTCTCTCTCTCTCTTTCTTTTTTTAATATACATTTTAAAAATTTAACACTCTGTGTGTGTAGGGGGTTTCAGGGGTCGGGTGATCCTCTTCCTGCGTTGTTTTAGTTAAGTGTTCTGCAGGTGTCTGTCTGAGACATCTTTCCTTTCCCCAGCTACACGCATTCTTAGGTAATCTGCTTCATTCCCAAGTCAGCAGCGCTGATTATTTTCAAATCCTTGCTGTAGCGTCTGTCTTTCCTGAGCTCTGGGTGTGAATACCCAGTTGTTGGATTTATCTGTGTGTCATACAAGACCTGGAGGTCAGGACCTTCAGCTCTGCCTCCTCTTCCACCCACCTGATTAACCAGAACCTGGGTTTTGTTTTGACTGTATTTACCTCCCACTCCCAATCCAAGAGACATCCTTTCTAGCTCCCATGCATGGTGGTTTGTCTAATTTGCTTAGAGTCAAGAGCAACCTCCTTAGTTCAGGCCACCTGCAGCCTCCCACCAGTAGCAATCACCCACTAGCAGTCTGGAACTAGACTATTCTGCTGAAGCAGAAACCCAGTTACATTACTCACCTGTGTTATGCCCTCTATAGACTTAGGTATGAAGTTCCACATTCTCAACTTGGTTTTTTTTTTTTTAATTTTGCGTCTGGTTTAGGGGTCCCAAGTCTACCATCCTACCTACTCCCCCACCCCTGGCACTGTGATGTCTGTACAGAATATCTCATTCTCAATAATTCTCTCCCTCAGCTCCTGCCATACTGAGTTAATATGAACTTCGCAAATGTTTCATGTTTCCTCTGTTTGCAAGTCTTCTGTACATGCATTTCACTCATTCTGGAGTCCTCTGACCTAATTCCCACTTGCTGTACCCATCTACTAAGTGCTGTTCATCTTTTAGGTGTCAACTTTGCTTTACTCCTTAAGTCTCCTGAATGCCTTTATAATATCTGGAACTTTGTCCATCACAGAACATAATACCACATGCTGGACAGGGATGGAACTGAACTGTTTTTTTTTTTTTTTTCGTCTCTTACTGGGTCTTTAGCCTAGGAATTACAGAAATCATATCTATCCTGTTCACTTTTTGTTTTGCCAGGGTCCAGCACATGTGTAGCATATATTAGCCTTTCAATAAATTGTGATTGAATGTCAGAGTCTATAAATAATCTAATGACCTAGCATTATTCTTGGGAATGGTGAGGTAGATTTTTTTCTGGCAGGGCAAAATAGTCATGAAATTTCTGTGGGGGGCTTCCCTGGTGGCGCAGTGGTTGAGAGTCTGCCTGCCAGTGCAGGGGACACGGGTTCGAGCCCTGGTCTGGGAAGACCCCACATGCCGCGGAGCAACTGGGCCCGTGAGCCACAACTACTGAGCCTGCGCGTCTGGAGCCTGTGCTCCGCAACGGGAGAGGCCGCGATAGTGAGAGGCCCGCGCACCGCGATGAAGAGTGGCCCCCGCTTGCCGCAACTAGAGAAAGCCCTCGCACAGAAATGAAGACCCAACACAGCCATAAAAATAAATAAATAAATAAATAAGCAAATCATTAAAAAAAAAAAAAAAAAAAATTCTGTGGGTTCCTGTAACTGTCCCTAGGCAGATAAATGGACTTTTACAACTGGACATCTATAACTAAGTAGTGTGCTGTTTCTCCTTGGTAATGTAATATTTTAATCAAATTTAAATGTCTTTAAAGAGGGTGCTTGGTCCCAGAATTTAGTTATTGTGAGTGAGGCCTGATATTCAGTGATTCCATTGTTTTCACCGATTTTTTCCAAATTTCCAGGATAATGCTGATAGGAGTTTTACAAAGCGATTGAAAGACTTCTCTTAAGAAAAGGAGCTCTAGTCCTCAGTCATTTAGAAAGACCTGTGTGTACTAAGAAATTTTAAGTCTTCCAAGAAACATTTTCAGTTTGGGTTATCACTGTTTCCGGCATTTCAAGCAGTATGATGATCCTATTATATTTTCTGTGACATGATCTTATGATTCTATTTGGCAATAAAAATTAAGTAATTTTTTATTGTAAAAATTGTTTGGTATAATATAAAATTTGAGAAAAAGGATTATATAAATAAGCATTCAACTAATGCTAATACTTTATTTAGGAATATGTTAAAGTTAAATAATATCACATTTTCCTCTATGTTCAGGATAATGAGGAAAGAAAGCAGATTACTCTTTTTAGATATACCCTTTTTATTTAACCATCATAAAAGATGAAAGGATTTTTATATGATATTTTATAATTTAACTTATTATTTTATGTACTAAGAGATGATTATAATGTCAGTAAGCCATAACCTTAATCCAAATGTTAATATTTAAGCCATTTTTTTTCATTTAAAAGTGTACATAGTCTGAAAAAACTATACATAATCTGTAAATGATAAATTGTTTATAATGTGTTTATAGACCAAAGTATGTAAAGGTGAGTTTATTTCTTAGTTACTTTCTCTAAATCTCATGCTATTAGGAAGAACAACTTTTAAATTATAAACAGTTTTAAAAATCACTTATAATCCCACTACCCTCTCATATTGTTTTCATTCATAGTTGCTTTCAGTATTTATATCCTTGCGGTATATAGATATGAGCATTCATATTTTTCATTTGTTTTCATAATGGTGTATAAACAATTTTGTGCTTTTTAATTATTTTATTTGAAATATGTTTTTAATTTATTCTACACAATTATTATCATGCTTGTCTAGATGCAATCTAATATAAATCAGTTTTTAGATAGACACCGTGACTTCTGGTTTGAAGTTTTACTTTTTATTCTTGAAACTTATTTACTGTTAGTAACACATCATAAGATGCTTATTTGAATACCTAACTTTTTCTTTAAATATCAGTCATTATGAGATTGGCAGTATTTTTATACAAACAAGTTAAATGTAAGAAGAGCACATCACCTAATTTGCACATGAAAACAAGTCATTTCTGAAACAAATTTGATTTACAATCTAAATAGAGATCTTAATTTTGTGCATATAAACCTCAATGCTTGGGTCACTATGACCTTGAATAATTGGATGATTTGAAAAAAAAAAAAGAAAAAAGGAAAAAAAGAAAAGATTCAGTTGGAAAATTTCTCTGCCAATGACATGACATCACCCTTGGAAACATTTCGATATTGTGAAAGAAGGATCAGGAAAGCACTACCACCTAGTAGCCGGGGACTGCCCGGAACAGCCTAACTACATAAACAGTTTTCTGTACTTTCCAGAGCTGCCAGCATAAATGTCTGAGATTTTTAATGAAGAAAACAGACATAAATGGAGGGTGGGGGTGATGGTAACCTCTGCGTGTGTGATGAGAGATCTAAAAGAGGGAGGCTTCCAGTCTTAATGATCTATGAAAATCAGATTTAGGTGAAGAGTAGAAAAGTTATAGTTTTAATTCTGAGAAAGCTATATGTAATGCCTTCTATGCTCTAACCTTTTAAAAAAGATATTGATCACTTTCATATTCACATAGGGATCCTAATAGACTGATCAATAATTCATGACATAAATATTTAATTTCTTATGAGATTTCTGAGATGAGGAAAGTGCCAGTGTTTATATATAGATGGGAATTTTAGATATGTCCAAATCTGTGGGGGATTTTTTTCTTTCTTTTAAAAAAATTCTTTCCCAGGATATATAAAACACCAGCCTTTAAAAAATTGCACACTAGCCTTTTAAAAAATTCCTGTTACAAATAATGCTTAATAAAGAGAATCCATTTTTGCATGAATCTTTTTATTTTCTTCAAAACCATAATATTATATAGAACATGAATGATTAAATTAATGTTTGCACTGTAGTTTGACAACAGTCAAATTTTTGTTTTTGTTATAGAGGCAAATTCAGCTGGCCACATTGACTCTTGAAATGTCATTAATGAATGTCATAACTACATATTTCCAGCCTTGTATTGAATAATTTGTTTCCTGAATTATCACGTAGTTCAAAAGGGATGTGAATGAGTTATCTTTTTCACGTCTTATGATTGTGCTGTACAGAATAATGTAACTGTCTACAGTATCTGTAAAACACAAAGGTTTTCTCATTGTAATTAATACGGTACTTGTTTCAATAGCATTTGCTTCAGTTTTAGTACAATAGAAATATTTGGATGGAATACCAGATATTTGAGAGGAATTGGATAAAATGGTACTGGACTAATTTCCTCATCTATTCTATACCATAACATCTCTTTTAGGGTCTTAGGAAGCTAGAAAAAGTCAGTTGGCACTTCTGTACATTTTTGACCATCATATTTAATGTATAAATATTTTTTTCTTTTGAGTTCGTTTCACATTTGCAGTGAAAAATTAATGATTATATAAACATAGTGAGGATTTTAGGTGCTTCCTTTTAACAGTAATATAAAATTACAGCCAAAGCTAGTTTGCTTCAGCTTCACTGTGTTGAGGTGAGATAATTATAGTTTATGACAAGAAATAATAAAAAAATTAAAAACTATAACTGTTCCTACCACTACAGGTATTAAAATTGCAGTAGAATGTGTAGTAATTTTTTAAAGAAGATTGGCAGAATTTTCCCTAAAATATTTACACTCTAGGTATATTCAAGATTTTTTTTTTGAGGGCTCAGAGCATCTCTCAGTGTGTTTACCTCTCTCTGTCATCCATCTTCCCTCATCTTCTCCTAAACCCAAAACATACACAAGGACTCAGATTTTACATATAAAATGAATGCCAACAGATGCTTAAGGAGAAGGGGAGATAAGTCACAAAGGAGATGCTGTGAGAGATCTGAAAAGAGTAGGTAGGGAAGCAATATTGTACTTTATTTTTTTTTCCTTCCAGTCTTACAATTGATATACAGCACTGTATAAGTTTAAGGTGTATAGCATAATGATTTACATATATCATGAAATGATCACCACAATAAATTTAGTAAACGTCCATCATCTCATATAGATACGAAATAAAAGAAAAAACAATTTTTCCTTGTGACGAGAACTCTTAGAATTTATTCTCTTAACAACTTTCATGTATAACCTACAGCAGTGTTAATTACATTTATCATGTACATTACATCCCTAGTACTTATTTATCTTATAGCTGAAGTTTGTACCTTTTGATCACCTTCATCCAGTTTCTTCTCCCCCGCCTCCTGCCTCTGGGAACTGCAAATCTGATCTCTTTTTCTGTGAGATTGTTTGTTCGCTTGTTTGTTTTTGAAATATTGCCTAAAACACCATGTTAGTTCCTGGTGCACAACATAGTGATTTGATATTTCTATACATTACAAAATGATCACCACAATAAATCTAATTATCATTTGTCACCATAAAAGATATTACATTATTATGGACTATATTCTCCACACTGTTCATTTCATACCCATGGCTCATTTATTTTATAACTGCAAGTTTGTACCTCTTAATCTCCCTCATCTAATTCTCTCACCTCACCACTCCCATCCCCTCTGGCAACCACCTGTTTGTTCTCTATCTATGACTGTTATTTGTTATGTTTGATCATTTGTTTTGTTTTTTAGATTACACATGTAAGTGAAATTATATGGCATTTTTCTTTCACTGTCTGACTTATTTCACTTTGAATAAAACCCTCTAGGTTCATCCACGTTGTTGCAAATGGCAAGATTTCATTCTTTTTTATGGCTGAGTAATATTCCATTTTATATATGTATCACCATTTCTGTATATATATATATATATATTTTTTTATTATGTTAACAGCTAACTTTTTTTTTTTTTAACTTTGGGTTTATTTATTTATTTAGTTATTTATTTACGGCTGTGTTGGGTCTTCGTTTCTGTGCGAGGGCTTTCTCTAGTTGCGGCAAGTAGGGGCCACTCTTCATCGCGGTGCGCGGACCTCTCACTATCGTGGCCTCTCTTGTTGCGGAGCACAGGCTCCAGACGCGCAGGCTCAGTAATTGTGGCTCACGGGCCTAGTTGCTCCACGGCATGTGGGATCCTCCCAGACCAGGGCTCGAACCCGTGTCCCCTGCATTGGCAGGCAGATTCTCAACCACCGCGCCACCAGGGAAGCCCCCACCATTTCTGTATATTAATATATTCATATATTGGTGGACATTTAGGTTGCTTCCATATCCTGGCTATTGTAAATAATGCTGTGAACGTAGGGGTGCATGTATCTTTATGAGTTAGTGTTTTTGTTTACTTGGAAAAAATACCCAGAAGTGGAATTGCTGGATTATATGGTAGTCCTGTTTTTAGTTTTTTTGAGGGACCTCCATACTATTTTCCATAGCGGATGCACCAATTTACATTCCCATCAACATGGCATGAGGGTTCCCCTTTTTCCACATCCTCGCCAACGCTTGTTATTTGTTGTTTTTTTTTTGATAATAGCCGTTTTAACAGATGTGAGATGATATCTCATGTGTGGTTTTGATTTGCATTTCCCTGAGTGATTAATTATGTTGAGCATCTTTTCATGTGTTGGTTGGCCATTTGTATGTCTTCTTTGGTGAAATATCTATTCAGGTCCTCTGCCCATATTTCATTGGGTTGTTTGTTTTTCTGATGTTGAGTTTTATGAGTTCTTTGTATGTTTTGGATATTAACCCCTTATTGGACATATCATTTGCAAGTATCTTCTCCCATTCAGTGGGTGGCCTTTTTGTTTTGTTGATAGTAGTTTCCTTCACTGTGCAAAAGCTTTTTAGTTGGATTTAGTCCCATTTTTTAATTTTGCTTTTGTTTCCCTTGCCTGAGGAGACATATCCAAAAAATATTGCTAAGACCAGTGTTAAAGAGTGTGCTACCTATGTTTTCTTCTAGACGTTTTATGGTTTCAAGTCTTACATTTAGGTCTTTAATCTTTTGTGAGTTTATTGTTGTATATGGTATGAGAAGGCAGTTTGATTCTTTTGCATGTAGCTATCCAGTTTTCCCAGTACCATTTATTAAAGAGGCTGTCTTTTCTCATTGTATATTCTTGCCTTCTTTGTCTTAGATTATTAACCATATAGGCATAGTTTTATTTCTGGGCTCTCTGTTTTGTTCCATTCATCTATGTATCTGTTTTTGTGCCAATACTATACTGTTTTGATTACTGTACCTTTGTAGTATAGTTTGAAATCAGGGAGCATGATACTTCCAGTTTTGTTCTTCTTTTTTCAAGATTGCTTTGGCTATTTGGCATCTTCTGTGGTTCCATATAAATTTTAGGATTATTTATTCTAGTTCTGTGAAAAATGTCATGGGTATTTTGATAGGAATTGCATTGAATGGAGATTGCTTTGGGTAGTATGAACATTTTCACAATATTAATTCTTCCAATCTGTGAGCATAGTTTATCTTTTCCTTTATTTGTGTCTTCTTCAGTTTCTTTCACCAATGTCTTATAATTTCCAGAGTACAAATCTTTTACCTCCTTGGTTAAATCTATTCCTAGGTATTTTATTCTTCTCGATGCAATTGTAAATGAAATTGTTTTTTAAATTTCTCTTTCTGATAGATCATTATTACTTTATAGGAATGCAACAGATTTCTGTATATTGTTTATATCTTGCAACTTTTCTGAATTCATTTAGTAGATCTAATAGTTTTTTTGTGGAGTATTTAGGGTTTTCTATATATAGTATCATGCCATCTGCAAACAGTGGCACTTTTACTTCTTCCTTTCCAACTTGGATGACTTTTATTTCTTTATTTTGCCTGATTTCTCTGGCAATGACTTCCAAACTGTGTTGAATAAAAGTGGGGAGAGTGGGCATCCTTGTCTTCTTCCTGATCTTAGAGGAAATGCTTTCAGCTTTTCACCACTGAGTATGACAGTAGCTGTGGGTTTGTCATATGTGGCCTTTATGTTGAGGTATGTTTCCTCTGTAACACTTTGTTGAGAGTTTTTGTTGTAAATGGATGTTGAATTTTGTCAGAAGTTTTTTCTGCATCTATTGAGATGATTATATGATTTTTATCCTTCTTTTTGTTAATGAGGTGTATCACATTGAGTGATTTGCATATCTTGAACCATTCTTGCATCCCTAGAGTAAATCTTACTTGATCATGATGTATGATGCTTTTAATGTATTATTGAATTTGGTTTGCTGATATTTTGTTGAAGATTTTTGCATCTATGTTCATCAGTAATAATCACCTATAATTTTCTTTTTGGTAGTGTCTTTGTTTGGTTTTGGTATTAGGGTAATGCTGGCCACATAGAATGACTTTGAAAGCATTCCTTCCTCTTCAGTTTTTTGAAATAGTTTGAGAAGAATAGGTATTAAGTCTTCTCTAAATGTTTGACAGAATTCACCTGTGAAGATGTCTGGTCATGGACTTTTATGTGTTGGGATTTTTTAGATGTTTGATTCAATTTCTAGTAATGAGTCTGTTTATATTTTTTATAACTTTCTGATCATTCTTGGAAGATTGTATAGGCCTACTTCATTTTATTGCACTTTGTTTTATTGCACTTCACAGATACTACGTTTTTTATAAATTGAAGGTTTGTAGCAACCATGTGTTGAGTAGTCTATCAGCACCATTTTTCCAACAGCATTTGCTCACTTCGTGTGTCTGTGTCACATTCTGGTAATTCTCATAATATTTCTAACTTTTTCATTATTGTTGTATTTGTTGTGGTGATCTGTGACCAGTTAGCGGTTATGGCGATAAGTGATCTTTGATATTACTATGTAATTGTTTTGGGGTGTCATGAACCTCACCCATATAAAATGGCAAACTTTAATCGAATATTGAAATGATGACAAATCATTTAGAATATTACATAAATGTAGTTTTAAAGCAGAGACATGGTTTGAGAGGTTTACTCCAAATTTGAAAAGAGTTCTGCTGTGGGTGAAGTGCTATTAAACAACACTGCATGCTACAGAGAAATAATTTGTGAAAGGAAGAGTCAGTTGATGTGGCAGACTTCACTGTTGTCTTATTTTAAGACATTGCCACAGCCACCCCACCCTCCAGCAGCCACCACTCTGATCAGTCAGCAGCATCAGCATTGAGGCAAGACCCGCAACCAGCAAAAAGATTATGACTTACTGAAGGCTCAGATGATGGTTCGCATTTTTTAGCAATAAAGTATTTTTTCGGTAAGGTATGTACATTGTTTTTTTTAGACACAATGCTATTGCACGCTTAATAGACTACACTATTGTGTAAACAAACCTGATATATGCACTGGGAAGCCAAAAAATTTCTGTGACTTGCTTTATTTCAATATACGTTTTATCGTGGTAGTTTGGAACTAAACCCATAATATCTCTGAGGTATGCCTGTATGTTTCTAGGAATTTATCCATTTCTTCTAGGTTGGCCAGTTTGTTGGCATATAATTGTTTGTAGTAATTTCTTATGGTCCTTTGTATTTCTGTGGTGTCCTTTTTAACTTCTCCTCCTTCATTTCTGGTTTTATTGATTTGGGCTCTCTTTTTTTTCCTGAGTGAATCTGGCTAAAGGTTTGTTGATTTTGTTTATTATTTCAAAGAACCAGCTCTTAGTTTCAGTGATGTTTTTCTTTTTTTTAGTATCTATTTCATTTATTTCCACTTTCATTATTATTATTTCCTTCCTTCTACTAACTTTGGGTTTTGTTTGTTCTTTTTCTAGTTCCTGTAAGTGTAAGGTTAGATTGTTTATTGTTTTCTGGTTTCCTGAGATAGGCCAGCCTGTATCACTGTATATTTTCCTCTTAGAACTACTTTTGCTGCATCCCACAGATTTTGGATCCTTGTTTTTCCATTCTCACTTGGAGATATTTTTTTATTTCCTCATTGATATTTTCAGTCACCTATTGGTTGGTTACTAGTATATTGTTTAGCCTTCACATGTTTGTATTTTTTGCAGTTTTTTTTTTTCTTGTAGCTGGTTTCTAATCTCATGCCCTTGTGGTTGGAAAATATGCTTGATATGATTTCAGTCTTAAATTTACTGAGACTTGTTCTGTGGCCTAGCACATCATCTGTCCTGGGAAGTGTTTCATGTGCACTTGAAAATAAAGTATATTTTGCTGCTTTGGGATGGAATATTCTATACAGATCTATTAAGTCCATGTTCATTGCAGCACTATTTACAATAGCCAGGACATGGAAGCAACCTAAGTGTCCGTTGACAGAAGAATGGATAAAGAAGATGTGGCACATATATACAATGGAATATTACTCAGCCATAAAAGGAAAGAAAATTGAGTTGTTTGTAGTGAGGTGGATGGACCTAGAGTCTGTCATACAGAGTGAAGTAAGTCAGAAAGAGAAAAACAAATACCATATGCTAACACATATATATGGAATCTAAAAAAAAAAATGGTTCTGAAGAACCTAGGGACAGGACAGGAATAAAGACGCAGACGTAGAGAATGGACTTGAGGACATGGGTGGGGGAAGGGTAAACTGGGACGAAGTGAGAGGGTAGCACTGATATATATACACTACCAAATGTAAAATAGATAGCTAGTGGGAAGCAGCTGCATCGTACAGGGAGATCACCTCGGTGCTTTGTGACCACTTACAGGGGTGGGATAGAGAGTGTGGGAGGGAGATGCAAGAGGGAGGGGATATGGGGATATATGTATACATATAGCTGATTCACTTTGTTATACAGCAGAAACTAACACAACATTGTAAAGCAATTATACTCCAGTAAAGATGTTAAAAAATAAAAAATTGACAACATTAAAAAAAAAGAAAGGTCCATATGGTCTAATGCGTCATTTAAGGCCAGTGTTTCCTTATTGATTTTCTATCTGGATGATCTGTCCACTGATGTAAGTGAGGTGTTAAGGTCTTCTACTATTATTGCGTTACTGTCAGTTCCTCCCTTTATGTTTGTTAGTATTTGCTTTATGTGTTTAGATACTCCTATGGGTGTGTGTATGTACGTGTGTGTGTGTTGTTCTGTCTTCTTGGTGGATTGATCCCTTTATCATTATGTAATATCTTTGTCTCTTTTTACAGTCTTTGTTTTAAAGTCTATTTTGTCTGATATAAGGATTGCTATCACCAATCTCTTCTCATGTCTGTTTGTATGGTATGGAATACCCTTTTCCATCCCCTCACTTTTAGTCTTTGTGTGACATTAGATGTGAAGTGAGTCTCTTGTAGGCAGCATGTATATGGATCTTGTTGTTTTTATCCATTCAGCCACCCTATTTTCTGGATTGGAACATTTATTCCATTCACATTTAAAGTAATTATTGATAGGTATGTACTTACTGCAATTTTGTTAGTTGTATTCTGGTTATTTTTGTTGTTCTTCTGTGTTCCTTTCTTCTCTTGTGATTTGGTTACTTTCTTTACAGTTAATGTTTGTATTACTTCCTCTTTATTTTTGTGTATCTAATATCAATTGGTTTATGGTTACCATGAGGTTCTTATGTAACAACCTATGTATATAGCAGTCTATTTTAAGTTGATCGTTGTTTAAGTTAGAGTGTATTCTAAAAACACTGCATTTTTACTCCCTTCTGCCATGTTTTATGTTTTTGATGTCATATTTTACATCTAAAAAATTTTATGTGTCCTTAAATAATTATTGTAGATATATTTGATTTTACTATTTTTTATTTTAATCTTCATACTAGCTATATAGTTGGTTGATCCATTACCTTTACTTTGTATTTGCCTTTACGGGTGGCATTTTTCTCTTGCATAATTTTCATATTTCTGGTTATGTTCTTGTCTCTTCTGCTTAAAGAAGTCCTTTTAACATTTCTTAAAAGGTTGGTTTAGTGGTGATGAACTCGTTTACTTTTTGCTTATCTGGTAAACTCTTTATCTCTCCTTCAATTCTGAACATTAACTTTGCCAGCTAGAGGTTCTTGGTTGTGTTTTTCCTTTCAGTTCTTTGAATATGTCATGCCACTACCTTTTGGCCTGCAAGTTTTCTGCTGAAAAATCAGCTGATAACCTCACTGGTTTTACCTTGTATGTGTCAAGTTGTTTTTCTCTTGCTGCCCTTAATACTCTCTTTATCTTTAACTTCTGACATTTTAATGATAGTGTATATGTGAAGATCCCCTTGGGTTCACCTTTTAGGAATTCTCTGGGATTCATGGACTCAAATGTATTTCCTTCACCAGTTTAGGGGAATTTTCATCCATTGTTTTTTCAAATAGGTTTTCTGTCCCTTTCTTTCTCCTGCTTCTGGGACCCCTATAATGCAAATGTTAGAATGCTTATTGTTATCCCAGAGGTTCCTTAAACTATCCTCATTTTTTAAAATTCTTTTTTCTTTTTTGCTATTTTGATTGGGTGATTTCCATTAGCCTGTCCTCCAGATTGCTGGTCCTTTCCTCTGCATCATCTAATCTGCTGGTGGTTCCCTCTAGTTTGTAGTTTTTCTCTATTTCGTGTAGTTTTTTCTGAGGTTTTTGTCTTGTTCTTTCATTTGGAACATATTCCTTTGTCTCCTCACTTTACCTAATTCTCTGTGTTTGTTTCTATGTATTAGGTAGATCAGCTATATCACCTGGTCTTCAAAGAATGGCTTTGTGTAGAAGGTGTTCTGTGGGGCCCAGTGGTGTGGTCCTTCCTGGTCACCAGAGCCAGGTGCTCCAGGAATGTCCTCTGTGTGGGCTGTGTGCATCCTTCTGTTGTGGCTGGGCTGCAGTTGCTGTGGGTGCACTAGTGTATGGGGCTGGTCCCCAGTACAACTGGCTATAAGGCCTGGCCACAACTGTTGTGGGCACTCTGGTGTACTGGGTTGGCCAATGGGATGGGACCCTCTTTGAGGAGACGTTGGTGCTGACCAAGGGCACCTGCTGGGACTGGCAGGGTGAAGGGCTGCTTTAGTGGGGCTCTGGTGCTGGATGAGGGTGCTTGTTGGGACTGGCAAGGTAGGGGGCCACTTTAGAGGAATGCTGGCTGTGTCAGGTCCATGGGCAAACCGGGGTGGGGCAAATGGTACTAATAAGTTTGATGGAGAGAGTCAGAAATGTCACCTGCTAGTGCCAGGTTGCTAGATAGGAGGTGAGCCAAATAAAAACACTGGCATCTGCCAGCCCCTTTATACCCAGAGAAAGTTGCAACAGATCCCTGCCCCTCAAGCACATGCCCTAAAATTAGTAAATGAGTTTCTTTCTTATATCACCCAGGCACTTTTCTAACTGCTGCCTCTGCACTGGGACTTGGAAAGAGTGAATCTGTGCATGTGCCCTTTAAGAGCAGAGTCTCAGTTTCCTACGGCCCTTCTGCTCTCCTGCGCATAAACCCCAATGGTTTTAAAGCCAGATGTTATGGGGGCTCATCTTTCTGGTGCAGGTCTCCCAGGAAGGGGAGCCCAAGGTGGGGCTTGGACCCTTCACTCCTTGGGGAAGACCTCTGGGGCTGTGATACCCCGCCCACTTGTGGGTTCCTTCACTGGCTACCTGGGTTCTGATTAGACTGCATCTCTGCCCTTCCTACCTGTCTCATTGTAGGTTTTTCTTTTTATCTTCAGTTGTGGAAAGTATTTTCTTCTAGTCTTCAGGTCATTCTCAGAGACGGTTCTCTATCTGTAGTTGTAATTTTGGTGTATCTCTGGGAGGAGGTGAGCCCAGGGTCTTCCTTCTCTGCTATCTTGTTCTACCCCCACTTTAATTTATTATTGATACGATTTGTGAGGTGGCTCTAATTAGGACTTGTTTTAGATCTGTTTTAATCTGCAGGCTTTCTTTTCTTCACGTTGGTGCCCTTGAATCACTGTCCAGAAGTCTGGGTCATAGTGGGTAACATGGTTTCCCAAAAGAGTTTAGTGCCTTTTGGTGATAAAGTATATACAATATTTGTTTTGTGTGGTGATGGCTGGTAGGAGGTCACACTGGCACTGCCCCATTCACTGTACACACTGGCACTGCCCCATTCACTGTGCACTGTATTAGTAGAATTATTAAGGGGATATCCTAATGCAGAAAACATGCTTTGAAGTTAGAGGTTTGTAGAATGAAAGCACATTGATGGGAGAGGCTTACGTTTTTTCTTTTTTTTGAGAAGGGTCTTTTAATTAATTAAATAATTAATTATTTAATGGCTGCGTTGGGTCTTCGTTGCTGCATGCAGGCTTCCTCTAGTTGCGGTGAGCGGGGGCTACTCTTCGTTGTGCTGCGCGGGCTTCTCATTGCGGTGACTTCTCTTGCTGTGGTTGTGGAACACGGGCTCTAGGTGTGAGGGCTCAGTAGTTGTGGCTCGCAGGCTTAGTTGCTCTGCAGCATGTGGGATCTTCCCGGACCAGGGATCGAACCCCTGTCCCCTGCATTGGCAGGCAGATTCTTAACCACTGCACCACCAGGGAAGTCCAAGGTTTACTTTTGTTAATACAGTTTTCCTTCTTTTGCTAGATTCTCCTGAATTATTTTGGAAACTATGTACCTAATGCATGGACACAAGACAGTGGCTGCGCTCTTTGTGAAGTGGATACAATTGACTTGTCTGCAGTAGATGTAAGTGGAATTGACTCTGTGTGAAACGTAGTAATAAAAAGTAGTGAGGTGGATGGTCCTACAGTCTGTCATACAGAGTGAAGTAAGTGAAAAAGAGAAAAACAAATACCGTATGCTAACACATATATATGGAATCTCAAAAAAAAAAAATGGTACTGATGAATCTAGTAACAGGGCAGGAATAAAGACGTAGACATAGAGAATGGACTTGAGGACACAGTGGGGGTAGGGGGAAGCTGGGGTGAAGTGAGAATAGCATGGACATATATACACTACCGAATGTAAAATAGCTGGTGGGAAGCAGCCGCATAGCACAGGGAGATCAGCTCGGTGCTTTGTGACCACCTAGAGGGGTGGGATAGGGAGGATGGGAGGGAGGCTCAAGAGGAAGGGAATATGGGGATACATGTATGCATATGGCTGATTCACTTTGTTGTGCAACAGAAACTAACACAGTATTGTGAAGCAATTATACTCTAATAAAGATCTATTAAAAAAAAGTACATTGTTATGAAATACAATAATTTGTGAAAGAAAAAAAGCACATTATTTTATAGTATTGATAATATGGTAGATAATGGATTTAAAAAGCTAAAACATGATGACTCCGAAAATTGCTGGATTTGTGTATTTCCAGCAAAACCAGTTAATAATTGACCCCAGTGAAAAGGGCTTGGTTGTTAATACTTACTAGCTGGCTATGATTGGGTGCTCTTGTTTTATTTTAGTCTGGTAACTTGGTCAAAGTGTTGAGGTACAATGTTTCATTATTTACATGGACTAATTTTATCTGTGCTTGATTTTCAAATTTGATGATTTTAAAATAATATATTATTGTATAACTAAGGACTGTTTTAATATTTTATAGATAGTAACTTATATTAATTTCACAAATCCCTTAAGTAGGTAGTACTGTTGACTGAGTTTTACAGATGAGAAAACTGAGGTATATATACGTTCAGTGACTTGCTTAAGGCATGTGACTTTTTTTAAGTGTTGGGGGTGGGATTTAAATTTAGGCAGTCTGGCTCCAGATCCTATAATCTTGATCACTGTGCAATTTCGCTTGGATTGATGTACATATTATATGCCAGACACAGTGCTACTTATACATGTGTTTCATAGAGAATTATAGCTATGGTTTAACGTTTATACGTTGAGAGTAAATGAGCAACTGGAAGTAATTATTATGTGTCTATTAAACATTTTATGCATCCTTCTCTCATCAACCAGAACAGTTTTAGGATATCCTGTAGTAACATTTTTCTTCCAAAAAATTTCTCTTGTAACTTGGAAGACGATTATGTGTATGAATAGTTGAATTCTAGGGATGATTTTGTCATTAAGGCTGATTCTTTCCTTCATTCACCATAGGTTTATTGAGTATCTACAGCATGCCAGATAAGTATAGACAGAAATAAAATTCACCTTAATATAGTTCTGGTGACTCCTGTTCCCATGCAAATACAAAAATACTCTCACTGTAAAACACTCAGGCTCCTGAATTAAATAGTTTCTGTTCTATTCTGAAAAGGAGGATAAAGAGTAACTTGTCCACATTTAGGACCTTCTGAATATAACCCTGTTTTACTTGAAAATAAGACTTTTTTGGCCAGTCTCTCAAATAACAGACTGCATGTTTCCTATCTGGAAAGAAAGCCAGAAACTTTCTGACTGAAGCTGCATCATGAAGATGTTTAAAAATTCATCCTGATCTTTTCTGCAAAGTCTTCTGGAGGGAGAGTTAAAGCTTTTTATCTGTTTAGTATCCTTTTACATAAACTTTCTGGTGCAAAGATTGAAAAATATTCATATTATAGTTTTTTATCTTTATTTTTTGCATATAGGTGAAAATCACCTAATTCTTAAGCTAAGCTTTTTTGTCTTATAGACTGTTAGAAAGGAAAACCATTTTATTATGTAAAATAAATTTCTTATGTGTTTTATATGTGTAGTAATTATGCAACAGAGATATAAAAATTAAAATTATGTGGGTAGTTAAGATCTAGGGCTACCATGTACTTAGGTGTGGGCCATAGGCAAGTTTCTTTATATGTAAAAATGATAATGGCTATCTCAGAGGATTGGTAGAAGGGTTAAATGAAATTATATAGATGTATATATAATGATATTTTATATGTATAAATTATATATATGAGGTGCTAAGCCTTGATAATAGCTAACTGTTGTACTCTTATTATCATTAGTATATAAAAATGAGCTTAGATTGACAGTGGAGATGTAGCATGTTGAAGCCCAGTTCTTTACCTGCTAATTTATGTGTTCTGAGTTGCTTAACTCTTCTAAGTCCCATTTTCCTCATGTGTAAATTTGGGATAATAAATAACTTCTAAGGTTATTACAAAATTTAAATGAAATGCATCACATCATTTGATAAGGCAGAGTTGTCATCTAGTTTTTACTCATTTTCCGTGTTAAATTGAGAACTCCTAGAAGGTAGATATTTTGTCTTTAGTTGTTTGTATTTGTTTATTGATTTAGCAATAAATATTTGGGTGACAATGAATTGGTAAGAAGGACAACAGTGTATGACTTGTACTTCAATGCAAACAAATAATGTTATTATCCAGATAACAGAGGAATATGTGAGGTATCATGTGTGAAAAGACAGGGGAGAGGTACCTAATTCAGCACTTAACATATATGGTACTTTAAAATAGCTGTAATCTTTATTAAAAATTTTTTTCTTGCTCAGTAATGCACTGTATTTATTTATTTTTTTTACCTTTTGACCTCCTCCACCCATCTGTATGTAGTTTGTAATTTAAAAATCTATCATCTTTAAAGTCAGGCTTTAAGACACTGATTAAAAAAAACATTATAAAGAAATCTTTCATATGGTTCTGGTAATAACACTATTACATGGCATTTACTTATGTTTCTGTCTTCCTCAATCATTTGTTAGTTTTCCAAGCAAGGAATTTTCACTTCTTTTTAAAAATGTTTCTTATCACAAGGACGGACTAATAGTGGATATTTCAGAATTGTTCATACAATGAATGAAAGAAACTATTCTCTAAAACATACCCAAACAGAAATTAAGAAAATGTTAAAAATCGATACAAGATAAAATATATTAGTGAAAGAAAGTAGCTTTCCTTATATATAATATAATGATGAAGCAAAATAAAGTACTATCAATAAAATGAGATTAAAGGTTCAAGGATAGAAATAAAGTCTCAAGTCCTCTGTGATTGTTTTCTTTGAGCTACAAATTAACCACTAAACTTCCAAACCATGGAAACAAACATGGCAGCACAATTAGCATTCTGGCTTCATAGATGAAGCTGTCAAATAGATTCAGATCTGAAGGAAGTTTCTTTTAGGACTATCTTAAAGGAAGCGTTAAATAGTAGAGCAGGCAATAACCTTAATTAGAGTATCCCTATGTTATACGATAGTGAGTTTCCTCTTCAACCTAAATCATAAGGTCAAGATGTGATTCAGTAAAATCACTTTGGTGGGGTCCACAAAAATGTATTAGAGAATTGTCATGAGGCAATCAAATTTAGAAGGTTAAGTTGTACCGATATTCTAGTATGTTTTATGTTGTATTGATTAAAACTTGAATAGAATTTAAAGTAAAACCATGCTAATTCTAATTTGCTTTTATGCTTGCCACAAAACAAAGGTTCACCCAAATGTAACAATAGGTGTTTTTATTGAGCAACCAACCCCTTTCCTACCTCGATTTCTGGACATATTGTTGACACTGGATTACCCAAAAGAAGCCGTTAAACTCTTTATCCATAACAAAGTAAGTATTTGAGAAGTGAATATTTTATGGGAAAACTATTTTGATCTTATTTGGAACTATTTGTTACTATTTAGTCATGTCTAAAAAAAAATTTAAAAATTTGAGTTAAATTCAGTGGGGGATTTTTGAAGTCATTACTACTCTGCGTATTTAGGACCTAAGGATTTTAAAGTTTAGAAACTAGTATCATACTATTGGGATGAGACACATGAAACTCTCAATTTTTTGTAGATCAAAAATGGTTGAATATCAGCCATTTTTATATGTTCAACTTAATATATAATGAAGAGATGTCAAAGGGCCTCTAGTCCTTTGCCTTTGGGTTAGTTCTGGTACTTTCTTTTATAGAACCAATCATTAAATTGTTTGCAGCTAATGATAATACCCAACATCAGAACTTGAAATATCTTCCATATACAGTATTGTTTTGATTAGTTACACAATGGCATGCTCTTCCTCTAAAGATTTTGATACTGTCATTTCCTTCAAAAATATTCAGAACCTCCCAAATACCTCCTACGTATAGTCTAAATTTAAAGACATTTTTCCTCAATATTTTTCAATTTTGCTTGTCTCTTCCCTGTTAAAACAGTTGGCATTTATTATCACCTAGAAAAACTCAATAGCTGTGAAGTATGCTCTTTTCTCTCTTTTGTCCTAATACTTTTTGTTTAAGATTGTTCTTTCTTCCTGATGTACATATCAGCTAATCATTTGCCTTTTCCAGAGACTATTTTATATTTGCAGAAAACCACCTCAGATAAGTTTAAAGGGGTGAATGTATTGAGCATTGGCTTTATAAAATGCATTGTAATACATGTACTTACATTGAAGTATTTTGTTTTTATGTATTGTGTCTTTTATTTATATTTTTCCTCCTTTCATAGGACCTAAAACCTCTTGATAGCAGGAGTTTTTATCTTCTTTTATTTAAAATTAACTCTATGCAGCTTTCGTATGATAAGTAGTTTTAACAAGCTGTGAAAAGCTTTCAAAAATACTTAGTGAGACTTGATACATAAAGAGCTCTGAAATGCTCTAATGATGGAGATAGATAACCTTATCTAAATTTTAGCACAGTTAGATAACCTTATCTAAATTTTAGCACAGTTGAATCACACTAATTTGATGACTTTTCATGTTGATTATTTTCTCATCATATTTTCTTATCAATAAAATTTTAACTTTCCCTTCTTTTTATAAAAGACACAACTTTTTATGTGACCATTAATTTTCTCTCTGCTTAAAATAATATTGTAATATTTATTTATAAAAAAGATTATAACAGGTTAATCTGTTAGGTTTAATAGATATTTTTTATGGATATTTTACAAAACATGTCTAAGATTCTCAGGGCACAAGCCATTTTCCCTCTCAAGTCAGAAATAAATATTTTATAGCACTCAGGATTTAAATATTAATGCAAGGACTAGGAGTAGATGTTAAAAGAATTTTGAAGTATCTTTTTTAAAAAAAAATTGATATGTATGTATTTTAGATTCTACATGTGATATTTAGATGATATTTCAATATGATATGCTTAATATAGTTATCACTTTGCCTGTAGTGAGTGAATATGTGAATGGTGGAATTCACAAATTTTGAATGTGAAGTCATCCCTACATATGAATACTTCAGTCATCTTGTTGTGTTTTATCTCACTACTTTTCTCCTTTTTTTTAAACTAATTTTCAATTTTTAAAATATGTTACAGGAAGTTTATCATGAAAAGGACATCAAGGTGTTTTTTGATAAAGCTAAACATGAAATCACTACTATGAAAATAGTAGGACCGGAAGAAAATCTAAGTCAAGCCGAAGCCAGAAACATGGGAATGTATGTTTTAGCAAATTTAAATTCAACCAGTATCTACTAAAGAAACTTAAAAAAGAAAGACAACTTTTCTTCAAAATTAGTGTCCTAAACTTGGATGTCTCAACTGTGTGTGTGCGTGTGTGTCTGTGTGTGTTTGTGCCCACACATGAGCATACCTCTGCTGTTCAAACTGTATCTATGTTTGTGTGTATTTATGTCTAAAGGGCCATGAAAGTTATTTACGTTTTTCTTTTAATGGCTAAGAGTCAATATATTTAATCCGACTATTAACTGAACTTCAGATCAAGATTTAAATCCCCAGACAGATGAGTAGTGTGACTGATGTAGGAGTGATTTAAATATACATTATCTGAAGCTTTTGTGTGGCAGAAATGTGTGTTTCAGATATTCTAGTTACCTATTGATCTAAATAGTACTATAACCACAAAAGAAATATTTTAGGTCCTTTGTTTAGCCCCTTTAATACTTCAGACAGATTACTAATAAAATTCTGGTAATAGCAAAAATGATCACTTATTCAGTGAATGTTAATTGAATATGCCCATCAGTGGGTTAAAAGCTGGTAATGAAAAGGTAAGACTCAGTGATTTCTCAGCAGGAGATGTTCTTGTCTTGCGCTATGGGAGCTTCAGGCCCAGAGTGATGGACAGTGCCTATTACGGGGGTAAAGGGACAGGCAGGAAAACGGGCCTTAGAAAAACCAAACATGTTATTACTAATGGTTCCATAACTTCATCATTGGAGAGTACCTTGGGTCCACATTTAGAACTTACTTTCTCTATTTAAAAAATTTTTATATGTGCTCTGTTGTATCTGGCTTTGCCTTAGCACAGTGTTTTTTAATTCACTCAGGTCATTACAATTATCAGCAGCTCATTCCTTTTCATTGCTGACTAGTATTTTATCATATGAATATACTGCAAGTGGTTTACACATGCCCCTGGTGATAGACATTGGGCTATGTCCAGTTTCGGGCCATTATGAATAAGGCTGCTAATGAAGATTCTTTATTAGAAGTGTGAATATGTGTGTTGTGTGTGCGTGTGTGTACATATGCTTTAGTATATTTTGGGAAAATACCAAGGAGTGGACTAACTAGGTCAAAGGGCTAGGATAGATGTATGTTTATAAGAAACAGCTAAATAGTCCAAAATGGTTGTACATTTTACACTTGTAACAGCAAGGTAATAGAGCTCCAGCTGCTGCACATGTTTGTCAACATTTGATATTGCCCATCTTTTTTGTTTTAGCCACCCTACTGGGTATGAAAAGGTATCTTACTGTGGTTAGGTATCTAAAGGTATCTAAATCTTTTGTGCATCTTTGTTTACATTGGGTTATCTTGTTAGTTGTGTATTTGTAGGAATTCTTTATATATTTTGTATACAAAATCTATCTATCTATCCATCTAAACTCTATCTCTATCTATAATGTTTTGTGAATATTTGTTCCATTCTATGGCTTGAGTTTTTACTTTTTAAATATTGCCTTTTAATGAGAAGAAATTTTAATTTTAATAAAGTTCTATTTCATCTTTTTCTTTTATGCTTTGTGCTTTGGGGTTTATTTTCTGTTTAAGAAATCTTTCTTATTCCAGTGTCATGAAGACATTCTTTGGAATTTTTCTTTCATAAGCTTTATCATTCTAACATTCATGTTTAAGATGTTTCAATCTGCAATTCATCTTGAATACATTTTTGTGTTTGGAGTGAAGTAGGGGTCAACTTTTATTCTTTGCAAATGAAATTCCAGTTGTTTCAACGCTCCTTTTTAATTTAAGGCTTTTCTTTTCCTGCTTAATTGACTTGGCCTTGGTCAAAAATCAGATAACTGAGTATTTATGAGTGATTGTGAGCTCTCAATTCTGTTTTGTTGCTCTAAGATCAGTGCTACACTTTATTACTAGGGATTTATATTAATCTTGAAATCATACGGTATACATTTTTAAATTTTTTTCCAAGATAATTTGAGCTGTTTTTAAAAAAGTTATTTGATTTTCATTTTTATTGAGGTATAATTGACATATAATGTTAGTTTGAGGTATACAACACAGCTTCAATATTTGTATACATTGTGAAATAACCACCACAATAAGTCTAGTTACCATCTGTCACCGTGCATAGTTACAGTATTTTAAAAAAATTTCCTCTAATTGTTTTGCACAATTTTAACAAACTTTCCTGTCTGGTGTCCTGCTTGGCAGTTGCTTAGAAACAAATGTGTCATGGAGGTAAACACTGACAGTAGCAGAAAGTGATAACTCCGATCAGCAGTGAGGGAGGAGAGCTCAGAAAGAGAGAGCTCCAAATGCAGAAACCATAAGACTTGGAAGCCTATCATGTATCACAAGTAGTTCATTCCTTCGCGTTCCTGATAACGCTACAGACTCTACCAAGAAAGCATACATCATAATCCGTGTCCCCGGATAAGGATCAGGGCAATGACCATCTTAGAAAGAATTCCACGCAAATCAAGTTTAAAAAGTATTAACACCTAAAGAGTTATACACCTGTATTTCCAAGATTCAATTAAAACTGAGTTGTTGGATATACAGGATTTTACACTGTGAATGTGTGTTTGTGTGTCTGTGTGCAGAAAACATTTTGATTTGTGAAAAAAATTTGTTGATAAATACATTGATATAAATTATGTTCCCTTTTTAGAGAGAATTAAATGCTGAATTATAAATTGCCCTTCTGACTGGATGTTTTATGCTTTGAAGTATTTAGTGGCTTGAAAATATATTTCACTTGCCCTAAAATTTTTAGTTTCACTCTACCCGTGAACATCTGTGTTGATCAACTGACCATTTTGAAATTTAAGATAATATTTATCCTTTTGGACACAGTCTTACTATTTTGATTAGAAAAGTATTTTAGAGAAATCCTTATTTTGCTTATGAGCTTTATGTTAACATTTTTCAACCAGCAAATATTTATTTTATTTAATGCATATTTTATTTCTTTTTCAATGACAGGGATTTTTGCCGTCAGGATGAAAACTGTGATTATTACTTTAGTGTGGATGCAGATGTTGTTTTGACAAATCCAAGGACTTTAAAAATTTTGATTGAACAAAACAGGTACTATATATGATTCAATGGCAATTTATGTTTAAAATTATAATTATTTTCTGTATCTACGTGGACATGCTATAATTACTTGTCTGTGTTTAGCAAATTGAGGGAACTCACAAGAAATTATTTTCTACACCTTATAAACTTTCAATTCTAAGTAATTAGTTTTCTTTTAAAGAAGTCAAATAGAAAACAACCTGATGAAAATTTCAAAATATTCAATATTAGTTACAATCACAAATTTGATGTTTATCAATTATATTTGGCCTATTTTTCTATTTAAAGCTAGATGAAATTGTGATCTATCTAAAAATAGAATTGTCTTATTTTCCACAGATATTTTTAAAGTAGAATTTCATAAAACTTCAGACCTAAAAAGTTATTACAGAGTTGGAAGTTCTTAGAATATGAAAGAAATTTCAGAGGTACATATTATTCCACAGCCTGACCTGTGATTTTGTTTAGTACTGAACTAATTATCTAGGCAGTACCTGTTTTCATTTAACTGAATTGAAATGGGTAAAAGGCACCATCTATACCAGCTTATAATGATATTAATCTTCATTTACTACTACTGCTGCTACTACTATTGATACTCTCACTAATACCCCACCTTTAGTGAGTGCTTATTAAGTGCCAGGTATTACTCTGTGTATGTTCACATATATTATTAACACAATCATTTCTCTTAACAAATGGAATGGTTAGCAATGAAACGTTTGAATTACTGTTTTCATTTTTCTGAATAAAATATGTAAGAAGTCTATTATACTCTACTAATCCATCGTTTGTGTAATTTGTCGATTTGAGAATTCAGTTATTATTTCAAAAGCTAAAACCTCTCAGTATTAATCTTCTAATACCATACTGAAAACATTGAGGTACACAGAAGATGGATTTTGATTTTCTTTTTTTTTGGCTTAACATAGAAAAGGTTTATTTATTTATTTATTTATTTTTATTGCATATGGTTTATATGGAGGAAGATACAATAATTTCTAGAAAGACAAAGAAAAATCATGAAAAACATATTACATAACAAAAAAGAAATACATAGATATTAATGAAAACTGGGGTATGTGGCAAGTATCAAAGCATAATGAATTTACTAGCAAATGACATTCTGTACCATACATGCAATATTATGAAAGTGAATTTTGCCCACTCTATTTTAGTGAATACTATTAACCAAAAAACATGATCGAAGGTGATTTTGAATGAATTCCTAGCCAATACATACAGACAGAGAAGATATATCAGTAAAAATGCATAACAAGCAACAGAATGCAATAAATGTGAATGTATAGGTAACCACAATATATATAGACAAGTATTTCAATGAAAACTGGTACAAAGCAGACAGCAAAATAATAAGTGTAAAAGAATTTCATTATTGTGCTCATTCATATTTTTACCCAGCAAGTAACAGGTATTAAGCCTAGTAGAAATATATATTTCAATGAATATAACTATATAATAAGCAGAAAGGAAGCTTAAAAAGTATGAAGAAGGTTTTTTTTTTTTTCACACACACACACTGTATTTTATTTTTACAAGAGATAAATAGACTGACACCAAGCATTGTACATGGATGACCACAACAAAAGCAACAATGATTGCAATTACCAAACACGAAACACACTCATACTATGTCATAATATTGACATTCAGTCCAGTAATCCTCCACTGTAACAGCTCCTTTACTTTGCAGTGAAAATTGATTTGTGTATTCTTTGCCTCTGAGTCCTTGTGGGATTTTTTTTTTTAATTCAAACAGAAAGTCACAAAAATTATACTCATCCTCATCAGTTCACTCAGTCCCATGTAATTAATTTTTTTTTTCATCTTGATCTTTTGTTAGCACTTTTATGAGTTCATCAGTTTTTCATTAGAGTTCTGAAAATGCTTATTCATTCAGTTCAGCAGTACAGTTACCAGAAACCTGTACTTGTCAGAGTCTTTTCTATGAATTCCTTGAAGATGAAACCCTTTTATAGGAACATATTTGCAAAAGCATCGGAGTACACCCAGAACTGTCTGTAAATGACAAAAGACTTAAAAATGACCACAGTTAAAGATTTGATGAAAGTTCATAATGGTGCAATTGACAAGGAAATGTAGTTATTTCTGAGATATACATTTTAAAGTAATAACTAGAATTATGACTTATTATACCAGAACATATAAGATTTTTAGAAATTTCACGTAATGTCTGAAACATTTATATTAACATATTTCCATACAAATAACCCAATGAAAGTTTAGTATTAGTTGTTTTGTTTGTTTTTTTATACTGCAGGTTCTTATTAGTCATCAATTTTATACACATCAGTGTATACATGTCAATCCCAATCGCCCAATTCAGCACACCACCATCCCCACCCCACCGCAGTTTTCCCCCCTTGGTGTCCATATGTCTGTTCTCTACACTCTACATCTGTGTCTCAACTTCTGCCCTGCAAACTGGCTCATCTGTAGCACTTTTCTAGTTTCCACATACATGCGTTAGTATATGATATTTGTCTCTTTTTGACTTACTTCACTCTGTATGACAGTCTCTAGATCCATCCACGTCTCAACAAATGACTCAATTTCGTTCCTTTTTATGGCTGAGTAATATTCCATTGTATACATGTACCACATCTTCTTTATCCATTCGTCTGTCGATGGGCATTTAGGTTGCTTCCATGTCCTGGCTATTGTAAGTAGTGTTGCAGTGAACATTGGGGTGCATGTGTCTTTTTGAATTATGGTTTTCTCTGGGTATACGCCCAGTAGTGGGATTGCTGGGTCATATGGTAAATCTATTTTTAGTTTTTTAAGGAACCTTCATACTGTTCTCCATAGTGGCTGTATCAATTTACATTCCCACCAACAGTGCAAGAGGGTTCCCTTTTCTCCACACCCTCTCCAGCGTTTGTTGTTTGTAGATTTTCTGATGATGCCCATTCTAACTGGTGTGAGGTGATACCTCATTGTAGTTTTGATTTGCATTTCTCTAATAATTAGTGATGTTGAGCATCTTTTCATGTGCTTCTTGGCCATCTGTATGTCTTCTTTGGAGAAATGTCTATTTAGGTCTTCTGCCCATTTTTGGATTGGGTTGTTTGTTTCTTTAATATTGAGCTGAATGAGCTGTTTATATATTTTGGAGATTAATCCTTTGTCCATTGATTCGTTTGCAAATATTTTCTCCCATTCTGAGGGTTGTCTTTTGGTCTTGTTTATGGTTTCCTTTGCTGTGCAAAAGCTTTGAAGTTTCATTAGGTCCCATTTGTTTATTTTTGTTTTTATTTCCGTTACTCTAGGAGGTGGATCAAAAAAGATCTTGCTGTGATTGATGTCAAAGAGTGTTCTTCCTATGTTTTCCTCTAAGAGTTTTATAGTGTCCGGTCTTACATTTAGGTCTCGAATCCATTTTGAGTTTATTTTTGTGTATGGTGTTAGGGAGTGTTCTAATTTCATTCTTTTCCATGTAGCTGTCCAGTTTTCCCAGCACCACTTATTGAAGAGACCTGTCTTTTCTCCATTGTATATCTTTGCCTCCTTTGTCATAGATTAGTTGACCATAGGTGCGTGGGTTTATCTCTGGGCTTTCTATCTTGTTCCATTGATCTATGTTTCTGTCTTTGTGCCAGTACCATATTGTCTTGATTACTGTAGCTTTGTAGTATAGTCTGAAGTCAGGGAGTCTGATTCCTCCAGCTCCGTTTTTTTCCCTCAAGACTGCTTTGGCTATTCGGGGTCTTTTGTGTCTCCATACAAATTTTAAGATTTTTTGTTCTAGTTCCATAAAATATGCCATTGGTAATTTGATAGGGATTGCATTGAATCTGTTGATTGCTTTGGGTAGTATCGTCATTTTCACAATATTGATTCTTCCAATCCAAGAACATGGTATATCTCTCCATCTCTTGGTATCATCTTTAATTTCTTTCATCAGTGTCTTATAGTTTTCTGCATACAGGTGTTTTGTCTCCCTAGGTAGGTTTATTCCTAGGTACTTTATTCTTTTTGTTGCAGTGGTAAATGGGAGTGTTTCAGTAATTTCTCTTTCAGATTTTTCATCATTAGTGTATAAGAATGCAAGAGATTTCTGTGCATTAATTTTGTATCCTGCAGCTTTCCCAAATGCATTGATTGGCTCTAGTAGTTTTCTGGTGACATCTTTAGGATTCCCTATGTATAATATCTTGTCATCTGCAAACAGTGACAGTTTTACTTCTTCTTTTCCAATTTGTAGTCCTTTTATTTCTTTTTCTTCTCTGATTGCTGTGGCTAGGACTTCCAAAACTATGTTGAATAATAGTGGTGAGAGTGGACACCCTTGTCTCGTTCCTGATCTTAGAGGAAATACTTCCAGTTTTTCACCATTGAGAATGATGTTTGCCATGGGTTTGTCATATATGGCCTTTCTTATGTTGAGGTAGGTTCCCTCTATGCCCACTTTTTGGAGAGTTTTTATCATAAATGGGTGTTGAATTTTGTCTAAAGCTTTTTCTGCATCTATTGAGATGATCATATGGTTTTTATTCTTCAATTTGTTAATATGGTGTATCACATTGATTGATTTGCATATATTAAAGAATCCTTGCATCCCTGGGATAAATCCCACTTGATCGTGGTGTATGATCCTTTTAATGTGTTGTTGGATTCTGTTTTCTAGTATTTTGTTGAGGATTTTTGCATCTATATTCATCAGTGATATTGGTCTGTAATTTTCTTTTTTTGTAGTATCTTTGTTTGGTTTTGGTGTCAGGGTGATGGTGGCCTCATAGAATGAGTTGGGGAGTGATCCTTTCTCTGCAATATTTTGGAAGAGTTTGAGAAGGATGGGTGTTAGCTCTTCTCTAAATGTTTGATAGAATTCACCTGTGAAGCCATCTGGTCCTGGACTTTTGTTTGTTGGAAGATTTTTAATCACAGTTTCAATTTCATTACTTGTGATTGGTCTGTTCATATTTTCTGTTTCTTCCTGGTTCAGTCTTGGAAGGTTATACCTTTCTAAGAATTTGTCCATTTCTTCCAGGTTGTCCATTTTATTGGCATAGAGTTGCTTGTAGTAGTCTCTTAGGATGCTTTGTATTTCTGTGGTGTCTGTTGTAACTTCTCCTTTTTCATTTCTAATTTTATTGATTTGAGTCCTCTCCCTCTTTTTCTTGATGAGTCGGGCTAATGGCTTATCAATTTTGTTTATCTTCTCAAAGAACCAGCTTTTAGTTTTATTGATCTTTGCTATTGTTTTCTTTGTTTCTATTTCATTTATTTCTGCTCTGATCTTTATGATTTCTTTCCTTCTGCTAACTTTGGGTTTTGTTTGTTCTTCTTTCTCTAGTTGCTTTAGGTGTAAGGTTAGATTGTTTACTTGAGATTTTTCTTGTTTCTTTAGGTAGGCTTGTATAGCTATAAACTTCCCTCTTACTGGGAACTGCTTTTGCTGCATTCCATAGGTTTTGGATCGTCGTGTTTTCATTGTCATTTGTCTCTAGGTATTTTTTGATTTCCTCTTTGATTTCTTCAGTGAACTCTTGGTTATTTAGTAACGTATTGTTTAGCCTCCATGTGTTTGTGTTTGTTACGTTTTTTCCCCTGTAATTGATTTCTAATCTCATAGCGTTGTGGTCAGAAAAGATGCTTGATATGATTTCAATATTCTTAAATTTACTGAGGCTTGATTTGTGACCCAGGATGTGATCTATCCTGGAGAATGTTCCGTGCGCACTTGAGAAGAAAGTGTAATCTGCTGTTTTTGGATGGAATGTCCTATAAATATCAATTAAATCTATCTGGTCTATTGTGTCATTTAAAGCTTCTGTTTCCTTATTTATTTTCATTTTGGATGATCTGTCCATTGGTGTAAGTGAGGTTTTAAAGTCCCCCACTATTACTGTGTTACTGTCGATTTCCTCTTTTATAGCTGTTAGCAGTTGCCTTATGTATTGAGGTGCTGCTATGTTGGGTGCATATATATTTATAATTGTTGTATCTTCTTCTTGGATTGATCCCTTGATCATTATGTAGTGTCCTTCTTTGTCTCTTGTGATAGTCTTTATTTTAAAGTCTATTTTATCTGATATGAGTATAGCTCCTCCAGCTTTCTTTTGATTTCCATTTGCATGGAATATCTTTTTCCATCCCCTCACTTTCAGTCTGTATGTGTCCCTAGGTCTGAAGTGGGCCTCTTGTAGACAGCATATATATGGGTCTTGTTTTTGTATCCATTCAGCAAGCCTGTGTCTTTTGGTTGGAGCATTTAATCCATTCACGTTTAAGGTAATTATGGATATGTATGTTCCTATGACCATTTTCTTAATTGTTTTGGGTTTGTTTTTGTAGGTCCTTTTCTTCTCTTGTGTTTCCCACTTAGAGAAGTTCCTTTAGCATTTGTTGTAGAGCTGGTTTGGTGGTGCTGATTTCTTTTAGCTTTTGCTTGTCTGTAAAGCTTTTGATTTTTCCATCAAATCTGAATGAGATCCTTGCCGGGTAGAGTAATCTTGGTTGTAGGTTCTTCCCTTTCATCACTTTAAGTATATCATGCCACTCCCTTCTGGCTTGTAGAGTTTCTGCTGAGAAATCAGCTGTTAACCTTATGGGAGTTCCCTTGTATGTCATTTGTCGTTTTTCCCTTGCTGCTTTCAATAATTTTTCTTTGTCTTTAATTTTTGCCAATTTGATTACTATGTGTCTCGGTGTGTTTTTCCTTGGGTTTATCCTGTATGGGACTCTCTGTGCTTCCTGGACTTGGGTGGCTATTTCCTTTCCCATGTTAGGGAAGTTTTTGACTGTAATCTCTTCAAATATTTTCTCTGGTCCTTTCTCTCTCTCTTCTCCTTCTGGGACCCCTATAATGCAAATGTTGTTGCGTTTAATGTTGTCCCAGAGGTCTCTTAGGCTGTCTTCATTTCTTTTCATTTTTTTTTCTTTAGTGTGTTCCACAGCAGTGAATTCCACCATTCTGTCTTCCAGGTCACTTATCCGTTCTTCTGCCTCAGTTATTCTGCTATTGATTCCTTCTAGTGTAGTTTTCATTTCAGTTATTGTATTGGTCATCTCTGTTTGTTTGTTCTTTAATTCTTCTAGGTCTTTGTTAAACATTTCTTGCATCTTCTCGATCTTTGCCTCCATTCTTATTCCGAGGTCCTGTATCATCTTCACCATCATTTTTCTGAATTCTTTTTCTGGAAGGTTGCCTATCTCCACTTCATTTAGTTGTTTTTCTGGGGTTTTATCTTTTTCCTTCATCTGGTATATAGCTCTCTACCTTTTCATCTTGTCTGTCTTTCTGTGAATGTGGTTTTTGTTCCACAGGCTGCAGGATTATAGTTTTTCTTGCTTCTGCTGTCTGCCCTCTGGTGGTTGAGGCTATCTAAGAGGCTTGATGGGAGGCTTTGGTGGTGGGTAGAGCTGACTGTTGCTGTGGTGGTCAGAGCTCAGTAAAACTTTAATCCACTTGACTGTTGATGGGTGGGGCTGGGTTCCCTCCCTGTTGGTTGTTTTGCCTGAGGCAACCCAACACTGGAGCCTACCTGGGCTCTTTGGTGGGGCTAGTAACAGACTCTGGGAGGGCTCACGCCAAGGAGTGCTTCCCGGAACTTCTGCTGCCAGTGTCCTTGTCCCCACAGTGAAACAGAGTCACCCCCCGCCTCTGCAGGAGACCTTCCATCACTAGCAGGTAGGTCTGGTTCAGTCTCCCCCGGGGTCACTGCTCCTTCCCCTGGGTCCCGATGCGCACACTGTTTTGTGTGCGCCCTCCAAGAGTGGGGTCTCTGTTTCCCCCAGTCCTGTCGAAGTCCTGCAATCAATTCCCACTAGACTTCAAAGTCTGATTCTCTATGAATTCCTCCTCCCGTTGCCGGACCCCCAGGTTGGGAAGCCTGACGTGGGGCTCAGAACCTTCACTCCAGTGGGTGGACTTCTGTGGTATAAGTGTTCACCAGTCTGTGAGTCACCCACCCACCAGTTATGGGATTTGATTTTACTCTGATTGCACCCCTCCTACCATCTCATTGTGGCTTCTCCTTTGTCTTTGGATGTGGGGTATCTTTTTTGGTGCATTCCAGTGTCTTCCTGTCGATGACTGTTGGATTTTGATTTTCAGTGTCTCTTTCCCCAGCTCTGTCAGGCAGCTAAGATTATATATTACAAGATTTTTTTCTATTAAATATTTGATCTTGTTAGTTATCAACATTGAATTATCATTCATTCCTTAGGTTAACATAATATGTAGATTCTAATTTATGTTTTTATTTCCAATTTTATAGGTATTCTAAACAAAACAAAATGTAAATGTATCTGGTTAACATTTTATTCTAATAGGAACCAGGAAAAATAAACTACAATCATTATTTTGCATGAAGTGTATTTACAAACTATGTGTCACTTTTCCATAGGTAAGAGAAAGGGCGCACCTGGTCTTCACAAGATTGGAGGGTTGTGAAATAGGTTTTTTTGTGGAAATAGTTGGTCTATAACCTTCCTCTTGGAGGAGTTGTGTGAGATTTTCTTCAAAATTGTATGACACCACTACAATTTACTTCATTTTAAAAATAATTCTAACAGAACTACAGATTTTGTTACCTCATTTGGAAAATGTTGACACATTATAAATTAGATTTCCTTAAAAGAAATCTGACATGTTTTGAATTTGTAACATATACTTGTCTTAAAGGGGCTGCTTTCCTGGTAGGTAGTGAGACAGCACGGTATAGCAGTTACCTTCTATTTTGTTTTCTAAAATAGTCAAAAGACCAGAAAAATGTTTAGTGTTGCCAGGGCTAGCACAACCCATTTTAAAAGTTTAAAAAAAAAAACGGAAACATACTTTAAAGTAATTCAAGGCTTAACTTTAGGAAAACTGGCCTACTTACAAATATCTCAGCCCATCTTCATACATTTTTTTATTCAGCAAATATTTACTGGATACCTTAATGCACCAGGGACTGTTACGTCTGCCTAATAACAATGAAAATATTTGATTTCATTTAGTATAATTTTCGAAATACTAAAATAACTAAATAATTAAGGTAGTTATACTCTTTGGATATAAGTATGATACTTTTAAAAGTTGTTTTTATACTTTCATTCACATTTTCAATTACTTTTCCTTTCTCATTAGTCTTTTTTAAAAAACATCATTGAAAGTCAGCAATGTACTTATTTTAAAAAAAGTGAGCGGAGGAAATTCCTCTCTATTTTATTTTACATTTAGTTTTTTGGACTAACTACATGTGTGCTAAATGAACTTTATTGTTTTCTGTGTCATGTTAAGCCCAAAACACATAATTCTGTGGCAGTTAAAAAATAAATAATTATCTGGATTTGTTTTTCTCTCATCTTTAGAAAGATCATTGCTCCTCTTGTAACTCGTCATGGAAAGCTGTGGTCCAACTTCTGGGGGGCCTTGAGTCCTGATGGATACTACGCTCGATCTGAAGATTATGTGGATATTGTTCAAGGGAATAGAGTGTAAGTTACTTGATTTGATCTTTTAATGTAAAATACTTTTATCTAAAGATATGGTCTTGTTAATATTATATTGAATTTTAAAACATTTTTAATCTCTTTATGTTAAGTGGAAATTTGAAGACCTGGAGACCACTTGGGATCCTGCAATACTAGTGTAAAACTAATATTTAAAAAATTGTTCTTAAAGTTGTAAATCTTCAAAGGCACAAACTCTCAGTTGTGGGAAATACTAAAAGACAATGTATGATTACCATGGGTAGTCATCTTATGGTTGTTAGAAGAGGAATATTCTTTAAAGTTTGGAAAGGGAATTTAGTTTAGCTAATTTCTTTAGTGGCCAGGGTGAAGGTTGTTTGATAGCTTATAAAATTGATAAATGAGCAAACAGAAACACCAACAATCAAACCTTCCAACATTTCCTTTTGCAAGAATCTTCCTTTCTGCAAGAATTTTTGCAAGCAGCTAGTATTCTGCTTTAAAGAGAAATTGCTTTGCCAGTATGAGTTCCATTTCTCGAGTTTGAAAAGAATATACTTACTACAAAGTATGTGCATGATTGATATTTATTTCAAAGATAACAATTGATATTTTTTAAACTAAAAATTAATCACACTTGAAGTAGTTTTTTTGCTAAGGTAATATTAAGGAAGAATGTATCCTGTTTTTCATACAGATGATGGACCAGAGTGACTGAGACATTAAGTGCTTTGCCTAATTTCTCAGATACATCAGCTCAATTAAAAAGGGTTAAAATTTAGAAGAAAAAAAAAAAAACCCCACACACTTCTTGTTGAACAGTTGAGTGGTAAAGAGATGTTTTGCTTGTGAAAATAATAATAGGTGTAAAAACAGTAATAGTAAATTTGAATGATGTAAACGATAAAGGCTTTTGTTAGCTGCAGTTAAGAAGCATGATAACTGAGAAAATGCTATTAAGGTCATATTCTGTTGTTTCAAAGTACGTTAATTGATTCTGGAATGATCAGGATAGACCATATGCCTGATATTGTCTGTGGGTATAGCAGGGCTAAGGCTTCACAGAAGTAGAAATAGAGAACTCATATTTCATTTAAGTTGTTTTAAGCACTGGTGTTTTTCTGTCCAACCTCCTGTAATTGTTGTCTAAAGTGTAAGGAAAAGAATAAAGTAGAGGTTTTTGATTTAGTTAATAGAAGAATGTACCTTATGAATAAAAGCTACATGAAAGAATGACATCTTGTGACGTGTGTGTGTGTGTGTGTGTGTGTGTGTGTGTGTGTGTTTTCCTTTAAAATTGAAACAGTGCACACTCTACCATACCAGTGATTAATTTCTGAATTCAGCGGACACATTGTATATTTTTGATTGGCCATTTCCTTTGAGGCTCATCTAGTAAGACAAAATGATGTTACCTATATTGCTTTCAATATCTAACTACATTTCCTTGGTCAGGATCTTCCCTTTCTGTGCTCTAAAAGCAAAGGCATATCCCTTCAGGTGAACCTCTATTATATTGTTTTTATGAAATGAGTCATGTTCAGAGTAAGGAGACAAGTGTGGGAAAGAATGAAGGACAAAATAAACAGTGTCTCCCAACACTCATGTACTTCCAGCTGTGTTTCTTTATATCTTCCTTTTTCTACAGACAATTGAGGTAGCTTAATGAATTTCAAAAGACCATGTTTTAGGAGAATTTTAGGCTGTATTCAGTGATGTGCTGGTAAATGTCTAACAACTAGTTCTTTGGGTTGGAGGATGCCCTGATTTGTAGTGTTTGCCCAGTTCTGTGTTCTGAATAGTTCTACCACGGCTGATTTCAAGCTTCCAATGTGAAGTCAGAAGGGAAGCTAAATGCTCTGGGGAGCCAGTGTGAGCTGGCTGCAGTACGCCACTGGCTGGATGTGCTATTTTTTGCTATCAGACTGCTTAATCTTAAATGTACAGCAGAATATTATAACTCTAGCTGTATCAACAGAGTGAGGGATGACAGCCAAAATGCCAAACATATCAACCTTAAAATGAAGTTTATGTATGGAGATAGTGATTTATCTCATAGTATGTAGTGTTTACCAAGTAATCTCATATATGTGTGTGTGTACATATGTGTCAGATATCATTAAATGTGTTTGCATTTGTGTGTAACTTGATTCAATAGTTTATATCTGCAAAATTTAAAAACATAGAAGGCATTTATTTTTAAAAACATAAAAATAAAACTTCGTATTTGTGGTATTTTGGAACGTCTTATCTTTACTTTCAGAGGGATATGGAATGTCCCATACATGGCTAACGTGTACTTAATTAAAGGAAAGACACTCCGATCAGAGATGAATGAAAGGAACTATTTTGTTCGTGATAAATTGGATCCTGATATGGCTCTTTGCCGAAATGCTAGAGAAATGGTAGGGTATACAATGATGGCTTGCTTGAATGTCTCTGTAAGATGGCTTGCTTTCCCAGTTTTGATGTGTCATTTGTTTTGGTGCCCTTTTTCTTTCTGATTTGTAGTACTAGCCAATTTTTTTGGTTCTGTATTGAAATACTGGAAGCAATTATGGAGAATAATTTACCTGTGGAACATTTACCTATAGAAACAACTTGAAAAAAGTTAGGCTTGGTGCTTAGGTTAACTCATAAGCAACAGTAAGATTTTCAATAATAAACATAGATTTATTACAAATCAGCTTTGCATTTTTAAGAATTTGCCTTTACTTTCATTTGAAATTCTATAGTTAAAACCTGACCTAATTAAAGTTAACTATATGAAGCCTGGGTGAAATGATCAGTTACACATTTAAGAAAAACACACTTTTGTCCTGAAATCAATGTCCATATTTCCTCTATCATTATTAACCCCATATTCTCAAAAAGTACGTTCCTTACCAGTAATCTGGGAGAAGGATTGAAACATGTAGTCTGTTTAATCTATGTGAAAAATTAATGATACATTGCTATTTTACAAATGTACTTTCTTGATAAAACTTGTGATTGTAGAAAATAGTTTGTTTTTCAAAATGTGTTAATACGTCTTAAAACATTTATATGGATTTCTGTTTTAAAATGGTTGGGTTATTTTATTCAAATTTATATAAGCAAATGTGATTTTGGAAAAAATCAGGAAAGTTGGCAAGTACTTTTTTTCTGGTTTAATAAGGCATGTATTGTTTGAATATATTTGTTTTTCCTATAAACTTATGTCCATTGTTATGTTGACCATACTCAGTACTTGTGACTGTGATTTGTGCTCATGTCTGGCTAATTTGACTCAACAGCGCATCCTGGAATGGCCATTCTTACACGTTTTTTCCTTTGTCTTAATTTTGTATCTAATGAAAATTCTACTAAGGAATGAGCTTGGATTTATGTTTGACCAACAGAAAAAAAAGGGCTGGAGTTGTTTCTTTGTGTGCGCTGTAAGCTTTGCTTGTTCTGCATGTTGTCTGTGAAGGACATTTCAGAATGTCAGCTTTTGATCAAAGGCTGCTATTTTTGTTTACCTAAGAATACCTGAGAGAGTGGGTGTGCAGGTCAACTTACCCAATCCTTCTCTTCATTTTAGACTTTACAAAGGGAAAAAGACTCCCCTACTCCGGAAACATTCCAAATGCTCAGGCCCCCAAAGGTGTTACTTTTATTTATTTTTACTTGTTTTGGTTTATTTAATTTTGTTTATTTAATTAAAATACTAGATATTGTCTAGAAGTAAAGTTAAAGAGTCTTCTTTCCTTTTAGCTTGGTGTAAACGGTCAGTATTCGTTGGTTCTGAATATGTATATGTATGTGTGTGCTTTGCATGTTGGGGTACGCATTGTGTGATATTCACCTCTTAGTTCTTTGGGCTGATTTAGATTTTATGGTTGACAAATGAGAAAGTTAAATCCAAATCACTTTAACTAGTTTTTCCAGTTTTTGTTTTTTTAAGGGAGAGAAGAAGTAGGAGTAAATATAAAGTACATCCTGATTAAAATGAGATTTGGGTACTCTTCACCACTTTTTTTTTTTATTACTAACTCACTCTTTTACTATTAAAACAGGTACAAAAAGAAACAACCTTACCTTAATGGTGTTTGCCACATTTATTTGGTTTGGGGCAAGGACAGGAGACTGATTTTCTTTAGCTGCCTCATAATGCAGGAGTAATTTCTGTGTTCAGTCTTTAAATATCAGGACAATAAAAGTATGAAATAGACTGACAAAATAAAATTGACATTTGAATTCTTGTTTAAAAATGTGATATCTTCTTTGAAAGGGAAAGAAGCCGGAAGAGGTACAATTAATTGCACTTTGGTGTCTCAAAAATATTTCTGCTTTCAAACAGGAATTCTTTTTCCTTGATGTCTACATTTAGGACCAATGAGGAAGGGACAAAAACAGTTATTCTTCTTTTTTTCAGTTGAGTGTCAGTGCTATCAATTAGTTTTGTGTGGTGTCTGAATTCATAATTAATGAAAAATTTATTTTTTATTTTAAATCATGCATGTTTTATATGAAAAATAAAAATGCATGTTCCTGAATGAGATATAAAAGTTGAAATTAATATCTTCTGTATATTTTCCCTGTGGTTAAATTTATGTTCTTGTACTTTCCTCCAAGATTATTAATACTATTATTTTTTGGCATATAGGGTGTGTTTATGTACATTTCTAATAGACATGAATTTGGAAGACTATTATCAACTGCTAATTATAATATTTCCCATTATAACAATGACCTCTGGCAGATTTTTGAAAATCCTGTGGTATGTATTTCATGCTCAGCTTCATTTATTACTTATTTTCCTATAACTCTAAATGGATGTAAATCAATTAGGTTAATAATATGAAAATATGGTAAGAGGCTTTAAAAAGGTATTTTTAATTATACTTTTTTAAGGCATAATTAATTATATTTCTTGACTGAGAACTTTCTTTTTAAAGACATATGAGGTTTGGGGAAGGGAATTATCAGTTTCTTTGATTTCTCCCAATATCTCTGTTTTATATATTCAAAAACTCCAACAAATTTTTAATCACAATTTCAGAGGAAAATGTTTACAAGTAGCTCACGTATGACAATATTACATTTTGACTTTCAGGAAAAAAATTCAAAAAGTTAGTTTGTGAAAATGGATTTTATTTTATCATTTTGTTTGTTTTTTATAACAATTTTGTGAATGTACACCAAAGATAGCTAGAGAAAATTGCAGAGTAAGTGGATTCAGCATATAAAGTCTTAAGTTGAGGAAACGATTTCCTTTTGAAGGCCAAAATTATTTCTTCTCTGAAAGATTTGAATCATGTAGGCATTAATTCCTTTTTTGTCTTACTGGGTTGGTTTTTTTTAGTCAAGTTGGCACAATTATTCAAGGGAAAATACTCTCTCTAATCTCTGTAATACTACTATTTATGGTTTTCTCCTTCCCAATAGTAAAAGTTTTAAATTACAAAGACTCAATCCACCTGATGAGAATTCTCTTTTATTTTGTAGTAGTTGATTTTTGGGAATAGTAAATTTAATGGTCTCTGGAACTCTGTTGAAGGAAAAAGAATATATTTTGACTTTTTGGGGGTATTTTAAAAATACTTCTGTTTCATTTTAGCTGCATATCTCCATATTTCACAGGAGTAGAATTGAAAAGAGGCTTTTTTTAAATGGTGAGGGTGGAATTACATATTTTACTTTGGCACTGAATCTCTTGGTATTTTGAGAGACAGAATTATTTGATTTCTTGGGTAATAATTAGCTTCCTGAAAAAAATGTCCCAAGTTATATCCTGTAGATATTTGTGTGAGAATTCAAATCATTAGAGAGTATGCAATGAATATATCAGAAATAATAGGAACTGCTTTTCTTTCCATGCTTTGTTTTGTTTTTGGTAAATTAGCCTGACTGACATGCCTCATGAGGGGTATCCCATAGCAAAATATTTAATGATTATTCCATTATCAGAACTTCTAAGAAATTAGTAAAGTCAGTTTGTTCCATGATATTTGAAAAGCAGTCTAAAATGAAAAGTTAATATTAATGCTTTAATGTAAAATCTAAGGAGCTTGTTTCTTTAACTTCAAAAAATCTATAATGATGCCAGGAAAGAATACTTAAAAATATTTAAAGATTCTGAAATGTTATGTATGATTATTTACTGCTAATTTCCCCCCATGTTTTGGAATCAGAGGACCAATTAATATTAAAGGGAATAATGAGATAATACAGTAATTTGATCCTTATAATGATATACTATGTATAAATTACATTTGTTAAAGAATTTGAAGATAACTTTTGTTCTTCCATATCAAAAATTTCTGAGTTACATATAAGCAGAGATATGCAAAACTTAGAATGGCAAATAAATTATCAGGGCCCTTCTGAATTGTGGCCTCAAAAGATATATTTCAGACAAGTATTTTTGAAACGTATTTTGATTGGAATTATTTTGAACCCATATCTCAGTTCTTTCCTCTTTGCTCACTTAATTTGTACTTTGCAAAGAGAAAATTAAGAATTTTGTTAAATGGTCTAAATATATTTAAGAAAAGATCATTTTGGATATTGACTCATATTTTAATATATACCCTTTAAATATTGGGTTTTTAAAGAAAACACTTGACCCAGGAAAAGGATTCCTTAGCTGATATTGACAAAAATTGATGTATCTTAGTGTGTGTCTTACGTGTCAGTGATTGGACTAAGAGAAGATTCAGGTTCATGAATTAGTATGAAGAGGAGCTATTTTTCAATATATGGCCTTATACCTTAATTTCAGTAACTAAAAGATATGAAATAGTAACCCCATGATCATTCTTTGATACACATCTAAAACTGAAGGCAGAAATTTTAAATACATTTAAAAAAATCAAAATTATTTTAGAGTAATTCACTGTAAAATTATAAGTAAGGCCAAGTTGATTAATATTTTTACAAGTTTTACTAATTTTTACTAATTAAGTTTTACTAATATTTGTTGGTAGGATTATGTTCCTTTCACTTTTAAAACACATATTTACCTACTAATTTTTACTAATACTAATATTTTTACTAATATTTGTTGGTAGGATTAATTTTTACTAATATTTGTTGGTAGGATTATGTTCCTTATCTTTCACTTTTAAAACACACATATTTACCTACACCTATGTATATGCGTAGAATATAGCATACAAATATAGTGACTATAAGATTACTCAACTTTTAAAATCCTGAGTTATAAAACTCTGTAAATGAAAATTTTGCATTTCATAAAATGATGTGAACATACATAGAATCAGGCAAAGTTTAAAAAACATAAACTGTGGTTTCTGAAAATTCCTACTTTGTTTACTACATGTAGTCATTTATAAATTGCTTGAGCAATTTCTAAAGTGCATGTACTTTATATTTTCTATTAAAGTATTTATGAAAAGGTTTTTGCTTTAATCTGTGCAATTGATTTTTTTGTAGGACTGGAAGGAAAAGTATATAAACCGAGATTATTCAAAGATTTTCACTGAAAATATAGTTGAACAGGTTTGTATTAATAATTACTATGATATGTAGAGCATTTTTGCTATATTTTCCAGCAGGGAATATTATTAATGCAATACTGCTTTAGCAGCAGATGTTGTGAAAGTGGAGAAACTTTATCCTTTAGGTAAAATTCATGTGACTTAATTACCAATTTTACAGCCTTAAGGGTCCTACAGTTGTAAACATGTAGAAAAATGAGAATTAACAATAATTTTAAGATCATGCCATTTTTTTAGCATACTCCCAAATGTTATAGCTATCTCAAAAATAAGGAATTTTTGGCAGATCTCTGGTGTAGGCCTCTTTCAATGAAAGTTTATCTTTGAAAGAAATTGAGCTCCACACGTCTCTTCTCAGAGAGGTCTTTTAAAAAATGAACTCTGTTTGAGGTTAGTGCTATTGCTAACTATTGCTAATACCTTATTTCAGAGAATGTAAAGTGTCTAAAATGTGTTTAATTCTGAGATGCTCTGTTAATTTCTGTACCGTGAGAAAGGAAAAAAATACTGCCAATTAAACTATGATGCAATGTTTTCTAGTCACTTAGAATTTTTTATTTTATGCACATTGAAAGAGCTATTTTAGACTTATTAAGGCATAGATGTTATATGTTACAGAGCACTGTGTACATAATAGCATTTCATTTCAATGAGTGGTAGTGTAAATCATTTAAAAAGATGTTTCAAAGGGCAAGTCAGCAAGTGCAGTGCCAACTAAATGTGTGCATGTGCACACACAGATACATACAAACACACAGAGTGAGGACAGAATGAATGCCTGACCAAGTGTACATGCCCTGTGGCATTAACAACTACATCACTATGGCTGCCTGGCCAACTGTGTCTCCGAGACACGTCTTGATTGCACAGATTTAAACAGGTCTTGTTTAAAATGCGAACAAAATAAGTAAATAAATGAAAATAAAAGTCTTAGAAATTGTTTAACAAAAAAAACAAACCCGAACTAGTATTGTTTGTAACAGTAATGTCAGTACTGTTGGGCAAACTTCTTAAAAAGACATCTAAGTGAGATAAATATTGACTATTTATACTTTCGAAATGCCATTTCTTAGTAAAAAGACCCAAAATGTTATTCTCTTAATGGTGATGTCATGTTTTATCTATAGCCTTGTCCAGATGTTTTTTGGTTTCCTATATTTTCTGAAAACGCCTGCGATGAATTGGTGGAAGAAATGGAGCGTTATGGCCAGTGGTCTGGGGGGAAACATCATGTAAGTTGTCATTTCACACAAAGAACGAAAATGTGTATGTGGCGCAAGGAGGAGTGTAGATATTTAGAGAAGGTAGAGGAGGTTTGTCCTTTCTGTCTTACATCTCTGAGTCTTAGACCTAAATGAAGGGGCTACCCAAGGCTGTCAAGAGAACTCTTGTTTTTAGCCTAATTCTGGTACTAATTGTTTAACATTTAATCTATCCGGGCCTCAGTTTCATCTCCAATTACACTGGATAGGCCTTAAGGGTCAGTGTCTCCTGGCTGGGGATGGTAAGGTAATACATGCCTATTGTGTGCTATTGCTCTTCTCCAAGGCCACTTTTTATTTTCTGCATTTTTGCAGTGAGCTATAGTGAAAATACCAAGACAAAGTTTCTCTGGTTGACTGCCAAAGCTATTTTTTTTGTGTAAACATAGACAGGAGGAATCTATTTGAATGCCTTTGGTGTAATTCAGTTTTGCATTTACGTTCAGAGTCAAAGACTTGGCTGAAAGCATTACTGTAGGTGGTTCAAGGTATTTCTTTTCCTCTGAGAACCCACAGATGCCAGCTCCTTCACAGTACTGAGGAATTTTAGTGGAATATTCTGGAATATCACTGCCTCTGCTCAATTATATATTCCCCAGCTAGTTAGCTGATCAGGAAGACAGAAGTTCAAAGTATGAGGAAGAACTTGAAGTCAGCAGGTGGTAGGATAATGAAAAGCAATCATGGAAGCACTTTGGGTGCCACAAAATAAAAGTGAGGAACGTGGCAGGGAAAGTTTATTTTCAGTGACAGGTAATCCAAGTGGCAGACAAACAGAATCTATGCCCATCACCAGCTAAGACTGCCTGAAGGTTCACCGTAAAAAAACTCATTTTCTAGGGGACATGGGAAGGCTTTGGCACTCAATTTTATTTACTTTCTCATCAGACCTCACATATCTATTAAATAAGTAGGAAAGCTGTCTTACTCTGTAATACTTTGCTTCATCATTGATACATTTGCAAAGCCATGTTATCTAAGTTATTTTGATAGTTTCGCAATTAAAGCAGATGGTACACCATAATTGAACTGTTATTTTTATGGTCTATTATGATCTTGTGGTTGAAAAAAATTCCAAGATAATGTAAGTGTGAATTGCACACAGACCACAGTTTATGATGTCATGAATACTCTTTCTAGGATAGCCGTATATCTGGTGGTTATGAAAATGTCCCAACTGATGATATCCACATGAAGCAAATTGGTCTGGAGAATGTATGGCTTCATTTTATCCGGGAATTTATTGCACCTGTTACGCTGAAGGTCTTTGCAGGCTATTATACTAAGGTACTTATCCTCCCATTCCTGCTGCCTACCTCCTACCAGTTTTTACCCAAATGTCCTATTTTATATTGTTATTGATAAGCAAATCCATTGATTTACTTTGCTCTTTTAGGGGTTTGCACTATTGAATTTTGTAGTAAAATACTCCCCTGAAAGACAACGCTCTCTTCGCCCTCATCATGACGCTTCTACATTTACCATCAACATTGCACTCAATAATGTGGGAGAAGATTTTCAGGTAATTACGGCTTTCTTTTTTTTTTTTACATTTTTCAAAAGAAATACGTCATTATGAAAGGGCTTTGCCTTATTTTCTTTTAGATTCTGCTTAGATATCATCATTTGAATTTTATCACTCATTAAAAATGAAACATAACAAGTTGATACATTTATTGGTCTATCTTTTTTAGGGTGGTGGATGCAAATTTCTAAGGTACAACTGCTCTATTGAGTCACCAAGAAAAGGCTGGAGTTTCATGCATCCAGGGAGACTCACGCATTTGCATGAAGGACTTCCTGTTAAAAATGGAACGAGATACATCGCCGTGTCATTTATAGATCCCTAAGTTATTTACTTTTCATTGAATTCAGTTTTCTTTCGGAATGGATGCCTGGCATGAACATGTTTTTGAAGTTGTGCTTGAGACGATGAGAAGAAAATTTTAATAACTTCCACAGAACAACTTCACTTTGGGCCAAACATTTGAAAAACTTTTTATAAAAAATTGATATTTCTTAATGTCTGCTCTGAGCCTTAAAACACAGATTGAAGAAGAAGAAAAAGGAAAAAAAATGTAAAAGCAAATATTTATTTCTATGCCTTATTGTCTCTGAGAATAATGACAATTTTCTGAATTTGTGTTTCAGTTGATAAAGTATTCAGGTACGGATGTACTAGTGACAAATGAGACTAATAATATTTTCTTATTAAAAGGCTGGGAAGAGTTTTATTTATCAACATGTAGACAAAATGGATATAAATGAAAATTTCAAAAATTTCAATTTTTGAAATGCTGAAAAACTGGAGTTCTAACTGAATTTGTATGCAACTAATTGTGTAAGTGCTTTTTTGACCGCCTATATAGGTACCTTTTACAGTAGTTACTGAAGGAATACAAAGAACAATATTACACAATGTTTTTCCTCAAGAAACTTAGTACAAAATACAACCGAGGTACATATCCAGTGGAAACTATTTCTGTTTAGATTGTTAGACAGATTTTTTTACATTTGCAGTAGAAATCAAGCCTTATGTTCCTTCAGATGAATTTTCCAAGGTGGATTATATTAAGTAGATGTTAGATTTAGGAAAGCTTTTGAGCCTTTCGATTTCTTAAAGTACATCAAGTATCAACTTAAGATCAGCAAGTGTCCTTGACTCAAAACAGGGTTTTTCTTTTTAATTCTAGAAAATAATGAGGAAAAAGAAAATTTCATTGAGATTAGTAGTAACACTTTATGATTTTTTTTAAAAAAACTTTTTACGTTTTTAAGTACTTGAATTTTATATCAGGAAAATAAAGTTGGTGAGCCTTTGTTCTTCCCTTTTGCCCTTTGTCTTCCTCCTAATTCTTTTCTTCCGGAGGGTGATTCACTTTTTTGTCTTCCCAGCACAGTCTCCGTTTTATCCTTCTTACTCTTTTTATTACTTTCCTTTTATCCCACTTTAAAAAATTCCCCAACACAAAAAAATTTGTGACTTGATTTTTTTACCATTACTCTGAGTGAGGTTTAAATATTCTTATTGTAGCTACTGTTTTTAATTTAAAGGTTACACTTGAAAAAAGTTTTAAGTCATGGTGCCAAATTTCATTTTTCTAACACCATGTGTTAGAAAATTATGAAAAATAAAATAATTTAAAATAAGTTTCTGTTGTTCTCTCTGTTATTGGTGATTTATCTTTAGAGGAGAATGTATGGTGGAGTATACTGAAAGAATATCTGGATGCAATAGGCTGTGATTTTTAAATTTTGCTTGGTACATTTACTGATATCAGAACTTAATAAACATTCTAGTTATTGAATTCCAAATTGAATTGTAATATCTTCAATTTCAGACTGACTAGGGATTTGATCTAACTTATTTTACAAGTGAGAAAACAGAGACAAAAATATTTATTTGATATATATTTATTTATTCAATGGTGTTTTTCAAGTCCTTACTGTAGGCCAGGCACTGGTCCAAGCACTGAAGGTATGGTGATGAATAAGATGTTATATTACTGGGAGATGGACTTAGGAGATAAGGAGTTGGGTTCTATCGCCTTTTTGTTCTTTATTGGCACTTAGTATCCAAAGTAAACTCCTACTATCCATCAACTTGACTGAAGAGGTATTTTAGTAATTATTTGTGAATTATATTACTATACTTCAGGGATGCTATTCTAAATATGTACTGGTATGTCATGGATACCAACCATTCAGAACAGACTTTGGTTATAAAAAACAGTTCTACCAGTGCAAGCCAGCTTAATGTCCCTTGTGGTACACTTCAGAGGAAAGACATAACCAGATACTAGTTCTTTCCAGTAGTAGGTGCTGACTTATAGTAGATATTTTAATCTCATGCTGTGTTGCCAGAAATTGGATCAAGGCAATCAGCTGAGCACATTTTCTACCTTTCCTCTTTGTCCAGACTTCATGAAATGATATGAAATGTACTTTTAAATAGAACAATTTATCCTGAAGATTAAATCTAGTCCTACTGTTATCCTATCAACTATCATCATTATTTTATTACTCATCAAGTATTACTAAGTGCTGATCATAACATGGGGTGGGCACCATATTATAATAATTGGGGCCATTTATTGAGTCCCTACTGTAGGCCAGCTACTTTATGTAGTTTATCTATAATTGTCACAACAATCTCACAGTGCAAGTTTTATTATCCTCATTTTATGGAAGAAAACGAAATCTCAAGAAGAGAAAATGACTTTCCTAAGGGCACACAATGGGCAAATTGCAGAAGCAGAGGTTGTCTGTAAACACAGATCTGTCTGGCTCCCAAAGGTCTGTCTTTTTCCACTAACTCCCAGTCTTTTGAAAACAAAACTGAATTGTAAGAATGATCCCTGCCTCTAATAGGATTATATCTGTGTAGGAGAAAGAGTTAAATTAATAAACAAAGACTATCAGATAAGGAAATACTATATAAAACACGAACAATGGAAATGTGTGCATTTTGCAAGCAATGGTTGCTATAAATGAACAGGAAGGAGGAGGGAGGACATCGGTGTTGATTGAAGCTCCGGGGGAGGCTTCATCAAACAAACAAACAAAAGAACAATTCATAATTAATGAGCGAAAGTGCGACAAATGCCCTAAGTAGGTCAAAAATTTGAAAGCTGGAAATCAGGCAGGATTAGATGGATAGGGAAAGCTATAGCTTGAAACAGTTCAGCTCTGGCAATCACTAATCTGTTTTCTGTTTCTGTGAGTTCAGTTTTTTAAAATTCCAGATATATGTGAGATCATACAGTATTTGTCTTTCTCTGTCCTACTTCACTTAGCACAATGCCCTTAAGCCTCATCCATGTTGTCACAAATGGCAATATTTCCTTCTACCTCATGGTTGGATAATATTCCAGTGTGTGTGCATGTGCGTGTGTGTGTATATTTATATATATTATTTTTTCTTTACCCATTCATCTGTTGATAGACACTTAGGTTGTTTCCACGTCTTGGCTGTTGTAAATAATGGTCCAGTGAACATGGAAATGTGAACAGCTTTTGGGGATAATGATTTAGTTTCCTTCAGGTATATTCTCAGAAGTGGAATTGCTAGATCATATCATCGCAATTTTTAAGTTTTTGAGGAACCAAAATCTTTTACTATGGAAATACATCTGTGTATTAATTGTTTAATTTAAAGAAAAAAACAGTAGAAAGAAAAGAGAATGTAATTTAATTACAATAACTTGAAGTGTATTGATGTCAATAGTAACTATTGGTGTCTGCGGGTACATGTATGTGAGCGTGTGTGTGTGAATGTGTGTATACATAGATTACCAAAGGGCTTTAAATGCTAATGGTGGCAGTTTTTCTCATTCTTAATGTGCATAGGAATCAATGTGAATATCTTCCCTTAATATGGATACTTTAGTAGTAGTCCAGTATATTAATTTTTTTCACTCTGCTTTATTTTTGAGAAACACTAGTAATATACCTGTATTGGTAACTTACATAAGAAATCAAGTACCCTTCTACAGAATAAACATATGGAAAAGAGTTAACATATAATTTGAGTGGTCCATCCTAATGACAGAGTCTCTTTATATTTTCCTTCACTCCTATTTTCCTGTCTGTCACAGGCACTTCTTAATTTCCCTGCTTGCTAAGCCCTAAAGCCCATCTTGTATGACATTTTTGGGGCATGTCATTCATCTGAAATATGGAGTGGTCTATACAACAGATCTCTTCCAAGTTGCAGGAAAGCCAAACAAAATTTTCTGTCACAGTTGAGTCAGTCTCAGTAAATACCTCACTTCGACTAGATGTTGACTATTTCAGAAAATTAAAGTCTTTAAACTTGATGAAAGCAGCTTTTGTCAAACTGCACTGTTTATCTGTGTCTTTCAGAATAGCAAGCTACAGACTTCTTTTAGTGTAGCTCTTTATTAAGAAAAAGCCATTGGGGAGAAACGGGGGAAATGTATAAAGCTCTTCAATGAAAGCAATGAAGTTTGGATTAAATTTGAAGAGAAATACACTAAGAAATAAGTAATGAAAAGAGAAGAAAACTGTACACACAGATATGCTTTAAAAATGCAGAGTACTATATTGCTAAATTATTCTAATAAAAAATTAGAAAATTGGGAAGATGGATATATATGCAAGGGATGTGTGGACTTTATAAATTTCAGACAGTTTATTTTTAAATTTAAAGATAAACTTTAAATTATATTTTTGTTTTATTCTTAATATATTGAAATAAATTAGAAAATATTAATTTGGAAAAGTAGGTTCTTTGCTGATTCTTGAGGTACTGTAATTTTTTTTGTGATAAATCAAGTAACAATGATTATTTTAGCATGCTATTCTATCTTCACTGATAAATGGCTGACTTAAAAAAATCTGATTACTTACACTCTTTTGAAAATTAGAAAAGAATTTCTGCCTATTTAACAATATAAAATAAACAAGTAATCGACTTAAAGAATGGTTTTAACAAAACAAATGGAAAACATCATGCATGCTATCAACAGTTTAAGGAAAATATTGTCCCTTTCAAATTATCCTCATCCCAAAGTAACTATTAGATTGCAAAAAGAGAATTCTGGGATGTAGAAGGAGAAAAAAAAATTTCATGTAGATTTGTAATAAGTAATGAACTTCTCTGTGCTTAATTATAAAATAATTTAAAAAATAATTTTAAAATACATTTTTCTTAACAGTGATTTAAGTTCAGTTACTTTTCCTTTAGGAATGTAATCTGAAATGGCAGAAAAAGTCCTTAAGGAAAGCACATAATGATATAAAATCCTGCACCTACTCAGGAGACTTAAAATTTGACAGAGCTTGACTTCCAGGTGAGAAATGGACAAATTAAAGCATAACTTTCTTCTGCTGATCAAAAGTGATTAGATAATTGATTAATTGAAAATGTGCATATTTAAAAAATGAGATTATTCTATTAAATTTTGTTTTATTATTTTCATTTGTGATTACATAAATATACATTTTACAAATCTTGCCAAATTGTGACATAAGAGCCCCACCTTGTGGCCAGTGTAGATAACTAATAGAGTCTAAATTTTAAGCAAAAAGCAAGAGCCTTAAATTTTTTTTAAGGTTCATGCTTTCAAAATTTTTCTTAAAGGCTAACATAAATAAAAATGATATAAATTTGGGTGATTTTTTTCAGGAATTCCTTTTTTTATTTTTGTAGATACAACACAGTGTTTTAAAAGGAGCAATTGGGATAACTTATTCTGAAATCAGGGGTAGCTAGCATATTCCTAGTTAGTACTGATGAAGTTATTTGTTTTCTATACTTTATGTACTTTGGAAACTGCTAATCTGTTTTCACTAGGTAATATGGGCCAATGATAAAATCAGTTTAGAAATGGTCAGACTCAATTACAACTGATGCAGTAATTGGTTTTGAGTAAACAAAATAACTTACATGACTTTAGAAAACTTCCAAAGGGTTTGATTATAAAGAACAAATGTATTTTTAAAAATTCCTTTGTGGCAGGGAAAGGTAAATCACATTTTTTTTTTTTCCTCATAATCAGCACAGGGCTAGTAAAGTGCAGCAATGAAGACAGGTTCTCTGTTTTGGTTTTTTGAGGATTAAGGAAATTTGTTCCTGCTGAAGTTATTGAAGGGAGGTGTACTAGAGTAGTTCTAAATTACTCTAGCTCTCACATATTCAGATGTTGCCCCACATACTTCTTGATCATCTTTCCCTCCTTTGAGTTGCCTTGCACCCTGGCTGCTTGACTGAATTCAGGTGCTGCTCATCTAAGTCTAGAGCAATTTCGTTGATTTTCATATTGTCCTAAGGTGGCTTTCCTTTTGATCTTCTGTGAGCCAAGAGGAGAGGAAATTTAAAAATATATGTATGATCAAAACCTAAATGGTTTGGTGTCTGTGATAGAAAGTCTCCAAAGATGGTCCTCAATGACCCATGCCTCCCAGGATTCATACCTCTGCACACTTCGCTCTCACCTTGAACCTGGGTGGGCCCTCTGTAACCAGTGGAGTGCAGTAGAAGTTACTCTGCATAACTTCCAAGTTGAGTCAGGAGAGACCCAGTGGCTTTGATCTCTTAGAACATTCTCTCCTAGGCACTCCTGGAATCCAGGTGCCATTCTGTGAAAAGCCCATGCCACATAAAAGCACTCCAGCCAACAGTGGAAGCTCAGTTCCTACATCATCTGGCACCATGTGAGTGAATTATTTGGACATCAAGCTCTGTCGAACCTTCAGGTGACTATTGTCCCCATGGTTGACTTCCGCCTGCAACCACATGTGAGTCCCCAAGCGAGAACCACCCAGCTGAGCCTAGTCAACCCACAGAGCCGTGAGAGAGGAAGATTACATTGTTCTGAGTCACTAAGCTCTGCATAGTTTATTATGCAGCGATAGATACCAAAACAGGGATAACTGCCCATACTTCCTCTCTAATTGGGCCTGCCTTCCTGAGCACTTAACGTACTGGATTGTTTGTTTACCTTTCATTTTCCTCAATAAAGCCATGTTTCTTGAAGGAAGGGACTGGTCCTTATTCAGTCTTTTCAGTTTTAGAGATAGCCTGGCATACAGTATGTGTGAATGAGTAATTGGGAGTTGATTTTATGTCTGAGATTTTGTTGTATTTGAATCAAAATGATCCCCGAAAGAAATAGGAGTTTTGAATTTAACAGACCAAAAAAAAAATAAATAAATAAATCTATGTGTTCTTTGGCTGTGCTGTGTGAGGTAAAGCCTTGAGAAAGACTGTACAGTCTGTTCCTGAATAAAAGGATATGTAGGCGGCCCCAAGTTGGATAGAGTGATGTACTAAGATGTTATAAAAAGAAACCCATATCACTGTTATCCTCAATATCCTGTGAGAAAGGACCGAGACAGGGAATGGTCAGTTTATGAGTAAACTGTTTGGTGGCCATATGTGTACTAGACTTTAAATAAATATTTTGAATTGAATGAATTTGGTTTTACACGTCTTAAAACAGTTTTTAGTAAAATGCAAAAGCATTATATCCATATACTGACTAAAAACTCTATATTTTATCATCCCACTTTAAACTAAGAAATAGTTCTAAGGTAGAAACATGTGAAAACGGTGGATTTCTAAATGCCAAGGAGAGTGTGTCCTTGAGCTGTATTTTCACTGGAACTACTGTTGTTACCATAGTTACAGATTACACTGCTCTTTGGGTGTGGCTTGTTGATTTTAACCAAACAGCATTTTAACATCTATTCAGTATGGTGCTAGAAATGTGATCAATAATGGAATTAAAACTTTATAATTTCAAAAGCATGGGGCTGTATGAATTTGTTCAAAAAATGAATTGTTTAGGAGAGCTGTAATGTGGATGATGTCAGAAAGAAAAAACAGAATTTAGAAACTTCTTGACTGCATGTCAGTAATAGTTTGAGTAAAACAGACTAGGGAAAAAGTATTTTTATACAAATACAGAGGAGATATCTTTAACTGTTTAAAATTGGTAAAGGATTTGGCAGATCCGAGAGGTTAAAAGGGTAACAAACAGTGAATTCAAGTGTGTAAAGTGACAAAGACATGGGAGAGAACAATGAGATCGAGGAGTTATAATCAATCTAATTATAGTCCAAAGTGAGGATGTGAAAAATGGACATAAACCCCACCTAACTTGCCAATGATTAGGAAGGTTTCATCTCCTAATTTGGGACGTTTGTTTTGGCCTTAAGATTTCAGATTCTATTTTTGGGGGGAAAGCATGTTGTGTGCACTGTTTTTCAAACAGTTTCATCCTTCAACAGACTTTCTTGCAAATACTTATTCCAATGTTTCCTTATTTTTTAAAGTCTAAAATGAGGACAGAACAAGATGTGCAGAATGCGTACTTGTCCATGTCACACGATTAATTGGAGAGCTCAGATGCTTGTAGCCCAGAATGTAAATCCTCAATGATGGTTTACATTTGTAACAGTTACATGTAATTTTCCCTGAACATCCCTGTGCTTCCCAGATTTTCCACCCACTCATAGTTAAGTGGGGCCGTGTGACTGTTTTTTGGCCGCTGGCCTATGACCAGAAATGATGTGGATCACTCCCAAGGCCAAACATTTAAGAGCCCATTATAGCGACCCTTGAAGCATATATACTGAGATGTCTGGATCCTGAGTCACTATTTGGAAGGGAGTTTCCGTTAAGGGGTATCAAACCCACAACAGATATGTGTGAGAAAGAAATAAGTTTTACATGTGAAGCCACTGAGGTTTCCAGGCTTGCAAGATGGCTTATTTTTACCTAATATACCAATCACATGTTTAAGAAAAAGATACATATTTTAATTGAAGAAGATAGGTTTAGGTATGTGTTGGTTTTAAAGTAATGAAAACCTAGAGTTATTTTAGGGTTTAGTGATTTAATTTGTATCATCTAACAATAGAATCTCAAGATTGGAGTGGTCTTAAAAGCTAGGTAGTCCAATCTCTGTCCTGCTTTCACCCTAAACAAATCCCTTTCAAGTTTTCCTGGTTGATGATCATCCAGACTGTACTTGAAAACTTTATTTAGTGAATGTTTATTAGGCGCCTTTTACATGCCTATCATTGTACCTGACATTATAGATTTGATTTAGATTAATAGATAGGATTTATCATCCTTGCATTACAATCCAGTGATGATCAAGTCATTGAATCCTGACACAGACACAGCAGAGCATTTTCTTAACTGTGCTAGAATCTGTCTTTTGTAACTTCTACTTAAAGTTTATCCATGTACATTTGAAAATGATATGAAAAAAATTAATGCCTTTTAACATGGGTGTCTCTTTCAAATATTTAACTGCAGTAATCATAACTGTTTCCTCTCTCCCCGCAACCCCTTATGCCTCATCCTTTTATCTTTTCCACACTTAAAATATCAGACTCTTCCCTAGTCCTTTATATTGAAAGACAAAAATAACCAATTTCTCCCGAGGGTATACTATGTCCAGAGACTTGACCAGTGGTAAGATGGTCAAGTAAGATTTGGTGCAATCGTGCAAAGAAGAGAGAGCTCATGAATATTAGACAGCCTTGGTTCCAGCCAATAGCCTGAGTTCCCTCAGTCTTTTGTTTCTTCAGCTCCAAAAGCACAGACACAGTTTGAGGAATTTCATGAAGCTGCAAGATGTTCTCTCAGGTTATTTGTACAATGGGAAAGAAAGGTCACATAGTCCAGCTTCCTTCCCATGTCCGTGACAGATCACTAGACCTCTGCTTGAGGGTTTGCAGATTGCTCATCTGTGGTTGAAAAGCTCTTGTTAGCAGAATGCTTTTCCTTATATTGAGCTGATATCAGCTGCCCTTGCAACTTCTTCCTGTTGGCTCTTGTTCTGCTTTCTAAAGGAACACAGACTAAGTTGAATGCCCTTTCTATGTGTTAGCAGTGCAAATGGATTGTGGTTTTCCTAAATCTGCTCTCCAAGATAAACAGTTCAGAATTCACAGCCATCTCATCATCCTGTCCTCTGTGGCTCTCTGCTTCTCTCTCCATTGCCAACACCACACTTGACAGTGTGTCACCTAGAAACCTGGCTACTGCAGTGATTCTGATTGCCTCCTTTGGTCTGGTCACTATATTTCTAGATGTAAAGCCTAAGATTTTATCATCTTGTATAGGGGGTTATACCACAATGATTTAAAAGAAAACACCAGATTAGTGGTTTTCAAACCAGGCTGCACATTAAAATCACCTGGGGGAGCAGTTAAACAATGCTGATGCTCACGTCCTAGCCCTGACCAAAGAAACCAGAATCTCTAGGAGTAAGGCCCAAGTACAGCTATTTTTTAAAGTGCTTCAGTGATTTTAATGTGCAGTAATGAGTTTTGCCCTTAAATGAGGCTTCTCTCAACCTGTATGTAAATGCAATTTTTTATTTGAATGTAAAATATCAGACTTTTGCTCTGTTCCAGTTTAATTATCTCTGATAATAGGAGTCGCATAATTTCCAAATGCAATTTTGTGAGGTCAATCTTCAACAATCTTCAACAAAGCTAGAACACTGAAACTACTAAAATGTCCATAAGGTATTTAGAAAAGTTTGGAAAGGAATTTTAAGAAGTATAAGGATGAATTCATTTTAATTTAATATTTCTTACATTGTTGGGTTTATGCATAATTTGTACTGTATGTAAGAGCATCCTACGTCATACTATGAATAAACTTGGATGATCATTGTTAGCAGATGACAGAGACCAGTATTTACGGGATACAAGAATGTTTTTCCAAATTCCAGGTCCTTCCAAACAAAACAAGCATTAATCCTCTGTTAGTTAGCTCTTTTTCTATTAAAACACTAGGTTTCAAGGCATATCCAAATTGAACTACTTTTTATTCCTTGAACTTTCGATATCTTTCAGCTGTTAAAAGGAATGTTGTTTTAGAAAGTTTGGCGGCAGAAAGCTTTGAGTCTGGCACATCTGAAATTAATCAGTGTTGAGTAAGAGTTAAGAGGAACAACTGCAGTTATTTAAATTTGCATCTCTGGGTCAAGATTGCCCAAGCTTTGCAGTAGAGTGAATTAGAATTTCTTAAAAATCCATGTTATTGGCCCTTTATTTAAAAGGCCAGGAGCAGCCCTCATGCTGCATGCCCCATTGTTCTTGGTATATTGAGTACATTGTTGATAATGATCATGATGTACAGTTTTGAAAGCACTAGTTCTTAGGCTAAGGCATCATGCATTGATGTTCATAGTATTTTTCACATCCACTTAAAATGAGTTAGGGATAGTCCAGAGGAATAATGCTAATACCATCAAAATGCAGATACGAGAGGTCAGAAAACATTTAGAGGAAGTGGTGAGATGTTTTTTGTAATTGCACACAAATCTTATTATTTCTCTCTGTATAGCCAAGACAAAAGAAGAAACACAATAGGTTACTATACAGAGGTCTCTTGATGTTGCCCAAAGACATTTTTCACTGCCCAGTTACTCACCTTTTTTTTTTTTTCCTATATCTATATATATTAGACCTTCACCTAGAGATTCAGTCTTGCTTGCCCTCACCTCAGTTCTAATCCTGTCTGTGCTCAAGGGCCCCAAGTAGGTCTAGTAACGAGTTAACACTGATGCCTGTTTTGCTTTGACTTTTTCCTGTCGGATTTGTTAACCAAGTTTTATTTTGAGCCTGTGGAGAAATCATACTCTTCATTTATTAGGACTGGATTGGTCTTGTTCTTTTTGTCTTCCTGGATATCTTGATTCTCATTGCTGTTACCCTGAGACTGGGATCCTGTCAAGGACTAGAGGTCAGTTTGTGCTTTACAAACATGCCAGTTAGCTTTTGCCACACAAAAGATTACATAACAAACCACTCCCATAGCACAGTGCCTTACAATTACAATAACTTAATTTCATGGATCTATGAGTTGCCTGGGCTCAGCTTAATGCGGTTTTCTCTGCTATAAATCTCTGATTTCCCTCCCAGGCCCAATGGTCTCACCCCAGCATATTTCCCCCATGGCGATGATAGAGGGAAAGGCAAGTGGAAACATAGAAGGACTCTTGGAAGTGGCACATCACCACTTCCATATTATTCTTTTGCTAAAGCAAGTCATATTGCTGAACCTGATCTGAAGGATAAAGAAATATACTTGGAACCCTTAGGAAGAGAAACATGGCAGAGAATGTGGAAGCAGGAAGGACTGTTGAAAGGTACGAAGTGTTATTTAAAACATTAAAAATTATTATCCCAATTTAAGAAATTAATTAATGTACAGTTGACCCCTTGAACAACACGGGAATTAGGGGCACCAACCCTCATGCAGTTGAAAATCCGAGTAAGACTTTATAGTCAGCCCTCCGTAGCCCCTGTTCCGCATCCACGGATTCAACCAACCACAGATCACGTACTACGCTAGTACATATTGAAAAAAAATTCAGGAATAAGTGGACCCATGCAGTTCACACCCATGTTGTTCAAGGGTCCACTGTATTACGAAATAACTATTATGCCATATGCTAGTAGGATGCTGTTTCATTTATCAATTCATTTCTTTCAATAAATATTTGAAGGCCCAGGGCAAAAGCGTCTAACCTGCCTTCTCTTCTGATTCATCACATAATGTCACATAATCTCCGGCAACTCACTTAAGGATTTTTTTTTAAACTTTTCTTTTTCTTGATGTACAGTTCTATAAGATTTAACGTGGGTGTAAATTCTTGTACCAACCACCATAATCAGGATATAGAACAGAACATCACAGCAAAACAATATCTTTTTTTTGCTCCTTTGTAGTTAAAACCTCCCCCTACTCCTAATTGCTGACATCAGCTAATCTGTTCTTCCAAATAGTTTTGCCTTTTTTAGGTTGTCATATTATTGGACTCATACAGCATGTTACCTTTGGCCACTGGCTTCTTTCACTCAGCATAATGTCTTTGGGATTCATCAATACTCTTGCATGTTCCTTTTTATTGTGTACAATAGTACAGTAATAGTAATAGTAATTGCAATAGTAATCCATGATATGGAAGAATTATAGCTTTTTAATCCATTGACTTATCAAAGGACATTTGAGTTACTTCTAGTTTAGGTGATTATGAATACAATGTCTATAGACACTCATGTACATGTTTTGTATAACCATAAGTTTATATCTCTTTAGAGTAAATAGCTAAGAGTGGGATTGCTGTGCCATATGGTAAATGTATGATGTTTATGGTCAGAGTACATGATTGTGTGATTACCATTCTTTTAAACTTGTTAAGGTTTGTATTATGACTCATGATGTAGTCTATCATCAAAGTGAATGTTCTACGTGCACATGAAAAGAATGAGTATTCTGCTATTGTTGAATGATGTGTTCCATAAATGTCAATCAGTCCAGTTGTCTGATGGTGTTGTTCAGTTCTTCTGTATCTTTATGATTCCTGAGAAAGGAGTGTTGAAATCCCTAAGTACAGTGATAGATTGATATGTTTCTCTTGTCATGTCTATTCACTTTTGCTTTAAATATTTTGAAGCTCTGTTGTTAGGTACATATTTTTAGCATTGTTATATCTTATTAATGTATCGACTCTTTTATCATTATGCAATGTCCCTCTTTATTTCTGGTAATTTTCTTGGCTCTGAGGTTTATTCTGTCTGATAATAATATATTCCAGTTTTTCTCTGACTAGTGTTTATATATTACTGTTGTTTTCCTTTTTAATCTACCTAAATTATTATATTTAAAGTGGAATTATTATAGACCATATATATTTGTTACCCTCTTCCTAATCTGAAAACTGTGTCTTTTAATTGCCGTGTTTAAATTATTTATCTTTAAATTAATTATTTATATGTTTAGAGTTAGGTCTACCATTTTATTTTTTGTTTTCTGTTTGTCCCCTCTATTTTTCATTCCACTGCTTCTGCCTTCTTTTGGGTTATTTGAATATTTTAAGTATTACTTTTAAATTTATCAATTATATTTTTAATATGTCTTTTTGTATCTTTTCCAGTGGTATTACAATATGCATACTTAAGTTTTCACAGTCTACTTAGAGTTAATATTTTACCATTTCTAGTCAAATGTAGAAACCTTACCACCATATCTTCCTTTATATTTTAGTTGTGATATTTATTAACTCTATGTTCATTGAACAGTCCACCAATGTTATAATTTTTACTTTCAACCATTTAAAAAATTTAAAGAACCATTTAAAATAACTTCAATGAAAAATAGTCTATTTATTTATGCAATGTTTACCGTTTCTGTTGCTCTTCCTTTATTCCCAAAGTTCCATGTTTCTCTCTGGTATCTTTTCCCTTTCACCTGAAACACTTCCTTTTGCACTTCTTGTATATTAGGTTTTCTGGTGATAAGTTATCTTAGTTTTTATTCATTTGAGAATGTCTTTATTTCATCTTAATTTGTGAATGAAAGTTATTTTTACTGGATAGAGAATTGTAGGTTGACAGTTCTTTTCTTACAGTGCAATATCGTTTTTGCTTCACTGCCTTCTTTTTGATGACAAACTTACAGTCACTTGAATAGTTATTCTCCTACATGTAATGCTTTATTTTTCTCTAATGGCTTTCAAGATTTTTTCTCTTTGATTTTCATCAATTTGATCATGATATGTATGGGCACGGAATTCTTTGACTTTATCCTGTTAGGGGTTTGCTGAACTTCTTGAATCTGCAAGCTTATGTCTTTACCCAAAGTTGGAAAGTTTTCAGGCCTTATTTCTTCAAGTACATTTTTTTCTGTACAATAATCTTTCTCTTTTCTTTCTGAAACTTCAAAAACACAAATGTTAGACCTTCTGGTATTTTCTTCAGGTTCTTAAGACTGTTCATTTTTTTCTTTCAATTTTTTTTTCTTTCTAATATTCAAATTGGATAATTTCTACTAATCTACCTCCAAGTTCATTAACTCTTTTCTTGTCTTCATTCTGCTATTGAACCCATCTAGTAAATTTTTTTTTTATTTTGGTGATTGTATTTCCCAGTTCTAAAATTTCCATTTGGTTCTCCTTTATAGCCTCTATTTATCTGATGAAATTTTTATCTTTCCATTTGTTTTAAGAATGTTTTTTGTTACTTCTTTAAACATTTCATAATAGCTTCTTTAAAGTCTTTGTCTGATAATTCAACATCTGATTCATATTAGGTTGATGTCTGTTAATTTCCTTTCCTTTGGCAATTTGTGAGACCTTTCTGATTCTTTCATATATTGAATAATTTGGGACTGGGATATTTTGAATATTAAGTTATAGTGTTCTTGGTCTAGATTAGATCCTACGGAGGATGCTTTCTTGTTGTTATTGTTTTGTTTTAGTAAGCAATTGACTCAGGTGCTGGCTGCAATTTCTGGCATGACTTATGTGGACTGTGGTTCAAATGTCAGAATACCTTTCAAAGTCTTCCCAATGTTATTCAGCTCTCTCCTGCATGTGTGCTTCATGGGGGCCAGTCTGAAGCCTGAGTGCAGTCTACCTCATACGTCAGTTCTCAAAGCTGATTGGTATACTGTTTAGGGTCATATCTACCGCTCAGCTCAGGGGTGAGCCAAAGGGTTCATATAAAATGTTTTGAAATCCTTTTCTTGAGCTCCTTCTTCTCTATAGTGTCTCCCCAAACTATCTTGCTCCCCGGGTTCCTCCTTTCTGGTCCTCTGCTAGTCTTTTTAACCTGTACGCATGTCCTGAGCTTGCTTCTGCTTCTAGATGCAAGTGGCAGGAGGATAGAGAGAAAAAATGGAGATATTCTTTTATGCCCTTTGGATCACTGGTTTCTCTGGTTGGAGAGCAGGATGATCCTCTTTTCAGGTTCTCACCTAACTGCCACTGCCACCACCACCACAGGGCTGCAGCTTCAGGAGTGGGGCTTGCTGGCAGCAAAGCTGAGAAAGCAAGAAGAAAAGGTTAGGAATTTACCCCTACTCTCTCCGTCTTCTAGAGGCTGCACTTCCCAATCCTAAGAACAAAAGAAGATGAATTTCTCTTGGAACTCTTTTGGTCCATGCCTGGTACACTATTCTGGGATTTGTGCTGACTCAAAGACAAGGAGATATGTATGAAAAAAGAATAAAACAAGAAAACGTCCCACTGATTGCTTGTACTTTGAGTTCTGCTTTTCTTCCCAAGCCACCTTCTACCATTTACTTAGAGTTCCTGTGTGGCCCACTCTGTGCATTCTGGCCAAGGGCTTTGGTTGTATGTGGTTGGAGAGACAGAGTGGAGCTGCTTACTTCATCTTCACAGGATCTTGAACCCTCACTTAAGTTTTGTAAACTTCAGTTACTTCATCTTCAAAGGGAGTGTTATTAATACTTGCCCTTTCTAATTCCTAAGATATTTATAGGAATAAAATGAAATGGCGTATATGAAAGTGTTTTGTAAACTGTAGAATACCTTATGATTGTGATCATGGTAAGATATTGACCTTTGAATACTTCTACATAATTTGAAAATAATTTTTCCCATTTCAACTTTATTATTCTTGGCAATTTCCTCAATATACAGTGCCACATTAATAAATATTACAGTGTTTGGAAAGGTGAGTCCTCCCCCCCCCCCCCCCCCCGTTAAACAAAGCCAAACAGATTTCCCCACTGTGGGACTTCTTGAAGCCTCAGATAGGTTAATGTATATTTTGAACTCTCAAGAGATAAAGGAATAGATTTATATACTTGTCTGTGAGCTGTTTTCTTTGCTATGGGTCTTTTAAATATAGTTAAATGCAGAACTATATATTGTAAGCACATTCTAGAAAACTCTTCTCTATGGCATCTTTAAAATGAATGAGTGTTTTAAGCTTTGGCAAAACCTCTATTCCCCCTTTTAATCACCTGTCAAGCTGAGAGCCTTGCTCACAGATAGACATGTGGCTGTAGGAAGAAAGGTATTTTGAGGGAATATGAGGCTTTAAAGAAACACACAGATGCAAAACAAAACAATGTATATTTGGTATCTTTCTGAAGTTCCATTCAAGTAAAAGTGTTCTGTGGCTTCAGTTTTCAAACCATAGTCTATTAGTGTGAGAGCAGTTAGAAGATGCTCTTAGAATCTGGTATTACCATGAAAATCCAGGCTGTGTACTTGTACTATTTCTTATACTAGAGACAAAACCCAGTTCTTTAGAAAAGTGTTATTGATTGTGATGTATTTACACCTCCTGCTTCTTTCAGTTAAAAATAATAATTATTAAAATTATTATTTTTAGTTTTTATTAAATCATTATTATTATTATTTAAATTATTTTTAAAAATTAAAAATAAGTTTTAGAACTTAGGAACACAACACAATAAGAAGTTTTATGTATGTAACCTCATTGTCCTTGTTGGACTCCTAATTGTTTCCTATCTGTAATGGTCAAAATTGGACATAATTCAAAATTATTTTTCTCTTCCACTTTACATTTTTGTGGGAATAAGTTTATATAAACAAAAAGTACAAGCAGAATCTATATTCATTAAAAGAGAAAATGAAGACAATATAACTTTAGACAATGAGGAATTTGACATCTTGAAGGTAATGTATGGATGTTAACTTATAAATCAGTTTAGAATCTCCAATTCACTACTAAGAAAAATAATTCTAGAATAGGTCATTGATTTGTTAATCTATTTAGCTGTACATGAACTTTAAAAGATCGTAAGTAGAGGGATTTGCATTCACAAATGTCCTGAACTTTGATCAAGAATTTACTTTTTGAAAGATAATCATTACGCATTTTATCACATAATAATCCAATTCTAATTATGGCCCTAGTTCATCACTACTTCTCACTGGAGAAATTTATCAGCCCCATATGCTTGTAGTCTGTGCCACACAGACAGCCCTGGGGTCTCCCATTCATGCAATTTGAGAGCACAGACTACCATTACTTGCAAACTTAAAGCCTAAGTTAAATAAAGCATAGAGAGCAGTAATTCGAGCTTACCCACAGAAAGAGCAAAGTTACATTTGAGGTCAAGTCTGGATATATCTAGCATCTGACCAACATCTGGCTAACTTAAAGCACTCTGTAAATACTCTAGCTTATTTTTATTTAAACAATTTACATAGTTCATCTTTTTTTTTTTTTTTTTTTAAAGCAGGGGTTAAAACTTTTGTGGAAATCTGCAGTACAAAAGGCTAATACACTCCATATTTGTGCAGAAGAATTTCATCTGTAGGGAGTAAGTTTGGGTGCCTTATTTGTTTCATCATCAAGTCATCCAGAATGTCAGTTTATGGGCAGATGTGAACTTAGGCTGCCTTAAAGCCATTCAAATTTCTCATCTCCTTCCACTATCAAAGCTAGAAAGTGGAAATATTCAATTTCTCAACCTTCCCTGTCTGGAACACCACATCATCCCTAGACAACTGGCCCCTGGATTAAAAAATCTATGTTTTAGAAAATAGAGATTTTAAAAGATTGTGGAGATGCCTTGGATTCCAATAAAATTGTACCTCCATGCATTATAGAACAAAATACATGGGGTTTTAGACTCTCAGGATTAAAGTAATCAAGAAGAGATTTTATTTTCTTTGGATAGTCAATATAGCAATTTTTTTTTTTACAAAACCTCTTTACATCTGTTTTAAGAAGTCTCATTTAGTTTTAGCTTGAAACTGTTTTTCAAAAGCTAATCATCTGTGATAAGAGATACAAGCTGTTTTAGAAAGTGCCTGCATCAGAAAGCAAGCCAAATCTGCTGGCACCCTGATCTTGGGCTTCCCAGGCTTCACAACTGTGAGAAATAAATTTTTATTGCTTATAAGCCACTCTGTCAATAGTATTTTGTTATAGCAGCCAAATGGACTAAGACACAGGGGAATTTACTTTGTGTGTGTGTGTTTTTTACATAGAGGGTCAATGAGTGATCCTAATTATCTTCTGTCAACTTCTGAAGGGAGAAAAGGTAGCGTGAGGTGGGGTGAAGATTAGAAATACTAATGGAAGCAGAACTTCTGATGTTTAGCAATAGCATGTGCTATCACTTGCTCCTTGGGGCTTATGTTGCTGAAGGAAGAACTGTACTGGGGCCTCTGTGAAGCCATGTAGAGTTGCAGTAACCCCTGGATCTGTCAGAGTACAGCTAAGATGTACACAGTATAAGCTCATTAAAACAAGATAATAGTTTAATCAAAATTCACCAAGGTTTATTTGTTGAAATAAATTGGTAACTGAGGCAGTGATAATAAGTGAAAAAAGCTACTGCACTGTTTTCTTTAAACATTTGTCCATGGCCTTGTATCCAAGAGGTACATGGTAGGCACAGTCACATTGGCCATGTAAGCCATGTAGGTTTTGGACTTTACCTTAAGAGCATGGGGAACTATTGAAGTGTTTTAGCAAATGAGCATGGTCAGCATTACGTTTTTTAAAGGTCAATCTGCTTACAGAAATGAACTATTGGTTTAAAAATTATTGGTTTAAAAAATTAGAGTAGCAGATCCCAGGTAAGAAGATACAGCAGTGACCCAGGAAACATATCATGGTGTCCTTCAATGCGAGTATGAAGAAAATTTGGCAAATTATAGGCACATGGAATGTTGAATAAAAGATAATGCATAATTGATCAGATACAAGGAGAAAAAGGAGAGATGAGAGCCAACCCTTGCAACCAGATTTGTGTCTTGAGCAATTTGGTGGATTGTTGAGTTCTAGCTACTACTATCATAAAACAAAAGCATGTTTATGTTCAGGGAAAGATGACGAGCTCATTTGGATGTTGAATTTGAGGTGCCTTTAAGGCAGTTAGATGTATAAGCCTAAGTTCAGGAGAGGGGCTTTCCTTAAAAGAGGTGGATGTGGGAATCTTCAGTATAAAAGTGCTATTTACCACCATGGGGGTTAGAAGAGATCTGCCCCCCATAACACCCCACCACCAGGAAGATTGTTAGAGCATAAGATAAAACAGTCTCCATGGGTTTAGAGCTGATGACAGAAGCCAAGGAATTGTGGGATGGCGGGGGGGGGGGCAAGCTTCTCAACGATGGACCAGCTGAGGGGAGGGCCCCATGTTTGTAGTTATTTTAGGAAGTGCCATCCTTCCCACACAGGTGGACCTTGGGCCACCTCAATAGGAAAGCAAGCAAGAAGGAAAAGACTCTGCTAGAGAGATGTGATGAAAGGTGTCCTGAATTTTGAAATATATTCACGTATTCATTCTTCTATAGTAATGACATTTTTGAAAATGAATTTGATTATTGGAAACTTGTATCTGTACTTATACTGAAAGTGAAAAATAATTCAAAGCCAAACTACTTCGACATTTATTTTCCTCTCTTCCTCAACTTTAATAGTAGATGCTACACGTATGCCTTCCCCCGCTCAAAATGTTGATCTTGTTGACTAAAGCTGTCAATTACAGCAGACAATGCTGCAGATTTGGTTAAAAAAATACAAAACATATGAACCATGTTTAATTAAATTCTGAAGGTTGAAAGCACATGAAAGAATTTTTCATTTATGCATAGCTCTGAATTGCTCTTATCAAAATCTCCAGTTTATGAAGGACACTGCTGATAACAATAACCACATCAGCTCCTAAGAGAAAAATAGTGATCTGGGCTCCCAGGGATCACCAAGTTTTTTCTAGTATTATAAAACAAAGCCCTCCCCAACTCTCTCATGTATTTAGATAGTAAACCTCTTTTTTTAAAAAATAAAATTAGGCATAATATAAATATTTATGATTCATAGTAGTCGTGATTCTTAAAAATAATTGTGATTGTGTGAGAATCTCTAGAAATCCACCAAGCAAAATACTGTGAAAGAGCCAATTTTAGAGTAAAATGCAGACACATGGCACTGGGTGATTATGACATTGAAAAAACCACAATTTGTAGACGTTTTTCCACTTATTTTTATGTAATTACTTTTCAAATACCGCCTTAAAACTTCTTTTTCCTGTGTATGACTGAAGGTGTATTAAGGGATCTCTTTCCTAAAAAAATACCTTTTGAGCCATATTTATAATTCAGTACAATAGTATCACTCCTTAAGAGCATTAAATTCTTATTTATTCTGGGCATATGATTTTTCCCTCTCATTTTTTTCACCTTTCTGTCCCTTTGACCTTTAAAATTTTTCATTTTATGCAGCATCTTTATGCCTCTGACTACTTGAAACTTTGCTTCTTTCAGGGAATCTTTGACTCCAAGTTTCCTGCACAAGTCAGAGTACTTTAAAAAACCTAAGACCTTTGTTAAATGTTATTCCTGGAGAAGCTTTTATAGTCGGCTCAGCACTAACACTTTGAAAATGTTTAACAGAAAGAAAAGACATAGATTCCAAAACATTAGGCCCAGCACGGAGTGAAGATTTCAGTTGCATTGACTCCAACTCTTATAACCTCTGTAAAACATCAGTGTTTAACCTTCTTTTCCAACTTGCCTCCCAGATTGAGAGAAGATTTACTTGATGGACCACAGCAATGCTGGCTGTGGAGCTGGAGTTTATCTGGAGACTTTTCAACCAAGCTGCTAAGGAGAGTGAAGCACACAAGCAAGCTTGCTGCCAAAGTAAGAATTTCAGTGTGATTTGGTGAAAATATCTGACTGCACAAGCCAGGAAAGACTGAGGTGGGAAAAAGGAAACCTGCATCCTAACATGATCACTGCTCTATCAGAAGCTAAGTACATGATCTTCACCAAGCTCTTCCCTTTTCCTGGCCAAGCTCCTTATCTCTGACAGGTTGAATGGAATTAGAACTCTGATAGCCCACAGATGTGGTTTATTTGATTCACATAGCCCTCCCCCTCCTTTTTTGCTTCTTTCCTTTTCCCCTTCCTTCCTTCTCTCCCTCCTTCCATCTCCTTCCCTCCCTCCCTCCCTCCCTTCCTTCCTTCCTTGTCTTAATTAAATTAAGCCAGAGGTTTAAGCAATATAAACATTCTTGGTATTTTAGCCAAAGAGTCTTGAACATTTAAAAACTCCTTATAACAACAGATATCATTACACACCTATTAGAATAGCCAAAATCCGGAATACTGACAACACTAAATGCTGGCGAGGAGGTAGAACAATAGGGACCCTCATTCATTGCTGGTGGGAATGCAAAATGGTACAGCCACTTTGGAACACAGCTTGGTGGTTTCTTACAAAACTAAACACACTCTTAGCAGGTGATCCAGCAATTGTGTTCTTTGGTATTTAACCAAATGAATTAAAGACTTATATCCACATAAAAACCTGCACATGGATGCTTATAGCTGCTTTACTCACAACTGCCAAAACTTAGAAGTAACCAAGATGTCCTTCAGTGGGTGAATTGATAAATAAACTGTGGTCCATCCAGACAAAGGGATGTTATTCAGTGCTAAAGAAGAAATGAGCTGTCAAGCCATGAAAAGACACTGAGGAAACTTAAATGCATATTACTAGTGAAAGAAGCCAATCTGAAAAGGCTACATACTGTATGCTTCTAACTATATTACATTCTGGGAAAAGGAAAACTATGTATGGAGGTGGTAATAATATTGGTGGTTGCCAGGGGTTGAGGGGAGGGAGGGCTGAATAGGCTGAGCACAGAGGATTTTTAGGGCAGTGAAAATAACAGTGTCTATATGTCATACATTTGTCTAAACAGATAGAATGTACAACACCAAGAGTGAACCTTAATGTCAACTATGGACTCTGGGGTATAATGATGGGCTAATGTAGGTTTATCAATGATAACAGATGTACCACTCTTCTAGGCGATGTTGACGTGGAGGAGGTTATGCATGCGTGGGGATGGGGAGTAGACAGAGCCTCTCTGTACTTTCCACTCAGTTTCTGCTCAGTTTTGCTGTGAATCTAAAATTACTCTAAAAAAAATAAAGTTTATTAATTAAAAAAATTGTTGATGGGCATTTGGAATTGAGAAGCCATTTGACACATTGGAAATAACATGATCTTAGGAATCAGACCTTTGAATCTATACGTGTGTAGGGGCAGGAGGTTTATGGGAAATCTCAGTGCTTTCTGTTCAATTTTGCCATGAACCTGCAACTGCTCTAAAATTGTCTATTAAAAATAAATAAATAAAATAAAATAAAATAAAACCAAAACACACTAGGTTATTTTACATATAACTCTGTGTTTCCCGTTTCTTATGAGAAATTAGAAGACCTGGCAATGCAGAGCCTGGGTCCTCACACGGGAGAACCAGCTAGAACTAAGTGGTGGTCCTGCCATTTTACAAGGGGCGCGTGCGTTCCTGATCGCCACAGTACTCATTGGGCCACCCTTACCCACACACGTCCTTGACATCAGCAAGGATTTCGGTTTGTGACCTAAGGGATTTAGGCTTGTGATCTCTGTGATGCTTTTCTTTCATCTCAAAAAGTCTGTAATTCTCACTGGGCAAACCAATAATTACATCATCTTCGTATTGCTATTTTAGCAGCCTGGCAAATAAGCTGGAAAACCTTAGTATAAGACCAGACTTAATTAACATAACCAGACATTTTTTTTCTTCTCCAGGTTTTCCTTGTGGGTGGCAGGCTCTCTGTACCATGTATCTTTCCACAGCTTCCTTTGAAGACACTAACTTTCCCTTTAACCATCATATCCTCATAACCAGATGATGTACTTTAAAAAAATGGCCTCCTGTCCTCCTTTAGAATGGTTTCTTAGTTTTGAACAACACAGTAGGCAACTTTAAAGCTCACAAAGCCATAACTTGAGAATTTAACCAACTCCAGCTCAGATAGCTCTTAAAATGATCTCCACATCCTTTAGGGAAATAATAAAGATCAATAGTTTTTTTCCTTATTCTTATCCCCATGTCCCATCTATTTTTGAAGGTGGGAAGTGTCTGTTAACATTTTCAAATACACCTATGGAAGGAATCTGCATGGCCACGATGTAAAGTTTGTCTCTGGAGGCAAAGCGTTTAGCACTACGAATATAGTGGGAATTTCTAGTTCAGTAGATGTGTCTGAGGCTCAAACCTTCTAATTGGCTTTTTTTCTTTTTGCTTGTTTCTGAATGGTAATACTTAGAAGCACTGTAAAATTGTCCATTTCCTCTTCTGAGATAAGTGACTTCTTTCAGTGTTCCTCTTTATCATATGCAGTACTTACCTTGTGATATCCGGCTACCATCAATGCTCCTTCATCTTTAAAATTCAGTCCTTTGCTGATCTTTGAAATAGACGTGTCTTCTTCAAAGCTAAAGCCACCTGAATTTTGCTCTTATTTGTACTTTACTGCCTTGTTTCCATCCCTGCCAATGTGCACTCTTCCTGAGGAAAATTCTTGATTATTGTTGATAAATCCTCATTAACATTCTGACATCAATAATTGTCTTAAGGAACAAATTTACATTAAAATTAATTTTCTGATAGGGTTTGGAGTTCCTTCATAGAAGTCATATCTTCCAAGACTTTGCCGTTTTCTAATGCTTACTCATTTCATGGGGGACCAACTTGATTCTCATTTTACTCTCATTTCTGTATGGTATAACTGACTTGAATTTTTTCTTGTGGAAAGTCAGTCCTAAAATTAACTAGTCGGACCCCTGACATGCCCCACTCTGCTCAAATTCTCTAGTATTTCTTTAAGGAGATCCTCTTTAAGGGGCTGTTCCAGAATACCTTCCAGACCAGTTTTCCAGCAGCTTATGTAAATTGATCCAAACAAATGTATCAACTAAATAAATTGCTTTTATATCAAGGACTTTCTAAAGGAAAAGAGGTCTACTTAAGTGGATGTTATAAACAAAGGAGAAAGTACCATTAACTATGATCTTCTCATTGTCATAAATTTATCATAGCATAGGTTAGTTTTAGGGTGCAGGCATTCTTTCCCTTGGGACAAGTGTTGATTTCTATAGCTGCTGATAGGGGCTCCCCTTTCCTTACCATGGCTCAGGGACACAGTGTTACCTTTTCATGTCTCAAAGAGATAGCAGGGTAGATTTGGGTTTCTGAGCAACATCTAATCAGGGACAATGTAATGCCATCCATAGCAAAGCAGCTCCAGTGTGTAACTCAGGATCAGGCCTTCCATGTTGCTCTCACAATAACTCTACCCATCAAAAGAAAATCAACTTTTCACCAGCCCCTCTCCCCTAGCAGAAGAATACATGATTTTTCATTGCCTCATTTCTTGATAAAGTACAAGTCTAATTATATTAGCTCATAGCTTTACCTTGTAGAGGGAGACATGTTTAATAAATCTTACTGGGTCTCCCAACCAGTACAAAGATATCTTTGATTTGTGGTGTATTTTAAGAGAAAAAATATGCATGAATAATTTTAATGATTTAGAAAGGCAATATCATGGAGTGATAAGAGCTTAGACTCTGGAACTAGATACATTTGATTTGAATATTGGCTTCATCTTCGGTTTTAATATGAGTGCACTCACTCACTACATGTGTAATCTTGAGTAAGAAACCTATCCTTTGTGGGCCTCAGTTTCCAAACTTGTAAAATGTGGATAAATAATACATTCATAGTTTATGGGTTTGCTGCAATGATTAAGTGTGTCGATTCGTGTGAAAGGACTTAGAACCGTGTCTTAGAATTAAATAAAAGTGAACTCTTATTATTTCAAATCACTTCATGATTTGGCTTACATCCCCTTCTGTTTTATTGGATAGTGTCCTTTTCAATGGTTAATACGACCCACTAATATTTTGAATTTATCTATAGTGTAGGGTTGTTATGAATGAGGTGCACAGAGCATTGAAAGTGCCCATGGGCTAGTTGATGGGTTCTGCCGTCAAGGCAATCCCAGTGGCTCATGGATGGGCTTTATGAAGAAGTCTGCAAAGCAATAGTAGGATCTGCTTTGATGTTCTCAGAGAGCCCTGACTGCTGTTCTCCCAGCCTGACCCCCAGTTGTTCAGCACTCCACAGTATTCTGGATGGGAGGAGAAAGAAGTGGTTCTCGTAGGTAGCCTCCTACACAACTGGGGAAGCTGGACACCCACTGACACACTCTGTCACTTTCCTCCATGGGTTGTATCATGTTCTGAGAAGGTCCCTCTTGTCACTAAGCTGTACTACCTTAGGGGAGGGTTCATGGGTAAAGTGAAACTCTTCCTCTTACCCTCTTCAATGCATCTAATCTCTTTTTTTGCCCCAGTAGTGTGCTGGAACTTCTCTGCTGAACCCCTGGGCTTCTGCAAAGGTGGTCTCATCTGTGACTGTCAAAATTGGTGTTCTTTGAGGGGGAAGACAGTAGATAACATCAAAATGGCAAGATAAGAGTTATTTTATTTTATTTTATTTATTTATTTTTTTAACATCTTTATTGGAGTATAATTGCTTTACAATGGTGTGTTAGTTTCTGCTTTATAACAAAGTGAATCAGTTATACATATACATATGTTCCCATATCTCTTCCCTCTTGCATCTCCCTCCATCAAGAGTTATTTTATAAAGCTCCATTTCTTGAGTTCTGTAGGTAACATTCTCTGTTGCCTCAGAAAACTTGCTTGGCTCCTTTCTGTGATTGAAATATAATTAAATAGTTGGTATCTTTACCTTCCCCATCTTTGCTTGCAGCTAGTGTTTGACTTACCCAAACATGCTGGATGTTGAAGAGGACACAGGTGGCATACATGGTATCTTTGGGGCCAAGGTGATTGGAGCCCAAGGAAGGCTATGTAGAGTGAGTGGCTGGAGCTACATTTCCTGGCACACCAAGAACCCACAGGAAAAACATACAATTTCCAGAAAAGGCTCTCGAGGACAAACACTTGGGCCTAGAGATGAAGGTCTTAGACTCATTTCTCCAGCTTTTCTTACAAATGGCTCCTACCACGTTTTTGGAATGTAGATTTTTTTTATGGTGTTTAGAAGGGAGGGACTCAAGTGTGAGGCAATTGAAATTATGTTCAATTTTGGCTGCGGTGTTTTACAATAAAGCCTCAGTGAAATTTTATGCACTTATGAGTTGGTCTTGAGATGATAAATTTGTTGCTTGCTCTCATTGAGTTTCTTAAAATTTCCTAAGCTAGATTGGTCTTTTTGTTCTCTAGTCTGAAGACTCTAGGGGAGTCAAACCACTGAGCAGTGACTCTAATAATTGTACTATATTTAATAAAATGAAATTTAAAAATACACGGAAAGGACATGACATATTCTAAAATCTAAGGTGATAATTATGGTTACTGTTTATCTATTTATTTTTTTGGCTGTGTTGGGTCTTCATTGCTGAGCGCGGGCTTTCTCTAATTGCAGCGAGTGGGGACTATTCATTGCGGTGCGCAAGCTTCTCATTGCGGTAGCTTCTCTTGCTGAGGAGCACGGGCTCTAGGCACGTGGGCTTCAGTAGTTGTGGCACACGGGCTTTAGAGCGCAGGCTTAGTAGTTGCGGTGCACCGGCTTAATTGTTCTGCGGCATGTGGGATCTTCCCGGACCAGGGCTCGAACCCATGTCCCCTGCATTGGCAGGTGGATTCTTAACCACTGCGTCACTAGGGAAGCCCTGGTTACTGTTTATTAATCAGTTACCTTTCACAAAGCTTCCACTCCATAGCAAAAAATTTGCTAAGTAAGGTACCTTGCCCAGGTTATTTCTCATCTACATTCTCAAACTTGCAAAATAGGAGTAATAATACTATTTTACAAATGAGGAAATTGAGGCTCATAGAGGTTGTTAAAACAACTTACCCCCAACTTACTAGTAATTATTTTACAATGATTAAAGAATATTATTTGCATATGCATTGTATGAAAATGACTGCCGTTGGGCCACTTACTCTTTTTGACCATCATCTGTGCCCACACAAAACATTTTCTTAATATTGTCATTTCAAAAAAGACAGTGAAATTTTCCGGTGGCTTTTATTAAAAAAAAAAAAAAAAACTCATCTTCCCAACTTCCTCACATTTTCTTTTTGCCTGGTCCAGCTTGATCCTATGGCTCAACAGTTATTTCTATCCTGCCCAACTGTTTGACTTTCACTTACACAAGCTCAGTCCAGAGGTCCAGCTGAATTCCTAGCAGAATCAGGCTTATTTCTATCTGGCAGCTTTGACTATCAAACTCACGAGCACTTTTTATTCTTCTCTTAATTAATGCAAAGTTTCCCTTATTTTTAAGCTCACCATACCTCCCAGAAATCTACCAGGTTTTGTAAATTTTTACAAAAGCCTTTTGTAAGTATTGGCCAGGCTCAGTGAAATGACTGACTCGTCATGACGTTGCTCATTTTTCGGTAATTGTTGCCCACCCGCAAGACTGCAGGGTTGTCTAAATCTGGGAAATGTCTTCAAGGCAGCACTGATCTGTGGGAGGAGAAGTTCCAGCATGATAAGGTCGTGTTAGGGAGGCTTGTGTGTGCTGCTATTCAGAATTCTGAGAGCTCACTGCTTATTTAAAAACCTGTGCCATAGGAGTATAATTTTCCCATTTCTTTTGTAAATATCCAGAATACTATATTATGGCTTTTAGTCCATAGGAGGGCAATGTTGAGCTGCAGGAAAATCATTGCAGTTTTTTTTTGCAAAAGAACATATAGAACGGATTAATTTAAAAATTAATGAATCGAAACAAATTAATTTAACATACTACAAGATGACAGTTATTTAATAATATCCCCACGTCGAATACTGACTGGTTTCATGTTTGTCATACTGCTATTTAATTTGTAAATTGATGTAAATTATCCTTGTCACCCAAAGCCAAACCATTGCTGTCCCTTTGGAGAAGGTCATGTTCTCCTTTGTGCAGCTTTTCTTTATTTTAGATGTTGAAAATTCTTAAATTCTTTAGAAATCGAATGATATTTTTAATATTTTTATGCATGGTCTGCCGATGATGGCTCTGCTTATAGAGATAAGAATTCTTATAGTTCAAATCTCTAATCTGCTTCGACACCTTTCCTTGGGTCAGAATTTGAGGTTCCGTTTAAATGTCACCATAAGGCTCTCAGAGCAGAGAGTTAACCAAATGTAATGTTTAAAGTGAGTTATAAAGAACAAGACAAAATTAAATTTCAACCAAATTTTAAGCTATGAAGTTTGGTCCTATATCAGAGTTATCTTCATAAAAAGATACAGCACACTGTCATTTCAACCTGAATGAAAGCAAGTCTGTTTTGAATTTTTGAAGCAAGCTTTGTAAGTAGAATTTAAATATAACTATGTGTTTGTGTGAGAAAGTGACAAATTTTGTGTTGCTGTGAAGCCTTATCAGACTCTCCTAGATTGGAAAAGCAATTTCTGTCTCCTCCGAATGTCTATATGTCCCAGTTACCAGGGCATAGTGATATGGGTCTGGTTGTTGCTGACCTAAGTCCCCATTTGGGTTCAGGAGCATGGTGCATCTTGCCTGTGGTTTAGTTCCTGAGTCCAAGAAAGCAGTAAACTACTGGATCAATAATAACAAAAGCCAACATTTAGTAAATGCTTACTGTATGCCAAACACTGTTATCCAAATACTGTTATAAATTTATTTAACCCTCACAACAATGCTATAAGTTCTATTATTAACATTATTTACTGGATAAGGAAACTGAGCTATAGAGTTTGTGTATTAGGTGTTCAAGGTCACAGAGCTTCCCAAGAGACAGAGCAAGGCACACCTTAGGGGGCTTGCTCCTTAACTCTACTTCCAGGTTAAAAGTAGAGTGGATCAAAGATTAGAAGTGGTGATGCATGTGGTGTTTCAGAGTAAAGGGGGAAAACATATGGACATTAGGAAATATTTAAAATATTTCCTCAATATCTTTTGTTTAATATGACGCCTCTGGGTAGGTGTGAGTGGATGGGGGTAGACAAATGTGCCAATGAGGAGCATTATTGTAAGATTTACCTTTTTCAATCTACCTACACGTCTTAACATTTATGATTGGCAGATCTTTGTTCTTTTTATATTATAATAATATGACAAATGGATTATAATCTCCTGGAGGGTAGAAATTGCATCTTATAATTTTCTGTGTCTTTCACTACATCTAACCCAATAGCATGGATATGTGGAAATGATACTTCAGGAAAAATAAATAATTGATGACCCCCCAAATAATTACTCAGGTCTAAAAGGCAGATATGTGTAAAGTCAAATGCAGAAACCACTGGCACACATCTTTGGTCTGTATTTTAGATCTGAGTAATATCTTTGGGGGATTTATTCTGTTTATTTACAACCAGGAAGACTAGTTTGGCTCTGAACTACCATCTGGACAATTCACTTCAACCTTATCAGAGAAAGTGGATTTTAGATCATGGTCAGTAGGTGTATTTTTCTTTCTAGTTATTCACTTTAAGAAAGATCTCTGGCTTCCCATTTTGAACTTTAAGACTGTATGATAATTTGAGCCCATGCAAGTTTCTAAATGGACCTTGTTGGCATATACATAGAGAGCTCTATTTGACTAATTTTTAATTAGTTTTAAATTTAACTGTTCTTATCTAGAAGTAGAAGCACTGCATAATTCCTGTGAAATTCTAGTGAAACACTGAATGCTCACCTTAAATAGGGCATGTATTTATTCATTCTAGGAGATTTAGAACTCTATATAAACCAGTATTTTTCAAGAAATTACACACAGAGAATAGTTTTGCATAACAAAGAAACCCTTAAGGGAAGGAAACATTGTTGTACACCTGGGACGTGTGTGCGTGTGTGTGTGTGTGTGCGTGCACACACACATGCATGCATGGTAATGGAAAGAAAAATAAGTGTAGATTAAAACACAAAGTAAAAAATATAGATTTTACAGGAAGAGGATGAGAAAAGAGAGAAAAAATTCTGAGACTAATCAATGAAGGCAAAGGGAAGGAGAAGAGGATGGATTTAAGCAATTTGCACAGTAATGTCCCCATTTCCTTGTTCATCCTTGGCCCATTAATAAAGAGTTCTAATTGAATATGTGCAGCAATAGAGCCTATAGGTCATTTCAGTGACTCCACAGCTGTGTGAATATACAGAGGAGATAATGCTGTCACTGAGCTAGTCCTGTATCACATTGGGCTGAAGGGTTATATTTTCACATCCCATCCCATCCCATTCAACAGCGGGCACTCAGACTTCCCTAGAAACCTCCCCTTCTCAGGTTTCTTTCTAGGACATGGAGGAATATGCGGAAATGGACCAAAATTCAAGAGAGGGAGAGAGAGAGAGAGGAAGAAGACAGAGGGAAAAATAAAGAAAAGATGGTGGGAACATCATTTCAAGGTTATTAGATTGAAATTTGAATTTGGTTACATGAGAACAACTAGGGATTAAGAGGTATGGATATAATCTTAACCACATAACATAATTTCCATTTCTGGCCTCCATGCTGCATATATGTTTATACAGATCAGTTAATAATGACTTTGAGTAGAGTCACTTCCATCATCTAATTTATTCCCAGAGGCATGGACTGAAGCTCATTCCTCTAGGGGGAAATCAGTAAACTTCTCGTTCAGATTTAATTGAACCCAGGACCATTCAAAGCTCAAGGGATCAGCTCTGCGGAAGGAGTGAGAATAACAAACATAATTTTATCTGTTGTAATTTTACTAATTTTAGTCTAATTTCTAATAACTCAGGATTTCAGTGACTTTTCAAGGCTAATTGAAACAGCTACCAGTGTCATTGTGAACACCAGAATATTTCACCAGAGTGAAGGCTCACATCCTGTCAACCAAGGCAAGCCTTCCTTGGTTGACACAGTTGCCCTCTGAGGTAGCTCGTCATGGAAAATTCCTAGGAGGTAATTCAGAAAGTGAAAGACTGAATCTTGGCTCAGCTATCTCACAATTAAAAGATAGGGGTATTTTAAAAGTGGCTATAAACTTTTTTTATATCTAAATGAAATGTTTATTTTACAATAGTTTCTAATTCATTGAAAGGTTTCAAAGACAGTGTAGAGTTCCCATATACACCACACCCAGTTTCCCCTATTGTTAATATATTACTATTGCAGATGAACCAATAAAGATATATTATTATAAACTGAACTCTATACTTTATGTGGACTTTATTAGTTTTTCGTGTGTGTGTTTTTTTAAGAATTTTTTATACAGCAGGTTCTTATTAGTCATCCATTTTCTACACATCAGTGTATACATGTCAATCCCAATCCCCCAATTCATCACACCACCACCACCACCACCCCCGTGGCTTTCCCCCCTTGGTTTCCATACATTTGTTCTATACATCTGTGTCTCAATTTCTGTCATGCAAACCGGTTCATCTGTACCATTTTTCTAGGTTCCACATATATGTGTTAATATCCGATATTTGGTTTTCTCTTTCTGACTTACTTCACTCTGTATGACAGTCTCTAGATCCATCCATGTCTCTACAAATGACCCAATTTCATTCCTTTTTGTGGCTGAGTAATATTCCATTGTATATATGTACCACAACTTCTTTATCCATTCGTCTGTCGATGGGCATTTAGGTTGCTTCCATGTCCTGGGTATTGTAAATAGTGCTACAATGAACATTGGGGTGCATGTGTCTTTTTCAATTATGGTTTTCTCTGGGCATATGCCCAGTAGTGGGATTGCTGGGTCATATGGTAACTCTATTTTAGTTTTTTAAGGAACCTCCGTACTGTTCTCCATAGTGGCTGTATCAATTTACATTCCCACCAACAGTGCAAGAGGGTTCCCTTTTCTCCACACTCTCTCCAGCATTTGTTGCTTGTAGATTTTCTGATGATGCCCATTCTAACTGGTGTGAGGTGATACCTCATTGTAGTTTTGATTTGCATTTCTCTAATAATTAGTGATGTTGAGCAGATTTTCATGTGCTTCTTGGCCATCTGTATGTCTTCTTTGGAGAAATGTATATTTAGGTCTTCTGCCCGTTTTTGGATTGGGTTGTTTCTTTAATATTGAGCTGCATGAGCTGTTTATATATTTTGGAGATTAATCTTTTGTCCACTGATTCATTTGCAAACATTTTCTCCCATTTTGAGAGTTGTCTTTTCGTCTTGTTCATGGTTTCCTTTGCTGTGCAAAAGCTTTTAAGTTTCATTAGGTCCCATTTGTTTATTTTTGGTTTTATTTCCATTACTCTAGGAGGTGGATCAAAAAAGATCTTGCTGTGATTGATGTCAAAGAGTGTTCTTCCTATGTTTTCCTTTAAGAGTTTTATAGTGTCTGGTCTTACATTTAGGTCTGTAATCCATTTTGGGTTTATTTTTGTGTATGGTGTTAAGGAGTATTCTAATTTCATTCTTTTCCATGTAGCTGTCCAGTTTTCCCAGCACCACTTATTGAAGAGACTGTCTTTTTGCCATTGTATATCCTTGCCTCCTTTGTCATAGACTAGTTGACCATAGGTGCGTGGGTTTATCTCTGGGCTTTCTATCTTGTTCCATTGATCTATGTTTCTGTCTTTGTGCCAGTACCATATTGTCTTGATTACTGTAGTATAGTCTGAAGTCAGGGAGTCTGATTCCTCCAGCTCCGTTTTTTTCCCTCAAGACTGCTTTGGCTATTCGGGGCCTTTTGTGTCTCCATACAAATTTTAAGATTTTTTGTTCTAGTTCCGTAAAAAAATGCCATTGGTAATTTGATAGGGATTGCATTGAATCTGTAGATTGCTTTGGGTAGTATCGTCATTTTCACAATATTGATTCTTCCAATCCAAGAACATGGTATATCTCTCCATCTGTTGGTATCATCTTTCATTTCTTTTACCAGTGTCTTATAGTTTTCTGCATACAGGTCTTTTGTCTCCCTAGGTAGGTTTATTCCTAGGTACTTTATTCTTTTTGTTGCAATGGTAAATGGGAGTGTTTCCTTAATTTCTCTTTCAGATTCTTCATCATTACTGTATAAGAATGCAAGAGATTTCTGTGCATTAATTTTGTATCCTGCAACTTTACCAAATTCATTGATTAGCTCTAGTAGTTTTCTGGTGGTATCTTTAGGATTCTCTATGTATAGTATCATGTCATCTGTAAACAGTGACAGTTTTACTTCTTCTTTTCCAATTTGTATTCCTTTTATTTCTTTTCTTCTCTGATTGACGTGGCTAGGACTTCCAGAACTATGTTGAATAATAGTGCTGAGAGTGGACATCCTTGTCTTGTTCCTGATCTTAGAGGAAATGCTTTCTGTTTTTCACCATTGAGAATGATGTTTGCTGTGGGTTTGTCATATATGGCCTTTATTATGTCGAGGTAGGTTCCCTCTATGCCCACTTTCTGGAGAGTTTTTATCATAAATGGGTGTTGAATTTTGTCAAAAGCTTGTCCTGCATCTATTGAGATGATCATATGGTTTGTATTCTTCAGTTTGTTAATATGGTGTATCACATTGATTGATTTGCGTATATTGAAGAATCCTGGCGACCCTGGGGTAAATCCCACATGATCATGGTGTATGATCCTTTTAAAGTTTTGTTGGATTCTGTTTGCTAGTATTTTGTTGAGGATTTTTCCATCTATATTCATCAGTGATATTGGTCTGTAATTTTCTTTTTTTGTAGTATCTTTGTTTGGTTTTGGTGTCAGGGTGATGGTGGCCTCATAGAATGAGTTGGGGAGTGATCCTTTCTCTGCAATATTTTGGAAGAGTTTGAGAAGGATGGGTGTTAGCTCTTCTCTAAATGTTTGATAGAATTCACCTGTGAAGCCATCTGGTCCTGGACTTTTGTTTGTTGGAAGATTTTTAATCACAGTTTCAATTTCATTACTTGTGATTGGTCTGTTCATATTTTCTATTTCTTCCTGATTCAGTCTTGGGAGGTTATACCTTTCTAAGAATTTGTCCATTTCTTCCAGGTTGTCCATTTTATTGACACAGAGTTGCTTGTAGTAGTCTCTTAGGATGCTTTGTATTTTTGTGGTGTCTGTTGTAACTTCTCCTTTTTCATTTCTTATTTTATTGATTTGAGTCCTCTCCCTCTTTTTCTTGATGAGTCTGGCTAATGGCTTATCAATTTTGTTTATCTTCTCAAAGAACCAGCTTTTAGTTTTATTGATCTTTGCTATTGTTTTGTTTCTATTTCATTTACTTCTACTCTGATCTTTATGATTTCTTTCCTTCTGCTAACTTTGAGTTTTGTTTGTTCTTCTTTCTCTAGTTGCTTTAGGTGTAAGGTTAGATTGTTTGTTTGAGATTTTTCTTGTTTCTTGTGGTAGGCCTGTATAGCTATAAACTTCCCTCTTAGAACTGGTTTTGCTGCAACCCATAGGTTTTGGATTGTCGTGTTTTCATTGTCATTTGTCTCTAGGTATTTTTTATTTCCTCTTTGATTTTTCAGTGATCTCTTGGTTATTTAGTAACGTATTGTTTAGCATCCATGTGTTTGTGTTTTTTCCTCTTTTTTCCCTGTAATTGATTTCTAATCTCATAGTGTTGTGGTCAGAAAAGATGCTTGATATGATTTCAATTTTCTTAAATTTACTGAGGTTTGATTTGTGACCCAAGATGTGATCTATCCTGGAGAATGTTCCGTGCGCACTTGAGAAGAACGTGTAATCTGCTGTTTTTGGATGGAATGTCCTATAAATATCAATTAATTCTATCTGGTCTATTGTGTCATTTAAAGCTTGTGTTTCCTTATTAATTTTCTGTTTGCATGATCTGTCCATTGGTGTAAGTGAGGTGTTAAAGTCCCCCACTATTATTGTCTTACTGTCGATTTCCTCTTTTATAGCTGTTAGCAGTTGCCTTATGTATTGTGGTGCTCCTATGTTGGGTGCATATATATTTATAATTGCTATATCTTCTTCTTGGATTGATCCCTTTATCATTATGTAGTGTCCTTCCTTGTCTCCTGTAACATTCTTTATTTTAAAGTCTATTTTATCTGATATGAGTATAGCTACTCCAGCTTTCTTTTGATTTCCGTTTGCATGGAATATCTTTTTCCATCCCCTCACTTTCAGTCTGTATGTGTCCCTAGGTCTGAAGTGGGTCTCTTGTAGACAGCATATAAATGGGTCTTGTTTTTGTATCCATGCAGCAAGCCTGTGTCTTTTGGTTGGACCATTTAACCCATTCACTTTAAGGTAATTATTGATATGTATGTTCCTATAACCATTTTCTTAATTGTTTTGGGTTTGTTTTTGTAGGTCCTTGTCTTCTCTTGTGTTTCCCACTTAGAGAAGTTCCTTTAGCATTTGTTGTAGAGCTGGTTTGGTGGTGCTGAATTCTCTTAGCTTTTGCTTGTCTGTAAAGCTTTTGATTTCTCCATCGAATCTGAATGAGATCCTTGCTGGGTAGAGTAATCTTAGTTGTAGTTCCTTCCTTTTCATCACTTTAAATACATCTTGCCACTCCCTTCTGGCTTGTAGAGTTTCTGCTGAGAAATCGGCTGTTAACCTTATGGGAGTTCCCTTGTATGTTATTTGTCATTTTTCCCTTGCTGCTTTCAATAATTTTTCTTTGTCTTTAATTTTTGCCAATTTGATTACTATATGTCTCGGTGTTTTTCTCCTTGGGTTTATCCTGTATGGGACTCTCTGTGCTTCCTGGACTTGGGTGGCTATTTTCTTTCCCATGTTAGGGAAGTTTTTGGCTATAATCTCTTCAAATATTTTCTCTGGTCCTTTCTCTCTCTCTTTTCCTTCTGGGACCCCTATAATGCAAATGTTGTTGCGTTTAATGTTGTCCCAGAGGTCTCTTAGGCTGTCTTCATTGCTTTTCATTCTTTTTTCTTTATTCTGTTCTGCAGCAGTGAATTTCACCATTCTGTCTTCCAGGTCACTTATCTGTTCTTCTGCCTCAGTTATTCTGCTACTGATTCCTTCTAGTGTATTTTTCATTTCAATTATTGTATTGTTCATCTCTGTTTGTTTGTTCTTTATTTCTTCTACGTTTTTGTTAAACATTTCTCGCATCTTCTCGATCTTTGCCTCCATTCTTTTTCCGAGGTCCTGGATCATCTTCACTATCATTATTCTGAATTCTTTTTCTGGAAGGTTGCCTATCTGCACTTCATTTAGTTGTTTTTCTGGAGTTTTATCTTGTTCCTTCATCTGGTACATAGCCCTCTGCCTTTTCATCTTGTCTATCTTTCTATGAATGTGGTTTTTGTTCCACAGGCTGCAGGACTTTAGTTCTTCTTGCTTCTGCTGTCTGCCCTCTGGATTTTATTAGTTTTTCTCTAATTTTTTTTCGTTGTTTTTGTTCCCAGAATAGCAAATTACATTTAGTCCTCATGTCTCTTTAAGTTCCTCTGGGCTGTGGCAGTTTCTCAGACTTTCCTTGCTTTTTTATGACCTTGACACTTTTGAGAGGTACAGGTCAGGTATTTTGTTGAATGTCTGATATTTAGGTTTGTCTGATGTTTTTCTCAGGTTAGGTAGGTTATGGTTTTTGGGGAGGAAGACCACAGAGGTGAAGTGCCACTCTCAACTTTATATATTAATATATTAATGTATTAAGGGTACCTTTTAGCCACATGACCTATTATCGATGATGTTGACCTTGATCACCTGGAAAAAGTAATGTCTGCCAGGCTTCTCCACTGTGAAGTGATTTGTTCCTCCCACTCTGTTTCCCATACTTTACTATTTGGAAACAAATCACTAAACATAGCCTATAATTCAAGGGTGAGGAGTTCAGCTTTACCTCTTTGAGAGGAGAATATCTACATAGTTAGGAATTTTTCTGCAAGGGAGATTTTACATATTCAATCAGTTATCTCACTATGGACTCATGGATATTTATTTTATACTTTGAGGTATGATGAAATATTATGTTATTTTTTGTTGTTCCAATTGTTCCAACTTTGACCATTTAGAGCTCTTTCAATTGGCTCCTGTGTCCTTTGGACCTATCACCACCACTGTCTTGTCTTTTGTGTACTTTCTTACTTTGGGGCACTTCAAGATGCTGCAGGCTCATTTTGCCCTGTCTCCAAGGAGAAATTGGAAAATTGTATTAGAAATAAAATATGAGCACAGGGTGTACCATCAGTTTTTTAAAAGTTATGTTTTATTTGTATGCAGTGGATGGTTTTCTGTGGAACACTGTTGGAGAAATGGCTCTTTATTCTGCCCCCAAGTGAAGAAGCATGAGCCACCTGCATACGGAGTTTTTGTGTCTGTGTTTCCTTTGTGTTTTTTCGCATTAGTCAATTATAATCAGTGGATATTCTTGAGGATCTTTGTTTCCATTTTCCATCTTGAAAAATAGCTAGAAACTATGTCATTATCCCTTGTGGACAGTAAGAGTACCTTCTATGGATTCCAGGTTAATTGTTTAAAAAAATTGTTTCAGCACAAGTTAAATAATTTTACTTTTTTTTTTTCGTTAGTAAATAAATTCTAGAATTTGTCAGAAGCCATCTAACAGGATTTTTTTTTTTGAATTTTATTTTTTTATGCAGCAGGTTCTTATTAGTTATCTATGTTATACATGTTAGTGTATATATGTCAATCCCAATCTCCCAGTTCATCCCACCCCCCCCCACCCCCCACTTTCCCCCCTTGGTGTCCATACGTTTGTCCTCTACATCTGTGTCTCTATTTCTGTCTTGCAAACTGGTTCATGATTTTTCTAGATTCCAGATATATGCGTTAATATATGATATTTGTGTTTCTCTTTCTAGATTCCAGATATATGCGTTAATATATGATATTTGTTTTTCTCTTTCTGACTTACTTCACTCTGTATGACAGTCTCTAGGTCCACCCACATCTCTACAAATGACCCAATTTCATTCCTTTTTATGGTTGAGTAATATTCCATTGTATATATGTACCACATCTTCTTTATCCATTTGTCTGTCGATGGGCATTTAGGTTGCTTCCATGACCTGGCTATTGTAAACAGTGCTGCAATGAACATTGTGTTACATGTCTCTTTTTGAATTATAGTTTTCTCTGGGTATATGCCCAGTAGTGGGATTGCTGGGTCATATTGTAATTCTATTTTTAGGTTTTTAAGGAACCTCCATACTGTTCTGCATAGTGGCTGTATCAATTTACATTCCCACCAACAGTGCAAGAGGGTTCCCTTTTCTCTACACCTTCTCCAGCATTTGTTGTTTGTAGATTTTCTGATGATGCCCATTCTAACCGGTGTGAGGTGATACCTGATTGTCATTTTGATTTGCATTTCTCTAATAATTAGTGACGTTGAACAGCTTTTCATGTGCCTCTTGGCCATCTGTATGTCTTCTTTGGAAAAATGTCTATTTAGATCTTCCACCCATTTTTTGATTGGCTTGTTTGTTTTTTTAATATTGAGCTGCATGAGCTGTTTATAAATTTTGGAGATTAGTACTTTGTCTGATGATTCATTTACAAATATTTTCTCCCATTCTGAGGACTGTCTTTTCGTCTTGTTTATAGTTTCCTTTGCTGTGCAAAAGCTTTGAAGTTTCATTAGGTACCATTAGTTTATTTTTGTTTTTATTTCCATTACTCTAGGAGGTGGGTCAAAAAAATCTTGCTGTGATTTATGTCAAAGAATGTTCTTCCTATGTTTTCCTCTAAGAGTTTTATAGTGTCTGGTCTTACATTTAGGTATTTAATCCAGTTTGAGTTTATTTTTGTGTATGGGGTTATGGAGTGTTCTCATTTCATTCTTTTCCATGTAGCTGTCCAGTTTTCCCAGCACCACTTATTGAAGAGACTGTCTTTTCTCCATTGTATATCCTTGCCTCCTTTGTCATAGACTAGTTGATCATAGGAGCGTGGGTTTATCTCTGGGCTTTCTATCCTGTTCCATTGATCTATATTTCTGTTTTTGTGCCAGTACCATATTGTCTTAATTACTGTAGGTTTGTAGTATAGTCTGAAGTCAGGGAGTCTGATTCCTCCAGCTCTGTTTTTTTCCCTCAAGACTGCTTTGTCTATTAGGGGTCTTTTGTGTCTCCATACAAATTTTAAGATTTTTTTGTTCAAGTTCTAACAAGACTTCTTTTTAGAAGCCAAGTTATAAATTGCGTGACTGGAATACAACTTATCCCCTGTATTTTCTAATGGGTAGGCAAAGGAAAGTGATAAGTAGAAAATGTCATTTGTATTGATGTAGACAATACCTGAGATAGAATAGAGTAAGTAAAACACATTGTAATTTTTTTTAAAAACCTGTTTAATCCATAATCTTAATTTCTCATAACATAGATGTACTGACATTCATCTCATAAGTATATTTTGATAAGGAAAAATATTGGAATCATTATCAACAATTCTATAGGGGTTGTTTAAACTGTTAGTCAACCCCAAGTTTCATAGCACTCTTTTCTTCTTTTTTTAAATTTTCTATTCATAACACCTACCAGTCAGGATTGCCTAGGCCAGTGGTTTTCAAAAATGTTGTCTCCAGACCAGCAGCATTGGCATCCTCTGGGAACTTGTCAGACATGTGGTCTGTGTTTTAACAAAACCTCCAGGTGTTTCTGATGTATGCTGAAGATTGTGAAATACTAGACTCCAAGTTATGCTACAACTCCAAACTTAATGGCTTTAAAAATCATTAACAGTTTCTATGTCACACTACATGCCTGAAGTGGGGCAGCCAGGAAGACGGAAGGCTCTTTACAACATCTGTTTCTGTAGTAACAGCAGCTGGGAAGTGAAGTACATCCTGACTCTTAACACCTCTTCTGGGAAGTGACACTTTCTTCCCCTAATAATTTTTCAGTCAAAGGAAACCTCTCTTGGTCACTCTTAACTCCAAAGGGTGTGAGGTAGTACCATCCTACCAGGCACCACAAAGGATGGAAAGATAGATTTATTTAGTGAACATCATGAATATCTACTACAATACTAGGTATCACATTTTTTTCCAATAGAAATATAATGGGATTTACATATGTAATTAAAATGATCTAGTATCCACATTAGAAAAGTATGAAGAAGTGGGTTAAATTAATGTTAATAAAATATTTTATTTAATTAAATATATCCAAATAATATCATTTTGACACAAAATCAGTATAAAATTACTAATGAGATATTTTGCTTTTATTTTTTTCATCCTAAGCCTCAGAGATCTGGTGTGTAATTTGCACTTAAAACATGTCCTCAGTTTGAACTAACCCAATTTTAAGTGCTCAGTAAATATATGTGACTGGAGAATTCCAATTTGAACAACATTTTGAGCATGTAAAGACAATATCTACCACATAGTAGGCATTCCATAAATCTGTGTAAAATGTTGAATGATTGTAAATGATAAATATTTTTAAAAAATAGTTTTCTTCTTTGTCATACTAATGTGCTTAGGTCTTGGGTTTTCTTCTCAAATTCTTTCCTCCTGTGAATTTCTTGTACTTTCTAAGGCACATTCTAAATTTCAGGGATGTTTGTGAAAATTAGATTTTAAAACTTTCATCGGAAAAATCATTACAAGTGTCTAATATTTTATATCTCTATCTATTTGCCCTAGGTGCCTAGTTTTATATCTTTATCTACAATTTCTTGCTATCTTTCCTGTATAACAGTTTTATGTATTTGGGGACAACAGGGCTTTTCAGAATTATGCCAAATTTAAGCTGAGCTTATGAAGTTTGAACGTATGGCCTCCACCCAATTTGTTGTTAAAATGTGAGGATTAAATGCAAAAGTAATTTTCAGGAGAGCAGGAAATGCTAAGTTGTAGTTCTGAGGCTCAGTTATGTCTATAACTGTTCAATAAAACTGTGTAATATAAAACTGTTCTTTATTGCTATGACACCCTCCTTTTTAGCTTACATTTTCCGAAATGTAAACACTCTGCCTACCCTTTGTATTTGTTTATTTGAGAGAGTTTGACACAACATTAAGAAAAATACAACATACTCAATAAAGAAATCAAAGTTCTGAAATGCTATTTTTCTCCTACCCCAGAGCATCCCCCCACCCAGCCCCCACTTCCCCCCACCCACCCCTCCAACCACCAGACTTCCCACACTCCCCATCATCTTTGCCAGCCTCCTGGCGCCATCGTTAAGGAATATACTTGCCAAAAAAGTGTTCATTCAGTATGTTTAGCATTGCCTCATAATACCAGCCACGAGGTCCAGTGATTTGATAACTAAAAACTACTTATGCAATAACAACTCTTCTTCAGAAAGTTCCTAAAGGACACACTTGCAAACATCTTCTTTATATTAAAAGGGTTTGACTATGTGGTGCTGTCTTTGTTTCTGAGTTGTGAAGAAAAAATAAAGGCCCAATGGTTTGGTAAAGAATGTCTTCTTATTGAGAAACTCAGTAGATAAGCAAGAGTTTGTTTTCTTGCGGCGGCTCTGAAGGGAAAAATGTTTTAAAGGGAAAAATGATCTAAATGTTCTACAAGAGAATGTAGATCATGCTTCTCTAACCACAGGGCGTATGGTTGCTGAGGACTCCCAGCTGTCAGGCTCTGACATCCATCCCTTATTTTGTGCTCATCCCACACTCCCGACAGGCTCTTTGCGCTCAATGATGGAGCATGGCAGAGATGGATACTGAAGCAGAAAGATAACGGGGAGATACAGGACTCCTCTGATAATCTGCTTTGGGTGGAGGACCCCTTGAAGAGTTTGCCAAAATTCCCTTAGACACTGCCATCCAGCCTTTCTCAACTTTTTCTTTACACTTGGAGTCAGACTTGTTTGCACCCTGAGGGCTCTCCCACAGTTGTCTGGCTACCTCCCTATTTTCTTTCATACAGACGTGTCCTTGACTAAAATCCTTCTACATTACTCCAATCTTGGTGTCTGCTTCTTGGGGGACCAGGACTAACATAAGTGCTTAGATTTGGCTTTTGAATGAGGGTGTCCACTTATTAGAGCAGGATGGCGGAGCCTGAGCAGTGGGAGAAGGATGCTGGTGGTGCTGGTGGCCTCGGCCTGTGCAGGCAGGATATCGGAGTCGAGCAGCAGGGCAAGAAGGGCATCAGCAGAGGAGGGCAGTGGTGGTTGCAGGGACTCAGCGTGAGGTGTCAGAATCTGAGGGAGGGAGGAGAGGTGTTGGGGACGAAGGGCAGTGGTAACACTGGGACATTTGTTGTGCATGGGGGAATTGAACCAAAAATAAATTAAGGTTAATGAGAGCCATGTCAGAGACAGGAGGTGCAAATATAGAAAATGAGAACATTATATAAAACTGTGGCTTGGGCTTCAAATGGTAGATGTGATGGTTTTCAATGTGGCAATGAATATGGTTATAAATGCATGTGTATAAACAGTGCATGTTCCCCAGCTCTGAGAATAATAACACCCCAATAATAATGGGCATAGCTATCACCCAGATGTTGATTTCTATCAAATATTATTCATTAAAGAAACTGGAACTCCTTGAGGAAATAAATGGCTGTTTCTGGGACTGGAGAAGGGAAAGCACACAATGAACCTGGAACAACATTATTTTGTACCAGAAAGTAAGGAATTCTCAAAGAATGATGGGGTTATGTCAAAATGACATAGGAGTCAGCTTCAAAAGGTTACTGCTGACCAAGTTTAGGACAATTTTGGGACAAGACTTATAATAATGGATTATAATCAATGGAACAAAATAAGAATCCATGGCTCCATACTAAATATAAATAAATACAGAAGAAGGGAAAGGTTTTCCTTCATATAATGTCAACTAATAAATGTAGAAAAAAAACCACAACAGAAGTAGAAAAAAGCAACAAACAGCAATCCTAGTAATAATTAATTCAGCCAAGAAATATCAATGGATGTGAAAACTATGGGTGAAAGTTTGATGAGGAATAGAATATTTACATCTCAAAGTATTTCCTCACAAAATACTTACTAGTGATAAAGAATAAAAGAGCCACCATATAGTGAGAAAAACAAACAAACAAACCCGGCAGGATCCCTTTCAATTAAGTAGTCAAAGTTAACAACTCCAATAATAAGAAAATTCAACATCATGTACAAGATTAATAGAATGATAAAAAGATAGCATCTTGGACTTCCCTGGTGGTCCAGTGGTTAAGACTCCACACTCCCAGTGGAGGGGGCACGAGTTTGATCCCTGGTCAGGGAACTAAGATCCCACATGCCACACAGTGGGGCCAACAACAACAACAACAACAAAAGATAGCATCTCTTCTGCCAAATTCCTCCCCCAAATCTAATGTGGCTTCCACCAGGAGGCAACATCAAAATAAAAAAACAAAACCAAAACCCTCAAACTAAGGTATGTACAAAAACATATAGAATTGATTAGGTCTCACTTATAATTTTCTTCAGACCAAACAGCTTGAAAGAACACTGAAAAAAGAAGAAAGTTGTCACGGGAATGTACTCAAGGACTCAATTTTGCTCTGGAGAAATGAGAACATGTATCTGCCAGATTAGATTTTTTTTTTTTTGAATGAACATGTGTCAAAATTTTTCCTCAACTTATTAATGAGGGAAACAAAATGATGGCAAGAGTGGTTCAAAGGAGGAGGCAAGGAATGCAGATTTATACTGGAAGTTGTTCAAAAGGAGCCGAAATGAATTTGCTAAGAGATTCAAAACTGGGCAATGTCCTACAGTCACTAAACCATAACTGTTTGGAGTTCTTTTTCTTTCTTTTTTTTTTTACATCTTTATTGGAGTATAATTGCTTTACAATGATGTATTAGTTCCTGCTGTATAACAAAGTGAATCAGCTATACTTATACATATATCCCCATATCTCCTCCCTCTTGTGTCTCCCTCCCACCCTCCCTATCCCACCCCTCTAGGTGCTCACAAAGCACTGAGCTGATCTCCCTGTGCTATGCGGCTGCTTCCTGCTAGCTATCTATTTTACATTTGGTAGTGTATATATGTCAGTGCCAGTCTCTCACTTCGTTCCAGCTTACCCTTCCCCCTCCCTGTGTCCTCAAGTCCATTCTCTACGTCTGCACCTTTGTTCCTGTCCCGCCACTAGATTCTTCAGAACCATTTTTTTAAGATTCCATATATATGTGTTTAGCATACGGTATTTGTTTTTCTCATTCTGACTTACTTCACTCTGTATGACAGACTCTAAGTCCATCCACCTCAATACAAATGACTCAGTTTCATTTCTTTTTATGGCTGAGTGATATTCCATTGTATATATGGGCCACATCTTCTTTATCCATTCATCTGTCGATGGACACTTAGGTTGCTTCCATGTCCTGGCTATTGTAAATAGTGCTGACATGAAAATTGTGGTACATGTCTCTTTTTGAATAATGGTTTTCTCAGGGTATATGCCCAGCAGTGGGATTGCTGGGTCATATGGTAGTTCTATTTTTGGTTTTTAAGGAACCTCCATACTATTCTCCATAGAGGCTGTATCATTCCCACCAACAGTGCAAGAGTGTTCCCTTTTCTCCACACCCTCTCCAGCATTTATTGTTTGTAGATTTTTTGATGATGGCCATTCTGACTGGTGTGAGGTGACACCTCACTGTAGTTTTGATTTGCATTTCTCTAATGATTAGTGATGTTGAGCATCGTTTAATGTGTTTGTTGTCAATGTGTATATCTTCTTTGGAGAAATGTCTGTTTAGGTCTTCTGCTCATTTTTGGATTGGGTTGTTTGTTCTTTTGATTGCAGTGCATGAGCTGCCTGTATATTTTGGAGATTAGTCCTTTGTCAGTTGCTTCGTTTGCAAATATTTTCTCCATTCTGAGGGTTGTCTTTTCATCTTGTTTATGTTTTCCTTTGCTGTGCAAAAGCTTTGAAGTTTCATTAGGTCCCATTTGTTTATTTTTGTTTTTATTTCCATTTTTCTTGCAGGTAAGTCAAAAAGGATTTTGCTGTGATTTATGTCATACAGTGTTCTGCCTATATTTTCCTCTAAGAGTTTTATAGTGTCTGGCCTTACATTTAGGTCATTAATACATTCTGAGTTTATTTTTGTGTATGGTGTGAGGGAGTGTTCTAATTTCATTCTTTTACATGTAGCTGTCCAGTTTTCCCAGCACCACTTATTGAAGAGGCTGTCGTTTCTCCACTGTATATGCTTGCCTCCTTTATCAAAGATAAGGTGACCATATAGGCATGGGTTGATCCCTGGGCTTTCTATCCTGTTCCATTGATCTATATTTCTGTTTTTGTGCCAATATCATACTCTCTTGATTACTGTAGCTTTGTAGTATAGTCTGAAGTCAGGGAGCCTGATTCCTCTAGCTCTGTTTTTCTTTCTCAAGATTGCTTTGGCTATTTGGGGTCTTTTGTGTTTCCATACAAATTGTGAAATTTTTTGTTCTAGTTCTGTGAAAAATGCCATTGGTAATTTGATAGGGATTGCATTGAATCTGTAGATTGTTTTGGGTAGTATAGTCATTTTCACAATGTTGATTCTTCCAATCCAAGAACATGGTATATCTCTCCATCTGTTGGTATCATCTTTCATTTCTTTCATCAGTGTCTTATAGTTTTCTGCATACAGGTCTTTTGTCTCCCTAGGTAGGTTTATTCCTAGGTACTTTATTCTTTTTCTTGCAATGGTAAATGGGAGTGTTTCCTTAATTTCTCTTTCAGATTTTTCATCATATGTGTATAGGAATGCAAGAGATTTCTGTGAATTAATTTTGAATCCTGCTACTTTACCAAATTCATTGATTAGCTCTACTAGGTTTCTGGTAGCTTCTTTAGGATTCTCTACGTATAGTATCATGTCATCTGCAAACAGTGACAGTTTTAATTCTTCGTTTCTGATTTGGATTCCTTTTATTTCTTCTTCATCTCTGATTGCTATGGCTAAAACCTCCAAAACTATGTTGAATGATAGTAGTAAGAGTGGGCAACCTTGTCTTTTTTCTGATCTTAGTGGAAATGGTTTCACTTTTTCACCATCGAGAACGATGTTGTCTATGGGTTTGTCATATATGGCCTTTATTATGTTGAGGTAACTTCCCTCTCTGCCTACTTTCTGGAGGGTTTTTATCAAAAATGGGTGTTGAATTTTGTCAAAAGCTTTTTCAGCATCTACTGAGATGATCGTATGGTTTTTGTCCTTCAGTTTGTTAATATGGTGTATCACATTGTTTGTTTTGCATATATTGAAGAATCCTTGCATTCCTGGGATAAACCCCACTTGATCATGGTGTATGATCCTTTTAATGTGCTGTTGGATTCTGTTTGCTTGTATTTTGTTGAGGATTTTTGCATCTATGTTCATCAGTGATATTGGCCTGTAGCTTTCTTTTTTTGTGACATCTTTGTCTGGTTTTGGTATCAGCGTGACGGTGGCCTCGTAGAATGAATTTGCGAGTGTTCTTCCCTCTGCTATATTTTGGAAGAGTTTGAGAAGGATAGGTGTTAGCGCTTCTCTAAATGTTTGATAGAATTCACCTGTGAAGCCATCGGGTCCTGGGCTTTTGTTTGTTGGAAGATTTTTAATCACAGTTTCAATTTTAGTGCTTGTGATTGGTCTGTTTATATTTTCTATTTCTTCCTGGTTCAGTCTCTGAAGGTTGTGCTTTTCTAAGAATTTGTCCATTTCTTCCAAATTGTCCATTTTATTGGCATATAGTTGCTTGTAGTAATCTCTCATGATCCTTTGTGTTCCTGCAGTGTCAGTGTTACTTCTCCTTGTTCATTTCTAATTCTGTTGATTTGAGTCTTCTCCCTTTTTTTCTTGATGAGTCTGGCTAACACTTTATCAATTTTGTTTATCTTCTCAAAGAACCAACTTTTAGTTTTATTGATCTTTGCTATTGTTTCCTTCATTTCTTTTTCATTTATTTCTGATCTGATTTTTACGATTTCTTTCTTTCTGCTAAATTTGGGGTGTTTTTGTTCTTCTTTCTCTAATTGCTTTAGGTGTAAGATTAGGTTGTTTATTTGAGATGTTTCTTGAGGTAGGATTGTATTGCTATAAACTTCCCTCTTAGAACTGCTTGTGCTGTATCCCATTGGTTTTGGGTCATTGTGTTTTCATTGTCATTTGTTTCTAGATATTTTTTGATTTCCTCTTTGATTTCTTCAGTGATCTCTTGGTTATTTAGTATTGTTTTGCCTCCATGTGTTTGTATTTTTTACAGTTTTTTTTCCCTGTAATTGATATCTAGTCTCATAGCGTTGTGGTCAGAAAAGATACTTGATGTTATTTCAATTTTCTTAAATTTACCAAGGCTTAATTGGTGACCCAAGATATGATCTATCCTGGAGAATGTTTCATGAGCACTTGAGAAGAAAGTGTGTTCTGTTGTTTTTGGATGGAAGGTCCTATAAATATCAATTAAGTCATCTTGTTTAGTGTGTAATTTAAGGCTTGTGTTTCCTTATTTATTTTCATTTTGCATGTTCTGTCCATTGGTGAAAGTGAGGTGTTAAAGTCCCCTAGTATTATTGTGTTACTGTCGATTTCTCGTTTTATGGCTGTTAATGTTTGCCTTATGTATTGAGGTGCTCCTATGTTGGGTGCATAAATATTTACCATTGTTATATCTTCTTTTTGGATTGATCCCTTGATCATTATATAGTGTCCTTCTTTGTCTCTTGTAATAGTCTTTATTTTAAAGACTATTTTGTCTGATATGAGAATACTACTCCAGCTGTCTTTTGATTTCCATTTGCATGGAATATCTTTTTCCATCCCCTCACTTTCAGTCTGTATGTGTCCCTAGGTCTGAAGGGGGTCTCCTGTAGACAGCATATATATGGGTCTTGTTTTTGTAGCCATTCAGCCAGTCTATGTCTTTTGGTTGGAGCATTTAATCCATTTACATTTAAGGTAATTATCGATATGTAAATTCCTATTACCATTTTCTTAATTGTTTTGGGTTTGTTATTGTAGGTCTTTTCCTTCTCTTGTGTTTCCTGCCTACAGAAGTTCCTTTAGCGTTTGTTGTAAAGCTGGTTTGGTGGTGCTGAATTCTCTTAACTTTTGCTTGTCTGTAAAGGTTTTAATTTCCCCATCAAATCTGAATGAGATCCTTGCTGGGTAGAGTAATCTTGGTTGTAGGTTTTCCCCTTTCATCACTTTAAATATGTCCTGCCACTCCCTTCTGGCTTGAAGAGTTTCTCCTGAAAGATCATCTGTTAACCTTATGGGGATTCCCTTTTATGTTATTTATTGCTTTTCCCTTCCTACTTTTAATATTTTTTCTTTGTATTTAATTTTTGATGGTTTGATTAATATGCATCTTGGCACGTTTCTCCTTGGATTTATCCTGTATGGGACTCTCTGCGCTTCATGGGCTTGATTGACTATTTCCTTTCCCATATTAGGTAAGTTTTCATCTGTGATCTCTTCAAGTATATTCTCAGTCCCTTTCTTTTTCTCTTCTTCTGGGACCCCTCTAATTCAAATGTTGGTGCATTTAATGTTGTCCCAGAAGTGTCTGAGACTGTTCTCAAGTCTTTTCATTCCTTTTTCTTTTTCTTCTCTGTGATAGTTATTTCCACCATTTTATCTTCCAGGTCACTTATCTGTTCTTCTGCCTCAGTTATTCTGCTATTGATTCCTTCTAGAGAATTTTTGATTTCATTTATTGTGTTGTTCATCATTGTTTATTTGCTCTTTAGTCCTTCTAGGTCCTTGTTGAACGTTTCTTGTATATTCTCCATTCTATTTCCAAGATTTTGTATCATCTTTACTATCATTACTCTGGATTCTTTTTCAGGTAGACTGCCTATTTCCTCCTCCATCAGATTAGATTTTATGGGTTGGGGCAGCCAAGATTTCCCAATAGTGGTGTTTACAGCTGCTCAGTGATTGTTATTTGTTCTTCTCCTAGTCAAGTTAATACCTAGAATTCATGCATATTTACAGAAAAGACTCACACTCTATCCAACTAAAAATCTTCTAGTCTTAAATTTCTAAGCTCAAAAATTTAGAATTTATTTATGCAACAGAAATATACTTTTCTTTATTTTCACATTTGTTAAATACATTGGGTAACCGATCTGAAGATAACTAGAAAGGACAGATTTTAAAAACCTCAGACATAAGCATTTCTCTCATTTTCTCCCTACTTGTCATGGGACTATATTGTGAAAGGTTCAGGAAAAAGGAGGAAGAAGAAGCAGGAACATGAGAAGAGAAAAAGAAAGGGGGAAAGAAAAGGTAGAAAAAAGAGAAAAAGGAAAAGGAGGAGGAGGAGGAAAACACGTTTTTGAAGGTACTTTATGTGCAAGAATATAACTGACACTTATTAAGTTTATATCATGTGCCTGGTTCTATTTTAGATGCTTTTTATGTTGTTTAGTAAGTGAGAGAAAAGCTGAGAGTAATAGGTATCTTGCTCAACGGCTAGTTAGATGGTTGTCTATCATTTTCCAAAGCTCAAGCTTTATCATAAGTGATGCTAATAGTTAAATAGCTGTCTAACTGGTGAAATAGAGGATGGAAATGCTCTATGAGATATCAGCATCTAGGCGATTTAATGTTTTTCTTTCAATACAGTTTCCTTATTTAAAAATTTGCACAGACATCTGAAGCAGTCTAGAATGTATTGAATTTTACTGTCTTGGACTATTATCAGAGTAATGATGTTTTTACTAATTTTCAGTTTGTTAAAGTACCATTTCATCCCAAAACTTCTTAGTAAAACATTACCTTAAAAATCTGAGTTAAATCAAATATCCTGAACTAGCTAATGAATAGTATTAGATTGTTCAAATAAAGTATTAAAAATTGTATGACTGAAGTGTCCTCTGAATACTTCTGAATTTTCAAAGTGTCACGCTATTATAAGCATAGAGTAAAATGGTCAAATATTAAGTGAATTTTTCAATTTGTTTTGACAAATGTAGACACATTCACTCAAGACACAGAACATTTCCATAAACCAAAAAAGTTCCTTTGTGCTCTTTCCTGGTCAGTTTCTACCACCCTTGAAGCTAAAGGAATATACTGATCTGATTTGTATCATTATGAGTTAGTTTTGCCTATTCTAGGACTGTACACACAGAATATTTTTTGTTTCTGGCTTTTTCCACTCAGCACAATATTCTGATATTCATCCATGTTGTTGGATGTATCAGAGGTTTGCTCCTTTTTATTGTGAGGAACACACACAATATGTTCACTGTATGAATCTACCACAGTTTGTTTATCCATTCTCCTGTTGCTGATATCTGGCTGACTTTGCTTATTATGAATAAATTTGATTGAACATTCTTGTAAAAGGGTGTTTGTGGACATATGCTTTCAATTCTCTTGGATTGGAGTTGCAGGGTCAAAGGGTAAGTTTATCTTCAGCTTTTTAATCAATTGCCAAACAGCTTTCCAAGCTGGTTGTGTCATTTATATTTTCCCACCATCACAAAGTATGAGAATTCTGGTTGTTTCAAATCCTCTCCAACATTTGGTGTGGTTGTTTGGTCTTTTCCATTTTAGGCATACTTGTGGCTGTGTAATGGTATGCTTCTCAATACTTTTGTAGGGGAGAAAGACTTTTTTCCCTTACCTTTCTGGGTTCTTTGGCTGGTCTAATAATTAAATTGACATAAAACAGTTTAACAGGAAAAAGACAAATTTAATGATGTATGTACGGGAGCCCCAAAGATATGAGACCCAAGGGCAAGTTGAGCAACTGAGGCTTCTATGCTGTCCTGAGCTAAGGAATGGGATAGGGTCCTGGGATTTCACAGGGGGAATTCCCAGGACAATATGAGGATGTTAATTATATGTTTGCCCTGACATGCAGATAGGTCATTCAGATAAAAGTTATCTCTGGTAATAGCTCTCTCTCTCTCTGAGCCAGATTCTTTTAGGTAGTGAAGGGAGAGGTAAAAAGTTCTTCCTGAGTCTTCTGAGCTTTGATTGTCTTCAGCTCAAAATAATCTACATGCTGGAGTGGCACATTTTGGGAGGCTCATTCTGAACCCCTTCACTTTCAACAAAGCTGAAATATAGGTCATGAGGGATCCTGTGCTAGTCATTAGGGCTGCCACAAATATTTAAGATCTCCTTTCCTTCTGAATACATGATAAGATTACACTTGTATCAATATTAGATGTACACAGTAAACAAAAGGTCCTCTGCACACCTGTGCTGATCATGTAATCAGATATAGAAATAATCTTCATTATTCTTAAGCCTTTGAGATTTTGGTTTCATTTGTTACTATAGCATAACCTAACCTAACCTGAAATGTGGAATGTGGTTCTAAATATTGCTTGCCCCATTGGGGTACACTTTTGCTATCAATGAACATGGAATACTGTGTAAGAGAGGTCAGAACGTATTGGAAGGAAGTAATTTATGCTTTGTAAGCACTATTCATGTGAAGGACAATCTATTATGTACTTTACATAAGTTATTCCTTTGAAGACTCTTTTACCTTGAAATATATTTCAATATTGTTTTGTCATTCAAATGAAGAAACTGTGGGTTAGAATGTTGATTAGCTTGTTCAAGCTTGTAAAAACTAGTGAGTGTGGGTGGCTTTTCTTTTTTACTTGTACTCTTTTCATTGCTCTGTGCTATTTGAAGTTGTGATATATTTTCAGTTTCAGAATTAGATGCCATAGTTATGGCCTATACCATTGCTTGTGTAGATGTGAAAACAAAAATGTAAAGGTAATGCATGACTTCTTATTCTAAAAGTAGAATTGTTGTTGACAAATTTGTTGTGACAGAACTTCAAACGGCCTGACGACATATTTTGTGAGCCAATGTATATCAGGAAATATAGCTACAAATGAAATGGAATTTTGAAGTGCAAATTAGGAACCTATGTTCCAAGGTGTTATCAGTGTTTGACTTTGGGAAGCTCAGAGACAGTCTGCAGCACTGATGGATCATACAGGAAGAATTTTCACTCACTTTCCAAAGGTCAGGTGTGCTTGTTACATTGCTGAATGAGAATAACCTGCATTCATTTTTTTAATGATTTGTCAACTGAAAACAAAAATGCACAATGTGAGAGTTGTGAGCTGTCTTATTTGGGGCAAAATGAGGACTATAGCCTGAGGGACAGCATCTCAGATAGCTCTGAGGAATTGCTCCGAAGGTGGGGGGGGGGTCAGTTTATATGTGATTTTGGTGAAGGGGGGGTACATGCAATCAATTGCACATTTTTGGCAGAGGGTTGCTGCTAGTCTCTTGGAGGTTATTGCTAGTCATGAGGGGCAGATGTCTCTGCTAATGATTTTATTGCTTTTCTAGATATGAGAAGATACAAGAATTCGAGCTCATAAATTCTTCTCTTGAAAATATCTAACTATATGAAAGCTTGTTCTGCCAGTTTTTCCCAGAACGTGGAGTGCTTCATTCCTGATCTCCACCCTGAACTTCTTTCAGGGTGTGTTGAAGGTCAGCAACTACGATGGCTCGTGACTTAATCCTTGTAGAGGCAGATGGAAAGTGACAATTTTTAGTTGGCAAATTTTAATTTGCCCAACTGATAGGAAAAATATAGCTTATAGGGCCAGTTATAGAATGGTTTTATATATATAAATATATATATACACACACACACACACACACACACACAGAGTGCATGCACAGTTTTCATTATGGTTATATTTCTAAGCAATATTTTTTTACATAAATACATATGAAGGAGGTAGAGAATAAAAATTAGAAGATTTCTACTTAGATCTGACTCTTGAAATAGTAGGATTTAAGCATTAACTTCTAGATATTTTTGAGACTTCTTTATGTTTTACATTTATTTTAAGGGTCAACAAATTTCCAAGGATTGAATAATATAGAATATATTCTCTGACAAAATGAAAATAAGCTAGAAATCAACAACAGACGAAAAATATACAGACAACCCTAAACATTTGGATTAAGCAACAAACGTCCAAATACCCAGTGGGACAAAAAAGAAACCAGAATAAAATTTAGAAAATATTTTTGACTAAATGTTAATGAAAATCCCATATGTGAATGTTGTGGGGATGCAGCTAAAGCTAATTTTCTTTGGAAGCAAATTAGAGCTTTAATGCCTATATTAGAATATCAGAAAGGTTGAAAATAAAAGATCTATACTTCCATTTTTAAAAGCTATTAAAAATAGTAAATGGAACCCAAAGAAACAAGAGAATGCAGGAAATAATGAAAGATAATGCAAATATATAACAGAGAAAATTGACAAAGTTAAATATATACTCTTTGAAAAGATTTAAAAAACTAATACCATTCTAGCAAAACTGATAATGGACAAGTAAAGGGAAAACACAAATTACCCATCTAAGAAATGAAAAAGGCAACCTCACTATATCATTAAAAACACAATAAGAACACATGATGATGCCCAGAATTACTAGTCAGTGAAGAAATGCCATAATGAAATACCACTTTACAACCACTAAAATGGTTTATTAAAAAAAAAAGAAGGGAAATAACAAGTGCTGGCGAGAACATAGAGAAATTGGAACCCTCATACATTGGTGGTGCAGCTGCTTTAGAAAATAGTTTGACAGTTCCCCAAAATGTCAAACTTAGAATGTTACCATGTGACCCAGTAACTCTACTCTTTGGTCTATACTCGAGATAACTGAAGACATATATGTACACAAAACCTTCTACACAAATGTTCATAGCAACAGCATTCATAACCAAGAAGTGGAAACAATTTAAATGTCCATCAACTAATGAATGGATAAACAAAATGTGGTATATCAGTACAATGGAATATTAATGAGCCATAATAAGGAATAAAATACTGGTACATGCTACAACATAAATCAACCTTGAAAACATTACACTAAGTGAAAGAAGCCTGATGCAAAAGGTCATAAAGCCTATGATTCCATTTATATGAAATGTTCACAATAGGTAAATCTATAGGGAGGTAAAATAGATCAGTGATTGCCATGGGCTGGAAGGAGGGGAAATAGAAAGTGACTGCTAACAGGTATGGGGTTTCTTTTGGAGCTGGTGAGTGTTCTGTAATTAACAGTGGTGATGGTTGCACAAAGTTGTAAACATATTAAAAACCACTGAATTGTACACTTTAAAATGGTGAATTTATGGTATGTGAATCATACCTTCGATAACAAAATAACATATTATGAACGCCTTTATGCTCATATGTTTGAACATTTAAATGAAAGATAAATTCTTGAAAAACACAACTTGCATAAGGATAAATAGAAAATTGAAATAGTTTATGTTTGTTAAAGAAATTGAATTCACAATTAAAGCCTTCTCAGACACACACAAAAACTTCCCAGACACACAAAAAATTTTCAAGCCTAGGTTGCTTCACCAGTGAATTCTTACAAATACCTAAGGATGAAATAGTCTGCATGATATTTATCTTGCACAAACTATCACAGAAAGTAGAGAAAGAAGGATAAATTTTTCAACTTATCTTCTTATTCCAAAATCATACAACAATTTTGCAACAAAAGAAAACCAAGGCCAAATTCTTTCATGAACACAGCTGCAGAAATCCTAAACAAGATAATACAAGTGAGGTTTATTCCAGAAATGCCAGATTGGTTAAACATTGGGACATCAGTCAATATACTTCACCACCCTTATCAAATAAAGGAGAAAAATCTTATGATTAACTCCATAAATGCAGGAAAAGCATTTGATAAATCCAATACCCAGTTAGTACAAAAGCATGCAGGTAACTAGGAATAGAAGGGATCTTCCTTAATCTTTACAGTAAGGAGAAAGCTCTCATCATTTGCAGATATAATAAACATTTGTGCAAAGTCGGCAAACTACTAGAAAAATAATGGAGTTTAGTAAGGTCACTGGTAAATACATAAAATACATTGCATTTTTATAAACTAATAACAACTGGGGAATTAAAACACCATTTTTGAATTTATAATAAAACGCCATCTGCATTGAATGGAAGACTCATTTTTGTTAAGATATTATTTCTGCCCACACTCCATTCAACCTTAATCAAAAGTCCAGCTTTTTTTTTTTTTTGTGGAAGTTAGCAGATTGACTTCAAAACTTATAAAGAAATACAAAAGACCTGAATTATCCAAAGAAGTATTTTTAAAGTACTAGACATTGATATTTTTAAGCTACAATAATTAAGAGAATGCTCTATTGGTGACAATGATAGACAAATTAACCAGCGGAAGAAAATCGATATGAGAAACAGATTTACACATATACAGTAAACTGATTAAAGCAAAATTACAAAGGCAGTGTAATAATGAAGGATTAGTCTTTCATTATATGGTACTGAATCAACTGGATATCCATATGGAAAAATACATCTTGACCACTATATACACAAAAATTATTTTGAGATTGATTCTAGAGCTGAATGTGAAAGTAAAACAACACAGTTTCTAGAATAAAATGTAGGAGAATATGTTTAGGGATAGACAAAGATTTCCTAAGCAGTGTTCCAATAAGACTGACTAGAGAAGATCGATAAACTGATAAACTGGACTTAATTAAAAACAAGATGAAGATGAGGAGCAACTGGAATCTTCAAACATTGACTGGGGGGAATGTAAATAGGTACCACCATGTTGGAAAGCTGGCAGTATCCACTAGAGCTAAACATACTTACACCTATGACCCAGAATTGCTACTAAGTATATACCAAGCAAATGAATGCTTATTTCTATGAAAACATATTTATAGTGGTGTTATTCAAAATAGGAAAAAGTTGGAAACAGCACAGATGTCTATCCACTGTAGAATATCTACATAAATGGTGGTAAGCTCATTCAGTGGAATTCTGCTCTGCGATGAACTACTGCTATTTGCAACAACGTAAATATTACATATGAGTGAACAATATTGAAATATTCAATATTGAAAGAATAATGAGTAATATATGATTCTGTTTATATGAAGTTCAAAGACAAACAAACTAACTCACTCTAATGTTCAAGGAGAAGATAATGGTAACTCTTGGGGGATTATTACCAGGGTGGTAGCACTAGGGAAATCTACATTTCATATCATATTCATGCACAATTATTTACCCTTGTTACCTCAAATTTGCATCATTAAATGATACAGAAACCTTTTTTTATAGTTAATTTGGATTTCATTTCCCCTGAGAGCTCAGTTAAGTAGCATGAATCTATAAGGAGAGAGAATGCTTGACACTATACTAACTCATTACAGAGAATATTCCTGTTTGAAAAAAAGTGAAATCTCAGACATTTGGTAAGTCCTAATTGATGTTATTGGCATGTTTTGATGTCCATGTCTGGTACAGTAAGAACTCAGAAGCACTAGCTGGCTACCTCTGCTTCCTTGCATCAATTTATTAAAAGTATATCACTCAAAAATTATCATAAAATAACATTATTTAATATTTATACGCTATTATAGAAACTTGATTCCTCAAAACTTTACCCCAAAAATGACTATGACTGAATTCCTAACAGAAGTTTTCTCTGAGTACCATATAACCCTAAGAGATGAAATAAAGTAAAATATACATGTACACTTGCACACACACACACACGCACACACACACTGCACACTTTAAAATTATACAGCTTTTCAAGATAATGGGTACAAGTTTCAGTAGGAGTGAATCTTAGAATATGTATTAATTTTTCAAGCTCCTTCAACAAGAGTAATAAAAATATCTCAGAAGTCAGGTAACATAGCTTATGAAAAAGCAATATTTGAACAGCTCACTCAGATCACACAAGTGATTATGATCTTTTAATTTTAATCATCATGGAATCTACCAAATAAGACAGTTATAGTCAGTTCTCACTTTTACACGGTACCCTGTTAATGGAAATGTGTGTTGTGAGAACCCTGTCTTCACCACATTGTTCCATGGTATCTGAGACTGGTTACAGGGCAAAGCAAACACAGTGTTCCAATATGCACTAGTTTCACTTAATACAATGCCAGGCAAAGCAAGGACTTCCTGTAATTAACCCCTCTTTTAGCTTCTGAAATTATAAATTGAAGGGGGTGGATAAAATTTTATTCTTTGTACTTCAGAATATCACATTAGACAATAGTTCCATTGTGTTGGCATTGGAAAACATGTGTGAATAATTTATATCAATGATTTACAACTGTTTTTAAAAGATGATAATAAATTGCCTTTTAAAAAAAATCTTGTTACTCACTGAATATTCTTTTCCCCAAAACACTTGAAGAATTTTATTTCGTTTCTAAGAAACGACCAATAAAGACCCTTTTGAGGCTGTTGATGTTGTCAAATTGATTCCAAAAATCAGAGATTCCCATGTAGCTGCTTAAAGTTTACTACTTTTTACTTTTGGTATTTATATTTTTATGTTCATTTAGTAAATTTAGAAATATAGAAAAGAAGATTATACAAAAGACTTTTAATATCAACATTTAAACAACCATTGTCAAACTTGTATATAATTTTCCAGACTGTTTTCTACTTGGCAACCTCTTCAAAAATGCCATGTAGAATGATGCTTAGGGGAGAGTTGTCCCTTGAGAAGACTGTTTATTTCTTGAAAAAGCAAAGTCTAAAAGATCATTTAAATTAGTGATTGAGATAGAAGTTTTTATTGATATGCACACCGCAAGAAAGACTCCAACTAATGTTATTTACCTTAACTTTTAAATTCTAAAATCTTCCGTGGATTGTTTCTGAAATAACTCAAGGGCCCTGATTTATTCATGGAAATCTTCACTACAAATATATCAGGTTATATCACCTATGGAAAAGGTATGGAATAGGAGGAAATTTTCATAAATCTTCTGGCTCCTGTCTCCCCAGAGCTACTTCTCAGAGTGATTGCAGAAATAGGTAAAACTCATTTAAATTTAATAAATTAAAAAAAAATCATTTATCAAAAAAATTTTTATCATTAAGCCATCTAGAATATACTATTCTATTTGAGGTAAGGTAGGAATCAAGCATACTTTCTGTTTTCTTTAAATAGATAGTCAGTTGTCCTAATTCCTTTATAGAACAGTTCATCTTTTTCCCAATAATTTAATTACCATTTTATCACGATCTAAAATGGCGTAAATATATGTGTTCTTTCTATTATTTCCATTGATGTGTATGTTTACCAAAACCTCAGTGGTTTAAATACTATGACCTTGCAGTATATTTGGAATTTGATTGGACAACTTACCTGTCAATGTTCTTGACTCCAGGCCACCGAAGAATATGAAAATTGATAGATCACATAATTCTTTGTTTGAAAAGGGATTAGAAAACCTAAAATTATTTCTTGAAAATAGTGAGGGATCCTATCTCTCCGCAGAGAATTTGTTCAACCTCAGTTTTGGGGTCAGCTACTTGAATCTCATTCTTATTCCTCTCTAGACTAGGTTTACATATTCTTTCCAGCACTTTCCCTTTGGTTTCTGAGTCATGTTTCTTTTCCCTCTTCACATTATAAATATTATTTTAATTACTTTGTTAACATTTGATCTTTTTTATTGACAAATAATTCACGCACTATAAAATTCATCTGTTTACAGCATTTAATTCAATGTGTCTTTAGTATATTCACAGAGTTGTTCAACCATAGCCAAAAGCTAATTTTAGAACATTTTTGTCTCTCCTAAAAGAAACACTGTATCACTCACTCTCCATGCCCCCACCCAACTCATCCACCTTGGCAACTGCTGACTTACTTTCTCTCCTCTTTTCCGAGTTGCTTTTTCTGCTCATTTCATATAAATGAATCATACACTATGTGACCACAGTGTCTGACTCTTTCCACTTAGTGTAATGGTTTCAAGGTTCCTCCATGTGACAGTGAGTATCAGTATTTCATTCTTTTTATGGCTGAATATTATTCCATTGTATGGATATACCACATTTTGTTGTCCATCGGTTGATGGACATTTGCGTTGTTTACACTTTTTGGACACTATGAATAATGCTACCATGAACTTTGTGTACATGTTTTTGTGTGGGCATATGTTTCAAATATATATTTGCAAATATTTTCTCTGATTCTGTGGATTGTCTCTTCAATTTCTTGATAGAGTCCTTTTATGATCAAAGGTTTTTAGTTTTGGTGAAGCTCAATTTATCTATTTTTCCTTTTGTCCCTATGCTTTAGGTGTCATATTTAATGAATTATCGCCTAATCCAAGATCATAAAAACTTACATTTCTGTTTTCTTCTGTCATTTTTATAGTTTTAGCACTAACATTTTTGTTGTTAATTCATTTAGGGTTAACTTTTGTTTAGGGTGTGAAGTAGAGATTAAATTGTTTGATACATTTAAGTTTAATGAAATTGCTGATAAGGTAGGAATCATATCTGCAACTTGGCTAATTTTTTATGTCTTGTGTGTTTTTGTTCCTCTATTTCTCTATTATTGCCTTCTTTTGTCTTAAATAGATATTTTTAGTGTACCATTTAAATATCCTTGTCATTTCTTTTGCTATATTTTTTGAGTCATTATTTTTAGTGATTGCCTCGGGGTTACAATTAACATTTAATTTATAACAATCTAGTGTGATTAATAGCAACTTAATTTTAATGGAATACAAAGACTTCACTTCTGTATTGCTGTTTCTCATCCTCTTTTTGTGTGCCATTATTGTCATGCAAATTCCATCTTTATACAATGTATGCCCATCAACACAAACTTACAATCATTGCCTTTTGCAATTAATTGTTTTTTAAATCACATAAAAGAAAAAAGTAATAAGCAAAATATATATTTAGACTTTCTTTTACATTTACCTCTGTAATCACAGGTGCTCTTTATTTCTTCATGTGGATTTGAGCCACGGTATAACATTAGTTCATTAAAGTTTGAAGGTTTCCCTTTTGCATTTTTGTGGGGCAGGTTAACTAGTGACAAATTCTCTCATTTTCATAAATATGAGAATGTCTTAATTTCTTTGTCATTTTTGAAAGATAATTTTGCCAGATATAGAATTCTTGGTTGACAGTCTTTTTCTTTCAGCACTTTAAGTATTCCATCCAGCTGTCTTCTGCCCTTCATGGATTGTGATGATAAATTAGCTGTAAATCATATTGAGGATATTTTGTATGTGCTGATTTCAAGATTCTCTCTTGTTTTTGGCTTCCAACAGTTAGATTTTAATGTGTCTAGGTGTGGATTTCTTTGAATGTATCCCACTTGGAGTTTGTTGAACTTCTTGGATGTGTAGATTAATGTTTTTATCCAGTTTTGAAAGTTTTCTGCCATTATTTCTTCAGATGTTTTTTCTGCTCCTTTTTCTCTTCTCTCCTGAGACTTCCATTGTATCTGTATTGGTACACTTGTTGGTTTCTCTCAGGTCTCCGAAGTTCTGTTCATTTATCTTCATTTTTTCTCATTTTTTCAAACTGGATAATATCAATTGGCTTATATTAATGTTTGCTGATTCTTTCATCTCCTCAAATCTGTTATTGAGCACCTCTGACTTTTTCATTTCAATTACTGTACTTTTCAATTTTAGAATTTCTGTGTGGTTCTTTTTTTTTTTTTTTTTTAATAATTTTTACCTCTATTGATATTGTTGAGACACAATTCTCCACTTTCCTTGAATTCCTTAGATGTGCTTTCCTTTAGTTCCTTGAACAAAGTTTGAACAACTGATTTAAAGTCTTTGTACAGTAAGTACAACATTTGGGCTTCATCAGGGGCAGTTTCTATTGATTGCTTTCTTCCTGTGAATGGGCCATATTTTAAATTTTCTTGCATGCCTTATGCCTTGAAGATTTTTTTGAAAAGTGAACATTTTAAATAATATAAAGTTTCAACTCTGGAAATAAGATTCTCCCCTCTCCCCAGAGTTTGTGGCTGTTACTATTTTTTGTCATTATCTGTTTATTAAGTGACTTTTCTGAACTAATTCTATAAGGTCTATCTTCATCATTTGTGACAACTGAAGTCCCTGATTGGCTAGACTAGTTGTCAGCTAATAATTGGACAAAGATTTCCTTCAGGCCTGGAACCAATAAGTCTCCCAGTTTTTGCCGAGGAACTCTGTTTCGTTTTTGAGGGGTACCTTCAGCACTCAGCCAGGAAGTCGACAATTCTGACTTAGCCTTCACTAGCCAAAAATTTGGTCTGAGGTAAGCCCTTAGGGCCTTAGGTTTTTCCTGAGCATACACACAGCCCACCACATGGGTATGAACTTCTTGATACCTAAGAATATGTCATCTTTTCAAAGCCCTCCTAAATATCTTTTTTTTTTAATGTATTTTATTTATTTATTTATTTATTTATTTATTAACATCTTTATTAGAGTATAATTGCTTTACAATGTTGTGTTAGTTTCTCCTGTATAACAAAGTGAATCAGCTATATACATATATCCCCATATGCTCTCCCTCTTGCATCTCCCTCCCACCCTCCCTATCCCCCCCGCTTACGTGGTCACAAATCACGGAGCTGATCTCCCTGTGCTATGTTGCTGCTTCCCACTAGCTATCTATTTTATATTTGGTAGTGTATATATGTCCATGCCACTCTCATTTCATCCCAGCTTACCCTTCCCCCTCCCCATGTCCTCAAGTTCATTCTATACATCTGCATCTTTATTCCTGTCCTGGCCCTCGGTTCTTCAGAACCTTTCTTTTTTTTTTAGATTCCATATATCTGTGTTAGCATACCATATTTGTTTTTCTCTTTCTGACTTACTTCACTCTGTATGACAGACTATAGGTCCACCCACCGTCCTACAAATACCTCAATTTCTTTTCTTTTAATGGCAGAGTAATATTCCATTGTATATATTTGCCACATCTTCTTTATCCATTCATCTGATGATGGACACTTAGGTTGCTTCCATGTCCTGGTTATTGTAAATAGTGCTGCAATGAACACTGTGGTACATGACTCTTTTGAATAATGGTTTTCTCAGGGTATATGCCCAGTAGTGGGATTGCTGGGTCATATGGTAGTTCTATTTTTAGTGTTTTAGGAACCTCCATACTGTTCTCCATAGTGGCTGTATCATACCCACCAAGAGTGCAAGAGGGTTCCCTTTTCTCCACACCCTCTCCAGCATTTATCGTTTGTAGATTTTTTGATGATGGCCATTCTGACTGGGGTGAGGTGATACCTCATTGTAGTTTTGATTTGCATTTCTCTAATGATTAGTGATGTTGAGCATCCTTTAATGTGTTTGTTGGCAATCTTGGTATATCTTCGTGGAGAAATGTCTGTTTAGGTCTTCTGCCTATTTTTGGATTGGGTTGTTTTTCCTTTGATTGCGCTGCATGAGCTCCTTGTATATTTTGGAGGTTAATCCTTTGTCAGTTGCTTCATTTGCAAATATTTTCTCCCATTCTGAGGGTTGTCTTTTCGTCTTGTTTATGGTTTCCTTTGTTGTACAAAAGCTTTGAAGTTTCATTAGGTCCCATTTGTTTATTTTTGTTTCTATTTCCATTTCCCTAGGAGGTGGGTCAAAAAGGATCTTTCTGTGATTTATGTCATAAAGTGTTCTGCCTATGTTTTCCTCTAAGAGTTTTATAGTTTCTGGACTTACATTTAGGTCTTTAATCCATTTTGAGTTTATTTTTGTGTAAGGTGTTAGGGCGTGTTCTAATTTCTTTCTTTTACATGTAGCTGTCCAGTTTCCCAGCACCACTTATTGAAGAGGCTGTCTTTTCTCCACTGTATATTCTTGCCTCCTTTATCAAAGATAAGGTTACCATATGTGCGTGAGTTTTTCTCTGGGCTTTCTATCCTGTTCCATTGATCTATATTTCTGTTTTTGTGCCAATGCCATACTGTCTTGATTACTGTAGCTTTGCAGTATAGTCTGAAGACAGGGAGCCTGATTCCTCCCGCTCTGCTTTTCTTTCTCAAAATTGCTTCGGCTATTCAGGGTCTTTTGTGTTTCCATACAAACTGTGAAATTTTTGTTCTAATTCTGTGAAGAATGCCAGGGGTAGTTTGATAGGGATTGCATTGAATCTGTAGATTGCTTTGGGTAGTAGAGTCATTTTCACAATGTTGATTCTTCCAATCCAAGAACATGGTATATCTCTCCATCTGTTTGTATCATCTTTAATTTCTTTCATCAGTGTCTTATAGTTTTCTGCATACAGATATTTTGTCTCCTTAGGTAGGTTTATTCCAAGGAATTTTATTCTTTTTGTTACAATGGTAAGTGGGAGTGTTTCCTTAATTTTTCTTTCAGATTTTCCATCATTAGTGTATAGGAGTGAAAGCGATTTCTGTGCATGAATTTTGTATCCTGCTACTTTACCAAATTCATTGATTAGCTCTACTAGTTTTCTGGTAGCATCTTTAGGATTCTCTACGTATAGTATCAGGTCATCTGCAAACAGTGACAGTTTTAATTCTTCTTTTCCGATTTGGATTCCTTTATTCCTTCTTATTCTCTGATTGCTGTGGCTAAAACTTCCAAAACTATGTTGAATAATAGTGGTGAGAGTGGGCAACCCTGTCTTGTTCCTGATCTGAGAGGAAATTGTTTGAGGTTTCCACCATTTAGAATGATGTTGGCTGTGGGTTTGTCATATATGGCCTTTATCATGTTGAGGTAAGTTCCCTCTATGCCTACTTTCTGGAGAGTTTTTATCATAAATCGGTGTTGAATTTTGTTGGATGTTTTTTCTGCATCTATTGAGATGATCATACGGTTTTTATTCTTCAATTTGTTAATATGGTGTATCACATTGATTCATTTGCATATATTGAAGAATCCTTACATTCCTGGGATAAACCCCACTTGATCATGGTGCATGATCCTTTTAATGTGCTGTTGGATTCTGTTTGTTAGTATTTTGTTGAGGATTTTTGCATCTGTTTTCATCAGTGATATTGACCTGTAGCTTTCTTTTTTGGTGACATCTTTGGTTATGGTACCAGGGTGATGGTGGCCTCGTAGAATGAGTTTGGGAGTGTTCTTCCCTCTGCTATATTTTGGAAGAGTTGGAGAAGGATAGGTGTTAGCTCTTCTCTGCAAGTTTGATAGAATTCGCCTGTGAAGCCATCTGGTCCTGGGCTTTTGTTTGTTGGAAGATTTTTAATCACAGTCTCAATTTCAGTTCTTGTGATTGCTCTGTTTTTATTTTCTATTTCTTCCTGGTTCAGTCTCAGATGGCTGTGCTTTTATAAGAATTTGTCCATTTCTTCTAAGTTGTCCATTTTATTGGCATATAGTTGCTTGAGGTAATCTCTCATGATCATTTGTATTTCTGCAGTGTCAGTTGTTACTTCTCTTTTTCATTTCTAATTCTGTTGATTTGAGTCATCTCCCTCTTTTTCTTGATGAGTCTGGCTAACAGTTTATCAATTTTGTTTATCTTCTCAAAGAACCAACTTCTAGTTTTATTGATCTTTGCTCTTGTTTCCTTCATTTCTTTTTCATTTATTTCTGATCTGATTTTGATGATTTCTTCCTTTCAGCTAACTTTGGGGTTTTTTTGTTCTTCTTTCTCTAATTGCTTTTGGTGTAAGGTTAGGTTGTTTATTTGAGATGTTTCTTGTTTCTTGAGGTACCATTGTATTGCTATATACTTCCCTCTTAGAACTGCTTGTGCTGTATCCCATTGGTTTTGGGCCCTTGTGTTTTCATCATCATTTGTTTCTAGATATTTTTTGATTTCCTCTTTGATTTCCTCAGTTATCTCTTGGTTTTTTAATAGAGTATTGTTTAGCCTCCATGTGTTTGTATTTTTTACAGTTTTTTCCCTGTAATTGATATCTAGTCTCATAGCGTTGTGGTCAGAAAAGATACTTGGTATGATTTCAATTTTCTTAAATTAACCAAGGCTTGATTTGTGACCCAAGATATGATCGATCCTGGAGAATGTTCCATGAGCACTTGAGAAGAAAGTGTATTCTGTTTTTCTTGGATGGAAGGTCCTATAAATTTCAATTATGTCCATCTTATTTAATGTGTCATTTAAAGCTTGTGTTTCCTTATTTATTTTCATTTTGGATGATCTGTCCATTGGTGAAAGTGGGGTGTTAAAGTCCCCTACTATGATTGTGTTACTGTCGATTTCCCGTTTTATGGCTGTTAGCATTTGCCTTATGTATTGAGGTGCTCCTATGTTGGGTGCATAAATAGTTACAATTGTTATATCTTCTTGGATTGATCCCTTGATCATTATGTAGTGTCCTTCTTTGTCTCTTGTAATAGTCTTTATTTTAAAGTCTATTTTGTCTGATATGAGAATTGCTACTCCAGCTTTCTTTTGATTTCCATTTGCATGGAATATCTTTTTCCATCCCCTCACTTTCAATCTGTATGTGTCCCGAAGTCTGAAGTGGGTCTCTTGTAGACAGCATATATGTGAGTATTTTTTTTTATCCATTCAGCCAGTCTATGTCTTTTGGTTGGAGCATTTAATCCATTTTCATTTAAGGTAATTATCGATATGTATGTTTCTATTACCATTTTCTTAATTGTTTTGGGTTTCTTATTGTATGTATTTTCCTTCTCTTTTGTTTCCTGCTTAGAAAAGTTCCTTTAGCATTTTTTGTAAAGTTGGTTTGGTGGTGCTGAATTCTCTTAGCTTTTGCTTGTCTGTAAAGGTTTTAATTTCTCCATTGAAGCTGAATGAGATCCTTGCTGGGTAGAGTAATCTTGGTTGTAGGTTTTTCCCTTTCATGACTTTAAATATGTCCTGCCACTCCCTTCTGGCTTGCAGAGCTCCTGCTGAAAGATCAGCTCTTAACCTTATGGGGATTCCCTTTTATGTTATTTGTTGCTTTTCCCGTTCTGCTTTTAATATTTTTTCTTTGTATTTAATTTTTGATAGTTTGATTAATATGTGTCTTGGCGTGTTTCTCCTTAGATTTATCCTGTATGTGACTCTCTGCACTTCCTGGACTTGATTGACTATTTCCTTTCCCATATTAGTGAAGTTTTCAACTATAATCTCTTTAAATATTTTCTCACTCCCTTTCTTTTTCTCTTCTTCTTCTGAGACCCCTATAATTCAAATGTTGGTGTGTTTAATGTTGTCCCAGAGGTCTCTGAGACTCTCCCCAATTCTTTTCATTCTTTTTTCTTTATTCTGCTCTGTGGTAGTTATTTCCAGTATTTTATCTTCCAGGTCACTTATCCATTCTTCTGCCTCAGTTATTCTGCTATTGATTCCTTGTAGAGCATTTTTAATTTCATTTATGGTGTTGTATATCAGTGTTTGTTTGCCTTTAGTTCTTGTAGGTCATTGTTAAACATTTCTTGTATTTTCTCCATTCTATTTCCTAGATTTTGGATCATCTTTACTATCATTACTCTGAATTATTTTTCAGGTAGACTGCCTATTTCCTCTTCATTTGTTTGGTCTGGTGCGTTTTTACTTTGCTCCTTCATCTGCTGCAGATTTCTCTGTCTTCTCGTGTTGCCTAACTTACTGTGTTTGTGGTCTCCTTTTGCAGGTTCATTGCTCCCATTGTTTTTGGTGTCCGCCCCCAGTGGGTAAGGTTGGTTCAGTGGGTTGTGTAGGCTTCCTGGTGGAGGGGACTGGTGCCTGTGTTCTGGTGGATAAGGCTGGATCTTCTCTTTCTGGTGGGCAGGACCACGTCCAGTGTTGTGTTTGGGGTTTCTGTGACCTTATTATGATTTTAGGCAGCCTCTCTGCTAATGGGTGGGGTTGTGTTCCTGTCTTGCTAGTTGTTTGGCATGGGGTGTCAAGCACTGGAGCTTGCTGCTTATTGAATAGAGCTGGGTCTTAGCGTTGAGATGGAGATCTATGGGAGAGCTCTTGCTGATTGATAGTACTTGGGGCCGGGAGGTCTCTGGTGGTCCAGTGTCCTGAACTCGGCTCTCCCACCTCAGAGGCTGAGGCCTGACACCCTGCCAGAACACCAAGACCCTGTCAGCCACATGGCTTTTGGGAAGTCTGAGGTCTTCTGCCAGCATTCAGTAGGTGTTCTGTAGGCGTTCTTACACATGTAGATGTATTTTTGATGTATTTGTGGGGCAGAAGGTGATCTCTATGTGTTACTCCTCTACCATCTTGAAAGTCCTCCTCAAGATATTTTAGACATATCTATCTTTTGGGGACACCCACATAGGTGAAAGTAAAGGTGGAGGCTGAGTATCTGAAGTCAGGCAGGGCGTGGTCATGGAGGGGCCAGGGGTGCTGAAGGCACCTCGTAAATATCTTATTCTCCAGATTTTTCTTTTAATCTTTTTGGGTAGCTATATTTTGCCCCAAATTTTATTTACTGCCTCAGATAGCCAGAAAGTTAAACAATGGCCTCTAAATGTTTTTGGCAAACTCCCTTGGGGAAAAGACTTTTGTACTGCGTGAGCTCAGAGGCAGGTCAAGTAAAGGCAGCTTTTGCAAATGGAGGCTTCTGTGGAGTTACAATTCTCTGAGAGTGAGATTTTGAAAGAGTTCGAACCCATTCTGCCCTGTGTGTTGGCTGCTTAACTGTTAGCTTTCACTCTGATCATGAGCTGATTTTTTCAGGCTGCTACAGAGCTGGAGAGTAGGATGGGATGAGGGCAAGTTAAAATGCCAAAAAGCTTGCTCTTTTTACTGATATTCAACCATATGTCTTAGATAAATACTCCTCAGATTGCTGCAAGGCTTTGGTTAATTTCCAGAGTTCTGACAAATTTTTGCCAGTTCCTCATTGCTTTAATGGAGGAGAGAATTCTGAGTTCTTACACCATCATTTTCACTGATTTCATCTCTCCAAAAAAATTTTAAGATAGTATAAATTTTTACTGTTTCTAACATAGGAGTCAATATAAAAAAGCTAAAAGAAGATGCTGGGACTTTGTATGGGTAAAGCCATCCAGATACTGGCCTTAGGAAGTAGTACCTTAATAGTGTTTTTTTTTTTAAAAAACTATAGATCTTCCATTCCCCAATATCAACCCAGAATGTATTTTGCTGTCTCTTCTTTATCCACACTTAGAGTAGGATCCTTGTAGCTTGTGTCATTCCTAGACTCAGGGGTGTCTACATGGACCAGGCATGTGCAGCATCCATAATGGTCCAATAGGGAGGCTAGCCTACAAGTAATAGCCATTGAATTTTAAAAGGAACTTTATGTGGACTCCTTTCCAAATTTTGGCATCAACAAGCAGGAATTTCTAGTGTAGGAAATGCACTATAGTAAATATTGTGGGCTAAAATGGAGCCCTCCTTTATCTTCCCCTACTCCAGTTTTGTATATTAGCATGTTCTAGTCTGGTAACTTATTTGAAATAGTAAGGTTTTCTCAAAAATTATGAAATCCTAAAATTTCACATACATTTATAAAGTTAAAAATTCACTTCATTTCTAGCACGTTGTCTAAGATAGGTATTTATTTTGATATTGGGAGCCAAAATCTGAATTTATTGTCTTATGATTTATTTAAACATGTCATGTGCCTAATATGTAAAAATGTTATTAAGGAGTGTTGTTTTCATATAATATGTTCGGGTGTGGCAAAGATTTAGAATAAGTAAAATAATATTCTGAATGATTTGGTTTGAAACGTTGTGTCACAATATTTAATAAATAACATTGCTAATTATATTTAAAGGGCAAAATTTGAGCTTCCAAAAGCATTCCTTGTTTTTACCAATAATTTTGCTATTTTTCATACAGTCTTTTTTTCTTAACATCTTTATTGGAGTATAATTGCTTTACAATGGTGTGTTAGTTTCTGCTTTATAACAAAGTGAAACAGTTATACATATACATAAGTTCCCATATCTCTTCCCTCTTGCATCTCCCTCCCTCCCACCCTCCCTATCCCACACCTCTAGGTGGTCACAAAGCACAGAGCTGATCTCCCTGTGCTATGCAGTTGCTTCCCACTAGCTATCTATTTTACGTTTGGTAGTGTATATATGTCCATGCCACTCTCTCTCTTTGTCACATCTTACCCTTCCCCCTCCCCATATCCTCAAGTCCATTCTCTAGTAGGTCTGTGTCTTTATTCCTGTCTTGCCACTAGGTTCTTCATGACCTTTTTTTTTTTCCCTTAGATTCCATATATATGTGTTAGCATACTGTATTTGTTTTTCTCTTTCTGACTTACTTCACTCTGTATGACAGACTATAGGTCCACCCACTGTCCTACAAATACCTCAATTTCTTTTCTTTTAATGGCAGAGTAATATTCCATTGTATATATGTGCCACATCTTCTTTATCCATTCATCCAATGATGGACACTTAGATTGCTTCCATGTCCTGGCTATTGTAAATAGAGCTGCAATGAACATTTTGGTACATGACTCTTTTTGAATTATGGTTTTCTCAGGGTATATGCCCAGTAGTGGGATTGCTGGGTCGTATAGTAGCTCTATTTTTAGTTTTTAAAGAAACCTCCATACTGTTCTCCATAGTGGCTGTATCAATTTACATTCCCACCAACAGTGCAAGAGTGTTCCCTTTTCTCCACACCCGCTGCAGCATTTATTGTTTCTAGATTTTTTGATGATGGCCATTCTGACCAGTGTGAGATGATATCTCATCGTAGTTTTGATTTGCGTTTCTCTAATGATTAATGATGTTGAGCATTCTTTCATGTGTTTTTGTTGGCAATCTGTATATCTTCTTTGGAGAACTGTCTATTTAGGTCTTCTGCCAGTTTTTGGACTGGCTTGTTTGTTTTTTTGTTATTGAGCTGCATGAGCTGCTTGTAAATCTTGGAGATTAATCCTTTGTCAGTTGCTTCATTTGCAAATATTTTCTCCCATTCTGAGAGTTGTCTTTTGGTCTTGTTTATGGTTTTCTTTGCTGTGCAAAAGCTTTTAAGTTTCATTAGGTCCCATTTGTTTATTTTTGTTTTTATTTCCATTTCTCTAGGAGCTGGGTCCAAAAGGATCTTGCTGTGATTTATGTCATAGAGTGTTCTGCCTATGTTTTCCTCTAAGAGTTTGATAGTGTCTGGCCTTACATTTAGGTGTTTAATCCATTTTGAGTTTATTTTTGTGTATGGTGTTAGGGAGTGCTCTAATTTCATACTTTTACATGTACCTGTCGAGTTTTCCCAGCACCACTTATTGAAGAGGCTGTCTTTTCTCCACTGTATATGCTTGCCTCCTTTATCAAAGATAAGGTGACCATATGTGCGTGGGTTTATCTCTGGGCTTTCTATCCTGTTCCATTGATCTAAGTTTCTGTTTTTGTGCCAGTACCAAACTGTCTTGATTACTGTAGCTTTGTAGTATAGTCTGAAGTCAGGGAGCCTGATTCCTCCAGCTCCATTTTTCATTCTCAAGATTGCTTTGGCTATTTGGGGTCTTTTGTGTTTCCATACAAATTGTGAAATTTTTTGTTCTAGTTCTGTGAAAAATGCCAGTGGTAGTTTGATAGGGATTGCATTGAATCTGTAGATTGCTTTGGGTAGTAGAGTCATTTTCACAATGTTGATTCTTCCAGTCCAAGAACATGGTATATCTCTCCATCTGTTTGTATCATCTTTAATTTCTTTCATCAGTGTCTTATAATTTTCTGCATACAGGTCTTTTGTCTCCTTAGGTAGGTTTATTCCTAGATATTTTATTCTTTTTGTTGCAATGGTAAACGGGAGTGTTTTCTTAATTTCACTTTCAGATTTTTCATCATTAGTGTTTTGGAATGCAAGAGATTTCTGTGCATTAATTTTGTATCCCGCTACTTTACCAAATTCATTGATTAGCTCTAGTAGTTTTCTGGTAGCATCTTTAGGATTCTCTATGTATAGTATCGTGTCATCTGCAAACAGTGACAGCTTTACTTCTTCTTTTCCGATTTGGATTCCTTTTATTTCTTTGTCTTCTCTGATTGCTGTGGCTAACACTTCCAAAACTATGTTGAATAATAGTGGTGAGAGTGGGCAACCTTGTCTTGTTCCTGATCTTAGTGGAAATGGTTTCAGTTTTTCACCATTGAGGACAATGTTGGCTGTGGGTTTGTCATATATGGCCTTTATTATGTTGAGGAAAGTTCCCTCTATGCCTACTTTCTGCAGGGCTTTTATCATAAATGGGTGTTGAATTTTGTCGAAAGCTTTCTCTGCATCTATTGAGATGATCATATGGTTTTTCTCCTTCAATTTGTTAATATGGTGTATCACGTTGATTGATTTGCATATATTGAAGAATCCTTCCATTCCTGGAATGAACCCCACTTGATCATGGTGTATGATCATTTTAATGTGCTGTTGGATTCTGTTTGCTAGTATTTTGTTGAGGATTTTTGCATCTATGTTCATCAGTGATATTGGCCTGTAGTTTTCTTTCTTTGTGACATCTTTGTCTGGTTTTGGTATCAGGGTGATGGTGGCCTCGTAGAATGAGTTGGGGAGTGTTCCTCCCTCTGCAATATTTTGGAAGAGTTTGAGAAGGATAGTTGTTAGCTCTTCTCTAAATCATACAGTCTTAATGAACTGAAATCATCCAACTTAATGTTGATTAATTGCAGCATTAAAAATGCTAAGAATTTGCAACTTTTCTGGAGGCCTTGAAAAGCAACTCTGGTATTTCTTATATGCAGTACACTTTAATTTTGACTGCCGCTTGGTTAAAGCACCTGTGAACCTCTCTAAGATTAAATTTGAATTTTTCTAGCAGGTTTTTGTAATGTCTGGATTCATTTTCTATATTACATCTGGTACATTATTGGAAAAATTGAACACAGGGTAAATTTTACAAATGCTACTAGACTATTTCCCCATTCTGAACCTTATGTGTAACTTCAACTACCAAGAATTCTTTAGTCACCTTGAGGTCAACTCAGGATAGGAATCAAGAAAAATAGAGATTGCAAGATTTTATTGGCCTAGAAAGTGAAAATCTGAGGATAAATATGAAGTTTCTATCATCACATGGAAGGAAAATACACAGTGCTCACTGTGGCGGCTTTTCCAGACTTTCTCATCTGAACCACAGGCTTTTTGGCCTTCTGGTTTATAGTTTAGTACTTCCAGCCAAAGAACAGTCTATTTATTTTGAAAGGAGAAAATGTGCTTCATTATGTAGAAAGAAAGAGAACAACTAAAATGGGCTGAGTTCTACTACCATTTTAGGTACTTTTGTGTTTCTCATTCCAAATTATTAGTTCGTTCAGGCTGCTATAACAAAATATCACAGAACTGGTAGCTTATAAACAGTAGAAATTTATTTCTCCCAATTCTGGAGACTGTTAAGTCCAAGGTCACAGCATCAGAATGATCACATTCTGGTGAAGGGTCTCTTCTTGGTTCATAGCCAGTGCCTTCTTGCTGTGTCCTCACATGGTAGAGGGGCCTAGGGACTTTGTGGGGTCTCTTTTATAAGACCACTAATCCCATTCATGAAGGCTCCATCCTCATGGCCTAAGTGTCTCCCAAAGGCTCCACCTCCTCCTAATACTATCATCTTTGGAGGTTAGGATTTTAACATATGAATTTTAGGGGGACACATATGTTCAGACCATTGTAGTTACATACCTGTTGACTAGTAAATATGGCTATTTGATATAACACTTTCAACCATGAGAACTGTGTTTTATTGGGCAAATAAGAATATAAATTTTGGTCTCTGGATATCAGCTTAAATAGACCTAGTGAATATCTTTCTCACAAATGGGAGTAAATCTTTCATAGTATAAGCTCTTCCATAATTTAACCTAATTGCACAGCACTCCTTATAGTACAATTTTTATTGATGACATTCATATTATTTTGACTGCAAACTTCTATTCTTGAGTACTGGTAAACTAGCTCTCTGGGAGGAAAAACAAACAACAAATTTCATTTGTAGCTTTTGTCCATGTTCATGTTCTACATATTCCTGTCACAGCGATTTCAATGCAGAGTTGGGAAGAAGTACACAGTTGGTTATCTGGAGCCAGTGTGAGTGGGTTATAGAACACTATTCTGTCTACTCTTACTATCTTTTTTTTCAAAGCCCAATATTATTACAATCTCTCTCCCGTGAGGGTTTTTTTTTTTTAAATTAATTAATTAATTTATTTTTGGCTGTGTTGGGCCTTCGTTTCTGTGCGAGGGCTTTCTCTAGTTGCGGCGAGCGGAGGCCACTCTTCATCACGGTGTGCGGGCCTCTCACTGTCGCGGCCTCTCTTGTTGCGGAGCACAAGCTCCAGACGCGCAGGCTCAGTAGTTGTGGCTCACGGGCCTAGTTGCTCCGCGGCATGTGGGATCTTCCCAGACCAGGGCTTGAACCCGTGTCCCCTGCATTGGCAGGTAGACTCTCAACCACTGCTCCACAAGGGAAGCCCCAACTCCCGTGAGTTTTTGAGAAAACTTGGAACTGACCTGAATCTACCACCTAGAAATTAAATTGGACTGTCTTTTTACCTATACTTCTACAGAGACCTGGGAACCTTTAGATGCACTCTGATTTCCAGGGTGTAGTTAGCCAGCCACAACTGACTGGATTGCAAGAGGAAAGGGAACTAACTATGTGTGTCCATATACACATCTTTTGAGTAAATGTATTTTCATCTTTTCTTGCCTAATAAATCCTCTTTAATACCACCTAATGAAATTTTAATCAACAAAAGTAAAATGTATGTATCTGCACATGAAAAGTCAGTCGTCGGTGGATTAGGTGACCTAGAGTTATCAGATAATGGTGGTAAATCCCCAGCTGTAATCTACACACCTTGGGGTTTATTCATTAGTAGTTTCTTGAGTGTTTTTCATGTTCTTATCTACATTTTGGAAACCTGTTTCTAAATTGCTCACAGATTGCAAAAGCACTAATTGGTAATGCTCCTTTTTTCGTTCATTGACTCTTACATTCTCTGGCAATTATTGGTATCAGTTAAAACATGAGTGTAAAAGTATTGTTTTTAACAAATGTAATTTAAGCATGTTTTCTTAATTTGGGAGCCTATTTTGAGCTGTTACAACATCCGTGACTCCTGGTATTAAACCAGTCTAGATTAAATTTTGCAGCAATTACTGAATTTACATTTTAGAATAGCAAGCAAATGACTAGATGGCCAGGTGAAAGCGGGGGTTGTTGAAATTGGAACTAAGAAAACATATTTCAGAATATGCATAGATATGCATAATTGGGTGTATACCTCGAATGTGAAATAGAATAGTATCCAGGAGTCAGCAAGTGTGCTAGATGTAAAATTAGAAGCTATATTTCACTTTTGAGTGTTTCCAGGGATATATGGCAGTTACCTGTAATTAAGTGGGTATAGTTGTGTCTGTGAGTGTGTGTGTGTGTGTGTGTGTGTGTGTGTTTCTGTGTTGGATTAAGAAGAGTAGGAGTAGAGGCAAAGTGAATTAAAAAGTCAGAATGGGGGCTTCCCTGGTGGCGCAGTGGTTGAGAGTCTGCCTGCCGGTGCAGGGCACACGGGTTCGAGCCCTGGTCTGGGAGGATCCTGCATGCCGCGGAGCGGCTGGGCCCGTGAGCCACAACTACTGAGCCTGCGCGTCTGGAGCCTGTGCTCCGCAACAAGAGAGGCCGAGATAGTGAGAGGCCCGCGCACCGCGATGAGGAGTGGCCCCCGCTTGCCACAACTGGAGAAAGCCCTCGCACAGAAACGAAGGCCCAACACAGCCATAAAAAAAAAAAAAAAAGTCAGAATGGGCCAAATGACCTTCATTTTGTAATTCTTCTTTAGTACTTTAGACGCTCCTACATTATGGGATAGTGACTCCTGTAGGCGTTGTCTCTTCTGAGTTCAAGGTAGATATGTGAAGCTTGGAGAACCTGGCAAGTTCCTGAAACTGGAGAATATCAATATACTAGGAATTAGTACCTATAAGACAGTAATATAAATCCTGAAAAGGAGAAAGATAAGGGAGATTTTAGTAATTTTCCAAAAGTATCCTTATGGAAAACAAAAGATCTCCATTTTCAAAGAAAGAAGGAACACAAACATTGGAAGTTATATCTGTGAAAGTTACAGTGCAGAACAGCTTAAGAATGTTTTTTTTTAAAAAATTATTTATTTATTTATTTATGGCTGTGTTGGGTCTTCATTTCTGTGCGAGGGCTTTCTCTAGTTGTGGCAAGCGGGAGCCACTCTTCATCGCGGTGCGCGGGCCTCTCACTATCGCGGCCTCTCTTGTTGCGGAGCACAGGCTCCAGACGCGCAGGCCCAGTAATTGTGGCTCACGGGCCTAGCTGCTCCGCGGCACGTGGGATCCTCCCAGACCAGGGCTCGAACCCGTGTCCCCTGCATTAGCAGGCAGATTCCCAACCACTGTGCCACCAGGGAAGCCCTTAAAAATGTTTTAAGTGATCATTTATTCTTTTGGGTCTCTGACTTTTTTCCTCAAATAATACAATGTTGACTAGCTCTGAACATTTCTTTCAGCATGGTTAAAATGTATAATTTTATGTAGTTAGCCATTTCTAGTTCTACCTCAAATATTTTGACTTGAAAAGGTCACATATTCCTTCTTCAATTGCAGCATGTGCCAGGCTGATTATTTCCTGTATGTGTCTCTTTTCCTGTCTCTCTTTTCCCTTTAGGTTCACTGGTTTTTCATGCCTGATCATGCTTTGGTTTGAAAAATTCGTAAGTAAGTTTATTTGTGGAGTTATTACCCCTTCTTTTCCTTCTTCTCTTTCCTTTTCTTTGGTTTTTCTTTCTTTCTTTTTTTTTAAAGCTAGAAATCTACCTACTTAGTTTGGCAACAACTCTAGTATGTTATAAAATCAAGCTAATAGCCTTATGGAGAGTACTGGATCATAACATGGGGAAGCAGATTAACTTAGTGCCATTAATTAACCTGCTTTTGGCTTCAAAAGCATTCTCCTGTAACCGTTTTGAGTGGTGCAGCATGCTCAGCAAAGGGCAAGGTAGAATGTTCTGACTGGAAGAATCTAGCTGGCATCAAAGATTATTCTTAAAAGGCAGTAGTCCTCAACCTTGGATGCACAACTTGGGATGCTTTTAAAATTCCAATTGCCAGACTTCTGGTTTCTGCTTTGGAAAGTAGAGAGCTGGGAGGAGTATCATACACACCCTCACAACAAAAAGAGATGAATAAACTGTAAGTTCGTGGCTTTTCTTGAACCCAGCTTACTGCCCAAAATATAAAAAGAGACTTGTGCAGGGATAGACAGAACCTGAGCATTTGCTTACTTGGGGCAGATGTAAAAAGAAGGAAGAATAAGGAAGGAGAACTCAGCTAGAAGGTATGACAAATTGCTGGAGGATGAGTGTGGGCTGGCAAGACATTGTGGAGCCAGATATAGGGGATGATCTCACTGCCTTGCATATTCTTCTCCATAGATCCCAACAGGTCCACAATGATTGGTGAGAATTCTGATAAAGCATTTCTGATGGTGCAAGTCTGGGGGAAGTGGAGGGTGACAGCTACTCTATGATGGTACAAAATTGTACCTGGATTCTTCTCTCCTATATCTCTTATGGGAAAAGAGCCTTTGTTTTAAGTTACTGGTGAAAACACATTGCAGATAGAGGAGGAGAATGGAAAAAAAAATGCTATCACTGGGAGAAGGGGCAAGAATAGCTGGGAGAGAAGCAGGAGCATTGGGAAGTCCACACCCCATAGACCCAGGGACACAGTGGCTTCCTGAGGCTGAGTATAAACTAGAAGAAAATAGAACACCCCCTCCATGCCCTCCACCCCCAGATCAACAAGGTCAAGTAACAAGTAAGACTGGAATACTGCTGGAAGTGTTGCAAGAACATGAAGATAGACCCACTCTAAGGCGTAATGTAAAAAGAAGACAAAGTTGATGGTGGAGAAGATACTGAAAAACCTTCTGGCAGACCAGCTCCCAACCTCAAGCTATCACTAGAGACATTTAAAGCAACATGGGTCACGGAGGGTAACCAAGGCTACAACAGACATTAAATCCAGACTAACCTCTGACTTGATTTAATCAAACCTAGTGTAAGGAAAGCAGTGCTCATTTCCGAGCATGAAACCTATTTACCTCAGCCTGTATTATCTTTCACAGCTGGCCATTTTTAACAAAAAATTGTGATGCATAAAAAGGGCAAGAAGAAAAAACATTGCCAAGAAACAAAACAATCAACATACCTATTGTTAAGTATGACATAGATATCGAAACTATCTGACAGAGAATCTAAAATCATAATGTGTGCCATATTAAAAGCTCTAATGGAAAAGTTGAACAGCAAGCAAGTTTCTATGTAAACTTACAGCAGAGAGATGATAAAAAACCCAGCAATGATAGCTATGAGACACTCAAGAGATGGAGAGTGTCTTTGACTGGCTCATTAGTAGACTCAACACAGATGAAGAAGGAATCAATTAACGTGAGGTTAAGCCAACAGAAATTACCCTAATTGAAACATACAAAAAAAATCAGTCATTGCAGGTGCTGAAGACTGGGGGAGAGGTTGACCAGAAAAGGACAGTAAGAGGAAGTTTTGTGGATGATGAAACTGTTCTGTATCAATGACTCTGGTGGTGGAAGTGTGATTGTATGCATTTGTGAATACCCATGGAAGAGTATACCACAAATAGTGAGGTTTTCTCTTCGTAAATTAAAATTGCAAAATTAAAAGGAAAAAATAATCCTGATTTCCAGACAGTTGACTCAGCACCTCTGGGAATGGGATCTTGGCATCGACTAGATGATCGCAATGTGGATCTAAAATAGAAAACCTCTGCTAGAGTTGCCATTTCTCTTGGTATAAACATTGGTTCTGAAACTTTACTATCCATTGGACTTATCTGTGATCTTTATAAAATACTGACATTTGTCTCTCATTCCCAGGTATTCTGATTTAATTTGCAAGATGTAATATGGATATCAGGAATTTTCAAAGTTCTCCTGGCGATTCTGATGTGCAGCAAGGTTTGGGAGCTACTGGTCTAAAGCAGTGATTTATAAAGTTTCACCTGCATCAGAATCATCTGAAAGCCGTTAAAACACAGATTACTGGGTGCCAGTCCCAGAGACTTTGATACAATAGTTCTGGGCTGGAGTGTGAGAATTTGCATTTCTAATAAATTCCCAGATGATGCCAATGCTGCTGGTCTTTTGACAACTACTGGCCTTATTAATTGCCTCTCAATTATTACTGCACATAAGATCACTGAAGTCAAAATAAAGATTCTGATCAGTCATTGTGAAGCAAGGCCTAAGATTCTGCATTTCTAACAAGCTCCCATGTGATGCTATTGGACTGAAGACTACACTTTGAAGAGCAAGGGTCTCTGGAGTCTCACATGGTTTATGGAGGAGTAACAGCGGCAGCATCTGGTGATCTCTGTGTAGACTTAAAGTTTAAGAAGAACTGCTCTAGAGGTCCATGGGTGTTAAGCGTTGTATTCTCTGCAACTTGACTTTCCTTCAGTGCACGAAGCTTTGATCGATCTCTCAGAAGGTAGACTTGCTTACCTAGCTGCATGACAATTTATTAATTCACAATGAAAAATACAAGAGTACAGAGGCGGATCAGGATATCAGGGTAAGCAAATTTCTTTGTAGTATGGAAAATCGCAGGAGGCCAGCCTATTGGAAGATGGTTTAATGAGTGAGAAACACAATGAAAGAGTTCAAGTGATCTTACTAAGTGCCTCTCAGATTCTGATTGGGTGTCTTGTTTCTATCTAGTACAATGCATCTCTCTTGGGCATACCTTGTCATAGGCCAGTTAACGGCCTATGAATAACTGCCTGTGGTCAGCTTCCCCTCCCTCATCCAATCAGTTGTTATCAAAAAGGTGAGGTTACCTATTACAGAGCATAGTGGTGGTTTCTTCCAAAGGCTGGTGTGAGTGTGAGTGGCTAACCACCAAAGGCCCCTCTTTAGTATAAAAACCCTAGATAAAAATAAATAATATTACCATTAAATAGCTTGTGATAAGGTCAAGCTTCTAGCAGAATAAAGCCAAAAGTAAGTGAAAGAGTGCTTACTCTTAGCATTTAAAAAAAATTTTAATTCATCATGACATAGGTAAAGAAAAGAAAATATGACCTGCATATCTCTCTGTATTTGCATATCTTAATGCATCTTTACTTTCTAAATGAAAAGGACAGACAGAGGGAGGAGAGCTGTTTGATATACAAAACTGACCTTCTTCGACCAGCTTAGTGCTTCTCTAATTAAGCATTTACAGAGTAAGCAGAGCTTTTCCTTCTTTTGATGGGGAAATCAATATGAGATTTTCCATGTTTGGGGTCATAGTGACATGGTCTGAGGGAAATGTCTAAGCCGCAGGGCCAAGTTATTTAGAAGAATCGTGGCAGGGCTACTTTAAGAGCATTAGCAGATATTAAGTTTAGGGAAAGAAACCTTGATGACTGATCTGTAGAATTTACTAATGCATGTATATTTAACATGTGCTAGAATCGATACACATTTTAATTTTATCCTATTTTTCTATCAAAATAAACACAACCATGAACCGATGCTTGGTTACCATATAATAAACATGTTAAATTCAAAGTATGGCTCTTTGAAAAGCCTAGCAGGGCTTTTGGCGGGGGGAGGACAAAATAAAAGTGTATTATAATCTGACTAAATCTCATTAAATCATACTGTGCAAAGAAACTGGTAGCCTTCCCAGGTCACGTGTTGGCCGCAAATATTGATAAAGAGTTTCAGCCTGGCTGCACATATTATTATCAATCCTTCCCCCTACCCCTCACCTTCATTCTCTAATTGATTTGGGTAAAGCCTGGGCATTGTTTTTTTATCCTGAAAACGTTCTTCAAATGAGAGGGGAAAAAAACCTCAGTAAATGTTTAAAAGTCAGTTAACTATGTTATGTGTTTTAATATGCAAAGGACTCCTAGCCACTGTGATTCAGAAACAATTTAGAACCTTTGTATCCTCATAGTTCCATATAGGCATATTTATGAGTTTGCAAAGACTCAGCCCTAGCAATGCCCAGAGGTTACCGTGTTGGAGCACACATATAATAGCAATAAGGCTTCAATATTTGGACCTGGAAAAGGCAGCCTGAGGCAATACAGGAAGGATTAGATAAGATCAGTTATGCCTTTTTTTTAAATTGAAGTGTAGTTGATTTATAGTATCGTGTTAGTCTCAGGAATACATGATACTGTAAATCAACCATACTTCAATAAAAACAAACCAAAAAAACCAAAAAAAAAAAACCCAACCCCCCCAATAACAACAAAAAGAAGTTCTGCAAGGAGAAAATAAAGTCTAATGTCCGAGGAGTTCATAATCTAGGGGGCAGATTAGGACAGGTAATAAAAAATAATACAAAGTAATAGAATAGTGGTAGTAATTGTAGTATATTCTCAATGAATGTAAGCTATTTTGGGGAAGGCAGCATGTTAGTCATCTTCTGGGCATTATAACATGTACTCACATCAAATGTACAAAGTAAACATATCACTTCCCTTTTACAGATAAGTAAAGTGATGCTTAGAGAGGTTAAAAAAAATCAGTTATGCCAGTCTATCCCATTAGTCTCATTGTAAATCTAAAGGCTTCCTTTGTTACAAAGAATTAGTAAAGTTTGATAATTATTGAAATATGTGTATTAATATAAGGGAAAACTTCAGTCCTTAAAATATTTTTTGACTGGTTCTTTAGATTAAGCAGACCCACAGGAATGATTGGTTTACAGTCAGTTCTTGGTACGTTGAGGATAATATATTGTCTAGCTTGTGGCTATTTGGAGAAACCATAAAGAACATTCATCAAGAACTGCTCTATAAGGACAAGGTGAAGTTTTAGGGCTCGTTTCTGTATCATAACATTGCCAATAGGCTAGCATTAAAGAGATGGCAGAATTGTAATTCAAGGAACTTACGTCTCTTCTGTTTCCTACGTCATGACAAAATTCTTTGTTTTTTATTCAGCAGTAAAAACTCTCTGCGAGGCCTATAGAATGAGTACATAACCAGCTGAATAGGAGCCAGCAGCTAACCACAATCTTCCAGTACCTTTCACAGTAATGGAATTGCCGATGTTTCCCTGGAGCACATTTTGCAGATGCAAGATTGTTTCAACAGTGTGATCTACAGTATCTGAGTAATAATAACCTGAAGAGAATAATACTTCACAATGCAATGGCAGCTTCCATCTGGTTCTCAGTTCCCCAAAGCCTGGTATAAGCAAGAGAAAAACAGGTGTAGCTCCAATTTAATACATAACAGCTTGTGGACTAAGAATTCTTATTTTCCATTGCAAATACATAGAATGTTTTGTGGCGGGTGTCTAATTCTACAGCTCAGAGACTGTGGTGTCAGTGTCAGAAGCAGCAATAGAACTATCTTGGGTAGATGAATATTTTTCTATAGAGTACAAAGAATTCAAAGGAAGGTGATAGAAAATGCAGTGAATTCTGTGCATCTGTGAGCGTATGCCTGTACATGCTGTGTATAACATAATTCTTGGTTTTAGTGTCAGTACTGCTTTGTGAAAATCCTACCAGGGACAGGAACATACCTGAGGGTTCCAAAGTCACTGTGAAAAGAAGGTAATCAAACAGCAGCTATTGTAGGCTATTGGTGGCAGGGTGGATAAAAGAATTGCAATACATTTGACATATAGCACGTATCCAAATGATACACCAAATCTGTGGGTTGCAGGAAAACAATGCACAAAACCCAAAGCTTGTGACTATGTCAGGGAAGATGGGGCTTGGTCTGAGGTCTTGAGACAGGAATTTCCTGCAAATAATGCTGTGGCTTCAAATGAAAGCATGGAAATCTTCCCAGGTGCCCAGGGTAGAAGGGACTACTGCCATGCGATAGTATTTCTGTCCCACTTACATACAGATATGCCAGTGATGCCAATACTAGCCAAGGGTGAATCCAGGTTTGGGACAACGTGAAGCTTATGCAATTCGAGGTCTCTTCTTTTAAAAAATACATAAACATATACAACTTTTGAACATTAAAATATTTACTTGGTGAACACATTCTTTGACCCTCCTACAGTCTTGGAGGAGCCAGTGAAACTGAGGGGCTCTGAAACGGAAGCTTCACTGGCTTTGAGGTAATTCTACTTTTGGTACCACCACCTGGGAAAATGACTTACTGCCTTACAGAATCTTAAGCCAAGTGAACTACTTAGGTAAAAACTAAGCTTTATTTTAATAAACCATGAATATAAGATTTATGTAAAACAACAACAACAAAAAAGTCATTAGTTCCCAGTAGCCTATGGTACTTGGGAGAATGATAGGAAGTGTGTTGAATTTTAGCACAAGATACACAGTGGTGACTTTGAAGTAACAACAAAGAAATTTTAGCAATGTTCTTGTAGCTGTGTATTTGCAACAATAACCAGTAAAACTTATATATTGCTACTCCCCGCAGAATGCTGTTCTAAGTTTTGTGTATGTATACATTAATTCATTTTAACTTTGAATGAACTATTGGTTTAGCTTCTAATATCCCCTATTTTATATATGAAGAAATGGGGGCACAGAGTACTTAGTTGCCCATGGTCAGATGGCTACTAAGTGGCAGAACATGGATTTGAACCCAGGTAGTCGGCTTCAGGCTCTATGCTTTTAACTACTGCCTTCTATTCTGCCTTTCTCTCTGTGTGCTGTTTTGGTTCAGTGCAGTGGAAGGGTAGCATTTACATGTGTGTTATAATAGTTGGGCCATTTTCCTGTGTATCATGATGGTCCTTGCTCTCTCTGTGTGCAAGAGTGTGTTCTCTGTTCTGTTGACAACACTAGCCAAATATTGGATATTGGGGGTTGACGCAGAAGCTTATGAACTAGCCCAGTTGAAGAAGACAAACCACCCAATGTATAAGGGTCTTTATTTCCTCATTTATCAAACAAGGGCTTTGGAAGTACTATTTTTAAGGTCCTTTCCAGGTCTTGAGTTCTGACAAAAAATATATATTCTATTTTTGCTTGTGGTTTTGAAAGCCTAGTTTGGCATAAGTGACCATATTCTAAACGTACTTTAGGCACTGATGTTTCCTAATAGAGTGCGCTGTGCCACTTGAATGGATGTCTTCCTACTGACATTTATTAAGTGCATACTATTCCCATCTAATATTCTAAGTATGCTAAAACTATTAATTGGCTTAATTTTACCATGATCTTATAAGGTGAGTACTATTCTCAGCCTTATTTGATGGATAAGGAAATTGAGGCAGAGAGAAACTAAATACTTTTCCCTGCAGCAGCCAGTTGTTAATGAAGGAGCCAGGGTTTAAATCCAAGCTGTTTGGTTGTAGAAGCTGCTTTCCTAATACCTATGCTATAGTGCCGGAGTGTTTATTTAAATGAATGGTGTGTTGACAGTGAAAGGAAGTTGAAAATGGTAACTGATTCTGGAAAGGGAGATGTTCCGAAAACTGCTGAAAGCTAAGCGTGTTTAGTGTTGCTATAAAGAGGAAAGCCACATAGGTGAGTATGTCAGAGGTGTTTCAGGATAACAATGCTTAAAATGTTCCATGAACAATTCCAGAAGAGGTGGCTGAAAAGGACTAGAAAAGGAATGATAATAATAACTAGTACTGATGATAATATCTAATAATTATTTAGAACTTATTACATACCAAGTATGGTTATAAATGCTTTATATATATTAACTCAATTTCATCCTCCCATATGCACTATAAAGTAGACATTATACGTCTTTATTTTGCCAGTGAGGAACTGATGCCAGGATTAAATAATTTGCCCAATTTGTCCAAGAAGAGATTAGTTTGCCCATTTAGGTAGAAGTTTTTAGTATTAAAAATATATATTTACCACATACCAGCTGCTGTGGTAAGTGCTGTAGATAAAGAAATAAAAGCAAAGACATAAAATGCTAGTCAGAAAAGACAAATGTATAATTGGATGATACCTAATGCAAACCTGCTTTTTTGATGAGTGAGCCAGTTGAAGAGATGACAGCATGAGCAAAGGCACAGAGGCAAGACAGAACTTACCTTTTAGGGAATCAGCAAGTGTGATGGGTTAGGTGGGGTGGGCTGCCTAGAGTTGAAGCTAGAAATGCAAGGAGTGTCTAGTTTATGGAAAGGTTGTGAGTCAACCGTAGTAACACAAATGAGTTTTGAAGGCTTCGAGGAGTTGCTGAGGGGTTTGAACCAGGGAAAGGCAATATTCAAGGTGAAAAATGATGATGCCTAGATAAAAGAGGGGTCATGTGAAGAAGGTGAGAGGAGAGGGAATAAAAAGACATTAAGAAGGTAGTATTGAGTGGACTTCATGACAAATTGAATGTGGGAATAAAATAAGGGAAGGTATAAAAGATGAATTGAGTTTCTGATTGGATGGTGATGCTGTTGGCAGATGGGAGTGGGGTGGGCAAAACCAAGGAGATGTCTCACATGGATGGGTTGACAGGTATTTGGGGGACACCTAAATGGAAACATCTAAGAGGCAGTTCGTTCTTTAGGTGTGGCGATCAGAATGATTGAGTCATCATTCTGAGGGAAACAGAACTATCATAGAATCTGCACAGAGTGAGAAGAGCACAGAGGATGGAACAAAGAGAGTCCCAGTGATTAAGAGAGAGTTGGGAGAAAAACCTGAAGGAAGAAAGGGGTGAGTAATAATCTCAGGTACCAGAGAGAGAAGAAAACTTTGAAACATAGTCACGGATTCAATAACTAATTTTATATGAAGGCTGAAATGTGATTTATATGAATTGTAAGGTAGCTGTATAAACGCTATGCAGATATTTGGAGAAAAATGAATTAAAAGTCATTATAAGTGATGCACTAGATTGTACCATGTTAACACAATTTTTATATTGGGTGACAGTCCAATATAACAATGTTCATAATTCATAACCTATATCTTCAAGGAAGTATGAAACAATTTTTGATATACTTAGATTGCAAAGATAGGTAAATATATAACAAACTACAAAATAGATAATATAAGTTATTTTCGCTGCTAAGTTTACTACATTTAGTTACTAGACAAGCTAACCTTCCTCAAATATTAAGTGTGTATGTGTGTTTAATAAAAATATTTATGAACAGACACACTATAACAGTTCATCTTTGGTGTAAAATAAATATGGAATAATGCCTTTGGTTACACTGCTTTGAGTGTGAATAGTTAAATATCTGTGATTAGTGGAGATGGTTAAAATCATATATTGCACCTTTGGATGTTTTCTGCTGTTTCTGTTTATACTGAAGATTTGCCAATTTCTTGGAGAAGTATAAGGAGATACGTGAATCTGAATGTTTTGTCCTTCATAAAAGACATTTTGGTTAGGTCTAACTAGTGTTTAATGGGAAATGGCAGATTATTTCTTTAAGTATTTTTCCAATCATTACAAAAAAGGTGACCTATTTAAAATTTTTCTGGGAAGCCTTCCCCTACCCCTTTGCTAAATTGGATTGGGTTTGTTTGTGGAAGCAATGATATCGTTAGAGTTCAGCCCAATACTCATAAATGGTTTTTGTTGAGTTTGGATAGGAAATCTATTAAGTTTAAAACATGCTTGAGAATATTCCTGAATTATTTGAATGAACCTGTACATTTTCCTTCACATCTTTAAATTCTTATCCTCCTCACTATATTGTTTAAATGTTCCTGGAATTACGGAGTTAGTCCTGCTTTTAGGAGAAGTTTGACTGAAAAAGGTTTATTTCAAATTCAGATAAATTACATAGGATTATAATTCACTGTGCATTTAGCGTCTGAAAAATATCATCCGGAAGCAGCTTGGTTTACAGACTTAGCACAGGTGAGCTAGAGACATTAAAATAAATATACTTATTTTACCTATAATGGAAGCTCCAGAGAGTTCAAAGCAAAATGATTTGAAAAGTAGCACAAACAATAGTGTTAGAATGGCAATTCTTCTTCATGCTTTTATTTTGATAGCTATACAAAAATCAAAACAAAAAGGTAGACATCGCCTGGTTTTGGCTGCTTTACGTTCATTAGGCCTTTTCCCCTTGAGAGTTGACCTCTTCATGATCACTGTTTATTGGGACAAACCTATGGTTTCCCTTTCCCTTACCACAGCACGTGCAGGTGACCAATGTCAGGTCATTCTTCTGCTTCCTCTCTAAGAAACAAAGAGCCTGAAGTACTTGGAGATCCATTTCTTCCAAGAGATGTGATTTTACTCTTCTTGGAGAAGATTCTTCCTGCTTTCCAGTCCCCAAAACTGCATTGTCCTTCACCTTGGTTCTTCAGATTCTCCTTGATTATCTCAAAACTCAATAAGCATCCAATACATTTCTCTTTGCCTAATGAACCAGAATTGTTTTCTGCTGCTTGTGTCCAAAGATCCCTAACTGATAAAGAGATTATTTTGAATATGGTTAAGAAATATATTTCTTCTACTTTAGGTAACCTGTATATAAATACTAGAACAGTACTGATTTCCTAAATCAAATTAATCACTTCCTGGTGAACTTAACCAATAAAATATTCTGATTTCTGTTAGGTATAAGTTATTATATTCCACTAAATGGAGTAGAATGTTTTTAATACTGTAAAAATTTTCAGTCCTGTTCAGTTCAGCCATGTCCTTGAGCTTGGGGGTGTATGTGTGGAGATAACATCCATCATTCCCATTTCTGGGGGCACAGAACTCTCTTCTGTTGAGCCCTGACATTGGCTGGAATCTAGATCACTTATTTTATTAAACTTCATGAAATATCGATTTTAAGGATTCTGCATAAACAGCACAGCCTAATTGTAGGCAGGCCATTCTGAGAGAGTAGTCCTGAAAAGTCCACTGTTGACCTGAACATGGACAAAAGCCTTTGTCAAATATCTGTGTACTACTCTACGATGATGAAAGACATAATAAACAACACATCGTTCTCATCTTTTAGTAACTTTATCTAAACTTTAGACGTGATGTTATAAAACTGGAGAAAATTTGGAAACAACACAAGATGGTTGATGAATTGGTGTCTAAAGGAACATTGATACTATTGTGGAGTGGATGAAGTCCCACCGTACATTGACACACAAACATTTATTACCTGGTTAACATTGGATATGCCACAAAAGCTTTACAACCTTCAGTTTAAACTCAAAGCAATATCTTCATTTATGAATGACAAAATTTGTGGGAACAAAATCTCTTGAAGTCCTTTTGTTTTTCCCCAGATTTCAGATTTATGGCACGCTGACAGTAAAGGAGAGAGAAGTTGTGGTTCATAGTCAAAAGCAGCAGGGCTGCTGAGAAAGTGGAAATTATTCAAAATAATCTTATTGAAAAGCGCAGCTAACAATTGTCAGGCATTAATACTTATAGTATTACCCTTATATAATATCTGGAAGAAAATACACATGTAGTCACTCTAATCTCTGAAGTTTTATTTTCTATTGTTCGATCCTGAGAACAGTCCTGGGAGGTAGTAATTATACTCACTGCATAAATGAGGACTTTAAGGCCCAGCGAATGTAAATGTTTGAAAGGTGACTCTGTTAGTAACTTAATAAGTAGTGCTAGAATTTATACCTAGATTTTTCCGATCTCAGAATCTGTACCCTTTATTATTGTACTATGACATACTTCAAGTATGTGGGAAACGAAGGATGAGTGGAATTTAGGAAAATGAGAAAAGAAGACTTCACAAAGGTCTAAATCTACATATGATTTTTCACTGTCTGGACCTTAGGAAGTACTCTATAAGTGTGTACTGAATTAAATTAGCACACAGTTTTACATCCAAATATGGCATGAAATGGGTTCAACTTAAAAACATCAGATGGAAAAGAAGTCATAGATATTTCAAGAATGTGATTTAAAAATATTTTCCATCAAATGTCTTAGATAATGCTAGAGTTCATGAGGTTTTTCTGTTCTCCATTTCTTTTAGGCACATATTCCCTTGAAATTTGGTAAAGCCATGGGATTTGCTTTGATGAATTAAATGTTAGAACACTTCTAGGAAGAAGTGTTTAAACGCTGGTATTTATTTCTCCACTGTCATCTTTCCCTGTCACCATGATCTTGGAAGCCTGAGCTTATAAGAGGTGCCGTAAGCTTGAAACAGCTTCTAATGGTGAGTATCTGTTCAGAGGACTGAGACCCTGGACAATTTCTCGGACCTAAGCAGACTTCATATGAGTGAGAAATAATCCATTGCGGGGGCTGGCTAGGTAAACCCATCCCCCTCTGGAGGAGGGAGCAGCAACTACAGGGCGGGTTGTTCTGTTGACAAGGTGGCCAGGTCCTGGCTATGGGGTGGGCAGATCTGGCTCTGGCAGCAATGGCAGACACCTCCCCACCCTCAGGGTTAGATATACCGGCATGGGTGCCAACTCCACGGGGTCTCCCAGCTGTCTGCAGAGTTGAGTGTGACTCTACAGTAAGAAGTACCACCAGGGGATTTCCTTGGTGGCACAGTGGTTAAGAATCCGCCTGCCAATGCAGGGACACGGGTTTGATCTCTGGTCTGGGAAGATCCCACATGCTGCAGAGCAACTAAAGCCCATGTGCCACAACTACTGACTCTAGAGCCTGCGAGACACAACTACTGAAGCCCGCGCGCCTAGAGCCCAAGCTCCGCAACAAGAGAAGCCACTGCAATGAGAAGCCTGCACACCACAATGAAGAGTAGCCCCTGCTCGCCGCAACTAGAGAAAGCCCACGCACAGCAATGAAGACCCAACACAGCCAAAAATAAATAAATCAAAAAAAAAAAAAAACTACCACCAGGTCCAAAAGCCAACGGCATGAGGATGGTGAAGCAGAAGGATAGAAAAGCCTGACTTCTTGGGGAGAGCATTAAGTTGCTGAACTACATAAAGGACTGTATACCTTCAGACTTTTGATGTGTCACGATTTCGTGATTTTATTGCTTGAACCAATCAGTTGAGTTTTCTGTTATTTGCAGCCAAGTGTGTCCTATTTTATATGGCTAGATTCTGAGCTTCTAGTGTCAGAGGAGGGCTGGTAAGAACATTGAACAGATTAACCATACATACATAACAGTTTTAGAAAAATTTCTTTAAATTTGTCACAATTTGGAACTATGTGTCATTATTACCATTTGACATGGCTCACGTAACATGTATAGTTTTGTCTAACATCGGAGTATGACAGAAGACCTAGGAATCATTCGTTTGGGAAGTTAGTCACATTTATCAATGACAGTGCATAAGAAACTTTAATAATTAGGATTTTTTAGAAGAATGCTGACTGACACATAGCTTTGTTTCCCTTCCATTTTGACTTTAGACACACTCCCTGGAAATTTTGTAAAATCCTTTCCTTTCTTTTACCACCATGGTTTTCTGGAGTAAGGTGAGGAGGAGATATTTTCAAGTATAATTTTATTATCTCTGTATGAGTCAAGGAAAAGTTATATTGAGAGCTTTAAATGTTATGAAAAGATAAACTTTATGAAGCCTACCTCATAAAAATGGATAAAATTTGTGATATCTAAAATGAAATGTACATAAATCTTCACTTTCTCTTCTTGACGTTTTCTTGCATATAAACACGTAAGAAGTTAAAGCTTAGAATTCATGAGCAACATTCTGCTCTCCGGAATTACACTTCTTCTAAATTTGTAAAAGTTGTATCTCTAATACCTCTGAATATTTTCGGGCCTTCTTGTTTTTTACCTTAATGAATTATATTTTTGGCTATTGAGTATTTGCTTAATACTTTGTAATCAGTTATTGCATGCATTAAAATAGGTCTCAACTGAGGAAAATAATGATTGTTCCTCTGATAACATCTTCCATTCTCCTTGGAATGGAAAATGAGAAGTGTTCCCACTCCAAAGCATATCTTTCACCATTCCCATGGCTTTTTTCCTTCATTCTGATATAATAAATGACCAAAAGGCTATTTGGTTGACTTTTGGCTAAAAGTTTACTAGATTGCGTAATGGTAATGTGTTTCTGTAGAATTCTTCTTGAAATATGAGAATGATAATTGGCAGGTGGTAGGCTTTCAAGCTCAAGCTCATTTTAGAGTTGGGCCCGTTTTCTTTAGCTTTAAATGTTCAGGAAAACTGAAAGAGGCATTAGACAGATTTAGTTACCAAAGCTGTGTGATTGGGCAACAAGCACCAAACATGACCCAAACATGATCCACGTGGAAATCATTCCTTTCTTTGTCTTACCTGGTTTGGTTGCTAAGGCAGAGAAATGAAGACTTCTATAATCAGAAGAAAATAGAAGGAATGTGGAGGCATTCATAGTAAATAAATGAAACCTTAACTAAAACTGAGAAGGAGGAAATAAGAAAAATGCAAAACTATTGGCTGGGGTATACTGAAAGTTAAAAGAAACTCATTCTAAGTGACCCTGCCTTGACAAGAACACAAGTAAAAATGTGCACATGGAATTAAAGAAATAGATTATGTATTCAGTCTTTAAACTTAGTTCCAGTCAGCACCAGTCTCACCTGGGATGGAAGCATTACCCAAGTGTCATTTGTTTGCACAGACAGCAGTTTTAAGAGCTAGGATTTGCAAAAGTTGATAACTGAGAGGAATTGGAATGAGAGAAAAGGAAGAGTGTGTAATTGGGTCCCAGGGGTCTGGCAGGGAGAAATGCCAACATCTGAGATAAGGGGAAGAGGTTCAGAAAATGGAGGGGCTGGTGTATTAATATGTACCTTCCGTGCTAAGTACTGAGCTCTGCGTTTGCAGATACTATCTTCTGCTTTATTCACAGAATATTGCCTGAAGCATTGTATGCATTCAATAAGCATTTATTGAAAGAATAAATGGTTATATATTCCTGTTAGACTGTTGGATCCTAGGGTATTAAATGTTTTAACTAAGGTTAAATGATGGTGATGGGTTTTAGATATCAACCTGCTTCCTTATTAAAATGTCTCAATATTAAATTTTTTTTTTAAGTTTTCATTTCATAGTGTTGCTCTCCAGGTCCTTTAGAAGAAGTCTTTCCTCAGTCCAAGGCACATGTCTTTCTCCACCTCTTCTGGTTTAAGAAAATGATTGGGAAGACAGATTTTTCTCTACATTGTATTGGGGAAAGAGGAGATAATGTCTACATTCTAGCCTGGATCCATTTTTGCGGGGTTGAGTACTGCATGGAGCCATCATAATCAATTTTGGAGGAAAAGTTGGTGGGTGTTGGAAGGAGGGCTTGGTCAGTTGAGTCTGAGGCTCTTGGAGGCTGTTAGCGCCTCTCTGGGAGTTTCACATTCTCTGACATCTCAATGGCTTGTATTTTCATCTTTGTGCTATGGTGGGCATATGCTACATATTACTGTTTGTAGGAAGCAGGAAGGATTTCAAATTTTGGATGCTACAGAGAAAGTTGTACCGCCAAATGTTTTTGTAAGCAAAGAAAGATAAAGCCCTTCATGGAAAACTAATGAAGAAATTTCCTTTCCAAATTGTGAGAAAATGAGCTTCATATATGCCTTCCCTAAGGAAAGAAAAAAGATGACTTCGTTTATATCCTACCTTGTTCAAGAGGATTAAGACAGCTTTATGATGACTTAAAAAAGATCTTTTCTGTCATGCCCTTAGTATTAGCTGTTGAAAGCCATTTTTTGTCAATATTCCTTTATTGCAGCCAGATGTCAGCTCTGCAGTGATGGGTAAACTAAAGGAGCTTATAAAAATGGAAACCTAAAATTCCAAGTTACAGAGGTGAGTGGAGCTAAAATTGAGTTGGGGTCTAAACTGTGGTATTTTGAATGTGAAATTCACCTTTCCCATTTTACAATATTTGGATAATACTATTAGGCCCTTGTAAAGTATCTGGTAACTTATATCTGAATTAAAATACGTGAAAGAAATATCAAACAGATTAAACAAATTCTTTGAGTTATAGAGCTGAAGTAGGGATGTATAAATGGAATAAAATATCCAAAAACATTACATGTGGCCATGACTGTCAAAAGTATTTTGTCTGGAATATCTGCCAAAACCTATTTATGCTGATTCTCTTATTTTCTGTTCACAGTTAAAGAAACTGTCCATGGGATGGGTGGTGTAGGTTGTTCCATGAAGAAAACACCAGATATTTGTCTTAGTTAAAAAGGTAAATTATACATGTACATGCTGGAAATTATTGAAAGCAAAATATTCAAGATAACTGGGATTCAAATTGTGACATTTAGCTTGGAACCTTTATATTTCTTTTCCCCACCAATTTAATACATAGATTAAAAGATCATCTATTTATTTTTACCTCTTTCAAAAATTCAATATATTTATAAAACACATGATGGCACCATGGGAATTATAATAAGTTATTCAAAATCTTACCATGTAATAAGAGATATTTACACAAATATTTATAAAATATAAATATGTCTGTAATGAGAAAGCTATGGACAATACGAACTGGAAAGTAAGATTAAGTGCCTTGCAGAAAATTAGCACTTTTATAAACTCTGACGGATGAGTGGGTATATAAAATGCGGACAGCAGATAAGAGGCAGAAGGAGAGAATAAGGAAGGAGAAAACACTGGAAAAGGACAAGTATCTTTTAGAGGTGACAAACGGACGTGTCTTAAAGGAAGACTTCAAATAAGGAGGTAAGGGGAGAATTTTGAAAGCACTGTGCCAGCCTTTGTAAATGAGCTATATTTAATATTTTTAGAAATATAGCATGTGGTGGCAAAAGTTTACTCAATTAATACAGTATTTAGGGAAGATGAATCCAACTGCAGGAGTCAGGACAACTGCATCAAGTTAAGAAGAGAAGCAGGGAGAGTAAGGAGGATGCAGTGGCAGTGGTGACAGTGAAAGGGAAGAGGTCTGACAACCTATAGGGGTGGGAGGAAAATCAGACAGGGAGCGAAAAAATGAAAGGGGCATTGTGAATGGCGTCAAAAAAAAAAAAACAAACCTGACAGCACTTGGTGAGAAAATAGATATATCTGAAGAAGCAGGTCCCTCAGAGACTTGACCTGGTGTGTTTTGCCACCTTGCCTATTGCCTTCAAGGGCTTCTTATAAATCATGTAGAACATTGAGCATCACCTCTTTGATATAGTAATGATTATTTAGAGCGATAGGCTCCAAGTAACCATAACAGAAACAACATCAACAGTAACAACCACCTAAACTAAATCTTTATTTAAACAAATGTCCTGTCGTGCAAGTTTCATCATAGTGCTTACACAGAAGAGTTATGGAAAGACTGATCTGGTTTTGTTTTGTTTTTTTTTCCCACATGAAGACAGATACTTCTGGAAGTTTGATTTAGAAAGGAAGGCTACATGTAAACACACATCTATTATATCCAGAGAATCATCTGTTGCACTTTAGAAAATTAAAGGCGGCAATGTCAAAAAACTCGAGCTTCTCATTTCCCCGGAAACCAAGCATCTGACAAAGGCTGACTTTTGATTCTCAAAACAAATAATTTCACAGAGTGTTAATTTTGAATTAAAAAAGAGTTACACTTACTTAAGGAGGAGAAACAATGGATTTGCAAACAAATGATGTTGCAAGGGCCTGGGTGCATTACAACTATATTCCCATAGGTTTCAGCTTTAAAAAAAAAAAAATTGAAGGTGCTTCTTCAATTTAAACATACTGAAAATATTTGTATTAATATGTCTATTCAGTTTAATTCAGTCCTTTTTGACATGATAAATTAATTGGAAACAATGTTAAATATTTTTTATAACTCTATGCCAACAGATATGTTAAATATATAAATATCTTTTAGAAAAAAATTGAGAGGAAAGAAATGAAGTCAAGTAATACTGAATTTACATAAAAAGGACCATAGTTATTTTACTGAAATTTTCATTGGCCTCAGAAATTAAAGCTAGCCATTTTATCTATCCTTGTCCTATAATTCTGCTAGCTTCCTGTTCTAATAGCAGTAGTTCTTTCTATTGCCTGGAGCTTGATTTCCAACCCACAGAATCCTGATGCCAGGAAGGAAATACTTTTATTTCAAGGAGGCCACAAGTCTGCAAGCACATCAAGCCTTGTCTGTATACTAGAGAAATAATATGCCTATTATATATTTGCAAGGTGGTGTCACAAATGTAGCCAGGGTAGGACTTTCTACTTAATGGCTGAATTTAGGGACTTAAAAGCTTCACTTTAGGCCCCTCTCTTGCCTTCTTTGGGCCCTGCTTTTCCTTCTTCATTGGCCTCATTCTTACCTAGTGCAGAAGGCTTTCTTCGTCTGGCTGGGAAGATGGCTGCAAGGTGCACTAGCTTAAGTGTCTCTACAGCCTCTAACTCCAGAGGAAGACAGCACCTTTAGCAATTGCTCCAGCAAAAAAGAAAACAACAACAACAAACAAACAAACAAACGAAACTCAGAGAGGCTTCTTATTGGCTCCCCTGCTTATTCATGGACTAATTACTCGTAGGTAGCTGAGCAATCTAATGCATCAGCTTCTTGAAGTCACTTCTTTTTTGTTCATCTATATAAAAAAGGTGTAAATAATAGGACCTGCTTCAGTGAGTTATGGTGCAAAATAATGATCATTAAATCTGACTGTTTCACCATGTTATTCAAATCTTCTACATCTTACTGATTTTTATGTCTATTGGCTTTATGAGGGAATGAGAGAAGTGTGCTAAAATTTCCTGCTCTTTTAGTCCTGTAAACTCTTTGCTTCATAACGGATTATATTATTAGGTTCATACAAGGTTAATAATGTTATACATTTCTTTTTGGTCTGTCTGACTTTAAAATTTTTATTGTCATTAGCTGTCAGTGGTCTTGCTCTATAAACTGTCTACATTGCATGTGTCATGCTTGTAGCTCGTAGTGGTTATTAAATCTTTGGCTTGATAATGGTTTTGCCTACCCCATACCTTAAATTATCTCCATAATTTTTGTTTGTAATATTTGAAAATCAAAAAAAAAAAAACCCTATAAACAAGTGAATAGAATATCCAGATAGTGGATATTCAAAGATATTCAAATAACAATGTTAACGTGTTTAAAAATATATGACGAGATTGGGAAGTTTGAAAGAGGATTGAAAACTACTTAAAAATACTAGTTTCAAGATTTGAAAAATATAATAACTGAAATTAAGGATGGATTAACAGCAGATTAGAGACATATATAAGATGAAATACTGAGAGATCAAAGAATGGCAAGTACAGAAGGAAACCAAAGAAACATAGGAATGAAGTGAACAGGGTTGACATACCTATAATTTAAGTCCCAGAAGTAGTGAACAAAACTCATTCATTTGATTCTCTCCTTGTCCCAAAGGCAGCTAGGGCCTCCCATATCTCATTCATGAAGTCATTTAAAGCGGTCTTCAGTCCTTCCCAGGATCTGTTTATTTCTTATGTTTACACCTTATTCCTAGGCATAGACCTTTGGTGTCCCAATCCAAAATCTGTGAGTTTGACCTGGCTTTCTCCCACATGAGCCTGCCCTCACATCCAGTTCTTGTTTTCCCAGCCACGCGACCTGCTTGAAAGTTCTGCTCAGCTTCTCAACTGTCTCTGCTAGAACTGCCAGATGCCGTTATGGGAGAATTAGCCCCAAATCTGGATTCATTGTGCTAGTTTACCTTTTTCTCTTGATCTTAACTCTTTCTGTTGCTAGCTCTTTGATACACTCACACATGTTTTTAAATACTTTTTTTCATATTTTCTAGTTATTCTCAGGCATGTTTTTCAAAATTTCTAGCCCATTTTCTGAAAATAGAACAATTGCTGATGGTTTTTCAATTTAGTTGGAACGAATTCTCCAAGACAATTTTTAGAAAGATATATGGGTACTTTATAAGTTTCTGGCACATAGTCCATTAAAAACTACAGCCTCTTCTCTTACTCCGGCCTGGTTTCCAAGGAATATTTTTGTTCTTTCTCTATAACCTATTTATCTGTCCTTAGACCATGTTGGTTACCCTTCTTTACAGTTTTGCTGAAAGTAAAAATAAAATGTCAGCTATTATTTATTACTTAATAGGAGATGTTTTAATGCTTTTAACCCAAAATACCTCAAATTCTAATAGAAATACCATATCAATTAAATATAAGATATACTATATATTTGACATCTGGACTAAAATTAGGAAAGGGAATTTAGAGGCTAGTGCTCTAATAGTTAAGAGGCATAAGGATATCCCGTAGTCCTTTTCCCCAGTGATCTAATCCAGCTTGTTGTATGGGTCAGTTTTAGAGTACATGCAAAATAGTGCTGAAGCTCAAAGGGCCCCAGGCTACTTACTAATGTCTTTATCTGTATTACTGGCCAGACTTGACAACACAAGAAAAATCTTAGACTGACTATTGCCTTTGGAAGAAGGAGAGAGTCAACTATGTGGGCTTAGGTTTCTATTTTAACCCAGAATGTTATTTCCTGGTTTAAACCAAGTTTCTCAAGAAATGATTCACATTTAGTGTCAATTGTTTCACAAGCCCAATATTTTGGGAAACTCGACTTTAACCATGAAGGTTGAAATATGAAAAGGAGATTCACTTTGAAGATAAACATATTGAAAGACATGAGAAAGATCCTAAAAAACTCAAGACATGTCTGAGTTGGCATTTTATTCTTCCCTGCATTTATATTTATGTCTGTGATATGACTATCTTCAGAAGATGTATTGTCTGATGGTTGAGAGAGTGTCAGCATTTTTGAATCAAACCACAATTTTTCTAAATGCAATACTGTCAGGAAAGTAAAATTTCTATCTACCAAAGATATGTTAAGCAAACATGGATTGTGGTTTCCTGTTACTGACAATAGATAAATAACCTGTTTGTGTATATTAATGTATAACCTATTACTAAAAGGAATGCTTGTTTCCCAGTACATTCTAATTGCTTCTTAGTTGTTCAAATCTTTGTGTGAAATGTTTGATTCCATCACTAATTTTCTCTTCCTATGGAAACTGTGACTACACATTTGATTGTAATTAGTTAACCAAAGGCTAATAAAAATTAATTAGAATTTGCCTGGGACTCACGAGCTTTGGACAATCTCACTAATATCCACATTTTGCTGCTATGCTGTTCCCATCTACATTCTTGTAGAGTCTTCATTTAAAGCCTGGTCCATTTTTTCTGGGGGTTTCTACCATGGAGTGTGATGAGATAGGGTCCTCTTCATGCTTTCAGTCTGACCTCCTTTTCTGCTGTCTAGAAACTATTTTTGGTGGAAGGTGTGACCCATCCCTGTCACTGGAACTTCTTTTCCCTCTAAGAATGGTCCTTATCTCTGGAGTTTCAGGTTTTTTTGAAGCTTCTGCAGCACAGAAACTTTGAGGTTATGTATAGAAGTGCATTCTTTTACATAATCACTTTGTTGAAGTCAAGTTATGTCCCTTGCAAAAACTGGAAGGAACGCTCTACCTAATTCTGCAGTTGACTTCATCCAAAGTAGCTACACTTGCTCCTCAATCTGTCTCATAAAGTCTCAACTGGACCAAGATTTGTCAATTTCTTCTAAAAGTCTGTCATCTATCCTAGTGCTCAAAACTGAATCCATGGGATTGGCCTAGAGAAGGCTCTCTTTTCATCATCTTGTTCCTCTCATCCCTGACTCATTGCCTCATTTGGCTGGTGCAAAACAAAAGCTAAGGCAAATGTTAAAAACAAACAAAACAAAACACAAAAACCAAACCGAACCAACCCCCCACAATAACCTTACTCCTGACAAGCTGCATTATTCCTATGCATATAAACTCATATAGAGACACCTGGAGTCGGGAAGGTGGGGCTACAACCCGCCAGTTCATCAGACAGATGCAGCCAAACTGCGAATTTAGATTCAAACGTTTGCAGAATCTTGACAACTTCCCTGTATATTTACTTTCCCTTGACAGGAGAATGAAACTTATGCTTTTATACTTTTATTGGCAATCACCATCCACTTTCTGGAAACTAAATATTTGGCCAGATATTTGGTGTATGAAATGTGACTGTCTATGGAAAGAGTATATAGTTAAGAGTCACGTGGACACGGCCCAGGTCAATCACCGATTATGTGAGCTGGTCAGATGATGCACTCTCTTCAAGCCTCAGTTTCTTCACATGAAAAATATGAGTGTTGGGCTAGATAACATCACATAAGGAAGAGTGTCAAAAAATGAACGTTTTTTGTAAGACAGGAATTTGGGAATGAGTGAGATAATGTGCGTCTAATTTATGTCATCACTGAGGGATGAAGCTAGGATTTTGTTGAGCTCTAAAGGGAGCTACACTTATTTAAAGAAGTTTCTAGAGACCATTTCTGTTAATGCCTTTATATACTTTTATGAGGTCTGTGAAATCAGGTTCTGTGGACGTCAATGAGAAAACTCACTTAGCAATTATCTTTCCACCATGTTTAATGGAAGAGTAGCGTCCTGAAAGAGGCAATGACCTTTCAACTTAGCTCATTCACCTCATTCAGAGATGTTCCAAGTGAAAAAACATGTTTGGTTTTTTAGCTTTTTAAACCAAAGATTGTAGTTTCCTCCCTTTCCTTCCTTCCCCTCCATCTTCCCTCCCTCCCTCCTTCCTCCTTCTTTCCTTCCTTCCTTTGCTTCCCTTCCTTCCTTCTTTCTCTCCCTTGCTCTCTTTGTCCATCTCTCTCTCTCTCTCCCCTTTTCTTCCCTCCCTTCCTCCCTCCTTCTCTCCCTTTCTTTCTTGTCTTAATTAAATTAAGCCAGAGGTTTAAGATATATAAATACTTTTAGTCCAGTTCTGACACTAGACCAAATTATCTCCAGACTCAGTGGCATTTACATTTTTGTCCTTCTGTTGGTTTGTAAGCTGTTTCCTTCTAACTCATTAAGATTTTTCCTTTGCCAAACTGGGTTATTCTTAATTACTTTGTTAGTGTTAGACAAAATAGCAAGTTTTCAGCAGCACAATGGAAGATAATTTGTTAAACTGTTATATATTAAATTCTTACATGAAATCTATTTAAGTGGATGGTAGTACTATTTCCCCCACCCCCCAGAGTTCTCTTGGAAATAATATTACAATTTAAATTTATCATTTAAAGTTTCCTTTTAAAAATTGAGTTAGCGTGAATCTTACATAATTAGTTTATAGAATAGATAACAAAAATGTTTGATTTAAAATACTAGTTTTACATATTTAATCAGTTCCTATGAAGCCATTTCATCCACTTTCATGCTCTGAATTATACATTTCATGCTTTTTTTTTTAAAGTGTGCAAAAATCTACATTGCTTCCCAAGCACTTAGATTTTTTCAAGATGTTTGTTTCTTTGGTCTCATTTAGACTCTACTCATATTTGCTTCATTCAAAAGCTGTATTCTTAACAGTAAACTGTATGTTTCCACCATAAATTTATGGCAGACCACTTTCCCTGGATCATGGCTCAGGACACATCTTTAGCTGTAATTTTATGGGGTCAGTTATTTCGCTTTCCAATTCTGTTACAACTAATTCCCTATTCCATGGTTTTCCGACTCCACCATCATTCTCTCTGAGGAAAGTGCCATCCTGGGGACGTGTTTTCCCTTTTCAGTGGTAAATCACTGGAGCAACACTCACTTTATAACCCAGGGTGTTCCTTTTCCATAGTTACAGACCTTGATTTTTTTGACATAACCCTACATGTTCATTCTATTAGTGAGTTAATAAGACCTCTTTTGGTTGCAAGAACCAGGGAACATTCTGAAAGCCGGCTTAAACCAAAAAGGGAATTTATTAGCTGATATAATTGAATGTCTCGGGGACAAAATTGTATTCAGGCAGATATATGAAGACACTCAAAAAAATCTGTTACCTGCAAACGATTTCTTCCCATCTCTTGGTTCTTCTCTCCTCTGTGTCATCTTCATTCTCAAGGTTCTCTTTGCGATTCCAAGCATCTCTCAGTTTATATCCTCACAGCCCAGAAAACCTAGCAGAATGAGACTTTCTCTTTTCAACCATTCCAACAAATTTCCCTGAACTGTCATACTGGCCTTGCCTGTCTCAAGACTTCAGCCCTGGCCAAGGGGTTGTAATACATCAGTCCTGGGACCAATGTCCATGCATGGATCCTGGAGGATGAAATGAATTACACATTTGTCGTGGACCCGTGGACTAAGAGTCCAGAAAGGGCAGTTTTTGAGGGAAACTTCAGCTATTGGTCTTTAAAATAGAGGGGATGGATACATGATCTTCAGGAAAATGTTTCTTGTGGATATTTTCCCACTAAAATTCTTCCTTCAGGATAAAATTTGACTTCTGTAACTGAGTATTCAAGGCTCTGATCTTTTTTACTTCTTCAAACTTTGGTCCAGTTACCTAGTCTTACAAGTAACCTTCTTATCAATTAGATGAATGCTTTTATTATGCCACTGCCTTCATGTCTAATATCTTCTTCTCTTTTATAAATTGTTATGAATCTTCCCATCCATCCCTCAACAACCTACTCAAGTCCCACAATTTCCAAAACACTTTCCTTGGGCATCCTAGTCCGTGATGTTTTATCTTGCCTTTGAACTCCAAATAGTTTTATTGTTTACAATGTTTCCAAATCTTTATTTCATTTATTTATTTATTTTTATTGTGCATATCTATAAGGCTTATAAACTGCCACTTGTTGTTAGTTGTGTTTTGGATATCACTTGTTTGAAAAAAATCACAAAGGTGAAAACTTGCTACTAATTCACTAATGGATTCAAATGAGATTGAATATTGTGAACTTTAAGAGAATCTACATATATGATTGAAAAACACTTTGTACATATATGTGCAAGACTTTATTTTGGGGGGGGACTGTGCACGTGGATTAAAGCCTTTCCATCTGGAGTGCTCCACACTTAGTGTTCCTATAATTAAGGTGAAGTACTCTGAGTTTATGCCAATTTTTTATCTCCCTTGATATAGCTACTTCCATAATACTAATTATACATTCATATGTTAATAACCTGGAACATTGGATTAATGATAAACATGTATTTTTTGTTGTCATGTTTTAACTCTATGGTTCTTTTATATAATCAGACAAAAATATTGGTTGATTAATTAGAAATTTATTTTCTGGTTTGACATTTTTACTCCTCTCTGTTGCTATTCTTAACACATCGTGAGTTTATGACTTTCATCATGGATACTATAAATCAACATTGATATTTTGAAGCTTGGAACTTGGGAGCAAATAAAATGAGCTCATTGTTAATAAATCTGCTGACATTTTACTTTGCAGAAGAGGTACCGGTATGGACTGAATTGTATCTCCCCAAATTTCGTATGTTGAAGCCCTAAACCCCAGTGTGACTATAGTTGGAGATTAGGCTTTAAAGAGGTCATGAAGGATAAATTAAGTCATAAGGGTAGGATCCTGATTCAATAGGACTGGTGTCCCTATAAGAAGAGGAAGAGACACCAGGAATGCCTGTGAACAAAGGAAAGGCCAGGTGAGGACACAGTAAGAAGGTGGCCTTTCTCTCCTGGGAGAAACCAAACCTGCCAACACCTTGATGTTGAACTTACAGCCTCTGGAACAGTGAGAAAATAAATTTCTGTTGGTTCAGCCACCCAGTCTGTGGTATTTTGTTATGGCAGCCCTAGCAGACTATTACAGGTACAATCAGCATTCTAGTACTGCATTTATCTGACTTGGTTTTCAAATTTTTATTAATTTAGACCTGTTTTGTAACTCCAATTAGATTATTTGAGTTGAACCCAAAGGTATAGTGGATTTCAAGCATGGCTGCCCTCTAGTCATTTATCACTGAACCTGAGTTGCAAGGTAAAATGTTAATAACTCACTCCACCATTTCCTATTTCCAAGCTTTGAACCTTGCAAATGGTGATGAAGTACCCGAAGCTAGTTCTAGCTTTCTAAGAATAAATTTGGAAACTATGTAATAGTGTTGTAGATCTTGGCTCTATTGCAATAATACACATTATCTCATTGGGTGGAATTGTATTGGAAAAGTCTGCACAGTGAATTAGGTGTATCCACAATGAATTGTGATAAAACAATATTCTTCTTAGGGGCTTGATAGGATCTGTCTGTCTGTCTCTCTGCCATATAATACTGTTAATTTGGCTGAAGTCCTTTACTATTCCTCAGTGTGCTAATGTGATTATTTTTAGAGTAGATAGATGCTTGGATCTTCTCCGAGGACTTTCAGAAATGCTTATTTGGAATTAAAAGGATCATACGTCTATGTATGTAATTAAAATAAAGATACAAGTGGACTGATATATAGACTTGTGATTTGGCCATTCACAGCAATATCTAAGGAATTGTCTCTAAGTTGCCAAAAGAGCTATGTAATGTACTTGTATAAGTTTAAAGGTGACAATTTAGTGAAAAATGTCAGTTATGCTACTTGGTGACATAAAGAGCAAGAGAATTTTGGTGAGTTGGATGGTTGTTTTTTATTTTCTTTTTACATTTTGGTCATATTTTTTGAGCTATTATATGTTTTTCATTGCCTGATTATGACTTGAGCTTAGGTTTGACAGAAATTGTCAAGGAAGACTGCAGCAAAGTTACAGAGACATTAGTATTTTTAAGCATATTTATACATTTTGGAATAAACAAAAAGCAGGATAAATAAAAAATAAAATAGTGAACACTGTTTTTTTAATAATAAGAGCTGAGTGCTGTGTGCTAAGTTCTACATTAAGTTAATATGCACTTATCACCACATTTAACCCTTCAAATGACCCTATGAGATAGATTTTATTTTATAGATGAGTAAACTGAGTCACAGAGGGTTAAGGAAATCAATCAAGCCACAGAAGTAAGAAGGGCTTTGGAGGTTCTCCAGCCGCAGAGCCTATGTTCTGAACTGCTAACCTCCCCGGGGTCTCCATGTGCTAATGTGAGCACATGTAAGGTAATTTATCCAGTAATGGGTTAATAACGTTTGCAGATGTTACTACAGTTTTGGTGAGAATATAACTTTCGTTAATAGCCTGTAATTTTCTAGATAGTTTATTAAATTGAATTCTAATTTCTCAATGGTTGGTAAAATCATGAACAGCTGGGGAGAAGAGTCTGGTCTTTATTCTAAGCCCTTATTTATTTTCAATGAAAGTAAATATAATAACAATTGCATGGTCTTTTGAATCTTTATGTTAGGATTTAATTCTTCTTAATTCATTTAAGCTTTGCTGTAATTTTTTGGTGGGACATCTGTTAATATTATTCCTTTATATTGATTAAGCACATGAAAAATATTTCAAGTGACATGATTCAGATTATATGGTGAGTAAATTGTGGAGTTGGGTTTTTTCCCTTGCTTTTTCCACTAAAATTCGTTTGCTCTTGAAAAATGATATAAACTGTAGGGATTCCTAGGGTTTATAAAAAATATTTCCAAAGTGAAGAAGCTTGTATTTAAATAATTAATAAGCTTAACTGATAATCTGGCTTAATATACATACACACGTATACACATTTACATGCATTATAAACATATATAGTTTACATATATATGGTATATGTATATATGTAAATATTTAATATATGTGGATATAATATATATATAAAGCTATATATTTATTACCTGCTTTGAGAGTGCTCTCCTTCCCTGCCTGTCTCTTCATCTGTCTCTCTGTCTCTGTCTGTTTCTCTCTACACACACACACACACACACACACACACACACACAAAGTATGGATCTTTCAAAGCAGATCACAGTAGTGCAGGCACTTGAACGTTTAGTGATGAGTACATTGGAATCATATTATTTGCTACTTTCATGTAATTACTTTTAGCGAAGTTGTGTGGCTCCTGATACGGACTGTTCACTTGCCCATCTTTCTTGGTTGCACCAAATTGAAAAATTGACCCAAGGAGTGAAATGAGGCAAATTATTGTATCAGTTTTCTTGCTGGAAAAGTTGGATTGTAGAGTGTAATGATGGGTGACCTGAGACCAAACCAGGGCCTCCTCCTCTTTTGAGACAAGAAGCCCACCGACTGGGCTGCCCCTGCTCTTCTTGGAGGGCCAGACAGAGAAGGTGAGACGGAGCTGACTCCTTGAGGGAGGAGCATGTTGTCTTCCGCGTGCACGGGGAATGAGAGAGCAAGTTCCACTACACCTGGGGTCTGAAGGCCACGAGCAAGAGAAGGGCTGAGGCCAGTCAGCATTGCTTCTGCAGAACTCACTGCTAATGGCACCCAGTTGTTATTCCCTTGGAGAGGAGTGAGTAGTAGGATGACATTTCTTCCCTAGAATGTGGAATTACTGGCAAAAGTCTCCTCTTAGGGACCACAGTGGGAATGTGGTAAAAAGATCTGGGTCCTCTTCTATCCCCATGGTTGGGTCCTCTTAACCTATTGTCATGTAGAATCTGAGCCCCAAATCTATCCCTATTTTATTTTTCATATCAAGTTATGCTCAGCCATACACTTCAAAGCAGCTTACTAGAGACTGTTATAGGCAACCCATGAACCCATGATGACATAAATACCACAAATACAGTGTCAGCAACATAAAAATCAACAGAAACCCCTTCCCTTTATTACATTTCTGGGTGTATATTAAAGCACACAAAACACTGTTGAATTATGGTCAAAATATTAAATATTCAAATCCTGGACAGTATTCCTGCCCCAATATTCTTTTATAATCAGATTATTCTCAACAATATAAGCCTGAGATCTTGAAGCTATTTCTTTCTGTGTCTGTTCATGACAGACAAGAGAGTACGGCCCCAACAGGGGCATCGCCTCTATAGCCATGAATGACACTTCAAGAAATAGTCTACTGTGACAGATTTGAGAGCCAGAAAGTAGTGTCAATCTTTGTATAGCCTGTTACTCCCTGGATGGCCGACAGCTTATAACTTGAAGCAAGCATCTCTGGAACATTTGTACTTCTCAAGGAAATCTCTGTCTTCACCCTTCCAGGAATTTCTCTAATTCCTCGTCCCCACTTAAGTGATGAATGAATCCATATTAGAACCATCTAAGCAATTTTAAAACTCTACATGTCCATATCTCACTTCAGATGAATTAAGTCAGAATCTCTAGGGGTGGGACCCAGGCATCAATATATTTTAAAGCACCCCAAGTTCAAATCCCCTAAGAAAATGGAAGATGGCCATTCCATAATAGAACCTCTGTTCTTTAACTCAGAAAGGTGGCCTGTGTTTCTATTCATTCTTGGCCAGTTTATAGTCCTTCCCCACGTAGCTCAATAAGAACATTACATTCAGGATCAGAAGTCCTGTAGAGCCTGACAATCCCGGATAAACCATAGGCACGGGTTTAGGAATCTTCCTCATATCGCAGGTCATGCTTTGCACAGCTGATGATCTTATTTTTAATCTTGTTATTTCCACAACTGAATGGTTTGCATATGCGTATGTTTGGGTAAAATTTCTCATTTGAGCTCAGATGCCTTTTTTTTTTTTTTGGCCATGCCACGCGGCTTGCGGGATCTCAGTTCCCCAACCAAAGACTGAACCCAGGCCACGGCAGTGAAAACCCTGAATCCTAACCACTAGCCACCAGGGAACTCCTGGACCTCAGGAGCCTTAAGAAGCGTGCTCCATATCATAAGTCATTACACTCTTGAACAAATCTCCAGTGTCATGCACCCCTATCTAAGCCCACTGTGTCCCAAGGGTTTTAGCACAGAGACTTTTCCAGATCATTTGGCATACTCCTGCCTCGATATTCTGGGAATCTTGATGATATCTCTGCTAGAGTCTGTTAGGAAGGTAAATATGTGTGGCCACTGATTATTTTCTGAAGTGTATATAATGCTGACCAACATCTCTGCCAGGTTTCAGCAGGTCAGCGTATGTAGCATCTTACGTCATCTCCTTTCTGGAACCACTGTAGCTACATTATCATCAAAGTTCAAGTATTTGTGTTTGACAGCCCAGTAAATATCTATGTAAATTCTTTAGCCCCTCATGAGTAGCATCAAGCTTGTCCTCTCTGTAGCAAGGAACAAGTGAAATTTTTTTCTTAAACCTTCTTTGTTAAAAGCTGGTAGCCAATATCAGAGTTCACAGCACTCCATCAATGTGTGGCATGATGATACTAAAAAGAACTCATCACACCAGCACTAGCTCATTAAGGACGAGCTGTAACACATCAGATGAAACATCTTCAGGATATCAGCGATTCCCCAAGGGTAAGAAGCAATGAACCTTCTCTAACACACAGTGGTACCTTGTAAACCTGACCACAATCCTGCACCCTTTTCTGAATTCCCATCCCTTTGCATATAATTTTGCAGCATCTCTTAGCAAGAGCTAGAGTCTATTTCCCTTCCCCTTGAATGTGGGTGGGCAGTACGACTTGTATTGGGCAATAAAATTTGGTAGAACTGTGTGCCAGTTCTGAGATCAAGTCTTAAGAAGTCTTTTCATGCTTCCACTTACTTCCTGGGACCCTGCCTCTGCTCTGTGGACAAGGGCAGGCAAGCATGCTGTGGATGAGAGACTGCCTCAGCCAGAGTAATGTTAGTCCCGTTTTCCCAGCAGAGGGCAAAGACAAGTGGAAGAGCCTAGACAATATCAAAGCCATGCTCCCAGATGATAGTTGATGCATGAGAGAGGGAGCCCAGCCAAGTCAGGAAGAATTGCCCAGCCAAGCTCAGCCTAAATTGCTGAACTAGGGAATTGTGTCTAAATAGATGGTGGTTGTTTTAAGCCAAGTTTCATGTGCTTTGTTAAGCAGTGGTAGCTAATGCTGTCATACTAACATGCTATATTTGGGCAAGTTTCTGTCTTAGTGTGTGGATCTGGGTTAGAACCTGGGGATATTCATGTTCTGTCAAGCTTACTCCAGCACTGGAATTTTTAAGTAAAAATATCTTCATTCAGATCACAGTTCTGCCCTCTGCTAGAACACCTACCATGGCAAGGAGAACAAAGTGCACCAATTTTTCTCCAAACTCTAACTTGTTAAAACCGCGTCCTTTACACTTCTATAGCTACTGTGAGAGGATTGATGCCCCAGTACCATAGTTTCTTGATAAATGATACCAAGAGCTGCCATTTGTCCCTGTGGCTCTCTTTCTCCTCATAGGTACAACTTCCCAGATATCAAAGGCATTTTATATAATGTAGCATACACACACACACACACACAGAGACACACACAGAATGAGTGAATGGTTGAAGTTTTCGGAAAGCACAGTAGTAGTCAGCACTATTACTATTTCCAGATGAGTTGCTATGCTGATATCTTTTAGCAAAGGTGATAAGTTGAATATGATTATTTAGAAGGAGGAAGGGGAGAGGAGGACACAGAGGAAGATGAAGAGGAGGGCAGCATCTTTCTTCCTGGTAAATGAAACTCTCCCTGGGATGCTAGTTCCTAGGCCCCAGCTGGCTCATCCACTATTGCCCTTGAGGACCCCTCATATTTAAGGGAGTGAACACATTCTGTCACCAGTTCTCAGAGGTATAGGGTAAATTCTGGCATTAGGAATTATTTTAGGCTCTCTCAGTATGGATTTCATGTATTACTATACCTGTGACCCATATGTCCAACCAGGTGTCCAATGTTTTTGAGAAAGCAAATATAACCAAATCCCAATTTATTAATCTGTTTGCAATTTGACATGGATTTTGGCACATGACTTTTGATAAAGGATGTAGAATATCTAGAATTTTCAAAACAGTATCTCCCATATTGAGGGGAGTTAGGACTTTTTGAAATATGCACTGGCTGGGCCTGTATTGCCCTATGATAAACATTTCGAGCAAGATTCAGGGGTAACTAATAATTGCACCAGTTAGTTGTAGCCCCTGGATATTTCCTGTATCTACGGTGGTAAAAGTGATGAGTAGATTTTCTCAGCAATTTGATAAGACGCATAATTTCTCCACTTGGAAACTTGTATCCTGTTTCTTATTAGGAAAAAAGATATATGATTGTCATAGTCTTTTCTTTCATCCAGCCATTCAAAGCTCAGTATTTATTGTATTTATTATACAGTATTGTATAGTGTCCATTACATAGTCTTCTGCTATAGGAGGAAGGTAGATGTAGTTACAAGGGACTATATAGTTACTGACACTAATTCTTATAGTGATGACACTACCTAACTACTTATCTACTGACAAGTACATGCAAAGGGAAGGTGATTAACTCTGTTTGTAGGAGGGGGAAGTGGGGAAATTTCTAAGACTGTCAGACAGAGGGGGTAGCATTTGGAGTAAGCTTTGATGGATAAGATTTTGCCAGGCAGAGAAGGGGGAAAGGACATTGTAGACAGAGGTAATAAGATTGAATAAAAGTTCAAGAAAAAAAAAAGTGTATGACTTGCTTACAGAAATCTAAGTAACCTGTGCATTTGTAGAGAAGGGCATATGCTGGGGAGTGAGAGGACATGGGTCTGAACAGATAAGCTTGCATCCCAGTTTAGATGAGTTTGCTGAGGAATTAGCTTTGTCCTCTAAGGACTGAGGCACTTTCCTGATTTATAATCTGAGGGTATGGTAAAAAGATATGCAGATCAGAGCACAAATTGAGCCAGGCAGTGAAATAGTGAGGACTCAGATTTAGTTCTTTATCCTTACTTAAAATGAATAGGAAAAAACCAAGAGGATAAGAATATAATATGCTTTAAATTTTTATTTTATTTTTCTGAACCACAAAATATTGACGTTTTAGTCAGTGACAGATGGGTGGATATCAATAGCCATGTAAAAACTTTTCCTAATTCCCCTTTTTATTTCAAACATTTTTATTATCTTCCTTTCTTCTGCATATTCCATGTGTGTACTTTAAAATATGTGTATGTCTTTTTGTATAATTGTATTTTATCACAATAATTGTGATTTGATAATTAATAACGGTAATAAATTGCATAGCATCTATCCAATAATAAAAACTGCATTATAATCATAGTCTACAAATCTTAAAATTTGGCTTGAAATTTCTAGGAAAAGTGAATAAAAACATTGAGTTGACGACCTGATCATGTCGCACTGGGTTATCACCATATATGTGACTCGGTAACTAGAATGTTTGCTGTCCATTATGTAAGAGAAGTTCGTCATCCCCAACTCATTTAAAGGTTATAGAATTTCCTTTTGTGTAACATTCTTTGTATTCGTGAATCCTATGTCAATTTTCAGGTATAGCCTCATTGCTGAAAAAAAATCCTTGGTGAAAAACCACAATGAAATGTGTTCATTTTCAGAAATTTTTTAAGGATTACTGAAAATGTAGGACAATTAATCAGATTGTCTAATGTGGGCACTAAAGATGAAATATGGAGTATTATAATAAATCTCTTGTGGATTTGCGATAGTCCAATTAGAGTAGGCTAATCAGATATCTGGAAGGTAGTGTACTACCCATTGATTTTCTTTGCCAGAGGAACGGCATCTCACCATTCATAGCCCCCAAGCCTTGACAGCTGATTACTATCAATTTCGTTCATTTGATCCATATTTTGCTATTCCTTCTAATGAAGCAAACTCAACGGAAATATTGATTGCTGGAGATGGCCTTTAAACTTGAATTTGAGACATCTGCGTTGTTTCTTTGGAACAGCTTAATGCAACGGTCTGAAGGGTGAATGCAAATCATAGATAAAGGGAGGTTATGTGAGCCCTGCCAGAGCTTTATCAGGTGTCAGATTCAAAGTGCATGTGTGAAGCTGTAGATAGAAGACAAGGTTGGAAACATGGGGCATGGAATACCAAACAGGTTGGAAAATGGAAAATGAGAGATGGTTGAGGAAGAAATATTCAGTGAATAAAGTCAATAAGGTTTTAGTCCTCTTAAATGTTAGCTTTTTGGCCTGACTATATAGGGTAGGGCAAGGCCTAGGCAAGGCCAGGCAGCGCTCACACAAATTACAGAGAAGTAGATTAACTATAGTTAATCTTGGAAAATGTTGTGTCCTGTAACTCCATTTCAGCTGGAGCAGCCTTGATGGATGATGCTTGCCTTCCTCTTTCTTCCCCTGGTAAAAAGGAATAGTTTCTGTACTCTTAGCTTTCATCAACTTCTGTCCAATTCCTAATCCCCACTGGGAAGCCAAGCATATTCAATATATCTGTTGTAGTGTAGTCACAGCTTAACTCTCCCTAAATCATCAAGCACATCAGAGTAATAGGTAATGAAATGTGGGATGACTACCATATAATTGTAATACTGTTCAGTGGTCAGAAGGCATGATATAAATCTGTATATTATAATATAAATAGACATCGAAAATACTATGTTAAGAAAAAAACAGAGCAATCATTTTCTGTAAATTATAAACCTCAAACTACACAAGTTTCACAGATATACATATGGGTAAAATAATTTACAGAAAATAGCTTTGAAGACCATACCTTAATTATGTCAGTGTGGGTGCTTATGAAGGATGAGGGATAATATTTGGAAGGAGGATGAAGGGAAAATGCAGAAACATGAACAGATAGATATTCACAGGCCAATAATAATAAAGTGCCATGGAGTGAGAAGTGAAAATCAAATCACTTTATGGCAGCTGCTGTCCAAATTGAATGAATGAATACATGAATGAATGAATAACATTAAAATCAATTAATGAAAGTCTTAAACCTTTACCTGTTTTTTTTTTTTCCTATAACTTGAGTAATCAGTGAAATTTACGAAGAGAAACCATTTTTGTTTGGCAAGTTCTCAAATTTGTCCATTGGAATGGATAAATGGATTTATAAATTGGGATGTCTTTAGAATTGTTTCGAAGGAATCCCTCCCCAATATATCCATGGGAGGACACCGAGGATAGTAACCTGGATTTGCATAAGGTAAAGTCAGTGACGCAGAAGAGAACTTGTAACACTCTGCTCACTCAGTTGGGTAGAACACTAGTCATAGAGAGCATTAGTAATTCCTCACTTCCTGGTTGGCTATTTGGCACAAAGAGAGCAACATAATGCTAAGAATTGAGAAAATGTGGATCATGCATCTCTGGAAAGAGACTTCTCAATATTTTAAACCACTGATGAAAAGTTGACATTGTTTTATTAGCCTCTGTTAATAATTAAAGACTACTTATCCATTTATCATTTATTGGGCTACGAAGGAAGAATTTTGTCTGGGCTAATTGATAACCTTAAATAATGGAATGACAAATACTAAAAACCAAAGAAGAAAGAAGCAATGGATCTGAGAGGCCCTGAGGAGCTTTGGAAAGGAGCTGAATTAGAAACAGGAAAAATTTGGTACTAGTCCCCATTCTCTATCAAGTTCCTTCCTCAGCTAAATTTGGTATGATAATACCTTCAAAAGAAGATACAGGAAGATTATAAAGTTCTAATTGTTAAGATCGAATTTCCATGTGGAAACCATGTTTTCTTAGTAGGAAATTTTTTAGAAATCTTAGTTCATGCTTAGGATTGAAGGACTGAAAAACGTATGACTATCTGATTTCTGAGCACACCATGTAAGAAATCAACTGACAAATTGACATCTATAAAATAGGCAAACTTTACACAAAAAGCAGTTTTATAAAATATTATAATGATTATAATATTTAGATAATTATGGCTTTAAATTTTTTTAATGAAGTTAGAGAAAAAATTTCATGAAAATATCAGAGAGCTATTTGTACTACTAGAACCAGAAATAAGAATGTACTGTTACGTATCTCTATACACTTTATAAAATATGTTTACTTATGTTATTTTAACCTCACAGCAATTCTTTGAGGGAAAGGGGTTTGATAGTATTCCATGTAGAAATTAGGAAACTGGGGTCCTTGTGGTTCCTTTCAACAGGTCACACCACACACAATGTTTGAAGACCATTGAGTTTGTGGGATTTTTTTCCCCCAGCTCTGACATAAGCCTAATTTTCTTGCACTGTAAGATAATAAGCTTAGTAGTAAAAGCTCAGCTCTGTCCTGGTATAAAATGCCACTGTATCCATCCTTGTCCTGAAATGTAAAAGTATTGGATCCCATCACATGCAATACAAACTGTCGATAGATTATGGTTTAGTATATATCAGTGTCTGATATATTCCATTAGGAATTTTGGCTGTGAGTACTAGAAAAATAAGATTTTAAGACTTTTCTATTGCTATATCATACAAATGTGCCTTTCCAAAGAATAGACACTAGAGTGTAAAATTACAAGAACTGCCACTGCAAATATATCAATGGAGGTGACATCTCATATATAAGTAGAAAAGAGTCTCTTGTCTAAATGTGTAAGCTAGTCAAGCTACTCACTATGTATGATGTGAGCAATTTTGGAAGTTATATGAAGTGTTTAAGGTTACCAGGACATGTTAATGCACTTAGAGTCACCATTTAATGCTTGAGATGTTTTCCAAATGTGCACAACTTACTCCTTGGTACTGTTTTATGATGTGTGCCAAATTTCCAATGCCAAATGGCTGAATTCTCAGTAATAGGGAGCTTTGTCCCTATCTTGCTTTGAAAAACCTCTAACTAGGACCAGACTGACAAGATATCAATGTGTTTCTGCCATGGCTCTCAGCAGGCCACCTTGGTCTTGGCCTTGACCTTTTGGAAAGAGGTTACCTCATCAGAAAGCCCTCAGCTACTAGGTCCATCTGAACCTTGAGAGAATATAACACATTTGACTATTAAATGGCCTCTATTGATATCATGCTCTATTGTTTGTTTGTTTGCTTTTAGATAGACTCTGGACTTCTTTGTTCATCCACCCACTTCTGTTCAAGAATGTATGTTTGGCCTTGAGAACTTGACCAGACCATCTGTGAGTATTCCTTTTTTTTCTCTGTGGGAATTTTGATTACGGACCTCAAGTTTCAAAATGAGGCCAACCAGTCATTTATGTATGTGAGAATCAATTTATATTCTCTTTTTATTTTTACAAGGAAGCAAGTTTTTTTTTTTTAATTTATTTATTTTTAATTTATTTTTATGGCTGTGTTGGGTCTTCATTTCTGTGTGAGGGCTTTCTCTAGTCGTGGCAAGCGGGGGCCACTCTTCATCGCGGTGTGCGGGCCTCTCACTATCGCGGCCTCTCTTGTAGCGGAGCACAGGCTCCAGACACGCAGGCTCAGTAATTGTGGCTCACGGGCCCAGTTGCTCTGCGGCATGTGGGATCTTCCCAGACCAGGGCTCGAACCCGTGTCCCCTGCATTGGCAGGCAGATTCTCAACCACTGCGCCACCAGGGAAGCCCTATTTTTACTTTTGTTTACTTATTTTTTTGGCCGCACTGCACAGCATGTCAGGTCTTAGTTCCCCAGCCAAGGATCAAACCCACGCCCCTTGCATTAGAAGCGTGAAGTCTTAACCACTTGACTGCCCGGGAAGCCCCTACATTCTCTTTTAAACTTCTTAGTCATCTTTAAAAGATATACCTCTCAGCAGTGAAATGGAATAGGATTTCTTGATAGAAATAGAGAAAGGAAGAAAATAAATGGCTTAAGCAAAATATACTGTAGCATAGAGATAAGATGTATGGAAAACAGTCTGTCATTCATTAAATAAAATTCTATAGATTTTAGGCTGAGATCTATAGAGAAAAAGAAAAGCAGAAAAAAAAAAAGAGAGTCTAGTTGCAAATATATGTTACAGTGTTCATCACTAAATTAAAAACCCTTGTGGTGGCTTCATAGAATGAATTTGGGAGTGTTGCTCCCTCTGCAATTTTTTGGAAGAGTCTGAGAAGGATCAGTGTTAGCTTTTCTCTAAATGTTTGATAGAATTCGCCTGTGAAGCCATCTGGTCCTTGTGATAGGTCTGTTTATATTTTCTAATTCTTCCTGGTTCAGTCTTGGGAAATTGTACCTTTCCAAGAATTTGTCCATTTCTTTGTGGTTGTCCATTTTACTGGCATATAGTTGTTTGTAGTAGTCTCTTATAACCCTTTGTATTTCTGTGGTGTCAGTTGTGTTTTCTCCTTTTTAATTTCTAATTTTATTGATTTGCATCCCCTCTCTTTTTTTCCTGATGAGTCTGGCTAAGGGTTTATCAATTTTGTTTATCTTCTCAAAGAAGCAGCTTTTAGTTTTGCTGATCTTTGCTATTGTTTTCTTCGTTTCTATATAATTTATTTCTGCTCTGATTTTTATGATTTCTTTCCTTCTTCTGATTTTGGATTTTCTTTGTTCTTCTTTCTCTAGTTGTTTTAAGTGTAGGGTTTGATTGTTTATTTGAGATTTTTCTTGTTTCTTGAATTGAGAATGAATTGCTATAAACTTCCCTCTTAGAACTGTTTTTTGCTGTGTCCAATAGGTTTTAGGTCATCGTGTTTTCATTGTCATTTGTTTCCATGTATTTTAAATTTTTTTCTTTGATTTCTTCAGTGATCTCTTAGTTATTTAGTAGTGCACTGGGGTGAAGTGAGAGTAGCACTGATATATATACACTACCGAATGTAAAATAGTTAGCGGGAAGCAGCAGCATAGCACAGGGAGACCAGCTCGGCTTTGTGATGACCTAGAGGGGTGGGATAGGGAGGATGGGAGGGCTGCTCAAGAGGGAGGGAATATGGGGACATATGTATGCGTATGGCTGATTCACTTTGGTGAACAAAAGAAACTAACACAGTACCATGAAGCAATTATACTCCAATAAAGATCTATTTAAAAAATAAATAAATAAAACTAAAAACGCTTGTAAATTATGATATAGATGTTTCTGTGTCATCTGAGAAGGAAAGTTTTGTTGAGTGTCTACCACAGAAAGCTGGAAGCCTCACCACTGTATTCCCAGCAAGGTCCCTCTTATCAGCAAGCTGAGAGGAGTCTTGCTAAGGTCACTCCCTGGATTCTGATCCTTGTTGGAGTCAGCTGAAAAAATGACTTAGAAACAGACTTAAGCTCCATGTGCTACACCAGACCTGGAACTTGCCTTAATTATTGCTATAGTGTCTACTCAGAAGTGGAGCAGAATTGTGTGAAGTGCTGTGTGAAGATAACAAAATAGGTGGACAGTCATAATCTCAGGTCAGAAGAATTGATTCAGACCAAGTATATTTTTTTTTTGCAGTTGTATTATTTTATTTTCTATTTTTTTAAATAGATCTTTATTGTAGTATAATTGTTTCACAGTACTGCGTTAGTTTCTGTTGTACAACAAAGTGGATCAGCCATATGCATACATATATCCCCATATCCCCACCCTCTTGAGCTTCCCTCCCACCCTCCCTATTCCACCCCTCTAGGTGGTCACAAAGTACCTAGCTGATCTCCCTGTGCTATGCGGCTGCTTCCCACTAGCTATCTATTTTACATTCGGTACTGTATATATGTCGATGCTACTCTCACTTCGTCCCAGCTTACCCTTCCCCCTCCCCGTGTCCTCAAGTCCATTCTCTATGTCTGCATCTTTACTGCTGTCCTGCCCTGAGGTTCATCAGAACCATTTTTTTTTTTTTTTAGATTCCATATATCTGTGTTAGCATACGGTATTTGTTTTTCTCTTTCTGACTTACTTCTCTCTGTATGACAGACTCTATGTCCATTCACCTCACTACAAATAAATCAATTTCATTTCTTTTTATGGCTGAGTAATATTCCATTGTATATATGTGCCACATCTTCTTTATCCATTCATCTGGCAATGGACACTTAGGTTGCTTCCATGTCCTGGCTACTGTAAATAGTGATGCAATGAACACTGTGGTACATGACTCTTTTTGAATTATGGTTTTCTCAGGGTATATGCCTAGTAGTGGGATTGCCGGGTCATATGGTAATTCTATTTTTAGTTTTTTAAGGAACCTCCATACTGATTTCCATAGTGGCTGTATCAATTTACATTCCCACCAACAGTGCAGGAGGGTTCCTTTTTCACCACACCCTTTCCAACATTTCTTGTTTCTAGATTTTTTGATAATGGCCATTCTGACCGGTGTGAGGTGATACCTCATTGTAGTTTTGATTTGCATTTCTCTAATATTTAGTGATGTTGAGAATCTTTTCATGTGCCTCTTGGTCATCTGTATGTCTTCTTTGGTGAAATGTCTATTTAGGTCTTCCGCCCATTTTTTAATTGAATTGTTTGTTTTTTTGATATTGAGCTCCTTGAGCTGTTTATATATTTTGGAGATTAATCCTTTGTCAGTTGCTTCATTTGCAAATATTTTCTCCCATTCTGAGAGTTGTCTTTTCATCTTGTTTATGGTTTCCTTTGCTGTGCAAAAGCTTTGAAGTTTAATTAAGTCCCATTTTTTAATTTTTGTTTTTATTTCCATTACTCTATGAGGTGGGTCAGAAAAGATCTTGCTGTGGTTTATGTCAAAGAGCATTCTTCCTATGTTTTCCTCTAAGAGTTTTATAGTGTCTGGTCTTACATTTAGGTCTTTAATTCATTTGGAGTTTATTTTTGTGTATGGTGTTAGGGAGTGTTCTACTTTCATTCTTTTCCATGTAGCTGTCCAGTTTTCCCAGCACCACTTATTGAAGAGGCTGTCTTTTCTCCATTGTATGTTCCTTACCTACTTTGTCATAAATTAGGTGACCATATGTGTGTGGGTTTATCTCTGGGCTTTCTCTCCTGTACCATTGATCTATATTTCTGTTTTTGTGCCAGTACCATATTGTCTTGATTACTGTAGCTTTGTAGTATAGTTTGAAGACAGGGAGCCTGATTCCTCCAACTCCATTTTTCTTTCTCAAGATTGTTTTGGCTGTTTGGGGTCTTTTGTGTTTCCATACGAATTGTAAAATTTTTTGTTCTAATTCTGTGAAGAATGCCATTGGCAGTTTGTTAGGGATTGTGCTGAATCTGTAGATTGCTTTGGGTAGTATAGTCATTTTCACAATATTGATTCTTCCAATCCAAGAACATGGTATATTTCTCCATCTGTTTATATAATCTTTGATTTCTTTCAACAGTGTTTTATAGTTTTCTGAGTACAAGCCTTTCACCTCCTTAGGTAGCTTTATTCCTAGGTATTTTATTCTTTTTGTCGCAATGGTAAATGGGAGTGCTTCCTTAATTTCTCTTTCTGATTTTTCTTTGTTAGTGTATAGGAATTCCAGAGTCTTCTGTGCATTAATTTTGTATCCTGCAACCTTACCAAACTGACTGATTAGTTCTAATAGTTTTCTGGTGGCACATTTAGGATTTTCTATGTATAGTATCATGTCATCTGCAAACAGTGACAGTTTTACTTCTTATTTTCCAATTTGTATTCCTTTTATTTCTTTTTCTTCTCTTATTGCTGTGGCTAAAACTTCCAAAACTATGTTGAATAATAGTGGTGAGAGTGAAAATCCTTGTCTTGCTTCTGATCTTAGTGGAAATGCTTTCAGATTTTCACCATTGGATATGATGTTTGCTGTGGGTTTGTCATATATGGCCTTTATTATGTTGAGGTAGGTTGCCTCTATGCCCATTTTTTGGAGAGTTTTTATCATAAATGGGTGTTGAATTTTGTCAAAAGCTTTTTCTGCATCTATTGAGATGATCATATGGTTTTCATTCCTTAATTTGTTAATATGGTGTATCACATTGATTGATTACGTATATTGAAGAATCCTAGCATTCCTGGGATACATCCCACTTGATCATTGTGTATGATTCTTTTAATATGTTGTTGGATTCTGTTTGCTAGTATTTTGTTCAGGATTTTACATCTATGTTCATCAGTGCTAATGGTCTATAATTTTCTTTTATTGTGATATCTTTTTCTGGTTTTGGTATCAGGGTGAGGGTGGCCTCATAGAATGAATTTGGAGTGTTCCTCCCTCTGCAATTTTTGGGAAGAGTTTGAGAAGGATGGGTGTTAGCTCTTCTCTAAATGTTTGATAGAATTCACCTGTGAAGCCATCTGGTCCTGAACTTTTGTTTGTTGGAAGATTTTTAATTACAGTTTCAATTTCATTACTTGTGATAGGTCTGTTTATATTTTCTTATTCTTCCTGGTTCAGTCTTGGAAAATTGTACCTTTCCAAGAATTTGTCCTTTTCTTCATGGTTGTCCATTTTATTGGCATATAGCTGTTTGTAGTAGCCTCTTATAAACCTTTGTATTTCTGCGGTGTCAGTTGTGATTTCTCCTTTATCATTTCTAATTTTATTGATTTGCATCCTCTCCCTTTTTTTTCTTGATGAGTCCGGCTAAGGGTTTATCAGTTTTGTTTATCTTCCCAAAGAAGCAGCTTTTAGTTTTGTTGATCTTTGCTATTGTTTTCTTCATTTCTATTTCATTTATTTCTGCTCTGATCTTTATGATTTCTTTCCTTCTACTGACTTTGGGTTTTCTTTGTTCTTCCAGACCAGTTTTTTGAGACTTACATTCAATGGCAAAGGTAAAAGAAGCTTGCAGCAAGTTTTCTAGCAATTAAAATCAGGTTATGACATGACTAGTTTTTTGTTTTTTTTTTAAAACATCTTTATTGAAGTATAATTGCCTTACAATAGTGTGTTAGCTTCTGCTTTATAACAAAGTGAATCAGTTATACATATACAATATGTTCCCATTTCTCTTCCCTCTTGCATCTCCCTCCCTCCCACCCTCCCCATCCCACCCCTCTAGGTGGTCACAAAGCACCGAGCTGATCTCCCTGTGCTATGCGGCTGCTTCCCACTAGTTATCTATTTTACATTTGGTAGTGTATATATGTCCATGACACTCTCTTACCCTGTCACATATCACCCCACCCCCTCCCCATATCCTCAAGTCCATTCTCTAGTAGGTCTGTGTCTTTATTCCCGTCTTGCCACTAGGTTCTTCATGGCCTCTTTTTTTTTTTTTTTTTTCCTTAGATTCCGTATATATGTGTTAGCATACTGTATTTGTTTCTCTCTTTCTGACTTACTTCACTCTGTATGACAGACTCTAACTCCATCCACCTCATTACAAATACCTCCATTTCATTTCTTTTTATGGCTCAGTAATATTCCATTGTATATATGTGCCACATCTTCTTTATCCATTCATCTGTCGATGGACATTTAGGTTGCTTCCATGTCCTGGCTATTGTAAATAGAGCTGCTATGAACATTTTGGTACATGACTCTTTTTGACCTATGGTTTTCTCAGGGTATATGCCCAGTATTGGGATTGCTGGGTCGTATGGTAGTTCTATTTGTAGTTTTTTCAGGAACCTCCATACTGTTCTCCATAGTGGCTGTATCAATTTACATTCCCACCAACAGTGCAAGAGTGTTCCCTTTCCTCCACACCCTCTCCAGCATTTATTGTTTCTAGATTTTTTGATGATGGCCATTCTGACCGGTGTGAGATGATATCTCATTGTAGTTTTGATTTGCATTTCTCTAATGATTAATGATGTTGAGCATTCTTTCATGTGTCTGTAGGCCATCTGTATATCTTCTTTGGAGAAATGTCTATTTAGGTCTTCTGCCCATTTTTGGATTGGGTTGTTGGTTTTTTTGTTATTGAGCTGCATGAGCTGCTTGTAAATCTTGGAGATTAATCCTTTGTCAGTTGCTTCATTTGCAAATATTTTCTCCCATTCTGAGGGTTGTCTTTTGGTCTTGTTTATGGTTTCCTTTGCTGTGCAAAAGCTTTTAAGTTTCATTAGGTCCCATTTGTTTATTTGTGTTCTTATTTCCATTTCTCTGGGAGCTGGGTCAAAAAGAATCTTGCTGTGATGTATGTCATAGAGTGTTCTGCCTATGTTTTCCTCTAAGAGTTTGATAGTGTCTGCCCTTACACTTAGGTCTTTAATCCATTTTGAGTTTATTTTTGTGCATGGTGTAAGGGAGTGTTCTAATTTCATACTTTTACATGTACCTGTCCAATTTTCCCAGCACCACTTATTGAAGAGGCTGTCTTTTCTCCACTGTATATTCTTGCCTCCTTTATCAAAGAAAAGGTGACCATATGTGTGTGGGTTTATCTCTGGGCTTTCTATCCTGTTCCATTGATCTATATTTCTGTTTTTGTGCCAGTACCAAACTGTCTTGATTACTGAAGCTTTGTAATATAGTCTGAAGTCAGGAAGCCTGATTCCCCCAGCTCCATTTTTCGTTCTCAAGATTGCTTTGGCTATTCGGGGTCTTTTGTGTTTCCATACAAATTGTGAAATTTTTTGTTCTAGTTCTGTGAAAAATGCCAGTGGTAGTTTGATAGGGATTGCATTGAATCTGTAGATTGCTTTGGGTAGTAGAGTCATTTTCACAATGTTGATTCTTCCAATCCAGGAACATGGTATATCTCTCCATCTGTTTGTATCATCTTTAATTTCTTTCATCAGTGTCTTATAATTTTCTGCATACAGGTCTTTTGTCTCCTTAGGTAGGTTTATTCCTAGATATTTTATTCTTTTTGTTGCAATGGTAAATGGGAGTGTTTTCTTAATTTCACTTTCAGATTTTTCGTCATTAGTGTATAGAAATGCAAGAGATTTCTGTGCATTAATTTTGTATCCTGCTACTTTACCAAATTCATTGATTAGCTCTAGGAGTTTTCTGGTAGCATCTTTAGGATTCTCTATGTATAGTATCATGTCATCTGCAAATAGTGACAGCTTTACTTCTTCTTTTCCGATTTGGATTCCTTTTATTTCTTTTTCTTCTCTGATTGCTGTGGCTAACACTTCCAAAACTATGTTGAATAATAGTGGTGAGAGTGGGCAACCTTGTCTTGTTCCTGATCTTAGTGGAAATGGTTTCAGTTTTTCACCATTGAGGGCAATGTTGGCTGTGGGTTTGTCATATATGGCCTTTATTATGTTGAGGAAAGTTCCCTCTATGCCTACTTTCTGCAGGGCTTTTATCATAAATGGGTGTTGAATTTTGTCGAAAGCTTTCTCTGCATCTATTGAGATGATCATATGGTTTTTCTCCTTCAATTTTTTAATATGGTGTATCACATTGATTGATTTGCATATGTTGAAGAATCCTTGCATCCCTGGGATAAATCCCACTTGATCATGGTGTATGATCCTTTTAATGTGCTGTTGGATTCTGTTTGCTAGTATTTTGTTGAGGATTTTTGCATCTATGTTCATCAGTGATATTGGCCTGTAGTTTTCTTTCTTTGTGACATCTTTGTCTGGTTTTGGTATCAGGGTGATGGTGGCCTCGTAGAATGAGTTGGGGAGTGTTCCTCCCTCTGCAAAATTTTGGAAGAGTTTGAGAAGGATAGGTGTTAGCTCGTCTCTAAATGTTTGATAGAATTCACCTGTGAAGCCATCTGGTCCTGGGCTTTTGTTTGTTGGAAGGTTTTTAATCACAGTTTCAATTTCATTGCTTGTGATTGGTCTGTTCATATTTTCTATTTCTTCCTGGTTCAGTCTCGGCAGTTTGTGCATTTCTAAGAATCTGTCCATTTCTTCTAGGTTGTCCATTTTATTGGCATAGAGTTGCTTGTAGTAATCTCTCATGATCTTTTGTATTTCTGCAGTGTCAGTGGTTACTTCTCCTTTTTCATTTCTAATTCTATTGATCTGAGTCTTCTCCCTTTTTCTCTTGATGAGTCTGGCTAATGGTTTATCAATTTTGTTTATCTTCTCAAAGAACCAGCTTTTAGTTTCATTGATTTTTGCTATTGTTTCCTTCATTTCTTTTTCATTTATTTCTGACCTGATCTTTATAATTTCTTTCCTTCTGCTGGCTTTGGGGTTTTTTTGTTCTTCTTTCTCTAATTGCTTCAGGTGCAAGGTTAGGTTGTTTATTCGAGATGTTTCCTGTTTCTTGAGGTAGGCTTGTATTGCTATCAACTTCCCTCTTAGCACTGCTTTTGCTGCGTCCCATAGGTTTTGGGTCGTCGTATCTCCATTGTCATTTGTTTCTAGGTATTTTTTGATTTCCCCTTTGATTTCTTCAGTAATCACTTCGTTATTAAGTAGTGTATTGTGTAGCCTCCATGTGTTTGTAGTTTTTACAGATCTTTTCCTGTAATTGATATCTAGTCTCATAGCGTTGTGGTCGGAAAAGATACTTGATACGATTTCAATTTTCTTAAATTTGCCAAGGCTTGATTTATGACCCAAGATATGATCTATCCTGGAGAATGTTCCATGAGCACTTGAGAAAAATGTGTATTCTGTTTTTTTGGGGTAGAATGTCCTATAAATATCCATTAAGTCCATCTTGTTTAATGTATCATTTAAAGCTTGTGTTTCCTTATTTATTTTCATTTTGGATGATCTGTCCATTGGTGAAAGTGGGGTGTTAAAGTCCCCTACTATGATTGTGTTGCTGTCGATTTCCCCTTTTATGGCTGTTAGTATTTGCCTTATGTATTGAGGTGCTCCTATGTTGGGTGCATAAATATTTACAATTGTTATAGCTTCCTCTTGGATCGATCCCTTGATCATTATATAGTGTCCTTCTTTGTCTCTTGTAATAGTCTTTATTTTAAAGTCTATTTTGTCTGATATGAGAATTGCTACTCCAGCTTTCTTTTGATTTCCATTTGCATGGAATATCTTTTTCCATCCCCTCACTTTCAGTCTGTATGTGTCTCTAGGTCTGAAGGGGGTCTCTTGTAGACAGCATATATATGGGTCTTGTTTTTGTATCCATTCAGCCAGCCTGTGTCTTTTGGTGGGAGCATTTAATCCATTTACATTCAAGGTAATTATCGATATGTATGTTCCTATTCCCATTTTCTTAAATGTTTTGGGTTTGTTATTGTAGGTGTTTTCCTTGTCTTGTGTTTCTTGCCTAGAGAAGTTCCTTTAGCATTTGTTGTAAAGCTGGTTTGGTGGTGCTGAACTCTCTCAGCTTTTGCTTGTCTGTAAAGGTTTTAATTTCTCCATCGAATCTGAATGAGATCCTTGCTGGGTAGAGTAATCTTGGTTGTAGGTTTTTCTCCTTCATCACTTTAAGTATATCCTGCCACTCCCTTCTGGCTTGCAGAGTTTCTGCTGAAAGATCAGCTGTTAACCTTATGGGGATTCCCTTGTGTGTTATTTGTTTTTTTTCCCTTGCTGCCTTTAATATGTTTTCCTTATATTTAATTTTTGACAGTTTGATTAATATGTGTCTTGGCGTGTTTCTCCTTGGATTCATCCTGTATGGGACTCTCTGTGCTTCCAGGACTTGATTAACTATTTCCTTTCCCATATTAGGGAAGTTTTCAACTATAATCTCTTCAAATATTTTCTCAGTCCCTTTCTTTTTCTCTTCTTCTTCTGGGACCCCTATAATTCGAATGTTGGTGCGTTTAATGTTGTCCCAGAGGTCTCTGAGACTGTCCTCAGTTCTTTTCATTCTTTTTTCTTTATCCTGCTCTGCAGTAGTTATTTCCACCATTTTATCTTCCAGGTGACTTATCCTTTCTTCTGCCTCAGTTATTCTGCTATTGATCCCATCTAGAGTATTTTTAATTTCATTTATTGTGTTTTTCATCATTGCTTGGTTCCTCTTTAGTTCTTCTACGTCCTTGTTAAATGTTTCTTGCATTTTGTCTATTCTATTTCCAAGATTTTGGATCATCCTTACTATCATTATTCTGAATTCTTTTTCAGGTAGACTACCTATTTCCTCTTCAGTTGTTAAATCTGGAGTGTTTTGACCCTGCTCCTTCATCTGCTGTGTGTTTTTCTGTCGTCTCATTTTGCTTATCTTACTGTGTTTGGGGTCTCCTTTTCACAGGCTGCAGGTTTGTAGTTCCCGTTGTTTTTGGTATCTGTCCCCAGTGGCTAAGGTTGGTTCAGTGGGTTGTGTAGGCTTCCTGGTGTAGGGAACTAGTGCCTGAGCTCTGGTGGATGAGGCTGGATCTTGTCTTTCTGGTGGGCACATCCACGTCTGGTGGTGTATTTTGGGGTGTCTGTGGCCTTATTATGATTTTAGGCAGCCTCTCTGCTAATGGATGGGGCTGTGTTCCTGTCTTGCTAGTTGTTTGGCATAGGGTGTTCAGCACTGTAGCTTGCTGGTCATTGAGTGATGCTGGGTCTTGATGTTGAGATGGAGATCTCTGAGAGATTTTTACCGTTTGGTATTACATGGAACTGGGAGGTCTCTTGTGGACCAGTGTCCTGAAGTTGGCTCTCCCACCTCAGAGGCACGGCCCTGATGCCTGGCTGGAGCACCAAGAGCCTTTCGTCCACACGGCTCAGAGTAAAAGGGAGAAAAAATAGAAAGAAAGAAAGAAAGAAAGAAAGAGGCTATAATATAGTGAAGTAAAATAAAGCTATTGTAAAGCAAAGCTATACAGACAAAATCTCACCCAGAGGCATATACATATACACTCACAAAAAAAAAGGAACAGGGGAAAAATTAATATATCCTGCTCCCAAAGTCCACCTCCTGAATTTGGGATGATTCGTTGTCTATTCAGGTATTCAACAGATGCAGGCACATCAAGTTGTTTGTGGAGTTTTAATCCGCTGCTTCTGAGGCTGCTGGGAGAGATTTCCCCTTCTCTTCCCTGTTCACACAGCTCCTGGGGTTCAGCTTTGGATTTGGACCCGCCTCTGCGTGTAGGTCGCCTGAGGGCGTCTATTCCCCGCCCAGACAGAACGGGGTTAAAGGAGCAGCTGCTTCGGGGGCTCTGGCTCACTCAGGCCGCGGGGAGGGAGGGGTACGGAGGAGGCGGGGCGAGCCTGCTGCAGCAGAGGCCGGCGTGACGTTGCACCAGCCTGAGGCGCGCAGTGCGTTCTCCCGGGGAATTTGTCCGGGGATCACGGGACCCTGGCAGTGGCGGGCTGCACTGGCTCCCGGGAGGGGCGGTGTGGAGAGTGACCTGTGCTCACACACAGGCTTTTTGGAGGCGGCAGCAGCAGCCCCAGCGTCTCACGCCCGCATGACTAGTTGTGATGAGGAAAATTACATTTCAAATTTGGGGGGGCTTTCCTGGTGGCGCAGTGGTTGAGAATCTGCCTACCAATGCAGGGGACACGGGTTCAAGCCCTGGTCTGGGAAGATCCCACATGCCACAGAGCAACTGGGCCCGTGAGCCACAACTGCTGAGCCTGCGCGTCTGGAGCCTGTGCTCCGCAACAAGAGAGGCCGCGATAGTGAGAGGCCCGCGCACCGCGATGAAGAGTGGCCCCCACTTGCCACAACTAGAGAAAACCCTCGCACAGAAACGAAGACCCAACACAGCCATAAATAAATAAATAAAATTAAAAAAAAAAATTTGGGGAGTGTTTTTGAATATGATATGAGATATATTGAAAATTAGATCCTTATTTCATCAGTGAATGTGTGCATGACAGGGGAAAACACATTCTCCTTTTACATACAAAATAACAATGATAATAACTAAAATGTATTGAGTTTTTTACTGTGACAGGTATTATTCTGGGATTTCTTTCCACACAACTTCATTCTGACACAGTTAAGTACTATTATTGATTCCGTTTTAAACATGATAAAACCGAGGCACAAAGAGGTTAAATAATTTGCCCAAGATTAATGATGGAGCCAGGATTCAAACCTATACACTCCAGCTCCAAATCCCCAATCCCAAACTGTCATGCTATGGAGAATTTTAAATTTACTTAGGATTGAAGTATTCTAACCCATGAAATAAAAAATAATGAACTAGGAAACAATGGTTGTAGGAAACACTTGGTTGAAGTCTTTCTAGGAGCATTTCTGAATCTTGAGAATGGTTAGACATAAATTTTCAGTAAAATGTATTTTCATGTATGAAAATAGGAGACTGTGTGAGATCCTCTTTGGCAATTTTATGGAATGAACAAAATTAAAAATTATGAAATTTTGTTTGAGTGGAATACATACATGAGTGTTGCTCTTAACTTTGGCTACACATTGGACTCACCTGGGGAATTTTAAAAACTTATGAATGCCTGGGTCCCAACCCAGAGCTTCTTTCTGAATTGGTGCCAGGAATGGCCTGGGCATTAGGACTTATAAAAGCTGCTAGGTGGCAACCACGGCAAAAATTCAGGGCTTGACTTGAGGGCAGTGTCGTGGTAAAGCCGAAACACTTATGATGGAGTCAGGCTGACCTGGGTTTGAAGTTATAAACCCACACGTGTGAACTTTGTGATTTGCAGGAACTGACTTTTTCTTCCTGAGAATCAGTTTTCCCCATGTATACAATAGTAATAATAAAAGTACTTAACTATGGGTTTGTGGCATACACACAAATTTTTTGGCAATGCATACATGTCTCCGAGCATCGTGATTGGCATGACATGATCACTCAATTAACTTCAGCATTTTTTTTTTAAGACTGAAGGCAGATCATAGGTGAGTTTTTCCCCATATTGTGAGACCATTATATGGAAAATTAGTAAGGTAGGGTTACTCTTCATTGAATTTAATGCTTTAATTGATAACCTCTAAGAATATTAAAGGATATATATCATTTTATATCTAGCTAGCTAGCTAGCTATCAATCATCTATCTATCTATCTTTCTATATATCTCTTGCTTGGTACCCAACTAGCTAACTATATTGTATTTTAGAGCAGGAGTTCTCCTTCATTTGCTTGACACCAGCTATATTCCAGGGCACAAGAGAAAGTCAAAAGACATATAAATCTAAAGGAGGAAGCCTTATAGACCTTTTTCTATCTTCCTGGATCTTTCTGCCTTACCTCAATCTGGCTTATTGAAATGTCCGTTAGAAAGTCTAAGACCATCTTTTTGACTGTCCTGGAGCAGGAATTTAACATAGTGACATGTTAGTCACATTGGACTTTGTTCTTGGAGGCACAGAATTATGAGTCATTCTATCTTTCTGTGAGGTCTTGTACTGACTCCTGACTTAGATCCAACATCTGCTTTCCTGATTCTGTTTAATTCCCCCTTTCCTGGCTCATACCCACAGCCATGTGAAGGTTTCAAGTTCTTGCCTGCCATATGCTACTGTTCCCAAGTAATGGCCAATGAGCAAGTGCTTTAAGACATGATATCATTCAACATACTGCAGATATCTTGGCTATAAACTTTATTCATTGGGCCAGAAACATTTAAGGATGTCCCAGGCTTTTCAGTGTATCTGAGTTAAGCAAGTCTGATTAAAGTGGGATTGTTAGGTCCTTCCTTTCTTTTTTTTTTAATTTTTTTTTTAATTTTTTATTTATTTTATTTTTTTAAACATCTTTATTGGAGTATAATTGCTTTACAATGGTGTGTTAGTTTCTGCTTTATAACAAAGTGAATCAGTTATACTTATACATATGTTCCCATATCACTTCCCTCTTGCATCTTCCTCCCTCCCACCCTGCCTATCCCACCCCTCTATGTGGTCACAAAGCACCGAGCTGATCTCCCTGTGCTATGCGGCTGCTTCCCACTAGCTATCTATTTTACATTTGATAGTGTATATATGTCCATGACACTCTCTCACCCAGTCACATCTCACCACTCCCCCTCCCCATATCCTCAAGTCCATTCTCTAATAGGTCTGTGTCTTTATTCCCGTCTTGCCACTAGGTTCTTCATGACCTTTTTTTTTTTTTTTTTCCTTAGATGCCATATATATGTTAGCATACTGTATTTGTTTTTCTCTTTCTGACTTACTTCACTCTGTATGACAGACTCTAACTCCATCCACCTCATTACAAATACCTCCATTTCATTTCTTTTTATGGCTGAGTAATATTCCATTGTATATATGTGCCACATCTTCTTTATCCATTCATCCGATGATGGACACTTAGGTTGCTTCCATGTCCTGGCTATTGTAAATAGAGCTGCAATGAACATTTTGGTACATGACTCTTTTTGAATTATGGTATTCTCAGGGTATATGCCCAGTAGTGGGATTGCTGGGTCATATGGTAATTCTATTTTTAGTTTTTTAAGGAACCTCCATACTGTTCTCCATAGTGGCTGTATCAATTTACATTCCCACCAACAGTGCAAGAGGGTTCCCTTTTCTCCACACCCTCTCCAGCATTTATTGTTTCTAGATTTTTTGATGATGGCCATTCTGACCGGTGTGAGATGATACCTCATTGTAGTTTTGATTTGCATTTCTCTAATGATTAATGATGTTGAGCATTCTTTCATGTGTTTTTGTGGCAATCTGTATATCTTCTTTGGAGAAATGTCTATTTAGGTCTTCTGCCCATTTTTGAATTGGGTTGTTCGTTTTTCTGTTATTGAGATGCATGAGCTGCTTTTAAATCTTGGAGATTAATCCTTTGTCTTTTGCTTCATTTGCAAATATTTTCTCCCATTCTGAGGGTTGTCTTTTGGTCTTGTTTATGGTTTCCTTTGCTGTGCAAAAGCTTTTAAGTTTCATTAGGTCCCATTTGTTTATTTGTGTTTTTATTTCCATTTCTCTAGGGGCTGGGTCAAAAAGGATCTTGCTGTGATGTATGTCATAGGGTGTTCTGCCTATGTTTTCCTCTAAGAGTTTTATAGTGTCTGGCCTTACATTTAGGTCTTTAATCCATTTTGAGTTTATTTTTGTGTATTGCGTTAGGAAGTGTTCTAATTTCATTCTTTTACGTATAGCTGTCCAGTTTTCCCAGCCCCAATTATTGAAGAGGCAGTCTTTTCTCCATTGTATATTCTTGCTCCTTTATCAAAGATAAGGTGACCATATGTGCATGGGTTTATCTCTGGGCTTTCTATCCTGTTCCATTGACCTATGTTTCTGTTTTTGTGCCAGTAGCATACTGTCTTGATTACTGTAGCTTTGTAGTATAGTGTGAACTCTGGGAGCCTGATTCCTCCAGCTCCGTTTTTCTTTCTCAAGATTGCTTTGGCTATTCGGGGTCTTTTGTGTTTCCATACAAATTGTGAAATTTTTTGTTCTAGCTCTGTGAAAAATGCCATTGGTAGTTTGATAGGGATTGCTTTGGGTAATAGAGTCATTTTCACAATGTTCATTCTTCCAATCCAGAACATGGTATATCTCTCCATCTGCTTATATCATCTTTAATTTCTTTCATCAGTGTCTTACAGTTTTCTGCATACAGTTCTTTTGTCTCCTTAGGAAGGTTTATTCCTAGATATTTTATTCTTTTTGTTGCAATGGTAAATGGGAGTGTTTCCTTAATTTCTCTTTCAGATTTTTCATCATTAGTGTATATGAATGCAAGAGATTTCTGTGCATTAATTTTGTATCCTGCTACTTTACCAAATTCATTGATTAGCTCTAGGAGTTTTCTGGTAGCATCTTTAGGATTCTGTATGTATAGTATCATGTCATCTGCAAACAGTGACAGCTTTACTTCTTCTTTTCCGATTTGGATTCCTTTTATTTCTTTTTCTTCTCTGATTGCTGTGGCTAACACTTCCAAAATTATGTTGAATAATAGTGGTGAGAGTGGGCAACCTTGTCTTGTTCCTGATCTTAGTGGAAATGGTTTCAGTTTTTCACCATTGAGGACAATGTTGGCTGTGGGTTTGTCATATATGGCCTTTATTATGTTGAGGAAAGTTCCCTCTATGCCTACTTTCTGCAGGGCTTTTATCATAAATGGGTGTTGAATTTTCTTGAAAGGTTTCTCTGCATCTATTGAGATGATCATATGGTTTTTCTCCTTCAATTTGTTAATATGATGTATCACGTTGATTGATTTGCGTATATTGAAGAATCCTTGCATTCCTGGAATAAACCCCACTTGATCATGGTGTATAATCCTTTTAATGTGCTGTTGGATTCTGTTTGCTAGTATTTTGTTTAGGATTTTTGCATCTATGTTCATCAGTGATATTGGCCTGTAGTTTTCTTTCTTTGTGACATCTTTGTCTGGTTTTGGTATCAGGGTGATGGTGGCCTCGTAGAATGAGTTGGGGAGTGTTCCTCCCTCTGCAATATTTTGGAAGAGTTTGAGAAGGATAGGTGTTAGCTCTTCTCTAAATGTTTGATAGAATTTGCCTGTGAAGCCATCTGGTCCTGGGCTTTTGTTTGTTAGAAGATTTTTAATCACAGTTTCAATTTCAGTGCTTGTGATTGGTCTGTTCATATTTTCTATTTCTTCCTGGTTCAGTCTCGGCAGACTGTGCATTTCTAAGAATCTGTCCATTTCTTCCAGGTTGTCCATTTTATTGGCATAGAGTTGCTTGTAGTAATCTCTCATGATCGTTTGTATTTCTGCAGTGTCAGTGGTTACTTCTCCTTTTTCATTTCTAATTCTATTGATTTGAGTCTTCTCCCTTTTTCTCTTGATGAGTCTGTCTAATAGTTTATCAATTTTGTTTATCTTCTCAAAGAACCAGCTTTTAGTTTCATTGATTTTTGCTATTGTTTCCTTCATTTCTTTTTCATTTATTTCTGACCTGATCTTTATGATTTCTTTCCTTCTGCTAGCTTTGGGGGTTTTTTGCTCTTCTTTCTCTAATTGCTTTCGGTGCAAGGTTAGGTTGTTTATTCGATATGTTTCCTGTTTCTTGAGGTAGGCTTGTATTGCTATAAACTTCCCTCTTAGAACTGCTTTTGCTGCATCCCATAGCTTTTGGGTCGTCCTGTCTCCATTGTCATTTGTTTCTAGGTATTTTTTGATTTCCCCTTTGATTTCTTCAGTGATCACTTCGTTATTAAGTAGTGTATTGTGTAGCCTCCATGTGATTGTATTTTTTACAGATCTTTTCCTGTAATTGATATCTAGTCTCATAGCATTGTGGTCGGAAAAGATACTTGATACGATTTCAATTTTCTTAAATTTACCAAGGCTTGATTTGTGACCCAAGATATGATCTATCCTGGAGAATGTTCCATGAGCACTTGAGAAAAATGTGTATTCTGTTGTTTTTGGGTGGAATGTCCTATACATATCAATTAAGTCCATCTTGTTTAATGTATCATTTAAAGCTTGTGTTTCCTTATTTATTTTCATTTTGGATGATTTGTCCATTGGTGAAAGTGGGGTGGTAAAGTCCCCTACTATGATTGTGTTACTGTCGATTTCCCCTTTTATGGCTGTTAGTATTTGCCTTATGTATTGAGGTGCTCCTAAGTTGGGTGCATCAATATTTACAATTGTTATAGCTTCCTCTTGGATCAATCCCTTGATCATTATATAGTGTCCTTCTTTGTCTCTTGTAATAGTCTTTATTTTAAAGTCTATTTTGTCTGATATGAGAATTGCTACTCCAGCTTTCTTTTGATTTCCATTTGCATGGAATATCTTTTTCCATCCCCTCACTTTCAGTCTGTATGTGTCTCTAGGTCTGAAGTGGGTCTCTTGTAGACAGCATATATATGGGTCTTGTTTTTGTATCCATTCAGCTAGTCTGTGTTTTTTGGTGGGAGCATTTAATCCATTTACATTTAAGGTAATTATCGATATGTATGTTCTTATTCCCATTTTCTTAAATATTTTGGGTTTGTTATTGTAAGTGTTTTCTTTCTCTTGTGTTTCTTGCCTAGAGAAGTTCCTTTTGCATTTGTTGTAAAGCTGGTTTGGTGGTGCTGAACTCTCTCAGCTTTTGCTTGTCTGTAAAGGTTTTAATTTCTCGATCAAATCTGAATGAGATCCTTGCTGGTTAGAGTAACCTTGGTTGTAGGTTTTTCTCCTTCATGACTTTAAGTATATCCTGCCACTCCCTTCTGGCTTTCAGAGTTTCTGCTGAAAGATCAGCTGTTAACCTTATGGGGATTCCCTTGTGTGTTATTTGTTGTTTTTCCCTTGCTGCTCTTAATATGTTTTCTTTATATTTAATTTTTGATAGTTTGATTAATATGTGTCTTGGCGTGTTTCTCCTTGGATTCATCCTGTATGGGACTCTCTGTGCTTCCAGGACTTGATTAACTATTTCCTTTCCCATATTAGGGAAGTTTTCAACTATAATCTCTTCAAATATTTTCTCAGTCCCTTTCTTTTTCTCTTCTTCTTCTGGGACCCCTATAATTCGAATGTTGGTGCGTTTAATGTTGTCCCAAAGGTCTCTGAGACTGTCCTCAGTTCTTTTCATTCTTTTTTCTTTATTCTGCTCTGCAGTAGTTATTTCCACCATTTTATCTTCCAGGTCACTTATCCGTTCTTCTGCCTCAGTTATTCTGCTATTGATCCCGTCTAGAGTATTTTTAATTTCATTTATTGTGTTTTTCATCGTTGCTTGGTTCCTCTTTAGTTCTTCTACGTCCTTGTTAAATGTTTCTTGCATTTTGTCTATTCTATTTCCAAGATTTTGGATCATCTTTACTATCATTATTCTGAATTCTTTTTCAGGTAGACTGCCTATTTCCTCTTCATTTGTTAGGTCTGGTGTGTTTTGACCCTGCTCCTTCACCTGCTGTGTGTTTTTTTGTCTTCTCTTTTTGCTTATCTTACTGTGTTTGGGGTCTCCTTTTCACAGGCTGCAGGTTCGTAGTTCTCTTTGTTTTTGGTATCTGTCCCCAGTGGCTAAGGTTGGTTCAGTGGGTTGTGTAGGCTTCCTGGTGGAGGGGACTAGTGCCTGTGTTCTGGTGGATGAGGTTGGATCTTGTCTTTCTGGTGGGCCCGTCCATGTCTGGTGGTGTGTTTTGGGGTGTCTGTGGCCTTATTATGATTTTAGGCAGCCTCTCTGCTAATGGATGGGGCTGTGTTCCTGTCTTGCTAGTTGTTTGGCATAGGGTGTCCAGCACTGTAGCTTGCTGGTCGTTGAATGAAGCTGGGTCTTGATGTTGAGATGGAGATCTCTGAGAGATTTTCACCGTTTGGTATTACGTGGAGCTGGGAGGTCTCTTGTGGACCAGTGTCCTGAAGTTGGCTCTCCCACCTCAGAGGCACAGCCCTGAAGCCTGGCTGGAGCACCAAGAGCCTTTCATCCACACGGCTCAGAATAAAAGGGAGAAAAAAATGAAAGAAAGAAAGAAAGAGGATAAGATAAAATAAAATAAAATAAAGCTATTATATTAAAAAATAAGAAAAAAATTATTAAGAATCAATTTATTAAGAAAAATTTTTTTTAAATTTTTAAAAATAGATTTATTAATTTTTTATAATAAAAATAAGAAAAAAATTATTAAGAAAAAATTTATTAAGAAAAAAATTTTTTATTTTTTTAAAATAAAAAATATGAAAAACCTTATTAAACAAAATTTTTTAATTTCTAAAAATAGAAAATATGGAAAAAATTATTAAGAAAACAATTATTAGGAAAAAATTTTTTTTAATTAAAAAAAAAAAAAACAAGAAAAAACAAAAAAAACGGACGGACCTAACCCTAGGACTAATGGTGAAAGCAAAGCTATACAGACAAAATCTCACCCTGAAGCATACACATATACACTCACAAAAAAAGGAAAAGGGGAAAAGTTAATATATCCTGCTCCCAAAGTCCACCTCCTGAATTTGGGATGATTCATTGTCTATTCAGGTATTCAACAGATGCAGGCACATCAAGTTGTGGAGTTGTAATCCACTGCTTCTGAGGCTGCTGGGAGAGATTTCCCCTTCTTTTCTTTGTTCGTACAGCTCCCAGGGTTCAGCTTTGGATTTGGACCCGCCTCTGCGTGTAGGTCGCCTGAGGGCGTCTGTTTCCCGCCCAGACAGAATGGGGTTAAAGGAGCAGCTCCTTCGGGGGCTCTGGCTCACTCAGGCCGGGGGGAGGGAGTGGTACGGAGGAGGCAGGGCGAGCCTGCGGCGGCAGAGGGTGGCGTGACGTTGCAGCAGCCTGAGGTGCGCCATGCGTTCTCCCGGGGAAGTTGTCCCCGGATCACGGGAGCCTGGCAGTGGCGGGCTGCACAGGCTCCCGGGAGGGGCAGTGTGGAGAGTTACCTGTCCTCACACACAGGTTTCTTGGTGGCGGCAGCAGCAGCCTTAGTGTCTCCTGCCCGTCTCTGAGGTCCGCGCTGATAGCCGCGGCTCGCGCCCGCCTCTGGGGTCCGCGCTGATAGCCGCGGTTCGCGCCCGTCTCTGGAGTTTGTTTAGGCGGCGCTCTGAATCCCCTCTCCTTGCTCGCCATGAAACAAAGAGGCAAGAAAAAGTCTCTTGCCTCTTCGGCAGCTGCAGACTTTTTCCCGGACTCCCTCCTGGCTAGCATCGAAGCCCGAGCCTCAGCTCCCAGCCCCCCGCCCGCCCCGGCGGGTGAGCAGACAAGCCTCTTGGGCTGGTGAGTGCTGGTTGGCACTGATCCTCTGTGCGGGGGTCTCTCCGCTTTGCCCTCCACACCCCTGTGGCTGCGCTCTCCTCCTTGGCTCCGAAGCTTCCCCCCTCCGCCACCCGCAGTCTCTGCCCACGAAAGGGCTTCCTAGTGTGTGGAAACCTTTCCTCCTTCACGGCCCTCTCCCACTGGTGCAGGTCCCGTCCCTATTCTTTTGTCTCTGTTATTTATTTTTTCTTTTGCCCTACCCAAGTACGTGGGGATTTTCTTGCCTTTTGGGAGGTCTGACGTTTTCTGCCAGCGTTCAGTGGGTGTTCTGTAGGAGCAGTTCCACGTGTAGATGTATTTCTACTGTATCTGTGGGAAGGAAGGTGATCTCCGCGTCTTACTCTTCCGCCATCTTGCCTCTTCCCCCGGTCCTTCCTTTCTTAACAGATAATATGAAAAGACTGTAGTAAAGATGATGTTTTAGGGCTGGCAATAGAAAACCCCCTTTTTAAAATCTAAAACATATTTATCTACTTTTAAAAATCCTAATTGTTAATTTCTGTAAAGAAATGATTTTTTGTTTGGATGCTTCATGCAGGCTACATCTCATGATTTCTACAAGTATTAGTTAATTTAAACATCAGGACAAACTTGTGGGGTTGATGCTATTACTACCTCTGGTTTACAGATTAAGAAACCAAGGATACCCAACTAGAAACTGATGGAGATAAGATTTAAATGCAGGAAGTCTCTTTGCAGAAAATGGGCTCTTTAACATTATGCCCTGTTAACTACAGCAAAGATTTACAAACACTGTAATGCCCTTTCTAACAGGATATAACAAATTCCCTTTTATTTTTTTCTGGTGTTTAAACATTGTCAAATGATAATATCAGATTCATTATTCCTTTCTGTATTTAACTCTGTTGAGAAATGCCTTGTCAGGGGGGTCTCTGATCATGAAGTTGTCAATAATTAAAGCTTTCTTTTTAGTTTGCAAATTAGGCAATCTGAAGCAATGCTCTTCTAACATAACATATTCTTCTGGAGTTCCACTTTCCTTCTGAAATTCTTTTCCCTTGAGCAGACCTTTCCAGATAGAGAATTGTCTCAACAGTAAGTCTCCATCTTTACTTCCTTCTTTTTCAGTGGTTACTCAAAATATGACAATTTTTTCAGATTGCTGGTTCAAAAACTAAAATCCTGAGGTTTTGTCAATTAATTTTTTTGCAGTAAACTACTTAAATTGGAACTGGTGATAAATACATTTATGAGAAGTTTTTAAAGGCTCCAAATAATTTTTGCATTGAAACATCCTAAATAGAGTAACCACTGCCAACTTGGAGTCCTCTTTGTTAGTAGGTAATTATTACATAATTATCTCCAATCCTTACTTATATATGAACATGAAAGAAATCACATTAATATTAATAACCCAAATTTCTAGTCTTATTTCCAACTGCATATGCAGAAATACCATATACCTCCCCTAGGTATTTCTGTGGACCCACAGGGATGCATTGTAGGAATTCACACATCTGTCAATCATCTGCAGTACCAGATGGCATCCATTAGATACTTTCCTTCCTGTTCTGCCTCCTCTGTGAAGCTGTAGAGTTGTAGCACCAATGTGGGTGGTGACAAAGCACACATTGAGAACATTACAAGGACATCAATGTACACACCAAGGGTACTGTCCAGGTATGCATCCAAAGCTGCCCATCCTTGTAGGGCTGGAAATGTGCTGAGTTCTGTGCAGTCAAGGAGGAACTACCCTCTCTCCAACTCTGCATTGCTCTGTGTCACCCCTGTTCAGAAACAGCAATATTTCTGCCCAGAGTCTCCAATAAATAGCAACTTCTCTTCTGGTCCTTTGCCATTTTTCATAAAGAGCTTAAATCTAGTCCAAGTGATTGGGCAGGGAATAGATGGTCTACAATAATCTTTTGTTTCTTTCTATTAGTTCTTTCTCCCTTGGGTCCCTTTATAAAAACGAATGTTAAAACTCCTCTCTCAACCTTCTGCTAAATCCTTACCCCCTTGTCCCTGCACAGGAATTCTTGGGACTGGAATGGCAGTTGCCTAACTCCACTCAGCAGAAACATTTATTCCAGTATTTACTTTTCCATGGCTGAGAGAATTTTGGTTCCACCAAATCATGACTCATTTCTATTGGGGAATAATTAGGAAAAGAGAGAAACTAGAAATAGAAAAGGGAAATAAAAGAGACAAAAGAATAAGAATAGAGGATCTTGCAATAAAGTTTGGGAGCTGTAAAGGTCAGCCAGAGTGTCAGATCTGCACTCCCAAGATTATTAGAAAAATTGAATTTAGGATATTCTGTGGAAAACAGACTATAAACAAACTTTTGGTCTAAAGTCATTCTTGGCTGAGCTAAGATTCTATAACCATGTGTTGAGGAGAGCTGTTGAAAACTTACCCTTTTAGCATAGCTGAGTGTATTAAATAAAGATACTCCTGAATTTTCCATCTCAAATAAATTATTATCCATTTCCAGGATAATGGAGAGACGTTAGAGGAAATCAAAACTCTAAATCATATATAAAATAGCTGTTAATATTTGGATGGAAACTCAGGTCCTGGAAAATACAAACACTTCTAAGTATATATATTTTTTGCAACAAAAAGCTAAAAAAGCTAAAAAAATCTTGCTGAAGGTTTTTGTGAGAGAAAATCTAAAGCTATCATCTAGTGACCAAAGTGATAGTAAATAGAAATGAATTTTAATGTCTTATTAGTAATAATCTGAGATGTGTAAAACATCTTTTATGTTTTAAAACATAAAACCTCCACACCTGCATGTTAGTAGGTATGAGATTGGGAGTGAGAAGACCCCAGTTGGATCCCTCACCACTCTCTCCTGATGGCTGGAAGAAAGAGATCATTTCATCTAGGGTAGTGGCTTAAATGGTAACAGGAGCAAATCTCTTTTTCAAGTGAGCTTCATTAGCATCCAAGAAAGAGCAAGAGCTTGAGTTTGTAAGACAAAAAAGAAGACAAAACTTTGGAAGTTTCCCAAGGAAAGGGCTTGGGAAGATCAGTAGTAGGCAGAAAGGGGAAGAAGAGGAGGAAGGAAAAAGAAGGGAAGTAAAGAGAGAAATTGAGTGAGGGGGAGGGAGGAAGGGAGAGAGGAAGAGAGAGAGAGAGAGAGAGGGAGAGAAGCTCTCTTCAGGAGTCTATAGCCAAGGTGTACAACCAACCTTTCTGTGGTTCATGAGGAAAAATTAAATTAATGTTAAAATTCCTGATGCTTCTTATAAACCAAATAGGACCTTGTGGGTCCTGGGCACAGAAGATTTTCTGTCCCCCGTTTCTTGACTCCAGCCTCCATGACCTTCCCTGAGTTCCAAAGGGCAGATTCAGAATAGTTGCTAAGCCAGGAAGGGAAGGGATGTAAAGACAAGGGAGGGGCAGCCAGGAAACAAGAGTGCAGCTTTGGGGCGCTGGTACTAGGGTACTGGTTCCACCTCAAGGGATATACATAACAATGTCTTTAGGCTCTTTAAGATGTCAGCATTCTTCCTCCCAGAGAAAGACATTAAAGGAACCAGAGAAGCTCATCAAGATTACCTGAGACCAGATTAGAGGAGTGCAGGCCCTGTGCATACCCTGATCTTGTCAGCAACCCCACCCTTGAACCATTGCTGTAACGTTGCTGTAAAACTGCTCCTCAAATCCTTCTGGGTTGAGACACACAGTCTTTGAGGGCAGGAGCCTGCTGTGTCCCCCTTTTCTACTTCACCCAAAACTCTGTGTCCAAGATTTGATTCCGCACCAGTGCACAGAGGCTGAGTATTTGGCATCACTATGTTCTACTGTTCTGTGAAGGCCACAGATTCTCCTCATACCCTTATTGTATTTTAGGGATGTGTTTGATATGGGGAAACTAGTGTGGCAGAATGCCCTTAGGAAAAGTGATGGTAACTTGTGCCCTGATCATCTTATAAGGATTTCAGTGAAGATAGGGCTGTGTGTCATTCCCCTTCCTGCTCCCCAGTCTAGACAGTCATCTTTGATTTCTTAACCCAACAGGCATGAGAGGCTGTGAGCTAGAATTTCTTGAATTCCCCAATGGCAAAGACTATCTTTGCAAGATTAAAAAGGAGGCCCCTGACACACAAACTACTGATGATGTTACCTGAAACCTGAGTTCACCTCTTGGTGGGTGCTGAGCCAAAAGACACAACCAAGACAAGGCACAGGAGAAAGAAGGATTTATTACTTGCGGCAAGTAAGGAGAACAATGCAAATCTTTCCCAAAGCAGTGTATCCCCAAAGAGCAAAATTGGGGAAATTTTAAGCTAAGGGTACATGCATATTCATGAAGGGGTGTGAGCAGAGGAGAATTCATCATAGAATTGGGTCAAAGGTTGACAGAGTCCAAGCTTTAGTTGATTGAAATCAGGAGGGTCAATGTCATCATTCCATCCTCCACCTGGGTGGGGACCTTAGTTCCTACAGAACCCAAAGATATGTTTTTATATCCCTTGAGGAGGAACTAAGATTCTGCTTTGTCACTGTTCTATTGTTTGACTGCCTCTTCTCTGTTCTTGCATTCCTTTTTTCCCTTAAGATCATTAATTACTGATACCTGTTCAAGGGCAAGCATTGTGGCCAGGCGTAGAACACAAAACGGCTTAGGGCAAAATGGTTTCTCTTATGTCAAGAAAGCCATTCCTTGTTCTCTTTCTCTGGGGACCCCCTAACCTATCTGCTTACAATGGCAGCCAAAGCAGTGGAAAGGATGGCCAGCAGGGAATAGTTAAAGTGTTGTCCAAGACAAGTTCATGTGCCTGATGCACAGTGAGACCAAACAAACTGAACAATCAGAGTTTGGAGCAGGGAAAGTTTTATTGCAGGGCCAAGAAAGAAGAATGGGTGGCTCAGGTTCAAAACCTTTGAACTCCCCAATGGCTTTTGAGGAAGAGTTTTTATAGGCAAAATTTGGGGTGAGGGCTGCAGGGCGTGCGACTTTCTTCTGATTGGTTGGTGGTGAGGTAAAAGGGCAGTGCTCTAGGAATCTCGTGCTCAGCTTGAAGTTACCATCCTCCACCTGGGTGGGAGACCTCAGTTCCTGAAGAAGAACTCAAAGATATTGTTATGTTTATCCCTTGAGGAGCAACCAGGACCCTGCCCCATCACTGTACTATTGTTTCTTTTCTTTTTTTTTTTAATTAATTAATTTAATTTATTTATTTTTGGTTGCGTTGGGTCTTCATTGCTGCACGTGGGCTTTCTCTAGTTGCGGTGAGCAGGGGCTACTCTTTGTTGCAGTGCACGGGCTTCTCATTGCAGTGGCTTCTCTTGTTGTGGAGCATGGGATCTAGGCACATGGGCTTCAGTAGTTGTGGCATGTGGGCTCAGTAGTTGTGGTTCGTGGGCTCTAGAGTGCAGGCTCAATAGTTGTGGTGCACAGGCTTAGTTGCTCCAGGGCATGTGGGATCTTCCTGGACTAGGGCTCGAACCTGCGTCCCCTGCATTGGCAGGCAGATTCTTAACCACTGCACCACCAGGGAAGCCCTGTACTATTGTTTCTTGAGTGATTTTCCTTTGTTTCTGCATTCCTTCACTTTCTTAATTAGAAACTGCTTGAATCTGCCCTTGGGAACTCAGGGAAGGTCTAGGAGGCTGAAGCCTTTTTCCTACAAACAGGAAATGGGGAGCATGGAAAGGCTTTTGCACCTGGGAGAGCTCCACAGTGTCCTGCTCAGTTTCAGAAGCACTATAAAAATGAAAGCTCCCAGATGACTAAATTTAGTCAAAGTAGTGGCTGAAAACCCAACAAAAGTAGCTGTTTTGAGAGAAAATTTACCAGATGTTAGAGGGACTAAAATTTAGAGGCTGGTTAAGTAATTACATATTTTATGACGACATAACCCCCCTTGGAGATTATAAAGAGGTCCAGGTACCAGTCTAAAGACACTTGTGGGCATTTTGTCAAAGAGTTCCATAAGGTAAAGGACAGAGAGAGACTTGCCTCATCATGATCAGAAGGCAGAGGGAACAGAACTAGTCTGAAGAAGGTCTTCACAACAACACTAAAGCTACAGATCCTTCATGTTCTCTCATCTTGACATGTGGCCACCATAGCTCTTTTTTTTTTTTTTAAATTGTATAGCTACTTTATTTATTTATTTATTTTTGGCTGTGTTGGGTCTTCGGTTCGTGCGAGGCCTTTCTCCAGTTGCGGCAAGCGGGGGCCACGCTTCACCGCGGTGCGGGGACCGCTCTTCATTGCGGTGCGCGGGCCTTTCACCATCGCGGCCCCTCCCGTTGCGGGGCACAGGCTCCAGACGCGCAGGCTCAGCAGTTGTGGCTCACGGGCCCAGCCGCTCCGCGGCATGCGGGATCCTCCCAGACCAGGGCTCGAACCCGTGTCCCCTGCACCAGCAGGCAGATTCTCAACCACTGCGCCACCAGGGAAGCCCCACCATATCTCTTTGAATGACGGATGTAACTGTTCAAGGAGTGAGGCTAGTTATTTGGAGTACTAAGAACTTAAAGCCGCCTTTCTGTCAGTCAACCCCTCCCAGGTTTGTCCCCAGGCAGTTCCTTCCTGTGAAACTAAGAATCCCTTAGGCTATCCTCCTGGGATGGTAAAAAGAAAAATTTCAGTTTATAGGCGGAATACAGAATCCAAAAGCCTAAAGAGATCTTAATGAATTTCTAATCTGTCTCAGAAAATACCAGCTCAGAAAATTGTTTCTTATACATTGGTACAGTGAAGGAGAAACTCAGGATGAAAATTCTGGTTTCTTATTCCAGTTGTGGGATAATGTCCTCTACCCCTTGTCTGAGTAGGTATAAAAAAATGGGGTGGAAAAAGTCTGGACAAAAATGTTTTTGGATCCCTTATGTTATTTAAATTATTTCTTCTCGTTAAAATCCCCATGAGGTATATTTTTTTCTAACTTTAGCACTAAATTCACATTGAAAATTGGGAAACAAATCTTGTTCCACTGGGGGAAAAAAAAGAAAAAGTAAATGAATATAACAGAAGTAAGTCTGTTAATTTTCTAATTAACTGACCAAAGACCCCATGGGCTCATATATCAGAAGGATCAGTTGTGAAAAATGATTTTTCATGTCTAAATATTTTATAGATACTTTTACCTAATATTACTTCTAGAGATGCATATTGTATATATGTAGGTAGTTTGCTAAAAAGCTACTATTACTTGAGAAATTGGAAGTCTGGGTGGTCCTCTGACCACTTACGTGAACTGATGTATGTGACTGTATGCTCCTGAACGACACAGCTTATTATATAATTTTGTATTACCCCATATGCTATTTTTAAACCTAGTACACTGAGGTTCTCTATAATAATGACAGATCTATGATTCATCAAAATGTCATACAAAAGATGAAAGAAGATTTTAGAAAGCAAAAAAGAATGTGGTGAACATGGAAAGAATATATATATATATATATATATGAATGGACTAAGAAGGAGGCCTCAGGATTTTGTGATTAAATCCATTGGAAAACATTGAGTTAGACTTTTAGACTTTTAACCTTTTATTCCATAAATAGCTGGTTTCAAGTGGCTTATTATTATGTGTATATGTATTTAAGTTATATCTAAATTCAGGGTGACTAATGTTGAACAATCACTCTACCAGTCAGCACCCCAGTGTGGAACAGAATTCCATTCAAATAGTTCAGCTGAAGACTTTAATGAAAAAACTGCTTACAGAGTTGTGGGCAGGCACAAGGGACCAAAAGGTGAGATGGAGACAACCAAAGATAATCAACAATAGGAAGCGGTTACTACCCTTAGACCTGAAGAGACAAAGGGAGGGAGTAATGTACTGGTAAAGTAAAATCTGTACTGTAAATAAAGCTTTGCAAGGAAAGCCATGGATAAAGGGCCACTTCTTAGGGGCCACAGTCAAGAAGGGATACGGGCAATGCCAGAAAATATAGACCTGGTATATGTATGGGACAGTGGGGTTTGGGAGTGTGGTTATAGGAAAAAGAAATAGGAAAAAAATCACCCCAATACCCCAAACTTTCTCCTCGCAGTCTTTGATCTCTTGTTCATGCTTCCTTTGGCCAAACCCACTAGAAGTCAGATAACAAGAAACCTGGGAAATATACTTCATAAGGGTCCACTGCTTGAGGCACACAGCAAGACAGAAAGAGGGTGGAGAATGGATCTGGGAGGATAAGGAGAGAATGACCACTGTAATCCCAGATGTTAAGAATCACAGGTCTTTCCATTGACCCAGGCCAATAGAGAGATGATGGGTGAAAGCAAGCTTGACTAATGCAGAAGGAGGGCAGTGAATGACACCACCTCTGATACAGCCATTCTAGTCAGGAAAAATATGCTCTTAACACACACAGCGTGACTATCTGGGTATGGACTAACTGCTCCTGGTGTTCTCTTTATTATTTGGGAGTAGATGGGAGAGGTTGCTATGAAGGAGATCCTGTTAGTAGCACAAAACTCAAAGATATGTTCCTGGGGAGAAAGCATGGTTTGGCAAGAAGACCATTGTACTGAGAGTCAAGATACCCTGTTTTCTCACTTACTGGATATATAACCTGGCTACCTAACTTTTTGAAAAATCAATAAACACTCCACAAAGTGAAGAAGCTTGACTCTAAGAACCTCTGGTTTTGAAAGGTTACGAGTCTTTAGTCAGCCTCCCTCAAAATGCCCACCTCCTTCATTATTAGAAGATTAACCTCACAGAACATTCAAGTGATATAAGGTTTTTTGTTTTTGTTTTTGATTTAATTTTCCTAGACTTTGGTGCCATGTTAGATTCTTCTTTCACTTTTCCTACCATTTATCACCAAATTCTGAATTTTCTTCCTCTGATGTTTTATTCAGTTTTGCTCTTTCTCTTCCATTTTGCTTTGATCCAGGCCCTACAACTTCACAGCTGGAGCACTAAAGCAACCTCCTTATGGCCTGAACAACCCATTCTCCTTAAGTTGAATTGTTATAAAGAAAGAAAAATTGTTAATGGATTCTTCATAGAGTAGGATGGATTGTTCACAATTGAGTTCAGTGTATGGCTGCCCCAAAATGTGACACTCTAGCATGCATATTATTTTGAGCTGAGAAAAATCAAGTCCCCAAATTCTCAGCAAGAACTATTGAAATTCCCCCTTATTGCCTAAAATAATTTAATGTAGGAGACCTGTCCTAGGAAGGAGCTATCACCAGAGATAACTTGTTAAAGTATGGACTAGGTGTGGTAGAGATAGGGAGAAACCTAGCAAGGCCCCTTTGATCAAATTCCTCTCTCTGTCCTATTGCTTTTGAATGGCCTGTTACTGAACGGGACTCAGGTCCCCGCTCCTGCTGTTCAGCAAAGACAATCTACTGACACTAGGTTGTGTTGAAGGAAATTATAGCATTTATTGCAGGGTGCCAAGCAAGGAGAATGGGCACCTAGTGCTCAGAAGACCCAAACTCCCTGATGGCTTTCAGGCAGGGGCTTTTAAAGACTATGTTAGGGGAGAGGGTTGTAAGATGCGTGACCAACGCGTGGATGATTTCCTGATTGGTTGGTGGTGAGGTAGCAGGGTGGTGTTTCAGGAAACTCAACCATCAATCTTCTGACTCCAACCTAAGGTCTATGTGTTTGAGGTCAGCAGTTTTCACCTGGTGAGGTTCTGGTTTCTGTAAAAACAACTTAAGAATGTGTATCAGACATTGTTATCTGTTTTTCTCAAGGACTCCATCTCACAGTTTGACTTATTGCTTAAGTAATTCTCTCCTTCTTGGTTTGATTGCCTCTTCTTTACTCCCATATCTGCTCCTTCTTAAATGATTAACTGTTTGAGTCTGTTCTTTGGAACTCAGGGAGGCCTAGGAGACTAAAGCTTTTTCTACAAACAAGAGGCAGGGACACAAAGGGGCTTTTATATCCAGCCCCCCCTCCACACCTCCCCCCTGGCCAAGGTCCTGCTGGGTTTCAGTCCCCTGCTTTCTTTCATACTCTTCAGTCCTGAGGGAAACAGGGGTGGGACAAGAAAGGGAATAAAGTTGTAGATAGAGAGGTTAATTATAAACTTGGCAGGGAAACTTGGTTTTAGGGGGACTGGGTTTCAGGCCCAGGAAACATTTGTTTACCAAACATTGACTCTTTTTATCCTCTTGTGAATTACCTTACTTCCTTTTGAAGCCTCAGACCCCTACCTCCTTTTCCTGAGCCCAGAATAATATAATACCTCAACTTGCCTTGCTGTCTTTGGAATTCTTTATACTTATGTGTATTCCCCATCTTTTTTTATCCTGTTAATCTGTCTTATGTTATTTTAATTGCCAGTCAAAAGAACTAAGAAGGGAAAGAGGGAAAATGTCTCCTTCCCCACAGTCACAAAGTAAACAGAGATGAACTAAAATACCCGTATTTTGATTTAAATCCAACAAACCTCTATCAAGTATATACTGTTGTACTTAACATTATATTATATGCTGAGGATGAAACAATGAAAGACATTGAAACTGTTCTTAGAAGGCCCCACAGTTTAGATTTTAGCTGTTGAAAATATATAATGGGAGCAGTGTGTTTCTTTCGTAAAATGTTAATTTTGTTTAAATATAATTTTTTAAAGGCAAAACCATGACTCTTACAAAATATAAAAGGAACAAATGTTGGAGGTTTTACTTACTTCGTTAATTAATGAGGTGTTATGGACTGAGTGGTGCCCTCCAAAAAGATGTTGAAGTCCTAACCCCCTGTAACTGTGAATGTGACCTTATTTGGAAATAGGGTCTTGGCTGATATAATTGAATTAAGAGGAGGTCATCCTGGATTAGAGTGGGCCTTTAATCAAATGACTGGTCTCTTTAAAAGCAGGCCATGCGAAGACACAGGAACATAGGGACCCTATGGAAAAGGCCACGTAACTATGCAGGACAGAGTTGGAGTGGTGCAGCTGCAAGGTAAGGAAGGCCAGGTATTGCCAGCATCCACCAGAAGCCCGGAAGAGGTAAGGAAGAGACACCCCCAGAGCCTTCAGAGAGAGCATGGCCCTGCTGACACCTTGATTTCAAACTTCTACCTTCTAAAATGTGAGAGAATAAATTTCTGTTGATTTAAGCTATCAAGATTATGGTACTTCATTGCAGCAGCTCTATAAAAACACCAATGCATAAGGGAAAGAGTAAACTATTAACTGATTCAAAGGAGACTATAAAGAGCCCATATGTCTATTTAAGCAATGAGCAATGCTGAAAGTAAGTTTTTAAATAGATATAAAAGTTGCAGATCACTACAGACTAGGATAAGACCAAGGGTGTTGTAGACACCATAACAAACCCTAGAATAAGACGTTGAAATGTTGTCATTTCAACATCTTTCACAATTTAATCAAAATCAGAAAATCGATCAATGATAAATTACTCATTACTCATTTGAAATACATTTCTGTGTTGAAAGACTTAACCCCCTTTTGGTTTTTTCAGCCCTCAGTACTTCTTATTTGGTTACATTTTTATTGTAACAATTTTCTTACTAAAAGGTTTTAGTACGGAAATTGCATTTGCATATATCTTTTCTCAGCTATGCAATGGGGCCCTATACCCTAGAACATTCTGTTCACAGTTGATTTTAATCTGCTTTACATTTGTGCTCTATCTTCCAACTTTATCTCTTGCTTTTCCTAAGCAATCTTTCAGTCTTACAAGGAACGATGGATCTTAAGGAAAACATTCATTCAAGGCTCTGTGCATAAATTCTCAGAAGGTTCTCCCTCTCTTCCTCGTGTCCATCTATCTGGATATTACTCAGTCCTCAGGGTAACTTCCTAGCCCCCTCTTTTCCACCTGAGTTCTGAATACTCCAGCTTGCTCTCAGCTTCCACTGAATTTTCGTCAGCTACTGAGTTGAACTTTTCCTTGTTTTCTGATCATTTCATATCTTTTAATTTCATCTTTTTAACCATATGGGGCATACTCTGGCAAGGCCAGAACTGTGCGTTTGCAAACACAATAATTTTGAAATTGAATTTGAGTGCCTTTAAGAGGAACACACCTTCTCTCCCTTTCCTGCAGCTCTCACCCATACCCTATCGTTACACATCTGGGCATTAATCCTATGTGCTCCCTTTCTGGAGCCAAAGGCATTTGATTTCGATACCTTGTTACAGAGACTGAAGAATATAAGCTACTTGTTATCAGGAGTCTTGATTTCTACTACGCCTGTATCCTTTGTGCAGTCCTTGGCTCAGCTGTGCATGTAGGTGTGTTTACATATGGATTTATTCTGTTTATAAGTCAATCAAAATAAATTTTTCGGCTATGTGAAAAGCCCGTGATAATAGCATGAGTTCACATTTGTATATTCTTGAGCTTGCACGCATCTGTGTATGTATTTTCTCATTAAATTCTCAAAATTATCTGATGAGGTAGGAATTATTTTATCTATTTTACAGATGGGAAAACTGAGTCTCAGATAAATGAAATGCCTTACTAATCACACAGCCAATAAGCAGAAGGTCTGCTTTTTTTTTTTTCTTTTAACATCATGGGAAGAAGTTCAAATAAGTGTAAACTCACGCACATCCTTTTGCTTCTAGTGGAAAGAAAAACTGCATTTAAAAAATGCTGCAGCATGTTAATAGGGCATTTAACTGCAGAGCACTGAGAAAATGAGAGTAAGAAAATCTTTAGTTAGCTTTGCAAATCACCTGAAAGCATTCTATCTGTAAACACAGGATTTGGTTTGTAAAATTAGCCTCACTTCTACCCACATTCATCAGTTCTATCTTATTTTCTGATTGCTTTTGCTCATCTCCTTTTATTCTTTCCTCACAAGGTTAAAAAGAACACACGTAGCTGTCTACACAGCAGCTTCACACACAAGCAAATTTCATCTTAAAAAGGCCAACAGGGGCTTCCCTGGTGGCGCGGTGGTTGAGAGTCTGCCTGCCAATGCAGGGGACACGGGTTCGAGCCCTGGTCTGGGAAGATCCCACATGCCGCGGAGCAACTAGGCCCGTGAGCCACAACTACTGAGCCTGCGCGTCTGGAGCCTGTGCTCTGCAACAAGAGAGGCCGCGAAAGTGAGAGGCCCGCGCACCGCGATGAAGAGTGGCCCCCGCTTGCCGCAACTAGAGAAAGCCCTTGCACAGAAACGAAGACCCAACACAGCCATAAATAAATAAATAAACAAATACTTTATAAAAAAAAAATAAAATAAAAAGGCCAACAAATGATACATAAGAGAACTAGCTAAATATATTATGTTTCTATTAGTTCCATTACCAGAATTCTTTAGATCCACTGCAAGATTACTTTTAAGTCTATCCTTATTTCTGTAAGACACCAAATTAGACATCCATACTTATTTTTCACAGCTGACTTAATCTAAAATTGAACTAGTTCATAATGATATTGAAATATATTACTACATTAAAATTTTGTGCACCTTTTCAAAAGAACAGAAACAAACAAGTTGACCATTTAATTTATTATATATTTAAACGGAGTAAAGAAATGTAAGTCCTGTTAAACAAGGAAATAAACTAAGCTATGTGTATGATTTGCTTAACATCCAAAGGCTTCTTATTTGGAAATAAACAGGGAAGAAACTGTTTCACCAAAATAGAATTTTCTTTAATAACTGAAACTTTCTATTTAGGAGGCCAACACTTTAATTTTTGTTACGGATGGCAGTATTTCCCAAATAGATCATGCTCTTTTATGACTTCTTAAATAGGAAACACTTTACCCATCATTATGAAATGGCTCACGATTATGAAATTGATGAGTGTACTCTGTTACAAACACAACTTCAGGAACTATCATAATGTGAAGAGTTATTTACTCCCAAACTAAATTGCTACAAACTGCTAAAATGTTTGAATGCCTCCATTTGCTTTTTTTTAATTCTGTTTTTTCCAAAAATTTTAATAGAACTTTCAAACATACAGCAAAGTTGAAAGAATTTTACAGTAAACACCTATATACCCAAAGCCTAGATTCTCCTATTAACATTGTATCATACGAGGTATTTGCTTTATCACATATCTATGAATCTATGCATTCCTCTATCCATCCATCAATTCACCTTAATTTTTTTTTATTCATTTGAAAGTAATTGCAGACATTAGTATGTTTCTCTCTTTATAATTCAGCATGCATATCACTAATGAGAGTTCAATATTTGATAGATTTTTCTTTTGAGGTAAAACTTATATAACAATGACATGACAATTGCTGAGTTTTGACAAATGCATACACCGATATAATCCAAATTCTATCAAGATTTCAATTTTTAAAAATTGCTTTGTTTTAGTTTATTTGCTATTGTTTTTGTTTTATTTGTTTTGATAGTTGTAGGTTGTTTCTGTGCCCAGGGTCAGGCTGAGGTGTAAACTTCATATCTCCTCAGGTCTTTTTTGAGCCTGAGTTTTTCTCTGGGCATACACAGTCACTGTCTACTTTTCTCCATATTTGCAGGTGCTTTTTCAATGTCCTAGTTTTTAATGTCTCATCTACAAAAGGAGAAAAAGAAAAATTAAGTGGGGGCATAAAAGGGTGCCATCTCTTTAAAGCCCTAGGAAGTCATTAACCAGAGGGGGCGGCGCATCCGACACTGTGGGGTGTCTACCCACCTCTTTGCACCTCCCTGACCAGAAACAGCGATCAGCAATCAGAGCACACGTCCCCGATATTTGAAAGACTGGGTGCTTTTTGCCCACCTTGGCTTCCTTCTGCTGTATGCAGGCTGTTCCAGGAACAAGTGCAGAACCACCTGCCACAGGGCTGGGAAGAAGGGGACTGAGTAGCTTCTACTGTGCTAAGAGATTAGATTGACTGAAATTAACCACAATTTACTGTCCAAACCTTCCCTGGAAGTTGCAAACGTTCAATAAACTCCAGAGTTCCAAAATAGTTCCATCAGACAGATTCTGCCAGTGCAATTGTTATCTAAGTGGGAAGACAGATTCCTGGTATTTCCTACTCTGCCATCTTCCCAGAATCCTTTCTCTCCCTCCACTCGCTTTTGATAGTGTTTCTGACTCTTCCCTCTTTTTTCAGAAGACATTCTTGAATAGCCTATAGATGGAGCTCAAGATCTCCTGACATTGTATTGCTATTCCTTCTTGAGGAAAAATTTTTAAATGAAACTAACACTTTCTACTATTATTAGGTAAATTCTCTTGCACTTCCTTAGAGATGGACCACATTTTGCATTAAGGAAGAAAAATATTTAATGTATCCAAATTACTTTTTAAAATTTCTGTTGTTCAAAACTAATGCTTACTTGCTTGTTATGTTTTGATAAAATTAGGGCGAAACAAGTATTTAAAACAACAAAAATAACAAATGGCTGTGATGATATGTCTCATATGGTTACTTCTTCTGTCCTGGGAGAAGAAATAAAATATGTCAGGACAGCATCTCTGCTCTGAGTCCCACCACTAAATGTGTTTTGCCAGCTCTAGAGATTGAGGACTAGTCAAATTGATGGAGAATCCCACCCTTTTCAGATGACTGTGAGGTGTGTAATATCTGAGAAGTGCTTGATTCTGCATTTACCAGGGGATAAAGGAGACTGAACCAATTTGATGGGTCTTTCTGTCTGAGGGTTTCTGTGGTTTCCACATCTGCTGCTATGGCTCAGGGAGTGGAAGTGCCTTAAATTTTCAGAGCCCAAGCAGTTGGTTAGGACTGTTGCTTTTCCCACTGTGAACAGCAAGTCTTTTTCTTTTCCCACTTAGGAATTCAGCATGATGTTAATAGGAAAAGAAATGTTTCAAACTTTCAAATCTGGCAAGCCTTTGCTAATTCCTAATACTCACTTATTCTCTGGCCTTATTTAGTTTTAGAAATGTCTTTGAATCTTGGTTTCTTCACCTGTAAAATATCAATAATAATCCAGAACTCAGAAGGTTGCTGTAAGTAACAAGTTTGTCACAGAGGTTATCATCAAATAAAGGTTTGTTTACTTCTAAATTGATATGTCAAAACCCTGGCAAAATTCAAATGGTCAAGTATATTACTGTTGATTTTAACTAAGAGTGACTAGTTCAGAGGTATGCTAACATTTCCACTGGTGATGTGGAAGAGCAATTTGGAAAAAATCTGTAACTGGCCACTCTGTGTGAATCTGTGGCTGAGGAGAGTAAATGAGCCTTGAGGATACATGGTGCCCTTGTCCGCTTCTCTATCTTCCAAGTTCAAAATTCAAATTCCATCTCTAGACAGTTTGTGTCAAATTCAACTCAGGCAGATGTCAATATTCACTGGGTCTACTCTGACGGGAACAGGACCCTAAATAATTCTTTACATATATTATCTCATTTAGATATTTCAGAAACCATGTTTTGGAGATTTCACCCTGTTTTTTATTTTTGTATTTTTAAATTTTTAAAAAATTATTTATTTTATTTATTTATTTTTGGCTGCGTTGGGTCTTTGTTGCTGTGCACAGGTCTTCTTTAGTTGCGGCGAGCGGGGGCTACTCTTTGTTGCCGTGCACGGGCTTCTCGCTGCGGTGGCTTCTCTTGTTGCAGAGCATGGGTTCTAGGCATGTGGGCTTCAGTAGTTACAGCACGTGGGCTCAGTAGTTGTGGCTTGCGGGCTCTAGAGCACAGGCTCAGTTGTTGTGGTGCACGGGTTTAGGTGCTCTGCGGCACGTGGGATCTTCTCAGACCAGGGATCGAATCCATGTCCCCTGCATTGGCAGGCGGATTCTTAACCACTGCGCCACCAGGGAAGTCCCCTCACCCTGTTTTAAAAATGAAGACAGTGAGACTATAGAGAAATTTGGTGAATTGATCAAGGTAGTAAGTGGTAGTAAGGAATCAAATCGAGCCAATCCAGGTCCAAAGTCCATTTTCTTAACATCGGGTTCTTCTGCAGATTTGTATGTTACCTAGAAAGATAGATCAAGAATGGACAGAGCATTGGGGAAGAGAACAGAGAACAACTTGCTGGTGAGGCTAGGTCTCACTCCATGATAGCTTTGGAAAGGGAGGGCCACCAGGTAAAGAATATCAGGCAAATAATTTAGCCTCAGCAAATTGAGGTTGGGCTCTAGCTGGAAGCAGATAAACATTTCTTCAGCTCACTGGCTATGCTTTAGAGCTATGGTGTGGGCTTGGAGGAGTTGAGGTGAAATCTGATACCTAGGCTTAAGAAAGAGTCAGGAGTTATCATGATTGGCTTCTAGAACTAATTTTTGATTCTTCTCTTTTTTTAAAGAACTTTTTATTGGAGTGTAGTTGATTTACAATGTTGTGTTAATTTCAGGTATACAGCAAAGTGAATCAGTTATACATATACATATATCTACTCTTTTTTAGATTATTTTTCCATATTGGTCATTATAGAGTATTGAGTAGAGTTCCATATGCTATACAGTAAGTCCTTATTAGTTATCTATTTTATATATAGTAATGTGTATATCTCAATCCCAGTCTCCCAAATTATCCCTCTTCTCCCCCATTCCCCCCAGTAACCATAACTTTGTTTTCTACATCTGTGACATTATTCCTTTTGTAAATAAGTTCATTTGTACCATCTTTTTGATTCCTCATATAAGTGATAACATATATTTGTCTTTCTCTGTCTGGCTTACTTCACTCAGTATGACAATCTCTAGGCCCATCCATGTTGCTGCAAATGACATTATTTTGTTCTTTTTTTATGGCTGAGTAATATTCCATTGTGTATATGTACCATATCTTCTTTATCCATGCCTCTGTCAATGGACATTTATGTTGCTTTCATTACAGCACTATTTACAACCTTTGATTCTTCTTTTAGAAAAGTTCACGCAGAGACTTTAGTGCAGCTTCTCCAAACTGTTTTCAACAAAACACTAGTCTCACAAGTTGATAATTGTTTTGCTTTTGTCTGTGTATGTGGGGAGGATAGGTATGTATGTGACAGTGTGAAGAAGAATCTGATGGGAAAGATTTACCAGTCAGACTAGAGTCCAGGACTTCTCAGGATGCCAATGTCTAGAAGGAATGAAGTAAGAAGTCTGTGGGCTCCATTTTATTTTGTCATAATCTCCTGATTAGACCTAGCCTTAATTTGGTTAAGTGATCTGTTACTATGTTATTGAAAATGTTATTTAAATTTTGGAATCATCTTAAAAATATTTTTAAATTACGTGTTTTTGCAGATTTTAGTAAGTTGTGATGTTACTTTTTATTTTCTACTTGGGAAACCTAAATGCAAAACTTTAGATTGAAAGAAGGAATCAAGCTTTGTAAATAACCTGGAAGAAAACAAAAGTAAATATAAAATGTCTGCAAAATAGAAAGACTTTTAAAATCCAATTTAAAAATAATAAAAAAATTACATGTCGTTAGTACAAAATTCAGTCTTCACAAGAAAGTACAAAATAATTAGTAAACACAAACATCCCCTCCTTTTCCCACTTCTATCCCTCTCAAATGGCTTTCTCTGAAGGTCGCTACTGTTATTTTTTTTCTGAAGCCCTCTTGAAAAACATAAACATGTAACAAAATATGTATGAAAGGTAATTACATGTTATATAAATAATCGCATACTATGTGTATTTTTTACATTCATGAAGTCATAGTACTCATATTGTCCGTACTTCTAATATAGTGATTATTTCCTAACAGTGAATGATGATCCATATCATATTTTGATCAGCTGCATAGTAGCTTTTTGTCACATACAACGTAATTCGTTGAAATACTGACTTAAAAATGGACATTTAGGGGCTTACCTGGTGGCGCAGTGGTTGAGAATCTGCCTGCCAATGCAGGGGACACGGGTTCGAGCCCTGGTCTGGGAAGATCCCACATGCCGCGGAGCGGCTGGGCCCGTGAGCCACAACTACTGAGCCTGCGCGTCTGGAGCCTGTGCTCCGCAACAAGAGAGGCCGCGATAGTGAGAGGCCCGCGCACCGCGATGAAGAGTGGCCCCCGCTTGTCGCAACTAGAGAAAGCCCTCGCACAGAAACAAAGACCCAACACAGCCATAAATAAATAAAATAAATAAATAAATAAAACCCCAAAAGGTAAAAAAAAAAAATGGACATTTAGGATATTTATAGATTAGCCAAATTTTTAGCATTCAACCACCAAATCACCAGCAGCAGTATTACTGAGCCAAAAATTATTTTAAAAATTAGAAATTTTACTTTTGTATGAAAAGTGAATGATACCGTCTATTAACATTGGGCTTTCTAAGCTTAAAAACTTGGGGGAAAAAAACCTTCAAACTCAAAGAAGATTGATTAAGTTATGAACTTTTTTCCTGACATCAACATAAGTATAAACCAAATTAAAATATGATTATAAAATGGTTAAGGGGACTGAGGAGTCTGAAAGGGAGATTGGCCAAATGGGCTTTGTGGAGGCAAGGGAGTCGGCAGTGATTATGTTCCTTCCTGGAAAGTGTAGGTTTCCAGGAAGATAAAATGAAGAGAGCACAGAAGAGGCTCAAACTTGGGGAAGGTCATTAAACTATAAAAAGTAACAGCGAAAGGTCATATACATGGGAGAAAAGCCAGAGCAAGATAGCTCTAGAGTATGGAACCATGACAGTAGCTCTAGGTACCCAATCTACTTTAGCAAGACTCTCAAGAGGACTATTTAGTTTCAAAGAAATGGGGTGGGGCAAATACATGTTAACAAATGAAGAAGCAAAGAAAAACAAAATGAAAGAACACAAAGAGGTGCATCCCCAAAGAGGCAACGTAATTGGGATTACCATTTGAAAGAGGACTCAGCCTCTGCAGAAAGTTAATTAAACATAAAGAATATGAAATGCTATTTTTTTTTAGCCTGTCAATCTGTGTTATCTTTTCTATTATGTACCTATTGTCTGAATAATTTTTATAATGAACTACTCAAAACCTAGTAATTTAAGAAACCAAGTATGTATTAGTTCTCCAAGTCTCCTGGACAACTGGGCAATTCTGCCTGTGAATATTGGCCAGGCTGAGTAGTTCTGGTGTTGGTTGGGATTCACTCACAAGTCGGGCAATTTTCATGCTATTGACTCATTTAAGATGACTTTGTCTGACTCCACATGCCTCATCTTCCAACAGGATAACCTGAACCTGCTCTTATGGTGATCACAGGAATTCAAGAAAGAAAGCAAAAATGCACACATGTTTTTTTTTTGCTTGCACCAAGTTTGTTGCTATCCCATTGGCCAACGCAAGTCACATGGCCAAGTCCAAGGCCAGAGTGGAAGGGCAATATCAAAGGATATGGCTATGGAAAGACTTGAAAAATTGGAATTATTAGTACAATCATCTGCCACTCATTCTCTTTTGCTTCTTGGCCTTTCGCTATGCCTATATCTTTTTTCTCTATTTTCTCATCCCCATGCCAATAGATATTCAGTGTTCAGATCTCAGCTTCAATGCCATTTCTTAGCAAAGTCTTCCCTGGCCCCTCCTAGATTGGGTTAAGTACCACTACTGTGTGTTGCTACGGCACCCTGCACATACCTTGCTACATCACTTACTGGATTGGACACTCTATGAGGGTGACGCTCATAGCTTGATGTTAGAATAACAAAAGTAATTTTACACGCATTTTCAGGAAGCCTTCAGCTCAGAAAAATTACTACACTATTTCTTAAATATACCTAAATTACATTTTAATTAAAAAATTAAATAACTAAAAGTAACTTTAAATGTTCCCTCTAATTATTTAAAGCATGCATAAAAATTAAAATTCTCAAAATGTAAAAGTGAAACATTAAATATCAAATGGGTGGTCAAAGCACATCTTATAGAGCAAATATGATTTTACTAGAGTGGAATAATCTGTCATAATCTGTGTGATTATCTTTCTCTTCACGTTTAACTGGAATTGTGTTGTAGCTCTATTAGACAAGTAAACACTCAAGTGACACATCCTACTGACACATCTCTGATGTGTCCAGGTGTTAGAGTGAGAGAAGAACAGCTGTTCCCTGTCACGATTTCTAGGTAGAACTGCACACACTGGCCATGCTGGCCTTTACGTAATGGAAGCGAAGGACTCAGATGATTTGTTTGAAAGAGTAGCTGGATTCTTTTATCAGCATCCAGGAACTCAGTCTCCCTAAAGCACAAGCCTCAAACTAGCTCCTCAGGAGAACAAAAGAGGGGAAGGATATGGCTTCTCTTTTTTTCCTCCCCATCAGAGAACTCATGGTGAAAACTAACTCCTTCTAGCCTGAAGGAGATGATAAAACCAATCACACAGATCTTAAGTAGAAGACTGAAGGATTTAGAATAACTGTAAACGTGCACTGCCTGAGAGAGGGGTCAGTAAACTCAAAATACATTGAAAGGAGTTGCAATTTCTCTTCTAGAGATCCTAGGAACTTGGATAGAATTTTTAAAAATGTGTTTGGGAGTTTTTCAATTGTAAGCCAGAAAAAAATATATTTTCAGATCAATATCTACCATTTTTGAGTACTTTGGTTTTACCATTTCTTCATTCCGAATCTTTAAGGTTAAGAGGTTTTCTAAAACATGCCTGGGATTTATTTCAATCAGTTATGGTACAACAGAAGATATGGAAATAATTGTCATGAAGGAGGAAGTTTATTTTCACAGATTCCAAGAAACAGGAGAAACACCATGCCACAGGGGTTCACACAGGGAAGGACCAGGGTCAGGAGGTGGAAAAGAGGGAGGGAGAACATAGCCCAGAGCCTTTATTGAAGTTTTGCAATAAGGAATGGATGAATCAAGCTAGGTATGCTAAGTTCAGGATTGGCTAGTTTGAATAATTTCAGTGGATGCTATAGAGGTAGTCCTTAGTTGTCTAGTACCTGCCCTGGGGTGATTTAAGGCAAGGGGAATACTGGCTTGGTGTGGGAGGGTTTGATAAAGGAGATAATTGAGGATGTGAGCTCTAGATTGGTTGGTTGGTATATCAAAGACATACTCACAGGGGAGTAGTTTGCTATCTCTAAGAATCAGGTAGCTCTAGGAGGGGCAGTCCCTCCAAAATCTAGGCCCCAAATTCCAGAGCGTCAGGAATACAGAAAATAAGAATATAGACAGTACAAGATTGAAAATCAGATTCAAAAGTGAAATAGAGAATAATGGGTTAAAACCATTTTAACCTTGTATCTTTTGAAAATTATTGGATGTTCTCACTTAGGTAACTTATTTAGGATGCCTATAACAAAGAAGGGTAAATTACCTAATTCTAAATATTAAAATAATTTAGAATTTGTTCTGTGTTTATGTTAGGCAAGTTTTCATGTTCCTGACATTTTATATGCAAATAGGAGTCCTTGCAGTAATATTTCGCTATGAAATAATATTCATACGAGGATTTTGACTATTTTCTCTTGCCTTCCTTTACATCATTAGGTCTAATAGCCATTCTTTTCTCAGATTTTAGTGGGAGAAATATTTTGTTAGAGAAATCTCTCTATGAAGACCCTTCAGGAGGGATATTGTGGGATTCAGAAGAAATGTATTGCCATCCCTATTCAGCCACAAAACTAACTACACAACTTTAAGACTCAATTTCTCTTTATCTCAGTTTCTTAATTTGGAAGATGAATTACAGTAATTTCATGTCTGACATGATGTTACACCATCGTGATGTTGACTAGATCAGTCCTGGAGTTTTATATTTTAGCTGTGAGTTTCACCTTTCAAGCCATCTGTCCAACTTGTCATGATTCTTTTACTTGTACCCAAGTCCCAGGTTGGGCCTTTAAGCAGCCATTTTGAACAACACAACTCCACCTCCCCAGCCCTCAACCCTTAGAACCAGAGTTCTGGATTAGGAGACAAGAGGTTGCCCCTCACATCCAAACTGTACCATATCAGAAACCTTTTCAGGGAAGACTACATGAAAAAGTCCTGTGGGGCTGGATCCATAATATCGAGACTTGGAGCTGTGAGAATCTCTATTCTAACATTAAAATTAGGCAACAGAACAAATTAGCGAGCAAAGATTTTAAAAAGGAGGAGAATGAGGAAGAAGAAAATTGATACACAGGGGTAAAGTGACATGAGAGGTGGAGAGCCCTGGCTCATGATGGCTTCTGGTCCTCCTTCTAATCTGTGGATAAGATGAATTCTCCACCTTGGCGTCAATATGATTCCCTTGCATTTTTCTAACTACTCTCCCCTCCCCCCATAAATAATTTTTGGTTATAAAACTCAGGTTTCCTTCTATTTATTACAACAAAAGGAATCCCAACATGGTCAGGTACAGAAAGACTTAAAACACTAGGAAAGGAGAGTGACTAGGTGAAGAGGGAACTCAAATCAAGATCACATGATTACAGACCAAATGTTTATCCTGGAGATTAGAAGACTCTCGGGGTAGGAAGTCTTCAAGCATTTGAAGACTATCATATAAAAAGCAAGATTATATACTATTTTCTGTTTGACTGTATATACGGCTGAGAGCCATGGGGAAGCAGATTTCAACTCAGTCTAAGAATCTTCTGAGCTGGTCCATAATGGTTTGTGAATTCCCTGATACACACTGAAATTAGTTTTTTCAAGATAGATGTACTCTTGGCAGGGATAATGTAGAGATCAGTTTGTGTAGATGATTTTTTTTTTTTTAAATAAGGCCATTCTGAGGTGATACCCATTTTTTTTTTAAATTAATTAATTAATTTATTTATTTTTGGCTGTGTTGGGTCTTCGTTTCTGTGCGAGGGCTTTCTCTAGTTGTAGCAAGCGGGGGCCACTCTTCATCGCGGTGCACGGGCCTCTCACTATCGCGGCCTCTCTTGTTGCGGAGCACAGGCTCCAGACGCGCAGGCTCAGTAGTTGTGGCTCACGGGCCTAGTGGCTCCGCGGCATGTGGGATCTTCCCAGACCAGGGCTCGAACCCGTGTCCCCTGCATTAGCAGGCAGATTCTCAACCAACACCACCAGGGAAGCCCCTGTGTAGATGATTGACAATAAGAATTTAAGTCTTGTTTCAATGTATTCAACGAATTAATATTTCCAGTTAACAATGACTCATTCCAGTATGGACTTATTATAGCATTATATATCTCCTCACCTCAATTAACACTTGAAAATATATTATTTTCTAATGTTCCTTATTATTTTGAATTTGTAGACTTCATCTTCCCAACCAGTTTATAGATTTCAGATTTTAAGAATTCTGCTTATGTATCCTAACAGAGATGCACTAAATAAATATTGAGTTGAAACTGGTACAGAAATCTTTGACAAAGCCTTGGAAAAATACCTCACATTTAAAAAGTAATTTCTTCAAGTGATGCTGGCACTATTACTATTTCACCCTCTTTTATGCTTCCTCAGGGAACACAACCTCTGTTAATAAAATTACCCTCCTTCAAGTAAGTTGCTTTCTCCAATTTGTTGACATACTTGAGTCCTGGCCTGTTGAACATATTACAATAGTCACTTAGCCCAAAGAGTAATATTTTTAACTGTATGCTTTTCTCTTGGGTCTTTCAGAGTAAAGAAAGAGTCATTTAAGTTAGATTTTGTTTTCATTAATCTCTTTAATCGCAAAAAGCCCTGCTATAGCATTAAAAACAAGTCCCAGATGTGCTGTGTATACCCTATACTCCAGACAGAGGTATAAAAGCCTCAAACGCTTATGAATAGTCTCCATGCATGAAAATATGGGTTTGATTTCACATGATTTGTGTGGATGGCTATATTGAAATGAGTTGATATTTTTCTTTAAGTAATGAGATACAATTTCTGCCATATTTAAAAGCCTGCTGGATTTAATTTTGCATTGTTTTTCCCTGGCTTTAAAAAAATGATTTAAAAATTTATTTTTAATAACAAAAATAATTCATGAATATAAACCAAATATCTGCATACTTACTTAAAGATCCCAATTTCTTTCCTGAAGATAACCACCTTATCAGTCTTATTTTCTATATAATTTAGAGACATATAAATGCATATAGAAAATATATATTGCATCTATTTGCATAAATCTTGTATATATTTTTCTATAACTTCCTTTTCTATAATTTCTTGGGGGATTGTTCCATATCTCAATATGATATTATCATGTTACTTTTTACTGCTGTGCTGTACTTCAACATGTGGCTATACCATATAGGTTATTTAGCCATCCCTATTGGTAAAAATTTTGATTGTTTTGTTTTTTATTCTATTGTATTTGTTCCTGTTTACACATTTATGTGTAGTCATCTAGGATAGATAGCTGCCAGATTACTGAGTCCACACATTTTACATATTATTAGAGATGGCCAATGTGGCTGTATTAATTAAATTTCCACCATGAAGAGTATTAGGAAACTCTTTTGCCTGCAGCCTCAGAAACATTGATGTGGTCTAACTTTATCATTTCTGCTAATCCAATGGGTAAAAATAGCTCATTATGATTTACTTTATATTCTCTCTTTTGTGAATTGTGACAATAGAGTTTGTATACTTCCACCTTTTTGATTATGTACTCTGGAAATATTTTACCTGTTTAGCATATTTTCGTCTTGTTTTTCATTTATTTTTAACTTTCTTTTTGATTTCCATTTATCTTTTAAATTTAAGATTTAACTTCATGCAGAAGTTTTAAATTTAGATGTAGTTAAAATTACAAACAATTTTTCCCATAACTTTGCATTTAATGTTTTGATTTTTGAAGGCGTTCCTGACATCAGGACATAACCAAAATAACCTATGTTATAATTTAATATTTCCACATTTTTTCCCAAATGTTTTATTTAGAAATTTAATCCATAGAGAATTTATTTTTTGCGAATCATGTGAATGGACAGCCAGGTTATCAAATATAGTTGATTGAATAATTTATCATTTTAATGATGTGAAATGTTGTTTTTATAGTCTAATAAATTCAAATAAATATACAAGTGTAGTTCTGAACTTTTTATTATGTTCCATTGATATATTTGTCTGATATTTACCAAAACCAAAGAAATTTTAAATTTTAACATTTTATAGCTTGTGTTAAATTTCAGTAGAGCAAATCCTTTTTCATTTTTCTCTTCAAAAATTTTTTGGCTCAGCTCCAGCATTTTTTTTTCTTAGATTAAAGTTAGTAATTAATTTGTTGAATTTTGTTTTAAAAATGTTTGGATTCTCATTGAGTTTGCCTAGAGAAGAACTGATGTCTTCAAAATATTGAATGTTTTTCCAGCGCATGTTCTGTATCCCTATTTATTTTGTACCTTTCTAATATCCTTGTAATATTCCTATTGAATCGTTCTTTTAGATGTATTACTGAGTTTTAAATATATATATAGTTGCTATTTTAAATGGATTCCTTTTTAATAATATATTTACTTACTGATTCTTATTACTACTATGTATGAAACTCATCAAATTTACGTTTATCCTGAAGCTAGTTACTTGACTGAAATTTTGCATTAATTCTATTTTGTTGAACACACTATTTTCTTGCATTTGCTAAATAGAGTAACACATTGAAAACTATGATTTCTTTCTACTATTTGTACCTGTGTGGTTTTTGTTTTTGTTTTCTGGTTTTGGTCTTACTTCACTGGCATATGTCCTAGTGGCATATACCATCTCCTTGAAGATTCTTGAATTTAGAATAGAGAGTCCTTAGTACCCCCTTTCCTTAGCTGAGAGCCTTAACATTTCTCAGCCACATATATTTCTCTGCTCTGGAACAGTTTATGTAATATAGGATATATCTGTTTCTGAAGGTTTGGTAAAACTTGCCAGTAATAACTTGTATTTTCATGTATGGTTTTGAGAGAGTTTGTCTGTGCCTTTTTATTTTCCAGAGTGAGTACATTGCTTATTCTTGAGGTGCATTTTTTATTTTTCTTAAAAAACTGATTTTAGAGAGAATTTCAAATTTACTGTTGTAAAGCTATACCTGATTCTTATATTTTTTTTTGAAAAAAAATCTTTGGATATAGTTAGGTCTCCTTTATAATTTCTAAATTGTTGTTGGAGGAGGTCACCAAGAGGATGTGATGGCCAGTTGACCAGCAAGCTGGACCCAGGTAATTGGAGGCTCCTCCCTCCCTTCCCTATTCTTGGAAAGTACATTCTGCCCACTGTTAACCACAGTGGGAGCCACGTTCAAGGACTCAGCCTTGAGAGAGTCTGTGTTGTTGAGACCATCTGGATGGGATAGGTGACTAAACCCAGTTAAGGCCCCTATACAATGGTTCAAGATTCTGGCAGGTGGGTGCTGAGATCTACTCATTTTGCTGCCACCCTAGACAAGCCTCATATGTAAGAAAGTTTCCTTGCTTATTAAACTGCTACCTACCAATCTGAAGTGGTCTGCCTCTTTCTGCAGACTCTCCTTGCCCTCCATGCCTAGGGTCCAATTTGTGAACCAACAATTGTTTATTTGTTTCATTTCTTCTTCTTCTTCTTTTTTTTTTTTTTTCTTAATCAAATTTGCTGCAGGTGTATCTATATTATCTAGTGACGTACTAGAGTGAGCTTGTATTCCATGAGACCATGACCACATTCTCCACTTCTCTCTTTTCCTCTTCCATTTTCTCTCCTTACCCCATTCACAATTTACCCCTTCACCTCTTATCTTCTACTCCTCTTATCTTCTTTTTCCTTTCTGTGTGGGAATATGGGACTTAATTGGGCCAAATAACTTCCAAAATGTTCCCTTACCCACACTTTAAAATATTTCTAGCAAGTCTTTAGAGTTAAATATATAATAGTTTAAAAGTAATACACATAAAATTTCCTTTGTGGTTTATAGAACTTTTTTTTTTTTCAAAATTGATAAGGTTGTGAATTTTTAAAATTGTTCCAAATGAATCACCATAATTGGAATTTTTAGTTTAATTATCCTTCCAATAGATATTTAAATCCTGCTTATTCTATTATTTTCTGTCTTATTTCTACTTGCTGATTATTTTAATTTGTTTCAAAGAAATGACTTCTTGTATTTCAGGGTCTCTGGGCAACAGTCTTATTTTTCTATTGGAATTTAACCCACAAAATAGTTTAGCTAGAACTTAGGACTGTCTTTGCTAGCACTACCACAATAAAATTTTTTTGTTCTCTTATTCCTAGATGTCTTGTTTTGTTCCAAATATTGAAATAACAATAGATTTGGAAGAAATAATAAATATTAGAGAAAATGCCATTGATAAAATCCCACCTCTAAAACACATATTAAACGTCATCTGAAAAACCCAAATCAACTAACAAATGGAGAAATCATTTTTTCCCCCTATTACTAGGCATTTTAAGTGAGACGTCTTCAAAATATGCCACACATTTCTCAGTCTCTACTTTTAAAATTTGTGTGATCAAGAAAAGATGTGGTTTATTGTTTATAAATTCTTACAGTGATGTGGTGTTTGAGTCACATTTAAAACTTTTTAATGTTTTAATAATAAGATGTAATATTCACCTTCTAAAATTGTTAACATTGTGTACATTTTAGCAAGGGGCAATTTTAATGTTTATTTATTTTTTTACATTCCAAGATCAAAGGAGACCATTTAATATGATAATGAAATCTTCAAGATAGACTTTACACAGTTAAATAGTGTAGAGGTTGAGATAACATTCCAATTTTACTTCAAGTTTTAAGCATCTCAGAAAAGAACTATTATTGTCACACAGTCTCACATAAAATAACACCTCCTGTGAGAAGCTTGTTTTTGGTAAAATTATTTCTAGAAAAGTGTTTTCAGACATTTAACCTTAAGTGTTCTTCATATACATAGACACATGGACTCTTACACCATTTTAAAATTCCTTGTCACTGCCTTTTCATAATACAGTTCTACCAAGTCTTTTACTAAATACTAAAATAACCTAATGGACAGTCAAGGAATAAGGCCAAATGTGTTAGCCAACAACATTCTTTCTGGAATCATAGTTAATTTCTGTTTTTCTATTGATGGGTATCACCTAGCTCTGTAACTGCTTTTTACAGTTTTCTTCTTATAAACCCCCCTCAGGTTGTGCTGATATTTTCATGTCGGATAATCTGGAGCCACACACTGGTTCTCTGAACCTTTTTACTCTGGACTATCTGAGGAAGACCCATGTTTCTTGCTATCTCACGTGACCCCACCAACAAAAATGAAAATAATGACTACAGTTGACCCTTGAACAATGCAGCGGTTAGGAGTACTCCCCTCTTGCAGTAGAAAATCTGAGCCTAACTTTGACTCCCCCCAAATTTAACTACTAATAGCCTAGTGTTGACCAGAAGCCTTACTGATAACATGAACAGTTAGTTGATTAACACATATTTTGTATGTTATACGTATTATATACTGTATTGTTACAATTAAATAAGTTAGAGAAAAGAATATGTTAGTAAGAATATCATAAGGAAGAGAAAATACATTCAGAGTACTGTACTGTATTTATCAATACCATAAGGTTACATCATTTGTTTACAAGATGAATCATCTGTCAGTACCTACATCAATATTGTCTTATATGCTACAAAACACCATAGATGTTACACATATTATCAACACTAGACATCAAAAATGAAGAGATAATGCGAAAAAGAAATTCATATTGATTTACAGGTATAACGATTTATGCATTCATTGATAACAAAGAAGCAATATGATTGCTTAATGGTAGCTTAGTGTAATCGATACAATATCTTCATTGTAGCCTAGCTTATACACTAATGAATGAATGATTATAAAAGTTTTATGGCATACAGTATTAGAGTTATATTCACAATACAGTATTAGAAACACTGTTCCATTTTTTAAAAAGCCACTTACCTGTGATGACAAGCTGATACACAGTTTCTCCAATTGCAAGAGAGAGAGTGGCATCCTGTACGGCAATGTAATTCTTCGAAAGCAAAGTTATAAAACAGTAAGAAACTAGCACATTATTCATTTTATATTAAATATTACTCACCTTATGCCTATGTAAGGCTAGGCTGTCCACTTCACTACACACTACACACGATGTTCTACACAATGAATATTTCAGTGATGGTGACGATGATGACACAAAAATGTCTCATACTGTTCTTGACATACAGTTATTAGGTTTTCCCATGAAGACACTCATACACATAGACAACAGATAAGTTTATTAACTGTACAGATAGTTATTTATTATTCATTAAGTGGAGGTGGATCATCATAAAGGTCTTCATCCTCCTCATCTTTACATTCAGTCCATTGAGGAGGAGGAGGAAGAAGAGGGGCTGGTCTTGCTGTCTCAGGGGTGGCAGAGGTGGAAGAGGTGGAGGAGCTGGAAGCGAAGGCAGGAGAGGCTGACACACTCAGTGTAACTTTATGGAAATACATTGTAATTTCTGTCTGACTTTTTGCTTTTTTATTCTTAAACAATGTTTCTATATGGTACCAATCCTCTTCCACCATTTGCTTTAGTTTCAGTGCCTGTATCATAGAAGTTCCATGTCATAAAAGAAGTCAAAAACAGTCTTGAATAATTGGAAGCCTTCTGCCAGATTGTCTAATGTCAATTTGTTTCCTGGCACTGCTTCTTCTATGTCTTCTTTCTTATCATCTGGCACTGGTGTGGAAGCACTCATCTCTATATTTTGAAAACTTCCCATCTTTTTTTGTTATGTCCATAATCTCTTCCATGATTTCCCTGATTGCCTCTGTTGTAAATCCTGTGAAGTCATGCATAACATCTGGACACAGTTTTTTTTTTTTTCCAGAAGGAATTTATTGTTTGGGGCTTGATGGATTTCACTGCTTTTTCTATAACACCGATGGCATCTTCAATGGTGTAATCCTTCCAGACTTTCACGATGTTCTCTGTATTGAGGTTCTCTTCCAGAGCATTAGCAATCCTTTCCATAGAGTGCTATGTGTAATCAACCTTGAAGGTCTTTATGAGCCCCTAATCTGAATTAAAGACATTGTGTTTGGAGGCAAGTAGACCACATTGATGCCTTCGGTGTTGAACTCGTGGGGTTCTGGGTGCCAGGGGCCTTGTCCAATATGAAAATAACTTTAAAAGGAAGTTCTTTACTGGGAGGATACTTCCTGACCTCAGAGACAAGGCATTGATGGAACCAATCCAGAAAAAGCATTCTTTGGTCCAGGCCTTCTTGTGTGATTCAAAGACTAGCAGCTGGTGTTTATCTTTTCCTTTCGAGGCTCAGGAATTGGCAGCTCTATAGGTAAAGGCAGCCCTGATCGTAAACTTGACTGCATTTGCACAAAACAGTAGAGTTAATCTATCCCTACCTGCCTTAAATCCTGGTGTTCCCTTTTCCTCCTTACTAAAAACTGTCCTTAGTGACTTCTTTTTTTTTTTTTTTCTCGGAATAGGGTGATTTCATCTGCATTAAAAACTAGTCCAGGCAGATATCCTTTCTCTTCAGTGATTTTCTTAATGGCATCTGGAAACTTACCTGCTGCCACATGGTCAGCAGAAGCTGCTTCTCCTGTTATCTGGACACTTTATTAAAGTCAATTCTTTTTCTAAAATTATCTAAACATCCTTTTCTGGCATTAAATTTTCCACCTTTAGATCCTTCACCTTCCTTTTGCTTTAAGGTGTCATAAAATGACTTTGCTTTTTCTCAAATTATATTAGAGTCTATAGATAGCTTTCATATAGCAATCCTGCACCTACATACAAGCAGCATTTTCAATATGAGATTAAAAAGATATTAAAAAAAAAGTGCAAGGTGTTCACACCTGATAGCATAGCTGCAGCAACGCCTTCACACATTTCCTTTTCTTTTTTTGCAGTAGCCCTTATTTTGGATTCATATATCTTGCAATGGTGGGTATACACAGCACAGACCTCAACTATGGTACATATCAAGCAATCCAACTTTTTCTTATAATGTCATGACTATTCTCTTCTTCTTGGGAGCACTTCCAGCATCACTAGTAGCACATCATATGCATCCTATGGTGTTAGTCTAAGTTTACGGTATTGCACTAAACATGATATAAAATACACAAGAACCTCAAGAGATCACTTTTTACTGGGTATGTAGCTTACTGAAGAGACGAACTACTCACATGGAGATGATTAGCATCGAATGGTGTTTTAAGTGAATACTTGTTGCAATAGCAACAAGAAGTGCCTACGAAGTTGTTCCAGTAGTGCAGTATGTACTAGTTAGTTTTATGCAGATATGATTTATCGCTGCATCTTTATGTTTGTTTACATTTCTCTGGACTGCAAATGGCACCATGTACGATCTGGAAATGTTTGTGTGTGTTTAAATTTTGATAAATTTTAACTTTTTATAATAGATTTGTATATATTTTGTTGTAGTAATAAAAGAGACTAGTATCTACAAATATTTTGTGCATTCATGACATACCTAATTTTTTCTTAATTTTTTTTTGATATTTCTAGGCTACATGGTTCAACTGCAGGTTTTTTTCCAAATTGTCACAAATCTCCAAAAGATGTTCTAATATACTTATTGAATAAAACTGCATATAAGTAGATGCACACAGTTGAAGCCCACATTGTTCAAGGGTCAACTGTAAATGGTAATTTCTGTGTTATCCTAAAAAATGCTGGTAAGATATTCCCCTTGTTTGGTCCGAGAGGAATTAAAAAAGACACTGAGGGACTTCTCTGGTGACACAGTGGTTAAGAATTCACCTGCCAATACAGGGGACATGGGTTCGAGCCCTGGTCTGGGAAGATCCCACATGCCGTGGAGCAACTAAGCCTGTGCACCACAACTACTGAGCCTGCACTCTAGAGCCCACGAGCCACAACTACTGAGCCATGTGCCACAACTACTGAAACCCACGCACCTAGAGCCCGTGCTCCACAACAAGAGAAGCCACCGCAATGAGAAGCCTGCGCACTGCAACAAAAAGTAGCTCCCGCTCACTGCAACTAGAGAAAGCCCACATGCAGCAACGAAGACCCAACACAGCCAAATAAATAAATAAATAAATAAATAAATAAATAAATAAATAAATAAATAAATAAAAAGACACTGAATGAACTTGTACAAATGGGAGAGAAGTAAGTACATATTAATGAGGGTAGACAGTAATCAGGAATGCATGGGAGAAGAGAAAGATCTCCTGAATAAGAAGAGAATGAGAAAATAGGCACCCTGTTACCAAACTAGTTCTTCCTGATAGTTGGAAATCTCCACAATTCTTAGAATTTTATCTTTGTCACCATCAGAATTACACCCTCAGCTTGAGAAATGCTGAGACACATGTCAGATCTTTGCGGAGGTAAGCAGTAAAGAGTAAATTGAGTTGGAAATATACGGAGAGCTGTCCAAAATTGTGCCCGTAGAATAACTTGCTATATTGACAAAATAACAAAACATAAAACCTAGCACAGATAATACAATATGAGAATATTTCAGAACCATACTGGCCACGTTATAACGGCAAATACGAAGGGTACCTTCTTATTGAATCAAGTGCCCAAAGAAATTATTTCCTGGTCTTTTTTTCTGCATCACCTCACTCTTTTAAAACTGAACAATGTTGCCTTAGCAACTGAAGAAAAATATATCTTGGACACATCTGTTGTTTATCCTGCATCATTTCAAAATACAATTTGGATGTGCTGGCATGCAAAGTGATCCTTAATTTAATGAATATACACAGTTTTCACAGAATTGCTATAAAAAGTTCGATTTAAATTAGTTTTCCAGATTGTAGATTGTTAGGTGTGGAAAATAAATATCCACTGTTAATGGAATATATTAACATAATAACTGCCTGATTAAAATTGAGACGTTTATATAATGAAATCTGACCCACAAAGACAGCAAAATCACACTTACTTCTCATATTCAGCCAGCAATATCAATAAAACATTCAAAGAGATGTATTAGGACATATTTAGTTATTTTAATTGTGTATCAAGCTTCATGCCATGTACTTCAATGACCCAATTAATGTTTTATAATAGCGCTATTCCTCTTTAGAGCTAAGTAGACCTAATCATGTAAAGTAACTTTAAAATTAAAAATGCACTTCACTTTAAGTGAATCTGATTATAAGAAAACTTGGTCTTATCTAATATATTTATCTTATAGGGGAAGGAGGGAGGAACACTCCAGTGTGCCAGGCACTGCATCTGGGGCCTCACCGCCTAACTGCCCCTGGAGATATAACTTATATGTACAGGCATAACTCATTTTGTTGTGCTTCATTTTCTTGTGCTTTGCGGATATTGCGTTTTTTACAAATTGAAGGTTTGTGGCAATCCTACTGGGGCAGATCTATCAGCACCGTCTTTTCAATAGCATTTGCTCACTTTGTGCTTCTGTGTCACATTTTGATAATTTTCACAATATTTCAAACTTTTTCATTATTATTATTGATATATTTGTTATGGTGATTTGTGATCAGTGATCTTTGATATTACCATTGTAATTATTTTGAGGCACCATGCCCACATAAGATGGCAAACTTAATCGATAAATGTTACGTGTGTTCTGCCTACTCCACTGACCAGCTGTTCCCCCATCTCTCTCCCTCTCGTCAAGCCTATCTATTCCCTGAGACACAACAATATTGCAATCAGGCTAATTAATAACCCTACAGTGGCCTCTAAGTGTTCAGAAAGGAAGAGTCACAGGTTTCTCACTTTAAATCAAAAGCAATAAATGATTAAGTTTAGTGAGGAAGGGGTGTCAAAAGCTGAGATAGGCCAGAACTTAGGCCTTTTGAGCCAAATAGCCAAGTTGTGAACGCAAAGGAAAAGTTCCTGAAAGACATTAAAAGTGTTATTCCAGTGAACACATGAATAAGAAATGAAACAGCCTTATTTCTGATATGGAGAGAATTTTAGAGGTCTGGAAAGAAGTTGAAACCAGTCACAACATTCCCTTAAGCCAAAGCCTAAGCCAGAAAAAGGCCCTAACTCTTTTCAATTCTGTGAAGACTGATAGAGGTGAGGAATGTGCAGAAGAAAGGTTTGAAGCTGACAGAGGTTGGTTCATGAAGTTTAATGGAAGAACCCATCTCCATAGTGTAAAAGTGCAAGGTGAGGCAACAAGTGCTAATGTAGAAACTGCAGAAAGTTATCCAGAAGATCTAGCTAAGATCATTAATAAAAGTGGCTACACAAAACCACAGATTTTCAATGTAGATGAAACAGCCTTATATTGGAAGAAGATCCCATCTAAAACTTTCATAGCTAGAGAGGAAAAGTCAATGCCTGGCTTCAATGCTTCAAAAGACAGGCTGACCCTCTTGTTAGAGGCTAAAGCAGTGACTTTAAATTGAAGGCAATGCCTGTTTACCATCCCAATAACACCAGGGCCCTTAAGAATTATGCTGACTCTACTCTGCCTGTGCTCTATAATGGAACAACAAAGGCTGGATAACAGCACATCTGTTTACAACATTATTTATTGAATATTTTAAGCCCACTGTTAAGACCTACTGCTCAGAAAAAAAGACTTCTTTCAAAATTTTAGTGCTTATTGACAATGCATCTGGTTTTCCAAGACCTCTGATGGAGACGTACAATGAGATTAATGTTGTTTTTATTCCCGCTTACACAACATCCATTCTGCAACACATGGATCAAGGAATAATTTTGACTTTTAAGTCTTATTCTTTAAGAAATACTTTTCGTAAGGTTATAACTGCCATAGGTAGTGATTCCTTTGATGAATCTGGGCAAAGTAAATTGAAAATTTTCTGAAAAGGATTCACCATTCTAGATGTCATTAAGAACATTCATGGTTCATGGGAAGAGGTCAAAATAGTAACATTAACAGGAGTATGGAAGAAATTGATTCCAACTGTCATAGATGATTTTGAAGGGTTTAAGACGTCAGTGGAGGAAGTAACTGCAGATGTGGTTGAAATAGAAAGAGAACTAGAATTAGAAGTGGAGTCTGAAGATGTGACTGAATTGTTGCAATCTCATGATAAGACTTTAAGGAATGAAGAACTGGTTCTTATGGATGAGCAAAGAAAGTGGTTCCTTGAGATGGAAGCTACTCCCTAGTGAAGATGCTGTGAAGATTGTTGAAACGACAACAAAGGATTTAGAATCTTATACAAACTTAGTTGATAAAGCAGTGGCAGGGTTTACAAGAGTTAACTCCAATTTTGAAAGAAGTTCTACCGTGGGTAAAATGCTATCAAACAGCATTGCATGCTACAGAGAAATCTTTTGTGAAAGGAGGAGTCCATTGATGTAGTGAACTTCATTGTTGTCTTATTTTAAGAAATCGCCGCAGTCACCCCAACTTTTAGCAGCCATCACCCTGATCAGTCAGCAGCCATCAACATCGAGGCAAGACCCTCCACCAGCAAAAAGATTATAACTTGCTGAAGGCTCAAATGATGGTTAGCATTTTTTAGCAATAAAGTATGTTAAAATTAAGATATTTACATTGTTTTCTTAGACAAAATTTATTGCACATTTAATCGACTACAGTATAGTGTAAACATAACTTTTATATACACGGGAAAACCAAAAAAAAAAATCCCGTGACTCACTTTATTGAGATATTCACTTTGTTGCCCTGGTCTGGAACTGAACCTGCAATATATATCTTCGAGGTATATCTGTGTGTTACTTGCCACTTTACGGAATGGAAAGAGAGACCCAGAGAGATTAAGTAATTTTCTCAAGATTACAAATCCATCAAATGGCATTGCTTGTTTTTCAACCCTGAGGATGCTTTCTCACCTCTCATCCTTTCCAGCGTGCTGTGCTCTCTTCTTGCATCTATTTTGACAAGATTTATTTTTTGAGATGAACTATCTAGATCCTTAATTGTAAATACGTTATACTCCTGCTTGTTTTCTATTTGTTTCACTTGTATGATGTTTACTTTCCTCTCTTTTCTCGACTTCTTTTCATCAGACTTTTTATTATTCTAATATTTTGGTCATTATTAACCTTAGACGTTATATAGACTTTTACTATTCTTTTAGTTATTATCTTAGAAATTGCAATATTTATCCTCTACTTAACAAAGTTTAATATATTTTGGTACTTTTCTTCCACTTCCAGAAAATGGATCTGTTTCTATTGTTTGTTACTTTTTTTGGTTTTCAATCAAGGTGTCTTGTTTCTTCATGGGCCCAATTATTTTTTTATTGCATGCCAGACATAGTATTTGAAAAATTATTTATAGAAATAACTTGAGTCCTAGGATGGTGTTTTCCTTCTCCAGAAGGAAAGGGCATTTATTTGCTTGAACCCAACATCTATAGTTTTTAGACCTCTGGGGCAGGAGGTCTCTTTAATCTAATTTTGATGAGTGAGTAATTCAAAGTTGAGATGCAATCCCTGTGAGGCCTGGTTGATACCTAACTTGTAAATTTCAGGTCCTCGCCCATGCAGGAGAGTTTAGGAACAAACCTCTGTCTGCTCTGGACTCGTATTTGTCTCCCCCTTCCCCAGTCAGCCTCCCTACTGCCCTACTGCCAGTGGAATTATTAAAAGTCCAAGAGAAAAGTGGTCTCAAATGCCTGACTTACATTTCTGGATTTCCATGGTCTCCCAAATCCTGGGCCAATAATTCTGCATGAACTTGTTGGCTCTCCATTTCCTACAAAGTTTATGTCTATAATTTTTTTAAATGGTTTTTTTAGTTATCCTCACTGGAAAGGGCAGTCTGACTGATCTAGTTCATGAGTACAGGAAGCCTCTTTTGCAATTCAAATATGATTTCAAGTTTAAGAAAATAGTATTTCTTTCCATTTTTTAAAAGCACATCTAGTAAACAAATAGGTTTCCCATATAGTTATAAATCTGATACCTTTTCTCTGAAATTGTATGTTTCTAATATGATAAAAAAGAAAGTACCGAACAATTGGCCACCCTTAAAAAATATTGTTCTGATATTTCAAAATAGATTCTGATTTTGAAATGCATGTGAGCATTTAGAAATACGGCTTCACAGGCAAATAAATTAGTTGGGAGAAAGAGTTTACAGATGACGCGTATATCACAGCCAAGTGGTGGTGTGGAGCTTGAAGTGGGAAGAATGGGCAGATTATCTAGGCTTTGATAAGGAGTTTGGATTTCATTCACGCAATGAAAAACTTTAAGCAGCAGTGACAAGGTTCAATATACACAAAAAATAAAAATAAAAATTCTATGTCTGCTATGGGGGATTCATATAAGGAAACAAGATTGGATGATGTTAGTTAGTGAGAATTACAGAAGTCCTGGTGAGGGAAGACAGTGGCTTAGGCTAGGCTGGTAGCAGTGGCTGTGGATAGGAGTGGACATATTTGAGATATTTTGTAATGAGGAAATAAGTTAGGTCGTTTTGTTTTTCAGTGATTCTCCTTGAGCTACTTTTGTCCATTCTAGGATGGCAATATTCTTCCTGCTCTTCAAGACCGTGTGAATTCATTTACAGATTTGTAAGACTGAGGTAGTTAGATACTCCTCATTCTGAATGGGCATAGCATTTTATTTATACTGCATCATAGCACTTCCGGTGTAAATTGGTTACTCTTGGTTACATTTGTGTTCTTTGTTATGAAAACTCTGCTCCAGGACAATGTTCATAGCTTCCTAATTGCCTACCAGTGGTGTTTGGCGTAATGGCCAGCACCAAATAGGTGGTCAATAAATGTCCTCTAAATGAGAACTTGTTTGTGTATTTGTAAATATTTTACTATTTTGACTATTGTCCCTTTGAATAGCCTGAGTTAGTGAAGTTTACCTGCTCTTGGAAGAATGGAGTCTTTTAAATAAGCAATGCATTGCAAATTCATATTCAGAAATGTGCTTATGTTACATTTTTAGAGAATGTGAGTAATGAAGTAGTTGTATTGTTAAATCAAAAGTGAGCATTAAAATTCATTTTACTACAGTGATGAGGAAGCTAGACAGATTCAGTTTGGTTTTAAATGCAAGTTTCGCTCACAGCCAGAGCTATTTTGTGGGACAACTGAATGAAGAATTGTAAACAACCATGGAAAAACATGTATTTGTCACCAAAATCAAGATAAAGATTCCATGCCCAGTGTATATTTTCATGATAGAATAACTAGAAAGACTGTGGTTTTTGGCAGCAAGCTAAACCTAAGATTTACTTAGCTCAGATTTTATTTTATACTTTTACTGAATTGTAAAAACAGAGTCTGTCTACATGCTAAAACACACTGATAAGAAAATGTACTCAAGTTTTATCATATATGTGTATATATTACATATGTTATATGTAACATGTGCTATATGTGCATGTATGTGTATTTTTCTTGTTTACTCTTTTATTTACTTTCTTCTTTTCTTTGCCTCAGTTGGATCTTACTATCTGCAGTTTTGAAAACTACATCCTGAAATATGCTATGATAATCTTTTTCTTACGAAAGACTGTAAGTTCTGTTTTTTATTGACAGTGACCCAAATGCTATCCAATCAGAATTGTCGTCTGGAATATAAGAATTTGAACTATAAATATAGCCTTCACTCCTTACTCCAGGAAGCTACTTGTTCTGAATGCTGATCTGCCTGGAATAATGCTTTATTGCAAGTAAGAAGATCTTCATTTATAGATTGATCTAAATTTTCTAAGCCTCCCCCTTCTTGCTTGCTTACTTATTTTGTTTGTTTGTTTGTTTGATAGTTTCTGGAGAACCTATGTAGACTCCCCTAAAGATTTGCCTAATAAAATTGAACAAAATAAGTTGTTGAATAAAGGCACCTCATGGTGCCCAGTCTCCTTACTTGGTTTCAGAGGTGACTTTTAACATATGGTGATAGAGTTTTTGCTCTCCCTGAGTCTATTTCTGGTTTACTTCTACTTCATGCAGATATGGATTATTTTGTTTTAGGGACCATTTGAGTATGCTCTATTGTATGTTTACAGGACTTGGGGAAATCCCCCGTGATTAGTCCCCTCTTCTTTGTAACTGGATCGAGGGGGGTAATTTTAGTCTGGTCTAAACTGTGTTTGAGAACATCTTCATTTGAGGACTTGTTAACTTTTTGTGCCTTTGTGCTGATTTTCTCATGTTTGAGAAACATTTAAAAGTCAAAATCAGAAGTTCTTTTCTGAAAGAGCTCACATTCCTTGTAATTAGTGTGACGTTCTGCTATTTTTATTTTAAAACGTTGTCACTTTGGTTAAAATCAAGACTGTAATCATTTTGTCTTTGTGTTTTGATATAATAACCAGTCTCCTCTGATAACATTAAGTGATATTGACTTTCCCACATTCAGAGTACAGGTTTTCAGGTATCAGCTGACATCACTACCAGAACAGACACTTGTTAGGCTCTACCAGGGAACTGGATTAGGAAATCCGGGAGACCTTTAGTCTAGAAACAGACGACTCTGTGAAAGCAGACTTCTAAGCCAAGTCCTGGCTATAAAGAATTAATTATGTAGGTTTGACTGTAACTGATATAAGGGGAATTTAATTATAGTTAATGTTATATTTTTTCATGGGCATATTATAAAAAAATTTTCTTTCTCCTTGGCCTATTTCTTCTTATTTATTTATTTATTTATATTTTTATTTTTAGCTGTGTTTGGGTCTTCATTGCTGCGCATGGGCTTTCTTAATTGCAGGGAGCGGGGGCTATTCTTTGTTGCTGTGTGCGGGCTTCTCATTGCGGTGGCTTACGCTTGTTATGGAGCACGGACTCTAGGAACGTGGGCTTCGGTAGTTGTAGCATGTGGGCTCAGCAGTTGTGGCTCGTGGGCTCTAGAGCGCAGGCTCAGTAGTTGTGGCGCACGGGCTAATTTGCTCCGCGGCATGTGGGATCTTCCCGGACCAGGGCTTGAAACCGTGTCCCCTGCATTGGCAGGTGGATTTGTAACCACTGTGTCACCAGGGAAGCACTCCTTGGCTTATTTCTAATCATCAATTTAACAGGCCACATTTGTGCAAACTGAAATAAAAGTCTATTTGAATGTTGTCTTGCCCCAACCAACCCTCTCAGAATTTGGGAAAAAATACCTATGGAAAATCTTAAGAGAGTCTGATGATAATCTAATGTCATTATCAGAACTTAAAAATAGTTAATGTATAGAAAATAGTGATTGTATATTGATTAGCTTTGTCTTCTAGACTAATTAGGTAAATGGTCAAATATCATAAACAATACTTTTCATGGCAATGTAGTTATTTGCATTGGTTCAATAAGAATCTATTCTTTTTTCCACCAAAATTTAATTGGAGGAACCAAAATTTGTAATCAGGACTATTCCAGAAATGTCATACTTAAAAGTAAACTCATTACAGAAAGTAGATTAGAAGTTACCAGGAACTGAGGGGAAAGTGAGATAGGAAGTTATTGCTTAATGGGTACAGTTTTTATTTTGGGTGATGAAAATGTTTTGGAAATAGGTAGTGCTGATTGCTGTACAACATTGTCAGTGTAATTAATGCCTTTGAATTGTACATTTAAAACTGGTTAAAATGGCAAAATTTTGGTTATATATATTTTTCAACACTAACATTTTTTAAAAATATATCTTTAAATTAAGTGTAGTAAGACTATTATAAGGAACAGGCCTGTTTTCCAGTTTTGGAAACAGTGCTTCAAAGTCCTTCCAGGCAACTGGTCTGATATCTACTACTAAATGACCAAAAATAATATAATTTCATAACAAATTTGATGTCATTTATTCAAGGGAAAACAATCCATAGATTGGGAGGTGCAATGCCTCAGTGAGGCACTCTTCCCAAGGGATTTTGGGCAGGAGTGAGTTTATAAAACTCATGTTAGAAGCTTTAGTGAATTAAAAGCAGCAAGGCAGAAATAAGACATGATTGGCTAAGAGGTCAGGGACTTCCTGGTAAGGCTGGCAGATCCTATTCTCTAGGGTAAGGTGAACTAGGTAAAGCTGAGTTGGAGGATTGTGATTGGTATATGTTAGGTTTCCTAGACAGTGAGGTGGATCCCCTAAGTGTGGGCAGACTTAGGTTTTGAATTGTAACATGCTGCCTGGCCGTGAGGGCAGCCTCCCTTTCGTGGGTTCAGATATACAAATTTCCTTTATCACTACTCTAGTATTTATAGACTCGTAAGCCTTAGAGGTGGTAAAGAATGTCACTTCCTGGCAGACCAGGAACGTTGGTGAACCTGGGACCTCTCAGAGAAAGAGACACACACCTGTAGGCAGTGCCTGGTAAAGTAGAATGAGATAGTATTTCCGGCACTACAAAAGGAACAATAAGTATGACTGTACAGTAAGTCCCCTACATATGAACCTTCAAGTTGCAGACTTTCAAATATGAGAACATGTGTGCCAGCCCTTGGATGCCAGCTGTTGTACTGTACTACTGTACTTTTCAAGGTACTAAGATTAAACATGTTTTCCTCATTTTTTTGTTTGTTTTTTATGTATTATTTGTGTGAAAAGTATTATAAACCTATTACAGTACAGTACTATATAGCTGATTGTGTTAATTGGGTACATAGGCTAACTTTGTTAGACTTAGGAACAAAATGGACTTACGAATGTGCTCTTGGAACAGAACTCGTTCATATGTAGGAAACTTACTGTAGCCTTTAGAAAAGTTCTAGACAGAAATTAACTCTTTAACCTTAATATTTTATCACTCTGTTCTGTTAAACATGCAATAAGATGTGTTAATCATCACTTTTCATTGCATCTAAAAAAAATAAAGAGACCAAACTAGATCAGAGTACCAAATTAATTACACCGAATCAGAAAGTCATAGAACAGACTTACTCAGCTAAAATGCGGGCTCCTGATGCAGGATCTTGACCACAGGGACATTTGGAACAAATGAAAGTGAGATTTCACAGTTTACCCTCTTCTGACTTGGCGGACAAATCAGGTCACTGAAAAGCTTTAAATTTCCAAAGGCCTGCATTCCAAGAGATAATCCATGAATCACAGGACAATTCCAAACCTTTGACACTCCAAGATAAATTACTGTTATTTCCTTATCAAAGGCAGGAAGTTTGGTTCTTCATCAAAACAAACCCAAAATTTATTCAATCAGAATTTTGTCCACTGTTGTTTATTTTCAGCTATAATTACCATCTTTGTTGATTATATTATGTATAATACTTTATTGCAAATAAAACAAAACAAGACAAATAAATCATACCTCACAGTGGTCAAAATGTCTATTTTTTTTTTTTTTCTCTCTTTTCACTCTAGGACAGCAAATGCTTTGACTTTGTAGAAACCTGGTTCATTTCATACTGATGAAAATAACTTTTGGTGATGCATACTTTATAAAGCATACAATCACTCTCTTTGGGTTTCCATAAAACCTAAGAAAATTTAACTTTGTTCCAGACTTTTTTGTAGCTGGCCTCATATGTCATATCTTTTTTTTTTTTTCCCCCCTCAGATTTAGACTCTGGGCATACACTAACTCGAGTGACCTGTTTTATATGAGGTGATATTTTAGCTTCAGTCTTCTTCATGGCTTTGATCTTGCATTTTTCCTTTTAAAATAATTTAGTTCCTTTGGAATCTGAATATTTCAAAGACTCAAGGTTTCCTACAAATAACTTTCCTTTGATTTCAATTTCAGATTTTCTTTTCTCTTTTTGTGGCATAAGGTAGGGGTTTTAAATTTAATGCAGTTTTTATTTCTTTCTTCCTTCAAAGAAGCAAGCCAGTTCCCCGCTCCTCCACCTCCCCACCCCGCTGTGGAAAAGAGTCAGCATTTCCTGTTAAGAAAATGTCAGCATTACTGATGAATTCACTCTTACAATGTATAGCTTAAAACTGGCAGAATAAAATTCAGAGTAGAAAAAATTTGAATTGTCACAATTTTAATCAAATAATGAAACTGAGCAGGACCCCGTGGGGCTCCTGGACATGGAAACCTTTCTGTGTTCCCCATTCCTTGTTTGTAGGTAACAGCCTCCAGCCTCCATGACCTTCCCTGAGTCCCAAAGGGCAGATCTGAACAGTTGCTGATCAGAGAAGGGAAGGAATGCAGAGACAAGGGAAGAATAGCCAAGAAATAATAGTGCAGCCTTGAGGCAGGTCCTGGTTCACCTCAAGGAATAAACATAACAATGTCTTTGAGTCCTTCTGCAGGAACTAAGCGACGCCCCCCCCCCCACCCAGATGGAAGATGGTAACTTCAGGCTGAGCACAAGATTCCTGTAATACCACCCTGTTTCCTCACCACCAGCCAATCAGCAGAGTCACACACGCTGCAGCCCTCACCCTAAATTTTGCCCATAAAAAATTCTCCCAGAAAACCCTCAGGGAGTTCAGGGGGTTTTGAGTTCAAGCCACCTGTTCTTTTCCCTTGGCCCTGCAATAAACCTTTCTCTGCTCCAAACTTTGACATTTTGGTTTGTTTGGCCTCACTGTGTGTTGGGCACACGAGCTTGTGTTTGGTAGCAAACTCACACTGGAAAAGGTAATTTAGAGGTAAATGACTTTAAACTGAACTTGGGCTTGTCTAGACCAGAATAGGGACTTAACTCCCTGGTAGGACTTTACTTGCTGGGCTCTGTCTTCAGAGGTGAAGGTAAAACTGACATGCTTCTGGATTCTCCAGTTTACTTCTGCATCTTAGATGCGTACTTTGTGGTTTTGACTCTTAGAAGATTACAGATGTATGTCAGTCTGATTACTTTCCCCTAAAGAGTATCATTCAGGTGACACATCAGAAAAGTGAAGTTCAGCAATGCTGATTAATGTCTGATCGAAGACCTCTTTCTTCTCCCACCTCCACCTCATCTCCCTGCCCAGAGGAAATTCAATCAACTGTCACCCTGTGGATGACAGCTGTAGTGTGTTTATCTGAGTAGTTGATTAATGGTTATGAATTCAGTACCTGGATGATAGTCAGTTCCACCTTGGTATAAATTGTTCAAGGAAAGTGATGTGTTTCTGCATAAAAATACTGGCATGTATGGTTAACTCCAAGAACCACCCTTAAATTGAGTTCTTGTCATCTTTCAATAGTGGTGATGAGGCAGGAGATAGATGGCCCCCAGTACAAATGGTTTGAGTTCGTTCCCTATGGACCAATACTCTGAGATAAGAATAACAAGACAATGGAGAGAAGAGGCTGGGCCCTGCCCAGGTAGAAAATAAGAGACCACATATTCCCCATTCTCGAAGTCAGGAGACCTCCCCGACTACACATGCACAGAAAGGTTCCTTGGAGGTCAAAAGGGGAGTGATGCCAAGTGATGATGTCCAGTATACCCATAGGCCTCTTTAGTAGAATCCATCTTGGCTAAGAGAGGCATGGGCACACATGGGAAAATCCTGAGATATACCAAATACGCATTTTGAACCAGGCAAATCAAAATGATTGGCCAAAGGAAACATGGAAAAAATGCTCCATAAAAGTGATTCAAATTGCCACAAGGGCACGACTGTCTCTCTGAGCCCACCCGTGTGTCTATCCACAAGTACTGTACTCTATTTTTCTCCTAATAAATACTTAACTTGTTTCACTACTTTCTGTCTTTGTGGGAATTCTTTTTCTGCAAAGCCGTAGGGCCAGGGCCTTTTCACTGACCACTTGTCTAGTGACTCGAATTCAGTGCTCTCGCCACCGCAACCCGATGTCAGTCTCTGGCCAGGAACTGAACACCTGCTTCAAGCTGCTGCAGGCTGAGGCCACCCGAGATCAGTGACACGCTTATCTCTGAGGTAGTTGATTCTTCTACTCATCTAGGAATAAAGTTTAAGTCCAATACAAAAATCTATTATCTGGCCCAGCTCTTTTGACAATTGATCAGTCAGGGTTCCACCAGAGAAACAGAACCCTTGTAGGATATATAGATAGATTAAATCATCAGAAACTCTTATCAATGGAGATGGCATGGACTTAAATCTGCATAACAAACCTGACTTTTGTTTACCATACTTTTCCTGGTCACCTACTTCATAACTAGCTTCCCCTACACCCTCTTCTCCTTTGTCTTTAAACTAAAGCTAGTACTTAAGCCTGAATTCTAAGCTAACTCTGAGAGTTACTCATTTCTCTCTGGGTATCTACCACATATACTCCAGGTAGATGTGTTAATAAACTTCTGTTTGTTTTTCTCTTGGTAATCTGTCTTTTGTTACAGAGTTCCCAGCTGAGAACTTAGAAGGGTAGAGGGAAAGTTATTTTCTTCTTCCTCAAAACTAGATACTACATCCTTGCCAAAATAACACTTAAAACTGACTATCACAACAATCTTCTTGTCATATTTGGTAACAGACTACTTTAGTAATCTCAAGTTCACTGTTGGGTCCAGACTTCTGTGGGTGAGGCTCTCAACCAATGGAACAAAATCCGGAACAAAACCTTGACCTTTTTTCAAGATGCTTTCCCTTATTTACTTAACTTATTTAGTATTTATTATGTACTAGGCAAAGGGAAGGAAGAATAATTTTGCCTGTAACCTTCTAAGTTCTTGGCTGAGATACCCCTGTAATAAAAGACAGATTAACAAGAGAAAAACAAACAGAAGTTTAAAAGCATGTATACCTCATATTTACATGGGAGATATGCAGAAAAAGTGAGTAAAACTCTCTGAAATGGCCCAAGTAACCACCTTAAACACCACCTGCAGTAAAGGACAAAAGAAAGATGTTGGTGGGGCAGGGCGTGTGAGGGGAGGCCAGTTAAAGGAAGCTATCAGGAAAAACACAGTAAAAAAGGGTAAGGTTGTTAGTCAGAGGTAAGTTCCTGCCTTCTCCATAGATAAGAGTTTCTTGTGATTTAGAGTATCCTTCTCTTCCTGGTACAGAGAGGGAGACACAAATGGAGATTTCCTTTATAAATGTAAATTTCCCTTGCAAAAAGGTAACTTCTACCCTGTTTTCAGAGCTTCTCCTGTGTCTCCTGTCTCCACTGTTTCTTAAAATAATCAGCTCAAAAATAATCCTTATGGAAAAGAGGCATATTTGGGAATGGAATAGTTCCATTTCACAGGTATATTTCTAAGCACATTGTAACTAGATAATTATTTAAGCAACATGATGATGCCTTGAGATGGGTTCTTTTATTAGTCCCATTTTACATATTGAGTTACCCAGAGGTTAAGCAACTTGCCTAAGATGCAGAACCAAGATTGAATCCAGAGTCTGGCTGCAGAGTGAATGTACTTACAATTATGCCATGCTGTCCTTTGTGGGTTCGAATGGATTCCAATTTCTTAAGAAGTTGGGTGTATGAGGAGGTTGAGGAACTATTAATTTCCAGTCATCAATCTTATGATGAAATTTAAAACTATTTCCTCAATTATTAACCTTAGGTAGTCAGCATAGCATTCTCCTCATTTTACCACTTTAACTCTCATATTATATTCATTATAGCTGTTTGGGGCTCGGTGATATTTGATGAACCTTCATATTTGTGTTTCTATCAGCACTTGTTACCTGTTACCATTGCTCCAACAGTCTCATAGTCATGGAAGACTATGCTCTAGCCTTAGGTCTAACTAAGCTAGGTTAACTATGTTTAATTAGAAGTTCAGCTAATTACCATATCTTAGGTCAACATCTTAGATAACAAACTCTCCTCTGCCCCTCACATAAATGTTATATATACAGCATTCTAGGAAACACATTTTTTTTCCTGCTCAGGGAGTCATTGTGTAAAACTATGGAAGTTCAATAGAGAAAAAGTAAGTTTATGACGTACCAGCATTCTTACAGAAGAGTCCTAGATCAGGAGACATGTTTTCGTGACAAGTTCATGATTTCCACAAATTTAGACACAAGCAGAAGTTGTTTTTTTTTTTTTAATTAATTAATTAATTTATTTATTTAATTTTTTTTTGGCTGTGTTGGGTCTTCGTTTCTGTGCGAGGGCTTTCTCTAGTTGTGGCAAGTGGGGGCCACTCTTCATCATGGTGTGCGGGCCTCTCACTATCGTGGCCTCTCTTATTGCGGAGCACAGGCTCCAGACGCCCAGGCTCAGTAGTTGTGGCTCACGGGCCCAGTTGCTCCGTGGCATGTGGGATCTTCCCAGACCAGGGCTTGAACCCGTATCCCCTGCATTGGCAGGCAGATTCTCAACCACTGCGCCACCAGGGAAGCCCCAAGCAGAAGCTTTTATTCATGTAATGTAAACTTCCTCTGGAGAGACTCCTCATTTCTTTATGACGATAGACCCCTGGTGGTTGGGTCTCACGGTGTGTCGGTCACTAAAGAATTTTGAGAACTGGAGATGTGCCTTTTTGAGATTATGAGAGAAATGATTAGTTTAGGAATTTAGAAATGATTAGAGACCTGGGAGACCAGGTCAGAGAATGGCTTCCATGAGGAGGGTAGAAGGGGGAACCTCAAACAAAAGTTTTATGAGTTAGTACACTCTCAGGAAGCAAATAAGAACAAAACAAAACAAAACAAAAAACAAGATGAGAATTTAAATTGAAAAAAAAATGGGAGGGAAAAATGTGGGACATAGAAAGAGTTAACAGAAAGAAATAAAATATTGCTGATCTAAAATGTTTCCATTATAGTTACATTAGTAAAGGATGTAAGAATGAAGACCAACCGTAAGAAAAGATATTTGGTTTTGGTGAGAAAATAGACAATAGGGACACTTTTGGGGGGAGAGTTTGTGTTGTTGTTATTGTTTGCTAACTGATAGGTTTGTAGAGAAATATAGAAAAGTGAAAGAAGAAAATCATTCACAATTCATCTATTCCAAATAACTTTTTTTTTTTTTAATATTTTATTTATTTATTTATATATTTTTGGCTGCGTTGGCTCTTCGTTTCTGTGCGAGGGCTTTCTCTAGTTGTGGCAAGTGGGGGCCACTCTTCATCGCGGTGTGCGGGCCTCTCACTATCGCGGCCTCTCTTGTTGCGGAGCACAGGCTCCAGATGCGCAGGCTCAGTAGTTGTGGCTCACGGGCCAAGTTGCTCCGCGGCACGTGGGATCTTCCCGGACCAGGGCTCGAACCCGTGTCCCCTGCATTAGCAGGCAGATTCTCAACCACTGCGCCACCAGGGAAGCCCCAATTCCAAATAACTTTTAATATTTTTTTACTTTTATTCCAAAGTTCTTTCATGCATTTTATGAAATATTTTTCCTTCAGTGTAAAATGCCATTGATTATAAGAGCAGCATTAATTTAATAACACATTTTCAGAAAACAAAATTTTTAAATGACCATTTTAAATGTACACAAATGAATTGGATGAGGATATGTGATAATTGTAGTCATAATTTATATATACATTTGAATCCTGTCCTGTTCAATGAACATTTGTAGAATAACAATTTTTCATAACAATAGAAGCTCGTAATGGGCCTTATTTTAACAGCTGTTTGTAATTCTACCTTGTGGATTTACTGTATTTATTTAACTTTCCATCAGAGTTGGCATGTAGTTTGATTCTAACTCTGTCATGGATATATTTGTGCATGAATCATTTTTGTGTTTCAGATTATTGTCTCAAGATGGATATGTGGTAGTAGCATAATTAGGTTGAAGAGTAAGAAAATATTTATGATATTTGATGTCCATTGCCAAATAGCTTTCCAGAAGAATTTATAACGAAGTTTTGAAACAGTGTCTAATGGGAGACTTTTTTTAATATCAATTTGTTTCTCAAATTGTGTAGGGATCTTGCTAGCAAGACATGATGTGGTGAGAACATGGCAACTCTCTTTTGTAGTTGAAAGGGAGTATACTTAGAAGAGCTAAATTTGTCTTAGTTTTTCCACTTTTCTGTGACCCTGAACATCATTTAACATATTTTGTTTTTTCACTTGTAATATAAAAATAATTTTTTGTCCGCCTGATTTACAGAGTACTGTACTAATCAAATATTTGAAATAATTTTGGAAAGTGCAAATTATTAATTCAAATAGAATAAAACAAAGGGGTTTTATAGTATAGTATAGTATAGTATAGATACTAATCCAGGCCCTGGGAATTGGAAAATTTGACATTAGATTTAGATCATCAGAGATATTTGGTTTATTTTGGACTGTGTCAGAAGAAAATAAATCTATGTCACTTGAGAATTTTGGGCTGATTCCGTTTTCTCGCATAATGCAGAATTTATTCACTTTATATCTAATATTGAGTTATTTTAACAATTCCAGTATATGGCAGACCAGCTTAGATTTGTTCTGGGGAATCCAATTGTGTAACAGTTGTGGAAAGGGGAAGACGATGTGATCACACTGCCAGGAACTTTTAATTTTTTTGTGTGGGAAAGAAAAGAATTATAGCTAGTATATGTGAAAGCCAAAGATAAACTCTATGTGTGTAGGGGAGAAAAAATTCTTCCTTCTTCCCTTCTAGGTCCTTTGGCTGGTCTAATAATTAAATTGATATAAGATGGATTAACAGGGGAAAAACACATTTTTTTATGTACTTATGGGAACCCACAAAGACATGAGACTCAAAGGCAGTCAGGCAATTTAGGCTCCTATGCCATCCTGAGCTCAGGAATGGGATAGGGGCCTGGGGCTTCAAAGGAGAGGAGGGGAACTCACAGGGCAATAAGGAGATGAGATGCTTGCTAATTAGATGTTTGCCCTGCCATACAGATAATTCTTTCAGATTAAAAAAAAAAAATTGTCTCTGGTGATAGCTCTCTTTCTGGTACATGTCTCCTATCTAAATTCTTTTATAAAGGCTGTTAAGGGAGAGTTAAAAAGCTTGTTCTGAGTCTACTGGGTCTTGATTGCCTTCAGGTCAAAATAATCCACATGCCAATGTGACATAAATTTGGGATGGCATATTCTGCTCCCCTTCACAGGTCAGGTTAAAAAAAATGATTGAGCATATGGTAAAAGGAGATATTTTACATGAAAGAAGGAAAGGCAGGCTAGTGTCATCCATTTAATTTCTTTTTAAATTTTTAAAAAAAACTTTATTTTATATTGGAGTATTGTTGATTAACAATTTGTGTTAGTTTCAGGTGTACAGAAAAGTGATTCAGTTATACGTATACATGTATCTATTTTTTTTTCAAATTCTTTTCCCATTTAGGTTATTGCAGAATATTGAGCAGAGTTCCCCATGCTATACAGTAGGTCCTTGTTGGTTATCTATTTTAAATATAGTAGTGTCTTAATGTCATCCATTTAAATTGCATGTTATGTTCTTTCTCTCAAATTACTGAAAACCAAATCATGATAAGGAAATAATGATAAGGAATAAATAAGGATAAAGAATAAATAATGATAAAGAATAAATAATGATAAGGAATGAATCCTCAGTCTGAAGAGAATGGAAATATGGGGAGAAAGGAGCTGGGGTGAGAATAGGGGGGATGAAAAAACTGAGGTACTTGAGGTGACACAGGAGGGCAGTAAGAATACAGCAGGGGGAAGAGAGTTCTTGCTGAAGAAAGGAGACAGAATTTTAAGTTGTAAGGAAGTGGTATTGTCTGAAGTCCACAGAAGAAGAAAGCAAATGTGGTAGGGAGCACCTGAAGACTGTAATGGGAGAAGATCCAGTACAATAGAAATAATAGAATAGTATAGGTAGAACCTAAGCAGACAGAGAAAAACAAGAGAATAAAGGAAACACAGAAGCTGCATTACAAACAAAATAAACGTATATGATCTGGTCATGGGGAGCATACCATAAAAAATCAAAAGGCTGGATATTTAGTTATTAAACTTTGAAAGAAAAAAAGCAGATGGCTTTCATTCAAGGAAACTAAGGTAAGAAAATGCTCGAATATAAAGACCAAAATTGATTTTCTCTGAAGAGACAGGATTGGGGGATTTTATATTTATTGCTCAGGAAAAAACTTACTAGAAGCTAGCTAGAAGTGTCATTAACACATTCAGTGAATATCCAAAAGATATATACACCATGGAGAATGCAAAATATATGTTCATGGAGGTGGACTCGGGAGAAGATAAACAGATTTATGACTGTACAGGTCACCTTTTGGAAAATTATAGTGACTTATTTCAAAAAGAAGAGGAAACAATGAAGGGACATATCTCTCTGTGTTTAGTTATGGAAAACTTGTTGGTAAAAAGGGAGTCAAAGGGGCATGGGGAGAGAGTGACCATGTCACCTTAGAAATCATGATCCTGATTGGGCACAGCCAAATGGGTTCTGGACATTAGGCAAAGCACCTTAAAAAATTCATGATGAGTGACAGGACTTGTAAAAAGAAGAAAAAGCAGGATGTTTAATCAAAGGCGAGTACAAAAGCCTGGCATGAACCATTGAGAGAGTGTGCCTGTTATTAAGCTATTGTCTCTCAGTTTCAAGCCCACTCTGTGTACTTGGCACGTGAGGCTGGGGCTGAGATTCCACAGACCATATTTATGCTTTGCCAGCTGCTTCTTGCTGGGCTCTGGCAAGAAGGACATCAGAAGGACATGCGAGGTTGGGGGAAGGAAAAGGGCTGTTCTCCTTTCTGTGGACTTGCATCTGTTTGCTATTCCTGTGAGCATAAGACCAGCAATGCTTTTCACCCCAGCAGAGATGGCTCCATCCATATATTAGGGACTCTGTTAGCTCCACTGATTATAGTAGATGTGGCAAACAACATAATAGAAATAGACCCTTTCATGTAAGAACACCTAGATGACTTTTGGGTTTGGTGATGACTTTTTAGATACAACACAAAAGCTTGATCCATGAAAGAAATAATTGATATGCTAGATGTCATTAAAATTAAAAACTTCAGCTCTGAGAAGGACATTGTCAAGTGAATGAGAAACCAGAGACTGGTAGAAAATATTTGCAAAAGACATAGCAGATGAAGGACTGCTATCCAAAACATACAAGCAATGCTTAAAATTAAGCAATAAGGAAATGAACAACCTGATTATAAAATGGGCAAAAGATCTTAAGAGACACTATACCAAAGAAGATGTATAGATGTCAAATGAGTATACGAAACGAAGCACAATAACATTGTATATCATGAGGGAACTGCCTATTAAAATAATGAGATACCACTACACACCTGTTAGAACAGTGAATATCCAAAACAGTGACAAGACCAAATTCCGGCAAGCATGTGCAGCAAGAACGTTCATTCTTTGTTGGTGGGAATGGAAAATGGTACAGGCAATTTGGAAGACAATTGGCAGTTTCTTACAATATTAAATGTACTCTTACCGTATGATCCTCACACTTGGTATTTACTTACCCAGGTGAGTTGAAAATTTATCTCCACACATAAACCTGCACTTGGATGTTTATAGCAGCTTTATTCATAGTTTCCAAAACTTGGAAGCAACCAAGGTAGTCTTTTCACAGGTGAATGGATAAATCAATAGCAGTAATCCAGACAATGGAAGCATTTCATCACTGAAAAGAAATGAGCTATTAAGCCATGAAAAGACATGAAAAAAGTTAAATGAGTGTTATTAAGTGGAAGAAGCCAATCTGAAAAGGCTACACATACTGTATGATCCCAACTATGTGACATTCTGGAAAAGGCATGGAGACAGAGAAAACATCAGTGGTTGCCAGGGGTTTGAGGGGAGGGAGGTATGAATAGGCAGAACATAAATAATTTTTAGAACAGTAAAACTGTTTCTTATGATAATATAATGGTGGATGCATGAGATGTACAACACTAAGAGTGAAACAATGTAATCTATGGACTTTGGTTGGTAACAGTGTATCAATGTAAACATTTATTGTAACAAATGCACTGCCCATGCAGAATTTGATAGTAGGGAAGGTTTATATGTGAGAGGGCAGAATGCACATGGGAACTCTCCATACTTTCTACTTTACTGTGAATTTGAAAAATAAAGTCTTAAAAAAAAAGAGACCCTTTCAATGAGCCATTTTACTTAAAAAACAACTTTATTTATTTATTTTTAATTTTTTAATAAGTTTATTTATTTTATTTATGGCTGCATTGGGTCTTTGTTGCTGCGTGCAGGCTTTCTCTGGTTGCGGCGAGAGGGGGCTACTCTTCATTGCGGTGCGCGGGTTTCTCATTTTGATGGCTTCTCTTGTTGTGGAGCTTGGGCTCTAGGCTCATGGGCTTCAGTAGTTGTGGCCCATGGGTTTGGTAGTTGTGACACATGGGCTTAGTTGCTCCATGGCATGTGGGATCTTCCCGGACCGGGGCTCGAACCTGTGTCCCCTGCATTGGCAGGCAGATTCTTAACCACTGCATCATCAGGGAAGCCCAAAAAACAGCAACTTTAAATTGAAAGGACAGCACAAATATATTAATAAGGGAATTGAAGCCTAAACAGATGAGAAAATAATAGAAACTCAAGATACTTTAGGTAAGAGAATAGGCAAACAAAGGAAAGACATCATATTCAATAGTGTGTAGGGAGGAAGTAAGTGTTGACATGACATGGTTTTGATAAAAACTGGCAAGCCAAACAACCTTGAGCACCTTTTTCCCAGTTACAAAATATGTACAATTTTTAAACACACACACAAATCGAACAATTTAAAAGTGAAAAAAAAAAATCAGGACACAGTCACAGATGTTACATAAATGGTCCAAGTGAATTGGAGAAAGTCTCTGCTGATAGCTTTGTGAAGAAGATAGAAAGAGGTGAAATGAATAGTTGTATCGTCAGGTAGATGTGTACTGGGTTAAATATCCATGGCCAAAGTTATTGATGAAAGGATCAATGACAAGCAGTGAAGCCCCCAGCATTGTTTCACAGGCTCCACCCTTGGTTTTTTCCTATTCCACATTTCATTTTAAATCAACGATGTCAATTTCTTTCTGCCAAAGACCACCTGCAACATATCTGTAGTTGAAAAAGCTTGATTTATTACTTGTTGCAGTTGCAAGAGAATGCTTATTATGGGGAATTCTATTATAGGATATTTGTTTTGGCTGAGTCATTTTGGAGAGGGTCTAAGGAAGCAGGGCTTTGGATGCTATCAAGAAACAGGGATAATTCTATGATTGGGTACCTCAATCAATCTTATCTATAAAGAAAGCAGACTGGAGCTAGCATGAAGCCATAGCTGATTTTTTTTTTTTTTTTTTGAAGCAGCAAGCACTCATATTAGGCAGGAGAGAAGGAAGGTTGGTATTTTGTGGGTTACACCATGACCCTGAGTTGTGTCATTTTATCATACACTCAGAGTGACTTTGTCTGATATTGCTGTTCTGTGAGATCGTTTACATTCAAGAAGAGAACAATACAGCTTAGCTGCCAGCATCAGACCAGGATGTCAGGGGCCTCTTTCCTCTTTCTCAGTGGTTTATTTAGATAAGTACTTAGAAGGCAACTTAATCAAACTACTAGATGACATCACGTTGAAAAACGGTAGTCAATCACAACTAACAATGAAAAGACAAACAAGGACGATGTAGACTCTAGAGAGAAAATGTATGTTAGAGATCATACAATACGAATTAGCCTTTTATAAATGAGAAGACAAAGGCCTGAAGCAACTGATGACTTATCCGAGTGTAAGGGCAAACAAATTAAAGATGAAAAACTTAATTCTTCCTGTTGAAAATAAGTGAGTCTTCCCCTCCCCTTTGCTTAGTGTTCACTTTAGAAAACTTGTAAGTTCTTTCTCTTTTTGAAATACATGTGAATTTTTTAAAAAGCTAAATAAGACTCTTGCCAGCTTTATGACCCAGGATTGTCTTTCTCAAGGATCTGGGAGCCATCTCTTTGAAATGTAATCATCAAGGATGATCTTGACCCTAGTTCCCAGTTTCTGTGGGTGGATGGGAACCTCAGGCCAAGTTACAAAACTCCTTCCTATCATACAGATATAAGAAGTGTGTTTTTCCTCTGGATAAAGTCAATTAGCTAACATAGATGGTCACCCCAACTACCAGGTGAATTTAGGATGCACCACGTGTGACAAATAGTGTGGCAAGTCCTCTTTCTTGAGGACAAGTTCAGGTTTATCTTGAGACAATGTGTTGTATCTGCTTGGCTCCAGAAAAAGGGTGAGATGTCTTTCTGTCTTGGCATTGTCTTTAACAGATTGCCTGTGATGCATATCACATTCTGGTTTAATGTTTATTCAATAATAAAATTGTTGTTTTTCTCTTCTGCCTTCTTGGAGAAATTTCCTGGGTTGGGAGATTTTTTAAAAAATTATATTTCCCCGAAACAAGGTCCCAGAACAGTGACAAAGATGGAGCAGTTATGCAGTCATCAGATCAGAGTTCTTTCCACTAAATCACCCTGCTACCAACTAAAGAATACCTGTTTAGAGGTACATAGTCACCACTTTGAGAGAACATAGAAGATGGGCTGAAACTAGGAATATTAATAAGGGCAAGTGTAAAACACTGTTCTTTGGTTCAAAGGATATAATGACTTTCTTAGTTTGCAAATGCATTTAAGTGTGTCAAATAGTAAGGAGAAAATGAATTCAAAGTTCTAGATACATCCCTAGTACTTATTTATCTTATAACTGGAAGCTTGTACCTTTTGACCACCTTCCTCCAATTCTCCGTCTTCCTACCCTCTGCCTCTGGTAATCACAAGTCTGATCTCTTTTCTCTTTTTCATTGAGTTTCTTTCTTTTCTTTTTTTTAAGTTTCCTTATATAAACAAGATCGTGAGTATTTGTCTTTCTCTGTCTGACTTATTTCATTTAGCATAATGCCTTCAAGGTCCATCCATGTTGTCGTAAATGACAGAGTATCCCTAAATTTTATGGCTGAATAATATTGCATTATATATATGTAAATACATGTGTATATATATATATATATATACATATATACACACACATACATATATATATATTATAACTTTTTAATCCATTCATCCACTTAGGTTGTTTCCATGTCTTGGCTGTTGTAAATAATGCTGCAATGAACACGGGGGTGCAGATATCTCTTCAAGATAGTGATTTTATTTCCTTTGGATGTATTCCCAGATGTAGGATTGCTGGATCATATGATAGCTCTATTTTTATTTTTTTGAGGGTCCTCCATACTGTTTTCCATAGTGGTTGCACCAATTTACAATCCCACCAAGAGTGCACAAGTGTTCTGCACAACATGATGACTTTAGTTAACACTGCTGTATGATATATAGGAAAATCGTTGAGTTTTCATCACAGCAAGAAATTTTTTTCTTTTCTCTTTTCTTTTCTTTTTATTGCATCTGTATGAGATGATGGATGTTAGCTGAACATATTGTGGTAACCATTTCACAATATATGTAAATCAAACTACCATGCTGTGTGCCTTAAACTTATACAGTGATGTATGTCAACTATTTCTCAGTAAATCTGGGGAAAAAAGGTTCTGAGATAAGATATAAGACCAGTGCTTTATTTCCATTTGAGAAGTTGTGAGTAGAAGGGTTCTAGAAGGAGGGCAAAGTTTAGGTGTGTTTCACCTCATTTCGTGATCTCCTCACCATCTTTCTTCCTGACGTGGTTATAGAACTTCATGAGCATCCTGAAATTTAGTTGGTCGATAGGGAGTGATTTAGAGGGAGATTATGGCTTCTGGCACCATTATCTGTGTCACATTGTCATTTGCTCAGATGTAGGCCATCCAGTCTGGATCTTGGGTACAGTAAATCATTGATGTTGGCATCTGCAGGAATGTTTATATCCTCAACTACTCTCCAGTCAGATGATCACCAATACCTCCACTGAGGACCCCACCTCTCTTGTCACAAGAGACAAAACCCTTATTGTAACTGGCTGGTTCTCTTTCCACTAATTCTTGAGAACATCTTGGGAGTAAGAAATAGCTGTATCTTGCAGTTCATTTGGGAAGGGTCACAGCGTACAAGAAAACTTTGGGAAAGAACACAATGGGCAATATTTCGTAATATATTTCATCACAACTTTCTCATCTGCCTCAGACAACTCACAGAGTTTTTCTGAAAAAAAATATGAAGAGACGATAATACATATAATTCAGATGGCAAAATGTTTCCTAATTAAATGTCATGAAAAAAACTGTCTTCAATGACTGATGATTCAGAGAGTGGTAAAGGGAGCCTGAAGAAAACATTATGAGGATGATAAAGTATAAATTCTTAGAGCCCACCAATTAATTTTATTTTGACAATTATTTTTAAATTACTAAATAATGTCAGTCATTTTTTTTTTTGAACAAAGGAAAGTCACTAACCCACTTAATGTCAGATGATCTTTACAAGGTGACAAAATCTGTCCCACAAAAGTGTGTTCTTTGACTTCTGTAACATGCTTGAAACCTCACTTAGTCTGTACCTTACCAAGTTTTCATTATGTTCTGTTTGTTTCTTCATCTAGAGATATGCATTTAATTGTTAACAGAAACATTCTATGTGTTTGGAAAATTTGGAGGCAAAATTTCTCCTTGCTGAGCTGAATATTTTAAAACACTAAAGAAATCCATATGTCCTTTAACAGAAAAGTTTATATAAGGTTGGCTTAAAAAGCTTAAAATGGGCTAATTTAGGCAAGTATAAATGGAATCTTCTAAATACATAGCAGTGTTGTAACACTGAAAAAATGAGGGTAGCCTCCAAGGGTGGAGTTTACATTTTTCCTATGGTATAACTAACTGTGCATTGGGGGAGGAAAAAAGACTACCATGGACTAAAATGGTAAAGGAGAACTAGAAATGCAGAACTGTGTGACTTCGGGGGTTGTGTGGCGAGAAACAAATGCGTAAGGGGTTTTCCAATCTCTAATATAGTACACATAGGGGTATGGGTAGTAGGAAAGGAAGCTGACAAGTTCCCTTCAGGACATGTTGAGTTTGCAATTCCCCGGGGGATTCCAAGTAAATGTTTACAGACCTGGAGTTCATGAAAGAAGGTTTAGCTAGAGAAGAAGATTCAGGGATTATTGTTTTAGAGGTGATAGAAAAGTTATTGAATATTATTTAAGGTATGAATTATGAGAATCTGAAAAAACATAAATATTTACTGGCTTCTAGGTCAAAATGAGACATGAGATTAAAAAAAGAAAGCTACCTCCAAAATGTGCACTGGCTTTCCAAACTAAGTTTAAATATGAGGAAAACAAAGAATTGAAAGCCTAAAATATGTGCATAGTTTGAAACCAGCTAAGCACAATAGGTTATCATTTTCACCAACATTATTACTCTGAGGACTATGGTAGGCAAAGTTATGAATCAGATTACTCTCTTGGCATTTTATCTCCAATTTTGTGGCCAAAATTTCTCCAGTATGAAATCACCCCCAGATGCCTTGTACCTTCAGGCTGCACACAGCCTTCCTTCTTCCATGCTTCCTCACCCCAAACAGCTCCCTGCATTTCAGAACTTTCCTTCTTGGCCCCTCTACTTTTTTTCTCCATGAAAACCTCAATATCTTGTCTAGTTCTCTTCTTACTTCTCTTCTTACTTTAGCATTAGCTAAATCATCTGATGCCTGATGTGCTCAATACTAAGGAACATCACTGTGATTATACCGATATCTTCTCTTTTTCCCAAGTAACACATACACACTTTTATTCTAAAGGTATGATTGTGATTTTAGACACTATAGAGGATCAGGAAGTTGGCTGGGGCAACGAAAACTTTTGTGCTCAAGCTGTAAAAAAATACACTCTGATTATTCATTGTAAGGGCAGTTAAAATTTTAGGTTTGATTGATTATAAAAGTTACATTGTTTTAGAAAATTTCACAAATAATGTAAGAATAAGAATGAAAACTAAGTCTGCCTGGGAATAACAACTAATAGCATTTCTATGCCTCTTTTTAACACCTATTTTTTTCAGTATCACCACCACCATCCTTATCTTCTATCATCATTATGGACAAAATTGATTGTGTGCCCACTATGTACCAGCACTGGGTTAAGTGCCTTACATGGAGTAACAATTCTCAAAACAACTTATGCCGTAGATATTATTTTCCCCATTTTGCAGAAGAGGAATTGAGACGTAGAGAAGTTAGGAGCTTACCCAAAGACAAAAAGCTAGTAATGGAAGAAGCAGGAAATCAATCTGGGCAACCTGAATCCTGAGCTATACTCTTGAGATCATGCTATATTAGATTATGTGTTGTATAAATTCTTGAAAGGGCTATCATGATGAATGCATTAATCTCGTAGTAACATTTGTGTTATTTGTCTTCCAGTCAAGGCTTTTTGACTTGAATCTTTTGGACACTAGCTGTGGTGAGGTTGGTTTACTAAGATACTTTGGACCGTAATTACTTCATAATTGGAGTAACGCTTCTATCCATCCTTCATATGGAAAAGTTTTATTTTTGTTACTCATACTTTTGTTCTTTGCCTGGTACTAGGCAACAGGGTAATTTGTAACCATAGCTAATTGCGCACTACTTTTTGAATGACTATGTGCCCTGAATTGAGTTATAATGTCCTAAATTGAGTAGCAAACTCTACGAATTATTATTTTCTAGGCACAAAATACACTAAAGAGGAAGTTTGAAACTTTCAGACCGTGCTATACAAATCAGACATGCTGTGGGAGCCTCACTGATGTTCTTTCATAATAAAATCATTATAATAATAGAGTTTTGTTTTAAATTTATCAAATCGAGATACTCTTTTTCATGTTCTCTGGGGTTAAAATTGCCAGATTTAGGAAACAAAAACACAGGACAGCAAGTTAAATTGAATTTCATATACACAACAAAAAATTTATTTTAGTATGTCCCAAATAGTGCATGCAACATACCTAATGCTTTTTAAGAAAACATTGTTTATCCAAAATTCAAATTCAACTGGGCATCCAGTATTTTACCTGACAGATCTATCTGGTGAGTCTCCTTAGTCTCAGGCAAGTACTTGTTCAATCATTTGAGTGATTTCAGAGTTCCCTTTGAGAAAAATAATGTCCTTCAGTCAACACATCCTTAATTTCTCACAGTGTAGGACTGGGCAGATGTCCATCTTGCCCAGAATCATGAGATGGTTTCCTAATGACTCACACTGAATGACCCCCTCGTATGTGACATATGTGATTCTCTTTCCCAACAACACAGATGCACTTGTTAAAGAGCTCAGTCATGTGAATAAGACAATATTCAAAAAGACATATTAAGGGCCATCATGCTCCATTCTTCTTGGAGATTCTGATGTGTCCTTCCATAGCAGGGCATGGAAGCTGTGGGAGGCGTGATGAGAGACTCTTTTAAGTGCACATATTTTTATGCACTGTATTTTAATAGCATCTTATATATCTACTCTCACTTATCTTTAATATTTTTCTCATTATCTTACTTTATGCCATGTTGGTTTTCATATAAGTTTGTAAGATGCCTTAAATCATACCTGGCACTATGTGCCTTCCGATATGGTGTAATATAAAGTATAGAGTACTACTAGGATATATCATTGGCCAAAATAATTGAATGTAATTAAGCCCTTAGAGTTAAGTTCCATTGATAGGATATATTGGTACTAAAGGAACCAATTAAAAAACACCGTATAGTAGCTAAACTCTAAAGACTGCTCTCCAATGAATAACCTTATCTTTACTCTTTTGGATAGTCCTCTTCCCCTTGAATCTAGGCTTGAGATTCTTGAGATTTGCTTTTTGATCAATAGAATGTTACAGAAGTGACACTGTGTGACATCCAAGGCTAGATGATAAGAAGCCTTCAGCATCTGCTGTTGAGCATATGTTTTGGTATGTTCACGCTTGGAATCTAGCTTTCATGCTGTAAGCAGGCTCAAGCCACATGAAGATGCCACAGATAAACCTTTCTGTTGATTGCCTCACTGATTTCCAAGCTGAGAGGCAGCGTCAACTTTCAGGCATATGGGTGAGCCAAACTGAATATTGGAATTGAGCCCAGTCGATCCATAGCACTAAGATAATAGATAATATGTTGCTATTTTAAATTGGGGGATTGTTGGATATCCAACAATAGGTAAGTGGAACTTACAAGAAGAAAGCAGACAAACCCAGAATGTGGGACATTCTGCAGGACAACTGACCTAGTTTCTTTAACAGGTCAGTAGCAGAGAAGCAAAAAAAAAAAAAAAAAAAAAAGAAGGAATATGCTCTATCTTTTTAGACTTAAAATGACTTTAAAGACACAACAGCCAAATACCAACTGTGGATCTTGTTTAGATCCTAGTTCAAACAAAACGACAATAAAAACATATTTTTGAGCAATTTGGGAAATTTGAATACATTTATGGGTTATGATAATTCTGTTAGGCGTTAAGGTGACATAAGATGGAAGCCCACTTATTTTTCTGGTTGCATATGAAGCTATGTGAAAGTGAAATGATATGATATCTGCCATTTGCTTTAATGAGCAAATGAAAGAGATAAAAAGAGAAAGAGGCACATGAAGCAAGAAGCAAAGTCTTGATAATTGTTGAAGCAAAGTCTTGATAATTGTTGACTCTGGTGAAGGATACGTGAAAGTCCATTGTAGTAGCTTCTCTACTTCAATGTATATTTGAAATTTTTCATAATTAAAAATAAGTAAAATTCTGAAGTAGCGAAAAACATATGCTTCACCCATTATTCATTTATGCATGTAAACATGAAAATTATATACATATCCATATAAATACACAAATAAATAGACCAAATTATTCAGAAAATAAGAATTATATATCATTTTATAGGTGCAATTATAGGTGATTTACATACCAAATTAATATTTATTTTCAATTAAATATACTGAAGATATTATAAAAAATACTTTATAATCAATACTATTTCTTTCCTTAGTATGTTCAGAATGAAATTTAGGATTTAAGCAAAACCTTTCTTCATCTTTTCTTGATGTTATTCCCTACCCCACCCCAACCCTTTATCTCTATTTATACTAACATATGAATGACTATATTCTATTGAGTTGAAAGGCTTTCTAGAAGTCATCAGGGATTAGAGGACATATGTAAAGTATCTAATATTTTGTATTAGATTCCAAAATTAACCTGTCTTTAATCATATTTATGCAAAGCAGGACAATTGTTGGTATTATCTACATATACAAATGCTAAATAATTAAATTAATTACTCACTAGTTACTAAAGAGTTACTAGTTAAGTTTTAATAGCTCTGGTTCTTGAATACATTTAGATGAATACTTTATGTATAAGAATCTGATTAATATTCCTTCCTTCAAAAATTCACTAGAAATAGAGAAAATCATTACTGCATTAAAATGTCAAAAGCGGTCCCAAAGTACAAATTTTAAAGTGACTTTTAAACCGTTTTGGAGATTTCTTTTTCAAGTTAATATTATACCAAATTGAAAAACAATATTCCACATTTTTCCTCATGAAATTTCTTTTTATAAACTTGAAAGGAGCCAGAGAACCCCCAATTAAATTTATGTTAAATCACAAAAGTAAGAGCTAAGAGTTAGACTTAAAGTAGTCAATGATAAATGGACTCAGCTTGATGTAGACAGCTTTACAAGAATCTTTAAAATTCTTATAATGTTCCTTCTGTTAGCTGAAGCGGTGCTAAAAATTCATTCTTTTCAAATGGCCCTAAGAAGAAATGACTCTTCTGAATATGCAAAATGTTAAATTAATAAGTTGTATTTTTCAAGCTTTCACAGACCCTAATATATTATCTCAGATTCTTTGACAAAGGCCCTGATTCCTGAGTCTTTTTGAATAGGATGGAAATTTGTTTAAGTAACAGGAAGCCTATCCTGGTGTAAGGGCAAGGGAATAAAGATAACTCATTTACTTTTTGTAGATTAGTCATTAAATGTCATCTTGACATTTAACATCGACACTGACAGTATGACCAGAGAGGTTTTCTTTTTTCTTGCTATTCTCTGGGAAAAATATAAATCCATAACTTTAAAAATGTTATCTATTTCCCTAAACCTTTGTTGAAAAGCTGATTGAAATGATTGTTTGGGACAGAGAGTCAAAAGAAACCTGCTACAATATGTAAAATGAATTAGTTTAAAAAACACTATGTGAAACAAAAGTTTCTCAGTATATGTTAATAGAACAAAACTTCATATTTTGTGGGTCCATTTTGATCTGTCAAAGGAGGTGACTACAGAAGGCTCCACAGATAATTTGGAGCTAGTATATATGTACTTTACAAAGATATAAAAATTAACAGTAGTAGGAAATTAATGTGTTTCCTGCCAAATATAATGTGTCATGACATAGAATCATCTCTCATAAGAAACTAATCACTTAAAAATAAAGCTTGAAGTTTTTTGTTTTTGTTTTTGTTTTGTTTGTTTGCTTTTGCATTATTTGAACATTCACAGTCAGGATCTTTTCTATCCTTGGGGTTCCACTTGTTCCCTGCTTTTACCTTTGCTAAAAGTTAGACTGGCAACAGAGCAGCACAAGTCCAGGGTTCTGGCTATGGGGCCGCCCCTCTGGTGCTCCTGGTTCCTACCTGGCTAGCCGAGGGGAATACTGCCAAGTGGGCAACTTTGTCTCTTGGAACACTCAAACCAAACTCTATACCCCCTTCTTTCTTAGTGCTCTCACCCAAAAGGAGTGATTGCCTTCTTTTTGTGTAAAAAGCTCATTCCCTGTAGATCAAAACTCAACCTGGTCACTGACCCTGAGGGTGGAATGATGCCTAATAGCCGGAATAGTCATTGCTCCTGAGCCGTTTCCGTTTTAGTAACCTCTGCAGCCTGAAGCAGGGTGCTTAAGAGGTACTTGGTGAAATTGTGAAAACCATTGCAGACTTTTGGACAGCATTCCCAGGAACTCTGTTTCAGCTGTATGGAGTTGAGTCGAGTGATCTGTGTTTTAAACAAGCTTCCAGAATTATTCTTTCTTTTCTATCTCCTGTTATGACATGAAAAAATAGCTTCACTGAAATATATATCACATGCCATACAATTCACCCATTCAAAATGTATAATTCAACTGTTTTGGTATTTTCACAGAGTTGTACGACCATCACCACAGTCAATTTTAAAACATTTTCATCACCCCAAAAGAAACCCCATACCCATTAGCAATGACTCCCCATTCCCACCAGCACTTGACAACCACAAATCTACTTTCTGTCTCCATAGATTTGCCTACTCTAGACATTTAAAATAAATAGAATCATAAAATACGTCATCTTTGTGACTGGCTTCCTTCATTTAGCAGAATGTTTTCAAGGTTTATCCTTGTGGTAGTATGTAACAGTATTTCATTTTTTTTTTTTTTTTGCCAAAAATATTCCATTCTATGGATATACCTCTTAGTATATCTATTCATCAAGTAAGTGATGGACATTTGAGTTGTTTCTACTTTTTGACTCATAAATAATGCTGCTAGGAACATACATATAAAGTTTTTGTTTTGATGTATATTTTTATTTCTCTTGGGTATAAACCTAAAAGTGGTATTACTGAGTTATTACTGTTTAACTTTTTGAAGAACTGGTGAAGGTTTTTCTAGAGCAGCTATACCGTTTATTTTACCCTCAGCATGTATGAAGGTTCACATCGTCGTGAATGCTTGTAATTGTCCCCCTTGTAAAAAAATTTTAACCACTCTTGTGCATGTAAAGTGGTATCACACTGCGGTTTTGAGTTTCCCTAATGATTAAAGGTGTTGAACATTTCCTCATGTGCTTTTGACCATTTGTATATTCTCTTTGGAAAAATGTCTATTCAAATTCTTTGCTCAAGTTTTAATTATTTGTCCTTTTGTTAATGAGTTGTAAGACTCATTAATAAATATTCTGAATACAAGTATCTTATATATATGATTTTCAAATATTTTCTCCCATCATTTTGTGGGTTGTCTTTTCACTTTCTTGTTGGCTATTGAAGCACAAAAGTTTTTAATTTTGATGTAGTCTAATTTATTTATTTATTTATTTACTTTCCTTTGTTGTCTGTGCTTTTGGTGTCATATCTAAGAAACTATTACCTAACCCAAGAATATGCAGATTTACTCCTGTATTTCTTATAATTTTTGCATTTACATGTATTTCTATGATCTAGTTTAAGGTAATTTTTTTTTTTTTTGATTACCCAAAGTTTACTGTTTGAGACAAATTTAAAAGGATTTCCACAGAGCCTGTGTACATGTACACTGGACTCTTTCACCTTCAAACAAAATCAAGATTTCCAAATTCCTTTATGTATTTGAACACACCCTCTGGTATATCCAGAAAAGTCTAGAAAGTGTTATTGGGAAGAAAACCTTTCCTTTACCAACTTAGGTTGAAGTAGTTGGGGGGGCCTGTGAATTAACAGACAGATTAATAGGAGCAAAGATTATTACACATGTATACAGCAGCATGCTATAAGGAGTAAGGATTTATATACCAGCTTAAAGGGATGGGGGTGGGGAAAGGTATTAAGGTCTCAGTGGGAAAATATGGAAGGTTCTCACAGGATGTAGTCCCATAATTCCTTGGCAGGTCCTGATGCCAAGCCAGGCTCCTCCCTTACAGAAAACTCCCTCAGAGATGGGTTTATGGCAGCTGAATTCTGAGAAAGACATAATTTACTCATTAAAGGGAAGTTTAGAGATGTTTCTTTGTTTTGTTTTGTTTTGTTTTGTTTTGTTTTCCGCTGCAGCTGCTGTTTGTTCAGATGTTCTCAGTTTAAAATAGTCTTTATGCCATTTTGGTGTGGTTAGTCTCTTCATGTCCCTGTTTTAACCTGTCATGAAGTTTCACAGGCAAGGAGCTGGAGAGATTGTTGTGGAGAGACTTGGATTAGAAGTCGGGAGGTAAGAGATGTGCAGACAAAAACACAGATAACAAGGATGAATACGCATAAAAGAGCAAATCCCAACGCATGGCCCCATCTTTCACTGAACCAGTTGCTTATTCTCGAGATCAGTCCAATTAATCAACGGTGCTTCACTCATTTTACGTGGGATTTTGGCCTGTTCTTTTAAACGGTTCACACAATTCTGTATTTCTTCTGATTTATTTTCATACAAGCAGCATTGTCTGCCAACGATGGCACACTGTGTTCCTTGTTGGACAGCCTGTGTAGCCAGGAGATGGTGACTTCGGAGCACAGAGGCGAAACTACTAACCCCTGATGGACGTGCTTTCAAGGTCTGTGGGGCGGCAGTGAATCCATGTTCCATGACTTTGGAAATGTTCAGAATTGCTTCCTCTAGGTCAGAAGTTCTCCAACTCAGAAAAAGCATCCTTACTGAATCAGTATTGCGATACAGGAGTGGCTTGCCTACGATTTCTGGTTGGATGCGTCTATGTGGTGCTACTTTATGCCTGAAGGAGCCCAGGTTTGTAATCTGGCTAGCATTTAAAGTGAGATACCTAGTGAGGGAAGGTGCCAGGTAACCAAGTCCACATCGTCCTGAACATTTAGGTGGGAACCCTTTATATACCTTATCGCCACATAAACTAAACAGACCAGAGGTGTTCACAGACAAGGTCAGAGCAGAACGTATGACCCACCAGTTTGGAGTTTGGTGTCCATGGTGGACTTTGTTGTTAGTTATGTTGGCATCTGTACATCTGCATTTCCCATGTGCCTCTGTCAGGCTGTAAGAGCAAAACAGGTTGTGAAATATCTGGTAGAGGAGACCTTCAGTCTGGTTTTGGCAGCTATCGAGATAGGTGTCATTACCTGACCAGGTCATTCCAGAAGTTTGGTCGACCCATCTGTAGCCTGGGGTATCGGGTAGACCAACCTGGGGAACAGCTGAGCTGTTTCAGGTCCCATTTGTGTGGCCTGCAGACCAAGAATACTGTCCAGTGACTAGGTAAACATTTGTATCATTATAATCAGTCTGGAACTCATTTATGACATCTAAGGATGGTTTGAAGGTGCCATCCGTGGAATCGAACCATAGTGTTTGATTACAGTATTGTTTTGGTATGTTACCTAGGAAGGGTCCAGTGCTGTTTTTATTTTCAAGGCAAAGAGAAAATTTTCCCTCCAATAGCCTCACCTGAGTGAAGGACAGACCTCGAGCCTCCATGGTGTTTCCCCAATGCCAAGTCACTCTGCAGTAGGAGGAAGTAGAGTGCCTTCCATTCATCTACTACCCAGAATGGGTCCACCAGGCGCTTTCACTGGCAGGAACAAAACCTAGTTCAGGCTAGTGTGCGTTATTTAGACACTGACATAACCAGCAATTAGACTGATTAGTTAAGGTGGCCAGGGTTTGAAAGACTCGTGTGAGTGGGTTTTGGGGCTGTGCTAAAACTGTTGAAAAAGCAGTAAGAGTTAGTCGAAGCAAGACACAGTTTGAAAGGGAGCCCATGGTGGAGGAATAGGGGGAGGATAGGCTAAGACAAACAACCTCCAGTCAATCTGTCTGTAACTAAAGAGGAAGGGTTTTGTTTAAATTTCTAGGTCAGAGAATTCTGCAGGTCAGGGAGAGGAGAAGAGGTTTCGAGGGAAGATAAATGGAGACAAAATTCTTGATCTGAGATCTCGGGTAAAGCCTTCTATTTCGTGGTGTCGTCTGCTTCTAGAGCCTGAGTAAGCTCTGGAAATCCTCAATTTGAGGTCACTCATAGAGATGGCCTTCTCATTGCCCTGGGGGGTGATGATCTGCATCTAGCTTGGTGTCTCATGTGAATCCAGGTGGACTTTCATTCTGATGACAGTGTAGGTGGTTAGCAGTACTTCCTAAGGCTTCTCCCAGTGAGTTGACAATGTATGTTTTCTCCTAAAAATGTTGATGTATACTCATCTCCTGTGCTTAGAACTCAGGCTGCTGCACCCGCAGTCATTGGAGACAAACTCCCCAGGCCCACGGTTGGTCGGAGACTGGCCGTTGCCGCCGCAGTCCGGGCTGGCGCGAGCCCGCTGCAGAGTAGCGGGGCCTGCGCCCTGGGAAAGCGAAGTGCAAACTTGTTACCGCGCCTGCGCGCTGGGAAGCCTCGGGGTGGCCGGGCGCAGCGTGTGTGCCTCGTGCCGCCTGGGAGGGGCACGGCCGTCCGACCCCAACCCGGGCCGCCGAGAGCTGCTCTATTCCTGCGTTCTGGCCACTGGGAGCAGCGGAGTTCCAGGCTGGCAAAGCTGGAGGGGACGTGAGGTGAGCCCAGCCCCACCAGGGCCCGAGGATCGGCTGGGTGCCCTCCCCGCTGCAAGAGGCCAAGAGACCAGGTGGGTTTGAGTTAATTTTTGTATGCGGGGCAGTGGTCCCCAACCTTTTTGGCACCAGGGACTGGTTTCATGGAAGACAATTTTTCCCCGGATTGGGGGGATGGGGGATGGTTTCGGGACGATTCAAGCACATTATGTTTATCGTGCACTTTATTTCTATTATTATTACATTGTAATATATAATGAAATAATTATACAACTCACCATAATGCAGAATCAGTGGGAGCCCTGAGCTTGTTTTCACTTGCCAATCGCTGATAGGGTTTTGATATGAATCTGCAAGCAGTTGATTTACTATGGTCTCTGTGCAGTCAGACCTCTGTGCTAATGATAATCTGTATTTGCAGCCGCTCCCCAGCACTAGCATCACTGCCTCAGCTCCACCTCAGATCATCAGGCATTAGATTCTCATAAGGAGCCCGCAACCTAGATCCCTCGCAGGTGCAGTTCACAGTAGGGTTCGCGCTCCGATGAGAATCTATATTCCGCTGCTGATCTGACGGGAGGCGGAGCTCAGGCGGTAATACGAGCGATGGGGAGTAGCTGTAAATACAGATGAAGCTTGACTAGCTCGCCTGCCACTCACCTCCTGCTATGGGGCCTGGTTCCTAACACGCCACGGACAGGTGGTCCGTGGCCCAGGGGTTCGGGACCCCTGATGTAGTGTGTAGTATGGATCCAATTTCATCCCTTTGCATGTGGATATATCTGGTTGTCCCAGCACTGTTTGTTGCAAAGATTATTCTTTCCTCATTGAAATGTCTTGAGACCGTTGTTGAAAGTCAATTGACTGTAAATATAGTCTCTTTTGTGACTCTCATTCTATTCCCTTAATATCTGTCTATTCTTGTACCAGTACCACACTCTGATTATTGTAGGTCTGTGTTAAGTTTTGAAATAGGGAAATGTGTGTCCTCTAATTTCATTCTTCTTTTTCAAGATTGTTTTGGCTATTCTGGGTCCTTTGCAATTCTGTATAAATTTTAGGATTAATCTGTCAGTTTCTGCTAAGAAGCTAGCTGGGGTCTTGATAGGCATTGCTTTGAATCTGTAGACCAATATGGGGAATATTATCACCCTAACAATATCAAGTCTATGACTGGTGTACATACAATGTCTTTCCATTTATTCAGACCTTCTTTAATTTCTGTCACTAATGTTTTGTAGTTTGTGTTCCATTCCTGTGCTTTTTTTGGTTAAATTTATACAAAATATTTTATTCTTTTTGATACTACTGTAAATAGAAATTTTTCCTTAATATTACTTTTGGAAAGATCATTGCTAGTGTGCAGAAATAATTGATTTTTCTGTATTAATCTAGTATTCTGCAACCTTGCTGAGCTCATTTATTAGTTCGAATGGTTTTTTAGTAGACTACTTAGAATTTTCTATCACAAGATCATCTCATCTGCGAATATAGATGATTTTACTTCTACCTTTGCAAGCTGCATGTTTGTTTGTTTTTTTTTTTTCCCTTGCCTAGTTGCCTGGGTCCTTGAGTAATTCTGAAGTAAGCAGTTGGAGGGTTAGATTTGGAGAAAGTAAATTAAAAAGAAAACTTCAGACAACATTTCAGGTTATGACAAAAGAAGACAAGATTGAGACCTCAGAAACTCACACTTAAATCCCACAAGAAGGGTAGGTGTCTACTCGGTTATGCATAAATATAGCTCCTGAGAGAGATGATTTAGGACTGTGTTAACATTGCAGCCAAGTTTGCTGCTCTTTGGAGAATTAAAAAAAGTATGATTTTAATGACATTCTCTAAGAGGACCAACTTATATTTATACAAGAAATACATACTTTTAATTGGTTATTCTACCTAATAGTCAGTATATTGGAAAAAAAAGAAAAATATTTGATTTTTTGTGTTCCTAGACCATTACTTAGTAGTTCTGGGAACTGGGGAGAATCCGTTACTCCCACTGATTTTTATTTTGCTGATTGTAAAATAAGAAAACTAATGGTAACATGATCTCCTTAATGCAGCAATGTCCAGCACATTGTAGATATTAACATACGTGTTTCTAAATTCATAATGAACAAATCTTTTCTGTATCAAATTGCTGTTGTTCACATTTGAAATCACATTTAAATTAAAACATTATTCAAAATATTGGTACCTTTCGTTCTTTGTACCCAACATTTAAAACCCTTTGAATTGACGTCATTTAAAAATAGCAATATAGTCATCATTTTAAATATGATTTACAAGAAACTGGAATTTTACTTATGTTATTAATTATTTTTTATTTATGAAAGAATGCTCTCTATTTTAGAGGACTCTTTAATCTCACCTCATAAAATCAATGTTATTTTATAATAAACTCTTACCACTAGGTTGTTCATAACCACCAGTGTTTAAAGTGGTAAGTTCAACACAGACATGTGGATTCTTTGGTATTGAAACATCTTTTTCACTAATTTTTTTGGCATTACTTTAATGATGTACACAGAAAATAAACTAGGTCATATACTTCCTGACCATCTCTGAACATATTATAAAGCAATAAAATTAAATAGAACAGCCTTTTCTGTTTACTTTTGACCAGAACAGATTCTTTTTATTATCTGTAAGACATTATAAGTGTGTACAAGAGGATCTAGAGTTTATTTGAATCATTTTAAGTAATTTAAGTCTTTTTGAGCTTAGCTAGCTATGATTTTTTTTGGTTTTTAACTAAGGGTTGTTATAACTCAGGAAAGCATTGGATGCCCAGATTTTTTTCAACAGATTGGATTCACATTGATGTCAAAGAGAGTGATATGCAAAGATGAATGTGGGACTTCACCCTATTTTTTCTTCCTATTCTTTTTTTGAAAAACCACATTTAGGCTCTGCCAAGGAAATGGATCAGCTCACTCTAAACATAATGAGAAATTGAACTTGTGCACTGATTTAGAAATCTAAGAGGAAAAGTGGCAAATTCTGTTGTTCAATTCCTACGCTCAATTCCAGGAGAGACAGAGTGGGAGACAGGGACAGATTTTCTAGATATGGTTTGCAATGAGTGGCTGGTGGTGGCCATTGCCGTTTGCTCTTGTATCCATCCACCCCTCAAACCCTTCTCCAGCGCTGTGCTGTATCTCAGGGGTTTGACCTTTGCAATCTGCCTTTCCTGGGCTTGCTGGCTGACTAACTCACAGCTAGGTTCAGTCAGTCAATGGAAAGCACTGGTGAGATCCTGAGGACAGAAAGAAGTAAGTCAGAAAGAGAAAAACAAATACAGTATGCTAACACATATATATGGAATCTAAGGAAAAAAAAAAAAAAAAGGTCATGAAGAACCTAGTGGCAAGACGGGAATAAAGACACAGACCTACTAGAGAATGGACTTGAGGGTATGGGGAGGGGGAGGGGTAAGATGTGACAGGGTGAGAGAGTGTCATGGACATATATACACTACCAATGTAAAATAGATAGCTAGTGGGAAGCAGCCGCATAGCACAGGGAGATCGGCTCCGTGCTTTGTGACCACCTAGAGGGGTGGGATAGGGAGGGTGGGAGGGAGGGAGGTGCAAGAGGGAAGAGATATGGGAACTTATGTATATGTATAACTGATTCACTTTGTTATAAAGCAGAAACTAACACACCATTGTAAAGCAATTATACTCCAATAAAGATGTTTAAAAAAAGAAAAGAAGATGGAAGTCAGGGATTTCTCTTCTGGCAGAGATGGATACAAGTTTGTTGGGGCCTGAAGCTTACACAATTTTCTGAGCCCTCTTCAAGAAAAAGAATAAACAATTGCATACACAAATTAATTTTAAAAGTGAATATTTACTTAGAATGAGAAAATAAATCACTAGAAGTTAATAATTTTTAAAAGCTGGCAAATATCACAAACATCAAAAACTGAGGTAAAAATTATAAAAATTTGCATTAACTTACTGATATACCTCCATAATATTTTCTCCATAATTTTTGACTGTATACTCTTTAATTACTTCTTCATATGACAATGATTTTGTAATATTTTATCTAAACAGAGTATAAGATTACTCAGTCTTTCCTCTATCATGGCTGATCAAAACTTGTTCTTTTTTTTTTTTTTTAAACTTGTTCTTTTTTATTGATAACTGATCATTGATAAAGGATCATTAAGTATTGTTAAACACCTATTGCTGCTAAAGGTAATGATTCCTCACCTCAAAAATACTGTATTTTATTGAATCTTATGCTGTCATTGCTAAGATGCACCATTATTATACATGCTAAGAATGAAAAAATGTTGTCAATTAAACCATGACAAAATGCTTTCTTATCACATGTAATTTTTCTGCACATTTTTTCTTCTATACCTTCAAAAGGGTTTGTAATGCTACATTTCCTAAAAGAATGCTTAATTTGGGGCTTTCCGATTTTCTTCTCAGCTGCTGACACTCTAAAAGTTTGATGTTGGCATTTTCTTAATTATTACAGATGGTGTGAAAATAAAGCTTTTAGACACATCAACCAAGAAGTCATTTTAAATGGCAGTTAAACTCAATGCATGAAACTAAATTGAAAGTAATAAAAATATGGCCAGTAATAAAAATGTGACACATGAACAGTAATGACAGTTATGTAGCAATTCTCTAGCAATAGTGGTTGGAGGCCATACACCATGATCACAGATATGTTAAAATGCTCAAAAATCGACACTTTATGTTAGCTGAAATACATAAAGTTGTTGTACACAGCTAGCAGCCTGTGCACTCTACCTGGAACATGTGATCTGCCTGTCAGAAAAGGTGTCTAAAGTCTTCCGAGGTAGGTAGGACAGACAGACTGCCTCAGCTGCTGCAAATCACCCTACATTTTATTCCTTAGACGTGAGCTATATCTTCAGTTTTTGTTGTTGTTGTTTTTTTTTTTTTGGAGAGCATGGCTGATTTGCTTACTGTCTTGGCCAAGACCTGTCTGCAGCAGTGTGCTAGGTGGCTTTAGCAAATGGATGCAAATATCTTCTTTCTTCTGTTTCATGGGTAATTTAGCAGTAGATGTAATATGTTCAACTTCTATAAGTAGCCCTTTTGTAACTTCAATATTGGTGGCTGCATTAAAACCCACTTTCTCTCACAGGGCACCAGACATGCTTTCCCTAAGCGCAGATTTTTGTGTTTTTCTCTTTTCTGAAGCATCATGGACCTCTTCACTCTTCTATATTTTTTTCCTCTTCTGGAGATGGGAAAGAAGATGAATATTTACAATATGTAGCTTTTTTCTCTTCCTCTTGGCAAGAAAAAAAGATATAACCTTGAAGACAATCATGAATGTCTAGTCGTATAGTTTCATCCAGACTAAAAATATGAAAATTCCTTTTTTGTGTGAATGTTTTTTCACTAATGGAATAGGTATTTTTATAAGAGGCTACATTTAGACATATTTTCCTTAGTAATAAAAGTGATGAAAAATAATGGCTATCTCACCAGGTTTGAAACTTTAACTAGATTTTAATTTAATAAACACATGTGTAAGAGGATTATTACAGTGTTGAATATAGAATATCTATTTTATTTTGCTCAATGTTTTGCATGATATTTTTAATATTTTTAGATGGGAAAAAATTAGTACCACAAAGAATAGCTTCGAACCAGAATTTTATTCTAACCAGTAACAGATAATCCTTCAAAAAATAAGATTAGAATATATGCAATACTGTAATGACTTTTAAATAAAGGAATGCTGCACCATGATAACTAAATGACTTAAGGAAAAACTTTTGAAAGTCTAACTACAAATAACCTAAGAAAAATAAATCCTGATTAACTATATTCACCATTTATTTATTTTCCTCAAGACAACAAGTATAGAGGATTCTTCCCTAACACAATACATGTGAACCTGAAAACCCATGCATTTTGTAAATCTTCCACTAAAGATAATAAAACATCTTTAAAAAGGTCAGGGGCAGACCTTTCAAAACCTATGCAACTTTGTGAACAGAGCACTACCAAAAATTAATAATAACTGTATTTTTGGAAATAATTTGTACTGTCCAGGCAGGAAGCTCAGAGTGGCTAAGAATTGATTTTTGAGATGTTAATCTACATAAAATCAGTAGAATGGAAATACTGACTTAGGGACACTGAGCCTGTGCAGGTGCAGAGATGTGAGCCGGGGGCTGCAGTTAAGGTGGGCACCAGAGGAAGTTTAACTTTCTTCAGCCCAAAGTCACGACGGCGTGTGCATCTCTGAAGAGGGAAAGCTGGGTGCAGGCAGGCAGTTTAAATTTCCTTAAAATACAGTTGAAAGGGTCTCTCCTTTTCTGCTCAAAACTTAATTCTAGGGGCTTCCCTGGTGGTGCAGTAGTTGAGAATCTGCCTGCCAATGCAGGGGACACGGGTTCGAGCCCTGGTCTGGGAAGATCCCACATGCCGCGGAGCGACTAGGCCCGTGCGCCACAACTGCTGAGCCTGCGTGTCTGGAGCCTGTGCTCCGCAACAAGAGAGGCCGCGATAGTGAGGGGCCCGCGCACCGCGATGAGGAGTGGCCCCCACTTGCCGCAACTAGAGAAAGCCCTCGCACAGAAACGAAGACCCAACACAGCCGTAAGTAAATAAATAAATAAAATAATAATAATTTGTAAAAAAAAAAACAAAACTTAATTCTACTACTTGATAGTTTGTTTTTCCTCTCCTAGAAAAAATTCATATAAGTCCTGGTAATTTTCACGTGCAACTACAATTTTTTTATGGGCTAATTGTTATTATAGAAACACACCGGGTAACAGAACAGGCTCAGTGTGCTGGGGAGGCAAACATATGACCTAGTCCACCCATTCAAGAAATTTTCAATACAGGTGAGAAGATGGAAACTAGAGACCCTTTGATAGATGTTATACTTTTAAAATTTTTGATGAATAAAAAATGACACTTCAGTCAAGAGAGAAGAAAATATTAATTGAAAATATGCTTTAGGGTATGTAACTATAAGATATTAATCACCTCCATCTAAAATGTATTTTTTAATATGGGTAAGTAAAAATAATTTGATTTCAAATGACGTGCTATCTGTATTACTAGGAGGCTGAATTGACTAAAAATGTGCACATCATGTTATGCTAAATGTCATCTCAATAGGTCACCATATGTCACATTTGAATGACCTTTAAATGATTAGTAAATTCTGGATCAGTTATTTTTATTTACTTCTCACAAAGCGAGCCCTGTGACAAACCTAAATGGAAATTCTCTAAGCTAAAAAGGAAATAATCTGTACAGTCCAGGTATGAAGCTCAGAGTGGCTAAGGACTGTCTTTTAGGATATTAACCTCCATAAAATAGATTAATAGAGACAGAGAAAAAGAGAGAGAAATCTGATTCAGTAATTCCACATCAAGCACAGTGCCTGATACAAAGGAGCCCCTGGACACCTGAGCATGGATGACCTGTCCCTTTGCACGTGGACTCTATTCCTTTTTTAAAAAAATTTTTTAAAAATTGAAGTATAATTGATTTACAATGTTGTATTAATTTCTGCTGTACAGCAAAGTGATTCAATTATACATACATTCCTTTTTAAATATTCTTTTCCATTATGATTTATCATAGGATATTGAATATGGTTCCCTGTGCTATACAGTAGGACCTTGTTTATCCATTCTATATATAATAACTTACATCTGCTAATCCCAACCATGCACTCTATCCCTCCCCCAAACCTCTCCCCCTTGGAAACCACAAGTCTGTTCTCTATGTCTGTGGGACTCTATTCCTTAACACTAATTTAGCTTCCATTGAGGCAGCTTTGGATTGCTCATTGTTGAGGATAAATAAATCTTTTTCTTTAAACATTACTCAGAAAAAATTTTTTTAAAAGCTAAAATCTACTTTAAGTCCTAAATCAAATAGAGTTCCAACAGTGAGTGGCTATTCAGTAGACATTGCTTGAAATAGTGGAGGGGGCAGGCATGGCTCTGGGGCTCTCAGCCCCCTGCTGTGCACGCAGTGACCTGCTTCACTGAGCCTAAAGTCCCGCTAAGTGATGATCTCATAGGCTAACTGATGAGCCTTAGTTTCATCTAGATTAACTTCTTGTTTAACAGAGGTGAAACAGATGTCTAGAGAAGTGAGGCAATTTAAGATAATTTATATAACATTGAAAAAGTGATATCTTTTTGTAAGTACAAAATAGAGAAACATTATCTTTGCTTATCTTGAGTGGGCCCTGAGCATCTCTTAATAACTATTTACACATACGCACCTCTGTATGGTTGAATTGTGACAATCGTGTTTGTATCTTGTTAAACATTTTGTTAAATTCCTTGTCCCAAATCTTCCAGACACCATAAAAGCAATTTTGCATTTGAGAGAACATGGAGACATGCCAAGTTTTTAGGAGTAAGAATCAAAGAGAAAGACTCAAAGTGCTAAAAATCTGCAGTAGGTCATTAGATTCTTCGCAGAGTTTCACAAAGTACTGTAGTTACCACAAAGGTCACCCTCTCTTTTGCTGGTCTCTAAACTAGTTGTTCTCATCTGGGTTACATTAGAATTACCTGATTTAAAGTATACCTATACCAGGGCCCTACCTCAGAGACCAATTTAACGAACCTGAAGTGCAGCCAGAACACTGGTGGTGTTTGAAAGTTCCCCGGGTGATGTTTATATGCTCATATGCAGCCTCGTGGAGAACTGGAGCTATAAAGGACAGTCCTCAAAGTGTTCTGGACCCCTAGAAACCCCCAAGACCTTTACAGGAGGTCCACGAGGTCAAACCTATTTTCTTTTTTTTTTTTTTTTTTAAACATCTTTATTGAAGTATAATTGCCTGACAATGGTGTGTTAGCTTCTGCTTTATAACAAAGTGAATCAGTTATACATATACAATATGTTCCCATTTCTCTTCCCTCTTGCATCTCCCTCCCTCCCACCCTCCCCATCCCACCCCTCTAGGTGGTCACAAAGCACCGAGCTGATCTCCCTGTGCTATGCGGCTGCTTCCCACTAGTTATCTATTTTACATTTGGTAGTGTATATATGTCCATGACACTCTCTTACCCTGTCACATCTCACCCCACCCCCTCCCCATATCCTCAAGTCCATTCTTTAGTAGGTCTGTGTCTTTACTCCCCTCTTGCCACTAGGTTCTTCATGGACTTTTTTTTTTTTTTCCTTAGATTCCGTATATATGTGTTAGCATACTGTATTTGTTTTTCTCTTTCTGACTTACTTCACTCTGTATGACAGACTCTAACTCCATCCACCTCATTACAAATACCTCCATTTCATTTCTTTTTATGGCTGAGTAATATTCCATTGTATATATGTGCCACATCTTCTTTATCCATTCATCTGTCGATGGACATTTAGGTTGCTTCCATGTCCTGGCTATTGTAAATAGAGCTGCAATGAACATTTTGGTACATGACTCTTTTTGACCTATGGTTTTCTCAGGGTATATGCCCAGTATTGGGATTGCTGGGTCGTATGGTAGTTCTATTTGTAGTTTTTTCAGGAACCTCCATACTGTTCTCCATAGTGGCTGTATCAATTTACATTCCCACCAACAGTGCAAGAGGGTTCCCTTTCCTCCACACCCTCTCCAGCATTTATTGTTTCTAGATTTTTTGATGATGGCCATTCTGACCGGTGTGAGATGATATCTCATTGTAGTTTGGATTTGCATTTCTCTAATGATTAATGATGTTGAGCATTCTTTCATGTGTCTGTAGGCCATCTGTATATCTTCTTTGGAGAAATGTCTATTTAGGTCTTCTGCCCATTTTTGGATTGGGTTGTTGGTTTTTTTGTTATTGAGCTGCATGAGCTGCTTGTAAATCTTGGAGATTAATCCTTTGTCAGTTGCTTCATTTGCAAATATTTTCTCCCATTCTGATGGTTGTCTTTTGGTCTTGTTTATGGTTTCCTTTGCTGTGCAAAAGCTTTTAAGTTTCATTAGGTCCCATTTGTTTATTTGTGTTCTTATTTCCATTTCTCTGGGAGCTGGGTCAAAAAGAATCTTGCTGTGATGTATGTCATAGAGTGTTCTGCCTATGTTTTCCTCTAAGAGTTTGATAGTGTCTGCCCTTACACTTAGGTCTTTAATCCATTTTGAGTTTATTTTTGTGCATGGTGTCAGGGAGTGTTCTAATTTCATACTTTTACATGTACCTGTCCAATTTTCCCAGCACCACTTATTGAAGAGGCTGTCTTTTCTCCACTGTATATGCTTGCCTCCTTTATCAAAGATAAGGTGACCATATGTGTGTGGGTTTATCACTGGGCTTTCTATCCTGTTCCATTGATCTATATTTCTGTTTTTGTGCCAGTACCAAACTGTCTTGATTACTGAAGCTTTGTAATATAGTCTGAAGTCAGGGAGCCTGATTCCCCCAGCTCCATTTTTCGTTCTCAAGATTGCTTTGGCTATTCGGGGTCTTTTGTGTTCCCATACAAATTGTGAAATTTTTTGTTCTAGTTCTGTGAAAAATGCCAGTGGTAGTTTGATAGGGATTGCATTGAATCTGTAGATTGCTTTGGGTAGTAGAGTCATTTTCACAATGTTGATTCTTCCAATCCAAGAACATGGTATATCTCTCCATCTATTTGTATCATCTTTAATTTCTTTCATCAGTGTCCTATAATTTTCTGCATACAGGTCTTTTGTCTCCTTAGGTAGGTTTATTCCTAGATATTTTATTCTTTTTGTTGCAATGGTAAATGGGAGTGTTTTCTTAATTTCACTTTCAGATTTTTCGTCATTAGTGTATAGAAATGCAAGAGATTTCTGTGCATTTATTTTGTATCCTGCTACTTTACCAAATTCATTGATTAGCTCTAGGAGTTTTCTGGTAGCATCTTTAGGATTCTCTATGTATAGTATCATGTCATCTGCAAATAGTGACAGCTTTACTTCTTCTTTTCCGATTTGGATTCCTTTTATTTCTTTGTCTTCTCTGATTGCTGTGGCTAACACTTCCAAAACTATGTTGAATAATAGTGGTGAGAGTGGGCAACCTTGTCTTGTTCCTGATCTTAGTGGAAATGGTTTCAGTTTTTCACCATTGAGGACAATGTTGGCTGTGGGTTTGTCATATATGGCCTTTATTATGTTGAGGAAAGTTCCCTCTATGCCTACTTTCTGCAGGGCTTTTATCATAAATGGGTGTTGAATTTTGTCGAAAGCTTTCTCTGCATCTATTGAGATGATCATATGGTTTTTCTCCTTCAATTTGTTAATATGGTGTATCACATTGATTGATTAGCGTATATTGAAGAATCCTTGCATTCCTGGGATAAACCCCACTTGATCATGGTGTATGATCCTTTTAATGTGCTGTTGGATTCAGTTTGCTAGTATTTTGTTGAGGATTTTTGCATCTATGTTCATCAGTGATATTGGCCTGTAGTGTTCTTTCTTTGTGACATCTTTGTCTGGTTTTGGTATCAGGGTGATGGTGGCCTCGTAGAATGAGTTGGGGAGTGTTCCTCCCTCTGCAATATTTTGGAAGAGTTTGAGAAGGATAGGTGTTAGCTCTTCTCTAAATGTTTGATAGAATTCACCTGTGAAGCCATCTGGTCCTGGGCTTTTGTTTGTTGGAAGGTTTTTAATCACAGTTTCAATTTCAGTGCTTGTGATTGGTCTGTTCATATTTTCTATTTCTTCCTGGTTCAGTCTTGGCAGTTTGTGCATTTCTAAGAATCTGTCCATTTCTTCCAGGTTGTCCATTTTATTGGCAGAGAGTTGCTTGTAGTAATCTCTCATGATCTTTTGTATTTCTGCAGTGTCAGTGGTTACTTCTCCTTTTTCATTTCTAATTCTATTGATCTGAGTCTTCTCCCTTTTTCTCTTGATGAGTCTGGCTAATGGTTTATCAATTTTGTTTATCTTCTCAAAGAACCAGCTTTTAGTTTCATTGATTTTTGCTATTGTTTCCTTCATTTCTTTTTCATTTATTTCTGACCTGATCTTTATAATTTCTTTCCTTCTGCTGGCTTTGGGGTTTTTTTGTTCTTCTTTCTCTAATTGCTTCAGGTGCAAGGTTAGGTTGTTTATTCGAGATGTTTCCTGTTTCTTGAGGTAGGCTTGTATTGCTATCAACTTCCCTCTTAGCACTGCTTTTGCTGCGTCCCATAGGTTTTGGGTCGTCGTATCTCCATTGTCATTTGTTTCTAGGTATTTTTTGATTTCACCTTTGATTTCTTCAGTAATCACTTCGTTATTAAGTAGTGTATTGTGTAGCCTCCATGTGTTTGTATTTTTTACAGATCTTTTCCTGTAATTGATATCTAGTCTCATAGCGTTGTGGTCGGAAAAGATACTTGATACGATTTCAATTTTCTTAAATTTACCAAGGCTTGATTTATGACCCAAGATATGATCTATCCTGGAGAATGTTCCATGAGCACTTGAGAAAAATGTGTATTCTGTTGTTTTTGGGTAGAATGTCCTATAAATATCAATTAAGTCCATCTTGTTTAATGTATCATTTAAAGCTTGTGTTTCCTTATTTACTTTCATTTTGGATGATCTGTCCATTGGTGAAAGTGGGGTGTTAAAGTCCCCTACTATGATTGTGTTGCTGTCGATTTCCCCTTTTATGGCTGTTAGTGTTTGCCTTATGTATTGAGGTGCTCCTATGTTGGGTGCATAAATATTTACAATTGTTATACCTTCCTCTTGGATCGATCCCTTGATCATTATATAGTGTCCTTCTTTGTCTCTTGTAATAGTCTTTATTTTAAAGTCTATTTTGTCTGATATGAGAATTGCTACTCCAGCTTTCTTTTGATTTCCATTTGCATGGAATGTCTTTTTCCATCCCCTCACTTTCAGTCTGTATGTGTCTCTAGGTCTGAAGGGGGTCTCTTGTAGACAGCATATATATGGGTCTTGTTTTTGTATCCATTCAGCCAGCCTGTGTCTTTTGGTGGGAGCATTTAATCCATTTACATTCAAGGTAATTATCGATATGTATGTTCCTATTCCCATTTTCTTAAATGTTTTGGGTTTGTTATTGTAGGTGTTTTCCTTGTCTTGTGTTTCTTGCCTAGAGAAGTTCCTTTAGCATTTGTTGTAAAGCTGGTTTGGTGGTGCTGAACTCTCTCAGCTTTTGCTTGTCTGTAAAGGTTTTAATTTCTCCATCGAATCTGAATGAGATCCTTGCTGGGTAGAGTAATCTTGGTTGTAGGTTTTTCTCCTTCATCACTTTAAGTATATCCTGCCACTCCCTTCTGGCTTGCAGAGTTTCTGCTGAAAGATCAGCTGTTAACCTTATGGGGATTCCCTTGTGTGTTATTTGTTTTTTTTTCCCTTGCTGCCTTTAATATGTTTTCCTTATATTTAATTTTTGACAGTTTGATTAATATGTGTCTTGGCGTGTTTCTCCTTGGGTTTATCCTGTATGGGACTCTCTGTGCTTCCAGGACTTGATTAACTATTTCCTTTCCCATATTAGGGAAGTTTTCAACTATAATCTCTTCAAATATTTTCTCAGTCCCTTTCTTTTTCTCTTCTTCTTCTGGGACCCCTATAATTCGAATGTTGGTGCGTTTAATGTTGTCCCAGAGGTCTCTGAGACTGTCCTCAGTTCTTTTCATTCTTTTTTCTTTATCCTGCTCTGTAGTAGTTATTTCCACCATTTTATCTTCCAGGTCACTTATCCTTTCTTCTGCCTCAGTTATTCTGCTATTGATCCCATCTAGAGTATTTTTAATTTCATTTATTGTGTTTTTCATCATTGCTTGGTTCCTCTTTAGTTCTTCTACGTCCTTGTTAAATGTTTCTTGCATTTTGTCTATTCTATTTCCAAGATTTTGGATCATCCTTACTATCATTATTCTGAATTCTTTTTCAGGTAGACTACCTATTTCCTCTTCATTTGTTAAGTCTGGTGTGTTTTGACCCTGCTCCTTCATCTGCTGTGTGTTTTTCTGTCGTCTCATTTTGCTTATCTTACTGTGTTTGGGGTCTCCTTTTCACAGGCTGCAGGTTTGTAGTTCCCGTTGTTTTTGGTATCTGTCCCCAGTGGCTAAGGTTGGTTCAGTGGGTTGTGTAGGCTTCCTGGTGTAGGGAACTAGTGCCTGAGCTCTGGTGGATGAGGCTGGATCTTGTCTTTCTGGTGGGCACATCCACGTCTGGTGGTGTATTTTGGGGTGTCTGTGGCCTTATTATGATTTTAGGCAGCCTCTCTGCTAATGGATGGGGCTGTGTTCCTGTCTTGCTAGTTGTTTGGCATAGGGTGTTCAGCACTGTAGCTTGCTGGTCATTGAGTGATGCTGGGTCTTGATGTTGAGATGGAGATCTCTGAGAGATTTTTACCGTTTGGTATTACGTGGAGCTGGGAGGTCTCTTGTGGACCAGTGTCCTGAAGTTGGCTCTCCCACCTCAGAGGCACGGCCCTGATGCCTGGCTGGAGCACCAAGAGCCTTTCGTCCACACGGCTCAGAGTAAAAGGGAGAAAAAAATAGAAAGAAAGAAAGAAAGAAAGAGGCTATAATATAGTGAAGTAAAATAAAGCTATTGTAAAGCAAAGCTATACAGACAAAATCTCACCCAGAAGCATATACATATACACTCACAAAAAAAAAGGAACAGGGGAAAAATTAATATATCCTGCTCCCAAAGTCCACCTCCTGAATTTGGGATGATTCGTTGTCTATTCAGGTATTCAACAGATGCAGGCACATCAAGTTGTTTGTGGAGTTTTAATCCGCTGCTTCTGAGGCTGCTGGGAGAGATTTCCCCTTCTCTTCCCTGTTCACACAGCTCCTGGGGTTCAGCTTTGGATTTGGACCCGCCTCTGCGTGTAGGTCGCCTGAGGGCGTCTATTCCCCACCCAGACAGAACGGGGTTAAAGGAGCAGCTGCTTCGGGGGCTCTGGCTCACCCAGGCCGCGGGGAGGGAGGGGTACGGAGGAGGCGGGGCGAGCCTGCGGCAGCAGAGGCCGGCATGACGTTGCACCAGCCTGAGGCGCGCAGTGCGTTCTCCCGGGGAATTTGTCCAGGGATCACGGGACCCTGGCAGTGGCGGGCTGCACTGGCTGCCGGGAGGGGCGGTGTGGAGAGTGACCTGTGCTCACACACAGGCTTTTTGGAGGCGGCAGCAGCAGCCCCAGCGTCTCACGCCCGTCTCTGGGGTCCGCGCTGATCGCCGCGGCTCGCGCCCTTCTCTGGAGTTCGTTTAGGCGGCGCTCTGAATCCCCTCTCCTTGCGCGCAGCGAAACAAAGAGGCAAGAAAAAGTCTCTTGCCTCTTCGGCAGCTGCAGACCTTTTCCCGGTCTCCCTCCCAGCCAGCTGTGGGGCGCTAACCCCTTCAGGCTGTGTTCACGCCGCCAATCCCAGTCCTCTCCCTGCGATCCCACCGAAGCCCGAGCCTCAGCTCCCAGCCCCCGCCCGCCCCGGCCGGTGAGCAGACAAGCCTCTCGGGCTGGTGAGTGCTGGTCGGCACCGCTCCTCCGTGCGGGAGCCTCTCCGCTTTGCCCTCCGCACCCCTGTGGCTGCGCTCTCCTCCGTGGCTCCGAAGCTTCCCCCCTCTGCCACCCGCAGTCTCTGCCCGTGAAGGGGCTTCCTAGTGCGTGGAAATCTTTCCTCTTTCACGGCTCCCTCCCACTGGTGCAGGTGCCGTCCCTATTCTTTTGTCTCTGTTATTTCTTTTTTCTTTTGCCCTACCCAAGTACGGGGGGAGTTTCTTGCCTTTTTGGAGGTCGGACGTTTTCTGCCAGCGTTCAGTGGGTGTTCTGTAGGAGCAGTTCCACGTGTAGATGTATTTCTACTGTATCTGTGGGAAGGAAGGTGATCTCCGCGTCTTACTCTTCGGCCATCTTCTCTCCTCCCCCCAAACCTATTTTCATAATAGTGCTAAAGCATGATTTGCCCTTTTCACTGTATACGCATTTGCACTGAAAGAGCCAAGGGCAATGTTGCTTGAAACTGCTGGTGCAGAGGAGAGGCTCAAATCAAGACAGTGGCAACTAAGTGTTCTAGTAGGTACTCTGTTCTTCACCGTGACAGACATGAGGTCATTAAAAAAAAAAGCTAGTTCCACTTAGGAATGTCCTTGAAGTAGCAATTCTATTATTATTATTTTTTTTATTGAGGTATAGTTGATTTACAATGTTGTGTTAGTTTCAGGTATACAGCAAAGTGATTCAGTTCTTTACACACACACACACATATATATATATATTCTCTTTCAGATTATTGTCCATTATAGGTTTTTACAAGATATTGAAAATAGTTCCCTGTGCTATACAGTAGGTCCTTGTTGTTTATCTATTTTATACATAGTAGTGTGTATCTGTTAATCCCGAACTCCTAATTTATTCCCCACTTTACCCTTTGGTAACCATAAGTTTGTTTTCTATGTCTGTGATATAGCAATTTTTAATTTTGTTAAATCTCAACACTTCAGTATGTCTTTCTAATATTCTGTGTGACAAAATGGGAAGTACACATAAAGGTGTTCTGGGTAAAGAAATAAGGAAGTGGTTTTAAAGGAAACACACATGTGATTGAGTTAGGAGCTGAACCAATTACCTATTTAGCTCCTTTTTTCCATGAAGCATCACTTTTACTTGAAAGACCAACAAACTATACTTTTTTCAGAATTAAGTATTTGATGGATGTTTTTCTTTCTTTTAATGAATCAGTTGAGCCTGTCACTTCAAGGAAAACAACTGATTGTATTTGTTGCCAATGGGAAACTTTGAACTTTCAAGAGAAAATGAGGATTTTGGAAAATGTGTTCTTGCCACTGGGAGCCTCACAGCTTCCCTATACTGACTTTCCTGATTAGATTGGTGGTGATATTAACAAGTGTGGTTTTTAAAAATATTACATAATGAAACATGCAAACATTTGAAAGGTCTGCATACCACAGTGAATTTTCAAATGAGCAATGCATATGTTACAGAATCATGCATGGGTAAAAGATCCATTCAAATGCAGGATAGATCAACAGATTTTAATGTAACAGAGTATGCAGTTTCCTTGACATGATTGCAGATTCCACATTGCAAGCAACAAAAACACATTACCGCTTGTCAAATGTTTGTGTACTATCAAAAACAGTACCTACAATTACCTGGAAAGGCTACTAAAATACTTCTCCCTTTTACAATTTCATATTTTTTTGAGGTAGATTTTCTTAATATACTTTAACCAGAGCCATTAGAGGAAAAGTTTGAATGCAGAATGGTAATCAAGCTGTCTCCTGTTTAGTCGGAATTTAGCAATATTTCCAAAGCTTTAAAACAATGCCACTCTCTCCTCATTTTTTTCCTCAAAACATGTGTTTTAATTCACTGTAATAAAGCAACAAATATATATATATTAGAGATTAAGATGGCAATTGTTGCAAAATCTAACAAAGATTCAAAAAAATTCCAGAAATCACTAAGCTGATTAAAGCAATTTTTATTTTTATTTTTTCTCAGCTTTTCTGAGATAGAATTGCCACATAATCTTCTATAAGTTTAAAGTATACCATGTAATGATTTTATATAAGTATATACTGTGAATTGATTACCACAATAAGTTTAGTTAACACATCTGTCCCCTCACACAGTTAAAATTTTTTATGTGTGATGAGAACTTTTAAGATCTACTCCTTAGCAACTTTCAAATATACAATACAATATTGTTAGCCATAGTCACCATGCTGTGCATTACATCACCAACACTTATGTATCTCATAACCGGAAGTTTGTACCTTTTGTCCATCTTCATCCATTTCTCGTACTCCCTGCCCGACCTCTGACAACCACCAATCAGTTCTTTGTTTCTCTGAGTTTGATTTTCTTTTTGTTTTTTGATTATGCACTCAAGTGAGATCATATGGTATTTGTCTTTTTCTTCCTGACTTCCCTCACTTAGTATGATAATCTCTAGGTCAATCCATGTTGCTGCAAATTACATTATTTCATTCTTTTTTATGGCTGAATAATATTCTAGTGTGTGTGTGTGTGTGTGTGTGTGTGTATATATATATATATATATATAAATGACATATTTTCTTTATCCATTCATCCATCCATGGACACTTAGGTTGTCCATATCTTGGCTATTGTAAATGGTGCGAAGAGCATAGGGGTGCACATATCTTTTCAAATTAGTATTTTTGTTTTCTTCGAATAAATACCCAGAAGTGGAATTGCTGGATCATATGGTATTTCTATTTTTAATTTTTTGCAGAACCTCCATACTGTTTTCCATAGGGGCTGTACCAGTTTACATTCTCATAAACAGTGTACAGGTTTTCTCTTCTCCACATCCTTGTCAACACTTTTTATCTCTTGTCTTTTTGATAATAGCCAATTTAACAGGTGTGAAATAATATCTCATTGTGGTTTTGATTTGCGTTTCCCTGATGATTAGTGATATTCAGCATCTTTTCATGTACCTGTTGGCCATCTGTATGTCTTATTTGAAAAAATGCCTATTCAGATCTTCTGCCCATTTTCCAAATATTTTCTCCAATTCAGTAGGCTGACTTTTCATTTTGTTGATGGTTTCCTTTGCTGTGCAGAAACTTTTTAGTTTGATGTAGTTTGACTTGTTTATTTTTGCTTTGATTGCTTTTGCTTTTGGTGTCATATTAAAAAAATCATGCCTAAGACCTATGTCAAGAAGTTTACCACCAACGTTTTCCTCTAGGAGTTGTACGGTTTTGGGTCTTACATTAAAGTTTTTAACCCCATTTGAATTAATTGCTGTGCGTAGCATAAGATAGTGGTCCAGTTTCATTCTTTTGCCTGTGGCTATCCAGTTAGTATATTTTATTGCATGCATGAATGAATGATCATTTGTGTAACATTTTTGTTTTCTGACAGACTCTTTTAGGGATAATTCCATTATGTTTTCTTCCCATTGCTACTTTGACAATTATCTATAAAATCACGGTTAAACTTATTTTTGCTTCTTTATACATACATAGGTATATTTGACATGTACCTTCTTCTGAGAAGTCCACTAAGAGAGAAATTGAGAGAAAATTAAGAGGAATAATACTCATATTCACATATTTTCAGTTTAGATGGTAAAGGTGCCATGTTTGGATGAAGCTGATTTAAGTAGCTCCCTTGACTAATTCACATTCATATTTCAACTATTCTAACGTTGTGGAAAGCTATTTTCATCAGGTCAAGTATTGAATTCATTAACTATTTATCAGATGCTTGGCATTAAGCAGTATTAAGGTCCCAGCTGGTGGCTTGGGACTTGAAGTTTCCCATCACAACTATATCTTGCATTCAGGTCAGTTTTATGTTCTATGGAAATATATTCAGTATGTGTTCTATTTGGTTTCTAAGTCTGCAGAATATTCCCACAATATTATCCATTCTGTTACCTTCTCCTTTTGTCTTCATCCTTATTTCACCCAAAATTACCTGATTTGAGACTTCCAAACTAGTTCAATTTACAGTTTTGCTTCTTCTCCCTTTCTAGTAGATCTATTTCTCCCAAAGGAGGGAAAAAAATTAAAAGTTATATTACTAACTGCTTTCTTTATACCAGTTTCCACCTTTTTTGGCCTTTAACCCTCATCCTTATTATTTTCATTTTTACTAAATATCAGAGAGATAAATTGATTTTCCAGAAAATAAATTGCTAAAAAATGGTGGTGATGGAATTTGTTTCCAGAATTCTCTTATTACAATAATTAGTCTCCACTATTATATTATTCCTACTTTAAAAAAAAAATAAATTTATTTATTTATTTTTGGCTGTGTTGGGTCTTCGTTTCTGTGCGAGGGCTTTCTCTAGTTGTGGCGAGTGGGGGCCACTCTTCATCGCGGTGCGCGGGCCTCTCACTGTCGCGGCCTCTCTTGTTGCAGAGCACAGGCTCCAGACGCGCAGGCTCAGTAGTTGTGGCGCACGGGCCTAGTTGCTCCGCGGCATGTGGGATCTTCCCAGACCAGGGCTCGAACCCGTGTCCCCTGCATTGGCAGGCAGACTCTCAGCCACTGCGCCACCAGGGAAGCCCTATTCCTACTTTTTAAAAAGTATGAACCCCAGTCCATTATATTTTGATAATAATTAGGAGATTAGTAATTACCTACTGTGTCACTTGCCTATTTCTGGTTTATTTTCTATTCTTGGTGCAGACATATGAAACTGTAAGTATTGCTATAGATGTCATCTTTACTTTTTCTTTATAACTCCAAGTACTATTTCTGTTAATAGAAATTCTTCCTTTAACATGTATTAGTTTCCAGTTTCACATTTGGAAACTGTTTAAATAATGATAGCCTGTTAATAGAAAGAGCTAACTGTCCTTGAGTGTGTAGCATTGTGCAAGGTACTGTGCTAGGGCACGATCCCTTGTAGCCACACAACAAGCTGTGCAGCAGGGATTGTTCACATGGGGGCAGTGGGTGCTCAGATTGGTCAAGTGACTCACAAAGATCTGTGTGAATCCAGAAGAAAGGGCATAACCACCTCTTGCTCAGGTGGGTAAATTTCCTCCCAAACTACTAGCTTGTAGCCTATTATTTTCAAATCGAAGGCTGTGTATAAAATCATTTTCTATAATCTAAATTAAGTATAAAATCATTTTCTATAAACTAAATTAAGATCACTACTGTGAAAGACTGATATCATGTGATACCACTTATATGTGAAAACCAAAAAAAAATGATACAAATGAACTTATACACAAAACAGAAATAGACCCACAGACATAGAAATCAAATTTATGGTTACCAAAGGGGAAAGGGGGGCGAAGGGATAACTTAGGAGTTTAGGGTTAACATATACACACTAGTATATATAAAATAGATAAACAACAAAGACCTACTATATAGCACAGGGAACTATGCTCAATATTTTGTAATAACCTATTAGGGAAAAGTATCTGAAAAAAAATAGATATATATGTATGTGCAACTGAATCACTGCTGTATACCTGAAACTAACACAACATTGTAAATCAACTATACTTCAATTAAAAAATAAATTTAAAAAAATCACTACTGTCTGAAGACATTATACTAGTATGTCAAATATAGGAGATCTGGGAAGATGACTTTTTTCGCCATTATCAAATACCACATGTATAAATTAATTATTTAATAGGACTTGTTATTTGGGGAGCATAGTAAATTTTTATCATACCATTTGTTGACTATTTTCAAAGGATTTGAAACATAGAGCAATGCCAAGAAGAAAGTAAAACCAGAACCCAGAAATAACTGTTATTAACATTTCATGCTTATCTTTCTAGCCATGTTTTAATTTATAAAAAAATGACACATCCTACTTGGTATATTATAAGAAGGCATGACAGCTACCCACATCCTAACTTCAGTTGTATCAGAAAACACTTTTTGGAGGAAATTATTCTAAGAACTTGTGATAAAAATTGTGGTACTCTCTAATTGTTCCATATATTCCATCTTCCCTCTCTATTTCTGAGCAGTTTGCTGGAGACATCTGACTAACTTTAGCTTCTGACATGGACCAGAGTTCTGGCTATAGAGTTGCCAATAAATAGCTGTTCGGCTTTTGGCAGGTCAACCTCTCTGAGATTCACTGTCTTCAAGTGTAAAATGAGGTACTTAGACTATGTGGCTTTCAAGGTCTACTTCTATGCTGATAATCTAATTTTCTTTGAAAATAGTATCAATTGAATTAAAACGATGAAGGAAGTATTTGATCTGTTAAATCAGAACTCCTTTCTGAGAGTAGCAATAACTTACCTAATAGGCACTTGGAAACAGAGTGTTTTTTTCATGCTTCATTGTAGATGCTGTCACTGCTGTATAATATTTATTCAATGTAACATTCCCATAGATATCAGCTGCTCTTTAAGGTGTCCAATAATAAGATGCTCTCCTTTTAATAAGTATTTTAATTTAAAATAATGGCAAAAATAATCCAGAAGACCTAAAGGAATGAAGCAGTGAGGTTGAGACTATTACAGCAAACAGGCAGCACAGTGGATATTACAGCTGGAAGGCGCTTTTAGTTACCATCCAAATCAAAGGCATAGGCAGTTGCTTATTCGTAGAACTAGACCAGCAAGATATAATTAGCTTTTTAAAAAGAGCACATGTGCATTTTTCTGTGTATATTTCTACTTGAAATTTACTGTAATTTCTGATATTTATTTTAGGAAATGACCTCCAAAGAACCTCAGTGAATTGTATTATTGCTTTGATTAAAGATTTGGCATACAATCTTATTAGTTTTTATTCTATTCCAACATAATATCCCTGGTGTCATATTCAGAAATGAAACTCTACATGATGGGTCAAATTCTGCCACATGTAGGAGGCCAGGCTTTGTGGGGTGAGTTTGTCTAGTGTACATCATTGCTTTCGGGCTCTCACTGAGGTACCCAAACCACTCCTACAAAGGCAGAAACTGTCTGGTTATTTCCACTTTTCTTAATAGTTAATTAAAAAGAGATGCCTTTTTTATGGAAATTAAGATGTTTCACTTTTATTGTAAGTGGCCTATTTAGCATTCCCACTATTCCTTTCATATAGATTTGCTATAATGTACTTGCATGGTGATTTTATAGCAGAATAGAAAATAATTAAAATATAAAAGTTAACTTGCTCCAGAGAGTTCATTATGTGGCTTCAGCTTCTGGCAAATTGGATATTGGTTAGCTTTACAGACAGAACACAAGATATGGGTAATGGCACATTTGTTGGTATTCTGACTATGGCTGCTCTCCTGTGTTCCCTTGTATCTTAGTCCCCTCCACTTGTTCTTATCCAAACAGCTATATTGGGAAGTAATTCTAGAGTCCCTTGTATTTTGATAAGCATCTAAGATTTGTAGCTTTAGACTGAAGTAGGTTTGGGATGCTTATGAATCCCTAAAGGGGTGTACTAAGCTTGGGTTGGCAAGAGGCTGGTGTAATCGTGGGATAGGAAGGGAAGCGGAGGTCTATAATTTCCATCAGTAGATAGTTGAGTTGAGTTCCAAGGGCTTTCAAGAGCTTTGACCTTATTTATAAAAAGCCCTCAAGAACCCTGAGCTTTGAACTGAAGAACTAGACAGCACTTTGGCCAGGCAGCAGATCAATGACATTGCTGCTGTCCAGCAACAATACATTTGATAATTGCCTGGTGTGATTATAATGTCAAGTATAGTTAGGCCAATTTGCTGTTCATCCCCAGAGGAAAATCCCTTTCTACTCTCAGTTCTGAAGAATGTCCCCAAATTTGCTAGTATCAGCTTCCAAATAAATGACATCAATCTGTGGCCTGGTCAGGATTTTGCAAGCATTCAGCTTGACATCTATGAGTCTAGTAATAAGTACAATTCTTTGATCACCTTTGAGAAATCTAATTTCCTATTTTTGTCTGTTTACTGTCTCCATTGGGAATCTTAGTGTAAGCAGACCTTGTACTTTGTGGGCACAGGCAGTTTTGTTCATCCCGATATCCCCGAGTGCCTTCTGTAGTGCATGTAGCATTTACCATACAAACACTCACTGAGTTGTTTTCATGATCCTATGCTCACCTATGTGAAGTAGTTTTCTCTCTTCTAAGTCAGCCCAAGAATTGTATTGACATAGCATGAAAACCCTTATTTGAAATTTATTGGCTATAAATAAATTACTTATTGTTCTCATATCACTTTCAGTCTTGACTATCTTGAATATTACGGACTCCATAATAGTTTGGATTTCCCCAAAAGGAGACTCTAAGACAAAGAACTGTGTGCAAGGAGGATTTTTTAGGGGAGGCAGGGTTTGGGGGGTTGAGATAATTCTGAGAAACATGTTGAAGGAGTGGGGAGGTGAAGCAGGGAAGGTAGAGGACACGATAAATGGTGTATTCATGAGTAGGGTAACTGGAATTCAGTCCAGATGGGTAGCTTCTGAGAAACTGTTCAGAACAATCCCTTAAACTGTCCCAATGAGGGACAAGGAACTGGGGGCATTTATCACTAATTCCCTTCCCTTAGTGGTTGAGGGTATAACTACCTGGCACTTATGACCTGTTCCTTGATCAGGACAGATGTATACCTGTAACCAGGGAAAGCACTCATGCTGAGACAGGTAGCTCCTTGAGACAGGAAGCCATAAAAATGTATAACAGCTATCCATCGAACATGAATATGACCAGTGCGGTGGGCAGAGAGGATATGGTATCAGAGGCATTTCCTAAGTCTTCCATATAATCTTAAAGTTACATTTAAGATCTCCCACAATATATATCCCTTTATTATCCAGCATCTTTTTACTAAATTCCACTACCATGTTACATTTTACTCGTGCAGTTTCTTCCATTTTTTTTAACATGTTTATTGGAGTATAACTGCTTTACAATGGTGTGTTAGTTTCTGCTTTATAACAAAGTGAATCAGCTATACATATACATATATCCCCATATCTCTTCCTCTTGGGTCTCCCTCCCTCCCACCCTCCCTATCCCCCCCCCCCCAGGTTGTCACAAAGCACCGAGCTGATCTCCCTGTGCTATGCGGCTGCTTCCCACTAGCTATCTGTTTTACATTTGGTAGTGTATATATGTCCATGCTGCTCTCTCACTTCGTCCCAGATTACCCTTCCCCCTCCCCGTATCCTCAAGTCCATTCTCTAGTAGGTCTGTGTCTTTATTCCCGTTCTGCCCCTGGGTTCTTCTTGAAGTCAGAAAGAGAAAAACAAATATCGTATGCTAACACATATATATGGAATCTAAAAAAAAAAAAAGGTCAGTTTCTTACATTTTTAACATGACCAGTTATCGACACCACTCAAACAGGGCTTTTCCTCCAGGCCTCAGCCAAAAAGAGCCTCTTCTTAGGTTAGAAAGCATTTCTAGTCTAACAATACCATAGTCCCCCTTATCCATTTTTTCAGTTACCCGTGGTCAACCACAGTTCAAAAATATTAAATGGAAAATTCCAGAAATAAGCAATTCATAAGTTTTAAATTGCATGCTATTCTGAGTAGTACGATGAAATCTCACGCCATCCTGCTCCGTTCCACCTGGGAATTGCATCATCCCTTGGTCCAGCATATCCTGTCCATTAGTCATTTAGTAGCCGTCTTGGTTATCAGATTGACATCACTGTGCTTGTATTCAAATCACACTTCTTTTACTTAATAATGGCCCAAAGCACAAGAATAGTGATGCTGGCAATTTGGATATGCCAAAGAGAAGCCGTTATATGCTTCCTTTAAGTGATGAGCAGAAAGTTCTCAACCTAATAAGGAAAGAAAAAAGAATTGTATCCTGAGGTTGCTAAGGTGTATGGTAAGAATGAAATTTTATCAATCGAATTGTGAAGAAGGAGAAAGAAATTCATGCTAATTTTGCTGTCACACCTCAAACTGCAAAAGTTATAGTCACAGAGCTTGATAAGTGCTTAGTTAACATGGAGAAGGCACTAAATTTGTACAATAAGATATTTTTGAGAAACAGAGAGAGATGATATTCACATAACTTTTATTACAGTATGTTGTTATAATTGTTCTATTTTATTATTAGTTATTGTTAATCTCTTACTGTGTCTAATTTTAAAAATAAACTTTATCGTAGGTATGTATGTATACGAAAAAACATAACATATATAGGGTTTGGTACTATCCATAGTTTCAGGCATTCACTGGAGGTCTTGGAATGTATCCGCATGGATAAGAGGGAATTATTCTACTAATAGCTCTTGTGAGTATTGTGATAGCTACAAACTAGCTCTTCACTTGGCAAGAGTAGTGTTAATGTTTATTGGTGCTACCAGGTGGTATGGTTACTCCATTTCCTTCTGTTATTCTACTCTTGCTACAAAATTCCAGCTCAAGTTCCTATTATTCCGTGAAATTATCTCAGTATGAATTCCAGTAGAGTTTCCTCTATACCAAATATCTCTTTCTATTCAGTGTTGTACTATTTTCAAGTTCTTTCATGTATGTGAGTTTATGTATAAAATATGGATCACGTAGGATTTTGTTTCTGTACAATGAATTTCCAAATTCAGCCTCTTATTGTTTTTTTAACAACTGGGAAATGGGCATTTCCAAATTCCCATTTATTTTTTGTGAAGACATTGTATTTCATCTGCTAATCAGCTTTATTCCATCTTTAATTTAAATGTTGGACATGGACAAGAATGTGTTGATATAAATATACTTAGAAATGATTTACTATTTACTATTATGTGAGTATTTTTATAAACAATTAAAAATATAACGGATTCTTTTCTGTCCATAATATATTGTTTAGGACCATTCCAACTTAGAGAAAACAAATAAACTATACAGACACATGGTTAAATAAAATAATTCTCTCTTCATTGAGGTGTCAAACAAATAAGAATTTATAACAGTTATGTGATAGAGGATAGACATTTTTCCTTAACTTTTATTTTTAAAAATCTCTTTATGTGTAATAATGTTTATCTTATTCTTCTAAATTCAATATGCAGTGATATGTTGATAAATGTTTAATAACCAGCTTTCTAGGAAAAACAACACTGATTCATAGTATTTGTTGATTTCCATGGTGTAAATAATCTCATCATGTTCTATTTTAACCTACTAACTTGGTATGAACGTGGAATTGGGAAGAGATATGCAGTAGCACTCAATTTTGATGCTCCCACCATATAATAAATAGACATAAAGAACCTCAAGAATGTAGACAATAGCAAAATAATTTATGAATGATGACTATTATATTTCTTATTAATAGGATTTATTTAATTGTAAGTTAATATAACTTAATTTTTAATAATAGAATTGTTTAAAAATTGACTCACAAAATTCCTGAAAATTTAACAATTGCCCTTGGTAAGCCAGCTGGTGCCAGCACAGCACTGGAAGGTAGTTCATTGTAAACTGACCCCTTTAAAAACCATATTTCCCTTTTTCAGGTCAACATTGCATAGGACACAGAGCATGTTATATTCAATACACCATTTCTCATGTATCTAATCTATCTAAGATTGGGTTTATTAACTTAATGTTCAAAAATTTTATGATTTTGTGTTGCAATTATCATGTTCATTCCTGGTTCATCTCTATATAACCTTACTCCCCTAAAATCCTAAAGCAGAGAAGAAACTGACATCCTAGTTTAATATCTTTACTTGCTTTTGCAAGGAAGCCTCACTTTATGAGTTTAAGTGTTGTGGTGAAATAAATTATGCCAATTTCTCAAAGATTAACTAAAGACAGAATTTTAAACTTGAAATGGAAACATGCAGATATGAAAATGTCTTGAAATTATTATTCATATAATGAATGGTGATATAGGCTCCCTGCTCTCTCTCTGTTCAGCCCTGCTATGCCAGGGGCATTGTCCTTTCATCAGAGACTCATAAACTTCCTTGACATTGATAAGGAGGATGTGTACACAGCTGTCAATTCAAGGACCCCTTGGTCAACATTTTGCTGATTATTTAATTTTGTCCTCTAATTCAGGTTTATTAATGTTCAAGATTTTAACATGTGTAATAGACACATCAGGCATTTTATAATTATTTTAGATTGACCACAACAGATTTAGATGAAGCTTTATTTATTTATTTATTTATTTATTTATTTATTTATTTATTTATTTATTTTTGGCTGTGTTGGGTCTTCATTGCTGCCCTTGGGCTTTCTCTAGTTGCAGCCAGCGGGGGCTGCTCTTCGTTGCGGAGCGTGGGCTTCTCATTGCGGTGGCCTCTCTTGTTGCAGAGCATGGGCTCTAGGCACGCGGGCTTCCATAGTTGTGGTGCGTGAGCTCAGTAGTTGTGGCTCCTGGGCTCTAGAGCGCAGGCTAAGTAGTTGTGGCACACGGGCTTAGTTGCTCCGTGGCATGTGGGATCTTCCCAGACCAGGGCTCGAACCCGTGTCCCCTGCATTGGCAGGCAGATTCTTAACCACTACGCCACCAGGGAAGCCCTAGATGAAGCTTTCCATTTGAGTTATTTTACATTCTTTTCACATGTACGTTGAGAGGGAAGTATGATGATCAAGGGCTTAAATGAGTTTATATTTCTTTTACTATATCAGCACTAGTTATCATTGCACTTGTATGAGGTTGCACTTGAAAAAGCATGATTTTCTACAAAGACTGAAGAAAAATGGTTACAAGACAACAGTTTTAGCATCTGTAGAAGGCATTTCCAGTAGACTATCGTGTTGAGTCTGGATAGTGTCTCATATGCAATTAGTAATATTTGGTTTGTTTCCTGCCCCCCGATTCTTAGTCTCTTGCTTCTTTTACATTCAGAAAGCACTGGACATTGCTTAATCTATTTTTTTTAACTTGGATAGAGCGAAAATACCAGATTTAAAATGCATCGATATGCTGGATGGTCTGTGACATTGTTTGTAAAATTGAGAAAAAGCCTAAAAACTAAAGGCTATTTTCCTTTGAAACAATAGTGACAGTTCTCCTAGTGCCCTGGCCTTTCAGTGTCATTCCTCTTACGATCTTGCTCAGCAGCATGAAAATCAAATGACATTCAGGAGCAAACCCTCTGATGGTTTGGTTGATGAGAACTTTTCTTGGTGTTCTTATATTTTACTTTATTTTCTTTCCTCTTTATTTCTCTCACTTGTTATATTTCATTTTGATGTGAAAACTTATTGTTTTTAAAAGTAAGATCATTGTAAACAGTAAGGAAGAGAAAAATTCCTGATAGAAATGAATGTGCATTATTAGTACAAGAACCTCGCTTTATTTTTTCAAATATTTCCATTTTTTTCAAATATTTATGAAGCAATAACAAATAATGTTGCCTTTGGGACTTCCCTAGTGGTCCAGTGGTTAACAATCCGCCTTCCAATGCAGGGGACACGGGTTCGATCCCTGGTTGGGGAACTAAGATCCCACATGCCATGGGGCAACCAAGTCCACGCGCCGCAGCTACTGAGCCTGTGCATTCTGAAGCCCTCGTACCACAACTAGAGGGAAGCCCGCGCACTGCAACGAAAAGCCCACATGCCTCAACGAAAAATCTCACATGCGGCAACGAAGATTCTGAGTGCTGCAACTAAGACTCGACGCAGCCAAATAAATAAATGAATGAACACACATTAAAAAAATCCCAAATAATATTGCCTTTGATTATAGAATTTGATTCATGGTGGCATTTGAAAATAACTTTTGTATTATGAAAAACTTTAAACATACACAAAAGCAGAGAGAGGAGCATATGAATGTCTATGTATATATAATCTAAGTTAAACAGTTATAGTTACAAACATTTCTCCAATTTTATTCCATCTATCTCCATCACCTCTTTTGTCCTGAAATATTTTAAAGCACATCTCAGACATCATATTATTTAGCTTTTAAATAATAATTCAGGATCATGACAGCTTTTTTGATCAAAGATTTATTTTGCTCATATAAGTCATTTACTGAGATTAACTAAAAGCTTTTGTGATGAAAAATACTAGCTCCACATTTTTTCATGGCACTTGCCCTCTTTGAGAATTAGTTTTTTTTCTCCTCTCCGTTGGCAAACTCAACTCAGGCAAAAACCAAAAACAAATAAAGAAAAAAAAAAAACGTGGTACAATAATGAGTGAACAACAAAACAGGTTTCTGTAAATCGACAGCAAATAGCTACTTAATAGAACATTTTGTATTCCAGAAGAGGATAATACAGGCATATTTCATTTTATTGTGCTTCACTTTATTGTGCTTTGAAGACATTGTGTTTTTTTCTACCAGTTGAAAGTTTGATGCAACCCTGCATCAAACAAGTCTATCCGTGCCACTTTTCCAACAGCATTTGCTCACTTCATGTCTCTGTGTCACATTTTGGTGATTCTCGCAACATTTCAAACTTTTTCATTATCATTATATGTGTTATGGTGATCTGTGACTAGTGCTTTGATGTTACTACTACAACTCACCAAAGGCTTAGATGATGGTTAGTATTTTTTAATAATAAAATATCTAAATTAAGGTATATACATTTTTTTTGACATAATGCTATTGCACATTTAAGAGACTATAGAATAGTGTAAACATAACTTTTATATGCACTGGGAAACCAAAAATTTCTTGTGACTCATTTTATTCAGATATTTGCTTTATTGAGATATTGCTTTTTTGGTCTGGAACCAAACCCTGCAATATCTTTGAGGTCTCCCTATACTCAGAAAAGGCGCTGTGGTATGAGTGCAAAGACCTTAGTGTTGAAGTACAACTCCATTGGTAGTGACTGGTAAATTGGAAAAGAAACAGGCCCAGTTTTCTTATTTGTTAACATAAATAAAAGTATACTGTTATAGTTTATAGAGTTGTTATATGGATTAATAGAAAAAATGTAGGGTAAAATATTTAGAACTTTATAGGTTTTTGTACAAAAGGCAGCAGTGTCTTGCACAAAAGAGAAATTCAGTGATATTTTGTAATCTCGCTTGAGACATTTTTCTCTTCCTTCTGAATATTTGGTCTCTTTAAAACAATTCATTCTAGCAAAGCCAAAATTTTTCCATCTTAACTTAGAGAAAAACTATTTAGTTTTTAAACTTTAATATCTCATATTCAAAAAACTAATTCTTTTTATACTCTGGCTTTTGTAAAACAGTTATTCTTTTCATATTTCTGCTTTTAACTAAAATTATTTCATTGAGCTTTAATACACTTTCGTCATCTAAAGTTTGGAAAAGTTATCAAGTCCAGCCATTTTAATTTTCATCAAAGGCTGCCACACATGAAGGACCAATGGGTTGAATTTCTCTAGCTATAATTAAAAACAAATGAGCCTCCAAGTAATAACTTTCTTTATTAATCTCTTCCAAATGCACTTTCTGGACAGTTCCTTTGCAATTGGTTTAAGATTTTAATTCAACTTCTTAAGAAAGAGTTAAAACTTTTAAAATGCATCAGTGACATAGTAGCCAATAAAACCATTACAATGGTCACAATTTCAATTTACTTCCTAAATGTATTGTTAATCCGAAGCCCATTATTTAACTGATGTTTGTAACTACCTAAAATTATAAGAACAGTGACCACCACATTCAAAGTATAGAATAGTTCCATCACACCAAAATCCCTTCCCTGATCTGACTTCTGTGTCAATGATTTTTTCCTTTTTCAGAATGTCATGTATGTGGAATCATTTAGTAGGTAGGCTTTTGTGTCTTTTTAAAATTTCATTCAGTATAATGTTTTTGAAATTCATCCAAGTTCTTGCATGTATCAGTAGTTCCTTGCTTTTTATTGCTGAATACCATTTTATTGTGTAGATATACCATAATTTATTTATTATCCATTTTCGAGTTGAAGGATGTTTGAGATGTTTCCAGTTTTGAGTGATTATAAATACAAATGCTAAAACATTCATTTACAGGCCATTGTGTAGCCATATGTCTTCAGTTCTCTTGATAAGAGTGGGATTGCTGGGTCATATGGTAGGTGTATGTTCAATATTATAACAAGGTGGCCATGCCATTTATATTCCCCAAAACAAGGTATAAGAGCTCTAGTTGACAGACAGAGAGAGATTTAAGTAATTGGCTCAAGTGATTGTGGATATGAGGGCTGGTAAGTCTAAAATCCATAGGTCAAGGCAGCAGGCTGCAATTTCAAGAGAACACTCCCATGTTCATCACAGAATTATTCACAATAGTCAAGAGGTAGAAACAACCTAAATATTCAATGCTGGGTGAATGGATAAAGGAAATGTGGTATATCCATACAATGAAATATTATTCAGCCTTAAAAAAAATAGGAAATCCCATCATATGCTGCAACATGCATGAACTTTGAGGACATTATGCTGAATGATACAAGCCAGTCACAGAAGGACAAATACTGCATGATTTCACTTATATGAGCTATCGAAGGTAGTCAAACTTGTAGAAGTAGAAAGTAGAATGGTGATCGTCAGGGGTTGGGGGAGAGGAAGTGAGGGAAATGCAGTTCAATGGGTATAAAGTTTCAGTCAGGCAAGATGAAAAACTTCTAGAGATCTGAAGTACAACGATGTGTTTATAGCTAACAATAATTACTGTTCATTTAAAAATGTGTTAAGAGTGTAGATCTCATGTTATTATTATTTTTTTACCACAATTAAAAAAAGAGTTAATATTGCAGTCTTGCATCTGAAGGCTGGAAACTCAGGAAGAATTTCTATGTGGCAGTTTGGAGGCAAAACTCCTTTTTCATCGGGAAACCTTAGCCTTTGCTCTTAAGGCCTTCAACTGATTGTTTGAGGCTCACCCACCTTATGCAGAATAATCTTAAAGTCAACTGATTATAAATATTAAACACATCTAAAAAATACCTTTATAGCAATATCTAATCTAATGTTTGGCCAAACAACTAACCATAGTCACTATATTCTAGCTAGGTTGACACATAAATGAACCATTACATGTTCTAAGAAATCTTTGTCCAACTTAAGATTACAAAGGTTTTTCTTTTATTTTTTTTACTAAAAAATTGTAGTTTCAGATTTTGTATTTAGGCCTATGATCCATTTTGAGTTACTTTTTTGCCTGTGGTATAAAATAAATGTTGACATTCATTTTTGACATGCATAGTGAGGGCATATGCAAGTCCAATTGTTTCACAACATTTGTTGAAAAGACTATCTTTTCTTCATTAAATTACCCTGCACATTTGTCACTTATCATTTGACCATATATGTGAGGGTCTATTTCTGACTGTCAATTCTCTTCCATTGATCTGTATGTTTATTCTTATGCCAGTTCCAAAAGTGTCTTGACTACTGTAATTTTGAAATAAAATAATGATTCCTCCAATTGTTCTTCTTTTTCAAAATTGTTTTGGCTATTCTAGGTCCTGTGCGTCCCCATATAAATAATATAATCAGCTTATCAATTTCTGGGTGGCCATGTCAGTTACTGCTAATGTTGTGCAGGTTCATGTCCAGGGCACAGATGTGTTTAGAGAAGTGAAGTCCAATCTGTTCTGTTGGCCACTAAGTGCATTATTAGCGGCCTGGGGAAGGGGGGGAACTGTGAGAGGGATGACTTGGGCTCTTGGGGCTATGAAAGTTGTAGGCAGTGGCTCATCACAGACTTGATTCTGCCCATAAAAGAGGTAGAAAGGCTGTTACAGAAATGGGTCATTCTCTGTTCATTTGCATCATTAACTTAAATTATTGGCTTTCACCCTTTCCCCCCTCCAAAAAGTATGAAATCTCATTCGTTCTCCTTTATTTTGTTAGTAATTTAGTTCTCCTGTCCTCTTCCTGGTCGTCATTTCCCCCCTGCTACTGAGCAGTGAGCTGTATTTAAGTATCCCTTTAATTCATAACTCAGAAACCACTGTTCAGCACCTTTTATGCATAAAACAGCTAAGAATTCACAGGGTATACTAATCCAATGAGAGAAAGAGATGTGCTGATCCTAATAAAAGGCGATGTATTAAGTCAGGGACGAAGATCCTTTTTTCATACATAGCTTTTAAAAAATCTTGTAAGAGTGGAATTGCATGATTTGAATTTCAAAGACACAATTAATGTTCCTTAATGTTTCTCAGTTTGTTCCCAAGTATATTTTAGGACAAAGGAAGAATAAAAGTTAGCCGTTTCATTACCAGGTCACTGTTGTTCTTTTCCTAATATTTTCCAAACACTTCATATCCAAAGAACAAAATTATAAGGGTGATGCAAAGAAAGGATGCTCAATATATCTCCTGGCTTTGGGGTCTATTAGCTTTCAGAAAAGAAAGAGGAATGCCCTCTACCCAACGTCATTGCGTCTCCCACTCTCCTCTACCCTACCCAATGACCACCCAATCTGTCCATCTTTCTGTTCTCATATACATTTGAGCATTGGAGGGTTTCTCATAGAATTCCAAGATGGAAGTAGCTCATCAATGTACAACTTCTGTAGGAAGTGTGCTTAAAGCTTGATCCAATCAAGTAGATATAGTTTTGATGAATAAAATAAAAGGCAAAAGCTTGGATTCGATATTAAGATTCAAATTCATATTACTATAAGTAAGGTCCCATAATAATGTTCAGACCCAGCAATCCATATATCTACAGCAATTCTTAATTAAAATCAAGTCACTATTAAGTTTTGTGTTGTTAAACTGTGGCCTTTGACAAGTTTAATACTTTGGCTCATAAATCATCTTAAGCTTCCTCAGGACAGTTTACTGTTGACTTGTAGGAACTTATTTTTAATTATAGACAGAACCTAAATCTCTATGATAAAAGAGTTTAGCACCCATCTTCACTATTTTTTCTAAGTTCTATTTTAAAGATCAAGATTGAGAAAGAACTCTCTTTTCTCAAATAAGGTTGAACATACATATATATAAATATGTATTTATAAATATTCTCAGTACACCTACTTTCACTCTGATTTATGCCTTTCTTTAGAAAAATGCAATTAGTCATCAAGTGGGAGGGGATCATGGGGAAATAGAAGATGGCCTTGGTTAAAAATCTAAGTGATAGCAATAGCTTTTGCTTTCAAAAAAAGTCCCATATTATTGAGTTTTCTTATTAACCTGTCTAGGTCAGTATTTTGCAACATGGGAAGTCTTAATACCATATTCCCTCTCCTTATTTTCTTTTATTCCAAAGATTCTATCTTTGATGTGGGCTAGACTTTCTGGTGCCTATTTTTAAGATTTCACCTTCTCATTTTACTATGATTCCTTCCCATTGAGAACAGCTGTCTTATATCAGAGTAGCATCATTTTCTGTGAGATCAAGACTCTTGATCTAGAGGAGGAGCTAAGTATTGGGAGAAATGGCTAATGACTACCATTTTAGCCCCGTCTCCCCAAATGTATGTTGTTCAAGGTAGCAGGAGCCTAGTGGGGACCCAGGCCTGCTTGGGAACATATGCTCTAGATCAAATAATAGTCCTAGCATCAGACTAAAATGTAGAAAGGAGTGTGTTCAGGGTGCTATATGTTTCTTGTATATTCTTTTAAGTTAAAGACAAGCCTTAACTCATTAAATAAAGCAAGTTATTTGATGGCAAACTGTCTTCTGAGCGATTGTTTTTATATACAGTTCTTTTAAAGAAGTACTACTTTAATTCTATTAAATGTTCTTATGTCTTTATAGTACCTAAACTCAAATGATTAGCTCCCCATTAGCCATAGGGTGTCTTTTAGCAATAAAGTTATTCTGTTATAACATGATATATACAAAAGGGTTTGTGTTCTGCAAATTCACACATTTGAAACAATAGGGCCTATGGGAAGATAATTTTAGGGGCCGACCACTCAAAACCCATGTAACTTTACATCCAGAGCCCTAAGGAAACAATAATTGGGGACTTTGGAGATAATTTGGACAGCATAGACAGTAGGATGCTCAAGGGATGTGAAAATTCGCAAAGACAGTTGATTAGAAATGCTGGCTTGTGGGCACTGGGAAAACTCGGGTGTTAATAGAACTGTGAGCACAGGAGAATCCTGCAAGGCTGGGGTGAGCTCCCTGGGAGGAAGCTGTTAAAATACAGATGGAAGACCTCCTGGCCTGTGCAGCAGCTGGGGTGAAGGATATTTCCTTTCCTGATAAAGGTCATAATTCTATTCCCTCTTCTGTTTCCACTTGTCTATAAAAAAATCCCATATGAATCAACATAACAATCAACACATACTGATATCACTCCCTTATTCACCAATTGTTTATGAGCTAATTTAGGGTTAGTAGAAACACAGATCATAGATAAAAAGACTGGGCTGAATTTTTTTGTAATTGAGAGCAGTTCTCTCCCTGCTGTGTAGCAGAATTCTGAGCCTGGCTCCTCTATGACTACAATTAAATAGCCCCTAAGCTGAGACAAAACATTCTACCAGGAAAGGATGACCAAATCATTGGCAAGTGAATATTTTCCTCTGTTGTGGCTTGTTGGCTGCTTACTAATTATATGAAATTTATCAAACTTAATAATTGCTAAATATTAGTTGCATTAAGTAGCAAAAAGGAAGAGAGATTGTTCTCAATCAAGAGAACAATTATTTCATTTCCTAAAAAAAGAATGTATTTCTTTTCTATTCATTAGTTTCCTAAACCTAAACCAGTTTGTCGAATGAACTTTGAAAAAATAATGATGTACATTTAAGTAGAATTTGATACCGATTGACTATCTCCCTAGGAATTTCCACCTTATGAGGGGGTCTGAGTATACCCCAGCGAGAGCAGATGATGATTTTTTAAGACATCTAGCATGAAATGTAGTAGAGAATTTCTTCTACAACTATTATTAAGAGGGAAAATTGAGCAGTGGGTTGGATTTTAAGTATATTGATATTTTAGCTTGTTACTCTTCCCAATGATATTAACATGGAAGAACATGCAAACAGTTATGGTACTTAACTCTGGCTTTTTTCCTTGATAATTTATTGAAGTCATGCCTGAGTAATCATTTTTAATAAAGGAAACATTAAATGATCATCAGAAATTTGATGCTGCATTGAAATTTCATGTTGCATTGAAATTTCATTTCAGGATAAACGTGCTTAAATTATATTCAGGGGAGGTGTCACTATTTAAGTCCACACAGATTTTCACTATTCATTTCCGTACTTATAATTCATGATCACATACAATTCTGAAGAGATAGCCTAAGTATTATTCACAAAATATTCAGTTCTACTGAACTGTAAGAGATTCTCTTTTATTGTTGTTGGGTTCAGTTTGTGATTATTTCTTCAAACTTTCCAACTGGAGAAGTTGGCAGTGGGTACATTTGTAAGGAACCCATCTCTTATTAAATACTAATCTCCCTAGTTCTCAGTTTCCTAAAAGAGGAGAGATAGCCAGATTAAATTTAACAGGACTCCAGGGATTTGTACTAAGAGTTATTAATTCTTAAAAAAAAAAAAAAAGAGTTATTAATTCTTATTTTTGTCTTTTTCACAAGGATGTGCTGCACTTTGGGGAACTGAAAATTCATTCTGGAAAGCCTCTTTGACTTTTCATATTTGTAACACAGATGTTGGTCTTCAAATTCTCCTGCCTGTTGGAGTTTTATATCTCACAAGCTATTTATATACAAACGTGTTAACTACCATTCCAGGCTTCTTTCAATCTGTTTTGAGGGTTGTAAAGGACTCTCTTTCCTATATTTTGCTTGTATTATAAAAGTGTGTAGATTATGAGTGGTTAAAAGTGAAAATTTTAGAATAAGACTCCCTGCCTGTGTTCAAACTCTCTATTATCTAGTCATGTGTTCTTGAGCAACACATATTTCAAAGTAATATTAGTACTTACCTTATAAGATTGTTGAAAAGATGAGTTAATATATATAAAAAGTGTTTATAGTGGCTAGCATATAATAAATATTATATAAATATCAGGTAATTTTATTATTATTCTTTTTCTCTAATAATATTCTTAGCTTGTGATTTTCCAAATTATGTCATAGAAGTCAGTGGTAAAAAGAAGAATAAATAACCTGTTAATAAAAATTAACTACCCATCTCCCTTCATTACTTATATGCTTACAGGGAGGTGCCTTTATTTTTTAAAATTATTTTCTCAGAACTCAGCTTGTTCTGCCTTGAAATTTTAAGAGATGTCGCCAGGTTGCTTTTTCAAAATGGCTGGAACAATCTACATTTCTACCAGTGAGAATAAATTTTTCCTTATGTGACATAAGGAGGTATACCTTGCAATTCATTACCCCTCTTCTCAGATGTGTCTACTCTGATATACACTCAGCCTATTTTTTGAGATTTTTGACTTGCATGATTGCATATATTTTTATTTCTAGAAGCCAATTGTTTTCAAGTTTGTATTCTTATTTGTGAAAATTTTCTTGAGTGTGTTGATCTTTGCAATTTTATTTTTATGTCTTTAAATATTTTATACAAAGAAATTCTGAGAGTGTTAATGTCTTTAGCCCTTGGTTTTCTAAATCTGTTGTTTCATATGTTGATGTGATGTCATATTAATCTGTGGGAGTCCTGAGGTCCTAATTAGGGATACTTTCCTTCAAAGGGCATTTGACCCCACTTTTGTCATTGTTTATGTTATTGGGGAGCATTCCTATCTCCTATTTCACAGGCCTCTTTGGGGGCTTTTGCATTAGATTGGGAGTCTCAGAATCAACTCTCTTTGTCATTGCTGATCCAAAGGTCCAGATGTTGGTTTGGAACTCAGTTTTCATGCAAACTTATTCCTCACCATTGTCCATAGATCTATCCTGGCTTCCCTTCACATTGACTCTTCTTCACATGGGCTGTCATGCTAACTTCCCACTACTAAAGTCCTGGCTCCCGCATTTTGGGGACCAGCTTCCAGAATCCTGACCATATTCCTGCATAGCTCAGAAATACACTTTGGCCAACAATACTAGGAGCCCAGGTTCCCTGTGCTTCCAGGCTCAGTTCTAGTTAGTTGTTCTGTTTATCCTCAATTGGTGGGATAATTCCTGGAAATCCCTTCCACCTCCAGTGAAACTAGAGATGCCCCTAAGAATGCATCTTATCAAGAGTCTAGCTGTATTTGGGAAGGGGTGGTATAACTCAGCTCCCAGTTACTCATGATGTTGAAGCAGAAATCCAAGCTTTTTGGGTTTTGCCTCAAATTCCATCCTAACCCTTGAATCCTTGCTGCTGAAGTACCTCATCTACTATGCCTTCCCCCATTACTCTTTTATCCTTTTCTTGATCCTTTCAGTCTTACTTCATTGTTGACTCTAATATGTACTAAGTGGTTCTTTAGAGAAAATCAGAATAATTCATTGTTGATTTTATTTTTCATATCTGTGCATTTTCTTGGGAAAGCATGTATCATATGAAATTATTTACCTATGCCAGAAATGCCATGGTCTTTCCTAGTAAGCAGAATATCCTAGATTAAGATTGATGAGAGATTCAGCATTCCTTAAATAATGAAAAAAAGAAAGAAAGAAAAAAGGCTAAGGAGTAAAGCACTAGTGGTCCTCAATAGAAAGCAGAGTTCAACAAATATTGGCCTCATGACTACAAAACATCCCTAATGTCTTCTAGCAACAGCCACTAAATATATATATGTTATATTTTTGTTAAGCCAAGTTTACAAATGGTTCTGAAATCCAAATAGGAATATTTGGATTTTCCCAAAATGTCCTCTACTTATTCCTGGGACACACACACAGGCGCATACACACCCTCATTTGATACTCTCAAAGTGAAGGATCCCTGCTGTTTTCATATGCTGCTACCATGTTCTTCTCTCTCTCCCTTTCTTCTTGTGCACATCTGCCCCCCGCGTTTTCATTAGAAAGAGATGCTTGCCATGAGAATGCCAGTGCCTGAGCCAGTAGTATGGGATCTGCAGCTTGGTTTGCAGTAGTCTGGATTCCATGCAGGGACTAAGAAAATGCTCCTTTCCACCAAGCTGTGAGTCCCAGTCAGCTCTGCCTGTGCCCTGTGTCTTACAGAGGGCTCACAGCTCCCACAGAACCATTCCATCTCTCTTGGCTCTCACATTGACCTGCCTCAAATTGTCTCACAAATCAGTCCGACTGGCATCTCGTCCTTTTCTCTAGTGACTAAAACCTACTCCAAGGGGCTGGTCAGAGAGGTCCCTACTGCCCTCGTGCTTCTCCCCCTTCTGTCTTCAACAGTTAACAATCACAATGCCCCTGTAAATAGCAGTGGCACTTATAAGATCCTGGGCTGAAGTGGAAAGGGGAGGGGCACAGCTTGAGTGCACCAATATTGTTTGAAACCAGACTCAGGTGGCTAAAGTATCCTTTTACTAAAGTTAAACAAGTATTTAATAAGCTAGCTTTAGCATTCCATTCCTTTATTGCCTATGCTGATAAACTCAGCCACCAATAAGGGAGCAGTGACATCATCAATAAAGAACACTAGGGCAAAATGGGACAATCACTTTTTTTTTTTTTGACAGGAAAGTAGGATTTATGGGTGGGCACGAGTAAGGAGGGGGCAGCGCCGAAGCTCTCATGAGTGCAGGGTCCGCCACGTGTCCAGGGGCCACGAGTAGGGATGTATTTGACCCCACAGCCGTCCGTGATGAGCCACTTTTCTGCCACCATGTTTTCAAATTCATCTGCATTAAACTTAGTAAATCCCCACTTCTTGGAGATGTGGATCTTCTGGTGGCCAGGGAACTGAATCTTGGCCCTGTGGAGGGCCTTAATCACATGCTCCTTGTTCTGCAGCTTGGTATGGATGGACATGATGACTTGGCCAATGTGGACCCTGGCCACTGTGCCCTGGGGCCTTCCAAAGTCACCACACATACCTGCATGGAGCCTAGACTGGGGACAGCATGCCAGTCATGAATGTCCACTGGAAAAAGCTGTCTCCAAGTTCCCTTAGGGCAAGCGGTACAGGCAACAGGCTGCATACACTACCGAGGAGGGTGCTGTTTGCAGCCATTGCACACCAGGCCCCCATGGAGAAAAGAGCACAGTCTGCTTAACTGGCTGCAAAGGGACAGTTACTTTTGAACAGAGTTATTTGATAACAATGAATTAAAGGTCCCAAATCTCGTTTTATATATATATATATACACACACACACATAAATATACATGGATATAAATTCTTAGAAAGAGACATTTTGAGTATTTCTTATGCTTATGATCTAAAGATTATTCAAAATTAAAGAAAAAAGAATTAACATTGTTAGACTGTATGTGTATGCATATATATACATGCATGTACAGCGGTCTATGACATGATCATCTGTTACACATTTACATATACTAGTATATATATACTCACACATTTCAATAATAACATGTCTTGTATTTGAAAACATGAATTTCTGAAGGAGTCCTAAGCATAGACAAGTAAAAAATAAATAAAGCTAAGTTTTAAATTGAAAATTGGAAGAAAATTTCAAATTTTTATTCACACCAGTTTGAAAGTAATAAGAATCTAGAATAGATGACATATATACTTTAAGTTTATCAATGCAGCAAAGTTTATTGAAATTCTGCTCAATGCTAAATCTGACAATGAGGGACAGTATTGTTTCCCCTACCTTCATCCCTCTCTTCTTCCTCTCTTCCTTTCTTTCCTCCATCACAAATGATTTCAAGGACACTGGTTGAAATTCTGATTTACATTCTTCTCATTTATCACACTGTATGTTTTTTACATATAAAAATATTTTGGCTTTTTTTGATAATTTATTTTAATTAATGCTTCAACCTTTAGCTGTACAATTTTGTCCTTTAATAAATATTTGCTGGATCTTGTGTTAATATAACTTTAAAAAGATTTTTGTCTTTCTAAGTGTTAAAGTAGTATGTGCTACATAATAGAAAGTTTTAAATTTTAAAATTTAAATCCAGAGAGCCCAGTGATAAAGAAATGGTTATGAAAATATGATATAGCCAGATATTGGGATGTTGCACAACTACTAAAGTAGTTTTTTTTATATATATAATAAACTGTTAAATATAAGATGGTAAGTGGAAAAGGACATAAAGTGGTATATGTGGTGTACTTTATATTTCAGTAATATGCACCTATTTCATTATAAAGATATTTGTGCATTTATGTGTATTTAGAAAAGTTTATTAAGGATACATGAATATAATGCTTTGGTCTCAGTATTCAGCCAAAATCTGCTATTGGGTTTCATCGTTGAGTTTTGGAAGTTCAAAGACCCACTTAAGTGTCACTTATGAAAGCCCTGAACTTTACATAATCATTGATCATTTGATCATATTGGTTATCGTCATAGATAAGCATCATGACAATATCAACAGTGCATATAAAGCCCATCTTTGGGGTTTGTCATTTAATATCTGATTATCTGAATATCCATTTCAAATATAGGTAAGGATTTTTGATGAAACTTCTGTTAAATCTTTATGTGCTTTATACAAAAAAATTCAATTTTTCTGGGGGAGTATGAAGTATTTATTGTAACCATCAAATGCAGCACTAATTAATTATTCTGAAACTGTTAATTCCACATATGTAACCATTTATTGAGAACATTCAAATGTTTAAATTTATCAAGAGATAGATTGGCAATAGGAATGTTAAAAGAGAGGGCATAGATAACTTAGCTAGATAACTTTTGGAAGAATATATATATTTTAAACCAACTAATGCTTATAAAACTCTAAATAACATACTGCAAAATAAGAGGTATTAATCTACATTATAATACCAATGTCTATCTTTGCAGATGTTTTAACCACAGTGTATGTGGTTAAAATTCAATATTTATACATTAAACAAAACAAGAACGCTACATGATTCTTAGATATTTAATTCCATTTAGCCCAAGACTTTCTAGCAAAGAACTTGTTTTGTAATTTCTAATTTATTGTGCTGATGAAATAAAAGTAGAATGCCAACTCTACCACTCAACATTTCATGAGAAGGAAAAACATAAAAACCATATAAATGATAAATCATTTTTAATAAGACTTTTTAAGAAAGATTATACAGAGAACCAAAAAAAAAAAAATAATGGAGTGTTAGGAAATAACTGAGTTACTCTTAAATATCTTGCTTCTTCACTGATTTCATTTGACAGTGAACATCTATTTTCTGCTCTGAAAGTGCAGTATATTGACTGTAGCAGCAACCTGGGAGCTGACAGCGAGGAGAAATTATTGTTCCTGTACCACAGCTGTGAAGCCTTAAAAATTTAACCACTAAAACTTTTGGTAAGCTAGTTGAACTAAAATATGATATTTTGGTAATGTTTCCGGTTTACTCTTGATCTCAGCCAGTCATTACAGGATGTTGATATTCCAGGTTAAACAGAGCATTATAACCTCTGGCTTTTGGCATTTGGAAAAATGTATGTTCAGAGCCTCTCTGAATATACATATTCATAGAAATTATTTATTAGTTTTATCTCTGGACCTTAATGTGTATTTTAGTTCTTTCTTCTTTCCACAACACCAGAGAATCTCCATTCACCTCCAGGATGCCTTTGGAAAACCACAGGAATTATTTCCCAGTCATTCTCTTTAGCTTGGGGTTTCCTACCAGGAGGCTGAATGTGGAATGGCATTGAAATTCTGCGAGAACTACACACAGGTTAAAATGTTGCGCAGATTTGAGACATGCATGAAAAGGAAATCTACTAAAATGAAAGCAGAGGTCATATTAAGGTGATGAGTACTTTTTCTCTTTTCATTAAATAACATTCCTATAATTGGTTTAATAAAATTTCCAGAAGAACAAAAATAACATAAGTCAGGAAAGAAGAAATACTTAGGTGTTTAAAAAGTGTCAGTGTTGCTTCTTGACAAAGTTTTGGAGTAGAAATTCTATCATAGATATACAATTATGGTAATTACATGGTTTTTCCTTTTTTGTATTTTAAAACCACAGCAGTACCGCAACATTTGGAGTAGTGAACGAGCCTGAGTAACTTTAGAGGAAGGTTTGTGTCAGTAAATGGCTCCATTTGCATCTCATGGATAGAGTTTAGTGTATTTCAGTGGGAAATCATATTGCTGCAAATTAGATACTGTAATTAGATATTTTTCCCAGCTTTAATTTTCATAATGAAAATATGGTTAACTCCAGGGCTTCCCTGGTGGCGCAGTGGTTGGGAATCTGCCTGCCAATGCAGGAGACACGGGTTCAAGCCCTAGTCCGGGAAGACCCCACATGCCCTGGAGCAACTAAGCCCGTGCGCCACAACTACTGAGCCTGCGCTCTAGAGCCCGCGAGCCACAACTACTGAAGCCCACGCGCCTACAGCCCGTGCCCCACAACAAGAGAAGCCACCACAATGAGAAGCCTGTGCACCGCAACGAAGAGTGGCCTCCACTCACCGCAAGTAGAGAAAGCCCGCGCACAGCAATGAAGACCCAATGCAGCCTAAATAAATAAATAAATAAATTTATAAATAAATTACAATTTATCACAGCATATTACTGGGTTACCAGCAGTAACCAGCTAATCCCTGGCGTTTATGGCTCCCTCTACAGGACACAAAGAAACTTTCCTTCAGCAGCTCGGTGGAACCCTTTAAAAAAAATATATATATATATGGTTAACTCCACATCTAAATTTACTTTCATTTTCCTGGTTTTAAGAGCAGGCTTTAAGACACAACTTGTATTTTCAGTTGTGCTCATTGAAAATATCTATAACTTCATGGAAGAATGTTCTATATTTACAGTTGGCAAAGCAACTGAACTAGAAAATCTAATGTTATGATGTTATGTTTCTGCTGATTTACTGTCACTTTAATGGTATGTTATCACAATCCTCTTACACTTTTATAGTCTAGGGTAGTTTTAGGTTAACACACATTTAATGAAAAGTGAAGTGAATGGTACCAGGCATATGCAAATATAACTGCTATCACCTGAGTGAATTGCCTCAATATTACACATAGAGCTTTATGAAATTCAATCCTGTGTTGTTATAATTGAGAGAGCAGAATTTTAGATTCATAATAGGTTTGAGATGAGATAGAAAACAAGTTTGTTTGATATTCGATGCCTCGTTTAATGATATATTTGCCCTTGTTCATGGGCAACCAGGGCTGAGGGTGCAGGGTGGGACAGATGTTCTTTCCTCTTTTGAAGCAAAAACATTTTCCTCTTCTTCTGGGGGAGAGGAGAGAACTTCACAGAGGAAGAGACAGATGAACTTCACAATGTCAAATGATAATGCGCAACTATGCAAAGAGAAGTGAGGGTGCATTTTTGAACAAATTATTTATCCACTATTAACAGTCCCCTCTCAAAAGTTTCTTTTTCTCTTTTATTGTTTAAATTTGTCTAACCATACGTTTGAAGGGGGAAACCACTGGAAATACGGACTTACTTTATAAGAAGTCATCTATATAAAAGAAAATATAAGAAATAGAGCATCTTAACTGACTTGGTAGGTAGGTGAATTGTATGGAACCCTGGTCTTTGTGCTCGTGCAGAAGAGACCTATGCTCCAAACTAGATTCCACTACTTTTCCTTAGAGGAGGTCTTATTTGCCTCATTATTTGCACAACATAGGGTCATCTGAGATTGTCTCAAAGGTCACCTGGAAGTCTTTCATTCTATTATTCAGAATAAAGCCTTGAATTCAAGGATAAGCTTACAAAGTCCTACATCTGCGGGGCTCATATCATTTTACTTAACCATCTTCATCTCCTCTGATGAAATGAAAGTTTTTAACTTTTTTCAATTTCTTTAAATATCCCAGCCTCCTTCGATGCTAGTCGAAGCTTTAAAAGAGCAGATGTGGGAAAAGAGCAGGTTGAATAAGTGCCTTTAATTTATAAGAATAAAAAAGTCATTTTAGTTTAAAGAATATATCAATAAGACAATCAAATGAGCAAATAAAAACAGAAAGACATTATGATTCCACCTTTCCTCACCTGTAAATAATCAGACTAGTATAGAAATCTCATTTGCAAATTATGCCTAGCCCACATTCTGAAGGAAAACTCACTCATATATTCTAATTCTTGTTTTCTTCTTTGCTTAAAGAGTAATTATAATTGGGGGAAGCCAGAACCCTGGCTTTGGATCTGGAAGAGTTAGCAATATTATCCACTGCCACTGTGTTTTTGTGTCCAGACTGAGCTACTTCTGATCTTGGGAAAAGCAGTCTGTTTACAGGAACTTTGGAGGTAGGGGTGGAGATTTGAGTGACTAAGTCCTGTCTGCAAAATGGATCTGTGATTTTTATTGCTTAAAAAAGAAGAGGAAGAAAGTGAAAATAAACTTCTATTAATATTTCTGCAGCTAGAATTAGCTGATTGCATTTGCATTTGAGGTTCACAGCTTTCTGCTTTTAGAAACCACCAACAGTCTACTTGGCTACACAAAAGTAAAACAATATCTATTCAAGAAAAGCAACATTTGTGACAGTCAAGCATAACCTGTTTTGCACCAAAATGTGAAAGGATTGTCTTCCGTGAATGAAGAGATATTTATGATGCGAAATTATTTTTGGCTTCTTCTAGTTGAGGCCAGAGGCTGAGATTTGAAGTCTGGAGTCTGAGAGACAGAGAGCAGCAGACAGCGGGTGCTACTTGAGATAGATGGGAAAATATCAATAATCCAGCACAAGGCCTAAGAGAGGACATAGCCAAGCAGAAAAACTGGTAGAGGAGGAAATGCTAGTTGGGGCAATAACTTGGAAAAAATATTCAGGTTTCAATTTCCTTCCCTGCCCCATAATTCCATTATAGGAAAACCTTAACAGCATTTATTGAACACTTAGCTTTTTGTTAGGTGTGTGCTGAGGAATAAAAGGGAAGGGCATCAGTTAGCAGTCTGGAGCAGAGTGAACTGGGCAGAAGGGTGGCACATGAAATGGTATGTGAAGGGCAGAGGTGATATACAGAGAAAGGTGGAGTAAGATGGGCAATAATGATAATATTAACGTTTGGCAAGAATTTAGTAGGTGTCATGCATTTTCCTAGGTTCCACAGGGACTCCTGAGGGGCCCAGAGAATATTTTGGGGAGGGGCCTAGACTTCCTGTAACAACACAGTGTGTGGCTTGGTGTACTACTAATGGGCTGTTAAAGGGAAGGTGAGCCTCCAGAAGCCTAGAAGCCCCAGGGAACCTCAGCGTGGCTGCTCTTATACATTTACATCAAAGGACAGCACTCATATACACAGTCTTTGCTACTTTATTTCCAGAATAGGACTTCAGGCAGTGGGGAAACAGTCAATGACATGGAAAACAATCCTATTATCTGTTGAAAGAGCTAATGCTATCTGGTCACAAAACCCAGAATCAAAAGATCAGAATTCCAGTTCAACTCTATAACATATTAGCTATGAGCTCTGGGGCAAACCTCATGACTTGCTCGAGTTCCATTTTTCATACCACAGAAGCTAAGAAGATGAAATGAGATTGTATGTAGAGATGCTAAATGTAAAGTCCCATAAAATGTTAGCCATTTTCATACTCTTCTTTTTATCCCTTTTTCTAGTTTTATCATAAAATATTAGTGGAATGATAAGTTTGCGGAATAGAATGAGCCAGGAATGAAATTAGTGAAAATGCTAAATTAAGAGCAGTGCTTACCCATAATATTCTGAGGGTTCCCCCTCAATTCTTCAAGCACTGGGAAAAATATTTAGTAAATCTTACAAAGCCACATACCTTAGTTTCCTCTTTGAAAAGATGTTTTATGTTGACTATTCATGGCAGTACTTTTCCAGTTTTTAATATTACCAAGTTATAAAATTTAAAAGAGGAGATAAAACTCTGATTAACCATTGAAAATCTAGTTGAGAAGTATTGGTTAAGAAAGAAAAAAAGCAAATATATATATGTTTCTTAATAAGGACTATTATAGAGTAAAATATAAAAATTAATAACAATGAAAATCAGAATGAGATCCAGGAGTAAAAATATTTAAAGGACACCCTTTTCCCTATTGGCCATGAAAAACCTACAGTATCTAGTGTATACCATACCAGGGGCATGTCGAAAGGGTTAGTTACTTAACAAAACAAAATAAAATGTCTGAAATTCTTTTTAAATAGTTTTAAATAGTAAGATTCTTGGCTCCAAATCAGAAAACCTCAAAGTAAAACTCTCCTCTTTCCAGAATCTAAATTAATTAATTGGTCATTTAAGATTCAGAACTCTAAGAAACAGACATTAGCCAAAGAGTTTTTCAACAGTCATTCTATTTTCAGATAAAATTTCGATATTTATTTTTAGATCAATTTTTAAATAAAAATTAGGAGATCCAAAAATTTTAGTGGCTTGCTGGAGATCACTGAAGTAAACAGCGAAAATATAAGGACTGTAATCCGCATCTCCAGACCTATCCTCCAATGCTTTTTCCATTATATTTCATAACCTCTTCATATCCATATATTTCATATAGTTCTTAATATAGTAGAGTCTACCCCACCAGCTTTCTATATTTATTTCTATCATTTAAGGAATGCACTCCTTTTCTAGATTAATGTTTTACAAAAGAAAATAATGAATTTCTTTGGCATTTGTGAGGAAAGGATTAATTTATTGAAGACAATATCTCTACAGGTTGGTGCCCCAGAAAGAAGTTGACCTCCTACAAAACTCCATGGAAACTAACTACAGCCAAGTGCATGGAACAGTCAGGTTGACCAGAAGGCTTGGAATCTGTCCTGGATCACAGTGGTACTCACCTGAGCAAGTATGCTGAGCTGGTGGGGTAGAGATGGAGCCACGTTATATTGTTGTTGTATTACAGCCTCTGATCACACGGTGGAAGTGTTGAAATTTTCTTCATCATAAAGTTCAAAAACCCCACAGCCCTGGATCAGAGTCTCTCTTCCAGAGTCTGCCATTCAGTGCTGTTACATTGCTGTGAGCTGCACTAGTGTGTGTGGGACAGTGAGGGGCCCAGGTACCTACCTTTAATCCTGTCTCTGTAGTGTTTACTCCAAAGGATCTCCTCCAAGAGGCCTGGCAAGTGTGCTGCTCAGCATTTGCTTTTGTATTATAGTCTGGTCTTCAAGAGTTCTATCTATGTATGTGGTTGTGAAAATCAAACCAATAGATATTGCTTCATATCTCAATAAGTATCCCTTGTAATGGTTTTATAAATATGTTATATATACATGTATATATAAAAATTATATTACACCAGTATAATATAAGTATAGTAGGTTGAACCATATCAAATTCTAATATTAAACCATTTTTCATTTACAAAACAATAGTAATTTCATATTACCATCATTAGAAATTTTTTCATCCAGGGTAATGTAAACTTCAATTACTCAGACTCTTTTTTTTTTTTTTTTTAAATTAAAGAAACATTTCAACGTTTACTATTAAATATAAGAAAAATAAACATGTATAGGCACAGTTCATATTAACAAATGTTAGCATTTTGCTATATATATATTTATTTTCTTTAGGAAAAAATAATACAGGTAAAATAGAAGTGTTACCAAATCAAACTTGGATATGCTCGCCTGCACACAGTAAAGCCAACCTACTGACACTGGGTTGTAGTGAAGGAAAACGTAGTGTTTATTGTAAGGCTCCAGACAAGGAGTCTAGGGCAGCTCATGCTTAAAAAGCCCAAACTCCCTGTTGGGTTTCAGGGAAGGAGTTTTTAATAGGCAAAATTTGCAGGGAGGGCTTCAGGGTGTGTAACCCTCCTCTTATTGGTTGGTGGTGAGGTAACAGGGTGGTGTTCCAGGAATCTCAATCATCAGCCTCTGGTTCCAACCAGTCTGGGGTCCATGTGCCTGTGCTCAGCCTGAAGTTACCATCCTCCACCTGGATGGGGGCCTTAGTTCCTGTACAACTCAGAGATATGTATCAGATTGTTATGTACACCTCAGGAGGAATCAGGACCAGACCCCCATTGTTGCACTATTGTTTCTTCTGCACTTCCCTAATTAGTAACTGTTTGGATCTGCCGTTTGGAACTCAGGGAAGGTCTAGGAGGCTGAAACTTTTTTTCTATAAACAAGAAATGGCGGACACAGAAAGGCCTTCTTACCTGGGGGGGCCCACTGGGTCCTGCTCAGTTTTAGAAGGTCACTTCCTGTCCCTTATTGACTCTTTTCTTTTCCTGTTGTCAACCTAGAGAGAGAAATTCTGAAGGAGTCTCTGAGATAAACAATATTATCTTCTTTTGTTATCATACTTCTATGAAAAATATGTAGTATTATTTTATGTTTTAATAATTCTTACATTCTTGGGTGTGATGGTGATATTGTGGTTGTGCAGAAAAATGTCCTTGTTTTCTGGATATATATTATATTTAGATATGGAATGCCATGAGGTTTGCAAATTACTTTCAAATTGTTCAGGAAGATGTGTGTACACACATGTGCATGTGTGTAGAGAAATAGCAAATGTGACAAAATGTTAACAATAGGTTATTTTAGGTGAAGAGTTTAGGAGTGTTTATCTTAGTATTCTCTCAATTTTTTCTGCAAATTTAAAAGAAAAAGTAAAAGCCTTAAGAATTTTAAAGCACTGTGTAACTGAATCACCTAATACGAAATGCATGTGAGATAATTTAGTTTAACTTTCTCTTTCAGCAAACAATAACTTTACACTAAATGCTAATCTTAACAATGTGAAAATAGTGTTTTTCAATGTAAAATGGTGCATCCGCTTCAGAAAACAAGTTTTTCAGTTCCTCAAAATGTCAAGCCTGTGGCTACCATATGACCTAGCAATTGTAGATTCCTAGGTATATACCTAAGAGAAATAAAAACATATGTCCATTATTTCTAACATCCAAAAAGTGGAAATAACCCAAATGTCCATCAACTGATGAATGGATAAAAAATGTGTGGTATATCCATACAATGAAATATTCAGCAATAAAAAGGAATGATGTACAGATACATGCTACTCCATGGACGAACCTAGAAAGTATTATGCTAAGTGATAGAAGTCAGTCACAAAAGACCATGTGTTGTGTAATTCCATCTATATGAATATTCCAGACTAGGCAAATATATAGAGACAGAAAGTACATTAGTGGTTGCTTGTGTTATGGAGTCCAAGCCCGTACTGCTTGCTGCATGACAGGCCGATAAATCTAGAGACAAGGTGTTGGGGCAAAGAATAGTGACTTTATTTGGGGAGCCAGCAGATAGAGAAGATGGTGGACTAGTGTCCCAAAGTAATATGTTGCCCAGGTTTGGATGATGCTAACTTCTTTTATAGAACAAGAGGGGTCAGAGGAGAAGAGGTAAAGGGAAAAAAGGGTAAGTTGCAAATATTTCGGAGGGGATGTGTTAATTTCTTCTTTCTTGCAGCCATTCATAGGTAGGCCTGGTCAGAATGTTTCCCATGAGCCAAACAAAGGTACTTTATAGCCTCCTGCTCAGGCATGGGAAGCAGGGTTCCTGGAGGTGGGCCAGTATGTATACTTTAAGCTACAGGCAACATCCCTTTAGTGAATAACTTGTAGCAAAAGCAATAGAATACAAAGCTTGAAGTAAAAGAAACAGATCCAATATAGAGTCAGATTTGTTCTTCCCTATTCCACTTGGGACTGTTGGGTGGGGAGGTGGATATGAAGAGTGACTTCTAATGGAATAGAGTTGCTTTTGGGGGATGATGAAAATGTCCTAAAATTAGATAATGGTGGTGATTACACAACTCTGTGAATATGATAGAAACCACGAATTGTACACTTTAAATAGATTAATTTTATAGAATGTGAATTATATTTCAGTAAAGCTGTTAAAAATACTCTTTTTTGTGAAGTTAGGAGAAACAAAATATTTTAAGACTGATTGCAAATATGAAACTATATATGATCTTTGCTGATTTTGGATCTTACAAAATGGCAATTTTAATATACTGAAATATGAGAAACAATATTAATGTCAGAGATGAGGAAAGCTGACATTGTAGATATATCTGAAAATGTAGCAGTTGTACCATTTGCTGATTATTGTTTAAGCACTATAGCTTATAAAGAGGCTAGAAATTCTTCAGAAGTGCATTTCTTGCTGTTAACCGATGCTTATTTCAATTTTGGATGAAGAGGAAAGGCACATTGAAATTATATATATTTTATTTTAAGAAAAAATAATTAGCTCTTATTTTTCTATTTCAGAAGGGACAATTTATATGCCAGTTAAAAAATAAATTAGAAGTCTCCTAATACATTAATACTCAATATAAAAGTCACTCACTTAGACCCTTGGGATTCTTTAACTTTTCTGCAGCAAAACAGAAACATGAAACAAAAATCTCCATGGGCTTACTTTCCCTTAGTGGACACAGAATATAAACATTATACATGATAAATAATTGAATTGCATAGTATGTTAGGAAATAAACAAGAGGATTGGAAAAAAATGAGATCGAAGAAAGGGTATCAAGAATGCAAGGGGCAAAAGGTTAGAATTGCCATTACTGAGATCAGGGAGGCTACAGGAAGAGCAGCTTTTAGGATGTAAGTGTGGGCGTTCAGCAGTTCAATTGTGACATGTTGGTCTTGAGATATCTATTAGACATCCAAGTGAAGATGCTGAATTGACAGTTGCATAGATAAATGTGGAATTCAGGGAAGTGATTTAGGCTGGAGACATTAACTGTTACATGCAACTACATAGGAGTTGGCATTTATAGACATGATACTGGATAGAGAAGAGATTTTTCAACATTCAGATTTTTCAACATTCAGGTCTTAGAGAAGGAACCATTAAAGGAGACTGAGAAAAGTAGTAGCTGTTAGTTGAGCCACAAATGATGAGTATGTGGTGCCCTGTAAGAGATGTGTCACCCAGAACTGACCCTTAGATATAACTTTGGCATTATCTGCAGCTACAATTGCAAAGACAACAATCATGAGCTGAGAATTATTCTCCTGTTTAGGTTTAAGCTACCCAAGCTTGAGATCTTACTGGATCGTCCATCTTGCCTCAAGTTATAAAGTTCGTAATTATCAGCCTCAGAGGAGAAGTGGGGATATCTGAATTTATTAAATAGGCAGTTAGTAACAGTTGGGGAATTGCCTGACTAGGTGAGGAGAAAAATTTTTTGGGGGGTGACAGTAAAACATGTTCAAAGTTGACAGGAGGGGACTAGGAGTCATATTAACTTGATTATTACAAGTCATTTTGTACCCCACACTGGTGAAATTGGCTTATTTCTTGGGACTAAAATTCCACATTCTAGTAAAATACTTTATGTAAAATAATCTTCCTTTAGAGTATTCAAAATGCCCTCGGTGCCTATTTGTTTCCTGCTGATAGGCTAGTCATGCCAAGGATAACAAAAAGATTCCAGAGTTAAAATTACTGAAAGTATATTGTGCACTCTTGCCACATGTGCAGTGTAGGTTGGCTGTAAAGACAATAATTTCCAGATCTATCCATAATGAAATAGGAATTGAAATACATAAAAAATCAGCCAACTCTAAACAGAAAGGAAGAAGGTTCTGCTCAGTTTAATCACTCGAGGATCCAGGAGGAGGGAAGTACCATCAGTTTATGACACTGTTATCTCAACATGAGGCTTGAAGATTCTACAAGACTGGTGTCCAGTATAGAGAATAGGGGTTGAATGTTAAGTGCCCATGTCTTTCAGCTCACATTTTCTTGACCGAGATGAGTCACTTGGCTATGCCTATTTCTCTAGGTATGAACAAGTGTATTTTCCTTGTGTCTGGAATCAGAGAAGAATCAGGTGCGCTGGGGAATGCTCGTGAGGTCTGTTAGACTCAAGTATCCCTTGTGACCTTAGGATAATGAGAACTAGGAAGCCTGCCCCTGCCTGTTGTACCTCTATGCTACAGTTATAAGCTCTGTGTATTTGAATGAATTGGAGGTGGCAGGGAAAGAGAAATAGTTCTCTATGGCCCTTGAGTTTATCAGAAAAAGGAATGGGAGGGTAGCAGAAAAGGGTAGAGGATCAATAATTATTTTAAAAGAGAGACTTAGATTGTCTTTGTAACGTAGTGTTTTGAATTATTAAATGACATGCTGTTATTCCCTTTTCCCTATCACATTTATTTTCTCTTTCTCACTAGGAGAACGTTCTTGCCAGTTAGAATAAGCCATGCCACCCATTGATTTGGAGACAGGTAATCGTATCAAAGAAATGATGGCAGCAAAATTAAATTTAAATTCATATATTCAACTTTAAATTTTCATATGTAAGATAGAAAAGTTTGGATCTACCTGAGCAGAGTGCACTTTTTTTTTTCCTACTCTCAGACTATATTGAGACTCCTTTGGCTGGAGGAGAATTATCAGAGAAAGCCCACAAAAATAGGATGTGGGCAGAAAGGGAGGACATAGAAGAGAGACCCTCCTCAAAGATTTTCTGCAAGTCTTAGATGATAAATGTCTCAGGAGAGGAGACACATCTGCAGTGAGTTGGAGCGTAGTGGGGATGTGAGATGGCCTTAAGTAGAATTTGGAAAAATGAACAGCTGAAGTTGAACAAAGAAATTGATGAGGCATGAATAGCAAGCTTACAAGGGCCAAGAAGAATTTAAAGGGTATACACTTGTGTGAGCCAAGCAGGCTCTGATATGAAAATTTTTCCTTTGTTGCCCAAAGCAAGGGAGAACAGGAGAAAAGCTGTACAGACGGCTGGAGGCATGATAGTAAAGGTTATATAGGGAAGCTTAACTGAAAATCCTGGAGCACTGCTGCCTTGAAGCCACACTAATACTATCTTAAACAACAGAATTATTATACGATAACACTAAAATTCTGTCATATACCTTTAACATTTTTAGGAAGCAAAACTTTCCAGGAGAAAACCCTCATTTTCCTTATATTGCCATTTTAGAAACTCCCAAATTGTTTATTCATTTTATCAACTCTGGAAATGTTAAAAGCCTTTGGGAATACATTGATGTTGAAAGAAGTTAATATATTCCACATGCTTCTGTGATTTTCCATTAAGTTCAAGTTATTTGACTCATAAAAAGTAACAGAATGAATCCTTTTGATTTTGTTCGCTTTGCCTCTAGAGTCCATGCAGTTTTCTCAGATAAGAGGTGGCATGGCATAATAGCAAACACAAACACCTGACGGGCAGTCACGGTTTACCAGATGTGTGTGCCTCAATTTTCCCAGCTGTAAAATGGTGCTCATAATACATACTTCTCAGGTTTGTAGTGAAGATTAAGTGACTGCAGAAACTAACACAACATTGTAAAGCAATTATACTCCAATAAAGATGTTAAACAAAAAAGGAAAAAAAAATGTTAAATGACTTATGTGTACAAAATGCTCAGCAAAGTGCCTGGCACATAAAAGGCTTTTTGCAAAGGTAGATTACAGTTTTTGTTACAGGGGACCTTGGTCTTTATCAGCAGCTGTTCTCTTTCGATAAAATCTTTCTTTACAAAAATAGTAGAAGGTAGAGTTAGAAAGATCTCGGTAGCATAGACTTCAATCTCCCACCAGAACTGGGCTTATGCAGAGTTCCAGATGACATTTGCCCAACCCACTGTTGAATAATTGTATTGCTAGCCTGCACTTGACATTAGAAGGGGACTAAGCTTGATGAAAGATTCAATTATTAAAACATTGTTCTACTAAATCCAGCTTTCCCCTGCTCTGAGAGTCCCACACGTTGGTATTTACTCTACCTCTGGAATTATAATGAGAAAAGCCTCTTCTATCTTCTACATGGAAGTCCTTGAAATAGCAAAATATTTAAAATGTTTCCTTTGCACTTATTTCTCAGTTCAAAATTAATCTTTGTTTATACATGTGGATTAGAGTGTAAAATCCTTATGGTTCAGTAAATACTCATTTCTGAGAGCACGATTCAATTAAAATATACATTTTAAGATGGTTACCTCTCAGTTTTCCCTCTTCTGAATTAATATCACTATCAGTCACTCTTTGAAATTTGGTGGAAATGACAGTAATATCTAGATGTGTGGATAATGAAATAGGAACTCCTAACGTATAAAAGTTAGCCAAATAATTTGTAGGCTGGGAAAAATTAAAAATGATTTATCGCTTGTTGGGGAGATGCAACTGAAAACAAAATCTTCTTTCAGCCCAGAAAAACCTCTCCACAAAAGTAATAGAGAAAGAAAATGCTTTAATCATTGTGTAAGAATTACATGAGAATAGATGTGTATCACGGTAATCCACTAAGCGACTACAGAGACAGAAAGAAATCTCATCTTTTTATAAAGCCAAACTGATGCCCCTTACATACATGTTTTCAGGATAAACAATGATTAGATCCCAAGTTAGAGGACTTAATAGCGCCATTTATTGCACATTGTTTATCCTAAATCTACCTGGTAATTGGGGTAACCATCTGTGTTAGTTAATTGGTTTTATACAAAGGAAAAATAAACTTCTCATATCTTTATGACAGGTGGGCAACTGGGAGCAAGGCACCCACTGATTAAGCTCCTTCCTCTCACAGAAACTGGGAGATGGAGGTGTTGTCTCCCCTGATGTTTACAGTTCCAAGAGATGGCTCCCAGGTCCTTGGGAAGGACATTCCTGGGTCATAAAGCAGGCAAGAGGCTTATTTGCTTCTACAAATTTGACATGTGTTTCAAAGAGACAGAAAAATAACTTAAGAATACAAGTTTTCTAAAATTATTTCTCTAAAAAAGGTGAGAGGAGAACTCTTTCCTTATTTTCGACAGAATTAAGTCTCTTATTTTTAATTTTTGTCTTGCAGGTCCTTACACCCTGTAAGTCACATTTGTTATTAGATTTTGGATTGCATAATTATCATGGAATGCCATGAACTAGAGAGGTCCATTCCTGGAAACTGGTAAGCCCAGTAAGTATTCCATGTGCCATGTGGGTGTACATGAAAAATTTGGAGATAACAATAAAAGACATTTGAGTACGTTGCAAAAAGACTTTGACACTTAAGTTTATCCATTAACAAGAGAGAATGACTGGATCTTTGTTATAACCTCTGGAGAGTTTGAGCACTCATCTTTTTTTTTTTTCTGTATTTAACGTCAAACTTTATATCCATCACTCAAAAGTAGAAGTAGCTGCAGTTCACTTTCTCTGTGCCAGGTGCTGAACCAAGTTGTTTTATACGCATTATCTCATTTAAATCTCATATCATCACGAAGTAAAAATGCAAATATTAATATTAACAATGTACTATTCATAGTTCTGATTTGACAGGTGAAGAGTAAGGGCTTAGAAATTAAGTAATAGCAACAACTTTGCCTGAGGTTCTACTACCACTGAGTATTGGACTGGAAATTTGAAAATGGTGGTTTTTTTTTTGTTGTTGTTGTTGTTTTTTAACATCTTTATTGGAGTATAATTGCTTTACAATGGTGTGTTAGTTTCTGCTTTATAACAAAGTGAATCAGCTATACATATACATATATCCCCATATCCCCTCCCTCTTGCTTCTTCCTCCCATCCTCCCTATCCCACCCCTCTAGGTGGTCACAAAGCACCAAGCTGATCTCCCTGTTGAGTACTCACCTTAAGTCAAGAAAAGATGGAGAGAAAAAATCTCCACTTCGGGGCACAGTAGAACGCTCCTACCTGATATTTACAAAACGTGTGTCTGCATTTCACACCAGGGATCCTTGAGGCTCAATTAAACATTCAGATTCCCAAAACACTTGGCTTGAGACTACTCTGGACAGAAATCACAGCCTCCCAGCAGGTCAGCACTGGGCATTCCTTGTTCCACTCAGCAGGAGTTCCTGCATTAGGTTAGCGGTCCCTGTAGCAGTTCACACAGCTCTCAGGGAGGTCTCTTTCCCTCAGATGAGAGCTCATGTTCAAGGAGATGGGATCCACACTGGGCACATGTGGAAGCTGCCCTGATTTAAAAGCCTCTACTTAGAAGCTTCATGCCCTGTAGGAGAGACTATCTCTTGTAACAACTTTATAGGCATAGCATCCAGGATCCCTGCAAGGGGTTGTTATAAGGGTCTCTGAAACTAGGGAAGCTAAAACTATGGCATTTCCATCAGGAATTTATAGTTCATTTATAGTTTCTTCTGGTCCAGTGCAATTTACCAATCAGGGGTCATTTTTGTAATAAGTAATGTTGACTAGTATATAAATATATATGTATATGCCACATATACATATATATATGGCAGTCATTTTACATTTAACAGAGCTATAGAGTTAAATTGAAAGTGAAATGGAAGCAGAGAAAAGGGTTATGTTAACCTTTGGTCCATCTTGATATTAAACAAGTTCTTCAACTGTTTAAACCTCAACTTTCTCATCTCTCAAATGGAGACCAAGTCCTTATCTCATAGTACAAGTTGTGTACATGTAACGTGACAACTTGAGAGAGGGAATTGATCCATCAATGAGTATTCTTTAAGCTGTCTGTGATGGTCCATGAATTATGATGGTTCAATTCTTGCCGGTAGAAAGTTCTGTTCTCTAGAGGAGCTATTGAGAGAGGACACCTGGAAGGATGAAAACAGTGCCCACCCTCAGGTCTGGAAAATGCCTCTTCAAGGAAACCTCCTATAGCAGAGTTGTAGCAAACTAACCTGGATCACAGGATTCACATGAGTGGTGGGCAGGGGGTGAAGCTGGGGGTGCAGGTTTCAATCTAAACCCTATTCGAGTTAGTTGAAGTCATGCAATCTATTTTAAATAAACCTGAATCAAGATAAAGCAATAATATGTTTTAATATGATCCATAGCTGTAAATGTTTTATGCATATGTGTGTATGTATTAATGGGTGATCTATATTTCCTCTTGTTTCCTCTTATTGCACCTGCTCAGGCTTTAAAATGATGTTATGCTTTTTCTCTCTCAGCTACCACCAACCTCCCTGATCACAATTCTTCTCAACCTTCAAGCTTTATCTTATACCTCACTTTCTATAGAAAATTATGTCCAGGTATCCTAGCTAGAGTTGATATCTTGCCTCTAAACTTGATACCAATTATATTCAACTTATTCAATCTCTGACGTATGCCTACCAGATTTATATTTGCTAGACTACAAGAATGTATTTGCAATATTTTAAGTGTTCTTTAAAAAAAATTCAGTATTTTACACATAGTGGCTGAAATTTGATGATTGGTTGACCAACAGTGGGTAAAAAGAGGTAGGGAAGAGAAGAATCTGTGAAGTCCTTTTAGTGGACAGTTTCCTCCCCATCCCAAATTAATGACAGGCTGCACTAATTTGGTCCTTCCTTGATGTAGGCGCCTCTTCAATTCCATAAAATGTCTCAAATCTTGTTCTTTTTTCTGTTGAATTGCATTATCTGCTCTAAAGTGTAAGTATCGCCTCATTACTTTGTTCTTGTCTTTTCCAGCCCTTCCCAGCAGCAGCTGTTAATACATTCCATGTGCAAATTCAGCTCTGCAATGTTCTGGAGTCAGGGTAAGAGGTATATGCAAAACCTGAGCCTCCCTAGCTGGAAAACTGCAATGTTTGTCTTGCTCTATTTAGAATCTATAATTCACATGCCAGGGCTCAATGCTGTCACCGTTTGAGGCTTCACTCCTTGTAATTTGCTCTGCTCTTTTCTCAGTCTTCCCTGGAGGATGAGGACTTTCCTGAGTCTGGTGCTCCTGTGAAGACCTGCACTCTTGTTAGCTCCATTTGTTCTGGACTTTTCTTCCTCCTCCCAGTTACCTGACTTCATACCTCAATTTGGTACCCAATTTTGTCTTACAATACTACTGACTTTTTCTAGTAGGTTTAATTACTCATATTGAAAATAATTATCTCATACCTTCTCTTGCCTCAAACTCCCCCCACACCTGCTTCCTCTGCCCTCTCTATCAGCTAATGGTCTCCCTTCATCCTCCAATGGGAAAGGGAAGTTCTCACATTTCTCAAGTTCAAATCTACAGAACTATAGTCATTTCAATATATCTCCTCCTTCTTCCTAGCTATGGCACTGAAGGAAATGCCTGCCCTTCATCATGACCTATTAGGCTCTGCAGGGTCTGACCTCTGCCTCTCTATAATTTCCTTACTGATACTCCTCTAAGTACTTACTACACTGCAGCTCCCATCTGGAATGTTCTTCCCTTTATCTTTGCATGACTAACTCCTTCCCATCACTGAGACCCATTTTAAAAGAGCCACATCTCCTGACCACCCAGTCTAAAGTAGATCCCCCCACTGTTATTCATGTGTATCTCAGTCTGTTACCGATTTCCTGCAGTGTCAATACTCTGTCAGCTGTCTCCACTAGACTGTAATCCTTGAAGCCAGAGAGTGTGTCTCACCTAGTCCCACTGCTTTGTATCCTGGTATGTAAGTGTCCCATCAATATTTTATGGCGGAATAAGTGCTATTGTCCCAACTAAAGTGTGAACCTACCATCACTACCTCACTTGCTACCTCTCCACACATAACTCCAATTCAAACCGGCTTGGATATATGGAATCTCAACTAAATATTTGGCACACTATGTGTTGGATTCTGTGTTGCATATACAGACGATTTTTAAAAAATCTTGAGTCTATGAGAAAGTTGCATAGGAGAATTCATCAGACTGTCCAATGACTACACACATGCTCCATTACCCAGGAGCCTCACGGGCTCACAATTCCCAGGCTTTCATCATCTTCGGACCACAAATTTTAAAACCCTTCAGAAAGGGGAGTTTTGCCCTGTGTGTGAACCTTTGTTACAGAACTCTTATCATGCTCTCAGAGACTGCTTTTTAAATTGGACACTTTTACACCAGATTTGCTATGCTTGGCTGTCTTTTTTGGGAGGTTCTCTGAAGCAGTCTGACTTTGCCCCAGGTCCACGCATGTTCCATCCAAGATACATTGGCTTATAAGTATTGTTTTATTTTGAAGACAAAGCAAAAATAATAAAAAAAAAGACCACTTTTAACTATATTTTCTAAATCAAAGATAATATTGTTAAATTGTAGCAAGGCACTAAAAATAATCTGTTATAAAATTATTATAAATTACCAGCTATTAAATGTAATATTTATTTTGTATTTCTTAAAGTTAACTTTAATGGTTAAGAGTGGTAAGAGAAAAGCTAATGCTTATATAAAGCTGAAAATATGAATTATCTTTTAGCAAAGAAAATGTAGGCTGATCTTGAAAATATAATTTTACTTCTTAGTTTTCAAGATCCTTAAGAATTTTAATTCAGCAAAACTTGTCTATCTAGAAAGAAAAAAGCTGTAACTTTTAAAATAAGTTTCTAACTGATTATTTTATTGTCAGTCTGTGTGGCCTTCAACTTTTAATTAGCTGGATGAAATATATATAGCTATTTTGTTTTTCACAAGAATAAATGTGATTAGAGTATTTTATTTCCAGAGGAATACTGTTCGCTCACATAATCATCATTTGATTTCGAGTTTCAACATATTCTTAAACATTTTTTTTACAAGTATTGGCTACACACACACACACATACACACACACCAAATAAACTTTGGTAGAACAAAAATATCAAGACAAAGATATGGATGGAAGGAATACTTTGCAGATCAACACATTTCCTTTCCTAAGTACAACCATTTCCTAGACCAATGTAGACACATACAAAGTACTTTATGAATTTAATTATATGAATGTTATAAAGGTAATGTAGGTACTGAACTAAATTAGCCTATTCTCTTGTTCAGATAGATTAAAAATGACGATAATATTTTATGGTAACATAGCTTTTTTATTTCAATTAATGTGAGAGAGAGTTTCAAGTAGCAACTGCCATTGCACCAAAAGAGGAAGCCTTGTTTTAATGCTATAAAGCTGTGGCACATACTGGTAAGAAAATAAATCTTCCTACTCAAACCAATTTAATGCAAAAAATGTTTCTCTTGCATACTTGAAGTTTGCTGAGGGTAGATCTTTAACATTATCACAAAAAAAAAAGAAGAAAGAAAGAAAGAGAAAGAAAGGAAGGAAGGGAGGAAGGAAGAAAGGAGTGGGTTAACTATGTGGGATAATTGGATGTGTTAATTACCTTGATCTTGGTCATCATTCCACAGTGTATTCATATATCAAGTAATCATGCTGTACATTTTAAATATATACAATTATATTTGTCAATTATTCCTCAATAAAGTTAAAAAATGTTTCTCTTACAGATGCTAAGTAAAGGATTTTTAACTTCCTTTCTTGTTAGGTAGACCTGATAGCTGTAATTCTGCATGTATCTCCAGCTAAATTCATCAGGCTTTGAGATTAATTTCTTCTTTAAAATGATGTTCTTTGGGAGTGTTCCTGGATACACCGATTTCAGTGGGCTATTTATGCTCACAGTAGCTGTTACTTTTGCAGTTTCAAGGTTTCAGTGTAGCTGTGGGCTCATATGAATGTTTCACTATTACTGTATGATGATTTATTTTTCATTTTTTGTAATCTGATTGAAAGACTGACTCATTATGATACATAACAGTTCAATATAACAAAGTTTTATATTTTGTGTCATAACTTTTTCCACATATGTCTCAATAAAACAATATCTATAGTAAATGAAAACAGATATTTTTGCCTAGCACTCATCTGTCCTATGCAATCTGAAAATTATCTTATTGATAAGAGGAATTTAGGACAGGGTGTCAAGATTTTAATCCATCTTCATTTTGAAAGATCCTTTAGACATGAAACCTTTATTGTCACTATACCTGAAACTGATAGAAGGGAAGGTTTTATCCAAAAAGCATCTGTCCCAGTTACACACATTTTGTGGAAATCACGCCATTAATCAGGAATGTTGATGATCAGTTAAGACATAGAGCAAATGCCCTTGACATCTGTTTCAAAGTTGCCATTTTAAATTGATGGATGGTGACATATCCTGAGAAGAAAGCTGTAAAGCTGTATAGGAGGATTAAAGACAAAAATATGTTTTAGAAAGTTCCAAGAAGTGTTTGGAGAGAAAATAACTGATGATTTGATTTGACATAATGTTTCTATAAATTTAGTACTGACTCAGTAAATTTAGCAATGTGAAACTAAATCAATTACAGTAATTCATATCATAGAATATTATGACACATTCATTTTGAATTATGTACAGTACAGAAGTGATTTGATTCATTAGAATTAAGCTCCATGGGAAAACAAAGAATAAAAATATAATAGCTCCAATAATGATTCTACTGCAAATAGTTGCATAAATAAAACCAGGAAGAAACAACAATTAAAATCCATAAGAACTAATAATGTTTCACTAAGTAAAAAATATATTTGAAACAAAATTTGCAGTTAATTTGGAAAAATATATCACACAAGGGAAATATAAAATACTAGTCTAAAATTAATTGCAAACAAAATATTATACTTAGTTTTGATTCAGGTAAAAAATTATGGCCCCTAGCTTTGTAGTATATTCTCGATGCATTCCATTTCCACCCTTAGTACACATTTTTATTCTTCTTGACGTTTATCTCGAAGGTACATTCTTTTGAGGAATGTTTCTTAGTATGGCAGGTAATATTTAAAAGGTGAAAAATGCACACCTTCTCTCTAACCTGTCCACCATCTTGGTAGTGGGAGCCTATGGAGGTCAAGACTCAAAGATATCAGAAAAGATCTCTCATATAAGTGAATACTCCTTTGACTTCAACAACTTAAAATTAATTTCTCCCAATGGCATTCAGGAGATGATTACATTTGCTGCCTTATCTTCCACTGTAGAATGAAAAAGCTTTGACTCAGTTTAGAGGGTTGTGAAATACCAGTAGCAGGTGGGGACCTGAGCCCATCTCTGAAATGACATCACGAAGTTTAATTACATACTCTATTCCAACAGAAGACAATCCCGGGTCAAATTAATCTGCAGAATTACCCTTGATCTGAATTAGTTTATGTAAGTTCATTTAGAAAATCAAATATAAATATAAATACAAGTATAAATATATATGCACACACACAGGATAGGATATACTATTCTCAATGTTAACATACTGTTCACATGTTCGACATGGTCTAGTATGGTCCTGTTGGTTATCGGATCTCATAAGTTCTCCAATATTATACACTTGTTTTCTTCTAAAAGTGCTCTGAAGAGTACTTAAAGCTTGTAATTGTGGAGAATCCTGAGGGGAAGGGGCTGTTTTTCTTCACGGCTGTACAGAAATTATCCATTAGTGTAAATTCTTGTTTTTCTCTGTTAAAAAAATATCATTTAAGACTGTTATTTATTTATTTATTTTTTTGGACACTAATGATGAGTTGTTTCCACTCAGTGAGGACTGATTTAATTAGGTAGCCCAGGGACCTTAAATCAGTAGAATTGTTGATATAAAAATTGTTATTGAATTGAAATAACCTAACATTTAAATTATATATTATATATATATATATATATATATATATATATATATATATACACTATATAACTGAGACTACTAGGTAGTCATTAAAACCATGCTGTAGAAGAGTATCTAGTATCTTAGAAATTGGTCAAATTATAAAGTTAATGAAAATAAAATTCAGGTTATAAATCTGTATGTATAATGTAGTCTGTGTTTTTTGATTTATATAAAAATAACAGGGCTTCCCTGGTGGCGCAGTGGTTGAGAATCTGCCTGCCAATGCAGGGAACACGGGTTCGAGCCCTGGTCTGGGAAGATCCCACATGCCGCGGAGCAACTGGGCCCGTGAGCCACAACTACTGAGCCTGCGCGTCTGGAGCCTGTGCTCCGCAGCAAGAGAGGCCGCGGTAGTGAGAGGCCCGCGCACCGCGATGAAGAGTGGCCCCCGCTTGCCACAACTAGAGAAAGCCCTCGCACAGAAACGAAGACCCAACACAGCCATAAATAAAATAAATAAATAAATAAAAAATTAAAAAAAAAAAAATAACAGTGGAGTTTCTTTTAGTGGTTAAGAGTTATGGAGGATTTTAAAATCTATTTTGTGTTGTGTTCAATATTTTTCTTTCTTATTTTATTATAGTTTTTGTTTTTATCAAATTTACACATGACTTTAAGAGTCAAAGTATTATATAATGTTTATTTAAAAAAAATAGTTTTTCCCTTTTCAGATCATCTACTTGCAACTTCTTTAGCAAACTCTGTGACGTTCCCTCCACAACTAATCACGTTCTTGTAGTCCCCCCTCTTGGCTCAATAGGGGTTATTTTTGGACTCCCTCCCTTCCTTCCTTTCTTCCTTCCTTCCTTGCTTCTTTCTTCCTTTCATCACTTTCCACCAAACAGTAACCAATTCTCTTGGTAAAGTTATATAACACCTTTGGTTATATCCATATTCAGTTTTCAAATTTTATGATGATATGAACACTGTTTTTAGCTGAGCTATATAAAACACCATGATTTTTCTTTTTTCTTCTCAACTTTTTGGTGTCCCTGGAATTATTGTCTTTTTTTCTTTTTTTTTTTTTTTCTGTTTGCTTACTTTTCTAAATATTTCTCACTAACATAAATTCTTTACCAGTTGTCTAATTCTGCTCTTTAGGTATCCAGATATATCATGTATTGTATGCACTTTATCTTTTCTGGAGGTATGTTTAAGTATCTTCTGTATGCTCAAGTTTGGGCTAGTTAACTTTATGCTCCCCTGGGAGCTCCTTTTAACATTCCCTGAGCATATCTTTGTCTTGTTTCTGATGTTGGATCTCCTGTTAGTTACGTCTCTCCCCTTTCTTGGTTTACTCTCCCCTGTTACGTGGAACATATCCTCCAAAGGCATCCTGAGAAAAGATGTATGCTAAAATGGGTGGAAGCCCTTATTCTCCACTCACATCGGCTTGATCATCGGATTAGACATAGAATTCTGCGTTGGGAATTATTATCCTTTATGACGTTGAAGACATTGGTCCATTGTTTCTGGCTTTTGCATTGTCCTTTGAGAAATATGATGCATTCTGATTGCTGATCTTTTGTTTATGTCCTTTCCAATTTTTCCTCTAAACCTTTGGAAGCTGCTAGGAGCATCCTATCCAGAGTGGTCTGAAATTGCAAATATGCAGTTATATTATTTCATCCATTATGTGGGCATTAATAGGACTCTTCACCACGAACACGTGTGTCTCTTGGTTTTCGTATGTTTCTTTGTTTGAAGCTTTACTTTTCTCATTTATTTATGATCTCTTTCTTTCTGGAACTCATATTACTCAAATATTAGATCAACTGGGCTGTTGTCTAATTTTCTTATCTTTTTCACTATACATCTATTATACTTTGTATTATTTTCAGAGAATCCTTAGCAACTGTATTTCCAAAACTATTGAATTTTTGAAATCTCTGCAATAAAAGTTTTAATTTTCAAGAGTTCTTTGCTGAATGTTCCTTTTAATAGTGCAATATTTTCTCTTTCTCTCTAAAGGTCTTGATTTAGTTCTTGATTTGTCACCGTTACTGACGTTAGCAATGGATGCAGGTCACCCTTTTCTTTTCCCGTCTTCTTCTTCTCCTTCTCCTCCTCCTCCTGCTTCTCCTTCTCCTCTTCTTCCTCCCCCTTCCTTATCATTATCATCATCTGCTCTCTGGCCTTATAAGAAATCTATTGCTGCTATCTCCTCTCTTCCCATTCCTGTGGATTTATTTCCATAACATTTCTTTTACTGTTGCTTTATTGGATTGTAGGGAGAGAATAAAAGTATTTGTTTATTTGCCATGTATATCTAGACAAATACTCTGCTGTGTTTTCATGATTAAAGTATGTTGACTTTATAATAATTATTATACAAATCTGTACTATGTTGTTTTAAAAATATCCCCAGGACAGCTTTCGCCATGTTTTATCCATTTTAATTTTATTTATTTAGACGTATTCTAAATATTTGCTGAGTCTCATAATGAAACAAGAGAAGTTTCCATTAAATCAGCACATTTGATCCCTTGAGGGTGAATGTTTCATTTTTAAATAATATTAACAGTGTTACGATCTGTGTGCATAACTATATGGAGGCTATAAATCCTTGGCTTACCCATTTAAAAACTTTTACTAAGCACCTTTTCTATTCCAAGCTCTGTGCTGGTTTCTGGGGAATAGAAGGATGAACCAGTACAGTCTCCTTCCCCTAAGGAGCGCCAAGTCAGGGAGAGGATTCTGGAGAAAATCTTTGTGTTGAAAGAGTTACAATCCAAAGGAAGTTGATTACTGCATCTAGGGTCACATGTTCATTGGCCTGGAGTTTTGATGTGGGGCTCAATGCTCTATCTATTACAAATACACTGTGAGTTATTCTATCATATATGTGCCTTGTAATGCTGCTGCTGGATTTGGTAACGTGCCAGAATTCACGTCAGCTGTTCTAAGGCTCAGCTTTGATTCATGATGCTGTATATAACATAATGACAAATTACACACATGAACAAGACAATCTGCTTAGACTTGAATCCTGTGTAATTGTAAGCAAATCACCTAAGCCCCACGGTGCCTCAATTTTTTTCTGTGTAAAGTGGTTATCATAATAGTGTTTACTTCATAGAGTTATTGTAAAGATTACAAGAATTAATATATTCAAAGAACTTAGAAAAATGCTTGGCAATAGGAAACACTGTCCAAGTTATGGCTTGCGTGGTGCCTCCTCAGAATTTGCAGGTTGAATCCCTAATCCTCAGTGTGACAGTATTTGGAGACAAGGACCTTAGGGAGGTAATTAAGATTAAATGAGGTCTTAAGAATGGGGGCCTATTCCAGTAGGGCAAGTGTCCTTATATGAAAAAGAAGGGACAACAAAGATTTCTTTCTCTCTGTGTTTTTGCAGAGAAAAGACCATGTGAGAAATGGCAAGAAGATGGCTGTCTACAAACCAAGGAGGGCCCACCCAGGAACCAACTTTGATGGTGCCTTGATATTGGACATATAGCCTCTGGAATTCTAAGGAAATAAGTTTCTATGTTTAAGCCACTCAATTTTTGTTATTTTGTTATTGCAGCCCACCCAGATTAATACAGCTATTACCATCTACCTAATGCCTTGCAATGTATTTTTTGCTTAACGTTAATCATCTACCCCATCCGATGAGGAAGGTGCCTTCCTCATCCTTGTCAATGATAGGATTTACTTAGGGCCTTTGGGTAGAGTTTGGGGACCCAAAGTGTTATTGAAAATTGTCTTAGTTCTTGAGTATAATATACAAACGAGTGGTCAACTAACAATTGTAGGGAGGGTTTTCCTAGGTCCGAAAAATGTTCAAGGAGGAATTGAGACTTGAACCAGACCTCCAAGCAATGGTAGAAATAGAAAAGAAAAGACACTCATGACAGCAGAAACTGAGTGAGAAAATCCCGAGAGCTGGAAACTCAGTGTTCCTTTCTACCTGTGTCATCTCTGGCAAGTCACTTATCCTTGCTCATCTTCAGGTTCTCATCTGTGAAGGAGGGTGGTAGTAATAGTGCTTGATGAGTTGTCTGTGTTTAAGTTTAAAACAGTTGTCAAATAATAGTTATGAACATAATTCGAAGATGTTTATCACATGGTTGGGAAAAAAATGAATGCAGCAAAATAGGAAAAGAGTGATGGGAAAATGTTGGAGAGGAACATTGTGGCCAAATTTCAGAAGTTTTAGGGTTCATTCTAGAGGAACCGAGGAAATACTGAAAGTTGTTAAGCATGGACACTGTATTGTTTTAGGAAAATTAATCTGTAATCTCGGAACTGAATGTTTTGAAATAGCGACAATTAACGTATACAAATTAGCAATGTTTTACAATATTCTAGGAGAGAGATTGCTGATTAGTTTTAGGGTAATGATACTAGGAACATAAAAGAAGACAGAACTATCACAGAGAAATTATATCAGGTTTGATAGCTAAATATACACGGAGGAGTGAAGAAGCAGATATGATTATGTCATTTTGAACCTATTAGCCTATCGAGGCAAATGGTGGATCAATTGTGTTGCAGAGACAGATATTCTATTTTTGTTTAGAGTGATTTGTGCATGTGTGCGAGTCCATGCACGTGTGTGTGTGTGTAATATCCACCAAGTGGAGATACTTTAGTGTAAAGTCACGAAGCTGAATGAAAACACCCAAGAGGGAATGTATGTCTCCTGATTATCTATAATGACATCTGCTTGACCACAGAAAACAGACTTTTAGGACATTACTAGTTAAGGTGACAGAAATATACATTTTAATTTTGTTGCTTAATCATATAAGCACAAAGAAAATTTGAGTCCAGTCAGATGGGGTCAGTAAAACTAAAAAGCCCAAAATGTCTAGGTTTAAAATTTGAATTTAACCTAAACCTCAATGATGTTAATAGGGCAAGATATATTTGTTGGTCATATAAGATTATTTTTAATATCAAGCCATCAGATCCAAACTCTGAGAATGATACACATAATTCTTCAGTGTGTTTCAGGAGAATTGCAAAGAAACTTAGGGGACTGGGCCGGGAAAGACTATCACTTACTACTTTAGAATAACTGTGATTTTCTTCTATTGTCTGTGTGGTGGCTTTCTGACATTTTTCTCTTTGAAACTTATAATCTCTGTCTTACTGAAATGATAGATTTTAGATGAGTCAAGGTCCAAAATTAACAGGAAAGGGCAGAGACTAAATGAAACTTTTCATCACTTGTGATTGGAAACGTTTCCCATCTGACCATCCATCTTATAAAAGTCTTAATTCAACACAAATTTATGTTCCGAAAGTAAGATGGATCTAAAAAATTTTTTAATATATATTCAATCTGCAAGAAAACATTGATTTTAATAAGACTGCCACCTTAGCTTTTCTGCATTATAGCATAAGCTGTAATATGTGTAAACTTGTTTTCCTTGTTTATAGTTTAGTCGTTTTAAAGTAGTCTCCTAAGACACATATACCTGTAAAGACTTTACTGTTATGACAGCTTTAAAGAGCTGGATTAAAAAAAAAACAAAAACTGTTAACTCAAACATTTATTCTTACAGAAAACGTAGAAAACTCAATCTTTTCTAAAACTTCTATTGACAAATCTCACTGTTTTCTATCTTTCTCAATTTAATTTTTAGATGGCTGGATTTCACAGAATTTTTTGTCACTCGGATAGTAAGTGGAAGGGAATATTATCTCAACCTCACCGAAGTTTAATAGGGTAAATTTCTGTCACACCAGCAGAGATAGACTACAAAATAAGGACTTTGGGAACTAATCATAGTTAATATTTATTGAGAGTTTACAACCTTAGGCACTGGGTTCAGACAGATAAGTCATTTAACCAACATGACAACAGCAGGTGCTTCTATTAACATCTTTATTTTATGGATAAGGAAATCCAGTCTTAGTGCTTAAGTCAATAGTTCTCAAACTTTGGTGTGTATCACAATCACCACGAGAACTATTAAAGAATATGAGGTCTAAGCTTCTTGAAATAGAGGAAGGTCTGGACTTTGCATTTTTACCAAGTTCTCCATATGCTTCTGAATGCCACCAAAGTTAGAGAACCATTAGCTTAACCATTATCTTGCCTAAGGTAATAAATGGCAGAGCTGATATTTAAACCCTAGGTGATAAGATGCCAATAATTTATGCTCTTAACTAACATGCTGTCAGTCTCCATTTGTATTTACTCACTCTTCCAAATTACTAGGATGTCTATATAGTTTCTGAAAAAAACAAATATCTAAATGACCTCCTCCTCCTTTGAACAAAATGAGCCAATGGTCAACTACAGGTGTAGTTAAGGTTTTCTTTTTCTGGCCCCTAAGGATTTTTTTTTTTTTTTCCCTGTGCTTGGAGTAGAAAATGCTTTTCAGACAGTTTTGGGGAAGATACTGAAAAAGCTCTGATTTATTTTTATGGACATATGACTATAGCATCCCCTGCTGATGACTGCTGGGATTAAAGTGCATGCGATGCTGACCTCAGAATTCACAGTTGCTCAAGCCGTGTCACTTCACTGGTGAGGCAGAGCAATAATGCTACCTCAACTTGTCTTATCTGACCTTTAGACCACTGTTAGGTTTTCTCTGAAACTCTAAATCCTCAGCTTCCATTGGATTGTTGATCCTTTTTGTGACCTGTTGGTAATGTGTTCATTCATTACTTCATTTATTCAGCAAATATTTATTGAGTGCCCCCTCTGGCTGGAGATACTCTAGTTGTCTGTGATATAGGCATGAACCAAACAAAGCTCCTTCCCTCATGGCTTAAATATTAGGGTGTTGGAGAGGGATAGAGACAGAGGTGAAGAGAGATGAAGATGGAGAGAGAAAGAAGACAAAGACAGGTATATACGTAGTAAGTCAGGTGGTGATAAGCATTATGGGGAATGAAAAAAGAAGCAAGATAGCAGAAGAAGCAAATGCAGGTGGAGGTTGAGAGATTCTATTTTTTATAGGCTGATCTGTATTTTGTGGGGTTTTTTTCTTCCCATCCTTTGAAAGAATGCACTAACATAAGCAAAAAGGATACAACATCTGTTTCATAACACAGCTGCTCTTTAGGAAATGTACCAACTACATCTACATAACTTTGCCTCTAGCAGAAGACCTCAAAGTTCTCCCACAGTGATGAGAATAATAATAAGTCCCAATCAGAAGTCAGAGCACAAAGCTGAGGCAGGGGTAGGCAACCCACAGGTGAGGAATGAAATGGGAGGCATATCTGCCTGTGGAGGTGCAAGGCATGTTTTTAGAAAAACATTTACATTCAAAATAAATGCATCAATCTTTGCCTTGCATCAGAGCTACATTTGAAGTCGTTTTTAAGACCAAGCTCTTTTTCTTTCTTTCTTTTTTAAAAATCAGAATTGTTTGTCACAAAGCTAGTGGAACGGAGTGCTGTAAAAATGGTACAAGGTCATAGCTGTTTGCACATTGCATTTCAAAATCTGAAACCATGTTATTACAATCCCGTTCTTAATGTGAACACATCTGCACAATGGATAAGGATGGCTTTCAGCTTTATCCCTGTTTCTGGCCCCTGTCCTAAGACCACCCAGGTAGCTATGGCCCACCCTGACCATGTCTGATGGTCAGAGGAGAGAGATTACTTGTGTGGAGTTCATATGAGCCAAATCTCAAAGCAACAGAATGAATAAGTTCTGTTTCCAGGTGTGTTAAACCAAGAAAGAGAAAAATGAGTTGAATTTATTCAATAGCATTGATCAGTAGAAAGAAATCTGGTTAGAAAATGAGAATCCATTATGAGCAGAAAGATAGAAGACACAGCCAGGACATTGACTGCCTTTCATCCCTCTGCCTTTCCCAAGGCAAACCCCAACTCTGAATCAGTCAAAGCTTCTGCCTTCTCAACATTTATACCCAGGCTGCTATGCATGCTCAAGAAAAATCACATACTTTTAGGAGATTGGGAATATGACAGATTCATGGCCCTCAAAATAGCCTGGAAAATGGTCCTCAGAATAGCCTGGAAAATTCTCACTATGTTTCTAGTCAATTCTATATCCTATTTTTAATCTTGGCTTCTCTCCTCAACTGATGACCTCATCAGACCTTATCACAACCTTCCTCTCTGGAGAAGAGCTACCTTCTCATTACAGGCAGAAATAGAGACCACCTGGTTGTTCTTCCCCAATCTTGCCGACACCTACATCACCTACAAATGTATCTGCATCTGTTCAGTTCTTCCTTATCCCCTCCTCCTTCGGTGGCAGAGGTCTTAGTCTAGCTGTTCTAGATGACACTTTCCCCAGTCCTCCCATATTCTCAGTGAACTTGCGGTATCATTCATCTACCCAGCCTTCCATTCCCTCTGCCTACTGGCTTTCTGAGGCCCTGTGCAGTAGAGTAAATCAGTGGGCTGTGAGGTTTATAGTTGCAGAGTTTCTGCACAAGTTGCAGAGTTTCTCTCAAACTCAGTTTCCTCATCTGTCGAGTGGGGCTCAGGATATCTCTCCACAGGAGTTTTGTAAGGATTAAGTGACATAATATGCAAAGCACTTGGATCATAGCAAGTATTCGAAAAAAAGATGGCTTTTATTATTGCTTGTCTTACTTCTACTGCAGCATACTACCAGTTTTTGCAACAGTCTTTTCAATGCATGTTTACGTATATTTCCAATTTTATCCTTACAAAAGCTTATAATGTAAGCAGGACAGATGTAGAAATGGATTCAAACTAATAAAGTTGCTTTCTCAAGGTCACAGAAATAGGTGCTGGTGAAACTGGGACTCAAAATTAGATTCTCTGAATCCTGCTTCAATGTGTGTGCACCTACATTTTCCGCCTTTTTAGTATCTGATTTCTTATGGGGAGTATGCTACTGTCTGTGAATTTTGGACTCATTTGAACTTAGGAGCTAATGAGCTGCTATCATTATAAAATAAAGCTTGTATCTCTCTGTGCAGGTATCATTTGTGTTTTTCTTTGTATTGTGGGTTACATACAAGTTTGTTGTTCTTAATGTATGCAAAGTGGGATAGGCACTAATTGCATTACCTGAAGTAAAGACTACAGCTCTGTGAGGTTAAGAAAACTACAATAGATTTTACATAATGCCTTGTGAACAAAACTCCAAACACTTCTTACAAAGACTGTATAACATATGGTTTAGGATCCATTTGAATTTGCAAGTGTAAAGCATCCAGGGAAAGAAAATTTGTGGATTTTTTTCTTCAGCCATTCTTTATTTTATACATTTGAGGTTTAGGAGAAATTTTGAGAAGTCAATTAGTTCAGTTGGCTGTTTTCAAGAGTATATTTAGGTCACTTGAATTTCAAGATGCTTTACAGTTTATGTAAACAACTTACATCAGTATGAAATCACTCTTTGGGAATGGTTTCTTTATTCCATTTGGGGGAAAATAACTATTTTTTGAACTATTAGAACAAAGACTGACCCAGTGAACAAAGAATCAGGAATACATAAGAAGGTGCTGGCATAAATTAAAACACAGAAAACAGAATTCTTACAGGAGTTGTAAGAATCAAAGTACTTATTCCCCTAGCTGCTGGGAGAGTTGGAATTGCTGTGGCTAAGGAAAACTGCCTCATTTAATGTTATACCTGGTCCTGGGGGCAGCCCACATCCAGTACCCAATAAATAGGGTTGTATAAAGGCCTGGCCTTCTTGCCCCAATTCAAAATGGCATGGAAATGTGTCAAAGAGAAATAGTACCAGACACGTGTTAAAGGTAGCAAGACAGATTTTATTCAGACTACTGCCCTAGAGGAGATTAACTCCAGTATAAATGAAGCTCAGTTCCAACTAAGAAAAAGGTAACTAAGATTTGAAAATGGAGAACAGGGAGAGAATAAAAATGGGCTAGAGGAAGTGAAAAAAAAGGGGAACAAAAAAGTGAATAGGGGCCTACAGGGAAATAAAAGTTAAAAAAGGGAGATAAGTGGAAAATTGCTGAAAATGGTTTGGCAATTTGGGTAAGGATGGTGTGCATTTTGTGGTCTGTTAACACTGCGTTTTCTTGAGCAAAGACTCAGCACAGGGACTGGGAACACCTTTAGGGACACGGCCTAGTTCAGGTAGAAGCCAGGCCAAAGCTTTGAGCAGCCTTTGTGCTGTGTGAGAGGTCGCAGTTCACAAGGTAATCCTCATTTCCAATACTCCTTTTTGGGATGACTGGGCATCCATTGAGACTGCAATGAAGCATGACTTCTCCCTCTGCACAATCTGGCCTCCCCTCACTCTCCTGTCTTCCACAAACATTGATCCCAAGATCTCTAATCAACATCCGACATGCTAGTCTCCATCTGAAGCTATTTCTGGGGGAATCCAGCCTCTAACAATGTGCTTCTCAGAACAGTAGTCCCTTGACTGTTCACAAATTTGAAATAGTTGTTTCTTTATTCTCTCCAAACATATCTTGCTATGTAAGTCAAACATCATTATAGCCTTAGAAGTTATACCAGCTATAAGATTGTGACCCTTCATTTTAGCTAAAAAGTTATGGTTTATTTTGGCTGACACATTATAAAGTCATTTATGTGTAAATTTCTACACATTCTACATTTGAAGTTTTGTTTTCTGCTATAATGATCTATTCTATCCTTGAATAACTGAAATGGATTAATGGTTCAAAGGTTATCTACTAAATCATAAACATAAAGAGAGGCATCACAACATAAATGCTGCAACTCAACATTATAAATACAAATATATTAATTTTAAGTACAGAATTAATTGGATGGCCACAGCAAATAAATCTGGCATGATGCTTTTAAACAAGCAATCAAAAAAAGTGCTGACAGGAAGAACTGTATATATGAAAATTAGATTTTATTGGACCAGTGGTCCATCTATCTCTACCTTTGGAATATTGTTTGTATTGGAAATTTGTCAAATAACATCATGAAATCATTGAAGCTACCGCATAATTGTCAAACAAAAAGCACAGTGATCTTGCTAGTCAACCAAATTAGTTGTTTTTACAAGAAGTGAAAAACATTGCTTTCTTGCATGAAATTGATGAATTTAGTTTCAAAACATAGAGACAGATCCAAAGTTTGAGTCCTTGAACAAGAATCATAATATTTCCCCACAAAATTTTTAAAAAATGCAAAGTTATGGATAAACCTTAGCTTCAGAAAGAATGGAACAGAAGCAATTGTTAAAATTTATTTTATTAAATAGCACTACAGGCATCAACTTATATTAAAGCACTGACTGTCAAGAATTACTCTCTCAGATAGATAGCCTTACGGTGGGACAAATCCTTGACATGCAGAGAACGAATGAGTTCCTGGCACGTGAGAGGTAAGTGTTCTATGAGATCATGTTTTCTTTATTATGAAACCCCCATGTTATAGAAGATGTCATTTTTAACTTTGGTAATGATTACTTTGTGAACTTGCATGAAGCTTGGAAAAGGTGTACTGGCATTAACACTGAAGAAATACCATTTATATGGAGGCAACAAGGATGGCCATATCTATCAGAAGTCAGTTTTATTCACAAAGTGCGCTTGGTATCCAATAAAACACTTCCCAGGGTTATTTCTATGTTGAAGGAAAAAGTAAATATTATGAGTGTGACAAAATTTTAGCCATGTAATATAGGTATTGTCAACATTCTGGAAAGAAGAAGAAAGCAACAATCTTATATGAAGTTTTATTTTTTTTCTACTCTGAAGTGCATAGAAAAATATTCATTTTTTTTTTTCTATCATCCAAACTTTTAAAAACAGATTCTTTGAACACATATGCCCCTTTTGGCATCATCCCATTTCCCTGCAGTCCAATTATAGAAAAATAAAGAATATTTTTCATTTCTATCTCTCTGCTTTCTTATCTCCTGTTCTTTCTATAGCCCACTCCAATAAGGTTTCCATTTACACTCCTCACTGAAACTACTTTTGCCAATGACAGACTGTCTTCCATCTCAGTAAGTTCAAGAATAACATTTTCAGATATCTCAACAAATTTTTGCCAATTGAATTCCTGCTTTTTTTCATATACATATGTTTTATAAATATATATAATTTATATTATATGATAATATAAATACAAAATATATAATGTGAAAGGCTTGTAACAAAACACAGTCATTCTTTATCTAAACTCCCCACTCCTTATTCCCATTTTCAGAGAAAAATACTTTTGAATTATTGTTGTTTCTTCTTATATTTGTCTTTATAAAAACTATTATTCTAAGTTTTTCCATTTAATACATTACTTATTGATTTTATACTATTAATGGTCAAATGATCTGAATAGACATTTTTCCAAAGGAGATATATGAATAGACAACAGACACATGAAAATATGCTCAGCATCACCAGTTATTGGGAAAATGCAAATCAAAACTACAATGAAATGTTCCCTCATGCCCGTTAGAAGGCCAACTGTCAAAAAGCCAAGAGATAGCAAATGGTAGCAAAGAAGTGGGGAAAAGAGAAGCTTTGTGCACTGTTGGTTGGAATGTAAATCGATACAGCCACTATGGAAAACAATGTGTCCATCAATGAATAGATGGATAAAGAAGTTGTGGTATATATATATATATATATATATATATATATATACACACAATGGAATATTATTCAGCTATAACAAAGAATGAAATCTTGCCATTTGCAACAACATGGATGGAACCTGAGGGCATTATGCTAAGTGAAATAAGTGAGACAGAGGAAGACAAAGATATTTACATATGAAGTCTTAAAAAAAAGAATAAAAAACCTTATAGAAAAAGAGATCAGACTTGTGGTTACCAGAGGTGAGGAGTAGGAAGGAGGGGTAATTGAAGGAATGTGGTCCAAAGTTACAAACTTGCAGTTGTAAAATAAAGAGATAAGTACTAGGCATGTAATGTACAACATGATGACTGCTGTGTGTTATACGTGAGAATTGTCCAGAGAGTAAATTCTAAGAGTTCTCATCACAAGGAAAAAAATTTTCTTTTTCTTTTTGTTGTGTCTGTATGAGATGATGGATGCTAACTAAATGTACTGAGGTAATCATTTCACAATATATGTAAGTCAAACCATTAAACTTTTACAATGATGTAAGTTAGTTATATCTCAATAAAACGGGGGAAAAGAAACAAAAAAAAATACACAAGAATGATAGAGGTCCTTCTCGGTGATTTTAAACACATTGGATTATTGATCCCTTTTAACTTGAAGACATCTATCTGAAGCTCTCTGCTGTCCTTTAATCTCTACTGATTGTTCTCTATGCCTGTTGTACAGCTGTGCACCCAGGACTCCCTTCACTATCATTTTGTAAGCTCCTTGTACCATACTTGTGTGAGATCCACTGGTTCCTGGACCCTTTCTCTTTCTCTTTCTTATTTTACTTTACTGTTTAATGATGCAAAAACTAAAGTAGCTCCGTGGGAAGGTGTGCATAGGAGGTAAAAATATTTAAGATTGTACATTCTTGAACATGTCTATATTTTAAATTCAGGTTTGATTAAACATTTTGGTAGGTATAAAAATCTGGGTTGGAGTTGGTTCCCCTCCCCATTTTGAAGGTATTGTGCCATTGTCAAATTTCCAACGTGGTTTAGATAAATCCAATGATTTTCAGATTTCAAATCTTTGGATGTGATGTGTTGTTTTTCTCCTTATCTCTGGAAGATTTTGTAGTATTATCTTTGTCCTGAAATTTTATCATCATTCATCAGTCTTTTGTCATATGTGGTTTATTTTGTGAAAAATGTTTTAATAACTTTAGAAGTAAATTTAATTTTACATCACAGAATTAGTTAAGGGTTTGAAGGCATGACACATTTCTCATGCAGACAGCTACCTAAAGCTTTGGAGAAAATGAGACAGATTTTACTTGCTAGTCAGTTTACAAGGAAGAGCAGACAATATATCCTAATAAAGGGGGGGATGTCTGGTTTATACAGAATACCGAGACGTGGTTCTTTCAACTTTCCCCAGCTCTCCTCCTCCACTCCTTCTCCATCTCTCTCTACCCTCAAATCCAGCATGTCCTATATGCTTGATGTCTCAACTTAGTCTTACTATTTTCTCCACTCTGCTTCATTACCATCACATTTTAATTGGTAAGTTCACCTACAGGCTACATCTCACAGGAGATTGAAAGTAAATCAGTACAGGCAGTTTTCCTCTTGAAATTTTGGCTGACCTAACATTTTACAAGACAATTGGACCCTCTTTCTGGGTCAGATCAGTCCTTCCTGTTGTTTGTACAGTTTCTACTTTTCCTAGAGCTCTAAAAACTAATAAAAATTCTGTTTACACTTTTATTTAAACTGAAAGAAATACACATGTTTACTTCATGGATAGTGTTGTATATAAGCAGAAGAAACAGAATAGTTACATATTTCAGTTACAAGATTTTATGCTTTAATGCCATGCTTTGATTCTCAAAAACAAGTTCATTATTTACTTTTGGGCAGTTCCACTCTTAGTTCAAAGAAATCAATAAGTTAATCAGTTATTCATGTTGCTGATTATGGAGAACTTGTGGAGTATTTTATTGGTTGGGGAATTTTTGATGCCAAGATATTTTGAGAATTTTTTAAAATTTTATTTATTTGGTTATGTATTTATTTATGGCTGTGTTGGGTCTTCGTTTCTGTGCTAGGGCTTTCTCCAGTTGCGGCGAGTGGGGGCCACTCTTCATCGCTGTGCGCGGGCTTCTCACTGTCGCGGCCTCTCTTGTTGCAGAGCACAGGCTCCAGACGCGCAGGCTCAGTAGTTGTGTCTCATGGGCCCAGTTGCTCCGCGGCATGTGGGATCTTCCTGGACCAGAGCTCGAACCCGTGTTCCCTGCAATGGCAGGCAGATTCTCAACCACTGCCCCACCAGGGAAGCCCCGAGAATTTTTTTGATAAAGCAATGCTGTGTGACAAAAAGAACTAGGCAGACTGGGTTAAAGCCCCTACCCTCTAGCCCCTCTGGGAACATTTAGTATTTGTGTGACCTTCTGTAAATTATTTAGCCTCTCTGGTTGTTGGTGGATGCATTTATATCATGAGATTATACTATCCTGAATTGAAGTGATACCGTGAGGTCCTTTGTGATCCTCAAAGTTCTGATTTGATATCCTTCAAGTGATAAAAATTATAAGAAACTTAGGAAGGTTAAAAACTGACTATGGTTTTAAAGAAAGGAAGAAATGATTGTTTTATTGGGTACTTGTGTGTAGGCTGATTTATTATGCTGAGAAACTTGATTTCTATGATTCCAAAACTTTTTCTGAAAATTTGTTTAATTAGCTACCAGTGAAATAGGTCTGTAGTGCATTAAATACCATCACAGAAATCTTTAAAAGTGGTCTTGATATGGGTGGGGGTTTTTTCCCCTACATTTGATCAAAGGGCAGAAATCTGAACCATGTAATGCCTTGAGAGCTTTTTGAACTCTGTTACTCCCTAAATCTATTTAAAGTAATAAAAACAAAAGCCATATAATTTTTCATATCTAAAAGAATTGACTTTACTGAGGCCTTCACATCCCCAGAGATTTACTGGCTAATCCCACTCTTATTCTATTTACACATTTCTTATTTATATTCAATCTGAAGTGATTTAGGCATAAATTTTTTCTCTCGTAGAATAGTTATCTCTTGAGTCTATTCTTAAAATGGAATAAAATGAGATGTATACACCAAACCCGAAATGCACTGTGCATGAGGAAAATATAAATCCCTCGACTTTCTTAAGAGTTAAAGGGATCTGGTATATGGTAAGGAGAAGAGTGGGTATTGCAAATCAATGTGACTTTTTTGTGAAGCATTTATTTTTTAGTTTTGCAAATACAAACCGATAACATGAGAAATCAATCATAATACATCTCTATTTATAAATTTGGGGATCAGCTAATCATTCTTGGAGTTTAGAGTTTGCTTTTTCTGTGATATGGACATGTAAAATATTTACTGCTTCTATATTAAAGCATTCAGCTGTTAGGTAAAAGTAATAGCAACAAGGAAGGCTCTTCTTTGAATACCCACACCACTGCTTAATCATAATGAGTTACTATAACTACTTGGGCATCAGGTTTTTCCTCTGTAAAATGAAGGGATTGATAAGCTAAACTTACACTCAAGTAATTATTATAATTGAATTGATCATAATAAACACTGTAATTTTATTTTCTGCTTCGTTTCCATGACTTTAGGGGTTTTTTTTGTTTGTTTTTTGAGCTTATGTGAAACTTAAGTAATTTTAAATACTAGTTATCTTTCATGAATCAGCAAAGAAATAATAGTACAGTCACAATGGCCACTCTAGGTGTTTTCTGTTTAAATATATGGCTATATTTATATTAGAGAGTTGAATGTAGAAAAAAATGTTTTTTCAAACAAGAATAATTATAAAAATGTCCTCTAGAGGGATCCATTTTATTGCTTTATAGACACAGGCTTGAAATTGTCCTAAATTTTTGTTTAATACATATCAGAATATTGAAGATTTACTTTCATGACTATTTCACGAAGGGGGGGACAAAATCACAAATAAATCATGAAAAATTTAAAGAATCTTTTTTTATAGAGACGAAAGGTCCATTTTATGAAGATAAACATTTTTAATATGGTATGAAACTAATGATATAATAGATTTTCATGGAAAATAATTTTCTTTTCCATACATAATAACTCTTAAAACTCCATTCTTTTATTGGAACTTACAATGCCAGTTAAATTTTAGTCTTAGTTTGATAAAATGTTCCCCAATAAAGTCAAGTCGGGAATTATATATGACAATCTTCAGAACAGACTTAACATGGTGGCAAATGATGAACTACTGCATCATTTATACATTCTTTGCACATCCCCAGTTATAATTTTTTTCATTGTTCAAAATAAAACCATTAAAGTTGTGACATATCTAAATAAAACTAAGGGTAATTATTTTTTAAAGTATATATGTGTAGGTATTGAACAATGTTATTTCTATAATTTAGGAGTTTCTTTGTTTTAATGACACATTTACAATTTCGATTTTAATTTCTTTGAGGCATTCTTTTAAACCTTTATCTTGCCATTTCTTTTAGTTGTATTAATAAAGTGATCACACATTCTAATATTAGTGATAAGAAGAAAAATAATGCCAAAGTTTGGTATTTTTGAGTCAAATATATTTTCCTGGTGATTATATTAAAGTAGTGAAATAAAATAAATTTTTACTCCAGTATTGTCTATCTTTCATTAGGCTTTATGTGTATGTACTAGTATATGGAACACAAGGAGCGAGAGCTCTGAAATACATATCCTGAAATAGTTCTTCTCTTTGGTCAAATAGCTTTGAACAAATTTCTCTTTGAAACTTACTTTCCTCAAATTAAAAAGAAAGAAAAAGAAAGAAAGAAAGAAAGAAAGAAAGAAAGAAAGAAAGAAAGAAAGAAAGAAAGGAAAACGAAACAAAATTTTAAAAATGGTAATCCATGTCTTTCCTATATCCCTCGATTTTCTGAATGTCAAATAAGATTGTGCATTCAGAGAATTTTTTTTTTTTTTTACACCACCACCCTCTGCCACCACTTTCCTCCCTTGGTGTCCATACGTTTGTTCTCTACATCTGTGTCTCTATTTCTGCGCATTCAGAGAAGCTTTGTAAACTAAATATATATATATATGTATTAAGGTAAGACATCATTAAAGAGCATATGCATCTGTTAGAAAACATTTTGGGGTTCACAGGTGAACATTTCAAGAGGCCTTTGGCATCTGTTACCTGTTATCTCTCTGACACAGAGACTGCTCATGGATAAATTTAGATCTATGTCTTAGGTCTTTCTACTGAGGTTTCCTTTTGGTATAAAGATCTCTATATATTCATTTTGATTTTGTTAAATTTCATGAGTTTTCTCTTCTTTCTAACTGAGGTTTTATCCAGGATTCATTCAATGCATCCCAGAGTTGCAGGCCTTGTTACCAACTTGTTTGAAAATAAATTGTGCAAATTCCACTTAAAAAACTAGGAAAATAGGAAGAGAACAAATTTGAATATTGGAGAAAGGAAATTAATAAATATCAAAAATAAAGTAGAAAAAGTAAAGAAATAAATAAAATCAACAAATATTTTGGTAAAGGCCCATAAATTATAATTCCTATATAAATATGCAAAGAAAAATATGTGAAAAGAAAATAAAAATTAAAAGTACAGGGTTAGGAATAAGAAATGAGATATTGCTGTGGATATGGTACTGTTAATAAAATTATAGGAGCATATTATAGAATATACTATAAAAATAGAACTATAATCCTGTAAGAAATGGACAACTTTCTGGTAAAATATAAAACTTCCTAAAAGTAAGAAACTTGAATATATTATTCAAAAAAATTAAAGAATGAAAGCTTCCTAACACTTTTCCAGGGTTTTTTTTTTTTTTTAACATCTTGATTGGAGTATAATTGCTTTACAATGTTGTGTTACTTTCTGCTGTATAACAAAGTGAATCAGCTATATGTATACACATATCCCCATATCCCCTCCCTCTTGCGTCTCCTTGCCACCCTCGCTATGCCAACCCTCTAGGTGGTCACAAAGCACTGAGCTGATCTCCCTGTGCAATGCAGTTGCTTCCACTAGCTATTTTACATTTGGTAGTGTATATATGTCAATGCTACTCTCTCACTGCGTCCCAGCTTACCCTTACCCCTCCCCGTGTCCTCAAATCCATTCACTATGTCTGCACCTTTATTCCTGTCCTATCCCTAGGTTTGTCAGAACCTTTTTTTTTTTTTTTTAGATTCCATATATATGTGTTACCATATGATATTTGTTTTTTTCTTTCTGACTTACTTCACTCTGTATGACAGACCCTAGGTCCATCCACCTCACTACAAATAACTCAATTTCATTTCTTTTTATAGCTGAGTAATATTCCATTGTATATATGTGCTACATCTTCTTTATCCATTCATCTGATGATGGACACTTAGGTTGCTTCCATGTGCTGGCTATTGTAAATAGTGCTGCAATGAACATTGTGGTACATGACTCTTTGAATTATGGTTTTCTCAGGGTATAGTAGAAATAATCCCAGTAGTGGGATTGCTGGGTCCTATGGTGGTTCTCTTTTTAGTTTTTAAGGAACCTCCATACTGTTCTCCATAGAGGCTGTACCAATTTAAATTCCCACCAACAGGGCATGAGGGTTCCCTTTTCTCCACACCCTCTCCAGCATTTATTATTTGTAGATTTTTTTATGATGGCCATTCTGACCGGTGTGAGGTGATACCTCATTGTAGTTGTGATTTGAATTTCTCGAATGATTAGTGATGATGAGCATCCTTTCATGTGTTTGTTGGCAATCTGTATATCTTCTTTGGAGAAATGTTTATTTAGGTCTTCTGCCCATTGCTGGATTGTGTTGTTTGCTTTTTTTGATATGGAACTGCATGAGCTGCTTCTATATTTTGGAGATTAATCCTTTGTCAGTTGCTTCATTTGCAAGTATTTTCTCCTATTCCAAGGGTTGTCTTTTTGTCTTGTTTATGGTTTCCTTTGCTGTGCAAAAGCTTTGACATTTCAATAGGTCCCATTTGTTTATTTTTGTTTTTATTTCCATTTCCCTAAGAGGTGGGTCAAAAAGGATCTTGCTGTGATTTATGTCATAGAGTGTTCTGCCTATGTTTTCCTCTAAGAGTTTTATGGTGTCTGGCCTTACATTTAGGTCTTTAATCCATTTTGAGTTTATTTTTGTGTATGGTGTTAAGAAGTGTTCTAATTTCATTCTTTTACATGTAGCTGTCCAGTTTTCCCAGCATCAATTATTGAAGAGGCTGTCTTCAGCCTCTGCCAACCCCAGTCTTCTTCCTTGGATCTGACCTCCGAAGCCCAAGCCTCAGCTCCCAGCCCCCGTCTGCCCCAGCGGGTGAGCAGACAAGCCTCTCAGGCTGGTGAGTGCTGGTCGGCACCGATCCTCTGTGCAGGAATCTCTCCGCTTTGCCCTCTGCACCCCTGTTGCTGTGCTCTCCTCTGTGTCTCTGAAGCTTCCCCCCTGCCCACCCCCGTCTCTGCCAGTGAAGGGGTTTCCTAGTGTGTGGAAACCTTTCCTCCTTCACGGCTCCCTCCCACTGGTGCAGGTCCCATCCCTATTCTTTTGTCTCTGTTTTTTCTTTTTTCTTTTGTCCTACCCAGGTACGTGGGGAGTTTCTTGCCTTTTGGGAAGTCTGAGGTTTTCTGCCAGCGTTCAGTAGGTGTTCTGTAGGAGTTGTTCCACATGTAGATGTATTTTTGATGTATTTGTGGGGAGGAAGGTGATCTCCACATCTTACTCCTCTGTCATCTTGAAGGTACCCTCTCTAGTGTTTTTTTTCAGTTATTTTTCCCCAGTAAAATATGCTTCTTATTCATTTATTTTTTTTACTGATTCTTCCTAATAGAAAGAATATTTCTTTTAAATAACCTCAATGACCTCTAACAGTAATTTTCGCTTCAATTCACTTACTGATTGCTACTCTAAAGGAAAAATTTGGAAGATTTTCTATGAGTTATGAGCCTAGACATTCTTATGAGCAAATATAGGTATCACCTCTATTTTATGGATAAATTTTAAAATAAATTGCATGCTATTTAAAAAATATAGCATTCTCAGACCAACACATTAAGCTTTTGTTGCTTATTTCCTTATTTGACACAGAAACTTCCATAGAACTTTTTGAAACAGAATAATGAATTCTATTTTGAAAGTATGAACTTTCATTCTTCTTTATGAAATAGTAGTTAGTTAACCTGGCTTTGTATTATTTATCTCAAGATCAAAGAGATAATTGACTTTTTACCCTCTAATAGAATATAAATAATCATGCCTCAACCTGCTCTTTAAAAAAATGCTCTGCTTGATTTTTGTTTCTATAAAACCTCTTTAATTATAGTGTTTCTGCTATTAAATGTACATAACCTATTGAAATTTTACACATTGATTCACTTTCTTAAATAAATCACTCATTGTAAAATAATGCTAGAATTCTATACAAAATGTTTCAGTTCAATGTACATTCATTATATTCTTCTTGTTCTAAACACAAAACTAACAATATAAAGAAAACGAAATCTCAACCATTTCTTAAAAATAGGAATTGTAAATTGTTCCTTAATGCCTTTGAAAGTCATATAGGAGTTGTTTTCAAAAACATAAGTTTTCAAAACCTTTGTGAATTCTATTATGCTATTTTATTATCATAAGGCAATTTTATAAATGATTTTTGAATCTTGGAGAAGGGACAAAACACGTTGCCTCAAGAATTAAATATGCAGATAAATTCAATGGCAGAATGTTTCGTCAGCCCAACCCCTCCTTTTTTTCTGCATTTTTATTCTCAGTAATTGGCATCAATTTATGTCCTTTTGTCCCTGATATCCCAAACCATAGGTCACCATGTTCTCTTCGTTTCTTGAGTCTGATTTTTCACCTTTTACTCTCAAAGTTGCCTTAGTTTAGGCTTCTATTCTCTCTCTCTCTCTCTCCATCTGCAATAGTTCTTGTCTGTTTACTAATTGCTTGAGAGGTAATTCTTGGACACATCCATAATCTATTGGTTTTATGTAATTTTTAATTGAGTAACTGTAACCAGGCTTTCTTTTTTTGAATAACTCGTCTTAAATTTTAGAGTAACTACAGTTGGAATTACAAGCTGCCCCCCTACCAGGGTTCAAGCCAAAAGTATCCTTCCAGGTTTCCTGCCCGGCCATGTTCTTTCCTTAGATCTGGTGGGTCTCCAGGTTGTTAACTGCTTGGCCTGACCCTGTCACTATCTCTAATTAACATTTAATCTTCTCCCAAGACTATAAATAAATAAATAAATAAATAAAAACTTGCTCATATTATTTCAACTTTAGCTAAGCTTTGATATATCTTCTTTATTCCTGTTGGCTTACCTGTTTTCTGACCCTTGATTTGCCTCATTTACTTTTTTAGTACTAAAAATTTCACAGATTATTGGTCAGAAAGATCTGGGCTCCAGTTCAGGCTCTGTCTTTTACTGATTTTAAGACTGTTTTTCAGGTTTTCAGAAAGCTGAATAGTGTACTGAGCCACATTTGTCAATAGTAAATGGGTTAATTGAATCACAAATTTTTAAGAAAACTTACTTGGAAAACATATGTGAATCACCTAGCATAGTACCTGGGTTCACAAAAGTTACTCAATAATTGTTATTTCCTTTCCAATCTTCCATGTGCTGTTTTCTCCATTCTGGTCACTTACCAATACATTTCTACCCACTGCTGGTGGGTTGCGCAATTGAGAATATGTTGTTTGAAACAGATCAGATATAGGAGAAATAAATTATAGCATCAAAGATTCCTTGACCTTTCTGCCTGTACTAACCAGTGAACTCTGACAGATGCTAATGGAATTTGCCTGCCCTGAAAAATTTAATAAAAGCTCGAGGTTATTTCATGTTGATGTGACTAGTCAAGCCAAAATGGATGTTATTTGGTAAATTCTCCTAACCAGTCAGCAAAGGAAGTCTGCATGAGAGGCACTATACAGTTACATTAAATATATCTTGCATAGCCTTACTTAAAGAACATGTTAAAGATGGGAAAATTTCTCCTTAGGCAAACTCTTCCAATTTATTGTTGACTGTTGGTAATTATATGCTTGAACAGGAAAATGCAAAAAATGTATGTGAGAAATTAAATGTAAATAAGAATGCCTATATTTGAAATACAGCTTAAAAATTTGATACATGTTGACTCCTATATGGATAAAATGATCAATTGATTTTTCTCATAAAATACCCTGTGTGATAGTTCTCTTCTTATAGCACATAACAAATATAACTGAATACATATGTGTCCAATCGCACCTAGAAATCAAGCATGCTCAGAATCTCCTCAGAGAGAAAAACACCCTAAGTCCAAGAATACATACTGTCCTTTTCTCCATTGAATGCTAAAACTTCTCAGTGATTGACGTGGTCACCACCTTCTGACACTCTCCTACACCTCATTATCTAGAGCTAGGATGCTCATTTTGTACAAGCTGCACCTTAATCTCTCTAACTATCACAGGGCCCGCAGCTCCAAAGCCTTTGCTTCCAGCAGCAAGAAGGAGACGAATAGTCTACAGCAAATCATCACTGGTGCCTTCAAATTGAAGTAACTAGCCCTGTGCTCTGGGAGACACACTTCTGTGAGGGAACCAAATAACTGCATCCGAGGAGAAGCAGGAGAGGAGGGCGTTGAGGTCACAGAGCCCTGGGCAAGTCGGCTGTGGACGTATTGCTGTTGGTGTTTTCCTTGTTTTGACTGTAACCCGTTTTCTTCTTTCTTACTCTTTTGGAAAATGGCTTCTTTAGTTAGAGAGAGCACTCAGCCCATGAAAAGTTTCAGGCCAAACTTTATAATCTATTTACTTTGTCTTTAAAAGCTACAAATTATAATCCTATGGAAAAATGGGGTTTTCTATTTATTTTTAATTTTTAATTTTCTAAAAGGAGGGCAAAAATATCATGAAAAGTTATTGTTTTAAACTGTAAACAATCCACTAGCCTGATGTTTCTTGAAAGTGAGGGAACAGACTCAGTTTTATATTATCCTTTATCATTCAGACATGTGTTTCATCTAGTTCTTCCTCCATAAGATACAATTTCCATATTTTATAAACTTAGGTTTATTGAAACAAATGGAACCTGAAGATATTGCTATTGCTATTATGTTAGAGTCACAATGAGTTGCAACGTGAGTAGATATTAAGTACAAATAGGAAGTGAACAAATGGCATAATATTTCTTGCTACAATCTCAAAAAAAGTTGAGTTTTGCCTTCCATATATGTGAAGAATTAAATGTAGTAAAACTCCTATAAAATAACTTTTCCATATGCCTGGAATTTGGTTATACTGGGAGTCAATGGAAATAGAGTGGCATATTGCAAATAGCAAGGGCTTTCGGAATTAAGCACATTTTGGTTTGAATTCTAGGTATAAATATGCAGGCTATGTAACCCTGGAAAAATTACTTGACCTCTTTGACACTGAATTCTCTTATCTCTCAAAAGTAAGAAACAGAATACAAACTATGGTCCAATATTATTTATGCAAATTAAAAGCATGCCCACAAAACAGCACTATACATGAACAAAACAATACATGTATCAGGTGTATGAAACACATGAAAAGAAATGCTATGTAGAGTGGCAAGGGAATATGGCTTGGGGATGAAGTGGGGGGCAACAAAATAAAATAAAAGGCTTTGCTCACCTTAGTTATGAGAATGCAGTCTGCCTCTTTCTGCAGCCACCCCTGTCATCACGCAATGGGCTCCTGAACAAAGTGGCACAGTGGCAGGGATGGAGGTTCTGCATGGGCTCATCAGCATGGACTTCCACTCACCGAGGTCAACCTGGCTGTGTCCACTGCTGAGTGACCAGATTGCTGGCAGCGGAGACCAATGTTAAGCCCCGGAAATGGCTCCGTTTCTGGGGTGATCAGCCCGCTACCTGGTGGAAGGTTGATTATATTAGACAGCTTCTATCATGGAAGGGGCAGCGTCTTGTCCTTACTGGAATATACGCTTACTCTGGATACTGATATGCCTTCCCCACATGTAATGTTTCTGTCAAAAACTACCATTTTACAGACTTAAAGAATGCCTTCACTGTCCTGGTATTCCATGCAACATTGTTTCTGATCAAGGAACTCACTTCACAGGACAAGCAGTGCAGCAATGGGCCCATGCTCATGGAATTCACCGGTGTTACCATGTTCCCCATCATCCTGAAGTGGCTGTTTTGATAGAACAGAGGAATGGACTTCTGAAAACATGGTCACGGTGCCAGTCAGGGGCAGAACCTTTCAAGGCTGAGATAAGGTTCTCCAGAAGGCTGTGTAAGCTCTGAATAAGCATCCAATATGTTTTGTCTGATAGCCAGGATTCACGGGTCCATCCAGGAATCAAAAGATGGAAATGAGAATGACATCACTCACTATTACTCCTAGTGACCCACTAGCAAAATGTTTGCTTCCTGTTCCCATAACTTCATGCTCTGCTGGCCTAGAGACCTTAGTTCCAGAGAAATGCTTCCACCAGGAGACACAGCAATGATTCCATTGAACTGGAAGTTAAAACTGACCTCAGCCACTTTGGACTCCTCATGCCTCTAAATCAATTGGCAGAGAAGGAAGTTATTGTGTTGACTGGGGTGATTGATCCTGACTACCAAGGGGAAATTAGACTGCTATTTCACAATGGAAGTAAGGAAGAAAGAATATGTCTGGAATACGGGAGACCTTTTAGGACATCTCTTAGTATTACCACGCCCTGTGTTAAGGTCAATGGAAAACTACAACAACCCAAGCCAGGCACGACTGCTAGTGGTCCAGATCCTTCATGAATAAAGTTTCAATTCATCCCACCAGGTAAAGAACCACAACCAGTGAGGTGCTTTATGAAGGCAAAGGGAATACAGAACGGATAGTTAAAGAAGTCAGTTATAAATACCAGCCATGACCACATGACAGGTACTGAAATGAGGACTAATAGTCATGAGAATTTCCTCCTTATTTTATTATGAATATGTTTGTGTATATATATGCACATATTAAACAAATATCTTTGTCTCCTTTCCTCTTTATTCTCTTTTCATGTAATGTAAGATGTATTGAGTATTGAGTTTATATCAGTATTTAAGTATTATTAATTTTACATCATAGTATTTAAGATAAGGGATATCAGGTAAAAAGTAAACATCACTCAAAGTCTTTACCACCTCTTCTGGAAAAGTTGCTTTTTTGGTTGTACACAGGATAGTTGTAACATGTTCGATGGAATTATGGCCTTGTTATTGTCTTTATTTGGAGATTAAGTATGGTTTAAGGAGATGCAGAGATTCTTTTCCTAGATATCCCCCAATTACCACCTGGGCTTCAAATTAATGGTTGAAACTTTTCCAGTCAATTTCCAATTAAGCTTATGCTCAGTCTGGAAGCTGCCTGCAAGCAAGATTCTGCCAGTTCCTTTTCCTGTAGTAATTAGGGCCATAAGAAAGGCACCCCTAGGCTCCTCTCTAAAATCATGGATGTTTCTAGAAACATGGGAAAACTTAAGATCCTTGGTCTGGTGATAAGCATAGGAAATAACAAAACACTCTCCCCACCATCATCACTTTATATCACTGCTGTTTGGAAAGGTTTTATGGGTGCTTGATCAAAAAGGTAAATCTGTAATCCTGGAGTATAAGGTTGCATATGTCCATTAGATCAAGCTTGCCAATTGTATATTAAAATCTCTGTTCTTACAGTTTTAAAAATTTGCTTGATCCATTAGTTACTGAGAAACTTGTGTTTCAATTTTCTTACAATGATAATACTGTTTTCAATGTTTTCTTCTATTTGTGTTAGTTTTTGCTTTATAAATTGAGACAATTTTATTAAATACATGCACATATATTATGGCTATGTGTTCTTGGTGAATAATTTATCTTACTGTGTTATCTTTAACTCCAAATACTGCCTTTTGGCAAAATGTCTGTTTGATCTTACTTTAAAAAGACTTTTGTCATTGTTATTATTATTAGTGCTTGGTATGAAATGTCTATCACTAAATTTTTACATTTCCCTGCCTCATGTTTTATATGAGCATATTATGAAAGGCAAATGCCCCAATTTGGCTTTTTAACCAATTTTTTAGTCTGTCAACTGGAAACATTTATATGTTTATATTTATTGATTCACTATATATTTAAATTCATTTCTGACATCTGATTTTGTATTATCTGTTTGCTTTGCTTTTCTTTCTTTAATATCTATTCATTCATATCCATCCTGCTTTTTCTATATCTCATTATCTGATGTAGGTAAGCTTTTACTATTTTTAGTGGCAGATTTTATTCTTATCCTTATTTTTCAATAGTGTGGCCCTTTAATAGTGTCAAAACAAGACCAGGGCATTTTTTCCTTTCCTTGCAACCAAAGTCCCTGTGTTAGTGGTTTCCAAACTGCATTCTTATCTGTAACAGAATATCTGAGATGCACTCCCAAACTATGCAATATTCATTTCTAATTGTAAGTATGCAATACTAATGTATCGAATGTTCTGATATTAGAAAATCAAAAAAAAAAAATTTTTAATGAGTGAATTTAATACTTTGCTGAAGCTCCGCAGTCTTGTGCTAGTTTCTCAGGGTTTACACACACGTACACCTTACCTCGCAAATTGATACGTTAGGTATACAACCATCTGCCAGAGAAGTTGTCCAGTGTTACTGATGTTGCTATGTTCCCGTTTTCAGACCCATCTTCATCTTTGACCTCTGGGGATTTCCCTTCATTTTTGCATACTCAGTGATGCATTTATATAAACAAAAAAACAAATAATCATACATATTAACCCAGCATTTCTAGATCTTTTAGTTCCCCCTGAAATTCAAACATTATTTTATCTGCAATATTCCTAAAAAGTGAAGCACCTACTAATCTTTCTATATTATTTCCCTCCCTAAATTTTACTATTTAGAAAATGGAAGCTATTAAATACATAGTGAACATATATCCTAAAAATACAGAATAATGGTAATGCCCCCCCAAAATATCTTTTCTATTTTGTAACTGACACTTTTGTTTTAACAATTCATATTTAGTTGATTATATATCATTGGTTTAATTGGAAAGTTTTCTGGCAAGAGAAATAGAAACGTCAACACAATATTTCTGTAGCAATCATTTTCATCTTTGTTATTACTATTGAACATATGGTGTTTTAATATAATTGAGACAAAATTGAATAGTTCTTGAGGCAAATGTCAAATGTACAAATTTTTATGGCAACAGTTTTTTTAATGAATGCAGGGTTCTGGTGATCTAACAATACACACTGGTAACATTTAGTCAAATGACATAAACGATGTGGGATAGTTAACCTACTAAAATAATCCTCTGGGTTTCTCAGGCATCAGAAAAAGAAGATTAAAAAAATAAAACAGGGTAGAATTATCAGAAAGAATGTGTGAGGAACTCTGGAATTCTATCCCCCAAAGGGATACATATTAAGCTGGTCAAAATTAACAAAGACAATCATTCCAAGTTTTTAGAGATTGACCAAAAAGCTTGCTACAAGTTGAAAAGCCTTTATTCAGTGAAACGTATGGAAACGCTGTAAGGACTGGAAGACCATTTTCCACATTCTCCTTAACCCCCATCCCCTCAAAAATATTATCTTGTCTTTGGGAAAATAATTGTTTGGTCTATTTGTTGAGTTTTTTTTTTCTTTTTGGGGGGGCCTAATTCAGAGCTATCCCCAGTAATCCATTGCTTTCATGCGACTTTTTATAAGCATTCCTTTCTCTTGGTTGCATGGCTTAGCGTTCTGGCTGGACCTCGTCCCACACAGCGCTGACTTCAAGTCCCGCTGCTGGGTGCCTATGTGCGACACCCTAAGTTCATAAACCTTTGATGTGGCTCTGGAGTCAACATTTACAAATAGACCCTACTATAGTTTGTATTCCATTACTTAGTAAAGATATAAGAAATCCCTTCCATTTGAAATGACCTTTGCCGGATGCTCCGGAGGACACAGACATTGTTCCAAAGATGCTTTCGATCTGCAATGGCGGATAGACAAAGAAGACCCCAAACTTTTGAGACACTGCGCGTGCAATTTGAATTGTAGACATAGTGTCACAGGAGCTAAGAGGAGGTTAAAACGGCTTCTAAGCAGGGCAATTCTCGAGAAGGAAGTACCTTTGTGGAAGTATACTGTGGTTTTGTGGTTGTCATTGAAAAAATCACTCTCATACTTCAGGTATTCAACATGTCTTCTTAGCTGTGAAATTGGCATCCTAATTAATCTCCCTATTTACAGTTTGTCTCTGATTCAAATCCTCCTCTACCTTCCTTCTAGGTTAACTTTCTGAAATACAAATCAGGTTGTATAACTCACCTGCTTAAAATCCTTTATTGATTCTCCATTTTCTTCAAGGTACAGTGGAAGCTGCTTGTTTGGAATTTGTTCCTACTTACCTTTCCAGCCTCCTCTGGAGTAATGCGCAGAATTGTCTGACAGTGACCTTGGGCTCTCATTCTAAGTTGCTTGGACTATGTGCCAGCTGGGAACCACGACCCCTTCTCTTAGCAGGAGGGGTTTGTACCCATATTCTGCTATCTCTGGACCCCAAGATCCTCATGGGGCATCTGGAATTCTAAGGCAACTCCTACAAACAAATGGCTGGAACCTAAAGCCAGCCTCACCAATCTGCTTGCTCTTTTCTGATGAATAAGTCTTCTTTATCATGCTTTCATTTCTGCTGCTCTAAATTTTTATAGGATCATGTCCCTCTCCTAGAAGACAAACCATACTGTAAGCCTCTGTGGCCCTGCCTGCTTTTCAGCAGGGATGATAAGAGATGAAGACCCTGTACCTTTCCTTGCTGAAGGATCTGCAGTAGCTCTTAGCTGTCAGTTTTTGCTCATTAAGCTACACATGCCCTGAATCTCAGCAACCTACAAAACAGTGGTGTATTTCTTGCTCATGTTAGGGGTTCATTGCTATGAATTGGCTGTGGCCCTATTCCTCTTGTCTTCTTGTTACAGAGTCCAGGCTGAGGGAGCTGTCACTTTCCAAGATATGCTTGTTTTTATGTCAAGGGAAAAGAGCACGAGAACAGGCAGAAATGTACAATAGTTCTTAAGGCCTCTGCTCAGATGTAGAATGTGTCACATTGTTCCAATGCTGTTGGCCAAAACAATGAGGGTGAGGGCTTGTAATTTCACAGGAGGTCCTAGATGTCACGTGGCAATAGTAGGGTTATATAACCTCTTACTGGAAGGGAAAGCAAATATTTTGGAACAGTAGTAAAAGTGACTACAGTTACCCTGTATTATATCCACATTTACTATTCTACCATTAGGCAATAATACTTAAGAAGTAGCATGTCTTTTATTTTTAAAATTGTACCTATGTAACATACAGAGAACAAAAAGGTATTTTTAAAATTTCAAGGCCAGGTAGTGTAATTATAGACCCTAGACGCTTGAGAATGCCCTTCGCAAAGGGACCAGAATCCTCAAGGACATTTGACTAGGGTCGCCTGCAAAGGGGACCACTGGTTCTTTTCCCCAGATAGTGCTTGCATGACAACTGTCATCAATGGCTTTTTCCCCCCCCATTTTCATAGCTTCTAAACAGTTCTACTAATGACATTCTCTTTTGGATGTGTTAATCCATGATATCTAGTTTGAGCTCTGACAGATCTGATACAACCCACTAGTGATGGGATGAGTGGTTATTACACACCAGGAGGCAATTTTTGTTTTCCTTAAGCAAACAAGTTCAATATCCTGCTAAATCTACATAACTATGCTAAGGTTTCTTCCAGCCTTAAAAATCTATAATAGTTCTTATTTAAGAATGTAGTGACTTATAATGTAATTATTTACAACCTATTTAGTCCATATTGAAAAATTGTTTCAGGGTCATGGTTAATAACTGAAGAAATAAAACATTTATTTGCATATTTTATTGTAGTATTAGTTAGCTATTTAAAATTAAGTATATGTGTAAATTAATCTGTATCAGATCAGAACAGATAAATCAGAACAAATAATAAATGAAATAAATTTACTGTATATAGATTCAACTATACATGGTAAAATTGCCATAAATATTGGTTCGATTTATAGCAACTGGGAGTAACATACAGAAAAATTTGTAACTGTATGCATGTTTATAACCATTACATTTTCATATAATCTCACAAAACTATTCCATGTTTATTTAATATGGCACTCTTGAAATTTGAGTTATATAGTGATGCTTTACGCTATGCACTGTTTTTCATTCACCAAATCTCCCTTATGTATTTTGTCTTAAGTTTAACTTTATCTTAAATTTAATTTAAATAGCATGTTATCTAAAATTGTTAATAATTGTTCTGGATGTGGCTTTACAATATGAGTAAACATTTGAGCAAGTTTATTTCTAGAAGTTGTAGAACTCCTGTTTGGAGCATGTATTGATAAAAAGTCTTTTAATCAAACATTACTATTGCTGTTGATTGTAGCAACAGGGACACAAGGCATAGAAAACCATATGACTGAAAAACTCATGGCTAAATAGTAGGGTGACAGAGAGCTGTGACCTGGATGTCAGGACACTTGAAACTAAACCTGAATAGGCTGTTACAAAATTCAGTTCCCTTCTTTGAGTTTTAGATGCTTACTTTACACTGCTGGTGGGAATGTAAATTGGTGCAGCCACTCTGGAGAACAGTATGGAGGTTCCTTAAAAAACTAAAAATAGAGTTACCATATGATCCAGCAATCCCACTCCTGGGCACATACCCTGAGAAAACCATAATTTGAAAACATACATGCACCCGCAATGTTCATTGCAGCACTATGTACAATAGCCAAGACAGGGAAGCAACCTAAATGTCCATCTACAGATGAATGGGTAAAGAAGATGTGGTATATATATATGCAATGGAATATTAGCCATGAAAAAGAATGAAATAATGTCACTTGCAACAATATTGGACCTAGAGATTACCATACTAAGTGAAGTAAGACAGACAAAGACAAATATCATATAATATCACTTATATGTGGAATGTTAAAAAATGATACAAATGAACTTATTTACAAAACTGAAATAGACTCACAGATATAGAAAACAAACTTATAGTTACCAAAGGGGATAGAGGGAGATAAGTTAAGAGTTTGGGATTAACATATACACACGAATATATATAAAATAGGTAAACAACTAGGACTTACTGTATAGCACAGGGAACTATACTCAGTATCTTCTAATAACCTATGATGGAAAAGGAAAAGAATCTGAAAAAGTATATATATATGTATATATATATATGTATATATATATACACCTGAATCACTTTGCTATACACTTGAAACTAACACAACATTATAAATTAAACATACTTCAATAATATATATAATAAAAAATTGAAAAAAATGAGAATACTGAATTATTTAATTTCAGTGATATGTTCCAAAATGATATATCTGTGGTTTTCTTAATTTTTGTAATTTATCTCATGAGAGGAAGAAAATTTATCTTTAGCATTTATCTTTATTTTCAGATCCTGAAAGTTAAAATTTGTCAATCTTATAATCATATTAGCAATCTACAAGTTCATATGTATCCTAAGAAAAAAAATTTCCTTAAGTCTTTAATTATTCCCCAATATTCTTATTCCTACAATCCTTTAATATCATAACCCCATTTTAAATTTTTTCCTTCAAAATTTATGCTAGTATAATTTTTGATAGGTCAAATAAAAGTATTTTGTATCTACACATGCTCATTACCTGCATACAAAATACTATTACATGAATAGTCTAGCCTTTCTAAGGATCTCAGAGTGATATGCCCATTCCTAAACCAGGGAAAAACCAAGCTTATTCAAATAAATTATTCTTCTTTCCACAGTGTTATAAATTAAAACAAACATTAAAAAAAGTACAAAAGCAAAATTCCAGTTAGAACACATTTAAGGAAGTTATTGTTGTATAATCAGCTATTTCTTTCTTTTTTTTAAGATAAATTTATTTATTTATTTTTGGCTGCGTTGGGTCTTCGTCGCTGCATGCGGGCTTTCTCTAGTTGTGGCGAGCTGGGGTACTCTTTGTTGCGGTGTTGTGGCGAGCGGGGGTACTCTTTATTGCGGTGCGTGGGCTTCTCATTGCAGTGGCTTCTCTTGCTGTGGAGCACAGGCTCTAGGCTCGCGGGCTTCAGTAGTTGTGGCTCATGGGCTCTAGAGCGCAGGCTCAGTAGTTGTGGCACGCGGGCTTAGTTGCTCCACGGCCTGTGGGATCTTCCCGGACCAGGGCTCGAACCCGTATCCCCTGCACTGGCAGGTGGATTCTTAACCACTGCGCCACTAAGGAAGCCCTAATCAACTATTTCTAATGGAAGAATCCAGTATTATTTTGTAACAAATTTCGTCTTCTAGAATACGTTTTAAATTATTTTTCTTATTCAAATGAGCTTGTATTTGTTTATCTACTTTTCATTCTCTTGATTTAATACTGACTGCTTCTTTTCTTTTCTCATCTATTGGAATATTCATATACATGGAAAGATGATTAACAAAAGCAGTCTGAAAATTGGCAAAGTATGGAATTGTTACAAACATAGATATTATCAAAACAGAAAATTAGTAAATTCTGAAAAACAGCTATGTATATTTGTTTGCAAAGGTGAATGGTTTCATTTGTTTAATTCTAAAATTCTTTAAATATTTTCACTATAATCCAATGCAGAGACTTTGTCTAATTATAAAATATAGTTGAACAAGTTATTTCTTTGATACTGTTTTCACAGATAAGGGAAGAACTTTGCTTCAAGGCAGACTTTGAGTTTATGTTTACATTACAAATAAATTATCATATATATGTATTAGTTATTTAAAACTAAAGATGTACATCTTTTATGGTTTTAAGTTGTTATAAACTATATCAAAGATACAAAAATATACATAGTATGTGTTTATGGTTTAAAAATAATAATAAAAGAACATCCTTATATTTACCACCCAGCTAAAAAAATAGAACATGCTATATCTATGAAGCCTCTGTTTGCCTCTCTCCATTCTGTCTGCATTCCTTCCTCCTACAGCTCCTGAATTTTGTGTTTATCATTCTCTTGGTTTTTTTAAAAAATAGTTTTACATGTATCAGTGTATCCATAACAATATACTACTTATTTGCCTACTTTATAAACCTTACAGAAGTAGACTAGTACTTTAAGTATTACCATCTAATATGTTTCTCTTTTTGGTCAATATTGCATTTTTGATTGTTATTAAAGGATGAGGTCCTAATCTAAGATGCATTGCTGTATAGTACCCCATTATGAACTCTACCACATTTTACTTACCTATTTTTCTGTCAATGGAAGTTTGGGTTACTTGAAGTGTTACTCCTAAATGGTGCTGCTGTGAACACCCTTGCAATTTTCTCCAGGGCAAACCACCAGGGATGGAATTTCTGGGCCATATGGTATTCACATGTTTAGATTTACTAAATAATGCAAAATTGATTTCCATAGTGGTTATATAAATAAATGTAAGCAGCAGTTTGTAAATATTTTAGTTGTTCCACATCCGTATCAAGAACTTTTCCATGACAGTTTAATTCTTGGTATCTAATGAGTACAGAATTTTTATCTCATGATTTTAATTTATTTTCCCCTGCTTACTACTTCTGTGAAATATCTTAATTTAAAAAAAAAATACTTTTGGGCTATTATTACTATATTGTTGTTGAACTCATGAATTTTAAAAATATTTTGAATAGTCACCCTTTGCCTGTTCTAGGTGTTGTGAACGTCTCTCTTTTACGGCTTATCTTTTTACTTCTTCATAATATTCTTTTGTTCAGCAAAAACGCTTAATTTGAATGTAGTTAAATTTCTTTATAATTTGCATATTTGTCACTTAAGAAATTTATACTAAGTTTTACTCTCTCTATGTCCCTGTCTGTCTGTCCGGCTGTCTCTCTTGTGCTCATGTTTTGGAGGCATTTTATTTTCTAGTTCACTCGACTGCAGCCATCACCTTGGGAACTGCCTTATTTGAGAATCACTAACCAAACTTCACACTGTCCAGGGTCTACTCCTTGCCTGCTGCCTGCCTGCCCTTCTTGTGATGGATGAAATTCAAAGCCCTGGGCCACAGGGAATTAGTGCAGCTTCTAGCTTCTGTCCTGCTTGGCTCTGCAAAGTCATGCTTTCTTATCAGCTTTAAATAATTTCAAAAAATCATACTCAGCATTTTAACTTGTATTTTACCTAGAAATTGTCTCAGGTGTACATTTCTAGAAATGTGAGTTCTTTTGTTAATTTTTAAAAATTATTATTCAGAAATAATTCATTCGGAGCAGTATTGAAGAAGATTGCAATATCTGTGTACATGAGTTTCTTTTTTATCTAAAATTGTTTTCTCACAGTTAATATTATTGAGTAACTCAGTCAGAATGCTTGCCATTGCCTCGTCTGGTTTATTCCTTACACAGTAGTAGGCTTGCTCTGTACTCTGTAACACCACTTGACCATAGTTGCTAATACTGGCCTCACGAATAGCTATTACAACAGCTAATCTTCACATTGTAACGTGGCCCATTGTAAAATTTCCACACCAGAGAAACATGCGTTTTATCAAGGCCAGTTAGAGACTCTATCTTAGACTCGAACTGGGCAATATGATATAGGTCAGCTGTCAAGAATGCAGATGATAAAGAATTCAGGAAAGATGACCCTGAGTATAATGGTCCGTAAGTGAACCGAGGAAGCTAAAGCCAAGAGAGAGAAAAAAGTTAAACAGAGAAGACAGTGAGTTGGTTAATTGCTTCAGAAAACATAGAAGTAGATTCATACAGCAGAGAGTAGCAAATCACTAGAGGGAATAAATATTTCTTAACCTCTGCTCTTAAAGGTTTGCTAAAGATAACATATTCCCTGAAGTGTCCTCGTAAGCTGAAAGGACATTCATGTCCAGTGCTTGGGAGCATGGCTGCATAAGAGTATAGAGCAGTGCTATCTGTGGTAAAAGACCAGTCCTTTGTATTTCCAATTTGTCATAGATTGATGCTTTAGTAAATTACAATAAAAATAAAATAGTTGAAAAGTTAAACAAAAATAGACAAACAAAATGCAATATTTTCTGTTTTATTATTTTATTTTATTTTTATTTTTAAAATTTATTTTATTGAAGTATAGTTGATTGGCAATGTGTTAATTTCAGCTGTACAGCAAAGTATATAGCACAGAGAACTATATTCAATATCCTGTGATAAATTATAATGTTAAGTCCATATTTTAAAAATTAGATTTAGTAGACAAAACACTACCCTTTCAGGGGCCTATAAAAATAATCATTACTTAGCTTCTCCTATCCTTTTGTGTTGAGTTGGTATTCCTTAAAGTTTAAAATCTCTGAGGGTCATACCTTGTGTTCTAGAAGGCCTAAGGAACTTACCCGTTTTCTCTGTTTCTGCTCTCTGCCACCTTGTTACTGTAATGGTGCAAGTAAACTAGTTCAGAGTCAAATCTACAGAAACTGATATGTTTATTTCATGGGGAAGGGAGGAGGAACTTATGTTGCAGGGCAAAATTCCACATGGGGAGGTTGAATCTCATGATTTGGGCAGCTAGTTTGAACAGGTATGGCTGGGATCAACAACTGCAATCAAGAGAGCATGCTTTAGGTTCAAGATCTCATACTCAGCAAGCACCTGATCTTAGTTGAAGCTAAAGGTTTATTTATAGAGAAAGGAGACCTTCTTCAGGAAACTTTGATTGCAGAGGTGGTTTTGATTCTCTATAAATTCACATTTAAATGTGGAAAGGGAAAGCTTTCTGTGGAAGGTCTCTTGAAAAGAGGATTTCCCAGAATTAAAAAAACAAAATTGACCTCTTCAGATTTTGTTTTCACACCTGGTATGAAGTCTGTTGTGCTTCTTCAGGGCAAGTCAGATCTTGATGTTTCTGGAATGGAGGCGTGAGAAGAAATATGGATGTTTTCAGTGGCTTAGTAAAATAAAACCAAGCCTTAAGAATTTTAGTAGCCCGGGAAGATAAGAATTGAATAAAGCATGTTGCAACAGTTATCATTTCATCTTAGGCCACTAAGGGAATGAGATCAGGGAGGGTCGAAGAAAAAGCATAGGGCTAGCAAACTTTTGATTTTTTGCAAGATTGTGGAAAATAGCAGACAAAATTAACGTCTTGGTAGGAATTTCTCCTGATAGAGATTAAATTCATAGTTAGTGGAAAAGAAGATTGGCAACAAAAGATTGACATCTTAGTGAGATTCAAACCAAGCTATAATTTTATTTTTATTTCCCCTGTCTAGTTTAGATCTTCTTTATGTATTCTTTTTTTTAAATTAATTAATTAATTAATTAATTAATTTTTGGCTGTGTTGGGTCTTCGTTTCTGTGTGAGGGCTTTCTCTAGTTGTGGCGAGCGGGGGCCACTCTTCATCGCTGTGCGCGGGCCTCTCACTGTCGCCGCCTCTCTTGTTGCAGAGCACAGGCTCCAGACGCGCAGGCTCAGTAGTTGTGGCTCACGGGCTTAGTTTCTCCGTGGCATGTGGTATCTTCCCAGACCAGGGCTCGAACCTGTGTCCCCTGCATCGGCAGGCAGATTCTCAACCACTGCGCCACCAGGGAAGCCCATTTTTATGTATTCTTAAATCTCTTCTATGGCCCATGGAAATAACAAAAATCATGGAAATAACAGAAATCCTTTTCTTGGAAAATGTGATGGCTGCAGTGGTTGTGTTTAGTTTTAGGTATTATAGATATAGTGATAAGAGCTGTTGTTGTGATATGTTCTTGTGTACTATTGTCCAATTGGAAGTGTGGAAAGGTTGGGTACTATTACACTGATAGACTGAATTATGTCCCATCAAAATTCATATAATATATTCCCAACCCTCAGTACCTCAGAATATGACTGTATTTGGAGATAGGACCTTTTAAGGGGTAATTAAGGCAGATTGAGGCCATATGGGTGGGTCCTAATCCCATATGATTGATGTCCTTATAAGAAAAGGAGATTAGGACACAGGCACACATATAGGGAAGACCATGTGAAAACACAGGGAAAAGGTAGCCATCTACAAACCAAGGAGAGAGGCCAAGAAGAGACCAAACTTACCAACACCTTGATCTTGGACTTTGAGCCTCCAGAACTGTAAGAAAATAATTTTCTGTTATTTAAGACACACAGTCTGTGGTATTTTGTTAGGGCAGCCCTAGAAATCTAATACAGATACATAGAGACAGATCAAGACAGATTTAATTTGGAGATGCTGAAGGAATTCTATACATAATTCAGTAAAAGTTGCCTTGGGTTTCACTGCTGAATAAAGAGCCATACTTGTACTCAGTCATCAGACTACTGCTAATTTTGGCTTAAACTGAGCAAAATATAAAATTTTGGAGAAGAAAATGTTATATATTAATTTATTTGTCATTGAGTTCTATAACGGGATGTGACTTGATTTGGGGATTTTGATGTCTCTCTGGGAGTTCAATAGTTAAAGATGGTTTTAATTTAAGTTTGGGGCATTTGTTGTCTTAGTAGGTCTATTGTAAAATCTCTGTGAATTATTTCGGACAACATGGAGGTCACTCACCTGATTGTTTATAGTTGAGTATTCAGTGGGCTGAATATATAAGAGGATTGGTTATAAGGAAGATAGGCTCCTGGACCTTAAAGGTCAGCATGCATGAGTGATGCCCACTTTTTCCATTCCTGGCTTGCATGTTTAAATAGCAAGGTCTGCCTCTGAGAGATAGCCTGTGTATTAGCACCTATTGCTGTGTACCAAATTGCCAAATTTAGTCCCTTAAAACAACCCATCCTACAGTTTCTGTGGATCAGGAACTTGGTCTTTGCTTAGCTCAGAGTCTCTCACAAGTCTCTGATCCAGATGTCAGCTGTAGCTGCAGTCTACCCAAGATTTGCTTGAGGCAGGATCTGCTTCCAAGCTCATTCAGTTGTTGTTGGCAGGATTCAGTTCCTTATGGGCTGTTGAACTGAGAGCCTCAGTATATCACTGGCTGTTGGACGAAACCCACGCTTAGTTCCTTGCCATGTGGACCTCTCTATAGTGCAGTTCACAACATGGCAGCTGGCTTCATCAAAGTGAGCAAAAGAGAGGGTAAGAGAGCTCCAGCAAGAAGGAAGTCACAGTCTCTTGTAACTTAATCTTGGAAATGTCATACCATCATTTTTGCTGTATCCTATCTGCATTCCATTTGATGGAAGATACTTACTAGGTCCAGCCTACCCCCAAAGAAAAGAGATTATATGCAAGGGCATGGATCATTGGGAGGGTGTTAAGCTGCCTAACTTTTGGTTTTCTTGTTTCCATTTTTGTAACTCTACGTGGACACTAGGTGGATCAAATTTATCCCCTGGCTTCTTTTGCAGATTGAAACATTCTAGATTTAGGAGGACTTGTTTAGGTCTTTAGGTCTAAGTCATGTTTTCAAATATCAGTGAGATCTGGATTGTGGAGATTATTTTTTGCCCAATTATTATTGGTACCTTGTTTCCCATTTGGCTATTTTCCTTTGTATATGATGCCTTCACATTCGGTTTTCAAGAGAAGTGTGGCCACCAAAACATACATCAGAGTGGTTCAGTTACACCAGAGTTACAAAGTCTCATATATTCAGACACAAGTAGATAACAGGTGACTTAAGTGAGAGCAGTTTCAGAAGATGGTTAGGAAGAAACAGAACTTTGAACTGTATTGAACATTGAAGATGAGGAAGAGGTGGGATACAGCAAGTAAATGGTATTATTCATTTATTCAAAAATATTTCTTCTGGGTCTACTCACTATAAGACATCATGTAGAGAAACTAGGGATATTATGGGGAACAACTACCTCAAGGTTTCTAAACCTAATTTTGGTGTGGAAGAGGGTTTTAATAATAAATATTGAGTTAATTTTTAATAGCAGTTGTAATAAGCATGATCAAGGAAAAAGGGACCAATCCAAAAGAACAAATAAAAGGCCATGTCTTAGTCAGGGATTATCAGAGCAGGGTACTTGGAGGAAAACGACAAGTGAGCTGACCTCTTAGTAAAGATCAGGAATTAATCATGTATAGAGGGAGGAGAAGAGAATCCAAAGAGAACAGCATGTGCCAAAGGTTTGAGTTGGGAAGCATCACAGTTTTGGAAGAACTAAAAGGTAAGAAATGAGTAGGATAATGGTGTAAGCTGTGGATATAAAGATAAGTAGGGGCTGTATAAGCCATGTTAAGAATTTGAGACTTCGAGACAATGAGAAACAGAAATAACATGAGCACATGCTCAAAATGGTTTTTTTTTTATAGCATTCAGTGTGGTAAATGCAATGGAGTAACAATAAATACAAGGAGACTTGATAACAGACAATTTCAGTGATCCAGTAAAATAAGTTATCAGATTGAACTTGGATTTTGAAGATGGAGAGAGAGGTGGAAATACAGAAAACTATTTTGTGAAATTTGGAGGAAAAAGACAAGAGGAGCTAAAGAGAATTTCTAGGTAAGTTTAAAATTTTAGTACAGCAGATGTTGGGCATTTTTTTAAGGGCTATGGGGAAAAAGCAGGTAGAAAGAAGAATTTGGATTTAGAATTCCTGAAAAGCCTATGAAACACTTACTGCCTGGGGTCATTGACTTGCTTAATTTTTTTTTCAGGTATGAAAATTTAGTTTTCTGTTTGTCAAACTCAGTTATGCATTTGAAATATTTTAGCTATTATTTTAAAATATATGATGTTTTAATTTAAACATATAATGTTATAAATGATTTATAGTAAGAGGGTGTTCAGAATATCTGGACATCGATATTACTGCCTGATTTTGTTTTGGCTGTGTCGATCATGTCTTTTGCTCTAACTATAACTCCATAATAGTTTACTTTTTTCCTTCTATATTATCCCTGGCACAACTAAATTATATCACCCCATCTGTTGTTTTACTATTCCTTAAATGAGTCCACTACTCTTTTAGCTGAGATATTTTTTTAGATAGAATAGTTTTTCTCTAAATTCTATAACATAATTGATTAGTGTCATATTTTAAAATTTCTTTGTGGCTTAGATTTTTGTGATGTTTCTTTCTATAGTACATATCCTTACATCTCTTTCCTTCCTCCATCTTGATTTGGCTCTCATTCTTGTTTCCAGTAGGTATTTGAATTGTCCAACATGGGACTGAAAGAAATCAGAGGAGAAGGGAGTGAGGCAGAGACTAATCAGCAGAGAACTTGGGTCTGGTCTATGACCGAAACCATTGTCACACATCCTCTGCTTTTTCATGCCTCCCTCCAGGCTGACTGAAGTGATGCTCAACTAACAAGAAGTCTCTCCAGGTTTACAAACCAGGGAGACTCTTCGGCTGTCCTAAATCACTTGCAGAATTCCTTTCTTTTTTTGCAGAATTCCCCATTTTCTCCTCTATCTTGCAAAAAGAAAGTCATATTCTTTTATAATTGACATGTCTGAAAGTTTCCTTGTTCATCTCTACCCCCCTTGCACTCAACAGCATAAGTCAACATACTGGTTTGGGTCTTCTGGACAAGCCACCTACTCGGGAACAAGGCCTGTTACTGAATAACTGCAGCGTCCCCTACAGGCAACCTTATTTCACTTGATTCTGTTTTCATTGTTATGAATAACCCATTACATGGGGTAGGACGCTGTATTGGAGCTGTTTCTAGTCCAAATATGTTATTTTGTCTTCTTGTTTTAATTCTTGTTGATTGTTTGAAAGAGGAAATTGCATTGCAGCAAAGAAACTGTTACCTCTATGATGTCTAAACATAAATAGAACAGTACAGTTTTCAGCATTAACCTAAATGTTTTTGCAAGAAAAGTCCAAATCATCTTAACTAATCCCTCCTTCCCTCCTTTTCATTTATTCATTCATTTCTTGGAACAAATCCTGAAAGTTTTCAAATTATCTTTATTGAATAAATGAAAATAAAGAAGACCCAAAATAAGATACTTGATGAAATACAAAACAAACAAAAGATAGATTTGCCCTCCTCACTCTTATTTAACATTACCATAAATATGGCACCTATGAGGAAAATAATAATTCATAATCATCGGTAGATATTAATATGTTTCAAGTAAGGTACACCTTAAGGCAGAATTATATTCCTATTAAGACAGCTCTGTTCCTCTAGCCATTCTTTTTTTTTTTTTTTTTTTTTTTAATATTTTTATTTATTTATTTATGGCTGTGCTGGGTCTTCGTTTCCGTGTGAGGGCTTTCTCCAGTGGCGGCAAGTGGGGGCCATTCTTCATCGCGGTGCGCGGGCCTCTCACTATCGCCGCCTCTCTTGTTGCGGAGCACAGGCTCCAGACGCGCTGGCTCAGTAGCTGTGGCTCACGGGCCCAGTCGCTCCGCGGCATGTGGGATCTTCCCAGACCAGGGCTCGAACCCGTGTCCCCTGCATTAGGCAGGCAGATTCTCAACCACTGCGCCACCAGGGAAGCCCTCCTCTAGCCATTCTTGTTACAATAGTGTTTCTTTTTCTTTGCTTTGCTTTTCTTTTTGTTCTGCCTTGAAAGACTGGGAAATGACCATAATAGCTATTTTCCTTGGGCAGTGAGAAGTTGAGTGAATGTTGAGCTCCCTGTGGACTACGCATTTTTATGCAAATTTCCTCACATAAAGTAACAGTGTTGCTGATTGCTACGGAACCATGTACCTCAGCGTAGGAAATGCTTCACTACTCTCTTATCCTGGGGCTGAGTATTAACTACACTACTGAACAGAAAGTGCTTTTCATCCCTACCATTCAGACCACATAAATCTCTGGAAAGAGACAATGTCCCTCCAGGGAGCTTAGCTGGCCTGTAAATGTCAAAAAAAAAAAAAAATCAAACTATATTTTGCCCATAGAACTGCCAATGCTAAGGTAATTGGGGCTATTAGAAAAATATTTATTTTATTTTATTTTATTTTTTTATCAAGCAAATAGAATAATGAGTGATTTCTTTCCTTTTTTTTTTTTATACATCTTTGGGTATAATTGCTTCACAATGCTGTGTTAGTTTCTGTTATATAACAAAGTGAATCAGCCATATGCATACATATATCCCCATATCCCCTCCTTCTTGAGCCTCCTTCCCACCCTCCCTATCCCACCCCTCTAGGTGGTTGCAAAACACTGAGCTGATCTCCCTGTGCTATGCTGCTGCTTCCCACTAGCTATCTATTTTACCTTTGGTAGTGTATATATGTCGATGCTTCTCTCACTTCACCCCAGCTTCCCCCTCCCATGTCCTCAAGTCCATTCTCTATGTCTGCATCTTTATTCCTGCCCTACCATCAACAAAGCAATTGATTTTCAAGATAACTCTGTTTGTTGGGCAAAAATAAAAAAAATAATAATAATTTATTTAAATAAAATTATTTCAACCATATAAATGGAACCATTCTATAATTCTGTATATATATTTCACATACCGTTATTTTCCTTGCATTACCAAATTACTCTTGGGTACCTACTAGGTATACAGAAAACTCTGAGATGGACCAAAAAGAAGTGTGGGACTGGATTCCACTCTCTAGGATTGCAGTTTTCTCCAATCTTTGTAGTTGTTCTTAATAGCAGGAGGATCTGAGGGATCAGAGAGAAAGATTAAGGTTTTCAATTTCCAGTTCTCACTGTGGAATAATGAAAATAATAAGGGTTTTGGAGTCAGACAGAACTGTTATTTTTATTATTAAGAATTGTTCTATTATAGTGCATTCATTTTTAACTATTATTTTATTGAAAAAGAAATAGAATAATACATGCATACTTAAAGCATTCTATCACTACAAAATTATAGAATTAAAATAAATTTTTCTTGTACCCAAACCTTAGTCCTATTCCCAGCAGCAACAATTATTATAACATCTTTACTTGGCTATTATTTTAGAACTGGTCATCACAGATACAAGTATTTACACCAGAATATGCCACCCCAAAGTATGACTTTTTGGATTATTTTGAGCTAAAGGCAGTTGAGAAACAGCAGATGCAAGAAAACCTCTAAAACCAGGGCACGAAATTTCCATTTATAAAGGTGCCTCCCTCTTGTACCAAGAAGGGGAGGACTCTGAACAACTCTTATCAGTGGGGAAGGCACTGACTTAAATCTGCATAACAAACCTTACTAAAAAAATCCTTGTTTACCACACTCTACCTGGTCACCTTCGTAAAACTTCCCTCTTCTACCTAGAAGTCCCCAAACCCCTTTTCCTTAGTTCAACCTAAGATAATATATAAGTCCAATTTCTAACCACCTATTCTGGTTATTCATCATTGGGTGCTCCCATATGTACATGAGCTACGCACATGTTAATAAACTTCTGTTTATTTTTCTCTTGTTTATTAGTCTTCTTGAGGCAGGAGGTAAATGGGCCCCAGGCTGAGCAGCTCAAGTCTCTCCCCTGTGGACAGATACTCCAAGATAAAGATAATACCAGCAGCAAGGAGGAGATGAGCCCTGGCCAGATAAAAGATAAACAGACCACATATTTCTCTTTCTTGAGGTCAAGGAGACCTCCTGACTATAGATGTGCAGAAAGGCTCCTTGGGGGCCAAAAAGGCCATAATAGGTGGTGTCAACCTTCCCACAGGCCTCTGCACTGGAATCCATCTTGGCTAAGAGATGTGCATGCATGGGGTGGGGGGACCCTGAGATAAACCAAATATGGACTCAGAGCCAGGCAAAGCAAGATGATTGGCCAGAGGAAACCCGCCAGAAATACCCCATATAAGTGATTCGAACTACCACAAATCGTGACTCTCTCTCTGAGCCCGCCCATGTGTGTCTATTCACAGGTACTTTTTTCCTCCTAATAAACACATTACTTGTTTCACTACTTTCCGTCTCTGTTGGAATTCATTTCTACAAAGCAGACAAGCCAGGGTCTTGCCATTAGCCACTGGCCCTCGTGGTCTAGTGGTGAGGATCCTATGCTCTCACTGGCATGGCCTGGCTTCAATCTCTGGATGGGGAGCTAAGAACCTGCTTCAAGCCGCTGCAGGCTGAGGCCACCTGAGATCATTTTGTCAGTGTAATTTACAGAGCCTCAGCTGGAGAACCTAAGATGGGTAAAAGAAAAAGATTTTTTTCCCCCTCCTCTATAATATAAAGCATCAGTATGTTAGAATATGTGTATGAATATCCACACAGCTAATTCATTCCTATGTGTGTTATGCTTTTTCTTTAATAATATATGAGATATTTTCCTTATCAATACATGTAGGTCTTTCTCATTTTTTTTCCCAATTGCATAGATCTATCATAATTTTTTAGATCAATCTTTTTGTAGAATTTGAGGTTGTTTCACTGTTTTGCTATTACATAAAATATTGAGTAGGAATATTTTGCACATAAATCTTTCTAGATTTCAATTGTTCCTTTTGTATGCTAAATTAGTAGAATTTGTCAGATAATGAAACAAATCTGGACTTAGACTTGAATAGATTTTTTCTGAACAAAATAGAAAAACCTTTGCAATAGAAGGAAGGGGGCTATTGCAATGGGGGAGAGGATATTGCCGTAGGAAGTTGCAACCAGAAGATGTACGAGTGTCTCAAAGATCAGACAGAAAGTATTACCCATCTAAACTTGGGTCCACTTGCCTGCACAGTAGAGCCAATTCTACTGACAGCAGGCCGTGGTGAAGGAAAGTGCAGTATTCACTGCAGGGCGCCAAAGCAAGTAGTCTAGGACACCTAGTGCTGAAAAAATCCAAACACCCAGAAGTGTTTCAGCAAGGAAGTTTTAAAGGGAAGGTGAGGGAATGGGGGTCACAGGGTGTGTGATCAGCTCATGCTTAATTCTCTGATTGGTTGATGGTGAGGTAACAGGGTGGTGTCACTGGGGTTAACATTATCAATCCTTAGGCACCAGTAGGTCTGGGGGCTATGTACTCATGATCATCAAGTAATTAATTTCTTCCATTTGGTGATGGTTTTAGCATCTGTAAAACAACTCAGGAAATGTGCATCAGATATTATTATGTAGGTACTTCAGAGAGGAGCTACAGCCAAGGATATTGGGGAGGGGCCTCTCCCGGGAAGGCCCATAGGGTCCTGCTCAGTTACAAAAGGGTTTTTCTTTGATAAGGAAGAGCAAACAAGGCTAGAAAGAATTGGTTGTGGGGAAGTGGGATGAGCAGGGGGAGTCAAGAGAAAGATGATTAGGGAAGGTCTTTTCCTGAGATCAGTGGATTCTCAGGAAAGGCCATTAAAAGGGTGGTTTTGCATCCCAGAGCTTGCTTAAGTTCAAAGATAATTCAAGGACCAAGGCTTGTGAGAAGGGGAGAAACCTGACTAAAGTTTGCACATAAGTAGACATTCTGTCCAGATTGATCAATAAGAATCAATAGTTCAGCGAATCATTTATGTGACTAAAAATAGGAATTTGGAGGGTCCTTGTCTGCCTTGTCTTATCTAAATCACATGGGCAAGCGTGGTTGCTTAGAGTAAGCCATTTCCTAGAACACAAAAGGATGGGAAGATTTCTTATATTTCCCTATTTTCCAGGAGCACACGACTCTGATAAAGTTCAACATTGTCAAATTGTTGGTGTTAGGATATTTGTAAAGTCTGATATTGTTTGTTTGCTTGCTTGTTTCCTTGTTTTAATTTCTGCAATGTTCTTCCTAAGTATTTCTTTCATAGGGCATTCTCTCACTGCTACATTTAGCTCTTCAATATTTCTGACTATGTTCATCTTTTCTTCAGTTAGATTTTAGTCTTACTAAGAGCAAAGATTGGCTTTTGTTATTTCTCTGCATCTTCCATTTCATTCTCACTCACCAAATAATTATTTAACAAGTATGCATGTACTTATATAGAGATATAGAGCAGATAGATACGCAAATATAAGCAAGACACCCAGAAAGCATGTCAATGCCTCTTCACAACAGGATTTAAACTTGCTCTAGAACATGTTTCTCAACCAGGATTCTGTGGAATTCTGGGGTTCCATGATTTAGTGCTAGGAGTTCAGTGAGAGAACATGACTAAAAAAGCAAAACAAAAACAAACAAAACCTTATGTGTTTGAACTTCACTTTCTACACAGTCTTCACACCTCCACGTGGTCATGAACAGTGATGCAGCTGTCTCGTTAGCAATTTTGTTAGAGGTCCTTCAGTGCTGTTTGGCAGTGAGCGGTAAGATGGAGTTCCTTTGGTTAAGTTCTCATTTTTTGCTGTGATAGGAGACGCCATTGACAATTGCTAAAAAGGACAGGACAGAAGCTGATGACAGCAGCCTGATTTACTTCCTTGGGTAGGCTGGCAACCTAAAGGAGTAACAGACTTTACTAGGATAATAGAAAATCAGAGGGAAGTGTCTATCCTGAAGAAGACATTTTCACTGACCATGGCTCAGCTGCCCCCTGTATGCTTTGCTATTGTAAACATTGCAAAGTATGGATTATGTAGGTGAGAAATAAATTATACTATGACTATTTATGTATTTTTCAATTTTCTCATTTAACTATTTATTTTGCCCTCTGTTTATTAATTTTATTGCTTTACAGACCTGTCTGATGATCCAGTGTGACAACTTTTGAAAGAAAAGGGTGAGATGAAAGAGGAGGCTTCTATATCTGGGACTACTGACAATTCAGGTAATGTTACTGATGAAAAATTACAATGTTTTGAGTTATTTCAGGTAGCCGTATAACAAGGGACACAAAAAAAGTCTGCCTTCACACTGAAGGGTACTTACCAATGGGACTGATAGTCCAAATTGGCCTATTCCATTGCACATCACCAGTGGAAGACAACTTAGAAATACACCAAAGGCTCCAGCAAAACTGGAAAGTCACTTACTAAAAATCACAGTCGTTTGACAAGCAATGATGCTGATTATGTTAAATAGTTATTGGAACCTCAAAATAGAGTTGCACTTCTGTTTAAATACTCACAATCATGGAAAAGACTTAAGAAGCTAATTATTTAGTAGCAGAACTTACTGTCCAGAAAAGAAAAAGGCACACAAATGGCAAGGACCTAATAACCCAGCATATTGCATTAGAGTGTGTAAAATACTCAAGCAATTTTTGTACAAGAACTTATACAATTCCACTCTCAAACAGCTCCAGAAGCTGATATATTGATGACATGTCAAAGAGAGCTTTTCTATCCAGGTTGATGAGTCATCAGTTTTCCCTAGTAAATGCTATGTCATAGCATTTGTATGATTTGTAAGTGGCGGTGAAATTCAAGAAATGTTTACCTTCTGCAAAGAGCTGCCTGGAAAAGAAAAGGCTTAATGTTTTGTCTTCCTATCTGGAAACAAAAAAAGCTTGTTTTGGAGGAACTGTGTTGGCACCTGTACTAGTGGTGTCTCATCAGTTGTTGGCTCTATGAAAAGTTTGCTTCTCTTGTAACAAAAAACATTTCTGACATTGTCACAATGAACTGCTTTCTTCACAGATATAGGCTGGTCTCAAAAATTCTTGAAGATGAAAGGTAAAACATTCTAGTTACTGCTACAAAAATGATCACCATTAGTTTAAAAAGACCACTACACTCACTCAAAAATGTTTAAAATCTGTGGGAAAACTTTGGACGAGGACCACATAAATTTTCTGTTTTGTCCAGAAACATGGTGGCTTAGCAGAGGATGAGTTCTCAACAGGGAATCTGAGCCAACAGGTGAATTGTAGGGGAGCTTTCAAGAAAGGAGAAACGCAGCTATTTCTTCATGCTTTGAAGGTGAAGAATGGATGCAGAGAATAGCCTATTTGTCAGAAAGTTTCCTCCCATGAACCAGTTGCAAGACTGGAGAAAATGTGAGCTGTCTTCTTGAAATTCTCCATGTCTGTTCAGTTCAAGTGAGAAGACTCTTGGCTTTAAAAGAAAGCAGAATCTTTGGAAAACTCATGTGGCAGAAGAAAATCTTGAAATATCTTTACTGCTGGTTGGTCTTGAGAGTAAGGGAGACTATTAAGACATCAAAAGTCTCCTTGAAGAACTACAGATCAAAATTAAATAGTATATATTTTTTTCTTTTCCACACAGGTATGAGATTGGGTAAGTGGTCTTTTCTCTGAATTTTCTGTTAAACTTGAGAATTTGGCTTTGGGGAGAAAAGAGTAGAATTTATGAGCTACAGTTTGATCATGTACTCAAGATGAGATGTATTCTATTCTTCCCATAGAAAAACTCAGAATTATATAAAAGTATCCTGTCATTCACTACTTAGTGTACATTTTGCTGTAGTTTTCAACTTCTTCCATGTACCAGCAAGGTCTTCCATGCTTAACAAGCCTCAAGAATCAAACGCTTTCAGTTGAAAATATCTCTGTGCTTCTATCAAATTTAATCCTGGGGCTTCCCTGGTGGCGCAGCGGTTGAGAATCTGCCTGCCAATGCAGGGGACATGGGTTCGAGCCCTGGTCTGGGAAGATCCCACATGCTGCGGAGCAACTAGGCCCATGAGCCACAACTACTGAGCCTGCGCGTCTGGAGCTTGCGCTCCGCAACAAGAGAGGCCGCGACGGTGAGAGGCCCGCGCACTGTGATGAAGAGCAGCCCCCGCTTGCCGCAACTAGAGAAAGCCCTCGCACAAAAAAAAAAAAAAAAAAAAAAAAAAATTTAATCCCGAATTGAGTGCTGGTGCTGCAAAATACAAGCTAGGTTCTCACTTAGCTTGTATTTTGAAGAAAATTCCATTCTTTATTTTTAGTTCAAGAAAACACTTTTTATACATAGGCTTATAAAAGAAATTAAGAAGCCAACACACATGAACAATACTTTTGTAACTGCTAAGCCTATATCAGTGCCTTATTTTTTCCTCTCAGAAAGAAAATGTCTTTCACTCTTTCATAGAATTGTATCACAGGGTATGTGTGTGTGTGTGCTATATATATATTAATATTTACACATATATGTATAGAACTAATATATAATATATACTTATATAAACATATATGTAATGTTTACATATATATATACACGTGCATACACACATACTATATATAAACACACATAATATATATATATATGTATTTGGCTTATGGGGTTTGTAGCTTTACTATTCTACATTGCCATTAAAATTTTCATGTTGGAATATCTTTAATTAAAATCAGTTTAAATTTTTTCTTTAAATTAAATGTACCATGCTGAGAGAAATCAATTTAAAGAAATTAAGTCTAATTTCGGCTTAACCCAGCTATTTAACAGGAATTTATTAGGTTTGAATTATGGGTTTTAAAATTTATAAAAAAGAAAGAATGAGATAAATTCCAAGAAATATGCTAAGCTTAAATACCTATTTTTTTTAAAGGAAGGTTGATAAAAATCATTTGCAGTTTTAAGTAGAGAGAAGGAACCCTTGCAGATACCATGTATCAAATACCATTCTCCTAATTTAACATCTTGTAGAGTAGAAATTTGTGATAACACTTTTAGGTCTTCTTGGACAAGTTTTAAAAAAATCAAGTAAAAACATATTTTATAAGGGGGAAACTAAAGTTTCTTCTACCTAAACTCTTGACATAAATTAAAGTTGATATTCTTTAGTGGAAAGGGGAAAATGCACAGAAAAAGTAGGCTCATAACTTGGCCAAAATAAATAGATTTGCAGAAAAATACTATTTTCTACTCAGAAGGGCATCAACAATTATTATTTTATAATTATATCTATAACATACTGATCATTCTAATATACGATTTGTGGTAGATAAAACAATTTTATGCAATGTGCAGACATATTTTCCAAATGTGGCTGCAACAATATCTCCCATTGCACATGCCTTTTTTTTTTTAAGTGAATTTGACACATCCCTTTTCAAGAGGTTGGATTTATGTTTCCTACCCTTGAACAATGGCGAGCTAGTGAAAACAATGGAAGTGATGGGGTATGATTTTTTCAGACTGGATCATAAAATGCAATCATTATTCTTCCTGATTTGATACATTCATTTTTTTTTAATAAGTTTAGGCATTGCATAGGTAGCATTTATTTTTATTTATTTATTTATTTATTTATTTATGGCTGTGTTGGGTCTTTGTTTCTGTGCGAGGGCTTTCTCTAGTTGTGGCAAGCGGGGGCCAGTCTTCATCGCGGTGCGCGGGCCTCTCACTATCGCGGCCTCTCTTGTTGCGGAGCACAGGCTCCAGACGCGCAGGCTCAGTAGTTGTGGCTCACGGGCCTAGTTGCTCCGCGGCATGTGGGATCTTCCCAGACCAGGGCTCGAACCCATGTCCCCTGCATTGGCAGGCAGATTCTCAACCACTGCGCCACCAGGGAAGCCCGATACGTTCATTCTTTAAACTCAGTCACCAGGCCGTGAGGAAGCCCAAGCAGTCTGGGGAGAAATCTGCATAGAAAGGAACATCGGTCCAAGTCTTATAGCCCTGACTAAGTTCCCAGCTGTCTGCTAGCACCTACTTGCTATTCCCACCAAGCTTTGCCCAATTGCCTGTTTGTAAGCAAAACAAAGGATTATTGTTGCTTTAAGCTGCTAAGATTTGGGTGCAGTTAGTTTCACAGAAATAAATAAATGAAACAGATTTTGGTACTGGCAGTGGCATACTGCCATGACAACTTAAGGAAATGGCATTGGCTTTGTAACTGTGGTAAGTGATGCCCTACAGAGTTTCTAATAAATTATTAATAAAAGCCGAACGAGAGTTCCGTGCAGTGTTCGCAGTGAGAGCTTAAAGGAATGTATGGAAAATGTTATTGGAGTCTGAAAGAAAAAGGACCCTTGTTATGTAGTGGTGGAAAGTTTGGCAACACGGTCACCTGCAGTAGGGGAGACTGGAAAATGTACTTAGTGACTTCAGTGATGTAGGTAAGAAAAATTTGAGACAGAATATTGGAGTGCTGACTTGTTGCTTATAGCTGTACACAGGAAAATGTGAGAGGAGAGAGATGAGCTTAAAAAAAAACTGTTAAATTTTAAGGAAAGTTTCAAGGAAATAAAATGAACTGGGACTTAATGATGTTGAAATTAAATCACAAAACTGTTTTTCATTTCCAGATGCTCCGGATGGCAAATTGTTCTGAAATTAAGAAATGGCTTCCAGGTAAAAATCTCATTCAGAGTAGACATATGAGATCCTGGAAGACCTCAGAAGAAAACATCCAGAATGTTGCATCATAAGCCCTTTCAAAGAGTCCCTCGGGAAGATTTAAGAGTATATCTCACAAATGCTATTAAACAATAGGTGTTCTAGGAATCTTAAGGCCATTGTCCCACAGAAATTTCACATGGAGCAGACTATAGAGAAGGACTTACCTTAAAGTATGGGTATGGTTTCTGTCTAATAAAGTGGATTATAAATTGATGGGCAAGAACCCTCAAAGTTCTTGAAGAAATTGTACCAGCTTAGACTGGAAATATCAGAAAAAGTACATGATAAAAAGATGCCTTGGACTCCCAAACGACTGTGGGCAGGAAACAGACCCAGAAAACTAGTGTAAACACAGATTGTTTTTTGTGGAAAAAGATGGGAGACTCAGAGAACAAAATCAGTAGGCCAAAGGGTGGCGATAAGGGCTACAGAAAAGAAGTTTCAGGCAGTAAATCTTAGCCCTAATCAAGGAATTGACAACCCACGCCTCTTTGTATTTCAGAATTTTTATAGACTAATAGCTGCTGTGTCCTTCAAATTTCCCCCCTTTCGGAACGAGAATGTGCGTAGCAGTTATCCTATCCCTGTTGCCTATCTCACCACTGTATGTGCGTGGTGGGTAAATCATTTATTATTTCAGTTCTCAGTTCTTTAGATCAAAAGAAAAGGAATTAAGAAGTTGTATTTGAGACACCTTACCCAAAATCATCATCCACACCTGGGCTTGATGGAGATAAAAGATTCTAGACTTCAAGCTGATTCTGTAATGCGATGGGTCTTGGGGAAGAGGAGAATATATTTTCCAAGTAGGAGGGAACTGAATTTTTGTGGTCAGAAGACAAACTCTGAGGTTGTATTTTCCAAAAATGGCTATCAAAACATCTCCCTGACCACATGTTCTTATTACAGTATGAGTTTGATACTTCTTCAGTTGAACTCGGGGCTCCATGTTCTTTGTCCTTGGATTGGGATGGGCTGCATACTGTGGTGAAAGTGACACTTTGTGACTCCTGAGGCTGGGTCATGAAATGTGATACTGCTTCTGCCTGGCTCTTTTGGGACACTTTCTCTGGGAATGCAACCATCTTGCCGCTAAGAAAGCCGAGCAGCTCAGGGAGAGGCCCCTGGATAGGAACTGAGGCCTCTGGCCCCATCTGAGCACCTCCCTGACAACAGCACCTACTTGATCAGCCATGTGAGTAAGTCAACTTGTAAGTGGATCCTCCAACCCCCAGTTGAGTCATCCAGTGGTTGCTGCATAGGGCAGAGAAGAGTTTCCTTGCTGAACTTGCCCAAATTCCAGAATTATTCAAGAATTCATCCAAAATGAAAAAAAAAAAACAGAGAAATTTGGCTTAAAAGTAAAATTCCTATAGCTCTAAGGTGTTCATTTTGTTCTACCTTTTGGAGATGATGGCTCTTCCCAGGATTCTGATTGGATGATTTCTTATTAAAGTGAAATTAGCTCCATCTCTTCAAGGACCCTGGACATATCTGTTTACTTTAGATATAGTGCTTTGAATGTAAGTGCTGAATGAAAGTGAACAAAGCAGAAGTCTTATTTCTTAAAAATTTCAATCTTTAAAAATTTTCAGTGTACATCTGATGGTCTTGAGAAAAAATGGAACTGACTTTCCAGAGTCCTACAACTATGGACTCTTTGGTGTAAGAAGACATCTTGAACCATAATCAAACAAATACCTGGTTGTTCACTGGCATAATGACGATAATGTAAGCTATTAGTACCTACTGCCTGACAGGTACTGCATGCCAAATATTTGGAAGGGCATTTCAGTAAAATGACATGAGATGAAAGTATAAACCAATACATAGCTTAGAGCATTCCTGAAACTAGGAGTATACTCTGTAGTCCAAGGTCTATTTTCTCTGAAAAAGTGAGAATGCTAGTTTTTCAGTGGAATTTGGTGTTTGAGGATAAAAAAAAAAGGGGAACATATTTTCAAAATTACATTACTTCTGTAAGGAGACCACTGGTGCTATTGTGTAGCTCTATTTTTATTGAATATATTCAATCTCACTGAGTTAATTCAATTTTATTTCATTAGTGCCAGCTGCTAAACTTTTTTCAAAGTTGATTCCTTTCCAAGTGTAAAGGAAATTCTTGGCAAATTCACTGTTGCTTATTAAATTATGAAAGGTAGAAAATGAATCTTTATTGAAAATAGTCTGTAAGAATCTGTTTGCAAAATTGAATGTAATTTCAAATGGTAACTGGAAACTCAGGTTTAATAATGTTGAGGAAATAGCACTTAAAGGGGTACAGAATATGCCAGTCCAAAATATGCTACTTTGGCATGATGGTTATTTTGAGTTGAAGGCAATCAAGATCAAGCAGACTCAAGCTCTTTACCTCCCCCATTAACTGCCTAAAAGAAAGTATACATTTCTCTATTTGTGGGAGATATATACATTTATAGAGGAAATTTACATGTTTGGCATAGGGAGAGAGCTATCCCCAGAGATCAGTTTTATACCTGAAAAACTTATCTGCATGGCTGAGCAAACTTTACCGTAATTTCCTCCTCTTACCTTCCCTCGTTAGAAACCTCCCCCCACACCCCCCCACCTGAACCCCAAACCCCTATCCTTTTCCTCAGCTCAGGATGGGATAAAAGTCTTAATTGCCTGGCCACATTTTGAGTCTTATATGATTGTGGGGTTCCTGTGTGTATGCATGCAATTACATTTTTTTTCTCCTGTTAATCTGTCCTACATCAAACTTGATCCTCATACCAGCCACAGAACCTAGAAAAATAAAAAGGAAAAATTTTCCTTCCCTGCACACTAAGGGAAGCCCTCACTTGAGGGACACAGAAAAAAAAAAAATAACCTTTAGAATATAAGCCTCTTTCATCCCCCCATGATAATTTACGTGCAGAAAAGAACATAGTAATAATACTTCAGAGGAAAGGCGATTTCATGACTAAAAGTCAATTAGTGGGACATTATCTCTATTATAAAAACATGATTTTTCAATGAAGTATTTCACATTTTTGACATGAGTATTATGAAATGTTTAATATTTAGAAAATCCCTAACTATAACTTCAGTCTTAAAAATTATAAGATTTGCCTTTCTAATAATTGTCTTGGAATTTTTAATTTATTTTATAATCAGTCTTTACTTTTTCCCTTCATCTTTATTTTTATCACAACTTGTTGATTTATGTTGCTTACATCACCTTATTGTTTTCAAATCTTTTGTGAGTTTATTTTTTACCTATGATTTTTAAAAACATATCTGGCAAAATATCTCCCATAAGATTTTTATAAGGCAAATCATGAAATTTCAATTTATGTGATACAAATGAAATGTGTTGGTAGTTACTTTTTCATTTTATATGAACTTATCATACAACTATAAAATATCATATTTAGATTAACATGGAGAAGAGATAAGCATTTATTATTTTATTTTTATCTATTTTTCTTAATAACATCCTTCAACTACATCTGACTTCTTACAAAAATGTGAATATCAGAACTAAATATATAGGAAGTTAAAAGGGGAGATAAAGATATAGGTGGGAAGTAAGAGTATATGAGAATTGTAATTAATTCTTTTTATTATATGAATTTATCATGACACAACCTGTAATATTTTCTAGCATTACAAAAATTGCAAACTTCAGATTAATCCAGAAACATAGTTCACTTTTTTCTCTAAGGAACTGGAACACAGACTTTCTCTTGGATATTTTGTGGCTTTATTTAAAAATTTAAAACAGAAAGAGTGAATAAACCATGTTTAAAAGTTAAGAAAAACAGTGAATTAATGAGTCTAGTTTGTAAATATTTTTTATTTAATTGCCTGGGTACATAGCTTGGATTCTGTAAAGAATTGTGAGAGTGGCTAGCCATTTCTAATAAAAAAGAAAAAATATTGAGAATTGTTGAATAGCCCTCTTGTCAAGTTTGCACATAAAAACAATTTAGTCACATAGGATAGCATTATCAAAGACAAATTACGCTGTAAAATCTTTTAGTTATTTATTTATTTAGGCTGTGTTGGGTCTTCGTTTCTGTGTGAGGGCTTTCTCTAGTTGCGGCGAGCGGGGGCCACTCTTCATCTCATCGCGGTGCGCGGACCTCTCACTATCGCGGCCTCTCTTGTTGCGGAGCACGGGCTCCAGACGCGCAGGCTCAGTAGTTGTGGCTCACGGGCCCAGTTGCTCCGCGGCATGTGGCACCTTCCCAGACCAGGGCTCGAACCCGTGTGCCCTGCATTGGCAGGCGGATTCTCAACCACTGCGCCACCAGGGAAGCCCCTGTAAAATCTTGTTTGTCTGTTTTCTTACAGGTAGTGTTGAAGCAACGTAGCCCGAACATGCAGGCAACAACTGACGATAACGTTGTCAGGGTCCTAAGTATCATGGGTTGCTTGCAACCACCCATCAGGAAGCCCTGATTGAGCTTCTGGGTGGCACATTTGTGCATCTTTGTGCCCCACTATTGTACAGGCTTTCACAGAACTAAGAGAAAGTAATAGTTTAGCCTTTTCAAAGTGTCCACGCTGGGCATCTAAAATAGATTACCTTTAATCCTCACAACAATCTTGTAAGGTAAATATCATCATCAAAACCATTTTACGTTGTAGACGCCAAAGATTGTAAGTATTAGGGAACTCGTCCAAAGGCACAGAGTTTATCAGAGCCACGATTCCAACTGTTTCCTCTGTGATTCCAAAGCCTATGCTCTTTCCTCTACATCCTACTTCTTTAAGATGATGATGACGATGATGGTAACCATTACAATTCTTTTAAATGCTTGGTATTAACCACAGTGTTGAGTGCTTTGTATACTTTTTCCTATTATCCCCTTAAGTCTCTTTGTAGTAATAAAAGATTTAGGTGGTTTTTATTTAAATCCTCTATTATTATAGAGAAAAAAGACTGAGAGGTTAAACAATTTGTCCCGAATCACGTGGCTAACAGTGGACTAACCAAGATTAAAACGGTGACTGTCTGAGATCTCAGCTAAAGGTTTTAACATTTACACAGAGTTGATTTCAAACTGAGGCTTTGAGAAGGACCTAAGGAAAGCTGAATGCCTTCATACAAGATAGGATCATGTTTTAAAATAGTTCTCACTCCTCAAGGAGATTCTGTAGTCCCTGATAAAACTATCTGGTGGCAGTGGTCAGAGTAGGAATGGCAATATTTTTCTTTTTTTAATTTGTTTTTGTTGATTTATTAATAGTACTTGTGCACTTGGACCCCTTATTTTGAAGTAAGGCATTCAGTGATATCCCTCGAGTTTGCTAAGAGGAAAAGAGGGGTGGGGAGGGAAGAGGCAGTGGTCTTTTTTTTTTTTTTTTTTAATTTAATTTTATTTATTTTTTATACAGCCGTGTTCTTAAAAGAACATGTTGGGACTGGTTAGAAAGTAGTTCTAGAGGTAATCATTCCCTTTCAATAGACATTCTATTAGAGACATTTCTATCAAATTTTTATGGGTGTCTTTAACATCTGAAAAAACTAGAACAGGAAACTAGCAGGGACAGTGGGAAAAAAAGAGGAGAAGGACCTGGGTGGGTAAGGCAAATGGGAGCACTCTTGCTTTGCTGTAGAAGGACATGCAAACATCTTATTCCAGGTACTGCAGTATTCACACTCTGATGTTTGTGATTGAAGGTGTGTGGGATGAATGTGGATGTACCATGGAAATAAACTAGCAGGACATTACAACAGCATAGAAGGCTGCAACTACAAATATTTGAAACATTTGGAAGATGGATCCTTTAATCCCAAGTGTTCTCTTTATAAGATCATTAGCCTAACACAAAGCAAATATGTTGTAGAGTTAAGGAAGATATAAATATCAATTCAGATTGTAATTTAAAAAATCTGGGTGACCTTGTGCATTTACTTAATTTTGCTGAGTCTGTTTTTTTATCCATCCAATAGGAACAATGTTATCTATCGCACAGAATTGTCAGAGAGACTCCATCTTAACATACAGCCTGACAGATCAAAGATGATTAATGAATAGTGCCTATTTTTATTTTTCAAAACATAATCTTTGTCTCTTAGATGATACAGTCTAACTATAGAAAAGACTGAAACACACAAAATTAATATTAACACTGTATTACAATGAGATTCTTTCTCTCTCAGCTCCCAAACACAAAGGACAAAGCAACAGATGGCAAGGGCTCCCTCATTCCAAAGTGAGGTTTGCAACCACTGCTGGACACTCAAAGAAGGTGGTCAAAAACCTATTGAGTCACCCTAAGCCAAATTTTCACTTGAGAGTTCAGAATGAATGCCAGTATTTCTTTGGAGATAGGTGTCTGCATGCTGGGAAACCCATCACCATCTCTCATGGGAAAGAGGTCCTCATCTTCTCCCTCACCTCTCCTTCAGTAAGACCACTTGAGAGCTTGATGTTTTCCAAGTGGAGGCTGGAGGGACTGGTAACTGACTCATACTTGAAAATGTCTCCAAGCAAAAGTCTGCGTGTACCTCTCTGTGCTGGCTGAGGGGGAGAGAGGACAGCAGTGGAGGCGGATATACTTCCACCATTTTGCTTGACCAGGAGGTGTGACTTTGCTTTGTGTCACATGAATATCCCACAAGTTACCCAAGTGGAAGCCATTTGGAAAAGACCCTGCCCCAGTGGACAGCCTCTCAAAACAGGGTAACCCAGAAGTAAAGGTCTCTGGGATATGACTGGGCGGGATGGGAGTGGTTCATCGGAGAATGGACTAAATACATCAGGGATCTGGGCAGTGAAGACCATTAGACGTCTCCAAAGAAACCACAGGTATGCCACCAAAAAGAGAAGTTAGCTCTGACTATCAAAGATGCCCAATGAGTAGTCAATTTTAAACAGTCCTAAACTCAGAGAGATCCACCACCACCAGATCAAGGCAGTATCAGTCAAATGGGACCTTTCCTACTTTTTTTTTTTCTCACTACTCCTACGCTTGTGGGGTCAGACACCATGACTAGCAAGACATAAGGAGAAATAGTATAAGGCAGCAAGGTGGAGAAGACACGGGCAACACACCTCATTTCTTCCTTTCCCCTCGTAGGCCCCCAGGGGACACTTGCCAAAGAAGTAGAGTAGCTTTAAGTTTGGAATTTTAATGACATTTTGTTTGTCATAATTCTGTATTGCTGCCTAATGTATCACCATAAATACGTTGACTTAAAACAATACAAATTTTTTCACTTAAAGCTCTGTAGGTCAGAAGTGCGAGACGGCTTAACTGGGATCTTTGCTTAGGGTCTGATAAGGACAAAATCAAGGTGTTGACGAGGGCTACATTCTTACCTGCAGCTTGGAGTCCTCTTCCAAGGGTATGTGTGTCTGTTACTGGCAGAGTTTATTTCCCTTCTGATTGTAGGATTGAGATACCTATTTCCTTGCTGGCTGTCAGCCAAGGACCTCTCTCAACATCCATTCCTTCTCATGTGACTTACTCCAAGATTAAATCCAGCAAAGGCATGCTGAGCCTTTCCCACACTTCCAATCTTTCTGAATTCTTTTCTGCCTCAGCCAGTGAAAAGTTTTTGCTCTGAAGGTCTCATGTGATCAGATCAGGCCCAGACAAATAATCCCGCTATCTTAAAGTCACCTGTATCGTATCACATAACACAATCGCAAGAGCAATGGCTCATCATATTCAAATATTCCAGAGATTAATACAGGAAATCTCTAAGGGAGCATTTTAACATTCTATAAACAAATCAGCGCAATAATCTATTGAAATAAACTGAGCAAAAGATGATGGTGACTTGGTGAAAGATGGTCACAATAGAGCAAAGAGTAAATTATGGACATATTTTGAGAATAGAGTGGGTAGGTTTTGTCAAATGAATTAGCTGTGGGGTATGAGAAGGAGAAGAAGAAATCTAAGATTTTGGGCCTTTGGAACTGGGATAATAGAGATGCCATCTATTGATGTGGCAGAGATTTTAGGAGGAGAAAATGTAGTTTGCCACTGCATTTTACATATATTCAACACAGTTCTAGAGGTAGTGTGTTTTTCCCACTTTAAGATGAATAAGCTGAAACTCATATTAAATATATTGTTTACTGCTTCATGGTGCGTATGTAATAGTGTGGAATAAAACCCAGGTTTTTCTTATCTCGAAGTCTCAGATCAACCATAATGTACTTGAAAATATGATGCAGACCTGAAACTCTGAAATATTTAAATAACAAATGCTTCATAGTTGGGTTCTGAAAAGATGACTGCACTTATGATAAAGATGAACTGTTTTAAAACCAGATGGTTTGCCATTAAGAAAATGGACTATTCCATTTAGACTATTTCTAAAAACTATAGACATTCTTTATGTGTTTATGGGCTAGCATAGCAAATTACCACACACTTGGTGACTTAAAGCAACAGAAATTTATTCTGTCCAGCAAGAGGTCCAAAAATCCAGAAGTCAGGATTGGTTCTTCCTGGAGGCTCTTAAGAGGTATTTTTCCATGCCTCTCTCCTAGTTTCTAATGACCCTTTTCTACAAAATGGGATTCTCACATTTAAAATAGTCCAAGTAACTACATAATGTTAACATGTAGCATGTTATTCTTCCATACCTGAAAGTTATCCAATGTTTGGTGACAATATTTTAAAATCTTAAGCCTTTCTCTTCCACAGCTATAGTCTAGTACTCATCATAGAGATTCACATCCCTGTATGATTTCATATGTGTTCTTTTTAAAAAATTTTATTGAAGTATAGTTGATTTACAATGTTGTATTAATTTATTCTGTACAGCAAAGTGACTCAGTTATACATATATATATTCTTTTCCATTATGGTTTGTCACAGGTTATTGAATTAATTCTATGTGCTATACAGTAGGACCTTGTTGTTTATCCATCCCATACATAACAGTTAGCCTCTGCTAATCCAAAACTCCCATTCCTTCCCTCCCCCAGCCCCCTTTCCCCTTGGCAACCACAAGTCTGTTCTCTATATCTGTGAGTCTGGTTTTGTTTCATAGATATGTTGATTTGTATTGTATTTTAGATTCCACATATAAGTGATATCATATGGTATTTGTCTTTCTCTTTCTGACTTACTTTGCTTAGTATGATAATCTCTAGGTCCATCCATGTTGCTGCAAGTGGCATTATTTCATTCTTTTTGATGGCTGAGTAATATTTCATTGTATATATGTACCACATCACTTTATTCATTCATCTGTCAATGGACATTTAGGTTGTTTCCATGTCTTGGCTACTGTAAATAGTGCTGCTAAAAACATAGTGGTGTTTGTTCTTTTTGAATTATAGTTTTGTCTGGGTATATGCCCAGGAGTGGGATTGCTGGATCATATGGTAATTCTGTTTTTAGTTTTCTGAGGAACCTCCATACTGTTCTCCATAGTGGCTGCACCAATTTACATTCTCACCAACAGTGTAAGAGGGTTCATATGTCTTCTAATCTTTGATTCTTTCATAGTGACTTCTGAGCTTCTGGTCCATCATTTGAAAATCCTCTATACCCTCCTCTTCCCTAAATGTCCTCTTCACCTTCTCAGTCTATATTGAACTGTGAATTCCTCAGAAGGATTCTTTTTCCCTGTGGCCCTTTGAACCAATAGCTCTTGTCTCTCCACACCACACGTGGCTTGTAGGTGGAGTTGATGTCTTCCCTACTCTTTCTTGCTAATTTCAAGCTAATTTTCTTTCTCTCTTTCCTAAAATTCCTTATCTTTGAAGATTCTGCTCCCAGTCTATAATATACTTCTATGTTATGCTTATCTACAGACTCATGAATTAAATATTTTAATTTTTGGCTCCTGTCACTCTAACAGTACTCTTGTCTAAGCCTTAATGGTTGCAGTGTCCTTGTGTATGATCTTTGTAATGTTCTGCTCTCATAGTTCCCAGATCCATCTCAGTATCCTCCCTTCTACATTCACTCTCTCTATTCCCATGGCCATTATCCAGACCTTGACATTATGAATAACTGTATCCCCTTCATAGACTCAGTTTCAAGTACCCCACTTTCTGATTTTCACATCCTCTCATTCTAGCTCTTTTCTTTAAGACCCTTCAATCCACTGGTTCTATTACCTTTTTCACCGCCACTTGCTTCCCACCGTCAATGCCCTTCAGCCATAAAACACCAGGAATAATAAACCTATAGTTGAACAAGTTGGGTTTAGTGTTCCTTTTAAGGAAGTACAATGCACATCATGGGGAGCCATCTAGTATCTGAGTAAGTCTGTTACAAGAGGCTAATTCTTAGGAGTTGGTCTCATGTTAGGTAATTTTAGGAAGCGTTTAGGAAGCAGGACTTTACTATGCATTTGGATGCTGTCAGGCAGTGTGGGCATTCTATGACTGATTATCTAAATCAATCTTATCTATAAGGCAGCAAGAATTAAACAAGGTTAAATGTATAATTGGTAAGGAGCAACTGTCATAGATATTATCCAGGACAGGGAGATGTTTGGATATTTTTGTGGTTTGAACCATGTTCATGTTTTGTATGTTTAGAAATGATTCCCAAATGGTCTTTTTGTCTTGATCTATCATGGTCAGAGTGGCTTTGACTGACGTTAGTGTCCTGTGGAATTGTTTATGTTCAACAAGAAAGCACCATGACCTAACTGAGAGTTCCTGGCCAGCTCTGAAGTTGGGAACTGCTTTTCTCTTCCTCACCTTGGTCTATCACCTTGTACCTCTGACTCCTCTGCCATTGCCCCACCCCAGTGATTCTAAATCCACCCCAGCTGCATTCTCTATCCCTTTTAACCAGCTTTATTTTTTATGAATATTATATATAATTATAACCATATTATAAATTTTGTATATAGTTGTATATTATCTTTCCAATTTTTAACCAAATGATTCAGATCATTTTTACCATATAATGGCAATTAGATAATAATTTGATTCTTAAGAATAATGTAATCAAAATCTGCAAGTGCTAATAGGGTTTACATGAATCAGTTATAAATTCCATGTGATTATATAAAATAAAAAAGCATGATTTATAACTTCAAATATTTTTGTGATAGTATTTGCTATCTTGGCAGTTGACTTCCACTGAATTAAAGATAAGCTATTTCATAAGAGACATTAAGGGCATGTCAAAGAATAACGTAAAAAATTAAAATACAAAGAGGTGAAGTCACACTTGTGGGGGTGGGGGTGAGGGCAGATGGATATAATGAATTGAAGATAAATATAAGGATTTTCAGTGTAAGAATTTTTTAAAACCAGCAGTTTTGACTAATATATTTCTGATAATTACTAGTAACATTTTAAGTGCAGTACATCTAGGAAGAGAGTAGACTATTTATAAATAATCTTATAGAAAGATCTGACTGCCAAACTCCTATCCTGTTTTGATATTGGACATGTGAATTGTTTCTTCCCACACTTTATTTCAGAGCTACAGTTTGAGATTTAAATCTTTCCCTCTATTGTATTTTCTGTAGCCTGAGGGCTAGTGTGGGAAAGAGGGTTTAGCATTGTGGGAGGTCCTGGTTGCTGCTGTTCCTTCTGTTATCTGTCCTGTACCAGGATTTATTCCACGTAGTTTGCGGATTGTATCTTCCCTTCTAAGGTACTAACTCGGAGCATCAGACCATTGCTCCAATGCAGCATGCATGTCCAAGAGTTGCTGAGACCAAAGAGCCAGGTCAGATTATGCACTTAGCAGTTCCATTCTGCTCTTCCTAGAATCAGTAGGGAGAACCAAGTGATGAATAATGCATGGATATGGTGTTAATAGGTTCCATGGGCAAGACAGTGTTATAGAGGAGACTTCAAATGGACTGACTTGGTGACTTTTCCCCTGGATTTCTGCTCCTTCATACATCTTTTGTTTTCCTGTCTGCTAAATCCATCATTTTCCCAGGGAAGTGGTAACCCTAATATTGTGATTCTTCTGTCTTTCTTTTAGATTTTCTACACAATTAAAATAAACATTTTGAGCATTGGGGGTGGGTCCCAACTTCTTTGAAAACTGGACTGAGAGATAGAGATTCCACATTTGCATGGTCACTGTCCCTCTCTCCTCAAGTCTGCTTTCCACCCCATCACATTTTTCTTTCACATTGCCTGTTGCTTCCTCCATGAGCTTCACTCTAAATTTAATGATCATAGTAATATTCAAGATGTTTGCTACTTACTTTCATTCCACCATTTCCCTTGTGTGGGTGGGTCAGAGGAATAATTAGAAGCTACATTATTCTAGATATTCTTTACTTTTTTTTTTTTTAACATCTTTATTGGAGTATAATTGCTTTACAATGCTGTGTTAGTTTCTGCTGTATAACAAAGTGAGTCAGCTATATCCACATCTTCTTTATCCATTCATCTGTCAATGGACATGTAGGTTGCTTCCATGTCCTGGCTATTGTAAATAGTGCTGCAATGAAAATTGTGGTACATGACTTGTTTTGAATTATGGTTTTCTCAGGGTATATGCCCAGTAGTGAGATTGCTGGGTCATATGGTAGTTCTATTTTTAGTTTTTTAAGGAACCTCCATACTACTCTCCATAGTGGCTGTATCAATTTACATTCCCAACAACAGTGCAAGAGGGTTCCCTTTTCTCCACACCCTCTCCAGCATTTATTTTTTGTAGATTTTTTGAAGATGGTCATTCTGACCAGTGTGAGGTGATACCTCATTGTAGTTTTGATTTGCATTTCTCTAATGATTAGTGATGTTGAGCATCCTTTCATATGTTTGTTGGCAACCTGTATATCTTCTTTGGAGGAATGTCTCTTTAGGTCTTCTGCCCATTTTTGGTTTGGGTTGTTTGTTTTTTTTAATATTGAGCTGCATGAGCTGCTTGTATATTTTGGAGATTAATCCTTTGTCAGTTGCTTCGTTTGCAAATATTTTCTCCCATTTTGAGGGTTGTTTTTTCATCTTATTTATGGTTTCCTTTGCTGTGCAAAAGCTTTTAAGTTTCATTACGTCCCATTTGTTTATTTTTGTTTTTATCTCCATTTCTCTAGGAGGTGGGTCAAAAAGGATCTTGCTGTGATTTTTGTCATAGAGTGTTCTGCCTATGTTTTCCTCTAAAAGTTTTATAGTGTCTGGCCTTACATTTAGGTCTTTAATCCATTTTGAGTTTATTTTTGTGTATGGTGTTAGGGAGTGTTCTAAATTCATTCTTTTACATGTAGCTGTCCAGTTTTCCCAGCACCACTTATTGAAGAGGCTGTCTTTTCTCCATTGTATATTCTTGCCTCTTTTATCAAAGATAAGGTGACCATATGTGTTTGGGTTTGTCTCTGGGCTTCCTATCCTGTTCCATTGATCTATATTTCTGTTTTTGTGCCAGTACCATACTGTCTTGATTACTGTAGCTTTGTAGTATAGTCTGAAGTCAGGGAGCCTGATTCCTCCAGCTCCGTTTTTCTTTCTCAAGATTGCTTTTGCTATTTGGGGTCTTTTGTGTTTCCATACAAATTGTGAAATTTTTTGTTCTAGTTCTGTGAAAAATGCCATTGGTAATTTGATAGGGATTGCATTGAATCTGTAGATTGTTTTGGATAATATAGTCATTTTCACAATGTTGATTCTTCCAATCCAAGAACATGGTATATCTCTCCAACTGTTTTTATCATCTTTAATTTCTTTCATCAGTCTTATAGTTTTCTGCATACAGGATTTTTGTCTCGTTAGGTAGGTTTATTCCTAGGTATTTTATTCTTTTTGTTGCAGTGGTAAATGGGAGTGTGTCCTTAATTTCTCTTTCAGATTTTTCATCATATGTGTATAGGAATGCAAGAGATTTCTGTGCATTAATTTTGTATCCTGCTACTCTACCAGATTCATTGATTAGCTTTAGTAGTTTTCTGGTAGTGTCTTTAGGATTCTCCAAGTATAATATCATGTCATCTGCAAACAGTGGCAGTTTTACTTCTTCTTTTCCAATTTGTGTTCTTTTTATCGTTTTTTCTTCTCTGATTTCCGTGTCTAAAACTTCCAAAACTATGTGGAATAATAGTGGTGAGAGTGGGCAACCTTGTCTTGTTCCTGATCTTAGTGGAAATGGTTTCAGTTTTTCATCATTGAGAACGATGTTGGCTGTGGGTTTGTCATATATGGCCTTTATTATGTTGAGGAAAGTTCCCTCTATGCCTACTTTCTGCAGGGCTTTTATCATATATGGGTGTTGAATTTTGTCGAAAGCTTTCTCTGCATCTATTGAGATGATCATATGCTTTTTCTCCTTCAGTTTGTTAATATGGTGTATCACATTGATTGTTTTGCCTACATTGAAGAATACTTGCATTCCTGGGATAAACACCACTTGATCATGGTGTACGATCTTTTTAATGTGCTATTGGATTCTGTTTGCTAGTATTTTGTTGAAGCTTTTTGCATCTATGTTCATCAGTGATATTGGCCTGTAGTTTTCTTTCTTGTGACATCTGTGTCTGGTTTTGGTATCAGGGTGATGGTGGCCTCGTAGAATGAGTTTGGGAGTGTTCCTACCTCTGCCATATTTTGGAAGAGTTTGAGAAGGGTAGGTGTTAACTCTTCTCTAAATATTTGATAGAAATCACCTGTGAAGCCATCTGGTCCTGGGCTTTTGTTTGTTTGAAGATTTTCAATCACAGTTTCAATTTCAGTGCTTGTGATTGGTTTGTTTATATTTTCTATTTCTTCCTGGTTCAGTCTTGGAAGGTTGTGCTTTTCTAAGAATTTGTTCATTTCTTCCACATAGTCCATTTTATTGGCATATTTTTGCTTGTAGTAATCTCTCATGATCCTTTGTATTTCTGCAGTGTCAGTTGTTCCTTCTTTTTCATTTCTAATTCTGTTGATTTGAGTCTTCTCCCTTTTTTTCCTGATGAGTCTGGCTAATGGTTTATCAATTTTGTGTATCTTCTCAAAGAACCTGCTTTAGGTTTTATTGATCTTTGCTATTGTTTCCTTCGTTTCTTTTTTAGTTATTTCTGATCTGATCTTTATGATTTCTTTCCTTTGCTAACTTTGGGTTTTTTGTTGTTGTTGTTGTTCTTCCTTCTCTAATTGCTTTAGGTGTAATGTTAGGCTTTTTATTTGAGATTTTTCTTGTTTCCTGAGGTAGGATTGTATTGCTATAAACTTCCCTCTTAGAACTGCTTTTGTTGCATCCCATAGGTTTTGGGTTGTTGTGTTTTCATTGTCATTTGTTTCTAGGTATTTTTTTATTTCCTCTTTGATTTCTTCAGTGATCTCTTGGTTATTTAGTAGCATATTGTTTAGCCTCCATGTGTTTGTATTTTTTATTGTTTTTTTCCTGTAATTAATATCTAGTCTCATAACATTGTGGTCGGAAAAGATACTTGGTATGATTTCAATTTTCTTAAATTTACCAAGGTTTGATCTGTGACCCAAGATATGGTCTATCCTGGAGAATGTTCCATGAACAGTTGAGAAGAAAGTGTATTCTGTTGTTTTTGGATGGAAGGTCATATAAATATCAATTAAGTCCATGTTGTTTAATGTGTCATTTAAAGCTTGTGTTTCCTTATTTATTTTCATTTTGGATGATGTGTAGGTTGGTGAAAGTGGGGTGTTAAAGTCCCCTACTATTATTGTGTTGCTGTCAATTTCCCCTTTATGGCTGTTAGCATTTGCCTTATGTATTGAGGTCCTCCTATGTTGGGTGCATAAATATATACAATTGTTATATCTTCTTCTTGGGTTGACCTCTTGATCATTGTGTAATGTCCTTCTCTGTCTCTCGTAATAGTCTTTATTTTAAAGTTTATTTTGTCTGATATGAGAATCGCTACCTCAGATTTCTTTTGATTTCCATTTGCATGGAATATCTTTTTCCATCCCCCCACTTTCAGTCTGTATGTGTCCCTAGGTCTGAAGTGGGTCTCTTGTAGGCAACGTATATACGCGTCTTGTTTTTGTATCCATTCAGCCAGTCTATGTCTTTTGGTTGGAGTGTTTAATCCAGTTAATTTAAGGTAGTTATCAATATGTATGTTCCTATTCCCATTTTCTTAATTGTTTTGGGTTTGTTTTTGTAGGTCTTTTCCTTCTCTTGTGTTTCCGGCATAGAGAAGTTCCTTCAGCATTTGTTGTAAAGCTGGTTTGGTGGTGCTGAATTCTCTTAACTTTTGCTTGTCTGTAAAGATTTTAACTTCTCCTTCGAATCTGAATGAAATCCTTGCTGGATAGAGTAATCTTGGTTGTAAGTTTTTCCCCTTCATCACTTTAAATATGTCCTGCCACTCCCTTCTGGCTTGCAGAGTTTCTGCTGAAAGATCAGCTGTTAACCTTATGGGGATTCCCTTGTATGTTATTTGTTGTTTTTCCCTTGCTGCTTTTAATATTTTTTCTTTGTATTTAATTTGTGATAGTTTGATTAGTTTGATTTGTGTCTTGGCATGTTGCTCTTTGGGTTTATCCTGTATAGGACTGTCTGCACTTCTTGGACTTGATTGACTATTTCTTTTCCCATGTTAGGGAGGTTTTCTACTGTAATCTCTTCAAATATTTTCTTAGACCCTTTCTTTTTCTCTTCTTCTTCTGGGACCCCTATAATTCGATTGTTGGTATGTTTAATGTTGTCCCAGAGGACTCTGAGACTGTCCTCAATTCTTTTCATTCTTTTTTCTTTATTCTGTTCCCTGGCAGTTATTTCCACCATTTTATCTTCCTGTTCACTTATCCTTTCTTCTACCTCAGTTATTCTGCTATTGATTCCTTCTAGAGTATTTTTAATTTCAGTTATTGTGTTGTTCATCACTGTTTGTTTGCTCTTTAGTTCTTCTAGATTCTTGTTAAATGTTTCTTGTATTTTCTCCATTCTGTTTCTGAGATTTTGGATCATCTTTACTATCATTACTCTGAATTCTTTTTCAGATAGGTTGCCTGTTTTGTCTCCATTTATTTGGTCTTGTAGGTTTTTACCTTGCTCCTTCGTCTGTAACATTTTTTTTTATCGTTTCAGTTTGTTTGGTTTTTTTTTTTGATGGGTGGGGCTGTATTCCTGTCTTACTGGTTGTTTGGCCTGAGGTGTCCAGCACTGGAGTTTGCAGGCAGTTGGATAGAGCTGGGTCTTGGTGCTGAGATTAGGTCCTCTGGGAGACCTCACTCTGATTAATATTCCCTGGGGTGTGAGGTTTTTTGTTAGTCCAGTGGTTTCAACTTGGAGCTCCCACCACAGGAGCTCAGGCCTGGCCTCTGGCCTGGGAACAAAGATCCCGCAAGCTGGTGGCTGGGGGTTTCTCCCGTCCCCTTAGGTGCCCATGGTCCCCCACCAGTGCCTGGTAGGTGCCCTAGTTGTGCGGAGACATGAATTCTGTGTCCTCCTAGTCCGCCATCTTGACTCTGCCCCCCCTTTACTTCTTTTTAAAATACATTTTATTAGGTATCAGGAAAGGCATATTCTTTGATCCAGTCTCATTTTATTATCCTTATTTTTGTTTTGATTTTAAGTTAATATAATAGAAGAATAAATACATGTAATGAATGATTTTAACTATATATTTTTTGTAGCCAAGATTTTTGTTTTAATGTTCCATAACTTTTGGATTTTATTGTTTAAATATTTATATATTATATATATTTTATTTTCCTGTTTGCAACCTTATTTTGTTTCAAAATAAAAATGGGAATTAGTATAATAACAGGGGATCTGAATATCAATATACAATACATAATTTTAATTATTTCAACTAGATAAATTTTCCCTCTTTTCCCTTTTCCTATCTACTATTCTGTATTTTCCCCTCATTTCTCCCTTTCTACTTTTTCCCCTTATTTTCTCCTTTATTATCTCCCAATTACCAAAATTTATTAAGCATATATTATATCCCTCAGGGTTAAATATACAAAAATGGAAAAGATGTACAAAAAGCTATAACTGCTCTTGAGAGCCAACTATTCATAATAAATAAAAACATATGTACCTTTCAATAATTTATTAATTCATTTATTGATTTGTGGATTTATTGTTTTATTCAGACTGTTCCAGAAATTTCCATGTAGCTTGTCTATAAATCAAAATGGTGCGTTTAGTGCAAATAAGTACTTCACTCTATTGATTTTAGGTGCGACCTTCACCGTTCTGATCTTTAACTTCTTTGGCTGAGGTTTGAAATCAGACCAAATTATATCAAAATTAATACAAATATCAATTCTTACCAATGTCAAGGTAAATACAAGTGAAATTTTTGTTGATATCTCTGTTTAGGAAAATGGCATGAAAGTTTAAATCTTAGATTTCAAGAAGATAACTGAAATCTGATTACATGCTTTCCAAAACATTTTCCTTTCACGTTCTCTGAATATGTAGTTTCAGTATTTTTTAATTTGCCAAGTTCTAACTTTGAATTTAAATTATGGTTTGAATTTTTAAGTATTATTCCTGAGTTTTTTATTTTTTACAAAATTGAATTTGACAGCATGAAAATGTGTTTATAACTAAAACACATTTAATGAGTGCATTAATACGGAGCAATTAGCACTTGGAATCCTCCATCAAAATGTAATTATGATTATTATTTGGCAAAGTTAGATCATAGTTACTTAAATGAATAGCTAAAATGTTAATTAAACGATAGAAAATTTGGATACAGATTGAAAATAAAACTACTTTACTTTACATAAAATGCACTTGACTTAAATTTCTCTGGTCTTTGGTATTTCACTTGAACAAAGATCGTGAATTAATTTGATTAATATTTCAAAACGTATCCAGTATTTTTTTTTTTTTTTTTTTGGTTGAAAAGGATGTGTGTAATATGAAATAGAATAGGAAAGGATTGGAATCAGGACTGGGCCAAATATAATTTCCATGTTAGGTTTTCAGTTGAAGTTTTGGCTTAATCGCTAACAATCTAAGCCATTGAATTTGAGAGTGAAAAACCAAGATGATTTATGTAAACCTTGAAAAAAAGTGAACTAATAAAGTTTTGGTTTTTATTTACTTACACTGTCCCTTATCTCTTTAACTTCTGTTGAACAACATAAATACTACAATATGACATATTTACCAGTGTCCTAAAGTCAGACAAAACTTCACTAAGGTTAGCAATCAAGTTAGGAACACTTTTGTTGTGCTAAGTGATTTACATACATGTAATATTTATAATACAATAATCTTCACAATATGATACAATAACACTTAAAATTAAATTTTACAAATTTAATCTTTTCTGTTAGTAAATACTCTTATTGCCAATTTAAATATCTGGACATTGAAGTACAGAGAAGCTACAGGTTTTTCTGACATCCAAACATCAACTATTAGCTAGTGTGATGTATCAATTTACAGTAGAACATTTAAAATGGAAGAATTTCATTTATTAATAAGAACCTGTCTGTTTTACAACTTGATGCTTATAGAATTTCACCATGTTGTGAATGGCTAGGTGAATTGGGTAGTTATTTGAAAGCCCTAAAGGTGAACAGTTTTGATTACCTCAGAAGTGCTCTGCTTCAGATAACATAATTATGCACATCATAATTACCTATAGGTCAGATCCAATGGGTGGCCTCATCTCCCAGGATTTTATAGATAAATGCACACAGTTTTTTAATCAATTCTGAGAGAACTGTAATGGTAAATTATTGAGTTTATAAGGGCAGGCAATGGGAAATGTGTGTTCACAATCCTCATTTAGAAATGGAAATATGTGATGCGGGGAAGGAAAAAATAGGTTTTGCACAGAATCCAAATTATTTAACCCAGTCTATTTTTTTTTCTGCAAAGGAAATCAGGTTTATAGACAGGCTCTCTTTGATGCTGATAACAGTGTAATGTTTAGGTTAAATGAGTGAAAAATCAGTTTTTGCACCACTGACTATGCAGAATCTAGTCACTAACTTCAATGCATTTAATTTCCATTCTGTGCTATCGGTACAGACAAACCAGATAAACGAAGGTATATCCCTGGGATATAGCTTTGGTTCATCCTTTAATTTTTCTTATCTCTAGAGGTGGTGATTATATTTTATCCAAAGCAAACAAGATTCTCACATCTAAAAAATGTCTACAGTTTTCCTATATAAAGTGATACCACACGTTGTTCTGCTTATTATTCCTGCATCACCCATGCAGCACTTGTCTGTTTTAATGATGTATGTTTGCCTCAGTGATTGTTAATCTAATGATGGAATATGTCCCTGGAGGTTACAGGTACCATTTTCTGAGTCTCTTGCCTACAGGCTGAATTACAAGATGACTGATATCATAAATATTTTTTATTCTTAACTAAAATATGTGCACATTTATAATAATAGGAAGCTATAGCTATGATCCTAATAAGAGCACTTTCCAGGTAAGCATGTTCCTGCCTTTGCAGAAATGGTCATTTTTTTTATATAATTCAATCTCTTTCACTGACATTGAGCTCTTTCAGAAGACAGAGAAGCCAGGAAAATAAAAATGTCAGCAACTTATGCATCCTGAATTCACTCCCAGCTGAATGTCAATGTAAATATAATAAATATACATTATGTAAATATATTTAAATCTGAGACATACATATTTACATTTAAATGTAAATTGAGATAATTTGCATGTTAGATTCTGAATGTCAGTCATTAAAATCCACTGATTTCCTGACCCAACGCTGCCATTCAGAATGATGTATGCATGTGTTTGTTAATTAACCATTTACTAAGTACACAAAGGGTGATAATGCTAACCCAGGTGCACACAGTAATTTGCAGGATGGTTCTCTTCTTAAGGAGCTGGCAATTGGAGTGTGGGGTAGCTGAGATGGAGAGGTGGGGGGAGATATAGATAAATATAGAACTGAAATAGGAAAATAGAAAAACAAAGGTCGAAAGGGAGAATGTAAATGTGCAGGAATCAAAGAGACTCAAGTTTCCAAAGAAATCTATGTTATGATGATGTCAGGGAGGAAGAAATTTTCCTCTACCCTTCTAGGTTCTCTAGTTGGTCTAAAAATTAAATTGACATGAGATAGATTAACAGGAGACAATCAAAATTTAGTAATATGTATACATGGGAGAGACCCATGAAAACTGAGTAACTCGCCAAAATGGCTGAAATCCTCATCTTAAATACCATCTTCAGCTAAAGACAAAAGAGGATGTTGGGGGCTGTGGTTTGGGACATCAAAGGAGAGGAAAGCAAATCACATGGAGATGGAAACGCAAATATTTGGTAAACAGTTGTTTGCTGGACCATGCAGACACAACTGGGACACACAGTGGACTCTGATTGCTGGGTCCTCCCTAGTTCTCTTCACCACTTCCAGCCCATATTCTTTGCAGAGATCTCTGGTGACAGCTCTATTCTGGGAACAGGACCTTTATCTAAATTCTTTTAGGCTGTTAGAAGGGAGGTAACAAAAAGAGATTCCTGAGTCTTCTGTTTCTTAAGTATAACCAGCCTAAATTAATTTTCATGCCAAAGATACACATTTTGGGGTGGTAAAATTTGGCCCCCTAGAATGACTTTTAACGTCTGGTCTTAAAGGAATGGTCAAGATTCTGTCATGTAAGAGTTACCAATCTGCCAGGAGTACTCACTGGTATCATCTTAGTTCAGATTTTCAATATTCATCCCATGTATTATTAAAGCAGTCTTCTTTCTATTTTCCTTGTCTTCTTCAAGTATGATTTTCCATTATCTATTCCACATATTACCTACACGTACTACCTACATCTTTCTAAACACAAATTTAATCATATAATGTACCTCTTTAAAAGAATCCATTGGTTCCTCAATGCCTTCTTCTTCAAATTCAAACTCTTTTAAACACTTCTTCTTAACCCCACTCTTTTATACACACCAGGCCTTAGCTTCTGCCATCCTTTGACTCACACCCTATAATTCTGTCATCCCAAATTACTTGACATTCCCCAAACTTACCTAACTTTTGTTTGTTTGTGTTTGGATTCTCCTAGAATATCCCTTTCTTGCTTTATCATGTGAATGTATCCTACATTCCCTTTAGGCTCAGGTCAAGGGTAATCTTTTGTGCAAACTCTTTATCCCTATTCTCCCCAAGCATGTCCACACTACTACATCCTCTTCCTCAAGTTCCCTGTGGTACCAGAAAGCTCCAGTGGTGGAGGAATATTCCCATTCTTTTGTGTTTGTAAAGGACCATCCTACCCTCAAAAGTTCAGATAAAACTCACCTCATTTTTCCTCAATATCTCAGATGAGACCTGTCTCCATCATTCCTCTTGACACCTTTTTTATAAAAGCCCAGGTTTTTTCCATATTTTTTGAAATGTTCCTCACTAATGAATGTTCTCTATATTGCAATACTTTGAATACAGTCATCTCCTTAGTTATCTTGGGCCTGTTGTCTTTCACACTGGGCAAATCCGGTCTCTGTCAGTGAGTTTATCGGAGACTTGTCGTGTTTTGCTGTAAACTGTTGATTTGCTTGCCTGTCATCCTCACTAGACTGAAAATTCCTTGAGAGTTGAGAAAATGTCTCTTTATATATATTCCCACGTGTACTCAAAGCAGTGCCTGAGTACACATAGCAGGTGACAAATAAACCTTTGACGGCCACTAAGTGAGAGCTTGCTGTATGTTCACTCTTCTCTTTTACTACAGGAAGAACATCAAGGCTGCCTCTTTTCCTGATCAGAGTCATTTTAACACTCTGAATTAGGCTCAGACTATCCATCCATACCTTCTCCTAAAATGATTACAGAAAAGTTCATTTTCACCATATACAAAAATGGTAATTTCAGCTGTTTACTAAAGTCCTTTGTGGTTCATAGATGATTATTACATAAAAAAAATAACCCTTACAAGTGTCATTCATTATATGTCAGAGTCACACAATGTTGAAATATGAATGGCAGTGAGACATCAAAAATGACAAGGTTCAATAGATTTGAGAAAGTGTGAAAGAAAGATCTTTCCAGAAATCTAATTTCTGTTGAATTATACAAAGTAGTGGGAAATCAAACTTCAAGAAAAATACATAAAACTGAGGCCAATATAACCTTAGAAAGCGGCAAAAATTTAGAATTAAAGAAAGATGATGATTTATCACTTTATCCATGAAGAAAGTAAAGAATAATTTAAAATGAAGAATTTAGTTGGCTTTACACAGTGGATTCTTTATTTAGAGCCTGTTAAGTACCATTCGTACTTTGACAGTTCACACACAACTCTGGGGTTTCAAGACTTGTAATAACTTGTACTTTACAAGGTATAATTGTGTGGTGGTAGGTTTCTGACCAGGAGGCTTACCTACTAGTGAGTGAACCTAGCTTACCACACAGCATTTAGCATTTACCACACAGTATAGAGACAAGATTCTTTGGTCTCAAATCATCATTGTAAATACATCTGTTCTCTTAAAGTCAAGCAACTAAATAACATGATGGTGAATGTGTGTATCCCTTCCTCTGTGTGGAGGTCTGTGACTAAAATGTTATCCTGGAAAAAAGTGTTAAGTATTTTTTTCTATTACTGACATATTTCATGAGAATACTTGCAGGTTTGAAGATAGAATAGCTATGCAGATTTTTATTTTTAAATGTAAAATTTGCATATTGTAAAATGCACAGATCCCACGCAGTGAAATGCACAGTGTACAGTACAATGAGTTTTGACAAATGCATAACCGTGTAACCTAAACCACTATGTATCTTTGGAGAAGTAGATACCAGTGGGATTAGAAGTGCAAGAGATTTATTAGGGGAAATACCTATGAAGGATAAAGGGGAGAAGGGTGGAGTGGGCAGGGACAGCCTGAAATCAATGAAAGGAGAGGGTTAGAAAGGATTAGGTAAATGGGTAAATGTTGCAGACCATAGCAGAGTGCGTTTTAACTTCTCTTCTAGAAATACCAGGGTTTAGTTGCTCGGTCATAGAGTAGGTGTATGATTAACTTTATAAGAAACCATGAAACAGTTTCCTAAAGGGTTGTAGCATTTTCTCCTGTCACCAGTGATGACATGTCCTATTGCTCGGCATCTGTGCAAGTATTTGGTGTTATTGATCTTCATAATTATAGCCTTTCTAGTGGTTTTAATTTATATTTCCAGTATGAATAATGATATTGAACAACTTTCCTCTACTTATTGGTCATTCTTATGTCATCTTTCTGTCATGTGTTTAAGCCTTTCTCCTATTTTTAATTGTTTTATTATTGTTGATTTGTAGCAATTCTTTACATGTTTTGTACATAAATCCTTGGTCAGATATATTTACTTCAAAAACATCTCACCCAGTCTATGGCTTGCATTTTTATCATACTAACATTCCCTTTAATGAACACAAATTGTTTTTTAAATTTTGATGTTCAATTTATCAATTTTTTTCTGTAATGGTTAGTACTTTTTGTGTCTTCTCTACAAAATCTTTGCCTACTCCAAGGTCATAAAATATTCTAAGAGTTGGCAACTACAGACTGTAGTTCAGCTGCTTCTTTTTGTAAATAAAGTTTTATTGGAACCCAGCCAGGCCATTTATTTACTTATTGTCTGTGGCTGTTTTTGTGTTACAATGGCATAGTTGAGTAGTTGTCACAAATTTTAAAAAAGTGAGATGAGCAGAAGCATTAAAACATTACCAAATGATGGGCAGTTTAGACATGAGAAAAGGTTTCCATAGGGATTTCAAAGAGAAAAATAACTTCAAAGACCAGAAATAATCCTTATCCAAAGAGCTTGGTTCCTTCTTGTTGGAAGAAGCCAAAGTGTGTCTGTGGCCAGAAATTCTCACTAAAAGGGGACTGTGGAACTGTCTACTTCCTTCAAATTGGGCTTATTTTCAAACAAAAAGTGGCAGGTTTCTATACTTAAGATGCTAAGTCTTTAGAAGTCTGGTTTTAATAACCTAACATTTATTATATATTTTTAACTTGTAAAATAATCCCCATTACCTTGTGATGCGTTTTCTTTTTTGTAGATTTAGATTGCATTTCATGCTCAGATCAGCTATTTGTTCTTATCTAAAGTTTCCTCATAAAATTAGCTCATTTCTCCATCTCCCCTTATCCTACCTTAAGTATATGTACATTACATATATTAGTTTCTATATGTATAATAGTTTTTTAAAAGCAAAGTTTCAAATTTTCTCATACTACACTCAGATAGTCAAAGAATATATAGTTTATTTGCTATAATTTATGTAACTTTCTTCATGAGCTTCAACTCTGCTGGCTAAAGGAAAATATTAAATTTTAATATTTTCAATCATTTTTCTGTTACTGTGGATTGCAGATAGATTTTCTGTTAATGTAGATCATCTTTTTGGATTAAATGCCCATTCTTTCAGAATCATTTCCCACTTTCGCATTTGAGGGAAAGAGACAAACCGTTGGCCTTGTGCTGTTTTGTGCATTGGCAAATATCTACTGAGAAGTGTTTGCTTTATCTGATTCCTGAGGGGTTTTGCCCTCTAGTCTGCTACTGAATATTATAACTAGTAGTGCTTTATTAGTCCTCTAGGTGTGTCATGACAAAATACCACTTCCAAAATACAATAATGGGACCGGCATATGATAGACATTTCTATTCCAAAAAGGAAAAATCACAAGGAAGGAAGGGTCCCAAGCAAGTCTGAAACCTAGCAGGGCAAATTTTATTAGATTTAAAGGCTTGATAATTATGCTCTTTTGCTTGATGCTCTGTTCTTGTGGCCCACCAGGAAGGTGACCTTGACTTCAAGGCCCACCAGTGTACCAGTGTAGGGGCCCCACCCCTTCTGCACTGGGCATAGGTGGCTTGGTTCTCTGAAACCAAGCAGGTGGCCCCTCCCTCTGGAACTGAGGAGAATAAAGCTCTCCCAACATACTGGACTTGTGCCCTCTGGTTTCCTGGTGACAGTGGCAGCTCTGCTGACCTTTGAGATGCTTTTGGGATCATTCACCCATTTTCTTGAATGAAAAAGCATATTTGCAGCTGGGTAGTTTTATCATCCTGTAGGACCCCAGAAGTCTAACAGCCTTCTTTTATTTTGAACCACCTTTGTCCCCTTTAAGCTAAGCTGGCACTTTTCTGCTAGTATAAAATTCCCAAAAGCCTTTTTGGCCTTCCATGCAACTCATAAACCATCAGACAAAGGGGTTGTCCATAGACCTTTCCTAGATAGCTGCATCTCTATTCCTGCTTCTGCTGAGATGATTGACTGGATTCATGAGGCTTAACCTCTTTAGCAAATGGTTGTCCAGCCATACTCTTGATGTTCCCTCCAGAACACTGTAAATCAACTATACTTCAATTAAAAAAAATAATAATAAAATACTATTGATAGCGCCACCACCCCAAATGCAAGATGCAGTATGAGTATGCTGAGAATTTTCCAAATCTCCAAGTTCTGGTTTCTTTCTGCTTAAGAAGTCCTTCTTCAGTTTCTCTCTCTCCTCTTACATTTTATTCTCAGTAGCAGGGAGAAACCAGGCTTCACCTTTAATACTTTGCTTAGAAATCTTTTCTACTCAATATCCAAGTTCATATCTTACAAATTCTACTTTCCACACAATATCTGAACAAAATTTTATTAAGTTCTTTACCACTTTTTAATAAGGATTATCTTTTCAGCAGTTTTCAATAACATGTTCTTCATTTCCATCTGAAACTTCATCAAAATTGCCTTTCATGTCCATATTTCTACCAAAAATCTCTTTAAGATAATCTAGGCTTTTTCTAATGTGCACCTCAAAACTCTTTTAGCCTCTACTATTACTCAGTTCCAAAGCCACTTCCACATTTTCATGTATTTGTTACAGCAGCACACCACTCCCTGATACCAAAATCTGTTTTAGTTTGCTAAGACCATAACAAAGTACCACAGACTGGGTAGTTTAAACAACAGAAATTAATTTTTTCAATTCTGGAGGCTAGCTCTCCCAGATCAAGGTGCAATTGCTTTCTTCTGAGGCCTCTCTCCTTGGCTTGTGGATGACCACCTTCTCTCTGGTCTTCCATCTGTACATGTTTTTGTCCTAATCTCCTCATTTATAAAGATACCAGTCATATTGGGTTAAAGCCACCCTAATGACCTCATTTTTACTTAATTATCTTTTTAAAGACCCTATATCTCCAAATACAGTTGTAGTCTGAGGACCTGGGTCATGTACATTTTGGGAGAATGCAATTCAGCCCATAACAATTATCCATAATGCCCCAAATTTATTTCAGGTCTTTGGTCCTTGATAATGCTTGAGTCCTGCTAGCTCAGTAGACCCTTCTGATTCTCTGTCTTTGTCCTTTACCCAATTCTTGCCTTAAATGACTCACCTCATGTCTTGCCATTATGTATTCCCATGCAATCCTTACCTTTGGTGTCATCACCTTCCTGAGAAGTGTGAAAAATTCTGGGTACCTCCTCAACATAAGAACTAAAGAAGGTCTGGGAGTAAAAAAACTAGGGGCTTCTGGTTTGATCCTGTTACTTGGCTAAGGCTACCTCATTTTAGAGTGAGACAACCTTGTTTAGCTATATACTCCCACAGTCCCAAATGTGGCAACCATTTGACTCTATTCCTCCAGCTGGGACCAAATGCATTCTATCATCATCATTTCCTTTAACTTACTTTAAACATATATATTTTTTTTCTCTCAGCCTCTCACATATCAAAGGTAGGTCCAAGGAGGGTGTTATTGGATTCAGGTATCCGAACCCTGCTTCTCCAAACTATGTCTTCTTCCTCAGATTCCCCAGGTGAAAGGGGTATGATGGATTTTCTTCTTTCTTTAGATCATGTTAACTTTCTACCTTAGGGCAGGTGGCCTTATGACCATCATGGGCCAAGGGAATATACTCTTTATGAAATAAATTCTCAGATATGAGTCTTTAGGGCTTGGTTTTTGATAAGTGAAATGGAAACTAAATGAATTTAGAAAATCTATTCTTTCTCAGAAAAGCTTGGTTTTGAAACCATTTTTAAATTAAAATATTCCGTTTGCTAGTCCAAAATGTAATAAAAGATAATCTTTCTTTTTGTGTTCTTGATAAAATACTTCCTTCCAAACACTCACTGAAAATTTCCCCAAAGCATATGCAAACTTCAGATGGAGTAAATACAAAGAAGAAAGTCACATTTCACTGGTATTATACCCACTATGTTTTTCATTGTATGTCTAATTCTATCATGCCATATGATATATTTTTTTTTGGAAATTAACCAGGGAAAATAATAGATATATTAAGCAAAGTTATTTTTGCTCACATAGTTGTATTAAAGGCATTTGGAGAAACATCTCTTAGATGAGACCCTTACCACTAATACTGAGTGCTCAACAACATTGTTCAAAAGTTGTTATTGCTTAGTCACATATTTTGTTTAGGCTCCACTTTTTTCCTGTGGGAGTACAATATATCCATGTTTAACAACATCAGTATATCCCTTGCTAGAAGGATCTTGGATCCAGGTGTTTGGAACTTGAATCAGCCAATGCAAATTAAAAGACTATGGAGCCAAGTTTTCAGCTGTAGATTTCCTTTTACAAATTGTAAGTTTTACTTTTGCTATTAATCTCACCTCCAAAATTGCATACACAGCTAATTAAGCCACCAGGTGGCTTATTGCAAGACTATTTAATTGCTTGCATCTTATTTTGAGGGCAATGGTTATAATTATCAAGTTGCAAGTGAAATTAAGTATGATGCCATTTCCCTGCCAAATGAATTGTGATTAGAAAAGGAAGTTAACTTAGGCCAAGTTGGAAGACTAGGACTAGTGTTAGATAAAATGCAGTGATTGCTTTTCAATTTCTCATTGCAGTCTCATTCTTAAGCTCTATGCCAATTTGAATGGCAAAAACATATAACATCACAAGTTAGATTCTTCTTGTTTGCTGTTTTTCAGTTATAAATTAATCACATTGGGAGATGCATAGTTCTCAGAAATTTCCCAAATATGTTCTTTAGATCAAAGGTTTAGAAGCCCATTAACAGATATATTTTACAGATTGATTTTCAAGACCAAATAAGTTTGAGAATTCTGCATTAGATAAGAAAAATCATAGTTATTATTTAAAATATTTCCCCACAGTATACCTACAAATGTATGCAGCATTTCAAAATTTATTTGAGCAAGGGAACGATTTTTCTCAGAACATCTTAGAAATAGGGTGAAAGAAGGCAACACTAAGTTTCAATGAATCTATTTTAGAAAATGTTGCATTGACTCATGTCTTATTGTTTATTGATAAAGCCCAGAAAGTGATAGTCTAGGTCAATAAATGTTATCAGGAAAAAAATGCTTATTGTAAAATGCTTAAATGTCAAATCAGCTTTTCTGTCAACAGTATAATTTTTAAGTGATTAATTAGCTTGTTTTCTTAAGTGTAAAAAGAGATTTCAAGTGTAATTTAAAACTAGGGTAGTCTTTCAGTGTATAAAATTGAGTAGTAAACCATTGCTCTGATTGAATTTCTTTTTTTTTTTCTAAAGTTCTTTAAGAAATATTTATTTTTAGATTAAACTTATTTTACCTACCAAAAGGAAAACAATTTTCAAAAGTGTAATATAATTTTCAGCCATTCACACCTCTCAATTAATCTACAACTCATTCTTGAGACAAAGTTTTGATATAGAGTGAAGAAAGGGGATAATCCATCTCCTAATTTCCTGAAAGGTCACGGGCACTCAGAAGAAACAGAGGGTGGTGAGTTTATAGATTCTTTCCTGTTCAAATGCCCAAATTCTAGCTTTCCTATGGGAACAAATGAAAAATAAAGTTGTCAAACTCTGTATCATGCATTTGAATTTCTTATAGACATTGTGGATATAAAACTTGGTAAACTTTGGACACATTTATGAACTTATTAAATGTCAATGGTTTAAAGAATAAAAGTGAAAAATGAGCTGTCAAAAATTCTGCCTTTATGAACTTTTATTCATCTCAAAAATGTAATTTTTAAGACAACACTGACAGATTGGTTTTCCTAATAATTTCTTAGAATAGCTTTAGTCACATCAACTTATGAGAAAGATAAAACCATGAAACATTTCCCACTCCTTAGGTAGTGAAGCTAAATAAAAGTTGATTTTGGTCAAAGAAAAAAATCCAAAAGTATATTAAAGCAATAATATGTACCCTGGAATCTTTCTTTGTTAGAACTTAAAAATGGATGAATTCTCAACTGCCTGAAATAGGTTAGATATAGAAATAGCTAAATATAATGAAGGGTAATAGTACTTCTTAGGGATCCCATCCACTTGTTTGATCATATATAACGGGTTTGAACTGCTCCACAACACTCAGAAGATATGGACTTACAACTCTTATTTATATATACCAAAGGAAAATCACCTTGGGCCACCACCTGTCAGATTGCCTGGGAGTCCAGTGTTATCTTCTTGGATTAACCCAGTTCTCATGGAACATCCAAGAACAATAATTTTTTTTCTTGTGTGTGAATTCCCTGGTGGTCCAGTGGTTAGGACTTGGCGCTTTCACTGCCAGGGCCAGGTTGAATCCCTGGTCAGAGAACTAAGATCTCACAAGCAGCACGGTGTGGCCAAAAAAATAATTAAAAAATTTTTTTTTCATGTGTGTGTGTGTGTGTGTGTGTGTGTGTGGAAGGGATGGGTGTGTTGTTCAAGCTTACATAGTTCACATGAGAGGACCATCTGTTTGGTCCTCTTTTTCCAAGCAGGGGAGCCCAGGTGTCTGGTGATGATGATGGTGATGCGGTTATCCCTTACTGCCTCGTTGTCTTGATGTTGAAAGCTGGTCCTTCAACTTGTGAGCATGCTGCTGTGATTGAATACTTTGACCGTGTGAGGTCTGCTGATACCTTTTGAGGAAACTGTGAGCCTTTGCTAGAGCACAGCACTGAAGGAGAATCCCGTCTAAAATGCCAGTTTATTCAAGGCAACCTTGGTAGAATTCCCGGAAGCTCTCGGAACCTAACCCTGTCTGTTACACACTTTGCAATTCTCATTTAGGACACAGCCATCCTGGAAAAGCTGTGCCAGGTTGGCTTGGGTGTCTATTCTGTTCTTTACCACAACTGCGACCAGTATTTCTAGTTCCAGCAAATCTATTACTGCTGGGTTATATTCATTTTAATACTCAAAGTGCAGATGAACTCTTTTACTCTCCCACTCCTTAACTATGATCTATCCAGATACACCTCTCTCCTCTCAGAAATGCTTCATTGTCACCAGCCACGCTCTCCAGTTTGACTTAAACACAAAAGACAGGTAGGATAATACATTTTAGGATAATAGGCTTGATTGCTTCCCTTGTGCATAAGTGTTTGAAATCAAGTGTCTTGTTTAAAGATCCTGAGAAGCAAAACTTGTCTAACATCTTAAAGCTAAATAAGCATATTTTTCTTATCTTTTGGAAGACAATTATGACAATAAAACCAAAGCTTAAAATTCTATATGATTGTCATACACATTAGAATATTTTATGTTCTAAGTTACTACAGGTATGATACTATGGGGAATTGTGAGGTTGAGAATTGTTGGTAAGTGTACAGAGGCTTTGTCTTTGAGAGTTTTAAGCACCACGATAAAATGATGTGGAAGCATTAAAGAGGTTTAAGTGGAGTGACACGCTAGACAAGAAACTACCCTCAATATATTTGAGAGAGAAAAAAAAGGAAGACAAGAAGGATATATAAGAAACAATTGTATTTGGTTGAGTTAGGAACCAGTAATAAGGTTGGCTGCACTTCCTTATTTTTCTTTTTGAGATTGTTGTAGTTTTAATCCATTAATATAGATAATGGAGGCACCATATGCCTATTATTTCATGTTCCAGAAGCCTTATTGTTCATTTATTTCTTAATTCTCTTCACTATCATATCTGCCCTCCCCCATCTTCCTTCCAAGCTCCAGTAGGACAGAGAGCTATTTTCATTTTAATTGTGATGTATTCCAAGCACACAGAATAGTGCTTTACATGTAATGGGCAACACAAATAGACACAAACACAATTATTTGCTGTATGTCTTTATTCATTATTCAGCCATTTTATTTATGATTTTTCTAATTCTAAAAAACATTTTGCATGGCTCATAGAAATACAAACAATACACTAAAATAAAATTTAACATAAAACTAGTTGAGAGAACTGGGGAAAAGAAAAATAAGGTTAAAAATAAGTTAGATAAAGCCAGGGATAGATTAAGGTTACCAAATGTATTCTGTGAACTCTTGTTAGACTCTTGTTACAGGTCACCACAAATTTGGCTTTAAACTTGGTAGCAACTGATATAAAAAAAGGAATATAATAAATCACATCATTTATGATTCAATGTTACACTAACAGATACACACACATACATACATACATAGAGATGGTCAGGAGGACACTAGTTATTCATGATGTTGAAATCAAAGAAAACTTTCTGAGGATCTTCATGGAGAGGACACTTTGTAATGAGGTTGGTAAAAACCTCAATGAAAACTCTACAAGTAAGTATAGTATAGTAATTTCAATAAGAGTTGTTTCTTATAATATTCCTACCATAAATGTGTATGGGATGGATGAAGGCTTTGTGAAAGATGAACTGAATTGGAAATAATCAGTTCCTCTCAGTTCTAAAATATCTAGTTTTTTTTGTTTTTTTTTTAAATTTTTTGGCCACGCCATGCAGCATGCATAATCTTAGTTCCCTGACAAGGGGTCGAACCCACACCCCCTTCAGTGGAAGTGTGGAATCTTAACCACTGGACTGCCAGGGAAGTCCCCTTTAGTTTTATAACAGTTTTAAGCAAAGATGATTAACCACAGTGTAGCTGTATGACTCAGGCTTATCAGTGCACTTTCCTCGGTGGCTCTAAGGTTCCCAGGTTAGACTTACTGACTAGGCAATAAGAGCTGGCAAAACTTCTCCTTGCTACACTTTCCTCATCTGTAAAATAGGTTTAACCATAATACTTACTTCACATGTTGTTTTGAGACTTGAGTTATTTTATGTAAAATTATACACAAATCACTTTGGTAAGAACTTTTCCATTTAGGTTAATCCCTACAAATCTGCCAATTATTCTATATTCGCAAACTGTTTTAGACATCTACCCATTTTAACAGTCAAGTCTTTGAAAATTATAACCTTTCCTATTGGACACATTGAATAAAAAAAGGATAAATTGGAGATACTATTTCACATCCACTAGAATGGCTAAAATTTTTAAAAATTAAAAAAAAAAAAGCAAATTAACTATACCACATGCCAAAGAGAATCTGGAACAACTGAACTCTCTTAAATTCCTAGAAGAAATGTAAAATAGTGGAACCACCCTGGCAGCTTTTTTGTTTGTTAAACAGACATAATATGCTCATAATATGCTCCTGGGTATTTACCCAAGTGAAATGAAGACGTATACCCCCCAAAACCTGTTTATAAATGTTTACAGTAGTGAAGGGTAGCAAAATATGCAACCCTCAAATATACCACTTTGGCATAAGGCTTATTTTAAGCTGAAGGCAATTGAGAAGAAGCAGATACGAGAAAAGTTCGCTACCTCCTCCTATTTGCTTAAAAGGAGGACATAAATTTACAAAGGCTTTACTCTTCCTGCCTCTACCAGGAAGAACAAATGTTATTTCCCCTAGACAAGTTTATGGCCTATGAGTCTGGAGGCAGCATCAGAGAAATTTACATGGCAAACTTTATTAATTAGCCTTTATCTCCACCTTTGGAAGCCTAAAACTGCTTAGCTTTAGTCCAGCATTTTCCCACAAATTTATTTTTCTTAGTTGAAGATGTTATAAAAGCCAGAGTTCCAAGCTATACCTTTGAGTTACTCATTTTCCCCTGATATCTCCCTTCTCTATATGAGGTATACAAGTTAATGAACCTCTGCTTGTTTTTCTCTTGTTAATCTGTACTTTATTAGGGGTCTCAGCCAAGAACTCAGAAGAACAGAACAAATATTATTTTTCCTCCCTTACATTAGTTTTATTCATATTGCCAAAAATTGGAGGACCTCATATTACAATCAATTGGTGCATAAATAAGGTGGAGTCCATCAATGGAATAATTTCACTAAAAAAGAATTAACTATTGATACACAAAATAACATAGATGCATCTCAAAACCTTATACTCAGTGAAAAGAACTTTACTTAAAGGTTACCACTGTATGATTCCATTTATATAACATTCTGTCGAAAGCAAAATTATAGTAAGAATGGATGCTAGATATATAAGATCAAGTATTGGCAGGGATGATTCCTTCTGAGGGCTATGAGAGACGCTCTATTCCATGCTGTTCTCCTAGCTTCTGGTTTGCTGGTAAACTTCGGCATTATTTGGCATCTGCATCACCATGAACTCTCCCTTTATCTTCACATGGTATTCCTCCTTTGTGCATGTCTGTGTCCAAGATTTCCTTTTTTATAAGAACATCTGTCATGTTGGATTAAGTCTCCACTCTACATCAGTATGACCTCATCTTAACTAATTATATCTGCAATGATTTTATTTCCAAATAAGTGCGCATTCTGAGGTACTAGGGGTTAGAACTTCAACATGTAAATTTGGAATGGCACACAAGTTCACCCATAACAGTCTCCCTCAACTGGGGCTTCTAGCTTTGCTTCTTCGTTATGTTGGGCTGCTGCCTGGCTCCCTGGTCATGCAGGGCTGAAGCTTATGCTCATCAGCTGGGAGGGGCTGTTGCCTTGGTTTCCCCCCCAACCTGAGCATGGCTGTTGTATGGGTTCCTTGGCTGCCTAGGAGTTACTGGCTGAGCTTCCTTGTGGGTGGAGCTAGAGGCTATGCCCAGTAGTTGGGTAAAGCTGTTTGCTTGACTCCCTGAGTGAGCAGGATCATGGGCTGGGCTCTGAGGCTATTCCAGGGTCACTCACTGGGTTCCCTGGTCAGGTGGGGTTGGAGGCTATGCTCATCATGTGGGCAGGGCTGCTGGCTTGGCTCTCTGCCTGGGAAAACCATAAAATCTGTTTGCTGGGAACCCAAACCGGGCAGAACTACTGGCCAAACTCCCTGGCCAGACAGGACACAGCTGGGTTCTGCAAATAGGCAGAGCTGCTGATTGGGATCTCTGCTTGGGTACCTTCACCAGCACAAATGTAGTCTGCCAAGATCCACGTGCTGGTTGCTATGAGCCCTACCCCCCTTCTCCATCTCTAGCTGATCCCTGGTGATCTAGTCTAGACTCAGGACTTATTCCCTCAGTAATCCCCATGAGGCAAGACCTAAGTAGTCCTCTTGGGAAGTATCCTGAAGCACTGGAGAAGCTGCATGCCCACCCTGGGCTCTCTTTTTCCCACTGGAGAATCCATAGGTCCAGGGGACTCTCTCAATGCTGCACTGTACTGCCGGGGGAAGAGGTGATGTAATCAAAGTGCAACTGTTCCTCTTATCCCTCTATTGTGTTTTTCCTTGGTTTTTCTGGTCAGAAGGGGGTGCTTCAGCCTCACACCAGGTTGTGGGATTTTCACAAAGGCATCTTGTCTATGTATAGTTGCTAGTTGGTCTTTATGTGAAGGGGACCGAAGTCACGAATCAGCTCTTCTGCTACCTTGCTGACATCACTTTCTCTAAAAATTATATTAAATTAAAGATTCAGAAGCTAGAAGCAATGACATAAATGGTGTAATGCAAAAGATTGAGAAATTAAATCTAAAAGACCTGCAAATATATGTAAAGAGTGAAATTAGAGAAGTTACTAAAAATAATGCTAAAACACTTTAAAAAATTTTAAAGACCTGCTTGTTATTTTCCATTTTCTCCTTCACATCCACTCTTCATTCTATTTTTACCTTTCCTATGCTGGGGGTGTGGGAGCAGGGAGGAGAGGGGAGATTTGGTGAGCCATTGGCACCAACCTCCTCTTGAGGCTGGCCAGTGGGGGCACCAGCAGATATTAGGGAGCAGGAGGAGAGAGGGTTTGAGGTAATCATCCCACTCTGGCACATCTTGAGGGGCATAACCTGCATTCGATTACCATAGTCCTTTGCTCACTGGGTGCCAGTGTTAACTCTGTGTCTTTGCCCTTCACTCCTGGGAGTGATTAACTTCCAGCTGATATTAGTTCCTGGCTACTCTGCCATTCCTTTTTCCTCCTTAACTCTACCCAGACCGCTGTAAATAGTCCCTTTATTACACTCTCTTCAATCACCACTTTTGAGTGTGCCTACCACCTATTTCTTGACAGGACCCTGATTTATATTAGGATATGAAGAAATATTTAATGTGAGGACAAACAATAAGTAAAAAGAGGAAGCCTAAAGAGACAAGTGGAGCACATACTTAGAAATAAAGAACAGAGGATAAATTAGGAGTCTGGGATTAACATATACACACTACTATATATAAAATAGATAACCAACAAGGACCTACTGTATAGCACAGGGAACTGTACTCAATATTATGTAATAGCCTAAATGGGAAAATAATTTGAAAAAGAATAGATATAGGTATATGTTTAACTGAATCACTTTGCTGTGTACTTGAAACTAACACAACATTGTGAATCAACTATACTACAATATAAAATAAAAATTTAAAAAAAGAAATAGAGAACACTCATAATAGCAGCAAGTTATGGGCTACTGTTTTGTGCAATTAACACATGCATGCATGCACACATAAATGCAAATGGTTGATTGAAAACAAAAGACAAAAAGAGGAAGGGGTGGTGAGGGAAGGGCAGAATAAGAAAACCCAAAAGAAATTAAACCAATGATACATTTTCTAGGATACTCCTCTCTCTTTACATTGCTTTCAGAATAGAATTTCTCAAATCTATTCAACCTTTAGGCTGCTTCCTCCTCTGGAACTTCGTCAACAGAAAACTTGATGGCAGAGAATCATATTTCTCTTTTCCTTCAGCTATTGCTTCTTGGTCTTACTTGGGTCTATTTTTTAGCTTATCTTTCCTAGAGAATATAATGATTTTTAAAAGAGACAGTAGATAGAATTAGAGTTGAGATGATCAAATATGTTGAGAGAAATCTTATTCTAACAGGAAAATAATGCATACAGTAAGTGCAATCACAGGTAACAATTCAGCGAGTTAGTTTCTGAAACTACATTTCTCATGGTCAGAATGGCCATCATCAAAAAATCTACAAACAATAAATGCTGGAGAGGGTGTGAAGAAAAGTGAACACTCCTACACTGTGGGTGGTAATGTAAATTGATACAGCCACTATGGAGAACAGTATGGAGGTTCCTTAAAAAACTAAAAATAGAACTACCATACCACCCAGTAATCCCACTACTGGCATATACCCTGAGAAAACCATAATTCAAAAGCACACATGCACCCCAATGTTCATTTCAGCACTATTTATAATAGCCAGGACATGGAATCAACCTAAATGTCCCTCAACAGAGGAATGGATAAAGAAGATGTGGTCCATATATACAATGGAATATTACTCAGCCATAAAAAAGAATGAAATTGGGTCATTTGTAGAGACATGGATGGACCTAGAGACTGTCATACAGAGTGAAGTAAGTCAGAAAGAGAAAAACAAATATCGTATATTAATGCATATATGTGGAATCTGAAAAAATTGGTATAGACAATCTTATTTACAAAGCAGAAATAGAGACACAGACATAGAGAACAAACATATGGATACCAAGGGGGAATGGGGGTGGGATGAACTGGGAGATTGGGATTGACATATATATGCTATTGATACTATGTATAAAATAGATAACTAATGAGAACCTACTGTATAGCACAGGGAACCCTACTCAATGTTCTGTGGTGACCTAAATGGGAAGGAAATCCATAAAAGAGGGGATATACATATACATGTAACTGATTGACTTTGCTGTACAGTAGAAACTAATGCAACATTGTAAAGCAACTATTCTCCAATAAAAATTTTTAAAAAAGATACGTGCACCCCCAATGTTCATTGCAGCACTATTTACAATAGCCAGGACACAAAAGCAACCTAAATGCCCATAAACAGAGGAATGCATAAAGAAGATGTAGTACATATATTCAATGGAATATTCCTCGGCTATAAAAAGGAATGAAATTGGGTCATTTGTAGAGACGTGGATGGACCTAGAGACTGTCATACAGAGTGAAGTAAGTCGGAAAGAGAAAAACAAATATCGTATATTAACATGTGTATGTGGAATCTAGGAAAATAGTACAGATGAACCTATTTGCAAAGTGGAAATAGAGACACAGATGTAGAGAACAAACATATGGACACCAAGGGGGGAAAAAGCAGGGTGGGATAAATTGGGAGATTGGGATTGACATATATACACTACTATGTATAAAATAGATAAGTGATGAGAATGTACTGCATCGCACAGGGGGTAAAAAAAGAAGGTACAATCTGTTTGTAGGACATATATTAAGTTAACCTTAAAAATATTACAATATACAGTAGGTGCAGAAAAATACTGTTTGATTCCACTTATAGGCGGTACCTAGAATAGTCAAATTCATAGAGTCAGAAAGTACATTGGTAGATGCCAGGGGCCAGGGGGTGGGGGGATGGGGAGGGGGAGGGGGAATGGGGAGTTAGTGTTTAATGGGGACAGAGTTTCCATTTAGGAAGGTGAAAAATTCAAGAGATGGATGATGGTGAGAGTTGCACAACAATGTGAATGTACTTAGTGCCACTGAACTGTACAGTTAAATATAGTTAAAATAATAAGTTTTATATTATGTGACTTTTACCACAATAAAAAAAAGGGGAAAAACAAATATCCGCACATTCGTTTTCCCCACCAATAAATTTCTAGTACTTACTCTCAAAAAATAAATAAATAAATAAATGAAACTATGTTTCTTTTTTTTAAAAAATGTATTGGGGTATAGTTGATTTACAATGTTGTGTTAGTTTCAGGTGTACAGCAAAGTGAATCAGTAATACATATATATACATTCACTTTTTTTTTAAGACTCTTTTCCCATATAGGCCATCACAGAGTATTGAGTAGAATTCCCTGTGCTATACAGTATGTTCTTATTACTTACCTATTTTATATATGGTAGTGTGTATATGTCGATCCAAATCTCCCAATTTATTCCTCCCCACTCTTGTCCCCTGGTAACCGTAAGTTTGTTCTCTACATCTGTGACTCTACTTCTGTTTTGTAACTAGGTTCATTTAAACACTTTTTTTTTAGATTCCACATATAAGCAATATCTGATATTTCTTTCTGTGTCTGACTTACTTCCCTCAGTATTTACCAAACATCTATGTTTTATCCAACTATGTGTGAAGCACTGTTGTAAGTGCCTTACAAATATACCTTCTTGACTTCTTAACTCTATGAAGTAGGTGCTATTATCATCACTATTTCACAGATGACAGAAATTAGACATGGAAAAGTTAAGTAGCTTGCCCAAAGACTGAGGACTTGGAAGCAGTATAGAAAGGATTTAAACACAAGCAGGCTGGCTCCAGATGTTGTGCTCAATTTCAATTGCTGAATCAATAAATATAAATATCTTAAGTGTCTTAGGAGAGACAATTCATTTTCTCAAGATGGAGGAGATACACATTGATCATGTCCTAGTTAAGATACTTTAATTGGAAATCACAGAAGCCAGCAAAAGCTACCTAATTTTAAAAATCAAGGATTTTATATAAAAATTTAAAAAAGGATAGTTTACAGAAATTGAAAGCAAAGATGAAGCTATCAGGATGTGAAAGGATAAGATACTAAAAAATAAAACTGACTAGATGTCATGATAAACTTTTCTCTGTATTTCCTGTCACAACCTAACTCTCTTTTTTGCTTCATTCTTTCTCAAACTAGTTTTTTGGCTTCTTCCTGTATGAGGCAAGTCAAGTAGAATACAGTCTCTAGGAAGCCTTTAGGTTTATGACTTCTTCATTTGGGATCCCTGCTCTCAGTCCCACTTTCAACTTCCTGGACAGAGTCTCTAATGTTTGGCTTTGGTCTGGTGTCCACTTCTGGTCTGATGGAAGGAGGCAGGTTAACCAGAGTCACAGAATACAGATATGACAGTGGGGGGCAGTTCTCAGAGAAAAGAAATCACTTTGTTCTAGGCAGATACTGCCAAATGTGTTTGTCATCGATGTTACCTTGAGAACTGTGATCCACTGACCGGGTAGGCATTCAGTGTGAGGGATGCCTGGAAGAGTTTCAGGCTTCCAGCTATGAGAATGGTCTTCAAGAGCAGAACTCAGAACCCTGAGAAAGAAATTGACAAATAACAAAGAAAACAGAATACTCTTAGAAAAATACTTAAGGAATAAGAAGCAAATGTAGCTTGGTATTGAAAGAGGTACTTGTTATAAAGAGCACTCATTATGTATTTGCTCCTAAAATTTTCTTTGCCTTACTTCTTATTCATTTATTCATTCAACAAATTTTTTTTTTAATATTTATTTATTTATTTATTTATTTATGGCTGTGATGGGTCTTCGTTTCTGTGCGAGTGCTTTCTCTAGTTGCGGCAAGCGGGGGCCACTCTTCATCGCGGTGCGCAGGCCTCTCACCATCGCGGCCTCTCTTGCTGCGGAGCACAGGCTCCAGACGCGCAGGCTCAGCAGTTGTGGCTCACGGGCCCAGTTGCTCCGCGGCATGTGGGATCCTCCCAGACCGGGGCTCGAACCCGTGTCCCCTGCACCGGCAGGCAGACTCCCAACCACTGCGCCACCAGGGAAGCCCCATCATTCAACAAATATTTTTTGAACATTTCCTATGTAAGAAACATAGTGCTGTTTTCTAGAGTCATAGGTGACTAAAAAAACTTGTTCTTCCTTTTTGTCGAATGGGATCACAGAATATTTAAATTTTACCATAGAATTATAATATCTATCTATCTATCTATCTATCATCTATCTATCTATCATTTATGTATCTATCTATGTACCTTCCTCTGGTATTTTCAAGGGAAACATCTTTGCTGCAAGCAGTTTCGCTGTACAACTAATAGGCCATAAGACAATTTTGCCATAAAAGATAAAATAATTAAAATAAAATAAAATGGAAGAGGGACATTATAAAGGTCATAGTAGAATATGAAAAATTAATAAAATTAAAAAAAATTTATTGTGGAAAATGAAAATACAAAAAAATTTCAAATACTTTTAAAATGTGTATAGATTCATGGTTATAGTTGTATCTGGGTATATCTTAGAGAAAGCCATGATACTTCCTTTCTCAAAGTTGATCATTAAGGATTCAGGATCTAATGTCAGACATAAATTCTTTATGATACGAAAAAAATCTGCTCTAAGTCTCTTTACATTTCCCCAGAAGTAAAATAAACAGATGAGGGATGCTGATATGTCTCATATTAACTATATATAACTGGTAGTACACATCTGGACTATATTTAAGTGTTTCATCACATGCTCAGTCCTTACATTTTACCAAATCATCTAAGCCAGCTTCTGTGCCAAATACCAAAATTCTGTCTACATCATGTTCTCCACTATCAAATAGCAAAACATCTTCAGAATTTTAAAGAAACTTATACTTACCAGGAATCACATAACCACTTCTTTTGGGGGGATAAGAAGAGCTTGATTCTTCTTTTCTCTCCAACTTGTAATATTGCATGATAAATTTGGTAAAGATGGCATTAAAGGACAAGCTGTTGTATCTAAATTAGCTGAAGAATTGATAAATAATGCTCTCAGAGAGAGTTCTGAATTACTAGCCGTCTCTTATATATTTGCCATAGCTTTGTAAACTTTTGGTTTTGATGGGTGGGAGGGGTGACTGTGCTCACTGAAGGATTTGCAAAAACCGATATGTTATCATTTTCTAGTGTGACGGAACCAAAATTGTCAATCAACCAGTTATTTTGTCTTTTACAGCAAAATAGCCTCAAAGCCAATTAGTTGTGTGATGAAACCGCTTGTGGCAAAGAATTTTATGGCTAAAATACTGAGAACCTATCTATCTGTGTGCCTATCTATCATTATCTATCATCTATCATCTGTCTATATCATCTTCAAAGAACGTATAGAAAAAAGACATTTATACCTACTGTCACCGTTCTGATTTAACATTATTCTAGAAATTTGGAGTAAATCAATAAGATCAAAAAAGAAACTTAGTCATAAGTTTCAGAAAAAAATTGCAAAGTATTATTACTAGCAGGTGATATGCTTGTCTAGCAAGAAAATCAAAGAGACCTTCTTGCACCTTTGGTGGGAATGTAAATTGATGCAGCCACTATGGAGAACAGTATGGAGGTTCCTTAAAAAACTAAAAACAGAACTACCATACGACGCAGCGATCCCACTACTGGGCATATACCCTGAGAAAACCATGATTCAAAAAGGCACATGTACCACAGTGTTCATTGCAGCACTATTTACAATAGCCAGGACATGGAAGCAACCTAAATGTCCACCGACAGATGAATGGGTAAAGAAGATGTGGCACATATATACAATGGAATATTACTCAGCCATAAGAAGGAATGAAATTGAATCATTTGTAGAGATGTGGATGGACCTAGAGACTGTCATACAGAGTGAAGTAAGTCAGAAAGAGAAAAACAAATATCGTATATTAATGCTTAATGTGGAATCTAGAAAAATGGTAGAGATGAACTACTTTGCAAGGCAGAAATAGAGACACAGATGTAGAGAACAAACGTATGGACACCAAGGGGGGAAAGTGAGGAAGGGGTGGTGGTGTGATGAATTGGGAGATTGAAATTGATATATACACTAATATGTATAAAATAGATAACTAATAAGAACCAGCTGTATAAAAAATAGATTTAATTAAGTTAAAAAAAATCAAAGAGGATCACTGAAACATTCTAAAATGTTTAAGTGAATTAAGCATACTGGTTAAAACAAATATACAAAGTCAACATATTTCTAATATATGAGGACTAATCAGTTAAAAATAAAATGGGAAAGATCATATATTAGCAACTAAATAAATGAAATGATAGCTATAAATAAATAAAAAATAAAATACCAAGGAATGAACTTCAAAAAGAAGTAGACTGAACTATACAAAAATGTTCAAAATTCTGCCGTGGAACAAAAGAGATGATTTTAATGGGAGAGGCATAACACAGTTCTTTACAGTAATCCATAATAAATATATCCTAATGTAAGCAAAAGTCATTTTTTAGGAACCTTACTCAATTATGAACTTTATTTCCAAGAAGAAATGAGATAAAAAACTTAAAAGAGTAATGAGAGAAAAGTCAATTATATAGTTTAAAATATACTATCGTGTTCTTATAATTTGTTGTGATATTTGCACAGTATCACATAGATCAGTCTATCACAGTATAGAAAGCCCAAAATCTTGTCCAGGAGAAGAACTATGATGAATTTAGCTCATCACAAAAATAGCATTTTACAAGAGTGGAGAAAGAATGAATTATTCAATAAATGTCCTGGTATAGCTTTGCTCGTTATTTGGAAAAATAAAAGAATCTATGACTCTAATATAAAATACATGAACAGTAATTATTGCTGAAATAAATGCACAGGTATTAAAAATAATATTCAACCTTACAAGTACTGTCACAAAATATTGACAAATATTTATGTGTTCTCATGGGACTAGTCTCTGTAAACATAAAATCAAAAGCAAAAATCACAAGGAAAAAGTGGATAATTTTGACTATATAAAAATAGAAAACTTTTTTCTGAAAAAAAGAGTAAATCACTGTTAAAAGATATGTGACGATTAAATTAACAGGTGTTTTCTTAGATTTAAAATACAAGAGCCACAAAATAAAACATTTGGTCTTGAAATATTAAGACATCTTATGCTAACTATATTTGAAGAGAAAAATATCTTGGAAATGCTTATATCCTGTTATATTATACAACATTATATTTTAATTAAATTCTCAGATTAAATTTTTGGCATCTCATTTTGAATGTTCCAAGTCACCTCTTTCAAACAACTTCCATTTTTCATACAACCCAACTAGAAGAAAATTTCCGAATCTTCATTTATAAGGCAGAGGTTTCTCTTTGTATGCTAAGTAGTTTATTTTTTCTCATACAAAGCACTATAATGTTACCTCTGTGACAAAGCTGCTAGTTTTATTGTTCTGACCACATTGACATCAATGGCAATGTCCCTGTCAATGGTATCTTTTGGATTCAGACTGTTAATCTCATCATTAGACATAGGTGAATAAAACAAAATACTTTTTAACAGCTTTGGAATAAAAATAATAAATCCCATGACAGTAGGTTCCTATAATGAAACAGATCATGCATAGAAGACTTTGAAATTTGGTGATAAGGCAATAACAGCTTCTGTCAGATCCCGGTAACTTCATTTGGCAGGTGTAATGTTTCTACTTTGTCTTCATTTAGGACAGCTTTGCTTCAGTGACTAGGAAACATAACGATGAGTTGTAACAGCTAGCAGTTCAAACTACTTTTCCAGCTGAATCCTGAGGTGAAGCTAACAGACTTGCAAATAGGGAAATTAATGGTTTTTCACAAGATTCCTCATGAAATCACACAACTATGATATTTTTTAAAATGTAGATGTGTAATGATAATTGAAATCATTCTGAGAAACAGTATTGAATATTAGGAATAAATTTAAGTAAGAGTGACTCGATGCAATGGATATTTTTATTTGGACGTGCTTCTCAAAAGCCACGCTTTATGCTACAATGGTTTTATTTAACAATGAGTTTGGGTTTCAAGTCAAGCAAGCCTTTGTAGATTTCCTCAAGGATTGAGGCTGAGCATTCACAGGTCTACACTGAAGAAATGTTACTGGAGAAAATTAAGGTGTTATATTGGCCTAATTCTAGAGAGATATCACCATATTATCACCATTATATATTCTTTTAATGAATCTCTGAGTATTCAGAGAAATATAAGGTGAGAAATACAAGGTGACAAATTGAGCGAGGATTCAGGAGATGTGGGCTCTGAGTCCTCCTTTGCCAGCTGCTAGCTGCGTGACCTTCGAAAATTTAAGTCACTTATTTGGGTTAGGATTTTCTCATCTGTAAAAGGAAGAATTGAATGTCATTTATATTGGGGTGCCTTCCATGAGAGGTCACTCTGAACTTTCACTAAACGTTAAAGGGATAATTTTTCTCAATACCATCAGAGTAAAACAGAGTGAAGATTTCTAAACACAAGCTGTTTGCCATGTTACAAAGTGGCAAATGGGGTAATTTCTGGTCAAAAGGTGACTAGGAAAAAGTCTGTTAGAACGGACTGTCAGTGGAGGCCGTATGAAGTATAATAAGCTTATTTGCAGTGATTTCTCTGCATCTGAATAGAAAAATACAAATGTCTGTATTTTTCTCTTTCCTCAAGATAAGATTCAGTATTGTGCTATATTCAAAAGATACACAAATTCAACTCCACCAGGCTGGTAAAAGGCTTGGAGTTATTTCTGAAAAATCAGTAAAAGAGACTATATAGCTCACAAAACAGAGTAAAGCTCCTAAAATTTACTGTTTAGGTATTACCATCTACCTCCAAAGTCTATACACATGGCAGCTAATAAAATCACTCTACCTCCTCAAGTCTCAGATAATCTTGACTTTTCACTCCTCCACTCTCTCTAGCCAAGATCTTCTTCCATTTGGAATATATATTTTCTAAAAAAAAATTCCATCTTTTCTGTTTATGCTCAGACTGAGGGAAGAAATAAGGCAGGCTGAAGTGAAAAAAAAAACATTAAAGGTTTTTAAAGCACCAGTTGTATCTAGTCATTTTACCTGACATAATTGCATTTCAGCCTCCCAATCAACCCATAATACAGGTATTATCATCATTCAAATATTAAATATAAGGTAACTGATTCCGAAGGAGGATTGAAAAACTTTCCTACATTTAATAGTTTTTAAAAGGATAGTTTTGGAAGTGGAACTCATCAATTCTTGTTGTATGAATTTAAAAGGAAAAGATTTTGATTATATATATTTATTTCACATTGTAAATTGGTACAATAGGACTTGACTTTTTTAACACTAATTTTCTGAATAAATAGTTTCAAATAAAAATCTGAATTTAATAATTTTTGTTAGATATGGATATGAGTATATATTTGTATTAGTACATATTTACGTACACATATTAACAGATAAATATTTCAAGTGACAGTTATCTGAAAAAAGATAAAAGAAAAAATTATCAGTGCACACAAACAAAGCATACGTTGATATTTCCGTAAAGAAGGATTAGCCTGCAAAGAAAGAGAAGGAATAATGAGAGGTTGGAGAAAAGCAGAGTAGTGTGGTCTCATGGACACCAATTCTAAAGAAACTTCCTTTAGGGATAATTTGTGATTTTTGAAACTTCTGAACACTTGCATGTATCAAAATATCTATCTTTTCACCTCAAAACGTGAATTGTAGACAGAACTGATTTTAGAAATCTAGGCTGAATATTGCCTTCCCTCAGACCTTTGAAGGCTTTCCTTATGGTCTTCTAGTTTCCAGTGTGGGCACTGAAAAGTCAAAGGCCACTGTGATTTTTATTCCATTTTACAGAACTGATTTTTGGTGACTAGAAACTTTTAGAATTTATTCATTATCACTGGGGTTCAGAAATTTTTCCTGTTTCACCTTTTAGGTGAAGTAAAGTCTTTATTATTAATCCTTTTTAGCATGTATTGGGCACTTTCAATGTATAAAGTCATTTCTTTCAATTCTGAGAGTTTGTTGGTTTTTTTTGTATTTCTCCCACTCAATTTTCTTTCCGCTTTCTGGAATTCTTAATATTGGATGTAGAAACTTGTAGACAATTTCTCTAATTTTTAAACTATTTTCTCCTGTTTTATATCACTTACCTCTTGCTTTAATGTTATGGAAATTATTTAAATGTTATCTTACAGACATCCAAACTTTCTAAAGAATTTGTGTGTGTATAATATATACACGTATACATATTATACAATATATATTTTAATTTTCATATATCTTATTATTAATTAATTTCCTAGAGCCCTTTCTTGTTTTTCTTTTCCATATGCTTTTTCATTTTTTATTACTTTCTGTGAAGAAAGTTCTCTATTTATCCCTTTAGATTCATTTTACATCCCCCTTCTGCTTTGTGCCCCCAGCTGATCACTGTGGACTGATGGGTATGGATTGCTTCTCTAGGGCTTCCTTGTCTGGCTTCTGGTTGGGATTTGTCAATAGAGTCTGGCCCCATTTCCAGTAGGGCCTTTGCTTTCTTTACAATGCTTGGTTTCCCTGAGCTGGGGCTTCTCTGCTTCCAGTTCTCTACGAATTAAACCTGTAGTCTACTGGGTGGAGGAGAAAGGTGCTGAATCTGGGAGAAGACTGAGGGTCTCATTGCCCCTCATATAGACATTTAAACACTCCTCTTATTTTCAACTCAGCTTCATGCTGCCTTCCACAGTGCATTGTACGTGCAGTTCCTCAGCCCTTCCAGAGTAGACTGACCTGCTTTTCATGGCATCTGCAGGCATTCAGTTATCAATTTTATCAGATAAAGCTGCTTCATGTATTCTAAAATTATACTGATACCTTTCAGGTCTTCTTGCCCATTGTCTTGGTGTGTGTTCATATTTAAAAAATATTTCTGCCATTGTTATGACATAATTTTATTAGAAGGAATTTAAATTCCTGGCAGCAATCTGAACACAGCAAACTTCTTCTTAAATATGTATGAATTTGTTTGAGGGTGGTGGCAGAGATTATTGTCTCTAATAATCGAATGTCCTTTAAACTAATCTCCTTAAGAGACTTTATGTCTTCCACGGGGGTGGAGAGTCAAAAGAGAAATTCTAAACAAAAAAATATCAGTTTTTGGGTGTTGTCCTCCCCAGGACTCCTAAGAAGTATTCTAGATAAAACAAACTTTTGTCACTTAAACATAATACCAAGTATATCTTTGCTCAAAAGACCAAAATAATATGCTTAGGTTTTTTGACAGCACATTTAATAGTTCACTTTTATCAAATGCAATGAGAAACAATATCAAGAACATTAAGAACCTAGAAGTGAATTAAAGGCACACATGCACATTTCTGACACAACGATTTGTTTTGTTAAATTTTCTTTTGGGCGCTTCACATTGCTGTGAGATTATACTTATTATATTTATACACTTCAAACTATTAGGATACATACAGACAATGCTGGAGGCTCTTCCAAAATACAGAGAGTAATTATTTTCTAAAAATGTAAGTTCTGTAATGGAACATGTAAACGTGAATCCAGGAATAAAGGAAAAACATATCCTGCCTTATAGCTAACCTTTTTCTTAATCTTTAAATAAAATTCCATCAATAATGACTTTTCGTATGAAACAATTTTGTATCATACCTTTATTAATTAAAATTTATAGGCCATGTTTAATTTCAGCTTAACTCTAACTTGCTATCTGCCAATTTGGAAAGTTTTTAACATAAAAGAAATTGTTAGGCAGTTTAATCTTGAAATGCCTTAATGGCCCTAAGTTGGTTTTCTTTATGTGATCTTAAAGTAATACTAACAAATCATTTGGAAATAAAATTTTTATACAGTTAATATGATACTTAAAGACATATCTCCACTGATGACTTGTTAATTCATCTTATTGATGGAGACAATTTTTGTTAGAACATAGACTTGTTAATCCAAGATTTTTTTTCAATTAACTAAAACAGGAGCTAAACTGAGGATGTATCATTAATACATTTATTACAACTATATATTCAAAATGTAGACTATATTAAATACGAATATTAATGTTTGTGAATAATCATGCATTTTATGCAGGGAATATAGTTCATTCCCTAAGAAATATAAATTCCCAGTGGGCAGACATGTGTTCTGGAGAATGACTGACAAGTATTGCTTTTAGGAAAACATTTTTTCTGAGAAAAAAATATTTTTTCAAACATGGTTATGAAATAGCCCATAGGTTCTACATATTTTTATTGAAAGTATTCTGGAAGAATTATTTTACTCATTTTGTCACTTCATTTTAAAGAAAAATTGAGATAGTAGATCTTTTTCCAACTTGATCGTGTGTGTGTGTGTATTTACCTTTTTTTTTTAAAAGTAATTTTACCACGTGAATATATCTTGCCACTCTGCTGAGTTATTATGTAAGTTCTGGAAAGACTACTAAGTCCAAACATGGAAAATCTAAAAAAAGTGAATAATTAACTTTCTGTGTTCTCTTAATGCCTATATTTATAAAGGAAAGTCTTGTTTCTTGGATTATTCAGGCTTACTTGAAGAATTAGGCTGAGAAATTATTGTAATGCAAATTCGTTATGAACTGAATACTTAAAATTATCTAAAATGAAGTTTTCACATTAAAAGTAATAATACCCTATGTTTACCTGTTGCTCCTCTCTGAATTATCATCATACTCTCATTAGAAACTAAATAATTTATAAAAGACACTGGAAGAAAGACTAAAATATTTGCATAATATTAATCAGAATATTTCTGCCTATTCCACTTCCTGATGCCAAATACTTCTTTTACAACTAATGGCAGTGTTTTGAGTAAGTGCCACTGGGCTGAGGCTTACTTTGCTCTTTTACCTTCTGTTTCACATCCACACTTTCCTTCCAACACTGCTTATGTCAACCCTGTAGACTTGACAGTTTTAAAATAAATGTTTTTCTCTGAATATAAGAAAATATATTATGTGAAAATTCAATTATATTTTAGTGTAATTCAGTATACACTAATATACCATGTACGTCTGCATCTTTATTCCTGTCCTGCCCCTATGTTCTTCAGAATTTTTTTTTTTTTAAGATTCCATATATATGTGTTAGCATAAGGTATTTGTTTTTCTCATTCTGACTTACTTCACTCTGTATGACAGACTCTAGGTCCATCCACCTCACTACAAATAACTCAATTTCCTTTCTTTTTATGGCTGAGTAATATTCCATTGTATATATATGCCACATCTTCTTTATCCATTCATCTGTCAATGGACACTTAAGTTGCTTCCATGTCCTGGCTATTGTAAATAGAGCTGCAATGAACATTATGGTACATGATTCTTTTTGAATTATGGTTTTCTCAGGGTATATGCCCAGTAGTGGGATTGCTGGGTCATATGGTAGTTCTATTTTTAGTTTTTTAAGGAACCTCCATACTGTTCTCCATAGTGGCTGTATCAATTTACATTCCCAACAACAGTGCAAGAGGGTTCCCTTTTCTCCACACCCTCTCCAGCATTTATTATTTGTAGATTTTTTAATGATGGCCATTCTGACCGGTGTGAGGTGATACCTCATTGCAGTTTTGATTTGCATTTCTCTGATGATTAGTGATGTTGAGCATCCTTTCATGTGTTCGTTGGCAATCTGTATATCTTCTTTGGAGAAATGTCTATTTAGGTCTTCTGCCCATTTTTGATACGGGGAATGGGAAGGGTAAGCTGGGACAAAGAGGGTGACATGGACATATATACACTACTAAATGTAAAATAGATAGCTAGTGGGAAGCAGCCGCATAGCACAGGGAGATCAGCTCAGTGCTTTGTGACCACCTAGAGAGGTGGGATAGGGAGGGTGGGAGGGAGACGCAAGAGGGAGGAGATATGGGGATATATGTATTCACTTTGTTATAAAGCAGAAGCTACCACACCATTGTAAAGCAATTATACTCGAATAAAGATGTTAAAAAAATATATACCATGTAATGCTGCTGTTATATTTTTAATACGAAAATAATACCTTGACTTCATCTAATCCATCACCAAGTCCTATTGATTCTACCTTTGAAGTATATCTTGAATTTGTACCCTGTTTCCTAACCACTTTACTCCTACTTGAGACTAGCTCTTATCAACCAAACTTTATCAATGATCTCCATGTTGGTCTTGTTTTCATTCTCCTCATCTTCCAAACTACCCTCTACGATAATCTGTGTAACACAGATATCTAAACAGATCTTTTCAATGGCTCTATGCCTTTTAAGATGAAGTTAATACTCATTAGATTACATATTAAAAATTTCCATTTTGGGACTTCCCTGGTGATACAGTGGTTAAGACGTCGCCTTCCAATGCAGGGGTTGTGCAGGGGTTATGGCTTTGACCCCTGGTTGGGGAGCTAATATCCCACATGCCTTGTGGCCAAAAAACCAAAACATAAAACAGAAGCAATATTGTAACAAATTCAGTAAAGACTTTAAAAATGGTCCATATCAAAAAAAAATCTTTAAAAATATTTTCCATCTCAACCTTGGCATTGTATTTTTCTCGAGTTTCATCAGTTTTACTTCTCTATATTCTTCATCCACATAAATTTCATTTGTACCTAAATTTTTGAAATTATCCTTCTACAGTCTTCCACCTTACCAAGTACTTCTCATCTTTTATGACTCAGCTCAAGGTTAACTTTTTCCTGTGGTGTCATCTGTTGACCTTTTTCCACCCCAAAACTCTCTCATGAAATAGTGAAAGATTACCCCTCATCTAATGCTGTCATACACCCTACTATCTCAATTATAGCACTTATTATACTGTATTGACATTAGTTGGTTTGCTTGTCTTTCTATATCACCAAAAAATGATTAGCTTCTTAAGATCAGAGATGAAATATAATTCATTACTTATTGTTACCACTTATGTCTGATAAATTTCAATTGTTCTATAAATGTTTAAATGAATGAATTGATTCGATAGACTTTTCTGAGAAAATATAGTCATTTACACAATACATTTCTACTGTTTTAAATATGTCCAGTAAATGAGCCTGTAAGAGATTAAACTGCAGTAGGAGTGATGGTCAAGAAATGTACCATAGAAAACAAAAAAGATTTATTTATTAGAGAACTGACCTATATAAACCCTCATGATAAATGATTATAGCCGACACTTATAAGTAACTTAAAATGTGCTAGGTACTGTTTTAAGTGTTTATATATATTTACTCATTAATTCCTAAAAAGAATCCTATGAAGTAGATACTTTTATGATCATTTTTTGAAGGTAAAGAAATAGAGGCCCAAAGAGGTTAAGTAATTTGCTCAAAGTCACAGCTAATAAGTAGCAATTGCAGGATAAAGCGTATGATTTCCACGAAAACTGTGTGTATTTTTACTATCTCTATATAAATTAAGAACATACCCCACAATTCAGGGAATTCAAAAAAACCCATTTTATTTCATTTGGTTAACATTCATGGGTCAGAAATCCAGGTGGTGCTCTTCTGGGCAGTTCTGCTTTCTGTGGCTTTCTGTGGCTTTGACTAGAGTCATTTACTCTACACTATTCAGCTGGTAGTTAATCCATGCTGGCAGGTCCAAGAGGGTTCATGCTTTGATCAACCTTCATGTGGCTTCTCTCTGTCCGTGCAGCATAGTTCTTTCATGATTGTTGGACTTCTTACATGGAAGTGAGCTTTCAAGCAAGCAAAAGCTTGAAAAAAAACCTGAAAAAATAATTATCTCACATATATGTGTTCATATATATTATATAGAGAATTTACACAGATTCCTATAGACATATATTTATACATGTATTATACATGTTAATCATGTACCTATCTATATACATAATTGTATATATTTAGTTATTTTTAAAGTTTTATACACATCTCTATTTACTATATACACACATACATATGGTACTGCTATATTTAAAAATGTGAAGTTGGCTTCAATTTTGTATTTAGAGACATTAAATACATTACTAGTATGAATATTGTATGACCTTAAAGGTTTTTTTCTTTCAGGGTTCAGTTGTTTAATTTTCAAATGTCTGCAAATCACGACGGGTTCATATTAATTTGCTAACAGTTCCATGTACAATATAAACGAATAACAGTCTTCAACAGTATTTCAAATGGTCTTCTTGATAATTTAAAACCAATATTTTGGACAACTTTTTTTCTTGTATGACTAAGTCATTATTATTTTTACATCGTCTAATGGTCAATCTACAACCTTTCTGGAGAGAAGGGAAAGTGACAACTCTTATCTTCTCACGGTTCACATGAGTTTGTGTTATTAGAGTTGATCTTAATCTGAAGTTTCTTTGCAGAACTCTTTTTTTAAGGCACTGATCCATTTTGTGAGGAATAATTTAGTTAAGACCACGTAACAATATACTTAAAGCTAGTTAGCCAGGGGCACTGACTGCTACACATATCACTGTAGGCTAGAAATGAAGGAAAAAGCAAGGCACCTCTCTCAATATCTCTGTGTTCTGGAACTTTCACACTTCCTTCACGGTAATTCACTGATAGTAAATAACATGTCACTCTTTAACATAAGGACTGAACTCAGAGAGGGGACCATACTGAGCCTCACATAAAATATGAGTAAGATTAATTATCTGCTTTATTTTTTGGTAAAAATAAATATAAAGGGTGATTTCTATTTTTGAAAAATAGCCACAATACTTCTTATCCCACATAAGCACCCAGAACCTTGTCATTCACCCATCAAAATTTGTAGTCTATTCTTTCTTCTGTTGAGCCTAGCAAAGCACTGTAATTGCCTCAACTAATGGAGTGCTCAGGAATTGAGCTCAGGAAGGCAATCTAGGCTCCTCCTAGGGCTTGTTCTCTCTCTCTCTCTCTCTCTCTCTCTCTCTCAGGGCTGCTTCTCTTTGATCCTACTCACCATGTTGGCAAGCCATGTGTATATATTCTTCTTGGCAGCCCCAGCCTAAGTCCTGCCTGAGAACATTAACTGCCAGGTGTGTGAGTGAGGCTGGCACATGCCATCCTTTGAGCATCCCCAACTAATGCCATGTAAAGCAGAGACAAGCTGTCCCCAACCAGCTCTGCCTAAATTGCACATTCATGAGCTAAATAAATGATTGTTGTTTTACAGCACTAAGTTTGAGATAGTCTGTAATGCTATACCTGTTAACGTGAACAAGAAATTAATGTATTTTCCCCACGTTTCAATGGATTGCCTTGCACACAGCACTTTGAAGACAATTAACCCTGGTTATGACTAGAGGAATCAAAATTAATTGAGGTTTGGGGAAAAGGGTGAAAAATACTTTCTCCTGTCAAGATTATAAAACATGAGTGACTGTCTCAAGTGATAGAAGTTCCCATGTACAAAAATATTACTTTGACCCAACTGTCATTCTGCCTGGGTGTCCATCATTATATTATGTCTTGGATAAATATAGTGTTATTCTGTTGAAATAAAGAGGCTAATGTATTAAACTGTTATCATATACAAATAAATTATTTCATAACCTATTGTTTTTCACTGTGATAATAGGTGAATTGGAAAAAGGGAGAGATTATTTTTAAAGGAGAGATTTATATGTGTGGTTATCTGGTGGGAAAGGATGGATTAGACATACGGAGTTGAGTTGATGCAACTCTGGTAACTTGTAGTGAAGACCAGAAATATCAAAGATGTGTATAAAAGCTTTGAAAGTAGCCCTGAGAGGCTCCAAAGACAAATTTTATTTCTTAGAAATTTTGTGTCTGTTCAATGAGTTTTGATTTCAAACATTTTTTAGTTTACCTCTCCTATTCTGTCAGAGTTAGGAACTCATTATTGTTCAATAAAAATTATAGCTACTATGGCATATATGACTTATAGGAGTATAGAAAGGCTTATGTCATTGTTTCCTTACTAGTTCAGGGAGGTTTGTGAGTCTTAGGACTTGGGTATGTACCTGCCAATTAAAAAAAGCAGGTGGAGCTGAATATTATGAGGCAGTTACACAGTATAGAGAATGAAAACTGAATCCAGGAGGATATATATGTGGGTTGGAGGTCCCTGAGGCAGTGAATTATGATATGGATTACTTTGCAAATGGTGAAAATTTGAGAAATGTAAAAAATAATAGATTCTTTTACTCATGTTTAGTTTGAAGCTGCAATGAACTGTCTCATCTGTGTTGTGTTAAATGTTCATTGCTGACATCTTTGCTACTGGTAGGTCTTTTTTTGATAGTGAAATTATCAGTTCTTTGACACCGTGGCTGTTAAACCAAAAAATTCAATATACTCTCTCTATCCAAGTAAAGATTCATTTCATTGTAAATGTTGTATTCTTTCAGCATTGTAAACTCCTTCACTAAGTTTTTGCTGATGCTGAAATATGATTCCTAATAAATAAGGTGAATACTTTAGAAAAAATAGATTTTTCTCTTTCAGATCCTTTTTGACACTTAAATATATTTTATCATATATAAACACTATCTTATTATGTTAGCTAGACAATCCCTTTGTGGCAATTTAATATATAATGAGTTCACAATATAATATACTCTTAATGAAGTGCAATTATATTAAGTTGGTCATAATTTGTGATTTTGCTATTATAAATTATTTGTCTAGTGGATACTTTGATTATTTTTCTATCTCAAGTTTGTCAAAATGGTTAATTCAATGTCTCATGATAACAAATCCCAGTAAGTCATAGTGAAACCTCAGGTGGTGCAAATTTGCATTATAGCAACTCATTTAATTAAGGAGTTTCTATAATTAGAAGAAACACACATCCCCAAGCTTTAATGACCTAATAGTTAATTTCTTTTTTTATATACTCTTAGAATTCATTTTAGTGATGGTGGCAAAGTCTTAAAGAGATTTTTTAAAATAGATTTTAGTTTTTAGAGCAGTTTTAGGTTCAAAGAAAAATTGAATAAAGGGTACAGAGATTTCTCATATACCTTCTGCCCCCCACATGCACACCCTTCCTGACCATTAACATCACCCACCAGAGTGTTTGTAACAGTCATGAACCTACTATGACATATCATTATCACCCAAAGTCCACAGTTCACTTTAAGGTTCTCTCTCAGTGTTATATACTCTATTAGTTTTGACAAGTATATAATGGCATGTATCTACTGTTATAGTGTCATACAGAATAGTTTCACTGTCCTAAAAATCCCGTATTCCACCTATTTATTCCTTCCCCTTTCTTAACCCTTGGCAACCAATAATCTTTGACTCTCTCCATTGTTTTGTTTTTTCCAGAATGTCATATAGCTGGAATCATACAGTATGGAGGCTTTTCCATTTGGCTTCTTTCACTTAGTAAAATGCCTTGAGATCCCTCCATGTCTTTTCATGGCTTGATAGCTTGTTTCCTTTTAGTACTGAGTAATATTTCATTTTCTGGATCTACTACTGTTTATTTTTCATTTACCTACTCAGGGACATCTTGATTGCTTCCCAGTTTTGGTAATTATGAATAAAGTTGCTATAACCATCTGTGTATAGGTTTTTGTGTGAACGTAAGTTTTCAGTGACTTTGGGTAACAGCCAAGGGTCATGATCGCTGGACCATATGGTAAGAGTATGTTTCATTTTATAAAAAACTGTCTTCCAAAGTGGCTGTACTATTTTGAATTCTCACCAGCAGTGAATGAGAGTTCCCATTGCTCCACATCCTCGCTAGACTTTGGTGCTGTTAGTGTTTTGGATTTTGACCATTATCACAGTAGTGGTATCTCATTGTTGTGTTAATTTGCGATGCCTTAATATCATATGATTTTGAGCATCTTTTCATACGCTTATTTGCCATCTGTTTATCTTCTTTGGTAAGGTGTTAGTTTAAGTATTTCGCTTATTTTTAAATCAGGTTGTTCTTTTCTTATTGTTGAGTTTTAAGAGTTTTTTGTGTATTGGTATAATAGTCTTTTATCAGATATGTCTTTTATAAATATTTTTTTCCCAGTGGCTTGTCTTCTCATTGTCTTGACTGTCTTTCACAGAAAAGTAGTTTACAATTTTCATGAAGTCCAGGTCATCAATTATGTTAACAATTTTAGATTGGAAAAAATGTCCCTCATAATTTCCTGTAAAACACATAACTATTAACAAGAAATTTTGTCCACCTATACTTGGTTTACTTCCTTTAAGGATGCTGCTTCTACACTCCTCTAGTTTATATTCAGTAATAACACTCTTTCATTTTTCTAAAAGCAAATATACAAGGTACATCCATGATGTGAGCTCTGTCTGTTGATAAGAGTATTCAGAATGAAAACTGGCAGAGAACTTTAGCTCAGCATATGATATGAAGTGGTGGGATTTTAGTGTAATTTTCTACATTCAGGAAAAATAGTATATCACTTAGAATTCAAATACAGAAGCAGAACCAGTAGGGGATACACATTACAAGATGTTTTTCAGAGAATCGGTTTATCTGATTATGGGGCTGGCTAGGCAAGTCTGAAATCTGTAGAGCAGGCTGTCAGGAAGGTCAGGCTGAAGCTTTCAGGCATAGGCTGAAGCTGCTGATTATAAGTGGAATTTCTTCCTCTTCGGGGAAACCTCAATTCTTCTCTTAAGACCTTTTCAATTTACTGAATCAGGCCCACGCAGATGAACAGATTATTTAGGATAATCTCATATATATAACATATTCAAAAAATTACAGAAAATATAAATATTACAGTCCTCATTTCTGTAATTGGTCACATGGTCATAGATGGTTTTTTAACTATTTGCTTTCACTATCCATTCCATATTTCCTTTATCCTCAGCAAACACCTCAGATAATTGTGGTAATTTGTCTGGTGGTTTGACCAACCCTTTATTCCTGAAGGGTCTGGGGCCTTAGTAGTCCTGAACTGACTTAGGTTGTAGTTTTACATTGACTCAGGTCACAAGACGATTGTACTAAGTGATGTCCTAAGGGATCTCCTGTACTCCAGACATACTCTTCCTTACCTCTGTCGTGGAGTGGCAGTCCAATTTCTCCTTGGTAATCAGGGTCAGTCACTCCAGCCAGTACATTAAACCCTTTCTTTGCCTCTGAATTAAAAGGCATGAGGAGTCCAAACTGACCTGGTTACAGTTTTAACTTCCAACTCAATCACAGTTGTGTCTCCTGGGAGAAGCATTCATTCATTTAGAGCTAAGACCTTTAGACCAGCAGAACCTAAGGTGACCAAGATGGGAAGCAAAAGTTTTGCTGGTGGATCGACACTAGCAAGTAGATCACTAGTGGGCAATAATGAGCAGGGCCACCTCCATTTCCACCTCTTAATTCCTAGACAACAAATCCTGGTTATGAGAAAAACACCATGTGTTGAATGCTAATTTAGAACATACACCACATCCCGGAGGACATTATCCCAGCCCTGCAAAGTGTTTCCATATAGTTCACACTGTAACTGCGTCTTTAAAAGGTTTTTGTTACAAGTCTGTCAAACCAGCTGCTTCAGGATGAACGTGGTGCGATCAGTGAATTCCATGAGCATAGGCCTATTGCTATATTTCATTTACTATTAGATGAGCTCCTTGACAAGAAGCAATGCTGTGGAGTACCGCCATGGTGGACTAGACATGTTTCAATTCCATGGATGATAATTTTGGGAGAAAATTTGCTTATAGGTAAGACAGTTCCACATAGAGTAATATCTATTGCAGAAATAAAAAAATTCCTGCCCTTCCATGATAGAAGCTGTCCAACATGATCAACCTGCCACCAGAGGCCTGGCTGATCACCCCAGGGAATGATGCCATGATGGGGACTCAGTGTTGGTCTCTGCTACTGGCAAATAGGCTGTATTACAGTGGCTGTAGCCAGATCACCCTTGGTGAATGGAAGTTCATGTTGTCAAGCCTGTGTATGACCTCCATCCTTTCCACCATATTTGCTTTGGCCGTTGGCCCTTTGAGCAATGGCAGGGCAGGAATGGTTGGGAAAGTATCTGACTAGCCTCCGCAGACAGGTGATCCTAGTCACTTGATTATTAAAATTCTTCTGTGCTGAAGTCATCCTTTTGTGAGCCTTCACCTGAGAGGTAAATATCTTCATGTTTTTGGCTCTCAGAGAGATATATATCCACATACCTCATCCCCAGACCTCCTGTCATCAATTTCCCAATCATTTCCTTCCATATCCTTGAACCATCCATCCAAATAATTGGGTACAGCCCATGGACTTGAATAGACTTGTACCTCTGTCCATTTGTCCTTCCAGGTAAAATTAACAACCAGGTGTACTGCTCAAAGTTCTGCCCTATCGTTCGGTGCTGTCGCTGAAATGGGTTGTCGTGCACTTAAAAACCAAAATATTTCTGAATTTTCCAGTTTTGTTAGCCAATGTTTAAATTTCTTAAGCAAGACTTTTTAAAGATCTTTTTTTCCCATTGCAATAAAAGGAGTAAGATCACAATTTTTCCTGATGTGACTTGAGTATTAAGCTTTTCTTAGTTAAACCTTCAATACGTAGGATGGTCCCATATCATTTATATCAAAATAACTTTTAGAGGAAAAGGTGGAACTATTAATAATTACACAGGACCAAAAGATATAAATTGTGACTGTTCCTGGCAAACCCAGAAGAATAGTTACACTAACCATATTGCAAATATTGGACTAATTAGCCTGACTCTACTGCTTCTAGCGAATGTATGAAAAATGAGTGCAATGCCTTCTTAAGACCCTAGCTCTAAGCATGTGTAAGACCTGTACTATGTATGAGATATATTAAAAAAATAAATTGGAGAGGAGAAGCATCAGGAAATAAAAGTGTATTTGCTGTAGCATTATTGCTCTTGTTTAATTATATTTTCTCCCTTTGATTTCCTGGCTTATTTCTTTTCTCACTTCATTAGTTTTTCTCTTCATGCCTGACTAACCTGTCTGTTTTTGTCATTCACAGTGTACGTTATAAGCTTGCTGGTGGCTATTATTTTTCAATAAATGCACATTTCAAATTTTACAATGGAAATCTGTGGAAAATAGGAGTAAATAATAGAAATTGTGTTTTGTGTAGTACTTTTCTGGAATTAGTATATTGGGAATCTCTGTGTGATTAAAAATCTTAGAAAAACAAAGCTTGGGGATTTATTAACACTTAATGGAACATACTGTAAAATAATTTTTAAAAATTGCAGAGTAGGGTTTTAGAAAGAATGTATTGCCAAATATTTCTTGCTCCATTTCCTAAAATTATTCAAGAAAAAGCAAAATCTTTTGACCTTCTAACTTCTTAATTTTAAAAGGATTCTTTTAATACTGGTTCTTGATTGTAAGTTTAAATTAAGCCAATACTAAAGGGATTGTTTTTTTCTTTATAATAATAACTTAAGAGGCCAGGTTGTTTTCTTTACAATGATAACTTATGAGCTTTCTCAGAGCCGGCCAGTAAAATAAAAATTAGAAAATGATTTATTCTTTCCATGGTGCTATATTATAGCAAATACTCTCCTGCTTCATAACTGTTCTTGAAAGTATCATTTCCAATGAAGGCATTTGAGAGAATACCTGGATTTAGGGATCATTTCAGCCACTGTGAAAATTGTCTTTAACCACTCATAATATATAATTATGATTGAAAATTGTATTTAAATGGATATCACTGTTTTTTGAATGATATAAACACTTATATTTTGAGTTTTATTAAGTTAACATAAGTTCTTAAGCACCTCTCTCTTCTACATGTATGGAAGTAAAATACAGTGTGAGTCTCTATTAGATTTCTCTTATTTTAATAAAAATGTTGTAACTCTTTGATCATTTAAATTAGCACAAGTTCATAAAGAGCCAGATTTTCTACACACAACTAAATGTTGAAGATTGGAAGAGTTAATGTGTTTTTACTACCATTATTGTTTTTAGTTATTATCAATATAATAGTGATGTAATCTTTGTAGACCACTTAAAAGTAACAGCCACAGCACATGAAGGTACAGAATGCACAAGTGAAGATTTTATTTTCCTCACTATACCCCTTCCTAAGCCCAGTCTTCTGAGGCAAACATTGCCCAGAATTTTTCTTTATTTAGTTCTTTAAATGGGTACATTATATATTTATATGTTTATATCATTGTTTATGAATATATTAATTTTGAACAGGGTCTTCTGGCTTCTTGTATAATTGAGTTTCATTCTCCTCTCTCTTTTCCTCTAGTATTTTCTTAATTTTAGCAATGACATTTTTAGCTTCCCTACCAATTTCTCTTTAACTCAATTTGTTGTAGATATTCATTAATTTATATTATATATTTTTGCAATCTATATATGTATATATTTATAAATCATTTATAATTTACTTAATCTATATATAATATTAATCTATATTATTAATTAAGACAAATTTGATTGTTAATTAGTCACAGAATTTACTGATTTCAAGCTGACTCTGCAACAATTTCTTATTTCTCTTTTTCCCCAACCTCTACTGCCGACCTCTGCTTTCCAATTTCTGTTTTTTATAGTTTTGTTCACACAGTTCAGGTTTACAACAGTTATAAATGATTCTTTAAAGACGATGGCCTTCTATGTTTATTGATAGGCTGATTCTAAAAATTGGAGAATGTATATGTGTCATATTCTAGCATAATCTCCTTTAATTTTTTTCTAACATTTCCTGTCTTCTGAGTCATATTTAGATGCGCCAAAAAAACCTCACCATTCTTTTATTGAGATCTTGTTTTTTGTTTGGTTTTTTGTTTTGTTTTGTTTTGTTTTACAGCAAGATATTTTGAGTCAGTTGAATGTCTGGCTTTATTTTGACTTAAAATTTGGCCGACAGTTTTTCTAAGAATGGAGTTAATTCTTAATACTTCAACAGACTACTGTCATCTGGGATATAGGCTGGCTGTAAAAAATGTGATGACAGGCACTTTTCATTTTTTCTTTTTTTTCTCTCCTGGCTTTTATACTCATAGTTTTGAAAATTCAGAAAGATATTTCTAAATATTGGTGTCATTTTAAAAATTTGCTGTATTGTTGGTGCTCCCTTTCATTCTGGTGATTGTATTTTTTCTTATTAGTTCCTCTCAATCCTCTCAATTAATTCTTATTTTTTTATTCTTATTTTTTCTTATTGAGTTCCTCTCAATCCTCTCAATTAATTATTCTTCTTTCTGAAATTTTATTATGTAGATGTTCTATCTCTTGGTTCTATCTCCATGTGTCTCTTTATGTTTCTCTTACACTTTTTATCTCTTGCTATGCACAGCTGCATGAAAACTTCTTTTTCTTTCATTAATAGACGCCTCCAATTTCACTTGCTTCGCTAATTCAGATTAGTCCATCATTTGCATGTTGTTTGATTTCTTCTAGTGTCTGGTGTTAGGATGGTCTGGTTTTATTTAAGACTCTAAGACTACAGTATTTGTAGCTGGTATGGATTTTCTCTGCAATTGTGTTGATTTGTTTCCCTCGAATAGGGATGACTCATTTTGGTATGTGTAGGAATCTTGGACAGACACACATCCCTGCATGAAAAGCAGGCAGGTAGACAGAGTTCCTCAAAATTTCCAAGTAAAGAAAAGTTAATATGCAGGTTACACTTCACTGATGCTGACATAGCTTAAATTTGGTTTGTCCTAGAAAAGATGAGGATCTAAGAAGACAAATTTTTCCCAGGCTTTGTCTTACAAAACAACTTGCCAATAGTTCAATGAAGAGGAATGCAGGGAAATATGCAACCCTGGCAGTGACAGCAATGTCTGCAAAGGCATAGAGGCAAGGAGAATGTGGAACGTGTATGGAGTTGAAGTACCTCAGTGTACAGGAGCAGGGGGTGTGTTCCAGAGTGTTCCACATAACTACCTTCAAGATGGAGCAGAGATTTCTCAACCACATTCAGCCTTTTCCTCCCCTTTTAAATGGACTTCAATTTTTAAGAGCAGTTTTAGGTTCAAAGAAAAACTGAGCAGAAAGTACAGAGAGTTCTCATATATACCCTGTCTCCATATGAGCACAGCGTCCTACTATCAACATCCCTCATTAGAGTGATGTTACAATTGATGAACCTACATTGACACATCATTATCATCCAAAGCCCATAGTTTACATTAGGGTTCACTCTTGATGTTGAACAGTCTATGGGTTTTAAGAAGTATATAGCAACATGTATCCAGAATTGTAGTATCATACAAAATAGTTTCATTATCCTAAAAATTTGCTTTGCTCTGGCTATTAACTTCTCCCTCCCCATAGCCCCTGCACTTATCTTTCTACTGTCTCAGTAGTTTTGTCTTCTCCAGAATGTCATATATTTGGAATTGTATGTTTTATATTGGCTTCTTTCACTTAATAACATGAGTAATATGTATTTAAGGGTCCTCCATTATGGCTTACTAGCTCATTTATTTTTAGCACTGAATAATATCCCATTGTCTGGGTTTACCACAGTTTATTTATCTATTCACCTAGTGAAGAATATCTTGGTTGAGTCCTAGTTTTGGTGATGAGAAATAAAGCTGATATGAAAATCCACGCACGGGCTTTTTGTGGACATTTTTTTTTTTTCTTTTAAATCAGAAACAACCCATTATTTTCAGAAAGTGCTGAGTTTTGGTGATTTTTTTGTTGTGCAGGCAGAAATAATTACCTCTACTATTACAACTGACCATTAATTATGTTGAAAAATCTTTCCTAGGTACCTCAGTTTTTACTAAGGATTTCAATCTTACCAACCAATTAAATGTCCGACGTACAGGAACTTGATAATCATAGAGTTTTCTAATTATAAAATTCAATGATTTTATAAATTACCAAATTAAATAACTGCATTAGCAAAAGGTTTCCGAGATACAATAAAAACAAACTGTATATATTTATTGTTTATAAACTGAACGATAAGATGGCCTCTACTCACCAAGTGGGTGGTTTGGATTCAGTTGAATTGACTTATTTTGATTGTACTAAGACAAAAAGTTATATATTTGTGTGTGTGTGTGTGAAAATATTCAATAAGGTAAGAGAACAGAGCTTAAAAAATACATTAGAAAATTATGCCAGTTACCAAACATAAAACATGGAGTTGCGTGACCTTCTACATTTGTAATGTAGCTAGTATCATTTATTTTGATAGCTGCTCCATATTCAAAAAATTAAACTCCTTCAGTATTGTCAGTCATTGTGCTTGATGTTAGAATATAAGGGTGAAAAACCTTGGACTCTGCCTTCAAGTAATTCAATCTTGTAGGGAAAGCCCATATATAAACAAAAAACACAGTGCTTGGTTACAAGGGCATCAATAAATGTCTTAAACATATTACAGCAACAGCACAGAGGAGAAATACAGGGTTACCAAGTGTATAATTCTTTCTAGTGATTGGAAGGCCAGGTGAAGATTCAAGGAAGCTAGGATATCTGATGAAAGGTTTGAATGATGAGAAGTAAGGGTCTTACATCCATAAGTATTTACAATTTAAGACATTACAACTTGCATGCTTATCTTGCCAAGCCTTCCAAATATACACAGATAGATATTTTATTTATCAGGTGGATAAAATTATGAAGTTTTTGAGAAATGTACAATTTATAGCTGATATCTTTGGAATAGCAGTGTCTTCAAAATACCAACTAAGTAGAAGTACATGCTCGTTTCAATAATACCTGTAATAGCCTCTCCGATGGCTTGCTTCTCCATTTCTGATAATATGCCTTTAAAAACAATGTCCTTTAGGGTTCAGTGGACCATGAAATAGTCTCTGCTGAAGTTACCCTGGTGCCAGCACTGAGACAAACGTTCATTTTGGCTGTCAGCTAAAAGAACTTGGAAGAAATGAAGCACATTTATTATGTACTGATATATTCTGACTAGATAATCCTTTTTTAGTTGGAGGCATGATAAAAGCAAGTGCAGGTTACTGTTGGCAAAATAGTAAAAAATAAAATTCAGTTGAGCTGCAAAAGTTTTGCCTCCAATTTCACAGCTGGGTAATTTTCTTTATAAATTTCTATTAAAAAGTTTTGCTGGGAATGAATATATTATTAAATAAACAATTTATTAAATAGTAAAGTCAGATGAATCAATAGACCTGCAGAATGATAATTTTTTTATATTTAAAAAATTTGATGCTTTTTTCATTGTTACAGGACCAGTGGTTCAGTTAAGTAACTCTACTAATAAGAACGGGCAATATTATTAGCATGAAAATGTAGTTATAGTAAAATTTTTATAAACCTTTTTATTTTAGGAAATGATAAATAACATCCTTTGTGTTTATAACTGTGGAAAATTAATCTTAAATATTGGCTTCTTCATATTCTGAAATATTAAAATAATAAGCTGGTTCCTGTTTAGCCATAACCTTAAAAAAGTGGTAGCAAATATTTCTAGAAGGTAAATAAAACAAGATTGAATTACCTTCAAGAGTAAAGAATAGGTATCTTAAACATGGTACAGCAACAGGTTGACCTGTTAGCCATCTTTCAAAGGAAAGAGACACATTTAATTGTATTTTGCACTGTTAAGAGGTCCCTTAGACCAGAGGTCCCCAACTTTTTTGGCAGTTTCGTGGAAGACAATTTTTTCACAGACCGGTGGGGGGAGGGGATGGTTTCGGGATGATTCAAGCACATTACATTTATTGTGCACTTTCTTTTATTATTACATTGTAATATATAATGAAATAATTATACAACTCACCGTAACGCAGAATCAGTGGGAGCCCTGAGCTTGTTTTCACTTGCCACTCACTGATAGGGTTTTGATATGAGTCTGCAAGCAATTGATGCATTATGGTCTCTGTGCAGTCAAACCTCTCTCTAATGATAATCTGTATTTGCAGCTGCTCCCCAGCGCTAGCATCACTGCGTCAGCTCCACCTCAGATCATCAGGCATTAGATTCACATAAGGAGCACACAACCTAGATCCCTCACATGTGCAGTTCACAGTAGGGTTCCTTCTCCTAAGAGAATCTGACGCCGCTCGATCTGACAGGAGCTGGAGCCCAGGCGGTAATGCGAGCGACGGGGAACGCCTGTAAATACAGAAGAAGCTTCGTTCGCTCACCTGCCGCTCACCTCCTACTGTGCAGTACAGGTCCGTGGCCCGGGGGTTGGGGACCCCTGCTTTAGACAGTTATCTAAAGTGTTATCTTTTTAAATGGCAACTTACTTCTTTGTAACTGATTTAATCAAAGCCAGTATTTTGCCATCCCTTTCTGCGATTTAAAGCGTTTTAGAATCTCATCTTGTCCTACATTTATTCCAGTCATGAGTGAAATAGCAACAGCATTTAGATGGTGTCCAGTTGTTCTGATCTGGAATAAGTGAGGTGGATCTTTACACCTAGTGGTTCTGCCATTTTGATAGCAACTATCTCAGACTAGTTCTCAATTCACAGTAGCCAGACTTACCCCTCATCCTGGTATATATCCTAAAGTACAGGGCAGTGATAATAGATTCAGGGAGCAATGATGGCTTTATAGAACGTCAAAATATTTTACCAGTTACGGTCAATAGAAAAATAATCTGTGTGAGTAAAAGGACCTTTTTTTTTTTCCTGATTGTCTTTATTTGTTATCACATTTTGGGAAAATTGCTGGATAAATTTTTACCAAATTTTGGAGAGTAAGTTTTGGATAGTCCATTTGGAATACATGTTATGTGACACATTCAAAATTTACTTTGGAGGTTAAGACTGTACCTCAAAAATATAATTATTCCTCAAAGAAGCCTATTTTCACAGTCACATGCATAGCTGTAAGAAGCTCCTCCAATGAGTAGTGGCAAAGATCTATTTATTTCAGAGGCTAATGATTTCCCCAGGCAGTGACAGTGAGGCCCACTAGCCCAAATGAATTCACTTGCCATCATTTTCATAAACATGTCCTACAATTAATCTTATATAGGTTAAGCTTTTTGAACTAAGGAATGGGTTCTAATGGAAGAAAGTAAATACACTTTCATTATGTTCATTATACAAAATCCAGCCATTACAGAAATACATTCCATATTTCACCAAAGGTAAGCTAATACAACTATTTTTACCTATCACTAAGTAAAAAGTGACTTTTAATTAATCAATAATATAATATTTTCTTATTTAAAAGTTTAGTTTTATGTTTTTGGAAAAAAGATCTTTACAACTCAGTCAGACCTAGGTTTTTGTTTTTTTAATGCAGAGGAGGAAAAATTTCTCCTCTACTGTCTTAGTGTTTCTGGCTGTGCCTAAGAATTACACGGACGTAGGACAGATTAACAGAAGAAAAGCATAAATGTTTTAGTATTTTTTTAACACGTATACAGGAGTCTTCATAAGAAAAATGAAAACCCAAAGTTACAGTTAGAGTCAAATGTTTATATACAGAGTTGGACAAAGAGTAGTAAATTATGAAACCTTGACAAGTCAAAGGGGGTTGGGCAAGGGTAGTTAATCATGAAAAAGGGACTAAGAGGATAAGAATTGGTTTAACAAGCTTTATTTGTACAGATTTCTCTCCACCTCAACTTCCCATCTCTGGTGAGAATGTTTCTTTCCTCATGGTATAAAGAAAACATCTTTCCCATGACTGTTCTCTCTTGCTTTCAGGGAAGAAAAATAAAATAGAAGAAGGTCAGAGTGTCCTTCTTGCATCTGCTCTTTTCCAAATGCCTTTAACTTAAAATAGTCAGTATGTTCCAGTGGCATATTTTGGGGTGATGTGTTCTGAACTCCTTCATAAATCACCACCATTTTGCATATTATATTAATTTCCTATTGTTGCTGTAATGAATTACCACAAACTTAATGGTTTAAAACAATGCAGATTTATTGTCTTACAGATCTGGATATCAGAAGTCCGAAATGGGTCAGCAGGGGTGTGTTTCTTCTGGAGCAATAGGAGAAAATCCTTTTCCTTACTTCTTCCAGCTTCTAGGGGCTGCCTATATTCCTTGGCTAAGCCCACTTCTCCATCTTCAAAGCCAGCAGCAGAGTATCTTCAGATTTCTCTCCCTGTCCCTCCATTCTTCTCTTCTTTCTTCCCTCTCTCCATCCACTGCCATCTCTCCCCAATTCTCACATCTGCTCCTGTAATCACGTTAACTTCTCTGACTGTGAGCCTCCTGTTTCTCTCTTATAAGGACCTTTGTCCAGGGTAATCTTCCTATCTCAAAATCTTTAATTTAGTCACATTTGTAAAATCCCTTTTAGCATATAAGGTAACATAATCACAAATTTTGGAGATTTTAGGATGTGGATATCTCTGGAGGCCATTATTCTACCTGCCATACATACATAAAAGAAAAAGAAATACGAGTGAAATAAATTAATTGTGGTTTATCTACATTTTCATATCCAGAGTTCACTTTTAAAAATATTTATCTATAGAAATATAAAACTTATTAAGAAAGCATAAAAATCAAATATATAGAATTCAATAAAATATTGCAAAGTGAACACATGAAGCATGACAGATAAAAATAGAATATTGCTTGTTCTCAAGAAGCTTGTGCCATCTCTGAATCTCTCCTTCCTCCCTCCATTCCAAAAGTAACCACTCTTATTCACAACACCTTTTTTTTTTTTTTTTTAGTTTTGTCTATTCTGAACTTTTTTTTTAGTTTTGTCTATTCTGAAATTGAATAACATAGCAAGGCTCTGTGGGTGTGTGTTAGCATGCATGCCTGTGTGTGTGTATGTAGCTTGTTTTGCTTAATATTTTACTTTTAAAATTAATACATTTTATTGTGTGGACTGTAGCTAATTATTTTCATCACTCTATAGTATTCCACTGATAGAATATACGGCAATTTACTTATTCATCGTATAGTTGATGGACATTTTGGTTGTTTCTAGTTTAAGAATATTCTGAATAATGCTTTTTTGAATAATCAATTACTTGTGTCTTGGGGAATACATGTTTTCATTGAAAATATACCTGGGAGTTAAATAGCATAGGCATTGGACATGTGTATATTCAGTTTTGGGTGACATCACTATGCTAATCTCCAAAGTGATTAAGCTATGTTTTACTCTCATGAGTTCTAGTTGCTTGCTTTACATCCTTGCCAACAGTTTATTAGTGTTTCTCACTTGAAGCGTCCTGGTGAATGTGTACCAGGATTTCACATTACACTCGTGTTATATCTTAAGTTGGCATTTTCTTGATTATTAATGAGGTTGAGCACTTAAGCATATTTCCATAATGTTTACTGGGCTTTTGTATATCTTCTTTTATGAAGTGTCTATTTAAGTATTTTGCTCATTTTTCTGTTTGATTATCTGTCTTTTTCCTTATTATTTGTGAGAGTTCTTTATTCTGGATCCTAGCCCTTTGTTGATTTTATGTTGCAAACATCTTACACCATACTGTGGCTTGACTTTGTGTACTTCTAAGGGAATTTTTGATTAATAAAATTTTTTATTTTTAAGGTCCAATTTATCAATATTTTTCTTTATGGAAAGTGATTTTGAGTTCCATTTGAGATTTTTTCCTTGCTACATTTTTAGTAACAATATTCTCTACTGGGCTTATAATATGTATGTAATGAATAAACATTTAAAGAATGAATGAATGAATAAAAGAATGATTGCTGAATGATTATCCCACCACCCTTTTATACTTATGTCTGTTATTAAGTTACTTCAGCCCAATATATAAAGGACTTCTTTCTGTAGCAACTTCCTTTCAAAACGTCTCTGTCATATGTTTCTATGCTTCCCTCTAATAGAGAAAGAGAGCTAGGTAATCCATTTGCTCAGGCTGCTACAAAATTAAGATTTTTTAAAACTTCCTCATCAGGGGCTTCTTTTATATTTATGTATATATAATATAAAGAATATATACATTTTTTCCTCTTTCTCTTTCTCTCCCCCCCCCCCATGGCTTAACTGATTTGTCCTTTATGCAATATCAATGACCATTAGATTTTTGAGGTCACACATGTGGCATATATTATCTCCTGGTTCTGTTTACCCCTCTAGGTGATCACCTCTCTAACATGAAGACAGTGACAGGGAGACATGATTTGCAGCCTGATTTGCTGCAATCCAAGTCCACTCTCAGGAGACATAAGGAAAGTGAATCTCCACCTTTTCCCAGGTATGGTTTGTACGAGGCAAAGATGCCAACTAGTTGATAGAACATGTGAGGGACCACATATATCACTATGTGGTTATCAGACCATAGGATTTACTGATTACGTTGAGTGACCATGTGGGATAGGCAGTAGGTGCGCTACTTCCCACAAGTTCTCAAATATATATTGTATATTTACATATTTACACAATCTTCCTCTGTTTTCATTCTGACAAGGTATCTTCCTGAAGTAATTTTACTTCCCAAGGAACCCAATAATGCAGCCTACTTCTATATTCAAACTGGGCATGTATATCCATCTCTTAAGTGACCAAATCGTAATGACTTGTGAGTGTTTGCCCTTCAGGTCTACCTTGTTTGACATCAACATCATCTGTTCTAGTTTGTTTTCTTCTAAGCATGTGCTATCCATATAATGTTTAATGATCAAAAATATGCAAAGAAACAGACATTTACTAATGATTGTAATAGGCACCAGCTGGAGTTAACATCACATGTTTAAAAACTGTCTTTGCTCTTTGTTTCTGTGTTTTGGTGAAAGCATTTTGCTCGCCTTACTGAAGCACTCTTAGACTTATTTTTATAATTTATTTTACTTCTAGCATAGTAATTTCCCTCAAATCAGTTTTGCAAATAATCAGGGTGCATAACAACAAACAAACGAAATAACTGAATCATCCTTCCCAAACCATCTACTGATTTTTGTCTGAAATTAAATACACCAAAATTTTTTCAGTTACCCAGATTAAAAAAGCCATACCCACATTGAATTCTCTATTTGGGAAGCTGTCAAACCTTGTAGATTCCATTTCTACAATACTTCTGCTTTTCATTCTCTTTTCTGGGACCCAAATTCAAGATTGTAGGGTTCTTAAAGCACTTTCAAGTCAACTAACACACTGTTGCTAGATTGTTCTTCCTAATACATATATTTAATCATAACTCCTTAGTTCTCAGAATGTTAATTACTCCCCATCGCTAAAAAATTAATGACCATTGAGAACGATGTTGGCTGTGGGTTTGTCATATATGGCCTTTATTATGTTGAGGTAAGTTCTCTCTATGCCTACTCTCTGGAGAGTTTTTTTTATCATAAATCGGTGTTGAATTTTGTCGAAAGCTTTTTCTGCACCTATTGAGATGATCATATGTTTTTTATTCTTCAATTTGTTAATATGGTGTATCACATTGATTGATTTGCGTATATTGAAGAATCCTTGCATCCCTGGGATAAATCCCACTTGATCATGGTGTATGATCCTTTTAATGTGCTGTTGGATTCTGTTTGCTAGTATTTTGTTGAGGATTTTTGCATCTATGTTCATCAGTGCTATTGGCCTGTAGTTTTCTTTTTTTTGTGATATCTTTGTCTGGTTTTGGTATCAGGGTGATGGTGGCCTCGTAGAATGAGTTTGGGAGTGTTCCTCCCTCTGCTATATTTTGGAAGAGTTTGAGAAGGATAGGTGTTAGCTTTTCTCTAAATGTTTGAAAGAATTCGCCTGTGAAGCCATCTGGTCCTGGGCTTCTGTTTGTTACATTTCCACCAAGATCAGGAACAAGACAAGGCTGCCCACTCTCACCAATATTATTCAACATAGTTTTGGAAGTTTTAGCCACAGCAATCAGGGAAAAAAAGAAATAAAAGGAATCCAAATTGGAAAAGAAGAAGTAAAACAGTCACTGTTTGCAGATGACAGGATACTATACATAGAGAATCCTAAAGATGCCACCAAAAAACTACTAGAGCTAATCAATGAATTTGGTAGAGTAGCAGGATACAAAATTAATGCACAGAAATCTCTTGCATTCCTATACACTAATGATGAAAAATCTGAAAGAGAAATTAAGGAAACACTCCCATTTACCATTGTAACAAAAAGAATAAAATACCTAGGAGAATAAATAAACCTACCTCAGGAGACAAAAGAGCTGTATGCAGAAAACTATAAGACAATGATGAAAGAAATTAAAGATGATACCAACAGATGGAGAGGTATACCATGTTCTTGGATTGGAAGAATCAACATTGTGAAAATGACTATACTACCCAAAGCTATCTACAGATTCAATGCAAACCCTATCAAACTACCAATGGCATTTTTCACAGAACTAGAACAAAAATTTTCACAATTTGTATGGAAACACAAAAGACCCCGAATAGCCAAAGCAATCTTGAGAAAGAAAAACGGAGCTGGAGGAATCAGGCTCCCTGACTTCAGTCTATACTACAAAGCTACAGTAATCAGGACAGTATGCTACTGGCACAAAAACAGACACATAGATCAATGGAACAGAATAGAAAGCCCAGAGATAAACCCAAACACATATGGTCACCTTATCTTTGATAAAGGAGGCAAGAATATACAATGGAGAAAAGACAGCCTCTTCAATATGTGGTGCTGGGAAAACTGGACAGCTACATGTAAAAGAATGAATTTAGAACACTCCCTAACACCATACACAAAAATAAACTCAAAATGGATTAAAGACCTAAATGTAAGGCCAGACACTATCAAACTCTTAGAGGAAAACATAGGCAGAACACTCTATGACATAAATCACAGCAAGATCCTTTTTGACCCACCTCCTAGAGAAATGGAAATAAAAACAAAAATAAACAAATGGGACCTAATGAAACTTCAAAGCTTTTGCACAGCAAAAGAAACCATAAATAAGACAAAAAGGCAACCCTCAGAATGGGAGAGAACTTTGCAAATGAAGCAATTGACAAAGGATGAATCTCCAAAATATACAAGCAGCTCATGCAGCTCAATATCAAAAAACAAACAACCCAAACCAAAAATGGGCAGAAGACCTAAACAGACATTTCTCCAAAGAAGATATACAGATTGCCAACAAACACATGAACAGAAGCTCAACATCACTAATCATTAGATAAATGCAAATCAAAACTGCAATGATGTATCACCTCACACCGGTCAGAATGGCCATCATCAAAAAATCTAGAAACAATAAATGCTGGAGAGGGTGTGGAGAAAAGGGAACCCTCTTGCACTGTTGTTGGGAATGTAAATTGATACAACCACAATGGAGAACAGTATGGAGGTTCCTTAAAAAACTAAAAATAGAACTACCATATGACCCAGCCATCCCACTACTGGGCATATACCCTGAGAAAACCATAATTCAAAAAGAGTCATGTACCAAAATGTTCACTGCAGCTCTATTTACAATAGCCAGGACATGGAAGTAACCTAAGTGTCCATCCACAGATGAATGGATAAAGAAGATGTGGCACATATATACAATGGAATATTACTCAGCCATGAAAGGAAATGAAATTGAGTTATTTGTAGTGAAGTGGATGGATCTAGAGTCTGTCATACAGAGTGAAGTAAGTCAGAAAGAGAAAAACAAATACCGTATGCTAACACACATACATGGAATATAAAAAAAGATAAAAAAGGTTCTGAAGAACCTAGGGGGAGAGGAATAAAGACACAGAAGTAGAGAATGGACCTGAGGACACAGAGAAGGGGGAAGGGTAAAGTGGGACGAAGTGAGAGAGTGGCATTGACATATATACACTACCAAATGTAAAATAGATAGCTAGTGGGAAGCAGCCACATAGCACAGGGAGATCAGTTTTGTGCTTTGTGACCACCTAGAGGAGTGTGATAGGGAGGATGGGAGGGAGACACAAGAGGGAGGGGATATGGGGATATATGCATACATATAGCTGATTCACTTTGTTATACAGCAGAAACTAACACAACAATATAAAGCAATTATACTCCAATAAAGATGTTAAAAATATATTACAGAAAATAATTAATGGAAAAAATTATTGACCATTGATTTTGATTAAAAAGGCTTCATAAAAAGGCTTATTCACTTTTCAAAGTCTATCACTCCCTACCTCCAATAGATAACCCAGAATGCTTTATTCAGTGTATCTCAGGATTACCCTATATATTTTTAGTTCTGCAGTTTTGTTCATCCTACTTTTATTTCTAGAAGGCTATGTGACATATGCTCTTTTGAAAAAGCACATTCATCCTTCAAAGTTCTTTTCAGATGTCTCCTCTGTAATGAGAATTTTTCTGCCTGGGCTGTGCCTCAACTGGATATTGGTGCTCCTTTCTTGGGCTTTTCTCTTTGTGTCCCTCTTATAGCTTGAGTCTATATATTCCTAAGAATTCTTAACAAAGTGGTGCAGTTATGCTGTACAAGCATCCTTAAGGAATGGCCCCTATAGTGAAAACTGTTGATGTTCTCCTCACATTTCCTTGGGTCGCTTTTACTGTTTCTTGTCCTCCCTTCTTTCCTCCCCTACTCCCACCTGGTACAGTTTCTCTTCCAACAGCCAGAGCCTGCATATCTTTATCAGAAGAAAACCCTTGGGCTACTGGAGCCTGCTGGCCCTAAGGTATAAGCTGTAAGACCTATAAGTGCCTGGGAGTTTTAGTTCCTGGAGGAAGCCTTTAGCCAATGACTAAACTGGTGCTAGAATGTAAGAGCCAAGCTCCCCTGCTCAGGATGACTCAGCAGTGGCTTACCTTGCAATCAGGCTCCCTGACTTCAGACTATACTACAAAGCTACAGTAATCAAGACAGTATGCTAGACAGCCTGGGATCAGGCTGATGCTGCCTGAGATGGCAGGACTTTGCCTGAGATGGCATCTTGCTTGGACACCACTTCTCTTCTCTTCTCCTTCCTCTGCCCCCTTACTAGTTTTTCCTGGGAGCCTTTCCTTCATATCATGTACCCAAATGTTTATTTCCGGGTCTGCTTCTAGGGAATCTGATCTAAGACTGCATTCCATATACCTCCAGTAGCTGTCCAGTTTAACTAGACATAACTTAGAGGGATAAGTCAAATTGCTTAGGTCCTCAAATATCAAGCGCAGAATGCTGCCTAGTATTCTGAACAGGTTCTAATGTCTGGCTGCTTCTGGTCTAGCTTTTAAACCCCATGGGTGTTTAAGAGGAGGTGTTGAAGGAGAGAAGGTTAGCATTTATCATTGTTTGTGAAGGAAGACACGCTTACCATATAAATATATTGTTATAATGACTCTGATGGAATTGGCTGTAGTTTGTGCCCCTGGCTTGAAGAGTTTGAACTCCCTTGGGCTATTAGAGTCTGGGATTTGATTAGTGTTGGCTGCAGTCTAGTCCCTTATCAGCTATTTCTGCAACACATCAGTTCTCTGTCATTCAGCAATGTCTTTGCTGGGAAATAATTCTGACAATCCGGTCTATTTTAAATTTATCAAATAATTGTATGCAGCCTAGTCTTAGTGGATTTTCCACTAAAATGCTCCATATTTTCTTCTTGACAAGCTTCATCTCACTGTTAAGTTGTGATAAGCAGCCAGTGTCTGGCTAAGAGGCCATGGATTGCTGTATTTTCAGTTCTGAGGGCTCTATTGAAATAGCCAAAATAAGGGATGGGATTTACAGACCTTTAAACTCTATCATTCTCAGAGATCATATAGATATTGCTAAATTGGCCTCTATCATTTTTAATAACCTTGAAATCAAGTATTTGCTACATCTGCTACATTTTTCTTTGAAATTCTTAATATCTTTTTGAAAATGTTTGGCTGTAAGACATTTATACAACATAGGAGAGCCATAATTCCAGGCAGATCATTTTATCAGTTCTCTGTGTTACATTATATATTCACAGCACTGCAGTGTTTTGCCCCCCAATTGTCATTTTATAGCATGCTTTGCAGATGGAGAGTTATTGTAGCTACTTTTTGTTTTTGTTATTTTTTAATTTCCAAATGATTTGAGCTCCTTTTCACTGTAGGAAATTATCTTCACTTCCAATAGGGATTCTACTTATGTTCAGAAATTGGCATTTTGAACTAGAAAAGTCAAGTACATGAATCAAAATCTTTACTCTTTATAAAAATACAAAATATACTGAAACGGAATATACCGATTTGTGAACTTTCTGATTTATTGTAATTTATAAAAAATATGTTTTTATGTACAAAAATACACATCTACCAGTTAAGGATCCTTTTTTTTTTTTGATAAATATTTTGATATGTATTAGGGATAAATTTTGTATTCCTAATAAGGCATAACTGTTGAGCAAATATAATAATAAGAGTTCTCAGGGCTTTGTTTAGTCTTGGGAAGATGTAACCTAGAGAGAAATAAACTCTTGCTTCTAATATAGTGGCCTTGAGAGAAAGAGGAGAGATCAGTGAAAAAAATCTGGTTTTGCTATAAAAGATCAGAGTGAGGGAAACACTTTAAACATTGAGCTCTGCTTATAGAGCTCTATAGATATATAGTTATGAGTAGACATTTCCACTAGGATGACACACTGAAATCTGATCGCATTACTGTAGCTCTACCAATAGGAGGATGATGAGAAAGATGAAGATCCATACAATCCACTCATAAGCTACAAATGCCTCCAGGGAGGAAGGCCCAGACTCCTAAGAGCCTTCTTCTGATGCCAAGTGTGCCATTGCTACACTTCTGTGCCTTATTTTTGAAGCTTCTCGCTCTCAGATCTTGCAACTTGTATTATTTCTGTCCGTATAAAACCTGAATGAAACTTGGCCCCCTTTACTATATTCCACGAGAGATAAAATCGTGCTCAGCAGTGTGGATATAGTGCCCTATTCTTAACTCTCAGTGTATAGAGCAGAATCATAGAGTCCCCTGTGCAGCCTCAGTCACATCCACATCAGTGCTATTGACCTTGATATTCCCCTGCCTTCTGAAGCCTACCCACTCCCTTCTAGTTATCCACCTGCCACATGGAGCAGCCTGGACAGTGTCTCCTTGTTCTCTACTCTACTTTCTGTTCTCATGAGACCCATCCTGCTACCTTACTCCCCCTTCTCCAGTGCCTCAGGAAGTCTGCCTGTCTAAAACCCTGGTAAATATAATTTTTCTCTTACTTAATAATATAAAACCCTGGTAAATATAATTTTTCTCTTACTTAATAATAATTCACTACCTAATAGTATGATACATGCTGGAAAAAGGTTATGAACAGAGTGGTATGGTAACACAACGGAAGCAACAGCTCCTTCTCAAGGATGGGAAAGATCAGGTGAGGTCTTCTAAGAGGAGATTATTTTTGAACTGGTACTAAAATAATTAGTAGCATATAGGAGGTCCAATTGGTGAATAGAGGGTAAGAGAGAGCATTTTATAAATTAAAAAAAAAACAACTTTCTAGATGTAAAGTGTTCTTAAAAATGAGACATTGTGACTCATTATCTTAGGTAGATTGCCATGAGAAACAGATTCTGAGTTGGAGATTTGCTGCAGAAGGTTGATTGGGAAGACATCTTGGGAACAACAGTACTAAAGGGGGAAGCAGGACTGGGCAGAGGGGAAAGTTTAACCATGATGCTATTGGAACAGAAGCCTTGGGAGATCTTCTGAAGCTCCAGAGCTGGACAGTCCCACAGAGTCATCTCCAGTCAAGGTGAAAGGCTGAGCCTTACTATCCCAACATTGCCCAGCTATTATATGTGGGCTGCCTCTGAGAAGAGTGCATAAATAGGAGCAGGTAGCTCTCCTCTGGAGGACAATGACCAGAGGCAGCTGGGGGAATTAGTGCCAGACTCCTGAAAGGAATCCGGGAGGCACACCACACCAGGTACTGCACTCGTGAAATTCATGGATTCCTTAGTTATCGACTTTGAGAGTAGATACCAGCTGTTCTCTTTTTGCACTGACTGGACAAGATGTAGCATATAATGTAACTGTATTCATTAGTAGAACTGATGGTCAGTTTTACTGAGTACTAGAAAATTAATCATTTTCTATTGTGTTAACTTTCCTGAGACATATAGGCATAAATAATGTCTAAACCTTTTCTTGAAGTGTCTATTTACCATGTTTGCCCTGGCTGACAATTATATCATAGCATGTTTACCCTGGGTGACAATTTTGAAAGTTTATGACAGTTGGCTTGAGGATTTCAGACCCCCTGATTAGGCAGAGTTAGGATTAATCCTGTAGGGGTAGAAAAAATGATCTAGATGACTTATTTGGGGCTAAGTAAGCCTAATTTTATTCTGATGTATAGCTAAATCTTATGATAATTGATTCAGTCCCTCATGAGAAATTCTAAATGCTAAATGTTGCTTTTCAAATACACATATTATATATGTTTAACATGGTAACGTCACAGGTCTAAAATTATAGATAGGCCTATAATGGATTTATTAATGATGTGACACTATCAAAAGTTTAATATTTCTAAATACCTTGTGTCACCACTTAATTTTTTATATCATTAAGCAGTAGATTGTTTTACATTAAAGATTTTCTATTACAGTGATTGCAGTAATTAAAATCATTGAAGCCTGACTCAGTATAAACTGTAAAGATGTATATTTATATTCATATATACATAGTCTTGTCATCTTTGTCACAGGAAGAATGCATGCACTTTATTTTCAAAGACTGGAACAGTTTATTAGAAATGATTTCATTTTTAAATGTGTATTTTTGATAGGCAGGAAAAGTAAAAGAGAGCTAACTGGTTGAATTGCAGTAGAAAAGTACATTCATGATTCAAGAAAATTTGTATTATATGTATCTACATAAAGTAAGTTAGCACATGGCCTAAGGAGCATATCAAGTGATCATGTCATTAAATAGGAAATAAAGCATTTCGCAAAATGCAGCACCCATTCATGATAAAAACTGAGCAAACTAAGAGGGAAATGGAAGTTTCTCAATCTTATAAAGGACAACTAAGGAAGTCCTACATCAAATATAGTACTCAATAGTTATATGTTAAATGCTTCATCCAAGATGAGAAATCAGAAAAGGATGACCATTCTCTTATCTTTTACTTAACATTGTACTGGAAGTCCTAGTCGGGCAATAATGCAAGAAAATAAAATAATGGCATATATTCTGGAATGGTAACTACTCAAATTAACAAGTGAATTTAGTAAGGTAGGGCATATGGTCAATATATAAAAATCAAGTAAATATTAATATTCTAGCAATAGATAATGAAATAGATTATAGAAATAGAAATAATGAATAGATAATAGAAAATGAAAAATTTTTAAAAATCCCTCACAACATATCAAGAAACAAAAAAACTTAAGCTATGAAAAATCTCTTTATACTAAAAACTATGAAATGTTTCAGAGTAATTAAAGAAAACCTAAGTAAATAGGGTAACAATAACAGGTTTATGAACTTTTTGAGAAGACTCAATACTGTTAAGATGTCCTTTCTTTTTGTATTAGTTTTCTGAAGCTGCCATTGAAAAGTACCACAAACTGAGTAGTTAAATAATAGAAATTTACTACTCACATTCTAGAGGCTAGAAGGATGAAATTAAGATCTTTCTGTTGGCTGTGAGGGAACATCTGTTCCACGCCGCTCTCTTATATTATGTTGGCTTGCTGGTAATCTTTTGTGTTCCTTGGCTTGTACAAGCATCATCCTAATTCTAGTTTCATGTCACACGGCGTTCTGCTGGTGTGTATGTATCTAAATTTCCCCTTTTAATAAGGATACCAATCATATTGGATTAGAAGGCTACTCTACTCCAGTATGGCTCCTTTTTAACTAATTACATCTGCAATGACCCTATTTTCAAATAAGACTACATTCTTAAGTATTAGGGGTTATGAGGTCAACACATGAATTTTGGGGTGGACAAAATTCAATACATAATACCCTACAAATTTGTTTATAGTTTTAATATGATTTCAGTAGAAATCCCTAGCAGGGTTTTTTGTTTGTTCATTTGTTTTGGTAAAATTAACAATCTGATTCTAAACTTATGTGGATATTTCAAGGACCTAGAATATCCAAAACTTCTTGAACAGAAGACGAATATTAGAAGGCGCATGCAACCAGCCTTCAAGACAATATAAATCTATAATACTCAAGATATGTGGTATTGGTTTAATTTTAGAAGAATAGATCAATAGGACAAAATAGAGGGTCTAGAAATAGCCCAAGCATTTAAGGTCAACTGATTTTTTTTTTTTATAAAGTTGCTAAGGTAATTCAATGGGGAAAGGATTGTCTTTTCAATGCGATAGTGCTGAAACAACCAGAAAAATATTTGTAAAAAAAAAAAAAAAATTTTTCAACTCCTCCCTCATGCCATAAATGAAAACTAATTTTTGGATCATACACCTAAAACAAAAAGTTAAAACTTTTTCTAGAAGAAAACAGAAGACAACATCTCTACACCACTGAGTAGAAAATATTTTTTTAGGATGCACAAAACACTAAGCATAAAAGCAAAACAAAACAAAAAATTACATGTGTGAGTACACATGCACACTACAAAAAATGGTAATATGAACATCATCAAAATTACAACTGCTTTTCAATAGACTCTGATAACACCAAGGTGTTAGGTGACACTAGCATGGGAAACCCTACAACAAGCAGTTCAACCTTGGAAATCTTTTTGTCCCTAGGCACCTGAGACTCCTTTCTCCTAACAAGAGACACTGGCCTGGACTGGGGGAACCCTTCTACTCCCTCTGATGACATCAGCAGCTAGGTTTGGGCACCCCACTGGCATCAGATAAACCAAGTAAACCTAAGTCTCTGAAAATTAAATTTATGGAGTCACAGAACAACAAGGTAGAATAGCAACAGTGCACATAACCTAAACAGAGTGACTGCTTGCTAAAATAAAAAATTTAAATAGGACTCAGGCTCTCCTAACACAGTCAACATGTACATCATACAAACCAACATCACTGATCTTACCAAGAATCAGAAAATAACACTTGAATGAGAATAGAAAATCAGCTGATTCCAACATTGAGATGCTGGAGTTATCTGACAAAGACTTTAAGGCAGCCACCATAAAAATGTTTCAAAATCAATGAAAAATTCATTTAAGAAAAATGAAAATATAAAAGTTCTTAACAGTGAATAGAAGTAATAGTAAAGAATCAAATGAAGCTGATATAACTGAAAAATATTATAATGAAAATAAAAAATTAAAAACAAATCACTAGATGGACCCAATAGTAGAGTGAAAATGACAGAGAATAGATTCAGTGAATTTGAGAATGTATCAGTAGAATTTACCTAATCTAAGCAGTAGAGAAAAAATAGAAATGAACAGAGTTTCAGGGACCTGTGAGACAATAACATAAGATTCATGTTCACCTCCTCAAAGATAATTATTAAACATACAGTAAGACCAAAGGATTCTCTATCTACCCTATCTTCACCATAAAATAAGAATTTGCTGAGGTGAAGTAAGTTCTATTTGAAAGTAGATATGTTTTCAACTTTCATATTCATTGAAATTCATAATTCATTAATTCAAGAAATACTTAGTGAATATTTGCTCTGGGAAAGAGAGTTACTGTTGAGCACTTAGCAGCATGGAGGGTGTAGGGACCATCTGGAGATCCAGACCATATTAAATACACATCAAGAAAGTGTTGTAAACCTTTTAAATTATAAATTATAATTAGGCCATTATTGTCTTGGTGTTCTCATTTTACACACTGGAAAAATTATCATTGCATAAAGCATGCCAGAGTAAAGTGAAGGACAGGGTGAGGAACCAAAATGTCAAATATTTATTGTGTCTTTATGGCCCATTATTACTGACTCTGTGAAGTGTGTTATCCTTTAGTAGTTGTAGGCAAATGAATTGTGACACATTTGTAATTATCATAGCTAATTGGCTTATTTAGATTTCTTCATTTCTGGGTACAAGCACAAAGCTTGGCCTATAAGTGCATTTTCTATATCATTGTTAGTAAAAAACAATATTGAAAGCAGCCAGATAACTTGCTATTTTCTGTTTTGACAAGGTTGAGTTCATTGCTTACATATTTTAATAGAAGCATTTTTGTGATTTGTCATTTTGTACAACAACCTGCTTGAGAGTAACAGTGTCTTCCTATGTAAAATGTAAATAAATAAAAGATACTCTGAAGTATAACTTTCTTTGGACTGGGGGTAACCTAGGTCTGAATCAGAAACCAGAACACTTCCCCCACTTCACTGTAAGGTCATTATAGATTTGATTAGACTCCTTCTAGGAATGATCCGTTTAGACTTGTCATTTTTTTTTTCCTCACTTACACCTCTCTTCTGAAATGCACACACACACACACACACACACACACACACACACACACACACTGTTAAATAGAATTAAAACTATCTTTGACCCTGACTGGTAAAGAGTATTCACAACCAGTTTCATTGAGGTATTGATGAATAGGCTTTGAGAAAACACAGTCTCTATTTTAAATTATTCTGACTTGATTATTTAGTAACTTTTTAGGTGACACTCCTCAAGTTCCATTAGCAAATGAGAGCTTTGCTCAGCAAGATTTAATTCCCAAATTCTAGAAAAAACACACTTATTTTCATATTTGAAAAAAAAAACTCACTCTTTTCAAAATGTTTCTGGAGGGCACTAATGGAAAATAAACTAGTTTAAATGCATAGTTAATCCCATTTGTAAATCTGGACCTACCTATTCTATTAAGTCACTAAATGGGATGCATTCTCCTTCACATTCAATTTGCCAATCACACTTGTCTCAATATTTCAATGAAGATAAATTATAACTGTTGGTAATTAGTTAATTGGTAATTTGCTCATCCATCTCCATATTGTGTTTTATTTTCTCATCTTGTTTATTACATTATTCTTTCCTCTTTTTCATTTCTGAAGATAGGGAATAAATTAGAATAAATATCAGCCCTGAAATTCCCAAGTAACATAAACCAAGCAGCTTTTAGTGTTTAGGAAATTAGATTTAATTTAGAAGTGGGTAAGGAAAGACAGGAGGACATGAAGTAAGATCCATCCAAAGTAAAATGTAAAACTGCAATTCTGAAATAGTGCAAAAGTAAGAGTGAAAGTTATAGGAGCAGAATACATTTTGGAGTTAGAAGAATTATGTTCCTTCTAACCCTTCCTTCCACTGTGGAGTGAACATGGGCAAGTAAGTTTGTGTCTCTAAACTTCTGTTACATTATACCAGTTAAGGTTCTTAAATTCAAGCAGTGGAATCAGTGGTTAGTTAAAGAAGAAAAAACATTCATAAAAGGATATCACACAGTCAATAAACACTCAGGAGGACCAGAGAATCTGATCTGGTGACTTTCCTGCAAGGACAAATGCCCATATCACATTGCACTCTCTGCTGTTAAGAAAGCCCACACGGCTGCTTTCCTAGGGCACAGACAACACAGCTCATACCGTGATGCTGTGAATCAGATGTCAAAATCTTCACTCTGCAAAGCATGACACATCCTTTACCTCTCAATCAGATATTAGTTCCTGCAGGATCCCTCCCTCCTCATGTAGCTTTTACAAGTCAAGGTCTGAAGCAGTTACACTTCATTAGTAGAGCCTAGGTTACCTGCCCATGCGTTATGTTCAAGAAAGTTGAGAAAATAAATTTCTAGCTTTTCCCTTGGGCAGGTAGGACTTACTAATATAAATATCTTAATATGGGGTAGAGGAGTGTTCAAAAATTCTGGGTGACCACAAAATTCGATAAATGTACACTATCGTCTCCTCAATGTCAATATATAGCTTTTTTCTATCCTTAAATTTTCCAACAGAAAAGTCATCTCACACAAGCTGATGCAACTTTCCTCTGGAAAAAAAAAAAAAAAAAAGAAGATACATACTCACCTCCTGAAAAGGTTGAAACCTTACATTCCAGTAGTCAAGGCACATTGTACCAAGTCCAAGATACCTAGGTGATGTGCATCCCTACACCACCTCCTCAAAGTCCCATCTTGACACTCCGTAACCTATCATAATATGTAAAGTAAATCTCCAAAAGTTTACCTTGTATAAAATAGTACAGCTAATGTTAGAAGAGTAAGAAAAGAAGAATCAGTTAAAATATGAATATATATATATATACAAAGAGAGAGAGAGAGAGGGAGAGAAGACAGTATGTTTGCTCTAAGAATAAATTATATGTTCAGATGTTAGAGTCATTTTTGCAAATGGTCCTGAGATTCTAGGACCGTGATAATCAGGATCAATCTATCCAGTCAACATCATAACTCATTTTTTTGTCCATTCTTCTGTGCCACAAGGAGTCCATTAATGGCATATTTTCAGCAATTTTGGCTTCCAATTTAAAGGAATCAATGGTTTTTCACTATGTAGAAATATCCCTTTCTTGGGTTCTGTGGCAGGAACTCAGCTATGTGTCTACCACATTGCTTTCTCTTTCAAGACCCAGAGGAAAACTTTTCCCATCCAATTCTGCAGTTTGTTTGGGGCCATGTGACTGAAGTTTAGTTAATGTGATATGGTCAGAAATAACATTAGCTGTTTCCAGATGTGGTCCTTAAAAGAACCCCATTTGAACCTATCGCCCTTTCTCCCCTTCTGCAATGGAATTGGAGGTCACATGTCCTAGTTGTTGTAGTTACCAGATGGAAAATACTGACCAGTCTGCATCAGACTGTGATAAGTACATGTGGAAAGAATGATTTTTGTCATGCCAAAGAGATTTGTTTGCTTATTTACTTATTTGCCATAGCATAACCTACCTTATCCCTACTTTTACTGGTACTAAGTCTTCCAACCCAGCAGAATTCAAAAGAATAAGAAACCCAGCAGAATTCAAAAGAATAAGAATGAAACATGTAGCTTTCAAATGCGCCAAACAAGTGACATTCCAATTTCAACTCCTTTGTTCCTAGACTCACAAATTTTGGCTATAGGGAAAAAAGTGGTACACTGTTCATTAGTTACTGTTCTCCCAGTAAGATGGTGGATATGCGGTGGGGATTACTTCTGTTGTTTTCTGTACATTGGAATAAAAAAAAGTAATCTAGGTCAGTTCTGACAGCTCAATCTTTAAGTTTTTAATGCTAAGAAAAGTAATGTTGTAGCTAGAGGGAAAAAAAAGTAACCTGAAATGAAAGTGTCTGAAGGTAAATGTTTAAAATAATATTCTTGATTATAATAAGTGGATTAGAGAAAGTGATGGTTTGATGTAGAAAGAATTAGAGTAATCAAGTTTAATCTAACATCATCAAATGCTCACTTATGACTGCCCATGGATGTTATTTAAATTCTCCAAAATTCAACCTTCTTATTTGTAAAATGGTTTTAATGCTAACAAATATTATAAATATTAAACGGTTCACTTATTTAAAAGTTATTGTACAATATGAGAGAGAAATGTTGACAGTCTTAAGAATATTATCACTTTTGCTGTGTTTCTTCATTAATTTATATATTTTGAATATATAATGAAATTTTTTTCTCTTCCCTGACCCTAGCTAATATTCCTTGTGTGTAATATGTTAACATATCCATTTATAGCTAAGCATGAAACTAATGTTTCAGAAATTTCTGTATCCTGTTTCTTCACCTATAATGCCAAGGTAATAAATTGTTATGAAAGCCAGAAACTAAGAATCTGATTGAACAAATTATTATTTTCAACATTTTTTTAGAGGCTGAAACTGAAATTAGTGGAGACACATGCAGTGAAGATGAGCCAGAAGTATTTTGTAATGAAGGATCAAAACATGTTTCTATCAGTTGGTACAAAAGAATAATGAAGAAGGTGAGCAATTACACAGGAAATAGCCACTCTCCAGATACATATACCTTGAAATCAGTGTGCATTTCCCTCTGTCCCAGCTCTCCTCCTTAAGCTACATAAAATTCCTGTCAGCTTCAACTTCAAAATTATTTTAAATCTGACATTTCCTTTCATCTGAAACTGTTGCCATTTCAGACCATCATAATTTCTTGCTTGGATATACAATCAATGCTATTTTCTCCTCCTTTTATACTGAGGCACATTTGAAGTACAATGAACTGGCATTTTTAAAGTGTATAATTGGATTGGATTGGACATAAGTATACAACCATTAAAATATCACCTCAATCAAGGTAATGAACATATCTATCACCTCCGAGAATTTTCTCATACACCTTTATAACTCTCGCTCCCTTCTCTCCACCCCTAGGCAGCTTTGCTTCATGACACTAAAAGTTTGTTTGAATTTTCTAGAATTTTCTGTATATAAAATGTATACCTTAACTCGTCTTTTTTTCTGACTTCTTTCACTTGACATAATTATTTCGAGATTTTATCATTTGTTGCCTGCTAATATTGCATTTCATAGATATACTACAAAATTTTGTTTATCCATTCACTTGTTGATGGATATTTGATTGTTTCTAGTATTTTGGCTATTATAATTAAAGTTGCCATGAACATTTTGTACAAGTGCTTATGTGGATATATGTTTTCTTTTCTCTTTGCTAAATGCCTACGAGTGTAATGGCAGTATATGAGAGTTTCATTTACACCATCCTTGCCAACCTTTGATAAAGTGAGTCTTAATTTTAGCCATCATAACAGTGTATGGACTAAGGATGCTGAACACCTTTTCATGTACTTATTCATCATTCATAGGAGAATTAATTTGTCTTTTTTCTTTTGCTATGCTTATCCAAACCTTCTGCCCATTTTTAAATGGGTTTGTCTGTTGAGTTGTGAAATTTCTTGACAGTCTTTTGTCTGTATGGCCAATATTTTCTGCCAGTTTTTTGTGCAGTAGACTCTTGACTGTCTTCCTGCTTTACTCTTATTATATTCTCAAAATATCAATAATTTCAGGTCTCACTCCCGCTTAAGACCCTCAAAAGTTTTCACTTTGCACTTAGAATAAATTCCAACCTCCTCACCATTCTCTCTAAGGCTTTATGTTATCTGACTTCTGCCATGTTTCTGTTTTCATCTCCCCCTACTTTCTTCCTCACTCTCTGCCTCACCTACTGTCTTTTTTCTGTACCTGGTACACCACACTAGTTCCTGCCATTACTGTTCTCTCTGTCTGAAATTCTCAGTCCAGAGCTTTCCCTGTTTCCTTCTTATCATTCAGCATCGGCTTGAATGTGAGTATTCCTTACTTGCTTTAAATTAATCCCACTGTACCCTTGGTCACTCTATTCTACTGATTCTCAACACATAAAAAATCTGGTATTATCTTATATATCTTTAAAGGTTTGTTTTTTGCTTGCTCTAACTAGGATGTAAATCTCATAAAAATTAGAACCATTTCTGCTGTGTTCGCTACATATCTTTAACACCTGAAACAATATCTGGTATAGGAGGACCTCACTAAACATTTTCTAAGGGAATGAAAATCAGTGCCCTGTTGTATTAACAGTCATCAGTGTGCTGGAGCTGACTCAGACTGGCCCAGGGAGCTGATCGTGTGCCTTTCTCCCCAGCTCTCCATTCAGTGACATGACATTGTTAGCTTGAAGGAGATCTTGGTGGAAATATTCATGCCATATTAATCAGCAATGCCACAAATAAGGGCTTTTTTCCTTCTTTCTTAAGAGTTGGTTATTAAACATTTACTAGCATACCCCATGTTATAAATATTCAACTGCATAGCTGTTAACTCATTTTTGATGAGTTCTACTCTGACTGTTGAGGATGCTGGTTTTGATGGTAGGGGCTTGGAGTTTGTCACCAGTGACAGTATGAGGACAGAGCTGCAAAGCTAGCGACAGTTCCTGTTCTATCAACTTCTGGTAGGTTTACCTCTAGCCCTGCGGGTTATGGTAGCTATCTGGGTGCAGAGCCTGTCTTTTTATGTCTCAGGGCTCACACTCACTGATTTAGCCTATGAGTAAGCAGGTGGTAATGGTTGTCACAAACAGGAATGAAAGACAAAACAGTAGAAGGAAACCTTTCTCCTAAATAGAAAAATACAATCGTATCTAGAGGGTGTCCTAAAACCATAGTGCAGTTTTGAGTCTCAATAACCTTGTAACTATAACGGCACAAACATAAAAAAGAATCATCTGAAAATTTAATTACTCTGACTTAGTTCCTTTTGAATGTTTTGAATTTTATATGTAACTTTAATAATTTTAAGCAGGCAAATCAAGGGAATAATAGTCAAATATAAGAAAACTATTTATATAATGAACAAATTTTATAGCATCCCCAAAGATGAGACAACCAAATCAAAGGTTAAGATAAACCTAGAAATTGTCTGATTTAAATATAGTCCCTCTAGGTCACTTTATGCTATTGTTTACTTATTCTCAATGAAGAAAACTAATTAATTTTAAGTAATAGGTGTAAAACTTATAGGATTGGAATAAAGTATTACCTGATTCAATTCAAGTATTCGTATTTCTTCAAATTATTATTCTTTGAATCATATTTAAAATGAGCATTCTAGTGTTAAAAATTCAACAGTTAAGACTATATTTAATGTTTTATAATTTAACGCAATCATATTTTGTAAAAAATATATTATTAAAGCTTGCTGCACTGAATTTTAGTTAATCATTGAAAGATTAATCAGAAACATACGAATTTATAATCAAGCACTACCTTCTCTTTGGGAACAGAATTAACAGATTTTGAAGAACTTGATAAAATTAAATGTCCACATGGCCAAACAAAAGAAAATATCCTTGAATGCCTTAGTTTATGAAAATTTTAAAAAAAACAATAAAACATTTCTGATATATTTTATATTTTTTGCTAAATAACTCAGTTAAATTAATAATGTAAAATGTATGGAATTTAGAGGTCAGCTGATCCAAGTTTGAATGTAGGTTTCTGTTACTTTCTGGATGAATGATCTTTACCAAATTAATTGAACACTCTGGCATTTATATAATTCACCTATTTTTCCCCACTTAGTGTCAAGGATGAAGACAAAAATCAAATAAAAACAAAACAGGTTATATAAAAAAACCAACAGGATTAAACATGCCTCTTGTGCATCTCATCTCACTGTAATTGCATTATATAAGATTTATTATCAGAATACCTAGTAAATAGTAAATGATCAGTATGTTAGAGTTGTTACAGGATTATTACTATTTCTGGTGCTTTGAGTACTGAAGACAGAGAATTTTCCTTATTCTGGACCTACTGAATTTCTTTAAAGCTTGAAGTTAATGTCTTAGCAGATACTTTGCCAAAGTAAAAACCCTTTACGAGAGTGCTTTTGCTACAAACTAGGAGGAAAATGGGGTATCACAATGACATTGCTAAAACACAGTCCAGCATAGCCTAGACTAGCAACACCAAAGCATTTATTCCACTGTCATCACAAAGTGACCCAACAATTACTTTTTATTAAGTTGCTGCTTAATTACAGGGCCTCTAGTTACCCGCCATTATCAGCAGAAACAGTCCATCCAATAGACAGAGTATCTTGCTTCCTCTGGCAAGGTAATCTGTATATATGTTTAATTGCTTAGGTAGATGTTTGCCCACAAGAGACATTCTCACTCTAAACCTTATTAAAGATTAATATCCCAACTTTTCCTGGTGTCCATCTGCTCTTATTTTTCTTCTAGTTTAAGCTTCATATTTGAAATGTTTAAAGTTATTTTCTGAGAACTGTAAGATCTCTTTCTATGTGTTTCTGTTGTCTACCCATCTCATTTAAGAGCTTTTATAATTCTAGTTTATGTTCTTCTGACTTCTAACATTTTCTTCACATCTTTCAGCTCATTTATTATAGTCTTTCTCTGCGTTTTGGTCATTGTTTTATAATGTGTCTTACTTTTCTGTAAGTGCCTTTTCAGATGTTCATTACTCTCCATTATTTTCCTTTTCTTGCAGTATATTCATATAAGGGTCAAAATAAAATCCCTTAGGGGATGGAGAGTCCTTGACCTAAGAGTCCTAACCTCCAGAACTATAAGAAAATAAATTTCTGTTGTCTAAGCCACTGTCTCTGGTATCTCTTACCCTAGCAAACTAATACAGTTAGTTTTTCAAAAAAAATGTGAACCTAAGTGGAAATTGTTTTTTGACTGTTGTTAATATTTTTTAAGTTAGTGATCACAATTTTAGGGTTAAATTAATTGAAAAAAAGCTTTTATTTAATTATGTTTATATCGTATTAGAATACAATATAAATAACCATTTCAGGTTTCCAATTATCAGAGATTATTTCCCCTTAAATCATAATAATACATATTTGCTCATGATGTAAATAAATTCACTGTCCTAGATTTTAGACCTGCAAAATATAATATATTAGAGATTATTTAGTCCAAATTAATCTATTTTAATTTTTACAAGTCATAAAACATTTTTATATTTCTCATTAAAAATGAAAAGTAACAAAATCACACATTAAAAAATTATTTCTAACAAATGTTCTAATTAAAAAATTATCTAATTAGATATAAATGATTCTAAAATGATGCATCACTTACTAACTTTGAAGTTTTAAACTTTCAAGTTGATAATATTGCAGTCTTTCAATAGAACTTTCCTCACTTCTTAAAACGTGTACAAAGGCGCCTCCGCCTCCGCGGACTGGGATACCTCGGGAGGCTTCCCTAACCGGATGGTGCCACGGAGCCAGGTTGTAGTGTAGTATTTTGCAAAAAGTGCTGAAATAGCAGGAATTCACTCAGAGACCATTTCTGTGCCACAAGAAATAAAAGCATTGCAGCTGTGGAATGAGAGAAACGCGCCATCCTAGATTGGCTGATGTCAGAAATCAGGTAACGTGCTGTTCGTCAAGGATATGTCGAGGTTGGAGATCAGCTCCTCCTGCTTCATTCAGGAGATAAAATTCCCCCCTAATGGGGGGAATAGGAGGATAGGGCTTCTCTTCCACTTGGGAAGATATGAATGAAGTTGAAGAGAAATCTAAAGATATAATGAAATTCACATCTGAGAAATTTTCAGTAGATGAAATCTCACAGCTGGTGATTTCTCCACTCTGTGGTACAATATCCCTATTTGTAGGGACTACAAGGAATAACTTTGAAGGGAAAAAAGTCATTAGCTTAGAGTATGAAGCATATCCACCAATGGCAGAAAATGAAGTCAGAAAAATTGGTAGTGACATTAGGCAGCAATGGCCAAACACATAACAGTGTTCCATCCACTTGGCTTAGTTCCAGTGTCAGAAGCAAGCTTTATCATTGTTGTGTCCTCTGCCCACAGGGCTGCATCCCTCGAAGCTGTGAGCTATGGCATTAATACTTTAAAAGCCAAGGTGCCCATATGGGAAAAGGAAATATATGAAGAATTATCATCCTCTTGGAAAAGAAACAAAGAATACTTTGGGGCAACCAGTGATTAAACCACTTAGGTATTTTAGAGTTTTAAAACTTAAATTTGGTAAGCTCTTATCTTTGATCACATTTTGATTTTTCTTCTCCAGAAGATAGTTTACTGAACATAATCTCTTATGTGACACCAGTGGAACAAAAGAGAGAAAAAAGTAAAAATAAATGAGTGTTTAGGATGAGGGCTTACACGAGAACTAGAGATAGTGGAAAGAAAGGTTAAATTTAGGGGGAAAAATGGAAGAATAATTTAAATGTAAGCAAAGATGCCTGAGGTAGGCATATTATTCCATGACTAAATTCTACTTGTAACTTGACTCACACTGAGGTGTGGCCCCCTCCTCAATGACTATCTCAGAAGCTGGACCCCAACCTCCTCCGCCTATACCCAATGATGCCATTGTCATCATGGATGTATTTTGGGAATATTGGCAGAACTAGAAGACATAAACAGTCTTTATCAGATACTCGATATGATATATTTTTAGAATTTACATATTTAAAAAATAAGCTAAATAAACATGATTTTAAAAGTTTAGAAGGAACATTTTCCTGTTTTTTAAAATTCAGTGATAATACCTAAGATATTTCATAATATGGAGATTTCTAGTATTTCAGAATCTATAATCTTACCGTAATACTTACTGTGTTTTTAGTTATTAGTATTCTAGAACTATATATATTAGCATAAAATTGTTATACAACAAGGCAAACTAACTAGCAACAAGAGTACTTTGTGTTATAGTGTTAGTTATAAAATTGGACCCACACCAAATTAAAAAGGAAAATTATATGATTATTTAGTAAAGCATTTTCAGATAGTTTTCTTTTAATTGCTTAAGCAACATTATCATTAGTGAAGTCATTAATAGAGTTATGTTTTCTGCAAGATCTTTATACTAAGTAACGGTCCAGTTTTTGCTTGGCCATCCTATATACTGTCTTGATAGATCTTGGTATATAAGTTCCACATAGTTCTTCTTTTAATTGAAGTATAGTTGATTTACAGTGTTGTGTTTGTTTCAGGTGTAAGCATAGGGATTTGGGTTTTGGGGTTTTTTTTTTTGCAGATTATATTCCATTATAGGTTATTACAAAATATTGGGTATATTTCCCTGTGCTGTACAGTAGATCCTTGTTACTTAAAAAAATAAACAAATAAAAAAAAATACACACACATAACAAGATAGAAGTTAACACTTATCGTCGTGTTAAACTGAAAGCTAAAGAACTTGAAGAGTTATTATATGAGAAAGTAAAGGGCACTTCATAGGTTTTAGAGTGTGGGTTCTGGAATCAGGTTGCCCGAATTTTAACTTAAAAATGTTAAAGTAAATTTCTGAAGGTTCTGTAATCATGAGAAATTTAACATGTTCGTCACTCAGTTATTTCAACCAAAAAACTGGATAATTACAGTAACTATTCTATAGTTATTAAATTTCATAATGCCTCTAAAGAGCTTAAAGCAGTGCCTTACACACGGTAATCCCTCTGTACATGGTCCTACTGTCATTATTTATGTTCATATGAAATATGTGGCAGAGTTTAATCTAGACATAGTGCTCATTAAAAAATGGTGAATCGATAACTTTCTCAATGATAATATGGTATTACAATATGATATTGAACACCAGAAGGAAAAAAATTACTATGCATTCATTAATTTTCAAATAGCATCCAATGTTCACTTCTCATCGGGGTTCATCCTACACTGACTTTTTTTTGAGAGCAAGAATTATGTTTTTACTATTTTAAAAAATCATTATTGAAAAAATTCTAGATTAGAGCCTCCTTATACACAGTAGGTACTCTGCTCAAGTTTGCTAAAAACTTCCATACCATTAACTTTAAAATAGAGTTGTCTTTCATCAAAGTAAATGAGACTTACTATGAAAAATTATTTTTTATAACTAAAGAAACATGACACATTTGATTTAAATTTCTTTTAAAGTAGCTGGATGTAAGCAGGAGGAAAAATGGAAAAGTTAATGCTAATTCAGAATTTGCATTTACAACTGTTTTATCCTGAGAAGAAAGTTCTTTGGTATTTATTAAGGAGCTTAAAGCTCCTTTGCCTAATTTATCTCTACCAGAGGAAAAATGCATAAGCTCAGGCATTACATGAAATAATAGTCTTATTTGACAGAACTAATTAACCTAGATAAAACTTAAAGTAATTATAAAATAAAATTTCCCCCTCTCCCCGGTACATTATGTGATGAAGTTGTAGATTTTTCAGTTCCAAAAGGATATGGAAATGCTGTCACTGGATTCAAGAAAAGATTAAATGATTGCTAAAAATAGCCCTAGTTTGTAAAGTAAGCATGGTAAAGATGTAGATAATTAAATTTGTGGCTTAGGGCATGAGATAACTACCTTTGGGGAATAAGGAAAAATAAGCTACATCCTCACTCCAGTTTCCTACTTCATCATTAAAAAAAAAAAAAAAAAATCAGCAGATATTTGATGTGCCTAAGGAGGTTACTTGTAGTAACAATACAAAAAATAGTTCTAACCAAATATATGCATGTATGCATATGTGTGTGTACATATAAATAGTATCTGAATATATATAATGTGCATGTATTGTGTACATGTGTTAATGTATAAGCATTGAACCTTCAAATATGTATTCCTTAAGGAAAATTTTGAAAAGAGGCATTGTCAAATATTGAGACCAAATCTATCTGTCATTTAAGCACAGAAAATTTCTATGAAAAAATTTCAGGTCACTGTGGTACACTGATAATATATGACCTCTCTGAAGATAGGTTGAGCTTAAAAGTAAGTTTATGGAAAAAGCTATTTAGGAGTCAAATTCCTTATTTGCCATGTAGCTAAAATGTGGTAAATACTGGGTGAAACATCAGGAATAGAAAGCTAGAGTTCTCCCCTAAGTCTTCTGCTAACAGTGGAAGGAAATAATGGTGCTGCTTCAGGATTTGGTTCTGTCTGCTTAGGGAAAATGCTTTTTCCCTCCAGAGGAGGATTGTTTAGTGTGGAACAGAGGCTCTGCTGAAAATAGAGTAAATAGAATTTGATGTAATTATTTCGTTCTCTGTGTTCTCACTACTTAGACCATATTATCAACCCATACTGGGAAATACATTATATGAAAATGTAGTTTAAAATTGAATAGAGTAACATTCTAATCCCACTAATCTATTTTATATCTCAAATTCATTCTTTTGGCATGAGGAAAGCAATAAAAAACAAACCCACAGTTTTCCACCAAGCACAAATATCCTTGATTTTCTAATGAAGAAGCTGATGAAAAGGGCAGAAATGAAATAATATGATTTTTATTGTAAAAACATACCCAAAATATTTGCTTCAAACCACTTTTCCTGATATCTACCTATGTCTATCTATATATCTGTCTGTCTCTCTAAGGAGAGAGATTGATTTTCATTAATTATTTTTTGATTTTCAGTTATTTATATAGTTGTCCCTCAGTATCCTTGAGGGATTTGTTCCAAGACTCCCCCGCCTTTCCCCATGGATACCAAAATCCAGGATGCTCAAGTCCCTTATATAAAACAGTGTAGTATTTGCATAAAACCTACACACATCCTCCTGTATATTTTAAATCATCTCTAGGTTACTTACAGTGCCAAATGCAATATAAATGCTAAGTATAATAAATTGTTATAAAGAGAATACCCCATAGCTACCAGTCAGGTCAAGAAAGAGAAATCACCAGTCCTCCAGAAGTTATCCCCCACAGCTCCCTCCCTACCATGTAACAACTTATCTGACTGCGAGGGCAATTAATTTTTTCCACTTTTCTTCATATTATTTTTACTATTGCATGGTGTGATATGTATCACAAAACCTAATGTTTAATTTACTATGTTTTGCATAGAACTCACCGAACTGAGATTATATAGTATGTACTCTTTTGTATTTGAGCTTCTTTCATAATCATTGTGTTTGTGGGATTCATCCATGTTGTGTAATGCTGTAGTTTATTTTTATTTTTGTGTATTATACTATTACATGTATACAGTCTTTTTATCCCTTTCTACTGTTGATAATTATCTTAATAGTTCCCAGTTTTTGTCTGTTACAAATCATTGAGCTATGATTATTCTTGTAAATGGCTCTTGGTATATAAGCATACACATTGTATTGATTTTATACCTAGGTGCAGCATTGCTGAGTAGGAGTAGTTGTGTATGTTCATCTTTAGTAGACAATGCCAAACTTTACAAATTTATCTGCCTCCTGAAATATATAAGAGCTTTGCTTGGGCTACATCCTTACCATGCCTCGTCTTCTCAGCCTTTTTCTTTTACAACCATTCTTTGGCTATTAATGGTATTACATTGTTGCCCTAATATAGATTTCATGGCCTTATATTTATTGGTCACTTGGATATCCTTTTTATCCTCTTTTATGAAAACTGATATGTCGTTTTCTTATTTTTTTTTTTTTTTGTTGACTGGTAAGAGCTTTTTATATAAAGTAAATATAAAATCTTTGTCTGCTGTATGTGATGCTGAGCTCTTCTCACATTCCGCAGCTTTTATTTTCTCTCTCTGCATGATGTCTTTTGATGTTATAACAGATCAAAAATACCAGATTTTTTCCTTAGGATCAGTATTTATTGTCTTGTCTTAAAAAAAAAAATCCTACCAAAGATCATTTTCATATAAAATTGCACAAGTCTTATTGTTTTGCCATTCTGACTTATTTAAGAAAGTCTTTAAGTATTACACAGGCTATCTAGAGCCTGAATGCACTGATAGAACATTGGATTGCCTTATTTTGTACAAACCTTCTGCTAGTTCATTATTTGACAGCAATACATCAATCCATTAATTTTCAATTTCCACAATTAATTAATAAAAGTCCCTGCAGTGAACTTTGTTTTTTTTTGAAGGGTGTGGTTAAATCTGAAACAGGAAGGGTTGATAGGATTTTATTTATGAAAAATTTTCTTAAGCAATAAGGACACACTGAGGTAAGCTAGACTACTTCATTTGTGCTATGGTCCCATGGAGGAATAAACCACTGTTATGTTGACACTCCTGCTGTATAATCAATGCAATCCATAATGAGCAGAGACAGCAGTATAAATATCACACTGCAACATATGTCAGGGAAAACAATTCTTAAAAAAAACACCCATTTTCTCTAATGTGTTTCTATAGGAACTGAAACTGAGTGTCAGTCGGATGCCTGTAAATAAATTATTTTTGAATCTGAATTTCTACGCTGGAAGAAGCCATTAGTTCTCAATCCTGAGCCAATCATGCTGGATCATGAATAGTCATCTCCTGATAAATTGATCTGTTTATTGTATTTTAGAGTCTAAAAACTATTGAAGCAATAGTTGTGATCAAGTTTGTAATTAAACATCTTTTTATTCAAGCACATGGTGAAGAAGTCACTTTAGTTTTCAGGCTAGAACATAGATATGAATTCATTCATCATCAAACATTTATTGAATGCCAAGCCTGCATTTACTCACTGTGCTGTCCACAAGTGTTCCAGAAACACCTATTACTGACCTTGAGTTCCTCTTAGTTTTCCATAAACATATCTTCTATGCCAGAAAAATTGAATTCTCAATAATCTGCCAGCAATTGTGAGTGTGTGTGTGTGTGTGTGTGTCCTTCCTGATTGTGTGTCTTGTGTCTCAAGATAACAACAAAAATTGAATGAATAACTGATTTTAAGGCTATGATGAACTTACAAAATGGAAGTCACTATAGGACTTCATTTATTTTGGAAGTAATTTTATAATATTTTAATTGTACAAGATAAACCACCAGCTACTTTTTAAATCTGAAAACATATATGGAAAGACTATAGTAAGTATTTTAGCAGTTAGACAAACTGAGTATTTAAAACTTATCAAGGCATCTTTTCCTAAACAGGCAAACTTATTCTTTCATATTTTTATAACACAATTATACTAAATGACCTCTTGATAATCTGAAATATAAAATTTTTGTGAATTTGTGTGTGTGTGTGTGTGTATATAGCAGTAGTAGTAGTAATTGTAGTAGTTGTCTAGTAGTAGTAAATCAACAGCAAAAGTGAAGAACATTAAATATAGATGTTCATTCAGATGATTGGTATTGGTATTTAAAATTTTAAATACCAAAATTTTATTTTTTTTCTATATATGTTAATTCAATAAAAGGCTAGTAAGTAAAACTTTATATCAAGAAGTGACAGTTGGTTTAAAACAGTTGCAAATGTGTTATTTATACGGGGTACAATATTAAGAGAATTTGGCTTGGAATCTTGGCTCTTCCTGTGAGCCTCACCTTTGGTTTCTAGTTTGCAAGAAACTCTTCTCTAAAAGAATAAGTAAACAGGGACCCCTTATGTTTGGTGAGACAACAGGCTTATGCAGTGTTTGGGATCATCACAAATTGAAGTACAAAGCCCTGGAAGAGGCAAATGAAAATGAGGGTCTCTGCAGCTTATCCTTCATGATCTTTATGGTAATCCTCTGATTATACATAAATGTATAGAGGGCGGTAAGGCTGGAGAGACAGAATCTGATTGTCCTTGTACTCGATTTCTAAGTATATGAGAGTATGAACTGAATGAATAAGAATTTGTTCATCATACCTTACCACATTAGCAAATGAGTGACTGTCCGACTTTCAGGTATGTGTAAATTACCTGGGCTGTTTATTAAAACCGTTTTGTCTCATATACAGAGATTCTGATTCATTGCATCTGCAGTGAAGCTCAGAAATCTGCAGTATTAATAAGCAAGCCAAGTGACTGTTATAAATAGACAAGTTTTGGAGACAGTGCTTTACAGGAGGTTAGGAACTATCAGTAGAGACAGGCCAGTAAATCCATTTGTAAAAGGCTTAAGCAAATTCTGTGATTATAGATTTGTTCTTGGCAGCATAAGAAATTTAAGAAAAAAATGACCAACAAGCTAAATTTTTAACATCAGCAACAATTAATCCTAAAAACTAACTGTCAAGGGTCAACATGAACTCATCCAAAATCCTTTCTTTGAATATGGGCAATGAACAACAGTCTAATTTAGAAAAGTGTTTTTCTTAAAATTTTTCGCAATCATACAACTACACTACTACTGTCTTCCAACCACCACCTCTACCCTGGGCCAAGCCATCAGCATATTTCGATGGATTATTGAAATATTCTATTGTTTTTCCTAGTTTTTTGTATTTATCTTCATCTTACATAATATATATTTCCTTACTTTTTTGATTTATTGTCAGCCTCCTACTGCCCCCATTAGAATGTAAGTTTCACTGAAGTAGAGACTATTGTCTCTTAGTACACAGTTTTGTACTTATAAAATGTTTTTGTACTTATAAAAACACCTGGTATACAGTGAGAGCTTAAGTATGTTTTAATAAACACTTCTCAATGAATATTTTTAAGTGACTGAATTAAACAACCTAGAAATCATTTCCAGGGCAACAACAATTTTCTAATAGAGATACTGAATGTTTGCATGACAGTCATCATTTATTATTAAAAAATATCAATAAATAATTAATTAACACTATGTGCTAAAGAGTAGACTCCTTCTCATCCTTGGGTCTGTTTTCCACTTCTCTCCACTACCAACCTCCCTAGTTTCCCTCTTGTTTGACTCCTGCCTGGCATCAGAAATCCCTATATCTTTATATTTTCTGGTTTGCACATAGACACATAGCAGTCTAAGTCCTGTTTCTACCATAAGTTATCTTCCTAGCTCTCTTGTGTAGTAAGAAGCAGGATAGGAATAACAGCTTTTTGGCAGTTTCCCCAACAATCTAGAGGGGCATACTCACTGTTACCATTATTATCCACAGGGTAAAGAAAATGTATAGATCAAACAGAGAGGGATAAGTAATCTGGCCAAAGCTTTACCAAAGAAGCCAGCCAAGGAGCTATTTTATTGGGTACTACAGTTTTTGACACATATACCAGGAATATTTGGTATAAATAAACTTTCTCATTCTAAGCATGGTCTATCATTCTATAGATAATTCAAGTGACAATATTTGAAGAGATAGAAGCCATCTGAGGCTCATGTCAGTCAGGACCCACTCTAGATTGGTGTGTCTTCAAATAATTACTACTTTGGGGTAACTAAGGCAGCATAAAACTGTCTTAGTCCTTGCTGTCACTTCTATCTTGCTCTTCTTTTTAAAATAGACTCAGCAATTTTCTGCTTGATTTCCTTGGTAGGACCTACTATTAATTACCTTTTCATCATTGCACTAAAAGTCACCTATATTTTAATCATTAAGCCTGTGACTAACTGACAAAATTATTTTCACCAAGTTTGTGTAATGTTTGGAACCAAAGAACCTAGATCTATGAAAAGCATTAAGTAGCATGTGTCATCTTATAGTACTTATGTGACTAAATGACTTGGGAGTAGCTTTCAGACGTGTGGTAAATTGTATACCTTCAGGAAATATGTTTTATTGACTGTTTGTTTTAGAGAGTATATGAATCTTTGTGCTTTTTTTTTTTCCCACCGTTTTCTCTTTTTTTTCTTATTGGGGTATAGTTGTTTTACAATGTTGTGTTAGTTTCTACTGTACAGTGAAGTGGAGTTCCCTGTGCTATACAACAAGTTCTTACTAGTTATCTATTTTATACATATTAGTGTGTGTATGTCAATCCCAATCTCCCAATTCATCCCACCACAACTTTCCCCCCTTGGTGTCCATACATTTGTTCTCTACATCCATGTCTCTATTTCTGCCTTGCAAACCAGTTCATCTGTACCTTTTTTCTAGAATCCACATATATGCATTAATATATGATATTTGTTTTTCTCTTTCTGACTTACTTCACTCTATATGACAGTCTCTAGGTCCATCTGCGTCTCTACAAATGACCCAACTTGATTCCTTTTTATGGCTGCGTAATATTCCATTGTATATATGTACCACAACTTCTTTATCCATTCGTCTGTCAGTGGGCATTTAGTTGCTTCCATGACCTGGTTATTGTAAACAGTGTTGCAGTGAACATTGGGATGCATGTATCTTTTTGAATTATGCTTTTCTCTGGGTATATGCCCAGTAGTGGGATTCCTGGGTCATATGGTAATTCTATGTTTAGTTTTTTAAGGAACCTCCATACTGTTCTCCACAGTGGCTGTATCAATTTACATTCCCACCGACAGTGCAAGAGGGTTCCCTTTTCTCCACACCCCCTCCAGCATTTATTGTTTATAGATTTTCTAATGATGCCCATTCTAACTAGTGTAAGGTGATACCTCTCTGTAGTATTGATTTGCATTTCTCTAATAATTAGTGATGTTGAGCAGCTTTTCATGTGCCTCTTGGCCATCTGTATGTTTTCTTTGGAAAAATGTCTATCGAGGTCTTCTGCCCATTTTTTGATTGGGTTGTTTCTGTTTTTTTAATACTGAGCTTCATGAGCCGTTTATATATTTTGGAGATTAATCCTTGGTGGATTCGTTTGCAAATATTTTCTCCCATTCTGAGGGTTGTGTTTTCGTCTTGTTTATAGTTTCCTTTGCTGTGCAGAACTTTGTGCTTTTCTAACATTGCTTTGTTAGCATTATTTTGTTCAAGTAATTAAAGTCACAGTTAAGCAAATGTTTTATCCAAACTGCACAAATCAATTCCAAAAGTTGATTGGAATTCTATGGCTCCAATTTATATAACGTTTGCTTGTGTTCCTTATTTTATTAAGAGGGGTAATTGGATTGTGTAGTACTCTGTGGAATTTTTGTTTTGTTTAACTTTTATGTTTACCAAAGTATTGTCTGTACCTAGTTTAAAAAGGCAGAGTACTCAAAAGCCCAAAACAAAAAACACAATCCTTTACATGAAACATAACACACTCATATCCCAAGCTCCAGAGGAAACCACTTTCAATTCTTTACCTCTTCTGATGCAAACATAACAGTTTATAATGCTATTTTTTCACTACACACATTACCTATCGTCTTCTTCTGTGGAAGAGATAAATTCTCTTACATTTATTGCTGAGAATAGATGCTTTGGAGATAAGTTTTTCAGATCTTGCAAATCTGAAAACATGCTCTTTTTACTTTCACATTTGATTGGTAAATTTGTTAGAATTCTCAGTTGCAAATAAATTTTCCTGAGTTTTTTTTAAGGCATTACTCATTGCTCTTATAGCACCTTGTACTGCTTTTGAGAAGTACAATGTCATTCTCATTCTGGTCCTTCATTTGAGGACCTGAACCTTTTTCCCTCACTTTGGAAGCTTTTAGGATATTCCTTTTATCTCTATTGTTTTACAGTCTCACAAACATGAGATTTTGTGTGTGTGTATCTATCATGCTGAACATTTTGCACACCTTTCAATGTGAAAACTCATATTCCTTAGTTGTGGAATTTTATTTTTTGTGTAATTTTTAAGTAATTTCCTCAGCTCCATTTTTCTTCCTTTTTTCCCTTTCGGTAACTTGTGTTGGTTGTATTAACTGTTGTCTCTAATTTTTTAATCATTTCTCTCTTATTCTCTGTCTGATTTTTCTTTTATATGTGATATTTTCTCAACTTTATTGTCATCTTTCTAATAATTTTTGTCTGTAATGTTATTATTATTATTCTTTTAATTTCCAAAGGCTTTTTGTTATCATCTAAATGTTTCTTTTTAAAAATAAACTGTTTTTAGGTTAGGGACAAAATATATTTTTCCTCCTCTGAGTTTATTAACTATAGTTTTTCTTATTGTTTATTCTTTGTTATCTTTTTTCTTTTGTTTTCTTCCTCCCATATTAGAAAATTTTGTCAAATATTTCTTGATCTTTTGTTTACTGAGGCATCTCAGTGTCTAGAATAGTACTTTTTGTTGGAAGAATAGATGATCATTTGGCAGTCTTTATTTTAAAAGCAGATACTGAAAATCTGTTATGAATGCCTATGAGCAGGTTTGAACTTGTCAGCGTCTCAGTTTTACTGTGGAGTGGTCACAGGGAGAGAGGTGGACCATTTAGTTTGGTGACTTTCAAACATGGGTATCTATGGATTTTTTTCTCTTAGGCCTATTCTTAAAAGGGTTCTCTAATCTCTGGCTTGATGCATGTGGATGTAGGTAATTCTGTCTTCTAGAATCTATAACCTGAGTGGGGGAAAGGATGCTAGAGGTTCTCACTCTTCCTTATCTAGACTTTTACTTAATATCAGTGTTTTCAGAATGATGACTCAACCTGATTTGCTGTACAGAGTACTTGCCCCTAAACCCAGTTTCTCTGACTCATTTTCTGCAGAGAGCAAAGCCAATGTCTACCGGGCTTCAGGAGGTATCTTGTCCTCCATGGATGGGTGGGGCGGGGGGAGGAAATCTAGAGATGACACTGCTTCTTATATCTACTTTCAACTAATCCATGTACAGCAACACTTCTCACCCACTCTCAGAGTAGGTGGAAAGATATATAAAATTAGAGGACTCTTAGTTACATTTGAATTTCAGAAAAACAATAAATATATATTTTTCAATAAGTAGGCCCCGTGCATTGTTTGGGACACATTTATGCTTCCAAAAGTTATAATTTTCAGGTTTAACCGAGTTTTCTATTTTACCTGGTAAGTCTACCAGAGACACCTGTTGCCATCAGTTCCTAATCTCTTCTTGAGTATTTTGCTGTGCATTGAATTAAGTTTTAGCTTTCTCTTCACTTGGCATCTAGATTTCAGCTTTTCTACCCTGAAAGTCAGGTAGCACTCATCCATACACTTTTCATCCTCCTAAACTGTGGTTGGTATATTTCACCGCCTTTCTTTCCCTCTCTTTTCTCTATGTATTAGAGAATATATCCCTTTTATTCATTTGCTGTCTTTTGTTGGAATTTTTAGAGAGAGTGGCAAGAAACAAATGCGTTTCATATGACAAGTTTAGCTGGAAGTCTTTGTGATTATTTAAAAATTTTGAGATTTAGTTTCCGAGATATGCTTTCACATAATATTTTGTATTTTTCTACAATAATTGTCTAGGAGTGAATGAATAAACAGAACTAACATTTTTTGATGTTTTAAGAGATTTCTCTTGATTTTAAATGCAAAATGTAAAATAACAAAAGCCTATAGAAAACTTTTGCTTTCATATTCAATTCAACTAATTAAGGTGAATAATTAAACACTTTGACTTGATGCAGTTATTTAAATAAATCTGATATGGATCACTTAATTATATGTTGTACATGTGTGGAAAATAAGAATAACTTTGGTAGGCTTGCTTCTTGTCACACAAACACAGATGCGATCAGTAGTTTCAACCTTAAACAATAAAGTCAGGATCAGTCTCACACTGTTAAAGAAATCCTTAACAACAGAAAATGATTTTCCTATATTTGTATTTAGTAAACTCCAACATACATGAACATTTTTAGTAAATTAAATGGAAAGATTCTTTTATTTGCCTTAAGGAGACATTACTGTATATGCTCCAAAAGATAAATGAAGAGAGTTGAAATTCAGCACAAGATTGAGCATTTGTCAAATCAAAATTGAAGGCAGCAGGCAGTAAATTGGATCTTCTTTTGCAATAACATGTGGTTCACCTTCTATCACTGTAACAAATATTATAATATATACTTTATGACATCGTATCTTTCATCTATTGTTGTTGCTGAAATTTTAAGAATAAGATGGGTCTTTACTGTTGCTGTGGCACAACTCACTGTTAAGCTTGCAAAATTTGTTTCCTTAAGGATGTTTTTCACACAGAGAAAATATGAGCCGCAATTGTCATCTCAGATATAGAATAAATAGAACTATCAGCACTCAATTCAGGTTCAAAGGAATCTGTGAATCGTGGTGTTGAGGCTGCTCAAGGTATTACTCATCTCTCAGAATCCAGCTGTTGTCAACTGCCAGGAAAAACACAACTTGGGTATTTTGTTGTCTTTTTTTCCCAGATGCTAAAGAATAAATGTAAGGATGAGGAAGAGAATAGCACTGCCTCTTTCATCAAATCACAGAAAGTATCTCCCAACCCAGGTGACGGGTAAGAATACATCACAACTAAGTGAAAAATCACTTTCCCCAGGAATTTTATAAAATGTATGCTGTCATTTTTTTGCTGTTTGATAAAGAGACGCTAAGTGGTTTATAATCAGTGGTGGAAAGTAGCTGAGGAGTCTCACCTGCCCTTCAAGAGAGAGAAAATGCAGTTTCCTTGATACCGCATTCTTAAGTGAATATGAGCTGTTTGATGTGAAGAATTCTAAAACTTGAGATAGCACCCAGCGCTAAAAGCTAAAAGCACACATTTATATGGGGTTACTTGCCTTTTTAAAGAAGAGGCATAGTATATTTGTTGAGCTGGCACTATGCTCTGTCTAATCTGCTAGTTGTTTAATATCGTTTTATGTAACTCTCACAATTCTCTACACATGGTATGTTTACTGCCATTTTACAGACCAGAACAATGAGTTTTAGAGAGGATAATTAACCTTTCAATGTTTACCGGTTAATGAATGCTGTAGAAGGAATTTGGGCCAAGACAGACTGATTTGAAAGCCATGCTCGTCCACTACAATACCCCCATTCACACGCAGAACACTGTTCTATCAATCATCCATTTATCCATTTTTGTAAAGGACAAATACTTGTAAGTATTTAAACACTCGACTGCCTGGTGATTGATAAGGATAGTTTTGTATTTATCTGAAAGTTTTGGGGGGATTATTTATGATAATCAAAATATTGCAGTATTTTAAATGACTCTAAAAAGACTAAATTTATCCATTCATTGAAGAGCTAAGTCACAACATGGAGGAGATAGATAGATAGACATGGAGGAGATAGATAAATAGATAGATAGATAGACAGACAGACAGGCATATATAGATAAATACAGAGAGAAATGACATTTGGAGTGATTGCCATGAGAACTCAAGAGACAGGTGTATTCATGAAAAGAAATTGCCCATATGGTGCCTCTTCCAGAGACTTCAGTAAAGATTCCAATTACTTTACAGCATTACTTACTTATAACATTGCTTTTGAATATGACACCACTTTGCGATGAACTCTAAGGAGGCACAGATTTTATTAGGGTAATATTGAGTGCTTTTTAGATGCTAAGCACAATTTTAGAAGTTAGGAATACAAAGATGAGAAAAACAACAAAAATAATGTAATCCCTGCCTTCATGAAGATTTCAGTTTAGTAAGGGAGAGGTTTGTACAATAAACACATGATCATGCAAATAACAATAGAGTCACGATTTTCATAAGGTTGTGGAGGAAAAATAATAGTATATATCAAGTACAGATGATGGAAGGTAAGCTATTTTAGGTTAAGGAAGCAAATACCATGTTGAGGAAATGACATTTAAACACAAAACTGAAAGAGTATAAAGAGTTAAAGATTCTGGGCAGAAAAAATTGCCTGTGAAAAAGTCCCTGAAACAGGAGACTTAAGGGAAGTCAAATGTGGATAAACAGTGAAGGAGCAAGGGGGAGTGAGTCAAGAAATGAGGCTGCTTAGAGTGAAATCCAGCAAAGCCTGGAATTTAATATCACAGCCTTTCCTCTTTCTACCTACTATTTGCCAAGCACTGCTCTAGGTGCTAGAAATATAACATTGAACTTAAGAAGTCCCTGCTCTTATATGATAAGTGGTGTGAAGAATAGTGGAGCCAGGGAATGGACTGAACCTAAGCAGGGGTGGCCAAATTATAGCCAATGGGTCAAAAGTGGCCCGTGGCCTGACTTTGTACAGCCTGCAAGCTAAGAATGGTTTCTATATTTTAAAATTTTATATTGTAAAAATAAACAAACAAACAAAAGCAACAGAGACTATATGTGGCTTGTGATACCTAAAATATTTACTACCTTGCTCTTTACAGAAAATATTTACCAACCCAACCCCTGAATTAGAGAAAGGAAGGGGATGATATTTTTGTTTCATGGGAGGGGAAGTCCTCCCTGATGTTTGAGCAAAGGCCTCTTTGAGGTGAGACAGTAGCCTTTCTCCTAAATGGGGTGATCTGTTTTAGAGTCAGAAAGCAGTGCAAAGATGCTGAGATGGAGGGCTGTGCGTACCAGAAAAATTAATAAACCAATGCTATTGCAGCAGTGAATGATAGATGATTTCAGAGATGAAGCCAGGAGCAATATTATTTTGGGCTTCATCAGGATTTTGGATATTATTCCAAGTGTGAGGGGAAGCCTTGACGACAGGGAAGTCATATGATCTAATTAAATTTTTAAATGAATAACTGTGTGGAAAAGGCTCTAGGGGCCAGGGTAGAAGCAAGGAGAGTGGCCATGAGGCTATTATGATTGTGGAGAGAGAGGTGATGGTGGCTGGTCCTAAGGTGGTGACAGTAGAAGAAGTTAGGAAGTGAGAAGTGGTTGGATTCATGATATATGTTTTAATTAGACCTGATAGAATTTTATTATGAATTAAACGTGGGGCATGAGAAAAAGTGTAGTAAACATCAAAGGAGTTTTTGTTGTGAAAGGGAACAGAAAAATATGGTAGTAATGTAAGGAGATGTGTGATCATAGGTAATTTTTTATTTTATTTTATTTTATTTTATTTTAATTTTAGAAGAAAGCTACTACACATGTTTGAAACTGGTGAGAATGATTCTGATTAATTAAAAAAAAAGTATTTGAAGGAGAGAGGGGAGATATTTTTTTTTAAAGATACATTTTTAAAACGTACCACAATACAATTATCACACTTTAAATTTATTTTTTTATTTATTTATGGCTGTGTTGGGTCTTCGTTTCTGTGCGAGGGCTTCCTCTAGTTGCGGCAAGCGGGAGCCACTCTTCATCGCGGTGCGCGGGCCTCTCACTATCGCGGCCTCTCTTGTTGCATAGCACAGGCTCCAGACGCGCAGGCCCAGTAATTGTGGCTCACGGGTCCAGTTGCTCCGCGGCACGTGGGATCTTCCCAGACCAGGGCTCGAACCCGTGTCCCCTGCATTGGCAGGCAGATTCTCAACCACTGCGCCACCAGGGAAGCCCAAGAGGGGGTATAATTATTGAGAGTTGAATTCTTCTGGAGGCAGGAGGAGATAGGACCCATTAAAAAATTGGTGAAGTTTATCTTAAATAATGACACAGGCAGTTCCTTTTAATTGAAGAGAAGGTAGGATGCATACGTACATGTGATTATTGATAGTAGGAGGATAGAGAACATGCTGATTATTTTATTTCTGTGAATTTCTAAGCAATGTCATTAGCTGAATGAGGGGGTACATGAGGTGTTAGCAGTAAAGAGCAAGAGAAAACAATGTGAAATGCATGGTTTGGAAAGAAGAATGAATTTGCTAGCAGCATAGAATAGGATTACTGTAAGGATATCAGGAATATTTTTCTGAGCTAACATAGCAAAACACTTGTTTCCCAGAAAAGTTTAAACTTGTATTCCTAATGAAAGCAGCTCTTTTACGCCTTTTCTGTTTGCCCATTTTATGTTTCCCTCTAACCTGAAAAGAGCCTAATTATAGGAATGAGAGCACTAGGCAATTTAACCTAACTCCTGATTTATATTCTTCTGAATGCACACCACGCCTTTTCTAACCTTTTGATTCTTTTCCTAGATAAAAAGAAGTAAGAATTAAGCAATTAAAAAATGACTAGCTCTCTATCCCCAGCAGCCCGCCTTAGCAATCCTGGAGGCAGATCACTTGGGCAAGATAACATTTGAAGAAAGAGTCAGCCAGTCTGCGCGCAATGGAGAATGATGAAGAACCCAACTTCCTTCCTTGATGATTCCCTGAGATTATTCCCCCTTTTTCCTCTTTAAAAACTGTCATGGCTGAGCAGAATCTTTGGAGTTGGTCTTGGGACATGAGTCCACCTTATCCCCAGATTGCCGGCTTTTCTGATTTTTCCTTTATATTGACACTTGCCTCTCGAATTATTGACTTTTGAGTGGCAAGCAGCCACACTTGAGTTCCGTAACACTAATACTCTAAAACTACCTTTTAAATAAAGTAGCCATTAACTTCATGTAGCTATTGAGCTCTTGAACTGAGACTAGCATATGCTATTTGTGTGCAAGTGCGCACTATGTGTTTCGGGCAGGGAGGGTTTCAGGCATGTTGTATGTATGTTGCATTGTATTTTCCATTGTGTATAGAGACTATTTTGCACCACAGTGAAACTTTAGAGACAAGATGTGAGGGAGCACATGTATCACGCAGGCATAGAGAAAGAGAGATAAATTGACATTAATACATTTTTGAGGGCTTACAGTGTGTCAGGAGCTTTATGAGTGGCAAGTTTCATTTAATCTTCACAAAACTCCTAAAACAGGCATTATTATTTTCTGTAAAAAGCACAAGAAAACTTCACTTAAGGAGCATACAACCAGTAAAGTGGCAGATCCAAGATTCAAAACCCGTCTGCCTTGCTGTAAAGACTGTATGCCTTACAACTATTTCATACCACAACATTATTATTTTCCATAAAGACAAGAGTTAAGTGTTTCTAGAAGCAGAGTCTCCCCCAAATCCAGGGTATCCCATCCATCAGGAGCATTGGTCTCACATGGGTCCCCCAAAGTCTTGCTTGTATAACTCAATCCCACTTTTTCCTATGACATCTACTAAAAAGTTAAGAAAATGCAAGAACTAATTTCAGAGTTGATACACGTGCAGAACAAATGAATAGTATTGAGGGCAGAGGGGAAAAGTCTTGTTAGAACTATTCTGATTTCTTGGGCGTGGGCTTCCTTGGATGACTGGGTCATGAACTAGGCCAAGCCCACACACCGAGTTCAAAACAGCTGTTCCTTGAAGCTGTGTGTCTTCAGAAACATTTCTCTCTTCCTTTATAAGTTTACCGGGATGAAAATCTGTTGGGTGACACGCAACCTGCCCTTTCAAAAGTCCTCAAGGACTCTGGGGATTTTGCAACCATCTGGAATTTGCTGTCATGCTGTGATTTCTGCAGGTTTGTTTAACTTTTAATCTCTCCAGTCACATCGTTTATTATTTGCTCTATGCATAATTTTTGCATTATATAGTCTTTTTTTTAAAAAAAAACAGTGAGCTGAAATTGCTCAATTTAATCACAAATATGACTCTGAAAGAACTCAAAGTCTTAAAAGTTATTTCCCTCCTTCTTTACATTTTAAAAGAAAATGTTCTGGCTGCAACAGATTTTTTTTTTGTTCAGAAATTAAATCCCATCCTCCTCCAAAGGTACGCAGTATAGAGCAGGCTCGAATGAGGGCTAGATATTTTTAGGATTCATTATGAGCAACTAAGAGAACGTTAATTTCTCTGTTTACTTGGTGTTAATGCTTGGATTTTAGCTGTTTCTCCTGTTTCTAAACCATAGAATGTTAATACCAAAAGGGAATTGCTGATTATATAATTACAGACCGGACATGTGTCCTAAAAATGAGTTTGCTAAAGAATTAACTCACAACCACATAATCTGTTTGACTAAAACTCATCATTTTTTGAATTCTGTGGCATCTTTTTTCTCTTTTCTTCATAATTTTCATTTTAATAATTTTAATTCTAAAGGTACTTTCCAGTTTTTTTCACAGAGGTCCCAGTGGTCCCTTGACAAGCCCACCACCATTTGGGGGGTCCTGCATGTAATACAGCTAATTTTTTGCTCTTTTATTTTGCTTTTGTTGTTGTATTTTGTATGTTGTTGTATCCTATTATATAAATACATCACAAAATGTATACCACTCTGTTTTGGATGGACATTTGGGCTATTTCTAGTTTATACTATTGTGAAAAGTGGTGCCATGAACTATGGTATATATTCTGGTTCATATGTGAAGTTTCTCTAGGATGTAGTCCTTCCAGTGGAGTTGGGACATGTGTATCTTCAACATATCAACTAATGCCCGTTTCCCCAAATGGGTGGAACCAGTTACATTTGGGTGCATGTGCATCAGACTTAAAACCATCAGTGTCAAAATTTCTCATGTTTCCCATCCTCATCAATACTTGGAATTGTTTAACTTCAACATTTTTATCCAATCAATGTGTCTCTAGAGGCATTTCATTGTCATTTTAGTTTGCACTTCTGTGATTACTAATGAGGTTGAACACAATTTCGTATGTTTTTCGGCTATTTGGATCATCCTGTTCGTGAACTAGTTTTTTTTTTTTGTTTGAGATTTTGCCAATGTTTTTTAGGTAATTCTGTCTTCTTTTATCAAGTGGAATCAAAAGCAAAATGTGAAAAGTAACACTTAAATTTTTAGAAGAAAACATAGAAGCATGTCCTCCTGACCTAAGGGAAGGGAAGACTTGCTGAACAATATGCAAAATATTTGATGTAAAGGAAAAGACTGATCCATTAAACTTAAAGTTAGAAATTTTACCAAAGGCACTTTAAGTGGGGTGTGATATTTGTAACTCATATAACAAATAAATGAAGAACTCCCGCTATTAGTAATTTAGTGGGCTACCTCCAACCAATTGAAAAATGTCAAAGTCCAAGAGATGTTAGATTTCCTGGGGTGGGAGAAGGAGAAAGTAGGAGGATAGGGGCTGTGACTCTGCCTGATGACCCTCATGGAGATGAGACTGACCTTGGGTGGCCTCAGCCTGCAGGGGCTTGAAGCAGGATATCTGATCCCTGGCCAGAGATTGAAGTCAGGCCATAGCAGTGAGAGCGCTGAATCCTAGCCACTAGACCAGTGGCCAGTGACAAGGCCCTGGCCCGTCAGCTGTGTAGAAGTGAATTTCCACACAGAGATGGAAAGTAGTGAAGCAAGTAAAGTGTTTATTAGGAGGAAAAAGGGTACGTGTGGATAGACACATGGGCGGGCTCAGAGAGAGAGTCACGCCCTCGTGGTAGTTTGAATCACTTTTATTGGTCATTTCTTCTGTGTTTCTTTTGGCCAGTCATCTTGCTTTGCCTGGTTCTGAGTCCGTATTTGGTATATCTCAGGGTCCTCCCACGTGTGTGTGTGCATCTCTTAGCTAAGATGGATTCTAGCGAAGAGGCCTATGGAAAGGTTGGCATCACTTACTATAGGTGACGCCCCCTCGCTTTTGACCTCTGAGGAGCCTTTCTGTGCATGTGTAGTCGGGGAGGTCTCCTTGACTTCAAGAATGAGGGATGTTTGGTCTTTTATCTCTTATCTGGGCAGGGCTCAGCTTCTCCTCTCTCCTGCTATTTTGGAGCATGTGTCCATAGGGGACAAATTCCGGCTGTTCAGACTGGGGCCTATCTATCTCCTGCCTCAAGACCAGAGGGATAGAAGTTATTTTCTAAGGTTCCCTGGGTTCTTTTCTTTTCTTTTCCTTTCTTTTTTTCTATCAGCCAATTGGATTCAACCTTTACTTCTCTAGTTATCCTTGAAAATCACAGCCTTTTTGGGGGGAGGAGATGACCGATCTATTAGGAAATCTCGACTTCCACTTTCATGAAGGTAGTCCACAAAAGTTTCTCTTTTCCTTTTCCGTTTTCTTTAGTTTGTGTGCATTTTGAGTCATAGCTAGAAATGTTTCCCCATTATTTATGTTTTTCACTCATACGTGTATGATTTGTATTTTACATCTAGAATTGAGATATTTATCATGGTATATAGTAAATAATGAATCTAATTCTGTCTTCTTTCCCATACGAAATCCAGGTGTCCTAGCATCACTCGTTACATTGTTTTAATTACAGGTATCTTATAACATGTCTAACAGAGCTGTTTAGCACCTGATGTTCCTTAAAAGCCAAACTCCCTTGTTGCCATTGCCTCAGGCGCATAGATTCGGCACTGCTCATTTTTGTTCCAATGGTATTTCATAGAGATGGTGTGGTAGGTGCTATGGACTGAATGCTTGTGTCACCCCCAAATTCATGTGTCAAACCTCCAATGGCCAATGTGATGGTATTTGGAGGTGGGGCCTTTGAAAGGTAATTAGGTCATGATGGTAGAACTCTCGTGATATGATTAGTGCCTTTGTAAGCAGAGACACAGATGATCTCTCTCTGCCATGTGAGGGTATAGCAAGAAGACAGCTGTCTGTAAACCAGGAAGAGAGCCCTCACCAAGAGCCTGGATGTGCTAACACCCTGATCTCAGATTTACAGCCGCCAGAACTATGAGAAGTTAATGTATGTTGTTTAAGCCACCTAGTCTATGGTGTTTTGTTAGAATAGTCTGAATTGAACTAAGTCCACCAAAGATGTCCACATCCTAATCCCTGGAATTTGTTAATATGTTATAATATATGGCAAAGGGAAATTAAGGTTGCAGATATTATTAAAATTGCCAATCATCTGAACTTGTAATGGAGAAATTATCCTGAATTTTCTAAGTGGGCCCAGTGCAATGACAAGGGTACTTAAAAGTGGAAGAGGGAAGCAGAAGGGAAGGTGAGAGCAATGCGAGGTGAGAAAGACTCAACTCACTACAGATGGATTTGAAGCTTGAAGAAGGAGCTAGAAGTTGGAAAGGGCAAAGAAATGGATTTTCCCTGAGAACATCCAGAAAGAAACACAAGATTTCTGACACCTTGATTTTTATGCCAGTGAGACTTGTGTTGGACTTCTTAACATACAAAAAGTAAGAAAATAAATTTATGTTATTTCAAGCAATTAAGTTGTGGTAATTTGTTACAATAGCAATAGAAAACAAATACAGGTAGTCCTTTTCTTTTTGAGCTGGACATCTCTTTATGTTTTTTCCTTTCATAGCACATATATCATTGTCATGATTTTGGGAAAGAGGGAGTTCTTGAAATGAGAAGCTACTCAATAATAACTTGAGTGTCAATCATTGCTCCCCTAAATCTTCTGCAGTTGTGAGATATGTAACTAGGGTGTTTTTCCCCTCGGATGCACTCCTTGCAAAAAGGCATACGTCTGCATTTTTAACATGTGACTTGATTGTTATGTTGGGCTTTTTGCTTCTGTGCAACTAGTGTTGGGTGGAAGGTCTTCCCTCCTTCCTTTAACTTTGCTTTTGCTTTCAGGCTCAGACGTTTATTTTCTGACATCTTCTCTAGATTGTTTTTCTTTTGAGTTCACTCTGAGTAAGAAATATGAGTTCAGTCACTTCTAAGTGAGCAAAACATACCTGCTATTTAAAATTAATCTTGTCTCCATTTACTTCCCTGAGCTCTACAATAGCACGCAGGAGGTGTTTTGTAATTAGGCTAACAAGTAATCCAAGAAACCATTCAATCTATCGTGGTCCTGCCAAAATCCTAATTTTAGTGTATCTTATATTCCATATTCAGTATATATTACTTCCCTTAGAGTTGTGTTTTTAAAATTTATATCGTATGTTCCCTTGGGGTACAGGTAATACCTGCATCTCCAACCACAGTAATTATGTTGTGTGAAACTCTTCTAATAGTATTTGAATACTTTTTTTTTTTTTGATATTCCTATTTTTGGCCACTTAAATTTGTCCATCTTTAATGAAACCCCTTTGCAAAGCTGTTTCAGTCTATAAGGGCTTGTTCCCCAATTGCTCTCATTACAGACTCTATGCATGAACAATATGACTCCAAACACCTTATTGGATCTGGGATCCCTCTGGATGACTCTCTTCATTTTTCTTTAAGTAATTATTTCTCTCCTGGCTCTAGTAATACCTAAAACATCTTTCTTTTGAAATTTTTGCTTCAAAAGCAGCTAGACTCAGGCTCATTTCTTTTTCTCTTTCTACTCAGTTTTCTAAGCTCTCAAACATTCTCCTAAGGAGTTTGCTCTCTTCTTCCAGTTTAACAAGCTTGTTTTCCTTTATGTTTCTTTTATACTATTTCACACTTCTGTTTTAAAGGTAAAACTAAAGCAGCATGTCTTTAAAGTAAATTCAATTATTCTTTGATTTCTTATGAAAATCTGCCTTATGGAAAGAGAGTCAACCAGGCACATATGTTTCAAATTCTTTTATAGCCTTTGGTTTGCAATAGCTTCAAGAATTTTTTTTTCTTTACTGTATTCAAGAAATTGGCATGTTCCCTTCATAATTAGGACCCCTGTACTATTCTCCTGTTTTCTTTTTTACATTCTACCATTGTAAGTGGTAGCCACAGTCTAGGTCTCTGAAATCTAAACCCAAAGGTAGAGCTTATCTGATTACTACATTCGGAACCAACTGAGATCCATGTGGAAGATGGCAAATATTTAGTCATGGGCCAGCTACATGAATCCCACAGTTTAGTCCACACGGTTTAGTTTCCTTACGCTGCCATGAATGGAGTAAAAACAGCCGAAAAGAAAGTGTAAATTTAGACAGTGAACCTAACGCGTCTTACTAATCATAGCACCTTTTATTTAGAGACATGGGCATTATTAATTCATAGCACTTTCTATTTCAAGGCATAAATCCATGTGGAATTTAGATTGTGTTAAGTCCTGGTCTCCTACCTGGCTGAAGAAATGCAATAAAGACATCAAAAAATCATTCTCCTTGCCAATGTCTAAGAAGCCTGAGGTGAATGAAAACAGAAATTAACCAGAGGTTAGGAAAGCTGAATATAAGATTGTGTTTGCATCAGAGAAATGGCACGTGCCAAGTTGCTGAGTGTGAAGAAGCATAATTCCTCCAACAATGCAGCATGACTGCACCGTAGGTTACATGTGAGGAAATGAGGTTGAGCAAGGAGAGAAGACAGCAGAGGAAACCTCCCATAGGTTTTATTAATCAAGTTAAGAATTTGTTCTTTGCTCCAGTATTAATCGGATGGCCACTGAAATATTTTAAGCAAGGAAGGAATATAAACTGCTCATTTTAGAAAGATTACTCATGCTGCACCATGAGAAATGGATTCAACACATGCAATCCACGAGTCAGGAAGTTTCACTAAAGAAATGTCAGAGTCATCCGGGCAAGAGTTGCCTGTGGTCAATTCCTTAAAACATGGAGGAAAGATGGAAAATAAAGGGATGAATTTGGGAGATAGTAAGGAAGTAGAATCCACAGGATCTGAGAAAGTGCTGGCCTATCACAGCACTAAACAACACTGTAATCTAATTGTTTCCCATCTTGTGTCCCTCACTAGACTGAACACTATGACAGGAAAGGAGCAGTTAGCAAAGGGCAATTTTGTCTGAATGAAATTTAAAAACAGATTTAATGTAAGTAAAATCAGTAAGAGAGGTAGCTTGTGGTCAGAGTACGCAATATTTCTGCTTTCAGAGATGGGATTTTTTTTTGTGATAAATTCTAGATTATGATACTCTTTATAGATTATTGATACCAACAATAGTTGAGAATTATTGGCGTTAAGAAGCTAAATAATTTTGAGACTGTTTTGCTGGATAAGGTGTACAGATTGATATATATATATATATATATATATGTATGTGTATATACATATGTATATATACCAATATATGTATATGTATGTCTTTTATGGTAATGGCAAGAATTAGTGTGAGGTGGAAAACTTCAAGTTCATCACACAATTCCTCAGTGAATGAACAGTTAGACTGAGAGTTGGTGAGTCGGCAGCAATGAAGAGTACTGTGCTATGCACGGTACTAGAAATAAAGGTCCACAATATTGGAAATAGAGATCATCAAAGAAGTGGAAATTTTAATATGAAGTGGAAAACTAATGGTATAAAAATAATAATAAACACTGAAGCAACAGACTATGATAGATGATCTTGGGAGAATAACCAATCAGTAGATTAGAGAATTTCTGGGGAGAGGTTTTCCTCAGTGTAGAACTAGATATCAGATAGGACCTTAACAAGTTTTCAGATAAAACTCTGAAGACTCTGAAGATGTTGCTGCAGATAAATGAAGGACCACGGATAAGCGAACAGTATCACTTGGATTAGCAAAATGGTAATAGACAGTAACAGTTAAGAGGCATGAAAGTGTAAAGAAAAGGAGATATAATGCTGGACCAGAGAAAAATGTTATTAGAATCAGTTCATACCTCCAGGGAATAATTCTTGCTGGATTTATCTAAAAATATTTCAAGTAGAAACTCTGAATGAAGCACTTCCAAGAGCAGTAAAATACATATGGATATTTATCTTATAGAATGTGTACGTGAAACAACAGACTAAAAGTTTCCAAGTTTGTTCTGTCCCCACACAAACATAAACCACTGGAGACACAGACAAGCATGCATACAAGCACAGACAGAACCAAATGATACACAAGTACCTCAGAATAAGGAAGGCTATTTTCCCCTCATTCAAGTTCTTTGAATAATTACTTTAAGAAAATTTAATAAAATGAAAAATATGCTTTTACTTCCAACTTTATCATGAAGCATTTAGTTCTTATGATATTATTATGGTCATTTGAATATAATTTACCTATGCCAATTGAGAAAACAGTCCTTCTACCAACAGTCTAGGGGTACACTTATTCATTTTTATTTTTGCACCATTTCTGATGACAGCCGATGTCAAGCTTGCTTTAGTTTAAAGAGGACCCAAGATAGAGTCTATTTCTGCAAGCAAATGAACTAGCTTCACTGGTATGTGTCCAAGTGTGCTTCTTCTAAATGATTTTTAAAAACTGGTTCATTAACTTGTTTTTGGAAATTGTGTGCTGAATGAAGTGACATCAACCAATGCTCACATGGTTCATTAGCATATCATCTGGGAAAGCTGAATTGTCTTAAATTAAATGGCTTTTTGTTCAACTATCCTCAGGGCTCAGTATGTGAGGGTCTGTGTGTGTGTGTGTGTGTGTGTGTGTGTGTGTGTGAAAGTGTATGTGTAAGCACATTCATTTTAATCTTGCCAATATCTTTTTTTTAACTTACTTTTTTTTGAATTAATTAATTTATTTATTTTTTCACACACACACACACACACACACACTGTATTTTATTTTTACAAGAGATAAATAGACTGACACCAAGCATTGTACGTGGATGACCACAACAAAAGCAACAATGATTGCAATTACCAAACATGAAACACACTCATACTATGTCATAATATTGACATTCAGTCCAGTAATCCTCCACTGTAACAGCTCCTTTACTTTGCAGTGAAAATTGATTTGTATATTCTTTGCCTCTGAGTCCTTGTGGGATTTTTTTTTTTTTTAATTCAGACAGAAAGTCACAAAAATTATACTCATTCTCATCAGTTCACTCAGTCCCATGTAATTAATTTTTTTTTTTTCATCTTGATCTTTTGTTAGCACTTTTATGAGTTCATCAGTTTTTCATTAGAGTTCTGAAAATGCTTATTCATTCAGTTCAGCAGTACAGTCAGTTACCAGAAACCTGTGCTTGTCAGAGTCTTTTCCATGAATTTCTTGAAGATGAAAGCCTTTTATAGGAACATATTTGCAAAAGCATCAGAGTACACCCAGAACTGTCTGTAAATGACAAAAGACTTAAAAATGACCACTGTTAAAGATTTGATGAAAGTTCATAATAATGCAGTTGACAAGAAAATTAGTTATTTCCGAGATATACATTTTAAAGCAATAACTAGGATTATTACTTATAACATTATACCAGGACATATAAGATTTTTAGAAATTTCATGTAATGTCTGAAACATTTATATTAACATATTTCCATACATATTTCCATACTTCAGAAAAGATGCTTGATATGATTTCAATTTTCTTAAATTTACTGAGGCTTGATTTGTGACCCAAGATGTGATCTATCTTGGAGAATGTTCCGTGCGCACTTGAGAAGAACGTGTAATCTGCTGTTTTTGGATGTCCTATATATATCAATTAAATCTATCTGGTCTATTGTGTCACTTAAAGCTTCTGTTTCCTTATTTATTTTCATTTTGGATGATCTGTCCATTGGTGTAAGTGAGGTGTTAAAGTCCCCCACTATGATTGTGTTACTGTCAATTTCCTCTTTTATAGCTGTTAGCAGTTGCCTTATGTATTGAGCTGCTCCTATGTTGGGTGCATATATATTTAGAATTGTTATATCTTCTTCTTGGATTGATCCCTGGATCATTATGTAGTGTCCTTCCTTGTCTCTTGTAACATTCTTTATTTTAAAGTCTATTTTATCTGATATGAGTATAGCTACTCCAGCTTTCTTTTGATTTCCATTTGCATGGAATATCTTTTTCCATCCCCTCACTTTCAGTCTATATGTGTCTCTAGGTCTGAAGTGGGTCTCTTGTAGACAGCATATATATGGGTCTTGTTTTTGTATCCATTCAGCCAGTCTATGTCTTTTGGTTGGGGCATTTAATCCATTCACGTTTAAGGTAATTATCGATATGTATGTTCCTATGACCATTTTCTTAATTGTTTTGGGTTTGTTTTTGTAGCTCCTTTTCTTCTCTTGTGTTTCCCACTTAGAGAAGTTCCTTTAGCATTTGTTGTAGAGCTGGTTTGGTGGTGCTGAATTCTCTTAGCTTTTGCTTGTCTGTAAAGCTTTTGATTTCTCCATCGAATCTAAATGAGATCCTTGCCGGGTAGAGTAATCTTGGTTGTAGGTTCTTCCCTTTCATCACTTTAAGTATATCATGCCACTCCCTTCTGGCTTGCAGAGTTTCTGCTGAGAAATCAGCTGTTAACCTTATGGGAGGTCCCTTGTATGTTATTTGTCATTTTTCCCTTGCTGCTTTCAATAATTTTTCTTTGTCTTTAATTCTTGCCACTTTGATTACTATGTGTCTCGGCGTGTTTCTCCTTGGGTTTATCCTGTATGGGACTCTCTGCGCTTCCTGGACTTGGGTGGCTATTTCCTTTCCCATGTTAGGGAAGTTTTCGACTATAATCTCTTCAAATATTTTCTCTGGTCCTTTCTCTCTCTCTTCACCTTCTGGGACCCCTATAATGCGGATGTTGTTGCGTTTAATGTTGTCCCAGAGGTCTCTTAGGCTGTCTTCATTTCTTTTCATTCTTTTTTCTTTAGTCTGTTCCGCAGCAGTGAATTCCACCATTCTGTCTTCCAGGTCACTTATCCGTTCTTCTGCCTCAGTTATTCTGCTATTGATTCCTTCTAGTGTAGTTTTCATTTCAGTTATTGTATTGGTCAGCTCTGTTTGTTTGTTCTTTAATTCTTCTAGGTCTTTGTTAATCATTTCTTGCATCTTCTCAATCTTTGCCTCCATTCTTATTCCGAGGTCCTGGATCATCTTCATTATCATTATTCTGAATTCTTTTTCTGGAAGGTTGCCTATCTCCACTTCATTTAGTTGTTTTTCTGGGGTTTTTTCTTGTTCCTTCATCTGGTACGTAGCCCTCTGCCTTTTCATCTTTTCTATCTTTCTGTAACTGTGGTTTTTGGTCCACAGGCTACAGGATTGTAGTTTTTCTTGCTTCTGCTGTCTGCCCTCTGGTGGTTGAGGCTATCTAAGAGGCTTGATGGGAGGCTCTGGTGGTGGGTAGACTAATCTTGCCAATATCTTGAGACAATGGTATTGTCTTTCTTCTCATATGATTTTTTGATACAATATTTTTGGTTGGCTACAATGATTCTAAAGGACAAGGGAGATATAAATAAAAGCAATTCCTGAAGTATGGAAGATAAGAAGAAGATGTAATTAAGCAGGGAATGAGTGGAATTGTTTAGTACTATATTCATGATGGGTCTCAGCAGATTAGTGTATTCTTTGATAAAATCTTTAGTTTTATTCATAATGAGTAAAAATGAGTGCTATAGTCTGAATGTTTTTCCCACTCCCCCACAAATTCATATGTTGAAACCCTAGTACCCAAGGTGATGTTATTAGGAGGTGAAGCCTTTGGGGAGGGTGAATATGCAGCCCTCAAGATTGGGATTAGTGCCCTTATGAAAAAAGCTCCATAGAGCTCTCTAGCCCTTCTGCAACATGAGGGCATGGTGAGAAGACAGTTCTCAATGAAGAAGCAGGCCCTCACCAGACACCTAATTTGATGCTTTGTTCTTGGACTTCCCAGACTCCAGAACTGTGAGGGATTTGGCTTATGGAGACACATCATTTTTGTTCTAATCAGGCCCTTAACAATTGGACGATGCCCACACACATTGGGGAAGACTATCTACTTTACTGAATCCGCTGATCTAAAGGCTAATTTCATCCAGAAACACTCTCATAGACATAACCACAAATAATATTTAATCATGGCCCAGTCAAATTGACACATAAAATTAATCATTACAGACAGCTTCTGTATTATTTGCTAAATAGATATGCTTAATTGCTATCTTCATTTTAGAATGTGGCTTTTAACATTATAACATTATAAAGTATCTTTTTTGGTCTCATTTAATGCCTTTTGGCTTGAAGTCTACCTTGGTATCAGATTTGCAAGCTCTGTTTTCTTTTTGTTTGGTAAATCTTTATACATTTTGTTATCTTCAGCCTATTCGAATTATGCATTTTAAGTGTGTCTCTTTTACACAGCATAGAGTTTGATTTTGTTTCAGGAGCCAATTTTAAAATCTTTTTCTTTAAATAGGCATGCAGAATGGTGACTCTCAAGAAGAAAGTCAACACATTGGAATAGAAATAATACTTAAAAGAGTAGAAGGAATATTTCCAGAAATAAAAGACAATGTGAATCTCCACTTTGGAAGAGCCTACTGGTTACCAGGGGAAATTGACCAAGAACAAACAACTATAAGATATATTCTAGTAAAATTATAAAACTATAAAGTCCACAGGGCCTCAAGCAAAGAGATAAAATAGAATAAAATCATTAAAAATCAGAATATCATCAAATTCCTCTATAAAAAAAAACATGTGATGAAAGGCAATATGAAGTGGAATTTTGAAGAAACTTAAGGAAACAAAATGAAAACCAAAAATTCTTAAAGAAAGTGCAGACCAAGCTGTCGCAATTTCAAGAGCCTAGGAAAACAGTTTTGAATGTGCCAGAATTCAGGGAGCACTTTACAAATGTTTCCAAGGACTCTACTTAAGGATGAGCTTCAGCCGTCTTCCTTTCCACCCATTTTTTCTTTGGATTGTTTTATTTCTTTCTTTACCTCATTTTTATTTTCAAATATCTGATTTCCTGTTCTTCTTCCAAGTACCTTACTAAGTCTTCTTGAATCTACTCTCCCTTAGGAACTTTGTAATTTAGTCTTTATTTCTGATATGATTTTGCCTATTTCTCATATTCCTTTGCTAAACCCATTCAACTCTCATTTTAATTGTTTCTAGGTTTTGCCCATGTTTTTTTTTAATTTTTATATTTCTGATTTGAAGTTCTTTTTTTCATATTCTCAAAACTTTAAATATTCTCAAAATCTCACTTAAGATAGTTATTTTATCTTGGAATGTTGAGTTACAGTTATCTTCATCTCCATTGATTGCATTTGGCCCAGATTTTTCATCACCAGGGAAACTTTCATTAGTATTTTAAGGCTTTTTTTGTTTTTTCAGGATTGTTTGTTAAAGGATGTGGTCTGTTTTTTTTCTACTTCTATTCATTTTGAAGTCAGGATCTCTGGTTTGGGAGTGCTCATTTCTATTAGCTCCATGCTCTTCTGTGCAGGTTCTTTTTGGAAAGTGTTATTGCTTGTGGGAGGGGATGAGAACAGGTTGGTGTATCTTGTTTCTCTTTCATTTCTGCCAGATCTTCAATTTCCCCCTCTGATTTCCTTCTTTACCTCATCTTTAAGTACTGCCTTCTGTTTTCTACTAGCCTCTTTACATCTCATTCTTTTCCAGAGCTATACTTCTCAGAGGCTGACACTTCAGCCTTGCACACTTTCATGCTTTCCTTTAGTCAATTCGGACTAAACTACAAGTCCTAATCTTCATTCACTTGAAGTTTGCCATTTCTTGTTGTGGTGGTTTTGGCTATGCTTTCTACAGGTCCTTTCTTTCAGCATTATTTCACAGAGTTTTATAAAAGTCTTCTCTCCCTTGCTCTCTGCACTCACAGGTTTACAATGGAGAGCAGACAAAGGGGTGTAGGGTATGCTGGAATTTATTTCGTTCTATATTTACAATTAATCTGAAGATTATGATGTTCTCTATCTCCTGGCAATGATGAAGTTGTTGCCTATGATGTAATTTGTTCTAGATTTTACATTTTGGGGGAGAGAGTGTAAAGAGGATATTAAAAATTGGATTTTAACCAATTTTACTCAAACCCACAAGTCCTTGTAATAAAAATGTTTAAACATTACAAAGAAGGCAGTTTCATTTGTGTCCCCATTGTTAATCCTTTTCCCTTGCACTCCCTAGGCAGATGTAACTGCTGTAATTAGGTTTGTACATTATAGACCATAACTATGTTTTAAAATGTAGAAAAATATGTAATATTTCAAAATACATAAATATACTATACTTGAAATATGTTTATACCATTAGCTTTTTTCACTTAACAATATCTCTTGAAGAACTCTCCTGTTAATATATATGGATCTATATCAGTCTTTCAAAATGTTCTATGCTATTCTATTGTGTTTAATAATATAATCTAGATATGTTCCTATAAGTGGGCATTTAGTGTTTTTCAAAAATTTCACTACTACAAAAATTCAGTAAGACTATCCATCTAAATTTTTAAGAGCATAATACAAATAGTTCAGATATATGAGTAAGTCTCTGGGGTACATAATAAAAACAGTAGGATTGCTGAGGTATAAAGAATGTCTCTTCCTAAATTTAACAGATGTAACCAGATTGCACTAGGAAGTAGCTGTATCAGTGTGCACTCTCTCTATCAGTACAATTGCCACACACTTGCAAACATCTGATATTATTCATTTAGAATTATTCATCAACCTGATGGGTGATATCTGACCTACATGTTGTTTAATTTTTATCTCCCAGATTACTACTTTAGATATGTTCTTTTTGTATGTTATTTCCAATCTTATCTCCTTTCTGTAGTATTGCTTTTGTATCCTTTTCTATTTTTAAAATCTTTTGCTTTGGTTTGAAAGTATTCCTTATATATTCAGACTAGTAATTCTTTGTTATATCAGTTGACATATTTCCTCATTCTGCTGTTTGTCTTTCAACTTTGTTTACATTGCATTTCATCATAGATCAGTTTCAAATACAGTGTTAATGAAGTTTATCAAATTTTCCTATTTTTCATATTTATTGTGTGTGTATATGTGTGTGTATGTGTGGGATCCTCAAGCAGACCTTTCAATATTGAAGTTCATAAACATAGAATCCTATTTAAAAAAATAATTTCTTAAACTTGTTTTACATATAAAAGTCTTTAGTCCAGGTAGATACTTATTATTAATGTGTAATTGATATGAAATAATGGTTCTGAGATTTTTTTCTTCCCTTTTGTTTTTGGTGGCCAAATTCTCCTCTTTCTTCTCCAACATATTTTGAATATCCTTACTCTTTCATTTTTCTATATTAGTATTACAAATTTCAAGACTAATTTTGTTGAGATTTTGATTCAGATGCATCAAATTTATAGATTATTTTAAGGGGAAAACTGACTTCTTTATAATATTTATTCTATTTTTGAACATAAATCTTCACTTTATTACATTCTTATATATCATTTCTTAAATGTATGCACTTGCTTTTTGATGTTTTATGTATTTTATTAGGTTTAATGATAAACATTTAATAGTTTTGTTGTTACCTTGAATGTATTTTTCTCCTATGGCAAGTTATGTTTGTTCCTTTGCTGGTGTGTAGGAAAACTGTTGATTTTTATAAACTATTATATTTAAATGCAATTACCAAATTCTTTTAAAATTTCTAATACTTTGACAATTGAACCTCTTAAAATTTATATGTATTTTTTATTATATCTTCAGCCAGGAACATCAATTTTGTCTCTTCTTTTTCAATTTTATTTCTTTAATTGATACATAATAGGCATGGTTCTAGAATTATTTTGTCATGCCAATAGATGAGGAGAACACAAGGATTTTTTTCTCTGTTCTACTCTTAGTAAATATTGAAAGATGTGATTGAGGTTCATTACATCTTAACATATATAGCCTAGGAGTGATTATGCTGATTTTTCCATTTTATGTTAGGAGTAATTCGTATCAAACATGGCCCCTAAGCATCCATGTTTTCTGACCTGGATCTCAACCACTTGCAACTTAATCTGTCAATAAATTTAACATGGGTTAAATGAATACAAAGCATTTAGTGGATATAAAATATAATATAAAAAGACTAATTACACAAGGTCCTTGATCTCAAGGAAATCACAGCATTAATTATTTTGATTGTTTTTCTCTTTGATTTCTTTACCATTCCATCTATTTGAAACCAGTGTCATGTACAGTAATCAGAGGACTGATGAGAATGCACTGAAAATTACCTCATTTAATTTCCCTTGCCAATACATAATCAAGAATGTAAAGTTATTATAAGTTATTCTTCCTAGGTTAAATATATTATTTCCATAGATAAGAACCCAAAATATAATATTCCCTCTCAGAAAGCAGCAACATTTTACCCTCTAGATTAACCCTTAGATGAATATGTTAAAGAGGCTTCCTTTGAATACTCCTGTAAGTAAAACAGCTGCTTTTCTCTCCTGTTTTGAGATTCTTTGATGATTTCTTGCTGTCTTCTTAGGACACTCTACATTATAAGTTGTTGGAAAAATTATGATAATGTTTGTATATAGATTATGTTAAAATGTAGCCTTTAAAAATAACCTGGTCCATGTCGCTCCCTTTTTTCTGACTTAAAAGTTTAATTCCATAACACTTAGGAAAATAGGACAAACCTTTCCCCTAGAAGAAAAAAAAAAAGTTCTGCCACTTTCATATTTATCCAAAAGTACTTAAATAATGGTCATTCAATTCCCAGAAAGGTAGCAATCTTAACTTTCAATAATCATTGCACAGAACAAGACTTGTATTTTTTTTAATGAGGAATCTTTAGAAAGTACCACTATATGTGGTAACTGATGAGTATTTTTCCCCTAAAATTTCATAAAAGTGGATTACAGATGTGAGAAAATCAGACAGTACATAGTGACTTTTCAAGGTGAATTACTGGAATTCAAGAACAGAGGCAGAAAGAAATTTTTAAATGAATAATATTCTTTTAAAAACACAAAGGTTGAACCTGGAGATTCCTTGAAATGGTGTCTTGATACCTTGGGACCTTAAGTGACTCTATAAATGAGTTAGAATTATCTTTAAAGCAAATGCCATTTTACAATCAGAAGTGACACTGATAGAGGGGCATTTATAAGAATAAATGTCCCAAAGAAAGGCACATACAGAAAAATCTTAGTTTGCCATCTATTTTATCAATTAGATCATGGCCTTCACTTGTCAAGGACAAATATGAGACTTTATGAAATAGCAAACCTGCAACTCTACATCATATAATGATTTTTCCTAGTGAAAATAACAACCAATCATTCATCAAACATATCAGGCAAGAGAAATTCACTATAATTGTCTTGTGAGTAAGAAGTGCTTCTCCCAAACATCGGACCTTTATAATCATGAGAATATCTACAAAGTGAAGAAAATCCATGAATCTGGCAAGTGTAGTAATGGTTTCATCTAGAGTTTAAGTCTTCATATTCAGTGGAGAAACCACATAGGAGAAGAATCTTTTTGTAAATGGTACCAGCTTAAGAAACATATCATGGCTTAATAGGCACAAAAGAATTCCTGAAGGAGAGAAACTTTATACATATTAGGTCCTATAGGCTTCATATGAAACTCATATGTTCAAGTTCATTTGAGAGTTCAAAGGGTGAGTAAGCCCACTAATTAGCGATTGTAATAATGTCTTCTACTATAGCCTAACACTTTGTACCACCAGAGTCCACCCAAGAAGAAAACTGTGCCAAAATTATGAATATGATAAGGTGTTCCATGAGAGATCAACATTTGGATCCATTGGAGTGTCCATATAATTTAGATGAAAATTAGTTATAAAAGTAAAAACTTCAAATATATCAGTGCTTAGGAAAGAAATATTGTACATAACCCTTAGTGTGCTAAGAAATATTTAACACCATCTCTTCTAAAGAGTATAAGTTTAGATCATTAAGCTATTCTGCCTTCTTGTCACTGAATAGAAAATCCTTTTAAACATATGTCAACAGCTAAATGTCAGATTTTATTCATGGAGATCTATATTTCTCGTTATACCTTCCTATGTCTTTCTAATTGAAAATGTCACTTGTAGAATCTGAGGTTCTGAGTCTCCTTTTATATAAACTTTTATTGCATAGTTGTCTATAAAAGAGAGTAAAACTTGAAATATAGTTAGTGGATTGATTGATTTGGTAAAGATGGGTTTCAGACTTCTGTTGATATCTATGAATGTCAAAAAATTTACATTTTTCCTTTTGATGTGAGAATAGTAGCCTATGGATTTGAAAAGAGAGAGTTTACTTTTTGACATAACTCATATTTATTTCAACTCCTATTGAGCTTTCCATTTAACCTGCAAGTGTTTCTGAGATCAATCTCCTTGAATGGTCTTGGAATTCCACCCCAGATAGCATTAAAAGTCCTTTATGTCTAGAATCGTATAAAAATCTGATAGCCAAAAGATAAATCTTTCATGGTGATACACAGTTAGAAAGATCTCATGAACACAATTTTTAAGCAAAATGTGCAGTGCTTTGTGCCTTTCAGATTTACCATCTAATGGCTGTAATGTACATAGTATAAAATAGTTCTTGGGAATTTGAAAGTGGCTAAATGTACATAGTAGGAGTTGATAATAATCAAATAAAGATTTCTCTATACAATACTGCTTATTATATTAGTGCACAAAAGATTGAAATGGATCACGACATTTAGTCATTAGCATACCAAGATTTTGTTGATAAGTTCACCAAAAGAACTGAATTTTAGTACAGATCTCCCTGTTAAAAAGAATTTATTTTACATGTGATTTAATATGCAAACTCTTTATTTTGATTGCCTTCCATAAAACTGCAAAGGATAAAAATAAATATCAAGTTTTAAAGCCCAATTTACAAATTGTCTTAACATTTTTCATATCATTATTCTGGAACACTGCAGAAAGATTTTCTACATTTTAGTAGAAAAGAAATGGAAATATAAGTAGTAGATTTGTTGATTCAGTAAAGATAGGTTTCACTGACAGTCCTGTTCATATCTGTGGGTGCCAATATTGGCCAACCCCTTGACAACTCTGAGCCTCAGTTTTCTTTTTTTTTTTTGTTTTTTTTATTGGGGTATAGTTGCTTTACAACGTTGTGTTAGTTTCTGTTGTACAACGAAGTGAATCAGCTATATGTATACATATATCCCCTCCCTCCCCCATCCCTCAGTTTTCTATTTACAAAATTGTGATTTTGTGATTTAATATAATCAGAAACTACCCAGGGTTCTTGGCTCACAGCTCCTAAAACCCTTAGAATTTCCTAAGTAACGAGATCTCAAAGGTGTCTATTATGTTATGCTAATGAGGTGACTTTTGGAAAGCACCTAAGGATGGGTCCTGGTTGGCAGTGGAGCCAAGCATGAGATTAGAGGATTGGAACTTTCAGTCCCACCCGCACCCCCCCAAATCTGGGGAGGAGAGAGGGACAGGAGAATGGAAAATGACTTAATCAGTCATGCCTATGTAATGAAGCCTCCATAAACCCTCCCAGAAAAGGAAACGGTTTGGAGAGTTGGTGAACATCTGGAGATGCTGGGAGAATGGCATGCCTGGAGAGGGCATGGAAGCTCCATGTCTTTTCCCCATACATTGCCCTGTGCATCTCTTCCATTTGGCTATTTCTGAATTATATCTTTTTATAATAAATTGGTAATCTACTAAGCAAGATGTTTCTCTGAGTTCTACGATCCACTCTAGCAAATTAATCAGACTCAAGAAGGAGGTCATGGGAACCTCTGATTTATAGCCAGCCTATCAGAAGTAGAAATAACAACTTGGATTTGTGATGGAAATCCTGGGGTTGGAGGGGGTCATTGAAACCTCCAATTTGTAGCTGGTGGGTCAGAAGCACAGGTAACAGCCTGGGCTTGCAATTGGTGTCTGAGGTCGGGGGGAGCGATGAATTGTCTTGTAGGACTGAACCATCAACCTGTGGAATATGATGCTGTCTCCTGACAGTGTCAGAATTGAGTCCAATTCTTGACACAGGTGGCCAAGAACTCCGTGCTGGTATGTGGAGAAGTCGCCCCCTCCTCCACACACACACGCATACACCTTGGAATCGGGTCTAAGAACTTAAAAAAGAAAAATTAAGTCATTACACATAATAATCTCCCAATATTCTTTCCAGTTCTATCATTCAACTTTCTTTAGAAATAAAAGTATCATTTTATCATATTCCTTTGGGAAAATAAGACTAATACTCATATGACTATACTACTATTGCCATGAGTGAGTGGTATGGGATTGTCTTAGAAAAATTCCACAAAGTGTGCCTCCTTAGGAATGCAGATTGATTTTTTTCCCCCCAGAAAATAAAATTATTGTTGTTTAGTGCTTGAGGATTACTGGAGAAAGGAGTGAAGGATGGAACTTATGAAGGTCAGGATACTTGCAGAGAGATAACTAAGACTTCAACCATATTCTCCATTATATTTTAAATTACATAATTTTACTGCTTTCGCTGGATAGGCCATTTGAGTGGCATAAAAGGGCAAGAAACAGCAATTAAAACCCTGAATAAAATCTCCACCGATGGAGAGGGCAAAAGCTGGCTTTGACACCTATTTCAGAGTATGAATGTTTCTATAAAGTGTCAGGCTTCCTCTTTGAGGAAATAATTGCAAATTAATGAAAAGAAGTGGCTTAACTGGTATAATATTTGGATTTTAAAGTAGTGCATTGTCTAATGGTGCCATACAAGGGTACCTAAGATATCAGATCATAGTCATCTTTATTGTTTTGATTATTTATATGCATAGATTATATATATGTAAATATGTATTTAAAGTTGTTAATTCCAAAGGTAAACAATTTTACCATTTTCTGATACATGATAATAACATGTTTTAAAAAGGTCGATATACTATGACAATCTTCCAACAGATTATAAAGTACAGTGTAATCTGTTTTGACGTAATGAGGAAGAAGAAAGGTGATAATCCAACATCCTTGTTGATTTATATCTAAAATAAACTATTCTTAGGGTAATGTATACAGAATCCTAATGTGCTCAGGAATTCTTAGTGCATAGTAAATGCTGTGTCTTCCTATTTATTAGGAGCTGAATTTTGGACAGATTATCTGATGGTTGACGATCTTTAAATTAAGGGAAAAAATCTATTGGCAATAATACACTGGTTAAATTTGATACTCATATTGTAGTTCAAATTGTCTGCCATTTGTTAAAAATAACAACACAACTGTTTTCAATTTAAAACTATGTTCTTTATGACACAATTTACTGTGAATAATAAATATTCATTTATCACTAATAATTCACCCAGTAAGTATTACATGTGTGCATAATGGACCCACTTCTTTCCTTGTAGGTAAATAATCTTTTTAGCTTGTGGATTACCCTTGCTGTAATTCTTTTGTACCAATGATTAGATATATCTCTGTTTTCCTCTATCCCCATCATTTTTATATGACAAATAGTATTTTACAGTTTTTTTTCTCATTTTAGTTGTTTCATTTAACAGTATATTCTGAAAATCACTTCAAATCAATGCAGAGAGATTGTTCTCATTCTTTTTTAAGGCTACATAGTACTCCATTATGAGGATGTAGCATACTTTCTTCAATATTCTCCTACTTAAGGGTATTTAAGCTAGACAGACTATTTTGCAATTATATAGAGTGTTAAATAAATAACCTGGTTCATATGTATTTTTGTACTCTTGGAGGTGTGTCTTTAGGGTAGAGTCTTAGAAGTGTGATTGCTAGGTCAAAAGATAAGCACATATATAGATTTGCTACTGACAAATTCTCCTCCAAAAACGTTGTATTGATTTGTATTCCCACCTGCATTGTATAAGAATGACTGTTTCCTCATTGCTTTGCCAACAGAATTTACTGTCATACTTTTCTGTTTTCACAATCTGATGATGAGAAAGGGTATTTCAGAGTTATTTTAATTTGCATCTCTTTAACTATGAGTGAGATTGAATAGTTTTTGTATGCTTTATATATACGCGCGTGCGCGCGTGTGTGTGTGTACACATACATACATACACATATATGACTGTTCACATCTTTTCCCATTGTTCTATTGGGAAATGGTAGAAATTTGGGAAAAAGAGATGAAATCAGATCTATGCATCATACCATACATACTAATAAATTCCAAATTGATTGTAGACCTAAATTTAAAAAAATAAAGCTATAACAAATACTAGAAAAAAGTATGAGTAAATTCTTTAATCTTGGTGTAGGAAAAGGCATTCTGATTCAAAATTCAGAGGAAATAAAATATTTGATAAATTTGACTACATAAAAAAACACTTTTGCATAGCAATAGCAAATTAAAAAAATCAAAGGACAACTGATACAGTAGGAGAACATATTTGCAAAATATATCCGATAATTTTGCAGGTTTGTTTGCTTTTCTGCTTGTTTTGATGGTGAAGAAGAGTTGTGAATCCGCCTGCTTAATGGTTCCCTCTTGCCTTGTAGGACCCTAAGATTTTCCCCTCTTTTTACCTTCACCACCCAATTGCCAAACACTTTTCCCCTCTTTATGTCAAAGGGACATAAAGCTTCTCCACCAAAAGCTATGCATTTCAAAAACTGCTCCTTTATATGTGCTTGTCCCTTTAAGTCATGCCTGTCTTTACATTGTGTCTGCTTCTTTAAACAGCACCTGCTCCTTTAAACCACACATACTTTGAAATACTCTGATCTGTCTGAAAACATTTCCAACAATTATAGGGAGGGGATGGATTTACTATTTCTGACAATCACACCATATCACTCTTAGGCCCAAACTCTTGCTAGTTTTCATCTTGCATCTTCCCCATAGTTTTTCTCATTATGGTTTTGCTCTCCATGTAGCCTTGTGTCTGGGTAAGGCTAAGACGGTAGCATGAGAGATTTCATGCTGAGATTGGTGTTTCTCTCTTCACTCACAGTTAGTTTGTATTTTCAGCTTTCTCTTTCTTACAGTTGTGCCAAAGGCATGATTTTGTGTAGAAGTTACTTATGCCTTCTTATTTTCTCATGTCTTTGGAGAGAAAATTTAGGGATGTAGATAGCTATGCTGCTGTGTTTATCCTCAGCTACATCTATGCCTGATAATTCGTATTGGTTTTTAATCAAAGAAAACCAGAGCAGACAGAAATTAAAGGGGTGAAGATAAATTTTATTACATATAAAAAATGATTGTAATGGGAAAACAGAGCTCATTGTAGAACTGGGCTCAATTCTGAAAACAAAAAGGAAAAGTGGATGTCAGTGGATAGAAAATTACTAGAGGAAAAATTAAGGGTGTGTGGGGAATTCTGGCTAAACCAATTTGACAAAATTCTTGCTGAAGTCAGGCCAGGATTATCAGGTACCAAAGGTATGGGGTGAGGAATTTCAGATATCAAGGGGGCAGGTAAGGATTCCTGCTAGACTGACTTAGCAGGATTCTTATTAGAACTGAACTCTATAAGGAAGGACACAGAAGCTCTGAATTTAAATGAGAGCTCAGATGAGCCTGATCAAAGTTTGGTCAGGGAGAGAATTTTGTCGGTTTCCAAATATTACTAAAAAGGGGGAAATTTTGTTATATTCCTTTAAATAATGTGGAACTTTGTTCTTTCATGCAGGTAAGTTATTTGGGATCAGTTTGATCCTTTAAAAGCTTGCTTGATTAGTCTATGGTTAATTTTTTACCCTCTAGTAAAGGTGAGGCTATTCCGAGGCCTCTACCCTATATCTTGTGTATAACTAGGTCTTACAACTCTTTCAACTCAGATTTCTGTCTCCTTAGCTGCTGGACTGTTTTTATTACCCTTCCTAGACTAAAGCTTGACATTTGCCTCCAGGAAGTAAAATGGAGCAGTCATAACATTCACCTTATTTGTTCCCTTCTTTCGGGAAAGAAACCCTGTGCTGCCCATTGCCCATATCTGAAAACAGTTGTTTCATATGTTTGGTTTGGTTTTCTAGTCATTTATAGAGAGAGGGCAATTTTGTAGCAGTTAATCCTTCAATAACAGATGTGGGCATCTTAATTCCTACCATAATATTTATTTCGATAATATGCATTGTTGTTGTTCGAAGTTTGGACAATAGTGAACATGGCTGAGGAAAATATAAAAGAAATTCATGTATCTTTAATTCACAACTTCCTTTTGTATTTTTTCTAAGCAGGATACCTGCTTCATATCCAGCTATCCCAAAATTCTTCAAAGTAATCCATGTGTAATATAAGAACATGGCTTAGTCTATCTCATATAAGGAAAAACAATAATTTATTTTTCTTTGCCTAATTGGAAAATAGATGACTATATTTTCAAAAATTGTTGATCTTTTTTTCAAAAGGCTAAAAGTTTTAAAGAATCCAAGAAAAACTAAAGCAAATTTTCTTTGCCAATAATTAAATTAAAAGTTACCCCTTGGAAAATCTAGGTTTTAGAATATATAAAATACATACACTGTAATATGTAATATATAGACTATAAAACAGGTACATTTTAGAATATACGAAATAAAGCATGCCTCATTTCTTTCCCCCAAAATGATCATAACTTTAAACTAATGACATGTATTTGAAATAAGTTAACTGAATTTTCAAGTGTAGCAATATATGTGAAATAACATGTCCGTGAAGAGATATGATGCTTCTAGTCAAACAGATGGAATTAGTATGCATCATTAAAAACATATGAGGTATAAAGTATAATAACATTTTGCCAAAAGGATTTAGTGAGCCTCAAAAACGCCTATTTGTTGAAAGATATCACTGATTTCTGAATTCTTTTCTTAATTTCTATAGTTTGAAATTTTGCAAGAACCAACTTAATGTCTTTTATTTTGATGCCTTAATTATCCTAGCCTTTCATTATCTTAAAAACAAAAAAATGAAAATAGGACTGGCAAAATGACCATGAAAGCACTTAGTCTGTGCATGAAAATTTGACTTCTATGTGATACTAGTTCTAAATTCCATAATGAGAGGGGAGATATCACTACCAATGTTACAGAGATGATTAGGATAACACGTGAATGTTATTAACAACTTCATGCCAGTAAATGTGCCAATTTTGGTGAAATAAATTACTTAAATGCCACAAACTCCTAAAGATCATTCAAGAAAAAAAAAAGATTATCAGAATAGTACTATATCTATCAGAGAGATTAAATTTGTAGTTACAAACTTCCCACAGGGAAAACTCCAGATTGTTCATGAGGGAATTCTAAGAAATATATAAAGAAATACTGCCAGGTTTTGTTTTTTTTTTCTTCGTTTATTACCAACTCTCTTTCATCCTTTATTTCTAAATTTTTTGGTGATACTTTCCCCAATATTTCCAAATTTGAAACAGAAGAAATGATTTTGTACGTCAGGCTTTAAAGATTCATAGTAGTCTATTATCAAGCTGAGATCACAATAAGCAGTCAATATAAACAATGTAAGTATAATTATGCATAGCTCTAAATATCAGTTCACTGAAAAATGATGTAATATTTATCTTCTCTTCTGCAATTTCTCATAAATATAGTTTGCTCCCATAAGAATCAATATAGCAATTTTAAGGAAGTATTGCTCTGTTATACAAACCCCAGTAACAATGCAATGATTCTTTTCATTTTATCTCTTCTTTGTAATTTTGCAAAAATGTATAAATTCTGGTCATTGAAAAAAATGTATGATTGATATCCTGTACATTCTTAATTTTCCAGCTCATTGACAATTTTTTTCAACACCATTTTCAACTGTAGTTCTTTTGGCTGGCCAATGAATTATTCTTAGATTTTGACATGTATATACACACAGGCAACTTTTTGTTTCATATGAAAACATTTTAAAAAGAAACACAATGTTATTTTCTTTATTTTTAAAGAACTAATAACATTAAATATCCCTAGATTCTGCTATGACATTTGTCTACGTAAATGTTTGTTATTCGGCTCTTGTTGGGAACTTTTCTTTATGTTACATAATTATGGTTATGCATTTGAAGATATACAAGCCGAACATATATGCATGCATTATGTTAAGGAACTGTTAGTTCTCTGCTATTTTGAAACTGCTTTAGCTTCTAAATATTCTATATCTCTTTAGTTTATGTTTTAATAATGGAATTATTTTTATAAATTATACATTTGTTGAAAGATACATAAACAAATATTATAAGTGCACTAAACTGCCAGAAAAACTGAGATAAATGTTTTTAAATCTGTTGTGTAGGTAGATAACAATATGATTATTGTTACGAATCTGAAGGATCAACTCTTCACTTAGCCACTAGTCCTAAAAATAAACTTATATTCTCTGAAAAAACAAAACAAAAATAGAGTTGCTCAGAAAACCCTTTTATTATATACACAATATTAATATACAGTTAAAATTTATAAGAAATTTGAAGAAGCAAGAAATAGGATGCATAACATCGGGATAAAATTAGCAGAAACAAATTCCTCAGATAACCCAGATATTAGAACTAGCATAAAAGAACTTTAAAATAATCATTATATATGTATGATCAAAGATTCACAGGAAAAATGGAAAGAATGAGAGAAAATGCAGAAAATCTCAGCAATGAAATTAGAACTATAAAAACAAAATATATTCTAATATAGAAAAACAGTTTCTGAAATCAGAAATACATACAAAATGAACAGTGTAAAGGAATGAATCATTGAACTAGAAAAATATCAATTGAAATTATCTAAAATGGAGCACAAAAAAGAGAAAAAGAACAATAACATGAGACAAAAACTAACAAAGATGTTATTGGAGTCTTAAAAGAAAAGGGGGGAGGAATGAGCAGAAATGTTATCTAATGAAATAATGGATGGAATTTTAAAAAATTAATTAAAATGATCAATCCTTAAATACAAGTAGCTCAGAAAACGAAACGCAAGTACACGATAGTCCAATAACTGAGTATTAAGTGAAGGAGAAAATCCTAAACTCACTCAATAACACACACACACAGACACACACACACACACACACAAAGGGGACCAATCATAATAATGACAGTGCTGACTTCACATCGACAATAAATGCAAAATAGAGGGCAATGGAATTACATTTTTAAAGTACACACAAAAGTAATACCAGAAATCTCTATCCAGTTAAAATAGTCCAAATTATATTTTCTGACAAATTAAAGCCAAGGGACTTTGTTGTCAGCAGACTAACTAACACTGTAAGAAATGCCACCTAAGTTTCATCAGCATGAGACCAGTTGAATGGTTCCATTTAGAGAAAGAATTGAAATGGTAAATAAGTGGTGAAAAGTAGAAATTAAAGATTATAATGTACTCCTCAGAGCAACAACTAAAAGAGAAAGAAAGAGAGAGAAGGACAGAGAGAGAGAATATCAAGAAATACAGTTGAATATTATGCAATAATATTTAGTCTCAAAGAAAGCAGGAAAGCAGAATCGAAAGAACAAGAAAGAGAGGGAATGCTTGTAATAATAGCAAGAGGATAGTCTTAAACACAACTATGTCATAATTGCATTAACATAAATGGATTTAACCCTATTAAAAGGCAAACACTGCCACAATCAATTAAAAAAACCCCAGGACCTAACTATATGCTATTTATAAGAGATCAACTTTATATATAAATGCAAATACTAAGTATGAGAAAGCTAGAGAGACTACATAAATGTCACAGAAAGCTGACACAGATCAAGGAGTATTATTAGATATAAAGAGAGACATTTCATAAGGATAAAAGGGTCAATTCATCAAAGAGAGAAAATTTTTCATAGTAGAACTTCAAAACACATGAAGCAAAAATTGATCAAAATACAGAAAGAAATATAGAAATCTATATTCAAAATCGGAGACTTTAACATCAACAACTAGACTTAGTAGACATTTTAAAAACACTCAATCCAACAACGGCAGAAAACACATTCTTTTTGAGTGGACATGGAAGTGTAACATGTTGGAAGAGAAAAAAAATTCTCAATAAATTTCAAAGATTAAAATTACATAGAATAGTTTTCTGGCTATAATAGAGTTAAATCAATAATCTGCAACAAAAAATAATCTAGATAACCCCCAAGTAGTTGAGAATTTAGTATTTTAAACTTCTTAGTCAAAGAATAAATAACAAGGAAACTAAGTATATTTTTAAGCAAACATTAACGAAAACATAATATATCAAATTGTGGGTCAGCTAAAACTGTGATTTGAAACTCATAATTTTAAAGGCCTGTAGTAGAAAATTAGAAACTTTTAAACTCAGTGATCTCACTTTCTATCTCAAGAAGACAGAAAAATAAGAGCAAAGTAAACCCAAATAAGTCAGAAAAAAGAAATAATAAAAATAAGAACAGAAATTGCTAAAATAGACAACATACAAACAATAGAGGAAAAAAATAAAGCAGAAAAGTGTTGCTTTAAAAAAATTCAAGCATATTGAATTTTTTGAATCAAGCAAGTCAGATAGTTGGTACACTCCTAAAAAGCCTGATGAGGAAAACAGGTAAATCACAAACTACCAATATCAGGAATGAAAGAAAATGGTACAAAGATCTTACAGAAATTAAAAGGTATTGTGAACAATTTTATGCCAATAACTTTGACAGTACAGATGAAATGGAAAAGTTCTTTAACAAATACAACTTGCTAAAACTGACCCGAGATGAAAGACAAGCTGAATAGCCCCATTTCTGTTTAAAAAAATAATTCCAAAGGAAAATTCTCCCACAAAGAAAACTCTTGACCTAGATGACTTCACTGGTGAATTCTATGAAATATTTAAGAAAGACATCCTTATCTTAAACAAACAAACAATAAAAAACAAGCAAACAAACAAAAACTCTCTTAAATTCAGAACAGGAAAACTTTTCAACTGTTTTTGTGAAGCCAAGATGACTCTGATCCAAAACCTGGTAAAAACTTTATAAAAAGATATTACAAACACCTATATTTTATCAACACAAAACAAAGTTTTAGGAAATCAAATTCAGCAACACGTAAAGTTTATCATAAAGTTACAATAAATAAGATAATGAATAGATTATTAGAAGAGAATAGAAAATTGAGAGTTAGAACGATATATTTGTGACCAATTTTCCAAAAACATGCACAACTTTATTTTAACAGCAAAATCTTGGATTTAACACAAATTGTCCATCAATAGGAGGGTAAACTATTTACAGCAATAAAAAGGACCAAACTGCTGATATACACAAGGGTGAGCATCTACAACAGTATGTTCGTCAAAGACAGAAGAGTGTATACTGTATGATTCCATATGTTTGCAGTTTTTAGGTAGGAAAATAATTTTTGACGATAGAAATTAGAATAGCATTTTCCTGGGGGAGTGAGCAATGACTGGAAAAGGACAGAAGGGAATTTCGGTGATAGCACTGCTCTATATCTGCTGGAGAATGTTGGTTACCCAGGTGTGTACATGTCAAAACTCATCATATTATATCTTCAGATCTGTACATTTTACTATATACACTTATACCTCACTGAAAATGGTTGAAATGGTTCTTGATTTAGATGTAGTATATACATAAAAATCTTTAGAATAAAAAAAGTTTTTTATTGTACTTGCCTCGTGAAACTCCTCTGAAATCATTGACAGAAACAGTTAATAAATTGACACATGGTAGCACAAAGCAGATATGTAAGTGCACATTTATGAGACAGAGTTGAATAATGGCTTAACAAACAAGAAGACAACTATCCTTCTTTCTTCTTGGCTCACGGTAGTGCCAGATCAACAATCTCAGATTAATTTAATTTTGCCAACATTCATCCAAATATGTCTTTAGGCTCTGACATATTTTAGATTGATGGATGGCTAATTGCATCCATTTGATTCCCAGTAGGACAGCTAATGATAACTTGAAATTAGTACATTTACAATGATTGGAACTGAAGATTTATTCTCAATTGATGTAGAATTAATATTTTTCTTTGTATAATTTGAAATTTAAATATGTAGCTTAAAGTTAGAACTGCTCACTTCACTCCTGTACTCAACTCTCCACAAAAAATTAAATTTCTTTGTAGTTTATAACTGGTCTCATTTTATTCTGATGACAGAAGGAACCAAACTAAAATTTAACAGTAAAAAATAAATGTGACTCTACTGTTTAAAACAAAGAGCTTCATGTGCATATTATTCTGAAAATTTAAAATTCATGTTCTGTATTATGGTTGATTTTCTCCCTTTCTCTTTCCTTCCAAAAAGGTGTATCATCACCTTCTTCCTCCCATGCTGGTATCTGGGCACAGAGAGAAGCTCATACCATCAACACTACCTTTATCCCCAATATACCCATACACACAACAACACACTGGTTTATCATCTAAAATTGATACATTCGTTACCAACTGAAACTGCCAAGATAGCATACCATTCAGATGGAATGTGTCAAGATTGACATATGCTGGATGAGTTGATCCTGCTTAATAATTAAGTTTAATACTTAGAGTAGTACAAACTGGACATATTATACATTATATTAATTTTAGGTTTGATACAGTTGCATAAGTCAGTCTAAGAGGGACACAGCACTCTCTACAATTATTTGAGAGTACTATTTTCAGCAATAATAGAAAGTGTAGAAATAAATTTATGACAGTTAATAATACATTTTTATTCTAAAAAAAGAGAATACAAATTTTAACACCACATATATACATTTAGTTTCATAAAATACTTTGGTGCTTCTGGTAATTCAGCTCTTTCAAAGAATAATTGCTTCAAAATTACTTTAATGTTGAATTTCTTATCAATTAATTAAATTTGTTAATTTTCAAAAAAGAAATGTAAAATTTCCCTCTCATAACTACTATCATGTGACTCCCAGGTTTGCAAATCAAAATAATTCTCATACATTCAAGTTAGTTGCTCATCATTATGTGTGAATACAGTCGTCTCTTTAATATCTACCTAGTTATCTATCCATCCACACACATACATAAACATATCCATGAAAATATATCCAACTTACGCTTTTTTCCTAGATTTAAAAAATTCTGATGATTTTAGCTGGTTTAAAGCAGTTCAGAGTTTAATAGCTGAGGTTCAGCTATTTGTTGTAGTGTTTGAGAATATTTGATTCTTGCAAGGAAAAATGGGTGAAACTCATAAGCTCTATTAAGTATAGATAAGAAGTTAGTAAGTAGAGCATATATGAGTTAAAAAGAGAAAGGATGGGAGGACTAAGAACACTGATTATTTGTGAGGTACCAGAAGCACTAAATAACGAATATATTAAATAAACATGAGACATATGAACCACTCATTATTCATGAGGTGTTAACTCAGTCACCCACTGATGACACCTATTTTGGCCCTAACAGTTCTATGCCCAAGAAACTCACATAAAACCCATGGCTGTTCAGCAAGTTAATTGGCAAGCCACAGCTATTAGCCAGACAAACATGTTCTGTGTATCTGTGATAAAGCAAGAGTGTGTCATTTGCCCTGGGCATCTTCCCCAGGTGGGCTCCCTTGCTTGAACCTCGATGCTCATTCTGGTAACCATATCATCACAGGATAGGCAGAGAGACAGGACAATTGTGTACTAGGGATTGTGTACTATGCATTCAGGTAGTAGAGTCCTTCCAAAGCACTTGCATTCTATCCTAAATGTGTTAACTTACTCCAGCTCTTTCCCCTTGCTTTATGCTACGTGTGGTATTAATGTCAATCACATTAACATTGTGGTTCAGGCAATTTAATTTGGTCTGTGAACCTTTCTGTTCCATGACCACTGACTGGAAAACTTCCTTGTTGGTGTACTTGGAGTTTACTATTCCATCCAGGTAATTCCCCACACAGCAAGGATACCAAGCCTTACTGGTCTAATCAGTATTATCCTCTTAGTTATTTTGTTGACAGAGAATGGAATCAGTATTACTTTTGGGTGAATATATGCTGCAGTTCTTAGTTCTTTTCATCTTAACAGAAGATTGACTGAATTTTCAAATACAAATAATTTTGTTAGCACAGGTAGACACAGATACATATCTCTCTGTACAATGAGTGTGTAAACAGCTTACGCTCCAGGATTAAACACACACAAATACGTACACACAGAGAAAACAGTAACTACTACACCTGGTCATTGTAGCAAATGCATAAATTTGTGTGTGTAGGAGATGATCACAGTTAATACTCATTTGTTGATGTGAATTAATTATGATTATTCTTTTCAAATGATCCCTTGATGTTAAGTAAAATTGCAGATGTTAGCTTTGTTGGCTTTGGAACAGAAGGATGTTCCTCACTCTGTCAGAACACAGCACTCCAGTCTGTTCCCCTACATTGGGGGGATGAGCTCCTGTTGAGACATTACCATTTTCACTGAGGCCAGTGGACTCCTCACCAGGGAGTCAAAGTTTTGTAGGTTGAACTAACCAGTCAGAATTGGTGTCAAATGCATGACCTTGACCCCTTGAGCAACATGAAAATACTCTTTATTGTATCTGCTTTGGAAAAGTTTAGAGTAAACTAAGATTAAATACAAGGTCTAATTTATAAAAAAAATAACGTTATTGAAATAACTGAAAAGTCCGTTAAAATGTGGTGTGGCTTATGTTTGCTTCTCATGAAATGCTAGTTTGCAGACGTGTTTTCAACCCTTCCTTCCTTCAGCATGTGTTTTGTAACTGTTTTGTGATGGTGTCTCAGTATCCCAACTGCCCACCATAATATTATCTATTTCTACATTTTTTTCTTCAGAATCTTCTTTTGAAATCGAAACATTTCCCATAAGTAACACAAACTAAAAATAAATGTAAATATAAATATCAACTAAGCAGCTGAATAACAACTGTTATTTAGTGATGATTTTAAGAAACACAATAAAGTATTTCTCACATTAACAATTTAGACCTGACAGTCTGTGAACAAAAGGAAAACAGTCTTTTCCACCATATTTCACTTTTTTATCTTTTGGAATCTATTGTTAATTCTGAGTTTGGTTTTAACTTTTCCAAATTTATACATATAGATTTATGAATATATATATATATATATATATATATATATACACACACACACATACATATAATATGCATTATGTTATTTTGTTATATATATTTTATAATACTGAATATAAATATAAAATAAAATATAATTTATATACCTCTATAATATATATTTACACTAATTTATAGAGTAATTTACCTTATAATGCATGTTTACTTAAATTAATGTAATAGAGTGATAGATTGTCTCTATAATACATCAAAATTATCCGTAAAAGTTTTTTCTCAGAATATTGCATTTTTCTGTAATCTTTTACTTTATTGGACAGATTCTTAAAAAATGGCAAGTTTTATAATATTAACTAATCTGGTTGTCAACAATAAATAATTTCATTAAATGTGTTATGGGATCTAAGTTTAGGTTTGTGTTTATTAAATAAAAAGTTTAGTGATAAAGAAACAACTCTTCTTGTATTTTTAAAGACCTTGTTTTGAGTATCTACTCTGTGCCAGGAGTTGTGTTATATTTTGGATATACAAAGACAAGTATTGAATATGCCTTGCTCTCAAGGTATGGTATGGCCATATGTACTTTGGAGGGATGGGAATAATTTGAAACTAGATAGAGGAAGTGGTTGCACAGCAGTGTGAATGTACCAAGTGTCATCAAATTGTTCACTTTTAGTTACTTGACTTTATGTGTGAATTTCACCTGAAATTATTAACGAAGAAAAAATGCTGCTACAGAGAGAGAGAAAAGGAGAGGAAGTGCATCGCAGGTACCAATTGCTCTGAATGACCCTTTGATTTCACTTGAATGAACTTTCATTTAGACTGAACCATAAGGAAGTTGGGTTTCAAAATGATTAGAAATAAAAATGCACCACTGTATCACAGGGTGACAAGTAGGATACCTTCAGCCACAAATAACAGAAAAGCTCATCTCAAATGGTTTAAGCATAGGAAATTTGTTATCATATGTAGCCTGAAATTTATTGGTACAGTGTCCCCAGGTCTTGTTGTTTAATCAAGAACCCCTGAGTTTTATTTTTTCTGCTCCGCCAAACTCAGTGTGTTAGAAGCTCTTCTTCCAGGCTTCTTATAGCAGCAAGAGTTCTGTGTACCATGTTCAGACATAGCAAAGTCACATAGCAGAAGAAAGACTATTTCTTCCTCAAGGTTCATTTTAAATAATGGGGATTTCTTTCCTCAAAGTCCCTGAAGACATTTTTTCACATCTTATTGGCCAGAATTGAATCAAATGACCATGAACTAATCACTGAAAAGAAGAATGCAATTGCCCCAACTGAACTTCAGACAAATTTAGATATGCTCCTTGAGCAGGAAATAGTTATCTTCCCATAAGATGGGAACAAATTAGGGTCTGTAAGCAAAGGAGAAAGTAATGTTATTTCAGTGGACTGTCACCAGAGGCCACTAAAGATGGCAGTATAAAAACGCATACATATTAAATGAAATATATGAGAACTAAAACAATAATTGTCTTGATATAGTAGAATTTTGTAATGTATATATCAGGTATACAATATATAGTTTTGGCATGATTACTCAAAAATTAGTGCAAATTCTTGCATAAGACACACGAGAAAAATCTTTCTTACTATTTTCTAATCTTAGTATTTCAACTTCTTTTAAAGCTAAATTTCAGTTCAAATTTAGAAGCTTTATAGTATAATAAAAAGAGTAAAATATTTGTTGCCAGAAAAACTTAGGTTCAATTTCTTTTCTACAATTTTTTAAATGATTAGCCCTGAGCAAAATGTTTTACCTCTCTAAGCCTCAACTTCCTCATCTAGAAAATGAAGATAATGAAGTTGTACTCTCAGAATTATTTTTAAAGATAAAACATCTGTGCTTGAGACACAAAACAAAACAAAACAAAAAATGTATGGCAAGCCAACCCCTCATTAGACTTTCCCTTTTAATTGTTTTGTTTTAGCAACTGGCATCGAGTATAGAGGTTAAACCAAATAAATGTATTATTAATTATAATATATGACGTGAAGATGAGTATTTCCAACTTTCAAACATTAAGACAAATTATGTAAAAGAATGCTAGAATCAGGATAAACCCAATGATAACATTTATTGAGATATTTTCCATATATAGTAATTTATTTGTTTTCATTACTTGATCAACTAGTGCTATGCCTGGTTTAAATGATAAAGCAAATTATATACTTGAGTCAAACTGAAAGCAGCTCTTTGTCCCTTTCCTGTTTACCCATTTCTGTTCCCCTCTAACCTTAAAAACCTAATTATAGGAATGAGATCACTAAGTAATTGAAACTAACTCCTGACTTATGCTCTCTCCTGAATGCACACAATACCTTGTCTAACCTGTTTATTCTTTTCCTAGATAAAAAGAAGTAAGAATGAAGAATTAAGTAGTTAAAAATGCTTAGCTCTCATACCCTCTTGCCTCCATGATTCACTGAGATTCTTCCCCTTCCACTCTCCCTTTAAAAACTCTCATGACCGAGCAGAATCTTCAGAGCTGGTGTCTGGACATGAGTCTACCATCTCCCCAGATTGCCAGCTTTTCTGATTAAAGCACCTTTCCTTTCTACTGACACTTGCCTCTTGAATTATAGGCTTATAAGCAGTAAGCAGCTAAACATGGGTTCAGTAACAAAACTCATACAAAGAAAATCAAGGCAATGAGTAATTAACTGTAATTATTTTCCCTTAATAGAAATTTTGGTGATAAATACCCACATGGAATCCCAAGTCTTCTGTAATTTTCTCAAGCCATCTGTTTTCTCTCTCTCCTTGTTTAGCAAGGTGTAACTATAGGTGATCCACACAGAAAAAGGACCTTCTTTCTCCATTAATTTTCATGCCCTTGTGTACCCAGAAGCAAACTTATTTTATTTGTTACTTAGAAGGTCTTCATCAGAACAATAATGACTATGTGAATGGGGTCCTTATGAGAAGTTGTCACATGATTGGACATTGGGGACAGCACTCTAAAGGGAAAAGGATACTTCTGGATATTTGAAAGTTCAGCTTAGTAAATAACACCTGGAGGTGGTCAGCTCCTTTCATCATGAGTTGTTTTTTGTTCTCAAAGGAAATTATTCACTTCAGTGACCTACATGGTACTGCTTCTAAAATACCTGTGAGCAGTTCGGTCATTTACATTGATTGTAGGGTGGTCAAAGCAGTGTTCCCACAGGGATGCAGAAAGCATTTTTAGCCTTGGTGAAGGAAAAAGAAAAATGCTTTTAGCAAAGGAAAATAGGCTAAAAATTTTTGCAAAGGATTTGCTTTGATGTGCGGAGAGTCAGGTTTTCACTCTCCTCCTCATACCTGTTCCCCAACAATATCCTTCATGCTTTATGCTAATTTGTAACAGGTAAATTAGCTCTTCTAGAATCCATTAATTAAGCTTGAGAAGAAGAGCTAACTCAATGGGACATCCCATCTCTCTCCAAATACTGCCATAAAGGATCCGACCAGGACAGTACAACTGTGCTTTTCCCTACTAACTTATAAGCAACGCATCTACATATTGTATATAATTTTCTCTATGATTAAATTGCAAGGATCTATCAATTTATTTATTGACCTATCTATCATCCCATCTATTCATGCTTTTTCCTACACATTTATTTCAAGAACAATATTGATCATAGCCTGGGCCTTACTGCCAACTGATGAATAAAACACAATATTTCAATGATAGTCTCTTATTATTAAACTGTACTACATAGAAATTACTGTAAAAAATATCTGTAGCTATCAGAGTGATGAAATTTTAGTAAATTTCAAAACAAAACAAAACAAAACCTGAAAGCAAGTATCTCCTTAAAATGTGATATTTTAATTATTATCCATCATAATCTTATTTTTGTCTTCTTTTACTCAAAATAAAAATATATTTCAGTATATTCAGGAAAAGGGAGAAGATAAAATTTGTGAGAGTTAGGTTTAATTTCAAAAGCTTGTAAAATTTTTATATATTTTTTAAAAATTTAAATTCCACCTTCTATTGCTGCCTCAAAGCAAAACACTAAGAAAAGATATAATGAACACAAAATCATGTTGATGAAATCTGAATACATCTCTATGTTTAAATTTGGTCTTTATTACTACCATGCTCCCTAGTTCCATGTGACACTTTAGACCCAATATGTCTCCAATGACCATTGTCTACAAAGAATATTACACTTTCTCTTCACCCCCAAATTCTCATGCTAAGTGAGCAGGGGAGACATGACATCTTTAGTTATCATATCTTGTGCACAACATCATAATTTGGTCTTTTTCTTATTTTCTAGAAGAATAATCACAATATTGTCAAATGGCATATTAGTTAGATATGAAAATTTAATTTTACAACTTTTAAATGTACAAAACTTTTGTGAACTTAACAGGGCAAAGCAAATCCTAACTGTGAACACAAAATCAAAACTGGTTTGAATACTGGATGAAATTGCTGTTGTCATTTTGTCAATACATCTTCCTAATCTGAATAGGATTCAGCATTACAGTTCCATTTGTGTTAGTCTTGTATGCAATTATAAAATAGATTTACCTATCGTATTAGATCTCAAAATTATATATTTGTATAAATATAAAACTATAACTGTTGAGGAAAAGAAGAACAAAGAACACATGGAATAAATATAAACCAAACAGCAAGATGGCAGTTTACACTTATCTACATTTAAATTAAACGTAAATGTTCTAAAACAATCCCATTAACAGGGTTTATTTTATGGTCACGCATATTTTTAAATTAAATTGTCTTTGTTTGTGAATATATTCATAAGAGAAGGGAAATTAAATTTACTTTTAAAGTATAAATGAGGGACTTCCCTGGTGGCGCTGTGGTTGAGAATCTGCCTGCCAATTCAGGGGACATGCGTTCGATCCATGGTCCAGGAAGATCCCACATGCCGCGGAGCAACTAAGCCCGTGTGCCACAATTACTGAGCCTGCGCTCTAGAGCTCACAAGCCACAACTACTGAGCCCGCGCACCACAACTACTGAAGGCTGAGCGCCTAGAGCCCGCGCTCCGCAACAAAAGAAGCCACCACAATGAGAAGCCCGCACCGCAATGAAGAGTAGACCCCGCTCACTGCAGCTAGAGAAAGCCCGCACCGAGCAACGAAGACCCGACGCAGACAGAAATAAATTTTAAAAAAAAAAGTATAAATGAAATGAGATTTGCCTGAGAAAAGAGGGAAGCTAAATGTATTTCTAATAATTTAAGTACTACTAAGGAAGATGATATTGAAATGACTTAATCCTCTGAAATTAGAAATTACATTGCAGTGTTTACCAATTGTGTTTTACTCTATTCGTGTCCTAGCTAATTTTAGAATTCTTTAGTCATAAATGTTCATTCACTAACATTCATTTTTACATGTGCTCAACAAATATTTTTTGAGCACATGTTATGTACCAGGCACTATATAAATGCTATTGAACAAGTAAAATGCACACACACACACACACAGACACACACAGACACACACACACACACACACAGTGTGTATATATACCCAGGAGCATAAGGAAAATCAAGAGTGGGTGGAAAGGAAGCAGTGATCATGTTGCAGTTTGGACAAGGTTGGCCTCAATGTGATAGTGACATTTGAGCAAACTTGAAAAGGTGTGGAAATTGGCAAAGTGAATATCTGAGAGAAGAGCATTCTAGCCAGTGCAAATGTCCTAAGATAAGGATGTACCTGGCTCTACCAAGAAGTATCAAAGAGACCCCAGTGAATTAAGCAGAATGAGAAATGAGGAAAGTTTTGGTTTTGGTTTTATTCTTGGTAATATGAGGAACTCCTGTGGGGTTTTGAACAGAGGAGAGTCATGATTTGATACACATGTTTAAGAATATAGCTGAGGAAGGATGGAAACAGAGAACAGTTAGGAGGGTATGGCAGTGGTCCAGGCAGAGCTGATGGGGAATCAGATCAGGAACATGGTGATGGAGAGAGGTGGTCAGATTCTAGATATATTTTTGAAGGTACAGCCAACAGGTTTTCCTGATGAACTGGATGTGGGGTGTGAGAAAAAGAAAATTAAACTGTCCTTAAATTTTTTGGTCTGAGCAAATGAAAGAATGAGTTTCCCAACAAATGTTATGTGAAAGGCTGTGCTTGTAGCAGTTTGGGATGTGGGAAGATCAGGCGGGCAGCTCTGGACAAACTGAGTTTTGATATTTGTTAGGGATTTGAGTGGAAATAACAAGTAAAATTTGGGCTCAGGTTTAAAGTTTGGGAGAAACTACTCTGATATAAATACAAACTCTGTATCATCAGGTTATAATGATGTTTAAAGTCAGGAATGTGATGAGATCACTAAGTGAGTGAGTATAGACAGAGAAAATGATCAGGGACTGAGCCCTTGGGCACACCAACTTTGAGAACAAATATATACATATTAATATATGAATTTGAATTTTTTTGTCCAAGTCCTAGTTATTTTTATTTTCACTGTGCTCAGAATATAGAATTTAGTAATAAATATATTTAAAGAATTATAGATACTGTTTCATCATGTATTTCCTTGATGTTTAGATAAAGTTTAGTGATGGTTTTCAGCAGAAATAAATCAAATTAAAAACAGGATTTCCCATTCTGCTTACTGGGCTTCTTTTTGGATACATTTGTCTGACACTAATGTATTCTTTACTAAGATTTTCAAAACAAGATGAGTCTATAAAATGACATTTGCAAAAAGTCTAAAGTCTATGATTAGATTGAAAAGAAAGTGAAAATACAAAATCAAAGATAAATAATTTTCTTTAGTAAGAAAATGGAATAAATGCATTTTCTTCAAGCTAATTTTGACTGGTGCATTTGCTATTTTTTTTCCTAAATAATATATGGGGCATTTTCTATTATATTATACACACTTTTCAAATCCTAATTACAAACTTCTGTTTTTAATCTTTCTTTACAGTATAGCATTATGATTATTTATGTGTGATTAGAATTTTAACTTTAAGCACTGGAATCACACCTAAGTTTCCTTTCAAAATGATTCACCCCATGTTAAATTCAAGTTTGTTTTGTTAACACTTCAGTTCAATGTGTTCAGCATGCATTGTAAAGTTGATATAAGGTAATATTTATTTGTTTCCAGTATTCTTCTATAGCACATGATTACACCCATCTATTTTTCTTATTTAAACATACCAGAATATACATAAGGGGGGCAAGGGGGGACTCACTGAGAAAACTGCTAATATTGTTTATTCAAAGATATAAATATTTGTGAATTTTCTATATTAAATTCTAGCAATTTCTTTAGCCAGATTCTTAAGCTCCACGGGTACATTTCTATATTCCAAGTTGCCATAGGCAGCAGTTTTAACAATTTTTCCAACACTATATAATACAGGTTGCTATTTTTCCAGCCTGATATAGCAGTTTTGTTGCCACTTTTCCAAGTTTCACAAACAATTTCCTTGATGCTTCTCCAGATTTCACTTATTCCAGACACAAAACTAATACAACATGTTTTAGGTTTTTGTTACAGCAGCACCCCATTTCTAGATACTACTTCATGTATCAGTTAGATTTTGCTATGTAACAACAACAAAAAAATCTGAAACTTAAATCTTGAAAATCTATTTGGTTTCATAAACATATTGCCTTAAAAAGCTAATTATTTCATTTAGCTCATGATTCTTTTAGTGTCCAGGCAGTTCTCCTGGTCTGAGGGAATTCAAGTGATTTCTGATGGGCTCTATCATGTGCCTATTGACAGCTGGCCAGTAGGTGAGATGATCTGAAATGACCTCCCTCTTATCTCTGGAAGTTAGTAAATTGTGACACGGGGCACTCCCTTCTCTTCCACGTGTCCCCTCATCTTCTAGTGCGCTATTATGCTTCACATGGTTCATGTTAGTGGTTTCAAGTCTCTGCCTGCATCGCATTTCCCACCAGCCCATTGGTAAAACCAATCCCAGACCAAGTCCAAATTCAAAGATCTCACCTCCTAAGGGAGCAGAAACCTCTGCCAGCTCACATCATACATGCCATAAGAATTAGAAATAGATATGTTGTTTTAAGCCTTTGGAATTTTGGTGTTACTATAGCATATCCATCCTATGCTATCCAATCCTATCCTAATATAAATAATGGTATAGTTACTGGAAGTGAGGTTGTCCTATCAGAAGCCTAAAATAGCTGGCATTATTTTAAGGACCAGGTGATGGGCAATTAAGAAATTGTTTCCTGAGAATGGAAGGACAGCCTTCTATGCCATGAAATGGCAAAACGTTTGGTAAAACTCATCAGATATAACTCAGAAGCCAGATCATTTGCTTACTGAACTTTTTTAGATCTTGGGGAATATATTCTAGAATTGAATTATAATACTGTGTATTGATCACTATTGACTGGATATGACCAGGTATTACATGAAAATGATGAACTCAGAAAATAGAGTGTTTTCAAGCCAAAATAAAAAGTAATGAAGAAATCTGAAAAATTCAGGGTATACAAATAATGAAGCAGTAAAATGCTTTTTAATCTTTACAGCAGGAGATAAAATCATGAAAATATGGTAGCAACAAAGGCCTCTGAAATTCAGCCTGGAAGCAAAAGTCAGACTAAGAGTGTAGCTTGCTTTCTTATTATTAAAATTTCTCACCTGATTAAGGTAATTCAGGAAAATATAGCAGTATAATGGTATGAAAACTAGTAATATCTGTCAGTGCATAAAATGATTCAGGACACGAATCAGAGTAGGGGTATAGCTTTTGCCAGAGGAGTCTGAAAGCTTAATTTGAGAGAGAGACATTTGGCAAAAAGTAAAGAAAGACAGCAGATCTGAAAACTATTTTCCAAAAATAGCTGGCACGTGGAATTGATTAGATTCAAGTGGATGTGAATAGAGATTGAAGTGCCGCTAAACAAACCACGAGTCTAGACTTGAAAATTCCCGTGACTCTTTGAAAGTAAACAGCCCTTGGGACCCCAATCTGCTGTGAGTATGAAGAGAACTGTGAAAGCTGGGCATATTCTTCAATAGCCACCAAGGATGAGGGCAAATGAAATGCCCTGTCTTAGTCAACTCACTGACATTAACAAAATATCATAGACTGGGTGGCTTAAACAATAGAAATTTATTATGTCATAGCCCTGGAGGACAGAAGTTCAAGATCCCATTTGCCCTGAAGGAGCGTGTAGAACTGAGCCTCCACAGCTACCCAAAAAGGGTAAGAAGAAATGTTTACATGCCAAGTCACTGAGGCGCTGGGTGCGAGTACAAACCCACTTGGCCTGTCTATTGTGACTAACTTTTACTGAAAATTTAAAAAATACATTTTTCAAAATAAAAGAAATCATGCAAGTCTTTTGTTCTTACTGCAGTGAAATAAAGCTGGTAACTAACAAGAACAAAAAGCAAAAATTTTAAGTTACAGAAATTAAAAAGAAAATTCTACCCTAGAAATAAAGGAAATCAAGCTAAATCTGCAAATTAAACAACATAAATGAAGGAAAGGAATAAGTGAAAACTGTATATTGGAATGTGTCAGATAGAAAGTTGCCTTCAGAAGAAGTACAAGGACTTCAACAAATTTAATAGAGACCAATATAAGAGAAAACAAATCAGTGAACAATAAACTGGTATGTAATCTGGCAATTTATAGAATATATATATTTATGTAAGCAGTAATCTTTTGAAAATATTATGTCCAATCTCAGTTATAACCAGGAAATGCTAATTGACAAAACAATGTGATATTTTTAGTTTATTTTATTAGCAAAAATTATAGAGATTTTCAGTGTGGGTAGGAGCGTGAGGATATTAATTCAATAAACATTCCTTGAGCCTGCCATATGCCTGGCAATTAGGATACAGCAGTAAAAAACACAGGAAAACCCCCCATCCTTATCAAGTTAATGTAATTATGATTATTTTTTATCATTTATTAGAAGATGAAAAATGTTATGAAGACAAGTAATATAAGAAGGTAGGAGAAAGAATTGCCAATGGCAAAATGACAAATTATATTTTGATATATCCCGGGGCGATATTGGTAATAATTAACTGCTTTGGCCATTCAGAATAATTGCTGGCTGCCCTGGGCACTGGAGCAAGGTTTGAAGGACTTCTGCTAGCCAAGTGTCAAGCTGATCGCTGGGGCATGGGGCTCCTTGGGAGAGGCAAGGTGGCTGGGGGAACTAGGAAGTCTTGGGGTAAATGCTAGTTACTATATAAGTATAGAATTATTTCCACATTTTAGGAACCAGTCTGATCATATCTTAACATACTAGCTTAATATCAGCTTACTACTGAACTTTAAAAAGATTGAAGGAGATCTTTATATTTGAGAAATAACATGATGCACACAGAAATAAACACATTACAACTCAATAATTAATATCTTGAATACAACATACATACACAAACACACACAAATACAAACATATTTACACTTAAACACAATATATATCTACATAAACTTTATACATGGAGAGGCATATAAACATATAACATTACTTGTAAACATTTACACAAAACTAAAATGAGTAACTGATTCTGGGAGAGAAACATGAAATGAAATGAATGTTGAAAGACAATTTTAATATGAATATGAAAGATAATTTTATTTTTAACTTCTTTATCATTACAAGTCTTGCATTTTTATAAGGAGAGTGCAGTAATTTTTGTATTACTTGTATCATTGAAAATAAAAATCTTGGTTGCATGCATTTAATATGCTGTTTCCCATATTGAGAGGAAAAATGAATTAAGCAAATCCATAATTTAAAATCAAGCAAAAGGAATAAATATTTTCTTGATATTTTGTTACCAGAATCTCACAAACTACTCAAGGAAGGTAAAAGTGGCTGAATATAAACTTGTTGCAAAGTGGCTGCTTTTGCTGCACCTCAATGTCACTTCACTCCTGATTGTTTCGTTTTCAATGCAGGCAGTGGTTCTGCAGCCCATCAAATACAACGAGCATCTGTTCTTTCAAGTGTAGAGAATCCTGCAGAGATTGAAGAGCATTTTGCTGATAACTATTTCATACAATACATCTTAGATACTGGCTTGACTATGACATGACATACTTTTCAGGGCACTTCTAAATTTATCTAATTTTTTCATTCTATAACCATCATTTGCCTCTAAGAGCCCAGTATGTGATAGGCAAATGGAGATTTGAAGAAGAAAATAGATCACTTGGCCTTTTTAAGACAAATTCTGTTTTGGTAGTTGAGATTATTATTACTACTCCTTTGCTTTTATTTTGGGGGATTTGCAGTGTGTATTTGAAATAAAATATATGTAATCTGAGGTATATAAATGATGTAATAGATTTCAAATTGATCATGAACATATACTGTGAAATTCTTTAAGTCACCTAACCTTTCTGTGTACTAAATTTCTTATGTCTTGTCTGTAAAGTAGAAGCAAATGTCAAGCAAGAAGGTAAGGCCCCTTTAAAACCTTCTAGAATTTTATTGATAAGAAAGTTGAAGATCTTTGAGATTGACTTTACGCCTGGGAAAATGGAAGATCTTAGAGACAGGATGATTTTCTCCTAATTACATGATGGGTATTTCTCCATAGGATAAGAACCCGGACCTAAACCTGCATGTGCTAAAAGTATTAATACCCCTCTTTTACAGAAATAAGTTCAATCCTTTTGTGTCAAAGATGATATTATGATAAAATTAAACAAAAGGTATTAATTCTTTAAAATACGTTAGTCATAAATGCTATTCAGCAAAAATTTGTGGTCATTTCTCCTCTAGACAGAGAATTGCAATTCACTGCTCTTAAAGCTAGCTGTGCTTTGATGAAGAAAATAAAGGTCCATGAAAACATGCAATTTCCATACTTCCAGCTGAAAATCTGGAGCTTGAGAACAGTTTACCACGGGCAATCCTTCCCACCTCAACAAATGTGGAAACCCAAAAATGGAACGTGTATAGTCTGGGCTCTCGGGTGAAGACAAAGCAAAGTAGAGCCCCAGTTGACCCTTGATGGACATTTACCGTGTGAGATAATGATAACGCTTTTGTCAACCATTGTGGATGGGTGGTAGCATATCACATATATATGCTGTATGCATACACCTAGGTTTGCTTCCTTCATATATCTGCCCTGGAAGATAAATGATTGATATATGATTTTAGGAATAGATCTCATCAGTTATGCAGTAAAATTGTACAGGGTCATGAGTGACTTCTCATCACTTCACTAGTAGTTCTCATATGTTCTCCTAACAGAATTTGGGCCCATAGACTGTTGGGCTTGTTGCTCCTGCCTAATGGCACATTTATCCATCGCACTCCCGGGTTAGATGTAGAGCATATCTTCCTCCTTTACATTTTCTAGTGCACTTCATCAAGTCATTTTTGTTTTCGTAACTGATATTGTTGTTAGTTTTGTCAGCAAATGTCAAGCAGAAATGGCCCATTGGAAACCATCCAGAATTTATTGATTAGGAAAATGAAGATCTTAAAAACTCATTTCATTGATGAGAAAATTGCTGTTTTTTAGAAAGACTATCAGGAAGGTAAGGTTTTTGGGTTGTTACATATGTGAAAATATTTTCATTTTGCCCTCACATTTTACTGTTTTTGTCATGTATAATTCTAGGATCAATGATAATCAAAACTTTGAAGAGACAAAGGACTTGCTGCTTGTCAGTCACTTTGCATCAAATATTATTCATGCATATCTTGTGCCAGTCTTGTTCTTGCTACTGTGGAGGTAAAGTTATTATTATAATTATTAAAAATTTCACCATTTCAAATTATTTTTTGTGAAACATTATGAGTATATATCTACATATATGTATATTTAAAATAATATTCTGCCAGACATTAGTAGAGTGTCTAAATGTAAAGATAAGTCAGGTATATTTTCAACTATTAGTTATAGCCCTAAATTCTGTTTTCTCTTGTTGATTCTCTTTTTATAGGCATGCTTGAACATATGGCTTTGTGCTCTATATCTCTAAACTTTTCTATTACATTTTATATCTCTTTTACTTATTGTTGAACCTTCAGGAGAATTTTACATTTTAAATTGAAGGTCACTTACATGTGCATTATCTTTTCTAGACATTCTATTGAAATAGAATAGAAATTGTTTTAACATAATTATTTCTTATTTTCTGATTGCTCTCCTTTTAGAGAAGCTGGTTTTTATTTTTTTCTGAATATAACATGCTCTTGATTCTTGCTATAATATTTATTTCATAGTGTTATGTTTTTGTCCTGAGACTCGTAGATACAGCTTTTGGCTCGACCAATTGTCCTCATTGTTCATAGTAAATTTTTCTTTAATATTGTTTACATTTCTCAAATATTTGTTTGTATTTTGTTGTGCTTTTATATTTGAGAGTGTCAACCAAAAAAAAAAAAAATACACAGAAGTTTGCAAATAAGAAGAGAGTTTATTTGGGGTCTTTTTAATTGCACTTCAGGAGACTCAGATTTGAGTTAAATCAAAAGAGGATTCTGGGGAAGAGAAGTGGTCGGGGGCTTATAAAGACAAAAGCCTTGAGGCTGTACTCTGACACCAGAAGGGAAATATTTGTCTTTAAGGGATGTCTGTCTTGAGTTGTTTTAGGGTAAGTGTCCCAAAAGTATCTTGAGTTTCTGGTAGATGTTCTGGATGCCTTCATTAGGACAATAAGTGGTCAAAAGGTCAGATTCCATCCAGGCTGAGATGTGCATAAGTCACACGTCTTCAATGGCCTCTCAACCTCATTTTAGAGAGCTCTCTTAGCAATACCTACTCCCTTTTGATTTTCCTTCCACAAGAACAGCGCTCTGAGATGTAGTATATTTTCCTTGTAGTTGTGCTAGTCTGTTTATTCTTCTGAATTAGCTGCCTCTGAGCTTTCTCTGAGCATACGTGGTCTGTCATGAGCTGACTAAAATAAGGATGCTCCTATTTTGGAATGCTGTAGGGTAATGTTACATTATTGAATGGAAGAATGTTTAGATTTTTTCTTTTTCATCTGTGTCCCCTACAGAGGTCTGCAGTGAAACTTGACTATGTTCTGCTTTTCAGCCATATGAGCTCCCCATGAAACATTTTGCTGTGGTTAGAAAGTAATTCTCACAGCTTGGACTTGGAAGCAAATGCCGCTTTTTATGCTGGAGGGAAGGGGTGGTTCTAGCTCCAGTCTTGGTAGGTGGTTCATTATTTATTTAACGACACTAGCAGTTCTCCAACTTTCTGGTCTTAGGACTTATTTCTATACTTTTATTTATGTGTTATCTCTTCTAATGTCTACCCTATTAATAGTTAAAACCAAAAAACATTTAAAACCCAAGAATATAGAAACACACATTTCATTAATCTTCCGAGTGATGATGTCAGCATATCACGTAGTCTCTGAGAAGTTTTCCACTATATATCGGGAGAGAATGAGAGTGAAAAAGACAATGACATTACTAAGAGTTTATATTATTGCAAAAATAACCCCTAGACCACAGTTTGAAAACCACGGAGCTCTGTTATTCAGTGGTTTAGCTAGGGTAAATCATGTTTGGAAGTAATATGTTTTTTGCACATTTTCTTTCCTTGTTGCCTTTTCTAGAATTTATTCTATATCTTTACAAGTTACTACTGAGTGGTATGTAGAGACATAAGTGACCTCTCTCTATCCTGCTTTGCTTTATCCACAACCTAAAAGTTGGTAGATACACTGCTCATTCCTGCATCTCCTATCAGTTTATTCTGAGCTTAGACTCTGTTGGAAAATGATGGTTAACTCTGCAGCAACCATCTTTATTTGGGTTTGATTTTTCACTTCTTTACATGTTCCAGCAGTTTCATCCCATCTGCTTTGTGTTCCTTTGTAGTCAGTCTCTTTTTCTCATCCCCAGTCCCTTGCAACCACAGATCTACAATCACTGTTGTTTTGCCTTTTTTAGAACTTAAAAAGATGCAGTCGTATAGTATGAAGTTGTTTGTGACCAGCTTATTTCATTTAGCACAATGCCTATGGGGTTCATGCATGTTGTGTATATGGGTAATTTTTTGCTTGTTATTGCTTAGTAGTTGGATCCATTTTATTGATTACTCATAGACATTTTGGTTGTTTTTCAGTTTTTGCTATTCTGAATAAAGCTGTAATGAATATTTTGTACAAGTCTTAATGGTGACAGGTTTTCATTTAAACTAATTTGTTTTTAAATATACTACTTTATTATTATTTTGATCTTGAAGTGATTTGCCATCTGCTGCAAACATAAATCGTTTTTTTCATTTCAATAACGGGGCAGAAGATGAAATAGAGATATTAAATACATTGATCTGAAACAGAAAGTTTTGATACAAGGTCAGTTACAATGGAGGAATTATACTTCAGGGCATTTTGAAAAATTTCAAAGGTATTGGGAACATTTTATTATAAAGGGTCATTACAAAAAACAGAACTTTTAAATAAATTGATTTGTTTTAAGTACTTGTGACCTAAAATTGGTGCTAGACTAAAATAATCAACCTTTATGATTTTTTAAAAATGTCATGGGTCTTACAGAATATTTTAAAAGGTTTACCTTTGGTATAGAATCATTACTAAATGTTTTGGAGAATATTGGGTTTTATTAAGACTAGTGAATTTCTTGGTCTTTAAAACTCATATTTTTAATTTTCATGGCATTTCTCATTTAACAAAGTATTTATTTTATTTTACCCATTCAGCAAACACTTGCTGAGCAACGTTATGTGTTAGGTAATATCACAGATTCAAAAGTCAGAGAGAAAAGATGTAAATATACACAAAATATTTCATAGTCTGCTAAAGACACAGCTTCAACTATGTGCCTGTAACCATGGGCATAATGACACAGAAGAGAGACAAATTTTTGAGTGTCCAGCCTTAATTCTAATCATTTTGCTTCCTAGCCAGTTTTGGGGTTCTCCATTCTCCACTTGCATCTTGCCTCACCAGTGGAATTTCACACCTGTAACTCTATCCTCTGAGTGAAATCCACTACCTTGTGGAGGGTTAACAAAATTCTTCATTAGTGCTGAGGACTCTGAACTCTGATTGGAATTCTTCAGTCATAACCTATTCTTTCCAAGTTTAAAGATGTTTTTAACAACTACTCACTTAATAGAGACAACCTATCCACAAATTAAAATCAGGGAAGGTCCTTAATTTTTGTACTAATACACCAACCATGAATCTCTAAAAAGTAGAAAATGGTGAGTAAATGTGGATTAAGTTAATGAATGAATGAGTGAATGAATAAAAAACTATTGTTTATACTTAGGAGCAAAATTGCTCTTTCCATTAATCCTACAGGCTACTATTTCCTCATTAAAATATTTTCATTATATAACTTTAAGAAACTTAAAATAAAACATGTACAAATAGAAGATGAATTCACAGAAACAATTTCAATAATAGACTAGCTCTAATGCCACTGGAATGACAGAATGCTGTGGGATGCCCAAGGAAGTTGATACTGGCTGGGGAAACAAGTTTTTATTTGCTTAATAATGTAATTCTCCAAAAAACTAAAATTTATCTTTCACTGAAAATCTGAAGTCTGGTGCTATACTTATATCAATTTATTCTACAGATATTCAGAAATTTTCATGGACTTAGATACTGAATTAGTTGTTCAGTTCTATTCAGCAATGTATGATTACACTAGTAAGATCTATTGTGATTCTAAATATATTCCGTGAAATGATTTTGGAATGGACATATCATATACAAAATGTTTATTGAAAAGACTAACAAATTTATATAATGCCTTAAAAACTCTAGAAAAAGAAAGATAAAAAGGCTAACCCCTTTTCCCCTAAAATGTGTACAGTATTATAAAAATCACATTCAAATATGCCATATAATAACTTCTTCCCACCCCTTTTTTTGGTATTAATGCTGTTTTATTGGAAATTATTGGAAGCCATTTTAATGGAAATGTTACCAGTGCTTATTATCAAAATATCGTATTGAAAATAAAACAAATGAACCAACCAAACAACAACAAAAACACTCCTTACTTCGATTCTTATTTTTTTCACTATCCTTTCTCAAATTCATCTTATAACTCCTCCTAGAAAAGAAAAAAATGTATGTCACTATTTTCAACTTGATAAAAGGCAATTGACTGTTGAAGGTAGTTTTTCCTTTGTTGGCTTGAAGCAGAAGCCAAAGATTTAACAGATGCATGTATGCATTTTTGTAAGCCTGATCTCTAAGCCTAAAGCCTTTGATTTCAAGGTTACAATGTTGTACCAATAATGGCACAAGCCCTTTCTATTATCTGTAATAGAAAATTACATAAACTGGGATAAATCCAGATAGTTAGGAGGTATTTTTGTGATTTTACAGTGAAATGAAACAAAAGCTTAGACTTATATCAGCCTGTATCAGCTTCCCTGATCCAGAAAACCCTTTTTCCTCTAAGCACTGCTTTTGCTGTATCTCACAGACATTGATAAGTTGTGTTTTCATTTTCATTCAGTTCAAAATAGTTTAAAATTTCTCTTGTGATTTCTTCTTTTACTCGTGTGTTATTTAGAAATATATTGTTTAATTTCCACATATTTGGGGATTTTAATGTTATCTTCCTGTTACTGATGTCTAGTTTAATTCCATTGTGATCTGAGAACAGACATTATATAATTTCTATTGTTTTAAATTCATTAAGGTGTGTTTTATGGTGCAGAATGTGGTCTATCTTGATGAATGTTCCATGTGAGCCTATTAAAAACGTGTATTCTGCTGTTGTTGGATGATGTAGGCTATAGATGTTAATTATATTCACTTGATATTGAGTTTGACACTTGTTATTGAGTTCAACTGTCCTTACTGAAGTTCTGTTTGCTGATCTGTCCATTTTTGAGAGATGTGTGTTGAAATCTCCAACTATGATAGTGGGTTTACCTATTTACTCTTGTAGTTCTATCTGTTTTTACCTCACTTCTTTGATACTCTGTTGTCATTAGCATACATGTTAAGAATTGTTGTGGCTTCTTGGAGAACTGAGCCCTTTTTCATTATGCAATGCACTTCTTCCAAATAATTTTTCTTACTTTGAAGTTAGCTCTGTCTGAAATTAACACAGCTACTCTTGCTTTCTTAGGATTAGTGTTAGCGTGGTATATTTTTTTCCATCCATTTACTTTTTATCTATACATGTCTACATACTTAAAGTGGGTTTTTTATAGATAACATATAGTTAGGCCATGTTTTATGATTCACTCTAACAATATCTGTCTTTTAATTGGTGCATTTAGATCACTAATATGCAAAGTGATTATCCATATAGTTGGATTAATATCTACTATATTCATTAGAGCTTTCAATTTGCAGCCCTTGCTCTTTGTTCCTATTTTTGTCTTCCAGTTTTTTTCTGCCTTTTGTGGTTTTAATTGAGTACTTTATATGATTCTATTTTCTCTCCTTTATTAGTATATCAGTTATACTTCTTTTAAACTTTTCTTAATGGTTTCCCTAGAGCTTGCAATATACATTTACAACTAATTCAAGTCCACTTTCAAATAACACTATACTGCTCACAAGTAGTACATACCTTATAGTAACAAAATAATTCTAATTCCTCCCTCCAATCATGCTGCCACTCATTTCACTTATATATAAGTATATAAAGCTTATACATAAGCATACCTTATGTATAAGATATATACATAAGGATACATAAATTAATATATTGTTGCTATTATTATTTTGAGCTAACTGTTATCTCTTACACCAATTAAGAATAAGAAAAATAAGTTTTTATTTTACCTTCACTTATTTCTTCTTCAGTCCTCTTCCTTTCTAATGTAGATTGGAGTTTCTAATCTATGTTATATTCCTTTTCACTAAAGAACTTTTTTTTTAATTGAAGTATAGTTAATTGATAATGTGTTAGTTTCTGGTGTACAGCTAAATGATTCAGTTATTATATATATGTGTATATATATATATTCTTTTCCATTACATTTTATTATAAGATATTGAATATAGTTCCCTATACTATACAGTAGGACCTTGTTGTTTATCTGTTTTATATATAGTAGTTTGTATCTGCTAATCCCAAACCTCTAATTTATCCCTCCCTCCTTTCGCCTTTGGTATCCATAAGTTTGTTTTCTACGTCTGTGAATCTGTTTCTCTTTTGTAAATAAGTTCATTTGTATCATATTTCAGATTCCACATATAAGTGATATCATATGATATTAGTCTTTGTCTGACTTACTTCACTTGGTATGATAACCTCTAGGTCCATCCATGTTACTGCAAATGGTGTTATTTCATTCTTTTTTATGGCTACTAGTATTCCACTGTGTACATACATATATTTACACACACACATTGTGTATATATATATATGTACACACACACATATATATATACACACACCACTTCTTCTTTATCCATTCATCTGTTGATGGGCATGTAGGTTGCTTCCATGTCTTGGCAATTGTAAATAGTGTTGCTATGAACATTGGGGTGCATGTATCTTTTTGAATGAGTTTTCTCCAGATATATGTCCAGGAATGGGATTGCTGGATCATATGGTAACTCTATTTCTAGTTTTTTAAGGAACCTCCATACTGTTATCCATAGTGGTTGCACCAATTTACATTCCCACCAACAGTGCAAGAGAGTTCCCTTTTTTCCTCACCCTCTCCAGCATTTATTATTTATAGACTTTTTGATGATGGCCATTCTGACGGGTATGAGGTGGTACCTCATTGTAGTTTTGATTTGCCTTTCTCTAATAATGAGCGATGTTGAACATTTTTTCGGGTGCTTATTGGCCATCTGCATGTCTTCTCTGGAGAAATGTCTATTTAGGTCTTCTGCCCAATTTTTGATTTTTTTTTTTTTTTTACTTTTGTTTTTATTGAGTTGTATGAGCTGTTTGTATTTTTTTGGAAATTAAGCCCTTGTCAGTTGCATCATTTACAAATATATTCTCCCATTCTGTAGGTTGTCTTTTCATTTTGTTTATGGTATCCTTTGCTGTGCAAAAGCTTATAAGTTTGATTAGGTCCCATTTATTTATTTTTGCTTTTATTTCTATTGCTCTGGGAGACTGACCTAAGAAAACTTTGGTAGGATTTATATTAGAGAATGTTTTACCTATGTTCTCTTCCAGGAGTCTTACGGTGTCATGGCTTATATTTAAGTCTTTAAGCCATTTGGAGTTTATTTTTGTGTATGGTGTGAGGGACTGAAGAACTTTTTATTTTTTTAACATATCCTGTAAATCAGGTCTACTGGCAACTGATTACAGATTTTCTTTGTCTGAGAGAGTTTATTTTTCCTTCGCTTTTGAAGGATTATTTCACAAGATACACAATTCCAGGTTGGTGGGGTTTTTTTGGTTTTTTTTTCCCTCAACACAACATATTTCATTCTACTCTTTCTTGTTTGCATGGTTTCTGAAGAATTGAATGTAACTCTTATCTCTGGCTTCTTTCAGAGGAGAAAGAATCTCTGGATTTTTTCTTTATCTTTGATTTTCTGTAGTTTGAAGATCAGATGCCTGGGTATAGTTTTTGTAGCATGTGTCCTTCTTGATGTTCTCTAAGCTTCTTGGATAGGTAGTTTGGTGTCTAATGTTAATATGGGGAAATTCTCAGTTATTATTGCTTCAAATATTCTTCTGTTCCTTTCTCTCTTTCTTCTCCTTTTTATATTCATATTACATATATTTTACATCTTCTGTAGTTCTCCCACAGTCCTTGGATATCCTATTGTATTTTTTTTTCTTTCTTTCTTTCTCTTTTTATTTTTTTTTATTTTTAAGGATTCTATTGATATATCCTCTAGGTCAGACATTCTTTCCTGAGTCATGTCCACTTTACTGATAAGCCCATCAAAGGCATTCTTCACTTCTATTTCAGTGCTTTTGATCTCTAGCATTTTGTTTTGGTTCTTTCTTAGGATTTCCATCTTTCTGCTTACATTGTCCATCTGTTCTTGCATGGAGTCTGCTTTATCCATTAGAGCCCTTAGCATACTAATCCTACTTGTTTTAAATTTGCTGGTATGATAATTCTAACATTCTGTCATGTGTAGTTCTGATCCTTGTTATGTCTCTTCAAGTTGTGTTTTTTGCATTTTGGTGTGCCCTGTAATTTTTTCCCGACAGCCAGATTTGATGTACTGGGTAAAAGGAACTGCTGCAAATAGGTCTTTGTTAATGTGGCGGTGAGGTGTTGGGTTGGAAGCATTGTACGGTCTTATGATTAGGGCTGAGTCTTTTAGTGAACCTATGCTTGTAGATTGTGAATTTCACAAGTGTTTCTCAGCTCTTTTCTCCCCACTTGGCTGGGACAGGATGGCTTGAGTAGCTGAAGTTGTACGTTTCCCTTCTCCCATGTAGAAGGCGAGAGTTGGCTGGAATTGGGTGTTTCCCTCTCAAAGGTCAGTGAGGCTCTTCTTAACTAGTTTCCCCTGAGGGCCAGCATTGTTAAGAAGAGCAGAGTACTCTGACATTTCAAAATGGTCCCCTTTCCCTTTCCTCTGCTTGAAGGTTGAGGGGATTTTTCTCCTATATTTACTGTGGGAATCTGGTTGAGCTCCTGGAGGTGAATCTTACGATATTGCTGGGGGTCCACGTATGACAAGGTCCCTCTGGAGCGTTTCACTCTCAGAGTTGCCCACACTGAGCCTCCAGCAAATTTGTCAGTTGCAGTTCAGGTTTTCCTACCCCAGCACTGGTTCTCTGAGCAGTTTCCACGCATGAGTCTCTGCTCCAAAAAGCCATGTATCTCTCTGTTTGCCTGTCTGTCTCTCCGGGGGGCAGCTGTTTGCCCTGTGTCCTCCCTGCTATTACAGGTCCAAGAAGAGTTGTTGACTTTTCAGTCTGTTTAGCTTTCTACTTGTTTTAAGACTGCTGGAGATTTCCAAGCTCCTTACACACAACTGAAATTTGTAAGTCCCACTCATATATAAAACTTATTTAAAAACAAGAAAAGAAAGGAAAACAGGTAACAAGATAATAAATGAAGTCAAGGAATGATAAATTAAATGTATTGAAAATGCATTACTGAGTGAGTTTGATAGCTAATTCTTTAAAAAGCTTTTAAAGGAATACATTTTTAAAGTAGTTCACTGCCATATTTATTAGTCTAACCCATTGTATCAACAAGAAAAAGCAGCAAACAAATGTATTATAACAACAAAAACTGAAAAGGTGTTCAATAAGACCCAGTTACTATTTCTAATAGAAATCTTAAATGACAATATAATTAAACATTCTAAGTATAATAATCACTGAAAATATCCTGATGAAATATTGAAACCATTTTTAATTAAAAGCAGGGCTAGACAGGATACTTGTACTAAGATTATTGTTTCATATTACATTAGAATGTCTAACAAATTGAACAGCACACATACACAAAATAAGAACAAAATCATAGCTTTCATGCATTCTATTTTTTTATTCTAATTTTTCTGGAATGGCAAAGTTTGACTCCTTCATCACTCCTTGCACTTATCTTTCTCTGATTGAACTGGAAGTATCTATTTTTATAACTTTTGTAACATTAAAATTCTACTTATAGATAAAGTTAGGAGCCAAGTTACCACAGTCAAGAAGCCCTCTTAGCTACCTCATATCTCAAGCTTCATGTTTCAGGAAAAAGTTATTACTTTTCTTTGATGGTGTTATACTTTTTCTTACCATATTTAGAAAGACAACACTTCTCCACAATTTTGGAGGAATTGACTAGGATTGATAAGATCAATAACTATTAAATAATCAAATTGGAATAATGTGAAAATACTAACATTTATTCCAATTTTATGTTAGTCTTACTTTGCATCCTATAAAATGAAAAGGTCCTAAATGTACTTCAACCATGTTTACACTCTATGGAAATTTGATGTATGTTATGTACTGATGATGCTATAAACATTTTATGCTATGAACTAATATAAAAAAATTAAGGGGGCTTCCCTGGTGGCGCAGTGGTTGAGAGTCTGCCTGCCAATGCAGGGGACACGGGTTCAAGCCCTGGTCTGGGAGGATCCCACATGCCGCGGAGCAACTAGGCCCGTGAGCCACAATTGCTGAGCCTGCGCGTCTGGAGCCTGTGCTCCGCAACAAGAGAGGCCGCGATAGTGAGAGGCCCGCGCACCGCGATGAAGAGTGGCCCCCGCTTGCCGCAACTGGAGAAAGCCCTCGCGCAGAAACGAAGACCCAACACAGCCATAAATATAAATAAATAAATAATAAAAAAATAAAAAATAAAAAAAAAATTTAAAAAAAAAAAAAAAAAAAAATTAAAACATTGCAGTTGTGTCAGGTTTGCTCCTTGAGTGTAGCAAATATTTTATTATGTCTCTGATTTTCCAGTTAGTTTTCTCTTAGACATCTAAATAAAACTGTACCTTTAAAGGAAATGATTTGGAAAAAGGTTTTTAATTGGTTTCTCTATGGTTCTGAACCAAAGTTTTAATACCATGCAATTTACATTATAATTTAGAGAAATTCTTATTTATTTAAATCTTACTAAAAAGAGTGCCTTTTTAATTTGGGGTTTATACCTTTGTTTTTTTTTATTGTGGGTTGGTTCATCTTTGTTTTCTAACTTGCAAATTTTTACTAGGCCAGACTATTTATTTAAAATAAACATTTGAAGATTTGTAGTCTCTCTTTTAATAATATACATGTGGATAGATAGAAGGATAGACAGGTAAAAAAAAACATAAAGGGTTTAGCTATTACTGCATAGAATTTGATATAAAACTCAAACAATTTAGAAAGATATGCTGTGGAAATTTAGCCTATGTTCAATTCTGGTCTCCTCCAGCAATAGTTCACAGTACCAAAGAATACGTACATTTAAAAAACTGTTTCATGTCAGGCGTATTAGATATACCATTTCATTTAATTTTTCATCAAAGAAGCTGGAAATTAATTTTTATTATTCTTATTTTAAAGACTGATTGTGTTTAAATTGTTGACTAAGGTATAGTTAGTACTACAGAGTGAGTAATAGAATAGAGATTCAAAAGCTCATCTGTCTGGTTGCAAATCCTCTTCTCATTTAAGCTCACTAACTTCTAGTCATTGGTGGAGGGTTTCTAGACTCAGAGGTCATTATTGCTTCTCTTCTTCCTCAAGCAGAAAGCAGAAAACACACTGAGGTATTTCCCTTTGTGTAAACTTGGTGTTTTTGAGGGAAAATCAAGTACCAGATGGTTTATTTCCTTCCTTCTTTCCTTCCTTCCTCCCTTCCTTCCTTCCTCCCCTCCTCTCTTTTTCTGTCTTTCTTTCTTGGGCTTAATCCATTCTGTTTGATTCGGCTTGATCAATGTTTAATAATTAAGTACTTAGTATACATACAAAATGCATTTCCCATTTCCACCTTGGGCATAGGGCACACCAATGTCTTAACATTTTAGCTAGCAAAAGTATAATGACAATAAGAGTATTTGAGCTAAATTAGAAGAAAATACTCTGGTAAATATTGTTCCAGATTACACAGGCTTGAAAACTCCTGCACCAATTTATTCTTAAAACTCATGTCCTCTGATTTTGAAAAAAAATCTGTTTTTTTCCCTCAAATCTCTCAGATCATTTAGGAAGAAATATAAAGTGTTTATAGTTTATACACAGAATGGAGATAATCCCTTTGGAGGCTCTGCAGAGTCTGTGTAGGGTTGTAAAGCAAGAAGCAATCCAGTAGGAATGTGTATGTATGTGTATACTTATTAATATATTTATATCTAATTATATGAATATATAATGCTCTTCCTGTCAAGTATCTGTATGATATGACTGGATATTTTTCCACAGCCACAGGCTCTGTCCTTATCAAGTAGAGATAGGAATGGGGAGGAAACAGAGTGGACCTTTTGTTCTCATTCTCTCTTTTGAGTGTTAAACACCATACAACACACTGACTGATGGCCACTTTGCCTACATCTTTGGCTGTGTATGGTAACTAGTCAGCATGAGACAGATAATTTTAAACAAATGTTACAAAAATGTGATATTACTTTTTGCAAATTGACTTGCTTGGCAGTAACAATTTTACAGTGTCACCTAAATGGTTATTTTTTCCTGCAAATTCCACCTTAGCAACTAGAAGCAAGTATCCGGCACATGTAGTTCAATGTTTTGCACATTAAGCTTAATGAAAGTGTGTTCTTCATGTTGGTGATTAACCAAGTCAAGAATAAAACCAATGATAGCACAATAGCCTTTACTATTTTCTCCTATATAACATATTCAAGTGTTCTCCTTAGTTTATTATATGAATAGTTGAAAATCCCATTGTCATTTTCTTCCAAATATTAAAACTATTGATAATTTACGTTGAACTAATAAAGAATAGCTCAATTTAGAAGGCAGCATCTCTATTAAATTACTACATAATTAACCACCTTAAGTAATAATTTTTTATTTTGTTTTCTTAGGGATGATTGATTCAAAAATTAACCTGGATTATTGAAGTAAAAATTTTCAAAATTTCAAAACATAGTTCAGTTAGTGAATTTTGTCCTTATTTGTTCTTTAGGAGTATGACTTTTCCCCCATATATATGAGAAATAGCTCAGCTTGAAAAGGAAGAATTATTTAAGGAACAATTAGTCATTTGGGGAGTTGGAAGGCAGACACAAGTTATACAAAGTGAAAGCTTCTAATGGTCATAGTGTATTAATGCATAAGTATTCCCAATATACAGTAGCTTAAAGGAACAATAAAATGACCAAACCAAAGAGATAAGTCCTGATGCCAGTCCTAGGATTTGCTCTCAACAACAAATAAAATATACAGTAGGTGAAAAAATGTTTTATTTATGAGAGTAAAATGAATAGCACCATAGGAAATATGTTATTTGCTGTAGTAAACATCAAAAGGGCAAGAATTGCAATTTGATATGTCTCCCAAGGAGTGTGAAGCTCAGATAAAGATGTGAGTCTAAAATTGGAGAAGTACATATTTAATATTAATAGAAGTCTCCACTTTGTGTAAAGACCTTGAAGTGATATCTATCTTCCACGCTATGCCTTAGGCTATTTCATTTGTTAGAAACTATCACTGCCTATCTTTATAAAGCTTGGTTTGCTTATAGCAAGAGTACAAAATGCACTATGATTCTGTGAAGCAAGAAAAAAGTGGAAGTGAAAGCAAGTTCTAGAAATATTCTATGAGAAAAAAATAGTAACGGTATTATTTTGGAAAACAAAGCCTGAAGTATTAGAATTCAGTCAAATGTGATATGTCGTATAGTTTTAAACAACTTAAACAACTTAAACTTAAACAACTAGCCCTTTCACAAAAATGACTTTTGGTAGAGGTTAGGTGTTTACTATGTACCAGGTACTTTTTTAGTCACTATATGTATGTTACTTAATTTAAATTTCACACACCTCAACAATGTAATAACTGTTCTATTTTATAGATTAGGGAAATGAACATACGAAAATAAGCAACTCGCCCAAGGTCACAGAGTAAGTGGCAATTCAGCCTTGAAGTAAAACTTTAAACATCAAAAGTTTGTGTATAGTTTGCCTTAGTTATTTATTGCTGTAATAAAAATTGCCTTAAAATATAGTTAAAATAACAAGAAAATTTAATTTCTCACAATTTGGGCAGATCAGAAATTGGGAGCCACTTAGCTAAGCAGTTCTTCCTTGGGGAACTTTCATGAGGTTTCAGTCACAATGTCAGCCAGGGCTGCAATCATCTGAAGGCTTGACTAGGACTGGAAGATCCACTTCCAGAGTGTTGTGGACAGGAGGCCTCTGTCCTCCACCTAATTCTCTATAGTTCTCTCCACAGGACTGCTTATGTTCTCATGACAAGGCCGCTGGCTTCCCGAAATGTGAGTGAGCCAAGAGATAAAAGCAGAAGTCAGTATGCCTTTTCTTATCTAGCCTCAGAAATTATATACTTTCACCTCCCTAATATCCTCTGATCATACAAGTCTACCCTATTCAACATGAGAGGAGACCACACAAGTTCATGAGTACTCGGCAGTCTGGGTCACTGAGGGTCATCTTGGAGACTGGCTTCCATAAAGCTATAGGTCAAACAAGAATACACTGTTCTCCAGTGGAGGTTAATTCTACTTTATTTTTACTATACTATATTAGATATAATTCTATTTAATTACCAACAAGATATTGGATATAGTTTTCTTTAGATAAGAATAGATAATGTGGGCATTGGAAGCTTCTCCCTAGTGAAGGGTTCATACCTTCCTGATCTTACTGTAACATGTTTTGAATAATTACTGAAATACACACACATTCTAAAAGCAATCCATTTTGCAATCAATTATGCAAAAATTATAGGCTGTATTGTTATGTAGTTTAACTTCCAAGGTATTTCAGGTAACAGCTTTACGGATGTTTTGTCATTCCCTAACTTACATCCTCAGCTTTCCAGCCTGTTGTAATTTTATCCTTGCTGCCTGCTCTGAATGTAGGTAATTTCTATGACAGCAACCCATTTCTTGGTACCACTTTTCTGTAATAGTTAGGACATAGGCTAAAATGGTTGCATCGGTAACATTTTGCCTCATAACAAGCCACCCTGAAACTCAGCAGCTTGAAAAACAAGCATTCTGCTTAGTTCACTACTCTGCTGAGTAGTTCTCTGAGTCTGGACTGGCTCCGCTCATCTCAGTGTGTGCTCTCTCATCTGGCTATGTTATTTTTGGAGCTTGATGGTGGCTAAATGATCAAGGTTAGCCTTACTCACATGTTGTAGTTTGGCAGATATTGGCCATAGCTTCTCAGTTCCCATTCATGTGGCCAACTATCTTCCAGCAAGCTTGCCAGAGGCCTAGGCATAGGTCCACAATGGTCTCTGGTTTCAAATGCACCAAAAGGGGTCAAGCGTCAATTGATAAATGCCTTTTACGTCTCTGCTCTAATCATGCTTGATATTGTCCTATTGGGCAAAACAAAACACACGGCCAAACCTAGAGTTCAAGGATGAAGAAATAGAATCCATTTGCTTGATGGGAGCAGATGCAAAATCACATCTATAAGGATGTAAAAAATATGTAGCCATTTTGCAGTCTTCTAGAATCCGCTTTTTGGCTGCAAATCCTTTACATTCTTCTCACATGCAAATTATGTTAGCCCCAATTCTAAGACTTTCAAGAGTCTTATCTGAATTGTGGCGACAAGCTTGAGGTTAAGGATCTCATGATATAAATCAAATCTAAGAGCAGGAGAAGCTCCTTGGATCTGGCTCTTCTTGATCCATAGACCTATGAACTAAAATGATAAGTTACATATCTTCCACAAACCAAACATAAAATGGGGAGAGAACAGATAGACTTAATGGACAGTTTTTGTTCAAAGAAGTAAGGAGAGGTCCGTAGCAGTCACTGGCCCCCCAAATTTTTGAAATCTCACAAGGCAAATATGTTGAGGTCCCCTAATCTGGGGGCAGAGAATGTTCCCTGACTAGGACCTGGTTCTGCTCACGGACAGTGTCTCTCTAGTCCACTGTTCTCCTTAAATATTGTCTTTCTTTCCTGTGTTCTTGGTACCACCCTCTGAAATATCCTTCCTTTTCCAAAAGAAGTCGCCTAGGTTTGCCAATGAGTAGGCTTTTATGCCCTCTCTTTCCCGTTGTATGTAGGGGGATCCAAAGCCTCTTTTTACTTTCTACCATTATAATAACAAAAAACTGTGTGGGTTTCCTATGAATGTCATTGATGTTTACTCCATTAGACAAATGCCACACTCATATTCTGCCCTTTTGATGCTGAAAACTCACCCTCTGTGCACTGGTCCGGAATTGAATCTCAGACACAGAGTTTTGAGTGAACTAGAAAAGAATAGTTTTATTGCTTTGCCAGGCAAAGGGGGACACAGCAGGCTCCTGTCTCTCAAAAGGTGTGTGTCCCAACCTGGGAGGATTTGATGAGGAGTTTTATAGCAATAGTTCAAGGGTGGGGTTGCTGATAAATTCAGGGTGTGCGAAGGGCCTGCACTCCTTCAATCTGGTCTCAGGTAGTCTCTTGATGAGCTTCTCTGCTTCCTTTAATCTGGCCTCAGGTGGTCTTCTCTGGAATGAAGAATGCTGACATCTTCCATTTGTTGGGTTTTGGTTCTTAAAGAGCTCAAAGATATTGTTATGTGTTTCCCTTGAAGCAGAACCAGGACCCTGCCCCAAGGCCGCACTATTGTTTCTTGGCTGCCCCTCCTTTATCTCTGCATCCCTTCCCTTCCCAGATTACCAACTGTTTGAATCTGCCCTTTGGGACCCAGGGAAGGACTTGGAGGCTGGAGTCTGTTCCCTACAAATAAAGAATGGGGGACAAAAAGGACTCCGTGCCCAGGAGCCCCACAAGGTCTGCTTGGTTTCACTTTCTAAACATACTTTTCACTATTTTGGGTGGTATATGAGGCTGCTGTAACAAAATCCTTAGGATTCTTAGAGATTAAATAATTTAAAGGAGCAAGGCTACAAGACCTATTTTAAAGCTTCTTAAAAGGCTTTTTATGTAGCTGAAAAGAGCTATGATTTAATGTCTTAACATCGACATAGGTACTCCTGATCCTGATTTAATATTTGACTTGAGGCTATTTCTTTCTTTTTTCTGCTTTATTGAGGTATAATTGACATATAACCTGTAAGTTTAATGTGTACAATATAACAATTTGAAAAATGTATGTATCACAAACTGATTACCACAATAAGTTAACATCCACCACCTCACATAATTACATTGCTTTTCCTTGTGATGAGAAGATATAAGATCTAGTCTCTTAACGACTTTCAAATATACAATACAGAATTGCTAACTATAGTTAACATGCTGTACATTACATCCCCAGAACTTATTTAACTTATAACTGGTAGTTTGCACCTTTTGACTACCTTCATCCATTTCCTCCACCACCCACCACCCACTGAGGCTATTTCTTATCTTGATACAGTTATCCTTTGCTGGCAGAAACTAGGATGAGAAACATTTTGTTTTGTTGTGTTTTGTTTCATTTTGGTATGTGTGTGTTTAAACAGACTATCCAGAGTGCTTTATATTTCCTCTAAATTTTGCTAATAAAAACTTATTTTCTTGTTTAGTGCATCTATCTCTCATTTTATCATAGGCAGCTTAAAATAAAAGAAGCTATTTTTATATTTTATAAGGAAGACTGTCCAGCCAGACACACAAGTTCATTAAGTATCTTGCTAGTTTCTCCAGTATGGCATGTGACGGTGTTGCCAAACTTTCTATCATTACATAACCAGGGCCCATTTTTTTCCCAGCTTTCAATAATGGTTTTCTTTCTATCATTCAAGTCCTTATGGACAAGCTTCTCAAAGGCCCTCTGTAAGCAGATAGGGTAGAGGCTCCCCAGAGAAAGAGAACCAGGCATGCCTTTCTTCACATAAGAGGAGCCATTTTGGCTGAAGCTATTTTGTGATCTAAGCCTGGCCACAATGCTTGTCTTTGAGCAGGTGTCAGTAATTTATAATCTTAAGGAACAAAAGAATGCAGGATAAAAGACTGTTATCAGGCAAGAGAAGTATCGACAGCAAAGATAATATATCAGTTGTAGACTCCCAGTTCTGTTTTTATGGTAAAGATTAGCCTGAAGTGCTCAACCACCAAATCAACTGGAACCTAAGAGATGATGATGTTAACTTTTTCTGACCCTCATGACTTCAATCAACTAAAGCTTGGACTTGGCCAACCTTTGCCCCAATTCTATGTTGAATTCTCCTCTGCTCAAGCCTCTTCATGAATATGCACATACCCTTAGCTTAAAAGTTTCCCAGTTTTGCTGTTGGGGAGACAATGCTTTGGGAAAGATCCCGGGTGTTCTCCTTACTTGCTGTATTAATAAATACTTTCTTCTCCCACTCTTTGGTTTGGTTGTGTCTTTTGACTCAACACCCACCAGGAGGCAAATCCAGTTTTTCAGGTAACACTTCCAGCTTCCACTAAAAGTAAGGTCCTTTCAAATTCTAACCTGGTTTCAAAGCCAATGCCACATGTTCTGGATTTTTATTATGGTAGCAAACAACTACCAGTTACCAAATTTTATTCTGGTATCTACTGCTGCCTAACAAACTACTTCAAAACTTAGTAACTTTAAACAACCACAATTTAATCATATTTCATAACTTTGGAATCAGTGAGTCAGGTGCAACTTGCTATTGGATACTTCTGCTCCATGTGGCATCAACTGGAGTCACTTGGTGTTTTTCAATTGGCAGCTCTTTAGTCTGGAGAACTGGTGGTGACAGCTGGAAGAAAGGAATCATCTGGTCCCCCTTCTCTCTCCAGGTAGCCTGAGGGGCTACCCTATGTGGTCTCTTCAGCGTATAGTTAAGTTCATACATGGCAGCTCAGGGTTCCTCAGGAATGCTAAGAGCCTAAAGAGGCTAGAGGCAGTACTGACATAGTGTCATGTCCTCCATGCTCTATTACTTCAAGCAGTCACAGGTCAGCTCATATTCAAAGGGACTGAAAAAAGACCTGCCTTTCAATAAGAGGAGTGTCAAAGATTCTACAGCTACCTTTAATCTGCAAAGAGGTTAAATTACATGGGACACTTGAAACTCCCTTGCTTTGTAACATTAGTTTAGAAATCCTTCCTGCTTATTCTTTTGTCATTTACGTCCTTATAAGTAAACTGGGAGAAAGCATATTCCTTTGCATAAAGTAAAACAAAATTGTAGAAATGTTAACATGAGTCCACAAATTATGTCCAAGGAAAGAAACTGTAGCCTAGTTGTCTACAATGTTTGGAGGTAGGCTTTGGGAGAAATTTCTCTGTTCTACATTTATAATTATAATGATAAAATAACTAATTGTCAGTGCTTCATGAGGCCTGTCTGGTCTTAGGTCCCGAAATTTTATATCAAAGAATCCTACCTTGTTTAACGCAAAACCTGAGTGAGTAATGCTTGGAATTTTATATAATAAGAAATAAGATAATAACGAATCATTCGAATTAACCTGTATTTTTTTTTTATTGTCCTCAATTTTCTTCTCATTCAGGTCAAAATGATTATAGCAAGGACAGTGCCGAAGAGTGAAGGCATTGCTAAATTTTCAAGACTTACAACCAGGACACTCTGACATTTGGAAACATAAACAAGCAAAGGAAAGCAAGAAAGGTTGCCCTGTCTGACTAAAAAAAGAGCTAGATAATTTTATTTCAATGAGAAAACGGTGCACATTTATAATATTTCAGAAAAATTTAGTAAGATTAACAGTGTCCATTGGATTTTTGAGTGTGGAATTTATTGGCAACGTTTACAAAACCAGTTTAAATATAGTGATGGTGCAGGAAGCCAAATTGGAAAGGCTTGAAGAGTGAATAGTAATGCGAGGAGAGAATCAGAAGAGAGTACTTAATCAAGGTTTATACTGGATTATACTGAAGGATAGTCAAGAAAATTGTTTGGAGTAAGAGGAGCATGAGAATCAGAGGAGGGTCTTAAATTATTTTAAGGCAACTTCTTTGGAAAACTACCATGATACAAATTAATTCAGTAAAATGATGTACTGGGGGAGGAGGGGCAAATAGTATTTATAAAAATTATCGCTTGCCAATCTTTTTATAGAAAAATATAACTTATACAAAGTTAAATTTCTAAAAAATCAGAAGATCTGCACCCAACACCCTCTGTATGACCCCACTGGCCTCAGTCCAACTTCCTTCTCTTTGTTATTCCCTGCTTTCTTGGTGGAGCTGGGTTCATTCAACTGACAGTAAGAAATCTATTTTATATCAGAGCTAGGTGCACACATATGCAGGTATGTCTCAAAGTATATATTATAAAACAATACACATCCTTGTATATATAATCAATTTGAGTATTTTAATTTTAGTCCTGCAGTAGTAAAGGAAGAATCTGTAACCCACTCTGGGAGTTGGCAAGATCAAACTGCATTCATAATAATACTAAATCATTATTGTTCTTGTTCACTCTCAACCTCTCATGAGTGTGCAGAGAAGTATTTGTTTTTGTTTTCCAGAAGCTACATGCTGTGTAATGATGTCAGCACTCTTTTGAATAATTGAGAGTATAGTCGTGTATTGGTTTTCTAGAAATTTCTAAGTGAGTAGATTTAGTATATAAATATGTTCATGTTCAAACATTAAATCACACTCTTCTGGATACGTCTGTGTTCTTACTGCTATCTTCAGTTACATCTGTTATAATCTTCCCAATTTCGCATTTGTCCAATAAATGTTAGAACATAGTGTTAGGGCTTCCCTGGTGGCACAGTGGTTAAGAATCCTCCTGCCAATGCAGGGGACACGGGTTCAAGCCCTGGTCCAGGAAGATCCCACATGCCGTGGAGCAACTAAGCCCGTGCGCCACAACTACTGAGCCTGCTCTGTAGAGCACTCGAGCCACAACTGAGCCCTCGAGCCACAACTACTGATCCCGTGTGCCACAACTGCTGAAGCCCATGCACTTAGAGCCCGTGCTCTGCAACAAGAGAAGCCACCGCAATCAGAACCTTGCACGCTGCAACGAAGAGTAGCCCCCGCTCGCTGAAACTAGAGAAAGCCCACGAGCAGCGGCAGAGACTCAACACAGCCAAAATTAAATAAATAAATAAATAAATAAATAAATAAATAAATAAATAAATAAATAAAATCTATTAAAAAAAAGAACATAGTGTTAGTCTATTATAAAATGAAGTGTATTTGTTATGTATTTTTCTAATATTTCAAAGTGGACTATGAGTTTAAAAGGCAGAGACTGGAAGACTTGCCTTTCAGCCCACATAATCTATGTCTAATGATGCTGAAAAAACATGAAATAGATGTATCACAGTTTTCTGATGCATGAAAAGGAAACTACTCCAAAGAAAATGGACAAAATGTATAAGTTGTGAGCACAGATATGGCAAACGTTATCCTTCTTTAGGCTTTATAGATGTTAATAATTTAATTTATGTCTTATGCAACAAGAGATTTTCCAATAATTTCATGCTGCCAGCTAAGTTGTAGCATCATTTTAAGACTAACTGCCTAGATTTTAAAAGAAAACTGAATTAAATGTTGTAAATGTAGACTTGATGAGCTCTTCAGGAGCCCTGCATTTTTTAAAAAATAATTTTTCAAACTGAAAATGAAATAGCCACTGGAGCAGCTTATTAGGGTAAGCCATCATACTATGTTGGTTTGAGAAATGCACATAGTAACTAAATGATTAATAAAGCTTTATGAAGTTGACATTGCTGAATGCCTGCTTGATGAAAAGTCAGTAATAGAGATCACAATATTGCCATTTTCCAAAAATACAGTAGCTTGCCAAATTAAAGATTTATCTGCAAGCATGAATTGATACTGTATGTTATCTGCAGAATTTTAACTATGCTTTACAAAGAGATGAATCTATAAATAATAGGTAGACTTGTTCTGTGCTTTTTTGTTGGATCAATACCACTTATCATCAAAGAAAATGTTCTTTTATAGGAATGCTTGGAAATGAATAGAAATGGTGCTAGAATATTCAGAGTTGAAAACCAATTTAAATCTCAGGGTTTATTCAGAAACATTTTTGTTGTCATTTACAGTGACAATTTAAATTCCCGTTGCCTTAATACAAATCAAGTCAGTGGTACCAAGCTGTATGAATAGTTATGTTATTTTTTCCACCATGCACTCAGAAGAGAAAAACAAGTTTCAGTGAAGATTGCCTTTCTGATATCAGTAAAAAGTATCAATTTTATGAAAGCTCAATCTTAAGTACATGTTTTAAAAATATTCTGTATGATGAAACCAGAACATACAAAGCCTTGCTGCTGCATACTGACATATGATGGTTATCTAAAAGCACGTATGCAATTCTTTTGAGCTGAGGGTAAAGTAACTTTTTCACCATGAAAGAGTATTTTTACTTGATGAAACAACTGACAGACAAATTATGCTTATTCAGACTTGAGTATTTAACAAATATTTTCTTGAACATAGATAAAGTAAGCCGGTCATTTCAAAGAAAACAAATAACAGAATTTGTTGCCAATAATAAAAATTGAACTCTCAACTTATATAAACTGTACATCAACTATATCTCAATTAAAAATAGAAACAAAAAAATTGTTTTTGAATAAAAACTAAAATTTTAGAAAACTCATATCTGCCACCATGAGCTTGACAGCTTCTCAAAACTTAAAGGCTTTTCTGATAAAACTGTTGATTATATTAATAAATGTGCCTCTTTGAATGATGTGTAAAAATGTACTAATATTTGGAAGAATCTGATTCTAGAATTTGGAAGAGTCATCCAACTCAAAAAAAAATTTCTTCAGATAATGGAAAATAACTTAAATACTTACTTTCTATGTCTGGAATGTTTGCAAAGTTTAAAAAAAAAGGAATTTCAGACATCTAAGAAACTAAGAAGAAACAAAACTCTAGCTACTTAGAATGTATGAGGCAACTGCAAAATTTCAAAATAAATAAATAAAAACCTCGGGGATAAAAGTAAGGAAACTACTGCACAGAACATCAGGGCACTCAGCATGTAAAATAAAATTTTATCACTTAAACTTGGCTCGAATATCCTAAATCACTATTCCTGGAATCCTTTATTATTAAATAATTATACAATTGGATTACAGCACTGAATATTCTTTCAAGAATTACTTACAGTTGATGTCTATTTGCTTCAACCAACTAAGAATCATTGAAAAAAGAGGAGTTAGATTTTATGTCCTTTTTTTTTTCTTGAGCTTATATTGCCGATTATTTTCTAAAAAATCTATAAGTTTTGTGAAGCACTATTCATAGTTTCCTTGGAGTCTCAATGTCACTGATAAGGCAAGTATTAGGATCTAATTAAGAGACATTTTCCTGAGTGAAAGAAGATTCGATACTAGACTGTCAAGTTTATTTTCTCTCCATGCTCACAAAGGATACTTATGTTAAAACTGCTAAAAAAGCATTTGTGACTGCCAGCTTAGATATTATCAGGGGAGGCCCTCTGCTGCTCTGTTGTTGATTTCCAAAATAATAGTCCATAGAAATAAACCAAATATAGGAAGAGATTAAATATTCTAGTTGATTACCTATCTCAGTAGATCACTGAGGTTTCTATTTTGAGTTGTGTAGAATCTGGCACCCAGTGGTTGCATCATGGCAGCTAGTTCCATGTGCTATGCTTAGAAATCCATGAACATACTGAATGCCCAGGAGTAACAGACACAATTTTCTTCTCATTTCTCATTTAAGTATGACTTGAATATTAAAAGATAAGGAATTATCAAATTCAAAAATGGCTTTAAGATGAATTCCAGAACAGAAGCAATTTACTTATGCTAATGTCAGCTAACGTATACATAAGAAATTTCAAATAACTTTATTACCATAAATCCTTCCTAAGGCATTTGTGCTGCTTAGAAATGTTTAAACTTACTATATTAACTCTATTTAGTTAAAAAAGTATTAACATATAAATATTTAATGCAACTCATATCTATATTTATTGCTTTAAGTATTTTTTATATCACTCTCATCTTCCAACTTCTCTTTTCCCATTCTGTATCTTTATTGTCACCATATACACATGATCTTAAAGGTAATGTGGGAGGTTTTTCAACCCAACTTGGAAAAAATGTGAAAACACTACTATTAAGACATCTGACATATCTGTCCTAATTCATGTACTGTTTTCTGGTTCTTCCACTGAATAAATGTTTAACTTGAGTCAATTACCTATTTTCCATAAATATCTAGTTTTCTTATGATTAATTGGGATTAATTCATGCGATAGATTAAAACATTGTTAATATATAAAATATTAATTATGGACATATCTATGAATACTGTGTATAATTGCTTTTTAATATTTACATTTTTCAGTGCCAATATCTGCATATGCTTTAAATAAAGCAACAGAGAGAGGAATTAAGAGCACATGACAGGATAAGAGTCAGAGACATCAATATAAATTTATACTTAGCCTAAAATATTTTCAGCTGATTAGACACAGAAACAGTGATAAATGTGTTTATGCATATGTATACATACATATATTACACAACTCTGTCCATGAGAAGGCCTCAAAGCAATGACACCTCAAGAGCAGTGAGCACACCCTCCATCAGATGTTGGTTTCTAAATATCATTGTCCAAGAAAATTGCTCCTTAGAGAAATCACTGATTCTAGCCCTGGGAAAGGAAAATACAGGATGAGCCTGGAGTACTTTGTAGTACCAGAAAGTTAAGAAGAGCTCAAAAAACAAGAGGATGGGGGCATGTGGGACCAAAGCTAAAAAACTTAAAAACAATGTAAATAACATAAACCCAAATTATAAAATAAATACCTTTGAGTCTATACATATATAAGTTAAAAAATTGCATAAATAAAGATAGAAAAAAGAACAAAACTTCATTACAGAAGATTCCAAATGATATATGTAGATTCTTCTCCAGTGGATGAAGTTTGATCCTCCCATCCCTTGAAGTGGGCTACACTTAGTGACTTGTTTCCAAAGAATAGAGTAAGGAAAGGGAAAAATAATAACTTTACACCAGAGAAACTGCCAAATGCTACCTTAAACAAGTGATAAAATTTAAAAACATGAATGCTGTCCTGTGGCTATTATGTTCTCCTTGATATGATGTGATATAAAGGACATTTCACTCTGTTGAATCTTTTTGAAAACCCATTGGTCCAGTATAATCATGAGAAAAAACACCAGACAGACCTAAATTGAGGATATTGCAAAATACCTGTCTAGTATGTCTCAAAAGTTATCAAGGTCATGAAAAATAAGGAATGATTGAGAAACTTTCATAGACCAGAGGAGACTAAGAGACATAACAACAAAGTGATATGTGATATCATGGATGGATCTTGGAACAGAAAAAGGACATAAATGGCAGAACTGGTGAAATCCAAATCAAGTGTAGAATTTAGTTAATAGTTATGTATCAATGTTTGGTTGCTTAGTTTTGAAAAATGTATCTTAGCCATTAACATTAGAGGGAATTGGTGAAGTGTACATGGGAATTTACTATCTTTGCAACTTTTCTACAATTCTAAAATTTCCCCCAAAGAAAACATTATTTTTAAAAGTGTATATGACAGAACACTTAAGAGTTCTTGTTAGAAAAATCATTCCTGAATGGACCTATACACATGATTGATAATCACTACCAAAGGATTTTCATCATCAATTTCCTTATGTACGTTACCCACCTTCCATGACATGTTGTGGTATGGTAATTATTCACAAAGCTTATAACTTTTGGGGAGTTAGTGAGTTAAAATATAAATATAGTGACTATGAAGAGCAATTTATCTGTGACTTATAAAACTGAAATTTTCTGACACTTTGACCCAGATATGACACTTTGGGGATGTATTCTAAAGAAAATCTTTATATGTTCACAAGGAGACATCTAAGCATGGCTGAATCACACTGAGTCCACTTTTGTCAGCTCCATCTTAGTCCCAAAGTCCTACACTTCCCTTTTCTGCATGACTGAGCTTTAGCCTACTCACAATGAATGCACCCAAGTCAGAAAAGTTTCCTCTCAACTTTTACTCTTGCTTTCATCTGATATTAAAAACTGGAAGAGGGTCTTAGTCTGATGCAGATAGTTTATGGTCATGAGACCCCTGGGGGGGAGGAAAAACCCCCAGTACTGGTCTATGAGAATGTGCTTCTCCCTTAGTAGTGAGATTCTGTCTTCAGCTCCATCTCCTTTAAGCACCCCTGTACCCCTTTTGGTGGTGCAGAGTGCAGCTGCTAATGCCTCTGGATCTTCTGCTCAATTCTCCCTGTATGTAAGTTACCACAATAAACTTTATAATTGCACTTCATGGAGTTGCCTGCTTTGTTTTCCGGTCTTAAAGTTCCTTCTCAGATGAGAGGATATTATTCAATATCCACCTTCCAGCACATCTGTAATGGTGATTTGTTGCACAATTTTTAATTTTGAAAAATAAATGTCTATCAATAAGGGAATTGATAAATAAAATATATGTTGAACACCAAAATAAATTTAGAAATTTCCTGTAATAGCATTTATCACTCACTAACTTTAGCAATACCTTTGTTGGAAATTGAGCTTTTATTTATTACTTTTTAAAACTATTAAAAATGTAAGTAATAGAAAAAGAAGATATGCTTATGGTAAAGGAGAAACAACTGATTTACAAAAAAACTCAAAATTTTAATTTTAATATTAAATTAAATATAATATTAAATATTAATGAAATATAATATAAATATTAATAAAATATATTAAATATAATATTAAATATAATATTAAATTAAATTTTTAATATTAAAAAGTTTAATTTGATCTTTAGTTATTCAAACAGGCAGAAAGATACAAGGCATTTTTATGTAAATAATTATATTACTGCAAGTGTATTTTTTTTCTGTTAACTGTTAATAAAATTATATAAAGTAAGTTTTATTGTTGGGTTTCACCCTTAGCAGGTTTTAGAGCCACAGGTGAACTCTGACCTACCATTGCTGAAACCCAAGAGGAAGTGGCATTGGTTGGAGGCAGCACTTTGATACTAAAACTCTAGAATGCATAATACTAAATAAAGCAGAGAGGAGGAAGTAAAAGATTACTGTTTATTTCACCACAGGTGGTACAATCCTACTGAACTGATGGTTAATGTCTTTTGACATTCCTTTCAAGCTGCATTTTTTATATTGTTGTTTCTAAGTGAATACGCATTTACTACTAGTGGTTCTTTAATTTCTTGATATATCAGACATCAAACAGAGATCAAATCATGATCAAAAAAAAGTACTGGAGAAATAAGCACTTGGCTGAAATAGGAGTATAAACATATAATCCTTTTTAATTAAACACACATACATACACATGCACACTTCTTACAGGAAGAAGATACATTTTTGGAAGCTAAGTATAATTCATTTCATAAACATTTCAATTAATAAAACTTGAAAATCTAAGAGAATATGATTAGCAGTTATAAAAACAAAATGTATATAAATAATTTTTAAAAGTTCTAAGCATAATGGATAATATATAATTTATCATAAAATATTGCTCATCTTTTATTTTGAATTGGATACGTTTCTAAATTCAAAAGTAAAACCAAAGATTATCAGTAATTAGTTGTTAATTTTGTGGAGGAAGAAATTTTCCTCTACCCTAGTTTCTTCTGGCTGGTCTAAGAATTAAATTGACAGAAGAGATGTTAAAAGGAGAAAATAAAACAAAACTTTAATAACATGTGTGCATAGGGGAGACCCAGAAATACTGAGTAACTCACTGAAATGGCCAAAACTCTCACCTTAAATACCATCTTAAAGACAAAAGAGGATGTTGGGGGAAGTTGTTTGGTACTTCAAAGGGAAGAGGGCAATTCACATGGAGATGGAAAAGCAAGTGTTTGGTAAACAAATGTTTCCTGGGCCCTGCAGAGACAGTGGGACACGGAGTCTGATCTCTAGGCCCTGCTGAGTTTCCGCAACCACACCTAGCCCATAGTCTTTGCAGAGATCTCTAGTAATAGCTCTATTCTGGGAGCAGGCCCGTTATCTAAATTCTTTTATGCAGTTAGGGGGAAAGTCGAAGTTTCTTCCTGGGTCTTTTGGACCTTGATCGTTTTCAGGTTGAAACAATACACGTGTCAAAGAAACATTTTGGGATGGCAAGTTTTGCTCTCCTACGGAAGCTTCCTCTACAATATACAATCGCATGAAGAGTTTATTTGGTTCATCACAAGTTATCTGCCAAACTGAAGACAGATCAAAACAACTTATGCAATTAGTAAAGTAAAAAAAAAAAAAAAAAAGGAGCCATTAAATCCCAGAGACGAAATATACTAAGAAAATTATATGAGTATACTGATATTTCCTGTGACATAGATACCAGGAATATCAAAATGTCCCTATGGGAACCAAAATTACTTAATCAGCAGCTATAACTTTAGTATTATTTCAGGACTAAGTAACATAAAAAAACAGATCAGTAGTAACCTTTAGCATTTTGTTTTATCACAGTATTGAAACCAAGCAGAATCCTGTGGGCCTCCTGGGTAAGGAAGCCTCTTTGTGTCCCCCACTCCTTGTTCCTAGGGAATAGACTCCAGACTCCATGACCTTCCCTGAGTTCCAAAGGGCAGATTTGAACAGCTGCTAGTCAGGGAAGGGAGGGGATGCAGAGACAAGAGAGGAACAGCCAAGAAACAATAGTGCAGCCTTGGGGCAGGGTCTTGGTTCCACCTCAAGGGATACATATAACAACATCTTTGAGTTCTTACAGATCTAAAACCCAACAAACGGAAGACATTGGCATTCTTCATTCCAGAGAAGACCACCTGAAGCCAGGTTAAAGGAACCAGAGAAGCACATCAAGAGATTACTTGAGACCAGATTAAAGGAGTGAAGGCCCTGCACACACCCTAATCTTGTCAGCAACCCCACCCTTGAACTATTGCTATAAAACTCCTCACCAGACCCTCCTGGGTGGGGACACAAAGTTTTTGAGGGGCATGAACCCACTGTGTTCCCCTCTGCCTGGGAAAGCAATAAAGCTCTTCTTTTCTACCTCACCCAAAACTCTGTCTCTGAGATTCGATTTGGCTCTGATGCACAGAGGCCGAGTTTTCAGCATCACTATCAGAGTTTCTGCCTATGAAAATAGGAATAAGCTATCCTAATGGGTAGTGGCAAAAGCAACTCAAAGAGTTCTTCAATTTAGATGTAACTAAATAAACCAGAACTTGAATTGAGATAGCAAATGCTCCATTTCAGCAGCATGATAAATAATGAATAGGTTATTAAAGTAGCACTGATCACATCTCTTCATCTGGCTCCATAACACAAGAGCAAAGGGACACATAATGCTAACAACTTATAGGAAATTTAAAACTCCTAAAAGGAAATAGAGCATATGAATGAGCACAGTGTTATAAATCTGTAGAGCTTACAGCCATGTAGGAAATCACTGAGATCAGCTGTTTAGAGAGATTTAAAGGGGGCTTGCAAGGTCCCTGTGAGCAGCTAGAGTTAATGAGGGATTCGAGCAAAGGTATCACAAAACTAACTTCTGCCCTCAAGCTTCAGTATATGACCTGATAAGGAGATGAGGGCAAAGGGAGGGTGAATCCCCTACTCAACTGGAAATGAGAAGAATTAAAAGTGAAAAGACAATGAGTTCTTGAAAGCTTCATATTTAATTCAAAACTGAATGTATTGATTTTTTTCTCCAGGAAGTTCTTAAAAATTTCTAATTTATTCTTTATGGGGCCCACAAGAGATATTACTTTGGCATAAAGGTATTTTCCATGGAATTTGCTTTAATCATTTATTTAAATCCAAAATACAAAGTACAATCCAGCAGATATAGACATCTAAAATAGAAAAAAAAAATACTTTGTTCAAAGGAATAATGAAAGAAATTTAGTTTCATGAAGTTTTGTTTTGCCTTAAAGTTTGAGCAATAGAAAGCAAGGGTTTAAAGACAATGAATTATCAGAAGGGATTTACAAATAAGTCTGGATTTTAAATGCCTGGGAAAAGGATGATGTGGGAGTAAAAAATGCATTTTGAACAAAAAGATAAAATAACATGATTGTCTTTGAAACATTTGAGAAAATATTAATAAAATACATGAATAGGGTACATTTAAATTTTACAGACAAGAAATAAGCATCCACGTAATTTTATTTATTTTTATTTCTATTTTTCCAGGCTAGAACTCATTAATTAATTAATTAATTAATTAATTAATCTTCTCATTTTATTGAGATAATTGTCACACAGCACTGTATAAGTTTAAGGTATAAAGTATCCATGTAATTTAAAATAATTATCTGGTTTCTCTTGCATTTTCTTTATTTTAATTAAATAGTTATGGTTAGAATATTTCCTTAATATAGTATGCATCTGCACAAATACAATTGTATATTTGTGGAATATGAATATTTTATTCAAAAAGTTTCACGAGTCATTTTTTTGTCACCAGATGTAAACTATTTTCCTTAACTTGGGACAGTCTCTTCCACACAAACTCTTACTAAATGGAAGATTAAAACTGTGAAAGCTGTGTTACTAGGCAATTATTTCAAAATAGAAATACACATATTTGTTTTGTAAATCTCAAATAGAAAATGTATAACTTTGAATATGCTAAAAATAAAAGTCTCCTTCAAGGTAATGAGTTTAGGTAATAGATTAATGTAGGGGAGCAAAATTTGCCACCCCAAAAATGTGTCTCTTTGGCATGGAGATTAATTTTGGCTGTTTATTTTTAAGAAACAGAAGAATAGGGAAGTTCCTGTTACCACCAATTCCTGAGTCTCTCCCATGTATACAGGTTATTAAATTGTTGTTTGATTTTCTCCTATTAATCTATCTCATGTCAATTTAATTCTTAATCCAGCCAGAAGAACCTAGAAGGGTAGAGGAGAATTTCTTCCTCCCTGACACTGCCGATATTAAAGATAACTGACTGAAGTTTACTTACACTGTCACGGATGCTTTGGAAATTAAAACATCTAATCCTTCATTATTGCTTTTGTGAGGGAGGAAAACTAGGAATTTCTAGAGTTAGTCATCCTTCTCTTCTTGTTACAGAAAGACACTTACAAATGGAGATTTTCTTATAAATGTAAGGCTACTTCTACTTTGTTTTCAGAGATTCTTCTGTTTGTGGCCTCTCAGAAATAAACAGCCCCAAATAATCCTTATGCCAAAGAGGGGTGGCATATTTGGGGGTGGCATATTCAGCTCCCCTTCATTTTATAAAGAAAGCACTCCAAAAACAATGAAATCTGGAGTATTTATAGTGAGATATACAAAGATCTTAGTTAAAATATTTAAGGCTGGAAAAAGTTATTATCATCTCCATTGACTATATTTGTACCACCCACAATCCTGATGCCCATGTTTTTTATTACACTTTGGTAATCTGTCCATATTACTGACTTTTCACTCGACTGCAGAGCCAGGAGTATGACTGACTCCCCTTTTCTGATGCTAGTAATGGCCATGCCATCATTTCAAACTAACAATTACTAATTAATGCTCTACATGGCATAAAGTACTTAAAAGCACATCCGAATCATCCTGAATCAGACAGAAATTAATCAATAAGTGTCTAGAGGAACAAATTTACAAGATTGTATAAAATGAGAAAATTGAGTATTATATTAGAACGTAGGCCTTCAGAACAAGCCTCCCCAAAATGTATCACTTTTGCTGGAGGATTATTTTGAGCTAAAGTCAATCCAGATGCTGCAGGTTCAAGACAAACTATCCCCCCTCCCTTAACTACCTAGAAGAATTTAAATTGGGAATTTTTCCCAGAAAAAGAGTCATTATGGTTACCAGAGATAGATTTTATCTAAGGAGCCCCATCTGTAAGGCAGGGAAAATATCTAATTACCAAACATCTGCTCTCTGATCATCCTGTGAATGGCCCTCTAGTTCTTGGAAGCTCCAGGCCCCCTGTCCCATTTCTTAGCTCAGAATGGCATATACTTTTCATTTTACCTTTCTCTCTTTGAACCTCTCACATACGTGGGTGGTCTCTGATCCTCATTCCTTTGCATACAAAATTAAATTTGATTTTCTCCTGTTAATCTGCCCCATGTCAATTTAATTCTTTGACCAACCAGAAGGACGTAGAAGGGCAGAGGGAAGCTTTCTTCCTCCCCAAGAAGAGCAAATTAAGAATTTCAAAATCACATCATATTTAGTTTTTAATCAGGCTACTGATAATTAATGAGATTACTATAGACTTAGTTTTAATTCTTCTAAAATATGAAATCATATAACATGTCCCTTTTATGTCTGGTCTGTAAAATGGAAGAAGGGAGAATTTCTTCAAAACTCAACCACAAGCAACCAGAATATTGTATCCTTAGTCTGAAGAGAATAATTTAAGACCTATGCTGTGAAACGTTGTTCTTAGAAAGCATTAATCATAAGTATTGATGCCTTATGTTCAAAATTGCCGTTGATTACTCATTTAAGTATATTTTACATAGCCGTAAGAAAATTTGAAACATAATAACATAAGCATAATAGCTGATAATTATACTGTGAAAAAATACATTAGTCCTCTCATGTGGCAAATAGGTTTAAATATTTGAGCACAATTGACAGAAAAACTGAGAACCCTCAAAATTAATATTAAATAAGATATAATACTGCCGTGATTTAGAGATCACTACTCTTTTAACTGGAATATTTAAGAGTAAAGATTGTTAAATTAATTAAACAAGGAGACCATTAGACCGAGGTGACTCTAATGCCGTGGTGGCCCATATAAGCCAACTATCATCTAAACCTGTAAATGCCTCAAAGCTGCAAAATCAGAATGCTAAGGACAGCCAGTCACAAACAGCCAACCAAGCTTTAAGCTATAGCCAGTCGATAATCTCTTTTCTTTGCTTCTGCTCTTTCTCTATGTCTTTCTTCTGATTCCATTCCCCAGCAGAATGGTCCAAACAACTTCTGGTTTGGCGCTGCCCCATTTGATGAATAAATGAGCTCTTAAAATGTTTGGGCTTCCCTGGTGGCGCAGTGGTTGAGAATCCGCCTGCCAACTCAGGGGACACGGGTTCGAGTCCTGGTCTGGGAGGATCCCACGTGCCGTGGAGCAACTGGGCCCGTGAGCCACAACTACTGAGCCTGCGCGTCTGGAGCCTGTGCTCTGCAACAGGAGAGGCGGCGACAGTGAGAGGCCCGCGCACCGCGATGAAGAGTGGCCCCCGCTCGCCGCAACTAGAGAAAGCCCTCACACAGAAACGAAGACCCAACACAGCCAAAAATAAATAAATAAATTTATTAAAAAAAAAAAAAATGTTGAGTATGCCTCACTTTATCTTTTAACACTAGTTAGCTACCCTTCTTCACATGAGAAAGGGATGAGTCGGAGAAATGAAGTAGAAGGTAAAATACTCGTGCTTTGTTTAGATCTTAAAAGTTCTACACTTTTTGACAAGAAAATAAAAGATGGCAACTATGTGAAGTGATGGATGTTAACTAAATTTATTGGGGTAATAATTTCACAACATATACATAACTTAAATTATTATGTTGTACTCCTTAGCTAATACAATATTATATGTCAGTTATATTGCAAGAAAACTGGAAAACTTATTTTCACTCAATAGGATGCTCATACAATTAACTAGAGATACTTATCTACATTTTCTCTATGTATAGTTCTAGAAAATAAATTTTAATACTCTGAACTAATTTAATTTTATAGTCAATTTACTCAAGAGTAACTAATGCTATTGGATTCCTGATTTAATTTTTGCAGTGGCTTTTCTCTTTGAGGTACACATTTGTTCAATTTGCATACCCAGTTGTTATTTCTACTTCCCCACATCCAGAAAATTAGTGAGAGAAATCATGTTCCATGTGTTTAGTTAAATGTAAACACTGTGACTGATGTATGTATGTATGCTTAGATCGAATGAAGAATACTTCATCTTATTTGTATCTTCCTCAAGAAAACAAATAAATATACTTGCTATGTTCTGAGAAGTGTATTATGTAAAACGTGCTCTTCCATGTTATATATCCTCATTTGTCTTTTTTCTTGTTTTACTTGTGGGTCACAGCATAGATAAAGATCCTTTATACGATTAACCTTCAAACTGACAGATTCATAATAAATCAGTATTCTTTTTAAAACATTCTGGATTAGGAATCCAAACAATAAAAGGGAATTAATGATTTACACTAAATAATTCCTTGAATAACTGAATTGATTTTGTTTCTTCTTTTCGTCTGAGAATGGTATGAAACATTGGGTTCAATGATCAATTCATGTAGTTAGGAAAAAACATAAGGGAACCTAGTGTATAAGACAGACAAACAGGATGTGAGTACTCTGGAACCTCTTCACTTAACATGACTTTTGAGGCATCCAGTCAAAACTTTAGAATGTATTTCTCAGTATCATGGATGGTCAACCTACTGCTGAATGCCCAAGATTTCCTATTTAAAATTCATACAACTGTGCATATTATTAGAACTATTCAATCAGAATGTTGGGAATGGGAAGAAGAGTTCCAGGAATCCACATTTATAACATGCTTTCCAGATGATGCTTACGTACACTCAAGCCAGTGCCTTGGTGGCTTCATGGAAATACATTTGGAAACTCAGATTTAAATTTAACTCCTGATTTAACAATATTGGGGAAACTGTGGCCAAGAAATGTTATACGATTTCTTCAAAGCTAGTCAGTCAATGGTAGAGACAGAATCTTTAAAATTGAGCATTCTTGCTTGTATTCTAGTGCTCTTCCTCTTATACCACACATTCAAAATTTTCCCATTAGATTTCATTAGGATTCCCACTAGAACTCACATGTAAGTTTGCCAAATTCAATTTGTAATGTAAGATACATCAATATTAAAAAAACAAGAATTGCGTACACAATAAGTTTAAAAAAGAAATAGGAATAGTGTAGAAAGAAATAACCTAATTTGAAATTAATTTTCAATGGAATAGTCCTAGTACGGCATTGGTGTTATAGTGGTGAGCATAGCTGCCTTCTAATGGAATATTCTGTGCTTGATCTGACAATTCTAGAAACCATAACAAGACTATGACTTTCAAAGAGTGTGCAACCAGTCCATACATTTGTCTATACTAAACAGTACCTGAGAACTCCATATAGGTCACAAAATTATAAATCGAAAAGGACTAATCTGTTTTTGTTTTATAAAAATAAGAACTACTGCATTTTAACATAAAGTTACTATGGGACTTTTTTGTTTTTTGGGGTTTTTTGGCCTCTGCTCTCATATCCTTTTTTAAAAAAATTAATCATGTCTCTGTTCCACTATTTTTGAGAAAAGAATTGTAATTAGTGTAATTAGTGTGAGTACTGTAATTCAACTGAGCAAAAGGTGACTTTGATGTTGTAGTGCAAAAGGCTACAAAAGGAGGTCCAGTTGGAAATTCTGATGATCACAAATATTATTCTAAGGCCTTTGGCTTTCCTCTGAAAGTGGTAGGTCAAAGCTGCTATTTTCTCCCCCATCCCAGCCTTCTCTTTCTCAGAGATCACTCTATTATTCTAGTAGCAATATATAGAGTGGATTTGGAAACACAGATTGTGAAAATGTAAGTACATTAGTAGAAATTATATATAAATAAATCTTATTCTCACATTCCCATGAGAATCATGGTCAAGATTCCCTATGAGAAAATGAAGAATTTAAAAGATGTAAATTGTGAAGAATTTGAAGAAGGTCGGAAGAGCAAACTCATTCTTACAAGTCATAGAAAGTCATAGCAAAATATTTAAATTTTCACTTGTCTTCCACTGGAGATTGTGCTCTTCAACAATACTTAAATACATGTGGTCACCAGAAATACTTCATCTGACTATATGTGCACATTTAAAAACACATGAAACAGAAATGAACTATGATGATTGTCTTTATACTCCACAGTTGTTAATATTTAACCTATAAATCACATTTTCAGTAAAAGTTGTTTAAAGTCTATTTTTAAAAGCATAGAATCTGTTTTCCCATAAACGTATTTCCTCCTGCCCATTCTCGCCTTATTTTCCTATCTCTTGGCAGCTGTCTTTGGCTTACATTGGAACACTGTTACTATATCATATGTAAGTTAAATTATAAAGTATATGACTATGTCTGACAAAAGAAAAATACTAATTCTGAAAATAATGTCCAAAACAAACTTTTATGAAAAACTTTAAATATCAGGCAATGTGCTAGCCAATTTACCTGCGTTCTTTCATCCAGGGTATTAGCAGAGTAGAACAGAACAGATATTTTAATTTCAAAAATTAAGCATGAAAGTTGGTGCCATTGCTTGAAATCAATGCTATAACAATTGTGACAGTTGACTGAAATGTTTAACATTTACTATAAGGAAATATTCAAAAGTCTTCAATTTTTCTTTATAATTAAGAGTTTATTTTTTATTACAAGTGAAAGTTTTTAAAAGCTGTGCCATTTAGATCCTTTGTCATCTATAAGTGACTATAATTACTTATATATTACTGTCATATTACATTTATACGATGACTTAAGTGCCATTTTATTTAGGTACCTTAGGGAGAAGCATTCATGAATAAAAGGTAAGTTTGAACACACATTCACTTGAAAACCAATAATTAGTACACTAGATGTTTTCTTCCATGCTATGCCTTTCCGGAGTGGAGAGTTCACTGCATGCCACTAACACTTTCTTGAAGCAAGCAGATATTCTAGAGCCTGGTGCCTCAATTACTTCCCTCTCGGGCTATATCTGGTTCACTTTCCCTTTATGCCTGCGGAATGACAAGTGACTACCAGAAAGTTTAATTAACAAACACAAAGACACAATAATGTGAAAAGGTGCCAGAGTTGAATATTAGACTCCATAAGGAAAGACAGCAAGGTCAAAAGGCTGTTACTGAATGTTTTGTATTTGCAGCTAACTCTTAATTACCTCTGCTAATGAATGGGAACAGGTTGGTAAGAAGCATATCAAAAATCATTCATAATTGGCTTTGGAATGCCATTTCTTATAGCAAGTTGGCATTCCTAATTATGTTTCAGTAAGTATGACTTAAGAATTCATTGGTAATCTGCGACACTACAAATCAGTTCGTAGTGTCAGGAGACGGAGGCTGAGAAACATCTTGAAGGACAGAAAGTCGATAACCTAAACTCCAACTTTTGCTGTGAGCAGTTCACATAGGGAAAGATTGTCTGACTGTTATCTCTGGGCAACACAGATTCCCATGATGATCAGTAATGGGGTGTGTAAGCATATGGAGTTTTAATTTATTTTAAAAAATACTCTGCACAATTATTGTTAAATTTATCCTTAAGTACTATAGCTTTTATGCTGCTATTTTAAATGGGGTCTCTTCTTTCATTACACTTTTTAAAATTTGTAATTTTTATGCAGAAAAGTTCTTTATTATTTACTAATTTTGTCCTCAGCCTGATTACTGCATGATTTTTATTACTCCCAGTGGTTTTTCCAATGAATTTTCTGTTTCTAAGGATAAAATAACATCAACTACAAATCATGATCCTGTTGTCTTCTCCCTTCTAATATTTCACGTTATTGATTCTCTAATTGCATGACTGCTATTTCCAGAAAATTATAGTATGATGTGGATAAGAGATGCCATTTTTTAATTGCTTCAAAGTCAATGGGAATATTTCATTATAAAACTTCAAGTAAACTGTTTATTAAATTACAACCTACATACAGAAAGGTGCAGGAATCAAAAGTGATGGATTTTCCAGACAAGTCCCATGGCAAGGAATCACTATCCTAACGTTATTGGCTAAGAGCAGAGTCTTGTTTTTCACTTTTCTGTAAATGAGACATGTTGCTTATGGTGTCTGTCTTCTTTTGCCAAACATTATAAATTTCTTAAACGTTTTTTTTGAACAAGTGTAGTTTTTAAAAATGTTCCTTGCTTAGTATTCCAATATGTGGATATAGCCACTTGGTTTGTTGAGCTATTATGAATAAAGAATTTAGGGACATTCCAGCATATATCTTTTTGATAAATATATATGCATGTACATGATCATATAGTGTGAATAGTGAGTGTTATTTCATCCTTTTAAAAAAATTTAACCTCTTCTTTCCTTGCTGATTTGCACTTCCATTACTATGTTGCATATTACTATGTGACAGTGGGTACTGTTGAGTCATTCATGTTTTCAGGATGGAAACTTTCAGCACTTCTCCATTTTGCATGATGCTTGATGAAGGACTTCATTAGATACACTTTATCAGTGTAAAGAAGTTGCCTTCCATCCCTAATTCGCTAACAGTTTTATCATGAAATGATATGGAAGTTATGAAATATTTTCTGCAACTATCAATATGATATGATTTTCCAACTCTTTTTGCTAATGCAGTGAATTAAATCACACTTTCATTCCTAGAATAAACCACATTTAAAAAATACATTGCTGAATTCAATTTGCTAATATTTGTTTAGGATTTTTGCAGCTTTGTTTATGAGAGATTGTTGTCATATTTCATTCTTATAACATTCTCATCAGCTTTTGGTACCAAGTGTATGCTGGGTCTCATAAAATGAGTAGAACTTCCTATTATTCTACTCTCTAGAAGAATTTGTGTGAGAGTGGTTTTATATCTTTCTTAAATATATGAAAAAAATCACCCATGAATCCATCTGGACTTCCAATTTTCATTGGTGTAATTTTTATATAACAGATTCAGTTACTTTAATAGATAAAGGATTATTTAGATAGTCTAGATCTTTTTGTGACAAAATTGTAAGTTTTATGAATAAAGAAATTGGTCTGTTCATATTAATTGTCAAATTTACTACTGCTTGATATTTCATAACTTTTGTAATCTTTGAATTGTATTGAGGATCTGTAGTTTTGTCTCCTTTTTTTAATTCCTAATATTGATAACTTGATTTATTTCCTTATTTCCTTATTGTCTTGAACAATCTTGCTGAATATTTAATCATTTTTATTACTTTCACAATTTTTGGCTTTCTCATTTTACTCTATTGTATATTCATTTTCTATTTATTATTATTATTTACTTTCTTCCATATCTTGAATGAGATTTACTGTTCTTTTTCTAGAATTCTTTTAGATAAAGTATTAGATTACTGATTCTTTTACTTTCTCCTTATCTAAAATAGTTATTTAATGATATTCATTCCCTCTAAGCACTTCTCTAGTTGCTTTGCCTAGAATGTGATATGCTATATCATCTAAAATTCAGACAAAAATATTTTTTAAATTCTGTTATGTTGTCTTTTTGAAATATGAATTATTTAAAAGTTAATATACTTAATTTCTAATGAAATGAATCAGCTCTTATTGAAAGTCAATTGTGACAAATGTTCTATGGCACATAAAGTGCATTTTGCCATCATTTTATAAGGTGCAATGCTCTCTCTCTCTCTCTCTCTCTATATATATATATATCAATTGAGTCAAGTTTTTATTTGTATTTTTCAATTATTTTATATGTATTTTTTTCTCTTTGTGGCTTATCTTTTTCAGCTTTCACGAAAATAGTGTTAAAAGCTCCCCTATGATTGTGAGTTTAATTTTTTATTTTAGTCTTGTCCATTTTTGTTTTTATATATATTTGAAGCCATATAGTATATCTGTAATAAGTTAGCATTGTAATATCTTCCTGTTGGACAGATCTCTTTCATAATAATGAAATGTGTCTCCAGTAAGTTGCTTCTTTTACTTTGACTGTTATTAGCATAAACACATTGGCTTTTTTTGGTTAATGTTACATTTATTTTTTTTTTCAAAATTTTAGTTTCAAACTTTTGATGTCTTCTTGTTTAAGGTTTATATCTTGCAAGCAGGATGATTTTTTAAAAATTCATACGTAAATTCTTATCCCTTAATTAATGTGTTTCATTCATTTACATTTAATATAATGATTGACATAATTGGAATTATATCTGCCATCTAATGTTTTTCCCTATTTCATCTTTATTTTTAATACTTTTTGTTTTCCTTCTTTTTCTTTTATTCCAGTTTTCCTTTCATTAAGTACTTAGTTAATCATTTTTATGGTTATGTTTGTGGTTAATCTTGAGAGTATAATATTTATTTTTGAATTTAATATTTTCAAACATAAACATTTCTTTTTACCATTTCAGTAATTTTTCCAGAAATTTTGAATTATAATTTTCTATATTTTAATTCAAAATATATTTTAAAACTCAAGATGTCAATTTAATTGCATTTATAGTCAATATTTATTTATATCACCCTCATCTTTACCCTTTCATTACTGTTCTTTCTTTCCTTCGTTTCCATGATTTCCTTATTGGGTTATCTTCCTCCCACTGAGGCACTTCCTTTACTATTTTCTTTTAGTACAAGATTCCTGGTGAGATAGTCTCAGTTTTTATTTATCATCCTTATTTTTTTCATATTTGAAATATGTGTATATTTCTTACATATTGAATTTTATTTTGGTGATTAATGTATTTCACAGATTATATATGTCATTTTATTTTCTTCTGGCTTCCATCATTTCTGCTGGAAACTTAACTGTCATTCTCACTGTTGTATATCAAACCAACTCTTGAAAGCATCAATTTTGTTTTGTTTTGTTTGTTTTGTTTATTTCTATGTATATCTTAATTCCTACATTCTACTTCCTCTACTTTTATTTTGATATTTTAATACTTTATTTTTAGCTCATTGACTTTTTATTATAACAGTTTATTCTTTAAAAATGTTGATATTTATTAAAATTTCCTCTGCTCACAAATTTACTTCTGTATACTAAAGTAGAAGGTAGGAATTAGGATAATATAGAAACAACTCATAAGGTATGCCTATAAGATATGTATTTCTTTATTTTGAGAAAATAAAACTTTAGAGTTTCTCTTTAGGCAATAAAGAAATCTCCAACAAATTGAAAAGCCACTACTACAATTATTTTATGCCTTAGGTATTTTAACATTATATTTATCACTAAATTTTTTATGATTTTTGCTGACTTATTTAGACTCTGAATTTATATTATAAAATGATCCTCTTTGTCAGGGTTTTTACAGTTCACTCATTACTTTAGATGTGCCTTTTGGATAAGACAAAGACAGATTCCTATCTCCTTTTATTTATATAACTGATATCTGAAGTTTTTTTCTGTAATTTCATTTCATTTTATTTTATCCTTTTTTTAATACATCTTTATTGGAGTACAACTGCTTTACAATGTTGTGTTAGTTTCTGCTGTATAACAAAGTGAATCAGCTATACGTACACATATATCTCCATATCCCCTCCCTCTTGCGTCTCCTTCCCATCCTCCCTATCCCACCCCTCTAGGTGGTCACAAACCACAGACCTGATCTCCCTGTTGGATGCAGCTGCTTCCTACTAGTTATCTATTTTACATTTGGTAGTGTATATATGTCAATGCTACTCTCCCACTTTGTCCCAGCCTCCCCTTCCCCGCTGTGTCCTCAATAATTTATTCTTAATGCTTCCATTACTTTCTCTCGTGTCATACTGATAATCTCTTTGCTGTGTATGTGTGTGTGTGCATGTATGTGTGTATGCATGTGTGTGAGGCATTTCTCCTAGAGATTGGAAAGTTAATAGTCAAAATAGTTGTAATTTTGTTGCTTTCTATGTTTTATATGCAAAATTAAGTTGATTTATCAACTTTAGACAGTTTAAGAATAGCAAACATTCATCGTATAATGGGACTTTTTCTATGTGCTTTGCATAGATTAATTAAACCATGTGAAGCAGGCATTGCTATAACTCTTAGTTTATAGATGAAGAAAGTGAGATATGTAGAAACGTAGTAACTTTGTCAAATTTGCATTCCCAATAAGTAGTAGAGCTGGGTTGTTTTTTTTTTTTAAACTTTGGGTTTGTTTATTTATTTATTTATTTATGGCTGTGTTGGGTCTTCGTTTCTGTGCGAGGGCTTTCTCCAGTTGCGGCGAGCAGGGGCCACTCTTCATCGCGGTGCACGGGCCTCTCACTGCCGCGGCCTCTCTTGTTGTGGAGCACAGGCTCCAGATTCGCAGGCTCAGCAATTGTGGCTCACGGGCCTAACTGCTCCGTGGCATGTGGGATCTTCCCAGACCAGGGCTCGAACCCTTGTCCCCTGCATTGGCAGGCAGATTCTCAACCACTGCGCCACCAGGGAAGTCCTAGAGCTGGGTTTTGAACCAAGGTGGCTGATTCTAGAGAACTGTGTGTTAGTATGTTACTTTGCCTCTGGAATTTTACTGAGAAAGAAGATGAAATAACTAGAGATATTGTATTTCCTTCTGCCCATCTTATACTTCCTGAAGTCTCCTTCACGTCCAACTTTTCTTACATACATTGTTATATTTAGATGTGTTGGGAGTAAATGTCATAACTTTCTGTAACTAAGCTTTCAAATCTAGATTGATAATTTGCAGTCTATTCTATTAATGCCCTTTAAAAGATGAAATTCAGTCATTTACATTTCCCACCATGTGCCTCTACCCACAATATCATAATATTTGTTTAATGTCTACACTTGTGGTAATCCTACTATAATATTTCTTAAAGTTTCCTTATCTGAGTATACTTCTCAGTGATTAGCCACCTGACCATTGTCTATTGTTTTAGGCATTCTGTTCTCTTGGCTTTCATTTTGGTACTTCCTCAAAGTTTTCCCATCATGTAATTTCTTGGTTTTTATGCTTCACTCTTGCTATTTCTTCCATTTAAATTGAATCATTTTCCTTGTTTCTTGATATTCTTTTCCTTGTTATTCTTAAACATTGGATTTTAGTGTCATTTTTGTGTCAGTGGTTCGCACAATTATATCTTTATCCCCAAACTAACGTCCAAACAGAGACTGGTATATCGAGCTGCCTTTATGATAGTTCTTAATTATCTACAGTGAACTGCCTTTTCAATCTCCCCTTAAATGTTCCAAAATTAACTCTTGAGTCTCCTCACCTCAAAACTGCCATCTAAAAAATAAAAAAAAACAAAACTGCCCTCTACTCCACTCCAATTTCCCTCATCTGAGTCAAATGAAATTTCCTCATTGCAGACATTGGATGCTCAGGCCAGAAACTTAAATGTGCTGTTCAGATCCTCCTTTTTTCTCATTATTCACTTCAAATCCTTCAACATACTTGACTATTTTGTGTCCAAAATACAACAGAAATGTTAACTTCTGTTAACAAATTCTAACATCATCAAAGTGAAGTGTCATTATCATATGAATCATGCAAATGCTACCTAACTATTCTACCCACTTCTACGCTAGACACTTCTGATTCAATGAACACATAATATAAACATGCGATTTCCTTAAATAAAAGGAATCGTGTCGGTTGCTACTTAAAACATTTAACAATTTTCAATTTCAAGTAGAAAAGAATCCTATTCAATAATTCCAATCTTTTTTCACCGAACTTTCTCCTATTCCACACTAATCTGCCTATCTTTTGAAAAAGTTAATCCTTTATTTTTCCAGTCTGTGAGGACACAGCAAAAAGATGACTGTCTATGAACCAGGAAGTGGGACCTCATCAGACACTGAAGACACTGCTGCCTTGATCTTGGACTTTCCAGCCTTCAGAATTGTTCAATGTGTGCTCACTGTTTCCTTCAGTGCCTAGCAGGCCACTGTGAAAGTGGTCTTTTTCCCTTTTTCTGACATGGCCCAAGATTCAGTAGGCCTTGCTTCTGATTATCTGTTTTGGTAAGGAAGTTTTCTGTATGGGAACAGGAAACTCGGCAAAATACCTGCATTTACTTGCCTTGGTTCCAGCAGTTCCTGAGGGAGATGTGTGAAGCCTTGAAAGAGATGGATTCTAATACAATCATTGAAAGATTCCCCACAATTGGTCAACTGTTGGCAAAAAGTTGCCAGAATCCTTTTATCTTAGCATATGATGAAAGCCAAAACTTTCTAATACGATGTTTATGTTGTCTTAATAAAAAGAACTGTGAATTCTGGAGAATTGAAACTTAACTCCAGGACATAGGGGTTTTATCTTATATACTTTGGGCATTTAGAACTAATATAAAAGAAGTCAGTCTTTTTAGTAAAGGTCTTGAGTATGCACCTGCAGATTCCTATTCTGGTTTGCTTAAAAATATGGTTTGTCATTAGTGTCTGAACTCAGAAAGAATTATGTTAATGGATTTGACACTTTGAGGGTGGAAAATACAAACTACAACATCAGTGAGACACTCATCTGATTATGAGGAAAAGAGAACTCCTGGATGTTGCAGATGGGAATATAAGTAGGCACAACCACTTTGAAGTACTATTTCTTCTTATAGGTTAAGGAGACTTCAACAGAACCGTCTGTAAAAGGTAGATTCAATCTTGCTGTACATTTATACAGAAATAAAAAATAAAGTAATCATAATTTATTCATAGGTTGGAATGCAAAAAAAAAAAAAAAAATGCCAACTCCTTTCGGCTTAAGGAATTTTGTACCTTTTGTTTCTTCCCTAGAAACATTTCTCTTCCCATAGATGGATCATTCTTATATTTTTAATAGTTTTACTTTCTACTCTTTCTAAAGTCACTCTGCAATAACTCTGTTTATTATCCCAGCAGCTTATGTTTTCTTACTCACATTTACCAAAGTTTATAGTTATTTGAGTTACTTCTTAATGCTTGGTTTTCAGCAGGGTACCATATTGGAAGGTAAACTCCATTAGACCAGAATCCATGTATGTCTTCTGCATTTTATTCCAGTGTCATGGAGAAGAAACTCCATAATTATTATTCAGTGAACATATAGATGACTAAATATTTATTTTTCCTAAAATATGATTTAAACATTTATCAGCATTTACTTCATTTCTGGAACCTATTTATTCAATGGTAAGTTGAATGTATTTTCTTTAATATTTGTTGTATATTCTACTTTAAATGCATCAGTCCTCCTGAAATAAGTTCTCTTTTCAGTAGCCATTATCATCTCACTATCTTCTCACTACTTCTTTAATAAATTTGTTTTTTTTCTGCTTCAGTCATTTTAATCATTTGTAGCTTTTGTCCATGTAAAAAAAAAGCTGGCAACAGCTATATCTATTCTATTCTTTGTTTTTCACAGCTATGATATATTTATCTTCAAGCTGTTTCACTCCATCTTAAGTCTCCCATTTTATCTCATTTTTTTGTTATATCAATCTGGCTCCATTATATTGAATTTATGAAAAATTCTAAATTTTCCTATAGCTTGAAACGTTTGTGGACTTTTTTTTCCACGTCTCATTTCAAAATGGGTCTTAAACATTCTTTTACTATGTCCTTCTCTTTTGACTTGCTTATGATATCTTTGTGTAGGTGTCTTGTGATTTCTTTAATTTACTTGCATCTGATATGAGTAACTCAATGACCTTTAATCAGTTTCCTATGTAATGTGGAGGAAACTATTTTGCTTCTTTTGACAGCAAAGGAAACTTGTTTTTATCACGTTTCTTTTCTTTTTTGGACTCCATATTTTGTGTTCTATTTATATTTCTCTTTCCTGAAGAAGGTGTGGTTGAATATGGGAATGTTTGAAGGGCTATCTCATATTGCATTCTGGTAAGTTTCAGCTGTCAAATAGGATTCTTTTCTTGTGCTCTTTTATGAAGTCCTTTAGAGTGTTTGAGGGTACCTGAGGGCTTAGGAATATTTGACCAATTTTGAATGATATTGGTATCAATAAGCCCAATAAGCCTTTGATATCAATAAGCCCTGAATATTCAAATGATCATTTTAATTTACTCTAATTCTCAGAGTCTTGTCCATTTTTATCCCAGCTTGCAGAGAAAAACAATCAGAGAAATGTGTAATAATATCTTCATTGCTATTAGCATCAGGGAACAGAATTCCCTCTGGGGCTTTCTCTCTGTATATTTCCCCATCTGGCCGCTACTTCAAGGGATTTATTAGCTCTAAATCTGTCTTTTCTTTTGCTAAAAACTGGCTAAGCATGCAGTTAGTTCTGAGTAATTTTTATTACCCAACTCTTATTTTACAGATTTCATTTCACTCAAAACATAAAAATCTGTAAGGCTTGCCTGAGACAAGGTAGACCAAGGGTAGACTTGTGTAGAGAAGTAAAGATGTCACAACCAGCCTGTCTGACTCCTCCTGACAATCCAATTCTACAAATTACTAACTATTCAAATAAAATAACTAGCCCTCTCATTGTTAATAAGGTATGGGCAGAAGACCTACCCACACACATTTTTGAGCATGTCATGAGTAAATATGTATACAGTGAGTATACTTGGATGTGTGACAATGTCATGCTCCTAGAAAGCATACTGAAGAAACTGATTACAGCAACTATTTATCATAAGAACAGAAAAAGGAGAAACCAGGAGTGTTCCTAGGAAGTCAATTATGTAACTTCAATGGTGGAGGAGGTGGTTCTGCAGAAGAAAACTCTATATTCTAGGCTTTACTTCCTCACACCTAGGAAATGTTGCAATAGTGTGTGAAGAATAGAGAACTAGATGAACCCAAGTGTTGAATGCCAAAAACTTAAAAGAGAAGTGTGACCAAGCGAAGGAAATAACCAAATTGATGAAAGGTTTCTGGAGATGATAAACCTTCGGAAGATTGCACACTGTTTCCATTTACTTTCCATCATACTCCAAAGCACATGCCTAGAAATTTTCGTTGGTTCTTTCCAAAAATATGAGCAGCAATCAGAAATAAACACAAATGGACATTAGGTAAAAAGAAGAAAACACAGAAAATAAATAAATAAAAGATAAAAAATGAAAACAACGAAGAGATGACCAGACAACACAAGGTGATGGCTAGACAGTAGAGTAAGAAGTTAAACCAGAACTGACAGAATTCAGGAAGGAAATAAAAAAGAGGCTTTCAGGAAAAGTGAAGGCTAAATTAGTTGCAGTACTATGGAGAATAAACTGTGTGAAAAGTACAATACAGTACATAAAGAAGAGACATATGACAGCTATCACTCAAACTAAAAGGAAACAGAAACAAAGAAATTAAACGTATTAGGGAGAAAGTGATAGGATAGATTACAAGAAAATCCATCAAATACTTATTTGGAGTGCCTAAAAAGAAAACTAAGACAATGGATCTAAACATATACTTTAAGATACAATTCAAACAAAACTTTTCTCAAAAAAAGAACATTTAAAACTACATATTTATGTGGCAGAGATGTACCAGGGAAAATTAAAATAGAATAGTAAGAATAAGACAAGGTTAATAACGAATAAATTTATTAATATATTTAAACATTAAAGACAAAAAAATCTTTGGGGCAACAAAGTTAAAAAAAAAAAAAAATGAAGTCCCTCTACCTAGAAGGATAATCAATATGCTATAGATTTCTTCCTAGTACCATTCAGTGCAAAAAGACAATGGAGCCAAACCTAGTAGCACTCAAGGAAACAAAGTCTGAGACAGAGAATTTACATCAGTAAGTACAACTGTAGTAAACACACTTAACTTTATATTTTTACAACATTTGTTTTAGAATACAAATGTAAGGATAAGAGAGACAAAAGAGAATATAAATAAAAAGAGGAGGAAAGAAGGTGGAAAGTAGAATAAGGTCACTGATTGTCCTATATAAGCCTAAATTTTAGAAGACTCTACTAAGGTACACAGGAAAAATATAGTAGTATTAGTTTCCAAATTGCATAAGGAGAAGAAGAAGGAATAGGGAAGGAAGTTTACTCAAGTTCTTTATATCACAGTGCAGAGTATATATCTAATGAATACTAACAAAAACAAACAAACAACAATAAAGAGGACTTATAGAGTAATAAATATAAAGGCATATTTAGAATTAAAATACAAGCCTACTTAAATATCAGAAAAGATACAAACAAATGCAAAGAAAATAGACCACATGGTAAAAGACATGGAAGTGAGAAAATAAAACAGCTCTTAACCTGAACTTTTAAGGAAATATCCTATAAATATCAATACAACAGGTATTTTTCAACTAAAAATATAAACTTTAGTTTCCTTTTAATGCTCAAGTTAAGCTCTGATTAATATATGAATACATATTGATAATTGTACTGTCTCATATTCTATTTATGAAGCACTCTGATTAACTGACAGTCTGTTTTTCAGCAGAAGAATATATTCAGATATTTTATTGGCCTTTAATTTAAATAACAGATGCCTAGCTAATATGACTTGTTTTCTCAATGATTTATGCACTATCATTCACATCTTTAAAAAAGACTTGGGGAAAAAAAAAAATACAAAATTTGGGACCATAAAATGAGTAGGCCCATACTTATACATATGATTTGCTGGAAACAAACATCTCTCCTCCAGGCTTTGGATTCTAAAAGGCATGAAAGGGCCTCCTTTTCTTCTATAATTAAAAAAAGTAATAAAGTCAGAAGAGAATGGAGACTTATGAAAAGGGGGCTCCAATGAAGGGTGGTAATTATCACTAGAAAATTTTTTCTCTGCACTGTTTAATTTTTAATAAATATTTATTTATGTATCATAATGCAATTAATTACCATTAGTATTTTAAAGAGTTATGTAAAAATACACGAAAGTTTGAAGGAAAATCTTATTTTTTAAACACAGTGTCACAAAAGTCAGCAGCCTATTCAAATAGACATAAGATAATGAGATGGTTTAATTTAGAACTGTGCTACATTTTTTCTATTCCTGAAAAAGATTTTAGGGATACAATGCATTCCTTCCTGTTATCAAAATGATAGCCATTTCTCTTTTTTCTTTTGATTTTTACATTTTTCTTTAACCATACTTATGTTTTTTAGTTTCCCCAAATTATCTTCAGAAGCCCTTGGAGAAAAATTTTATCTTTGTGTATATCTACATATCTATCTGCATCTTTTTCTCATTCTTTGTCATCATGTGTACTTTATCTAGCTGGACTGTACACATGTCTGTTCCTTTTAAAAGAATGATTGTAATAAACTAAGATTAGAGATATTGAATTTTTAAAAATGGTATTAGAATTGGATAGACATCTATTATGATGATGAAAGTAGAATTTCAGCAGCAAATGTAATCTTCACCTATAAAGAATCACTGGGAGTGGATAGAAAGGATTACTATGTAAGAGAAATGAAAAAGAGAATTCTTTCAGAAGAGCGATGGTCAATCTGAAATACTACTTTAATTATGTAGCACATTTTTCTGGTAAATCTCAGCTCTTAGACTCCCAGTTCTGCTTTTTACCCACTTTATTTAATTAAACATAATGACATGATTTTCTGTAGGTTTCAGGTACTATTACCAAATTGTGTAGAAAAGGAAATTGAGGGATACAGGGTTATATAACTTAACCAAGCTCCAGCCATTTCAGTGGCAGGGCATGAAACTTTAGATCCATTATTCCAAATTCCTTTTAGAAACCTAGAAGACTAATAGATACTTTTTAAAAAATTTGGATGACTTGAATTTTATGAAGCTTAAAACAAAATAATAGATTGTAACTTTCTAATTATAAGTGGAATATATAGCAATGTATTTTTGAAACACAAAAAGAAAATGAGAAGTTTTAAAATAAACCAGTAATTGAATGTTATTCATGTCACCATGTTCTTTATATTCAAGGTGAACAAAGAATAAATCAATAAAACACTTAAAATAAACCTTCTATTATTCTTTAACTCATATCAATGCTTTAAATTAATTATGTGCCCCATATTAGCCAAGATTTGTATTCCACAGCTTTATCCTAGGGGATTCTATCTTCGTTTAGATTCAAGATGGCTCAAACAAAAATAAGTCTTGAGCACACAATGTGGTTCTCTGCACCAAAGAAATAGTTCTCAAACTTCAGCATGCATCAGAACGAACTGGAAGCCCCACCTCCAAGGTTTCTGATTTTTAGGTCTGGGGTAGGGCAAGAAATTTGCATTTCTAACAATTTCCCAGATGATGCTAATGCCAAGTGCCATAACTTGAATACTACTATATGAAATGGTAACAAAATTCCCCCAACCCCCAACCAATTTTCATGCCCACTGACCCACTCAACCTAGTTGAAAGCAGATTAAACCAAAGCAGAACAGGGCATATTTCATCATATGTTGGAAAATATCACCCCCATTGTGGGCAGGAATGACACTGGAGATTTAGTTGTATATTTTGGAAATATTTATCTTCCTTAATATGGATCTTGAATAGACTCTGCCATTATAGAGTACTTTTTTATTCTTTTGAGATGTATGGATATATGGATGTATGTGTATGGAAAAGAGAGAAAGATCCAAAACCACTGGCAAGATTACCAAGAATTTGGGAAAGGAATATTTAATTCTCACACTGGCAAAAAGACAGTGAATGAGTTTTCGTCGGCCTGAAATCACCCAGGAATATTCAGCAGAATTCACCCACGGCTGCCTTTTAATGCTGTTCAGTTTGGGCATATCAAAAAGTTCTCATCATGAGAACTGGAAGCCAGTGTTCAGCCCATACTCTGCTCTACAAGTCATGCATTCTAGCTGGGCTGTGTCCATCCTGGAAAGGAGGGCATTTTATTTTTATATAAACAGGAACCTTATATTACATTGGTAGCACCGAATTTATCACCTTCTTCTTACATCTGTAACCTTGTGTTCTTTTTGTAGACTGATCACCTAAATGGGGAGGGACATGGACTTTAAGGCTAAGCCAAACTCTGTCCAAGGGAAAAGGTTTCCTAATAAGATGGAGGTGATCTCTGTGAAAACGTGAATAAGGAAGACTCTGGGTCTAGATCTCTAGTGCTCTAGATGGAGGAGAAATGCCAGGAAGATAGATATGCCTAGGAGATGAACCCATTTAAGCGTTTGACTTTTACTGACATTCTTTTCTGTTCAATATGAGGTCATGCATTATTAGAATGAATTTAAATTATCTTAGCTTAACAAAAATTAAATTCATGTTTTAAAATAGATTATTTTTTCACATACCTCAACCCCCAAATTGTAACCCAGCTCTTTGCCTCATGCTCTCACAAAGTAATAGCTATCTGTCCCGATACTGAGGGAAAATTGATTAGGTTGGCTTCGCTGAGAGAAAGTACACAACCTGTTTGACTCTTGAAGATGTTGTTCAAGGGAGATGTTGGCTTTACTCAACTTTGCATTATACGCTGGCTTCAAACTAAATTCTTGTTTACAAGTTTACAGTGAAATTCTACTCTATTTAGGGTATTATTTACATCATTGCAATTTGCCTTAGTTATTTGGAGCTCTTCAATAAACTTTGTTATAGGAAGCCTCAGTGTAGGTTTTTTCTTTTCTTCTTCCTTTCTTTTGTGTGTGTGTGTGTGTGTGTGTGTGTGTGTAGTGAGTAGTTGTCAAGTGGAGAAGAAAAAACAAGTAAAGATAAATTCCCTAATTTCCAAATATTTTTTAAAAAGTAAAGTTTAAAGTGGGGAAGCCAGCATGCCAATGACTTATTTAAAATCCCAATATTTATTTTAGGAGGAAGAATTGTGTAGAAATAGAAAACATGGACTTTTTGAAATCAAATTGATTCAGATATGATCTGTGATAATTTAGTTCTGTGAAATTGCCCAACTTTTCAATGAATGGTTTTAGCATCCATTGATAATTCTTGTCCAAATATATTCTTTCATTGATAAGTTGTGAAGTGATCATTTTTCTAAATAGATAATTAGGTTATTTCCAGGCTTTCTCTTATTTTCTTATAAAGACATCCTAGATTTTATCCTACAAAATGTCCAAAATAGTTTGAAATTATAATACCGCTCTTTTTGCTAGTATTAAAATTATTGAAAGAAGTTTAAACTTATTTTGTAGGTCTTTTAAAAATGTCTGTTTATAGTCGGCATAAAGTGTACATTTGGATTGTTTTCAATTTTTAATAATGAATATGCAGAATGGTGCATATTTAGTTTCTTACTTTTGAAAGGGAATCTTCAGAGTTGAGTCTCAGAAGTTTAACCGACAGGCAAAAGGTAAACATATATAATATAATATAAAAAATTAATAAAATTTCCCTTTATTTTCACTTTCCAGTGTTGAAAATAAAACATCTTCTTCTGGAAGTGAAATTTTTGTTGGAATTATCTGCATTCATCCAATATCAGGACCTCACCACACTCCTCTTTTTACACAGTCCTTGCTTTTTTTGCTATAATGTATTCTCTGCATGTCAATTATTTATCTCCTCACTTCCATGTACATTAAAATGTACAGTATATGCTCTCATAGGCTATTGGTGTGGGTTCTGGATGATTTTTCTTTCTATATTTATCTGTATGTTTTTTGGAAAGATTTAAATTGTTAGATGCTATTAAACTGGAAGTTGCCCTCATTTTAAACATCAATATTTTTAAACACAACTGTGAACTAAAACTCATACTTGCTATATTGTCCTTAACTTGTTTGTCAATATGTCTGTGTACCCTGATTCAACTCTGCTTTCCTTTTGTCACTGATCTTTCATGTAGTTCTAGTTCCTTGACCCAATGTTGGAGATATTTATTTGAAAATTTTGAAATAATAAAATCAATTAAATTTCCTTTCAAATATACTTTCAGCTGACCCATTTTCTAGCCTTGATCTAGGTGAGTTTAGTCATACACAGTAGTTAGGCCTTCCTGGCCTATAAGTCATAAATGTTAGTTTATTGGGCCGTGAATATACTTTTTTTGCAGTGTCCTCTTAGATAATCCTTCAAAGTCTGTTGTTTATAATATGGCCTGTGGACAGTGAATAATAGATAAGGTACTTAGGATTTAGGAATGGTAAACATACTTGCTCTTTTAGAAGTTAATTAGAAAAGATAAGAAAGATTGTGGGACTGATCAGATTACTTTCTATCCGTTAATACTACCTACAATAACATTTTGAAAGTCAGGAGAGAGAAGGAAAAAAAGCAAAGACTATTAAAGAATATAGAAAATTATGACAGACATTTAAAACAATACAAAGCTTTCATAGAATTCAGTGTTACAAACAAATGCAATGCAAAGACTACTGAGAGAACACTTGAAAACAAATGACGGTTAAGGAAATGGATGAAAGGTACAAAGTATGAATGCCACAGAATATTTTTAAGATAAATATCTATGTTAGTCTCATGTTTAGACAGTTAGTTTTATCTTATCTTAGATGGAATTCAAGTAAATATTGATAGCTATTTGGTTGATGCTAAGTTTCAATAATTATGAAACTGTGTAACTCAGACTGGGACTTGAACCCACGCACGGTCTTTTATCTGAGATCACACACCTGGTCTCAGGACTTAATGAAGCTCAGGTTCTTGATGTCTCATTGCAGAAAGAATTCAGTGAGAGACAAAGTGATAGGTAAGAAATGGATTTATTTATAGAGAAACACACTCCACAGACAGAGTGTGGGCCATCTCAGAAGGTGAGAAGGGCACCAGGGTATGGGGTTGTCAGTTTTTAGAGGGGTGGGTAATTTCATAGGCTAATGAGTGGAAGGAGTATTCCAGCTATTTGGGGAAGGGGTGGGGATTTCCAGGAATTGGGCCACCGCTCACTTTCTGATCTTTTGTGGTCAGCCTTGGAACTGTCATGGTGCCTGTGGGTGTGTCATTTAATGGGCTCATAGTCTAGTGATAGTCAATCATGCGCCATCTTGGGCCCAGTTGGTTCTAACCAGTTTATGTAGTGTCCTCGGGCTATGTCATTCTTTTAAAGGTTGTGCCCTGCCCCCTTCCCTCCTGTTTAAATTACATGAACTTTGCCGATTTTTGGTTTTAACACAGAGTGGTAAATAGATAACCAAAATTCAAACAGTTTGTCTGATAAGTTTATTTAATATTGTTACAATTTAAATTAAAAGACAAGGTAGAGGGCTTGAATTCTTTTTCTAGCAAGTGACTAATAATTATAGCATCATATGACTCACATAACAGCTTTGCCAAATGATTTATTTCTGTTAAGGTTTTCTGCAAAGATATTTTATAGTTACGTGTAAACTATTCTGGCTACTAATCTTGTGTGATATGAATCACAAGCAGAAATTTGTGTCATGCATGAAACACAGTGTTATTAGTCATATATTATTAAATAGAAGACTGCCATTTCATGTATTTCCAGCGTATACACATTATAAACTACTGAAGAGAAGATGTGAAGTACACAGATATGATTATATATATATATATAATCATTGAAAGAGAAAGGTTTTAGGCTACTGCAAGTGGTGAGTTAATGGGTAGATGATTCACTCTGAGGATAAAACTATTTATAGGTGAATTATTACTCAAATGCTAAACTCTATGTCATGATACTTATCCTGAATAGCACAAATTGAACTTTCAAAATATTTTAAAATCTTCTTAACAGTTTCTGCTCAAAGCAAATTAGATGATCTACTATCTGAACACTGATGACTTAATATCCTCCTTGACATCTCAGTAGCAGTTTATATTGATGTACACTTAATTCTCTTTGATATTTTCTGATTCTTGATTTCTGTTACATCAACAATCTCTCTTGATTTTTTTTTCCACTGCTGTTTACTCCTTTTTTTGGTTACCCCTTTTTGAATTAATTACCTCCAGTTAGCAAACCGATGTCAAAGTAGCTTGCAGTGCAGTCCTGAGTCTACTTGTATTAAGAGATTTATTGGCTCTGGGAAGGCAGTTGAAACCAAGACATGGATACAATTTTTCCAAGAACAAATGACTCAAAAATGGTTCTCTAACTGTTAAGGACTAAATGTTTGTGTCCCTCCAGAATTCTTATGTTGAAGCCTTAACCCCAGTGTGGCTATATTTGGAAATATATTTTCCCTTAAGGAAATAATTAAGATTAAATGAAGTCATATGAGTGGGGTCCTGAACCAATACGGTTGATGGCCTTATAAGAAGAGACATAAGAAAACTTGCTCTTTTTCTCTCTCCAAGAACATACTGAGGAAAGGCCATGTGAAGACATACAAGAGAAGGCCATGTGAGGACATACAGAGAAGGCAGCCAGGAAGAGAGTTCCTGCTAAAAACTGAATCAGGTGAAACCTTGATCTTGGACTTCTAGCCTCCAGAACTGTCAGAAAATAAATTTTTGTTGTTTAAGTTGCCCAATCTACGGTATTTTGTTTTGTTAGACAGAGCAGACTAATAAAACAACCATGGCCTCTCTTCTGAGTATTCATACATTTGCACCCTTGCTGTCCAAACTTCGTTTACATCAGGTTTTTTCCATCATCCTCTTCCCATCACATACACACACACACATTCACAAACACACACACACACACACACACACACACACACACACACAGAATGTATCCATTCATGCAGAGGCTATATCTGTCTTATTCCCTTTAGTATCACAATCGTATAATAGAGTGACATAGAGCAGTGGTTCACAGTATGTGTTTTTTTATTATCAGATATCCTAGGCAAAGTTGGAATTTATGCCCCTTTTTTGCAGTTTTACTCAGATGTGATGTTTGAGGTCATTGTGCACGTTGAGTTTTTATGGTATATCCCCCTAGAAGTTGGGTAGGTCAACATGTATAACCTGCCTACAATTTTCTAGCTACAACAGACAATGCTATTACATTAGAAAATACATACTTGCTAAATTCACTCTTTTCTAAAAGAGGAAATATTAATGTGTATATATAGTCATTTAATATGCTTGTCTTCACCTACACAAATAATCTCATATTAAAGAGATTAAAATCTGATACCCACATTCTACAAATAATAAGTAAATTAATATAATATTGTTATTTGTTTATTTGAGTAGCATGGCTAAATAGAATCTATAAACATCATTCAGACATTTATTTACTAAATCCAGTGCTAATATCAGTCTTTGTATATCTAAAATTAGGAGCAATTGGCTGGAATCTAGTATATTTAACTCTCCACCAGTATAGTCTTGAGAATCTTTTGAACTCTTGCAAGTCTCCTTCTCACAAAATGAAAGAATGTACTATATTAATTGTAAGAACATTTGTAATCTGAGAGATTTATAAGCATAGTGCCCACTACTCTTAACTCTTCTTATGCCTTTCTAAGCCATGTTAGCCTCAATTTCTGGTTATTTGAAGTATAACATAACATCTCTCACATTATTTTTAGTTTTTACCTCCCTTTATTTATCTGTTTACCTCTCTAGATTTTTTCCCTCTGATTCTTTCTCTGAGCCTCATAAAAGCATTTGCTATTGGTTGACTATATCTTTATTATTCATGTTCACATTTTAAAAGCAGGAATGAAGAAGCATTAATATTTCTATTAAAACTATCATTAATCTTATTTTCTCATTTATTGATTTCTCAGTTTATACTTTTGGTGATTTAAAAATATGTCATCGAATAATTTGACATTTTTCCCATTAAAAGATGGAGTCTTTGTCTCCTTTCCTGAATCTGGGTGGACTTGTGACTAACCAGTGGAGTCATGCTATGTGACTGGGGAAGATAAGTCATAAAGTCCATGCAGCTTCTGGCCTGTTCATTGCAACATTCACTCTTAGAGGCTGAGTTTCCATGTAAGGAATCTGACCATCCTAGTGCTGTCGTGTCAGAGCGGTCAAGGGTAAGCGCTAATGTTGAGTCCCACTGAACCCATCTTTTAGTTATACCAAACCAAGTGTCAGGCACTGAAATAAGAAACTATTTTGGAAATGTTTCCTCTAGTTATTGCTGTTCTGGTGTCCAGTTGTTCAAGATGCCCAACTGAGTCCTCTGAGCTGAGGCCCCAGATATGAAGGAAAGAGAAACCATACGTTTTGTGCCCTGAATTCCTGACTCACAGAATCTGTGAACATAATAAAACAGTCATTTTACTCCCTTGTGTTATGGATGGTTTGTTTTACAGCGATAGATATTCAGACATCTTTGAAGGATCAGTGACAATTATTAACAAAAGAGAAATATATTTTTCTTCTAAAAAGTGATTTAAATATCCTCAGATACATAGTCCAATCAAATAAAAGAAATTTTTAAATGTATACAGGTGTAATAGGAGGTAAGAGAACAATGCCACAGTGCAGCTTTCCAGTATTTAAAGCCATCAACCTTGTAATAATTGAGTAAAAATCAGTCTTTTTGAGAGATGCCAGTTAAAGACACACGTTCTCAGTTATAAATGTGTCTACAATTGTTTCTTATTTTAACCAATAAGAGGACAACATGATTATTAATTGTAATGACTATCACCCTTATAATCTGGGAAAATTACAAAGTTCCTCTCTATTTCAGGAAAGAATTTACTCAATTTGCTATAAAAATTTGGAAGCCACTCTACTATCATCATAAAATATTATCTCAGAAAATTATGCTATGAAGTGTCTGACAAAAACTAGATTCAAAATATGGAATAATTAATATGTTTGAAATCTTATGTTCTCCTGAAAAGGGAAAGCCAAATGCCATAATTTTAAGCCTTTGGATATTTTCTGATTAAAATTATGCAGAAAATATTGTTGATATTCTACATTTCATAGATAAGCACTTTAACATTGTTCCCTATAGTTCAAAATCATTGCCTTAAAATGAGTATCAGAAATTGAATAAATGATTCATAATGGTGTAGACACTTTTAAAACTTGTAAATGTTGTGGCCCCAATGGTCAGATTAATTCTACAAATTCTCACCAGCAGTATAGTTGCATTAATTGCTCACAAGACTCTTACAAGTCTTGAGAATTAGAAAGTTTGTTTTTTTTTTTATTTTTTGCCATGTTAAAATATGAAAAAAATATATTAATGATTGATTCATTTTCATCCATTAATTAATTGAATGGATGCCTATCATAAACCAGGCATTGGTCTAAGAGCAGAAGTCATGGAAAAGAATCAAATAGACAGATAAAATTGCCCTTATAGAATTAATATTCTACTGGGGAAAATTAAATAAATTATATGAAATAAGAGTCAAGTGTTTTATAGGAAGAATAGAAAAGTGTAAATGTTGGTGGTAGAGGTATACAGGATTTAATATTAAATGGAATGACAAGGGTAGGCGGGCTTTTAAAGAGTGACATTTGAGCAAAGACTTGAATTAACTGTGGGAATATTTTAAGAACATTCCAGATTGAGCCAAGAGACAAGGAGAAAGAGTGAGGAGGCCAGTGTGCACTAGTAGAGTAACAGAATAAGGAGTCCAGAGAAAATGTCAGAAAAGGAATGGGGGCCAAAGCAGGTGATGCAGCTGTTGTAAATACTGTAAGCCACTGTAAGAATTTTGGCTTGTATTCTCAGGGAAATACATGGGATGCCCTTTACAGAGAAGACATTATCTGACACACTGATGGAGCTCCCTCTGACTGTTGTTTTGATTTTAATGGAATCAATTATTAACACCTCTGCTTTTAATGGGGTTCAAATTTTTGGTACATGTTACATGGGAAATTGCATTAATGCAATGACAGTCTTAATATAAATGGTAGTCTCAAGTACGTTACCAGGCTACCAATTTCAGAGGTGACAAAAGAATAAAGCTCATGAAACAAACTGTAATGTTCAAATCATACAGTTAATTAAATCAATTTAAAACACACAGTAATAAGTAGGGGGAAATAGATGAAGTAGTTTACCATACTTAGGATAAGGAGCCAGCATGGAAGAAGGGCTACAGTACCTGAAATAGGGAGTTCTCAGGTCCTGTCTCACTCTCTGCTGCATCAGACTTCCCCTGCTAAGGTATGGTTTTGAGGACCAGAGCTGAGGTTTGATCAAAGGATCTCAGCAAACAGAAGGTGTCTGAAACCTACATATACTGGTTATGTTGGGTCAACATAGCAGCAGGTGTGCCTGGTCAATAGCTGTAGCTCACCAGAAGCCTTAGGAGCAGCTATAGACTTTATTTGCATTTCTTAGTGGAGTACTCATGGGAACACAGTGGCTTTCACCATGGGATGGCCAATTCATCACCTCATAAATATTGAATGTCTCATCTATAGTAAGTGTGTCATGAATATTTGGGACTTCTCGTCCTTCCATCCCTTTTATATCTTTGTTCAGAAAAGATATTATTTACTTAATTTATCTTTGCTTAACATGTCCCACAGATGACCAATTTCCTTTATTTCATGCCTAAATGTCTTACAGGTTATTAATTTACATTATCTTTGTCTAACATGTCTGGATGGTTTACTAACTTATTTATCTGCCCTGACATGTTTAATGATTCTTCCCACATCTTTTAAGTTACTGGTCTACTCTTTACAGTGGTTTTTTTCTCATTTAATGTGACATTTAACCACTGTTTTGAATAATTTTACAAACAAGACCAATCAAAAGATAGATAGATAGAGATATACATATACAGAGGTGGAATCTTTAATTTTTATGAAAAACTTTCTACTTTATATCCATATCTAGAGCCTTCACAGAATTTTTTTTTTTTTTCTTTCTAAATTCTAAGGGGTTCCTTGAAACTAGACACCAATCACCAGTATGTTAAACTTAGGTCTAATGATATATTGAGAAGCCATGATTAAATCAGCTCACTTTGTCTTAGGGAATTGATTCTTGTCTATGGGTCTTGAGTTATGCAGTTTTTTTCTACAAAGTCGCTGGCTTCTGGACTGAGAGCACGCTGGAAATCTTAAGCCAGCTGCTTGATAGATCTGCCTGCTGGCTGTTTGCAGAAATGAGGTACAGATTTTTCTTGCAGCTCTTCTGCTGTTTCTTTCACAAAACTGAATTCTGATCTGCACTCTTTAGCAAAGGCCTTTATTTATAGGTAGGATAAAAGCAAAAACCAATTTGTTGGTGACAAATATGACTAGGTCTGGTTGGTTAATTATATCAACCCACATTATCATAATGGAGGATAGTAAAATCCTCTATTTGTGAATATTTAGTCAATGATTATTCTGAGGGCAGGAACAGTATGATAAGGAGGCTGCTGACTGACCTCAAGGGCATTTTGATTTGTACCATAAAGAAAAGTTATAATCACCAAGAGTGACAAACGCATTTATAGTTGGGAAAAAAATCAGTTTGTTTACAGTGTGTAAACAAACTTTGAACATGAATCTACGTGTCTATCCAACCTGACAAGAACTCAGTTGCTAAAATATTTATGGTGGTAACATTTACCTCTAAATAATTAACCTCAGGAGTATTAATGTGTTGTTTTTGGTGTTCCAGGGTTTCTTTTTGGGGGGGGGGGGTTGTTATTTTTAACTGGTAACTGGGCAGAAAAATAGTTGTGTAGAACTAATCAAAATATAGAATATTCTTCCTTTAGTAAAGTAAGAACACATCTTTTGTTTGGCCCAGTGACTGCATGGGAAACTCCAAAGCTATTTTATGTATACATAATATCTTTAAAATGTTATTCTTTAGGATTTACAACCTGGATTTAGAAAAAGACTGTATCAAAAAAGAGTTGCTAAACATATTCTTACATTAAAATTTAAACAGATATTGTGGATGTTTGAAGACAAGCCATTATTGAAGTATTAGCTATAAAATAATTTTAAGTATTTTTTAATTAAAGATATATGCAAACAATAATTCAAATTCAGTGCCCAGCCACAGTTATAGTCTTTCAGAAAACTAACTTTTGATGTGATAGGGAATTCTCCTTTCCAAAGACAAAGAACAATTTATTTATTTATTTATTTATTTATTTAGGTAAGAGCAAGCTATATGTCAAGGATGAGTTATTTTTCTGAATATTGATTTTTTCTTTTTCTTTTTTAAAACTCTCTCAATTACCACATCAAATTTGCCATCTTAGTGGGAGCTTTCAAAGAGCAAATAGATTTTCATAGAATTATTTGCTATTTTAAATATTTATGTTTTTAGAAATTGATTAGGTAAAAAAAGATAAATGGTAATCAAAGAATACCCATTATTTAATTTAAGAATATTTAAAGTATTCAAAATCATTAAGGATTTCTATTGTAACACGGTCATTTATTATATTACAGTCAGAAAGATGACATTTAATACTTTTTTTTTCAGAAAGTGTAAGAGAAAAACTAAGTTTAAATCATTTGCAACAATGTTCAGAGTTTACAGAGCAAATTCTCTTAAAATACAGTTATTTCATATAGTTAAACCCATATGTTTACAGTTTCAAAATTAAAATATTTTGTGGAAAGAATGTTAACTTATTTGCCATATAAAACCAGCATATTAAATTTAGAAAGTTTTAGTAACTTAGAAGACATACAGATCTGAACACAAAAATTTTCAGCCAACCTAATTTGTTCAAATACTCATGTCAAATGGAAGCACTGGTAAACTTTTTCCTAATCCAATATAAAATTCTATGTATTTAAATCTCTAAATTGTATCAAAAATCTAGGCTTTATAAGAGTATTACTTTCCCTTTGAAATGACCCGTTTTTTGTCTTGTTGTTTAATTAGTGATTTTCACAACTTTTGCTTTTCTTTGTGTTTTCTTTCTTTTTTTTGTTTTTATTTTAGTTGGCTGCTTCTATGACAGAAAGCCTTTTCTTTTTAGCTTTATTGAGGTATAATTGACAAAAATACAGAAATAAGAAATATTTAAGGTCTACAACTTGATGTTTTGATAGAGGTATACACTGTGAAATGATTACCATGATCAAGCTAACTTACATATCCATCCCCTCATATAGTTACCTTTTGGGTGTGTGTGTTGTGAGAACACTTAATGTTTATCCAATTAGCAAATTTCAAGTATATAATACAGTACTGTAACCACAGTCACTGTACTGTACATTAGATTTCCTGAATGCATTCCTCTTGAATGAGTAAAATCTTATAGCTTGTGACCAACATTTCACCATTTCCTCCAACCCCCAACCTCTGGCAACCACTATTCTCCTTTCTGCTTCTATGAATTTGATTATTTGAGATTTCACATAAAAGTGAGGTCAAACAGTATTTGTCTGTGTCCAGATTTTTTCACATAGCATAATGTCCAGATTCATCTACATTGTCACAAATGGCATAATTTCAAGAAAGGCTCTTCTGAAAATGTCAGGGCATTTAAACCATTAGAAGTTTAGTTTACCCCTTCTTATTATTTGTTTAAAATTCAGCTTATTTTAAATCAATGCTTCTTAGTTTCTGTAGATCAAATCATTAAAAATGAAATTAATTTCTTTATTATTTTTTATGGAGGCCATTAAATCTTTCATTTATCTTCTTTAACAAATGGGGAGAATGATTTTATTTTCTAAATTCACAAAAAAAAATTCAATTTTTTTTTTTAGCCAAAGTGAAATTTGGCCACATGAGATTACCCCAGGAACCAAAAAAAAAGAGTGATTGGGTTTCAATAGTCATTGACGTGCATGTTTTAAGCAGCACAGTTTAATTGGCTCCAGTAGGTAAATTCATCTAAGCATATCTGCAGAGATTCATCTGGTCTTCAGCTGAGACCAAAGGTCCTTTCACTGAAGCTCAGAAAAGTGTTTTTTTTTTTTTTTTCTTAATCCAATTAAGCTAATATTTTTCTTTCTTGCTAGAAAATTGTGTTTTTTGTCTTTATGAATGTCCTCAAACATCGTTAGAGCTTTAAGAACTCAAAATACATCTGGGCTTCAAGCAAAATACTAATTAAACAAGTTTTAGATGCCAGAGGAATGGCTTGGCAAATTTTTTCATTTATTCTGTTAGTTTATCAGTTTCTCCTAGCTTTTGAATACATTCTTTGAAATTCTTTTCAAAAATCTCACTATGCTGAGGAGAAAACGGTTAGAGTTCAGATCCTACTAGGGGGAAGGATCCCTGGTGAAGTCAGCAAGCAATCATGTCAAAATATTTGGAGGGTTGTGTTCTAGAAAAAGGTGGAAGCCAGAGGTGGAATAAGCCCTGACAAACTAAAACCCGGACATAATTCAGCTTGGTAGCTAATTGGATTAAGACAACCAGCCCCAAGTCAGGCTGCCTAGCAAAGACCAATAATCCACCCTATTAGAAAACAGCAACATCTGGAACCTATACAATTTTAACTCGACAATTGGTGTTCTTTTTCTGTACATGATAGAGTAGTTAGTATCAGATTTCACTCCCATGATAAACACATATAAAAATGGACAGTATGTATAAAATAACTATTTGGGGGATTTGGCAGTAAAAAACTCAGGGCTGTGATTATTGAGAGAAGAGAAACACTTGAGGTAAGTCCCATTTTCACCAGTTTTACGCTGGATACTCTTCCCTAACTGCACAAAGAAAAGTGGAGTCCAAGTAGAAAGCAGCAGTGGAGACAGTGGAGGAAAAAGAGATTGCAGTTCAGGGCTGCCAAGGTTCCTAGGAGGAGGGCAGCACAGAGAAAAAGCTCTAAACTCTCTGTATCATTTTTCCTTTGGTCCCCACTGGCTTCCTAAGATGCACACACAGAAGGTGAGGGTCTTGGAGGCTTGTAGAGAACACTGGGCTCATAAATACTGGGAAACACTGGAGGTCTGAGATAGCCAAAGAGGAAACACCATGGTAAATACCAGGCATTCATTTGAGACCACATAAAGCCCATGCTCTGAGATTTGGGACCAAACCTTCAGAAAACAGCTAAACCTTAAGACTAAGTGGAAAACTGAAATACATCTACCCTAATAGAGTCTAAAACCAAACCATGACAAGAATAAAATTATTCACTTGAAAGTTAACTGATTACTAGAAAGAAACTCAACATACATTAGACCAGAGGTTGGCAAACTATGACCTGTGGGCAACCTCCTATTTTGGTAATTAACTTTTACAGGAACACAGTCACAGCCATGTGTTTACATAGTTTTGAGGCTACTTGCACCCTACAAGAGCAGAGATAAATAGTTGGGAAGTAGTATGGTCCCCAAGCCTAAAATATTTACTGTCTGGCTCATTAAGAAAAATTGCCAACGTCTGCCTTAGAAGAAGATAATATAATTCAGAGTCTATAGAACAGTACTACAAAATCAAATAAAATTAAAAATTACCAGGCATAGTCTGGAAACTTGACAAATAAACAAGAGATAAAGAAGTAAATATTAGCCAACTTAGAGGTGATCCAGATTTTGGAGTTAACAGACAAGAATCTCAAAATAACTATAATTAATATATTAATACACAGTAAGAAGATAGACACAGTGGAAGAAAAAAAGAAAGTAATTCAATTGAAAGTTGGAATCAGAGAAAAGGGAATCAAATGGACACTATAGAATTAAAGAATAAAATATCTCATGTGTCATTAAGAAAACAGTGATTAGCCTTTATACCTGACTGGATGCGCCAAGAAGCAGAATGTGTGAATTCAGTGATGAGTATGAATGTATGAATGTTCTACCTAAATGAAAATTTTACTAAATTAAAAATTATAAAGTAGTGGGTACCTTGCTCGATGTTAAGGAATCATATCTAGTAAAACTGTGGTAGACCGAGATAGGATTTCCTTTTCCTCCTTTGCACTGTTTCTACTTCTATTGAACAGTAGTGAAACAATATAATTTCAAATGTCAGGTCTGCTACTAGATTAATTTTTATTTTCAAAATAAAAACTCCCTTTTTTCACAAGTTTTCAGAGGCATTTCAGGAGGATATTTGGAGAGGAAACATATGGCCATACACTTTATTTAAAAAATGCAATATTTGTCTCAATAGGGTGGTATATATTATGGTTTTATTATAATAACTGGTATATTGGTCTTACTCATGGCATGATTATAGATGTTTTATATTTCTTAGCTATTGTCTTTGACTTCTTCTTGAAATACAGGAAAAAAGATTTGCTTGATTTTATCTTTGTACTGATTTGGGAGGTATGCCATGTTTATTTTGGTTAACACTCAAAATAGTATTTAACTCTTCGCTATATGATTCTTCTTTTTTTAACTGAGGTATAACTGACGTACAATGTTATATTTGTTTCAGGTTCACAACATAATGATTAAATATGTGTATATATTGTGAAATGATCACCACAGTGTCTAATTAACATCCATCACCATACACAGTTACAAAATTTTTTTCTATATAATTCTTTTAGAAAATTTTTCTATGTATGTATTTTATAACCCCTTTAGAAATGCTCTTCAACTTCTGTTTGACATTCGGAAGGTATCGTACTGTCAATATGCCAAAAGGGTGTGTTCCCTCAGAGGATCCACATGGTTCATATGTTTCAATACACCATTTTTTCACCTTTCCTCATGTATGGCTAATCAACTTTCTAGGAACCCCCAACTATTTAATCAGCATTAACCAGCTGATATGATAGCATTGCTACGTTTTAGACTCTCAGTTACCTAAAGGATCAACAAGCACTAGCCATGAACTTAGATATTTTGGAAGACGAAAAAACAAACCAAACTAAAAGAAGTAAAACACACTTATCACATCTCCCTGCTTTACTCCAAGACTTTTGGGATTCTCTCACACTCACGCCTTAAAAAAAAAAAGACTCTTAGAGAAACATAAAATCAATTTGTAAGGAGAAAGAAATGAGAAAAGAACTTTGGAGACTTTCAATATCCATATTAGAATTTGTAATAAACAATCAGAAAGTTAGTAGCAAAATGCTTAATATTAATGTCATTTTAAAATTCAAATTGCATAATAGTTCAGCTGATAACCCAATTTTGGAGTGTAGAGCCAGAGCCTGTGACCTGTCAGGAGAACAAGGAAGATTACACTTTACCAAAGTTTGCTTAGTTGAGAGTGCAGGGTTGGCAAATGGAGAGCCAAAGCCATAATAGTCACTATCTTCAAACAAGAAAACTTTATGAGGAGTAAAGAAAGAGCAAGCAGCTCTTGGAAGAGACTTAACTATTAACATGGTGATGCTATGATGCTCCAATAAACATAGCCATCAATAATTGTGTGCCTGGGTGCACAGAAGACTTGCATTCCTCTTCTTTTCTTTAGTTACCTCTTTCATACCAGAAGATTAAAAAATGGTGATGGAAATATATATCCTGAGTACAGGAAGTGGTCAAAGGCATAGATGCTTGAGACAGCTTCAGATTGGTCAAATCCTGACCCTACCATTTCTTAGTTGTATAAACTAGGGCCAACAGCTTAATTGTAAAAATTATGTAAATGTAAAATTATGTAAATTATGTAAAAAATGTAAGCACTTTATTTTGTTACTGTGAGATTTAAGGGAGTAATTGTGTAAACCATGTAGAAGATGGTGATAGCATGTAGGTTTTAAAGAAAAGTGAGAATGGAGGCAGGAAGTCCTGTTACAAAGTGGCTATAATAGGATTTCTTTGCTGTTGTTGTGGACCTTAAAGCCAAAAATGAGGCAAACAAAGTGATGATGTTAAAGAAGCAGTGATTTTTAAAAACGTTTTTAAGAAAGAATCATCAAGACTGAGTGGTTGAAAGAGAATGAAATATATGCCTTGAAATGCTAATTAGAAGGAGGAGTTGACCATGTAATTGAAATCTTATTCCCATATAGGGAGAAGTATAGCATCCCTAATTAAAATCTTAATTATGCTTTGTGGGCTAAAGTATGAGACTATCATTTTTGCTGCAAGGCCAAGCACCATGTCTGCCATAATGTATATGAGTAAATAATGAATTCATCAGGAATAAGAAATTAATTAGAGAGTGCTTTTGGAGGTGGGTTATAAGCACTCTTTGTAGACATTTTTTCTGCCGCAGTTGCAGTGAATATGTGCATCAATCCAGCAAAACCGGATTTGGGAGAGATGTAAATTGAAGAGTCAGTCATTCATGGTGTAAAATGGGAAGCTGGGGATACAGTTCTATCCTGGAATAAGAAATAAAATATAGCAAGACCCTGAGGTTTAAAACAGTATGGAATTTTGGTTATCTTGTCAGTAATTTTACTGGATATCCTATCTAAAATAGCATTGTCCCCGACCCATACACATGTCTATCACAATGTATCTCTTCATCTAGCCAATTCTTGTCCTTAGCACATAGCCTTAACTAAAACTAGGCCACACACTTCATGAAATCAGAAACGTTTACTGTTTTGTTTCTGTACTTCAAATAGTGCATGACATGTATTTTTCTCAATAATATATTTTGAATGAATGAATGCTTTGATCAATTAATTATAAGAGCAACTTAGACTTAAAGTTTGAGAAAAGAGGTCTCCAAGAGTCACCTGTATAAAATAATAAGTAAAATAAAAGTAATACACTTCATGGGAAGACAGTTGCCCAAGGTAAGAACAGAGAATTAGGATCACACATATTTAGGAAGAGAGGGCATTAAACAAAGATGATGAATCCTTACATTGCAATCTAAGTATTGATAGTTGGAGAACGAGGTCAGTAAAATACCACAAAAGCAATGGAAAGAAAGAATATAAAAAGGCAAGGTTGATTAAATTATTCAAAACTGGAATAAAGTTTTTTAAAAAAGAAGATATTTATACAGTTTCTATATCTTGTGTTTTAGAGGCCAATTAAGAGTGCAGTTAAAATGCATGTTAGGATAAAACATTTCTGTAAATAAAGTATAAAAGGATGACAAGGAATTGAAGAGAATGTATGGAAAAGTCAGTTGAATACTTACGTTTCTTTGAAAATTTAATAAATCTGTAACATAAATATTTTAATAGTGAATCATTTATTTTACTGCTCTCAATCAGGGTTCTTAAATTTTCAAGGTGCAATAAAAGGCATTTTGATAATTAACACTTTTGTCAATGTATATGTTTTATTATCATTTTGACATACTGTTTGAATTCTGTCATAATATATTTCTATCTCCATAAGCAGGCAACTAAGATTGTTGCCTTGAATTGAATTTCATGTGATGTTAAGGTTAAGAATGTGTGTCATTCCACCCTGCTAAAAACAGAAAACATTGCAGGAAGCTAGATATAATTGCTCTGTCAGTACAAGAAAATTATACAACTGCAAACCAGCCTTGCTTAAAGTGATTTTTGACAGGCTTGTTTATGTACTATTTACGTCCAGAGGCTATAGAAAATTGGTAAGCCTGTCAATGTCTTCTCAGCCTGGTCTGTTCTTAGTTCTTTATTACTATTGAAATGTGTTATGTAAATGAGCAGTATATCTAACAAGGGATAATTACAGGTAAGAAAGAGATGTAAATAACTATAGTTGTGAATAAAATAATTTGAAATATTCATTAACGACTAAAGTCTACACATTGTGAATATAGTAGAATCCACACAACATTGAAATAACCAGTAGTTTAATTGGAAATCCCTACAAAGGTACAGTTAAGGAGCTGGAGGACATATGTATTTTATCTACTTTAATTCTGAGTTATGTTCCACAATTATGTTTTATAAATGAAGAAATTGTGGCTTGCCCATGGTTGGGTAGATATCAAGAGGTAGAGTTGTGACTCAATCATAGGCCAGGATCGCTGCAAAATCATTGTTTTTTTTCTAATACCCAATCAGTTTTGACACACGGGAAAAATACTATCAACCTCAGTGTGTAGTCTAAAGTTTATATATTTATTTAGTAACAGAGTATCAAGACTTAATGCCCTGTTTTACATTATTGCTGGGAAAAACAAATTTAATTTTTTTTTGATTTGTGTTATTTTGCCCGACACAACAAATTGTTTGACAAAACTATAAAAATGATTTAACGTTAATTTGTCCCCAAATGCCCATTTTATTTCATCCTAGTTATTTTATCAGACCCTCCCCATCCTTGAATATTTTGCATTGTTTAATCACTTAGTTGATGAATTTCATTAATTAATTTATTATTAATTTATTCAAGAGGGGTTCTTGATTGCTATATTTCCTTAATACTTGGAGGTTTGATAAAATGTCTATTGCATTTATACTTTAAAAATATTTGCATTATGAAACTACTACATTCACATGTGAAATATTCAAGCAGTACAAATAGATAAAAAGTGAATAACGAGTATTGTTCTCACCTAGGTCTCCAGAAGTTCCATAAAGTATGTGCAGATGAGAGATTTTTACTTCCATGCTGTGAAATATATTTTGTTTTTATTGTTAACTAATTTTCTCCTTCTAACTTTCTATTTCATCTTTATATAATCCTAATATTTTTGGCAGTATTCTATAAGTGAAAATCATTCGATTTTAGCTGTCTAAAATAAATCTGGCTATCTTAAGTAATAAGTGAATTTAATGAAAAAAATGGGTATATTATTGAGAAGCTCATAAAATTGAAGAAAGACTGAAGAACAGGCTCAAAAATGATAGGAACCTTTCTGCTTTCTGATCTTCTCTAGTTGCTAAGACTGGAATGATAGAAAACAGAACAAAGAAACAAACCAACGGAAACTCTAATCACTGTTAGCCTTTGTCACTTTACATAAGATTCTAATTATGAGCAGAACCATTTAAATTAACTTTGCATGGAGCACCTGATCACCAATTGTTTAGACAAGGGCAGGAGTTATTTAACAGTCCTACCAAGTTGTACTGAGTTACATACAGGTAACACAAAAAAGGTAGATGGGAGTACTATTGCCAAAAGGAGCCAGGATGGAATTTATAGCCAACAACAAAAACCCACCAGACAGTCACAGGAATTAGGGACTGATCTTCATCGTCTCCCATATTTTCACTCATTTTTTTCCATCCCTGTTATCTGCACAGCATTTTAGAATGTTTCTTTGTCTTTTCCTGCTAACACTTCTGTTGCTTTGTCTTCTTTTATTTCAACAATCATTTTAATTCATAACAATTTTCTTACACTTTTAAATATTTTTAAATTAAAAATAACCAAGTATAGTTTTCTTTAAAATTTTAAATCATAAAAAATAAGGCTAAAGATTCATTTGGCTTCTGCTCCCAATCTTAATTCATTACCTTAACCCCTACCATCCATACAAACTGGTGTTTTTAGTTTATAGTTCCTTCTACACCTTTATGTATCCCTAGCAAGTACGGAATAGCATTTGGTGGAAACATTTGTTCTTATGCAAATTGTACTGTAATGCTCATATATGTTCAGCAGATTATTTCTTCCTGTCAAATTGTGTTTAGGAAACCACACCAGCATATGCAGATATGACAAATTATTATTACATTTTATATTGAGCTATAGCCTACATACTGAGGAGGGCACAGATATAATGTATAAAGCTCAGAAAATTTATAATCACCTCAAATCTTCTTCACCCTGGAAATTGCCCATTTTATTCCTCCCATATACATGTCTCTCATATAAAGGTAGCTGTATTCTGACTTGTATCATCATAGATCAGTTTTGTCCTTTTTGGCCATAACATATTAATAAATGGCATCATACAGTGTGTAGTCTTTTGTGTTTGGATTCTTTCATAAATTTTAATCTAAGTGGGGACCTTCAAGATGGCAGAGGAGTAAGATGTGGAGATAAACTTCCTCCCTACAAATACATCAAAACTACATCTACGTGTGGAACAACTCCTACAGAACACCTACTGAACACTGGCCGAAGACCTCAGACTTCCCAAAAGGCAAGAAAATCCCCACATACCTGAGTAGGGCAAAAGAAAAAAGAAAAAACAGACACAAAAAAATAAGGAAGGGACCTGTACCTCTGGGAGGGAGCTGTGAAGGAGGAAAAGTCTCCACACACTAGGAAGCCCCTTCACTGGTAGACAGAGGGGGTGGGCGGGAGGGAAGCTTTGGAGCCACGGAGGAGAGTGCAGCAACAGGGATGCAGAGGGCAAAGCAGAGAGATTCCTGCACAGAGGATCGGTGCCAACCAGCACTCACCAGCCTGAGAGGCTTGTCTGCTCACCCACCGGGGTGGGTGGGGGCTGGGAGCTGAGGCTCGGGCTTTGGAGGTCAGATCCCAGGGGCTGGACGCATGAACACAGCTGAAGGGGGCTTGTACACCACAGTTAGCCAGGAGGGAGTCCAGGAAAAAGTCTGGACCTGCCTAAGAGGCAAGAGACCATTGTTTCGGGGTGCGAGAAGAGAAGGGATTTCTTCCCTGTCTGCCCACAGAAAGCAGAGCACCGCCTAAATGAGCTCCAGAGATGGGCGTGAGCCACGGCTATCAGCTCGGACACCAGAGACAGGCATGAAATGCGAACGCTGCCGCTGCAGCCTCTGAGAATCCTGTGTGCAAGCACAAGTCACTCCCCATAACCCCCAGGGACCTGTGCAGCATGCCACTGCCAGGGTCCAGTGATCCAGGGACAACTTCCCCGGGAGAACACATGGCACACCTCAGGCTCTTGCAACATCATGCCAGCCGCTGGCACTGCTCCACATTCCAATTATAACTATGATACCCCTCTCTCCACCTGGTCTGAGTGAGCCAGAGCCCCCTTATCAGCCCCTGCTTTAACCCTCAACCATCTGGCAGGGAACAGATGCCTGAGGGGAACCTACACGCAGAGGGCCCAAAACCAAAACTGAACCCCAGGAGCTGTGCAAACAAAGAAGATAAAAGGAAATTTCTCCGTGCAGCCTCAGGAGCAGCAGATTAAATCCCCACAATAAATTTGATGTACCCTGCATCTGTGGAATACCTGAATATACAAGGAATCATCCCAAAATTGAGGTGTGGACTTTGGGAGCAACTGTAGACTTGGGGTTTGATGTCTGCAACAAACTTGTTTCTGATTTTTATGTTTACCTTACTTTAGTTTTTAGCACTTGTTATCATTGGTGGATTTGTTTATTGGCTTGGTAGCTCTCTTCTTTTTTTAAATTTTACTATTATTCTATTTACTATTTATTCTTTTATATTAATAATTTTAATCTATTTTTTATTTGAATAATTTTATTATTTTTTATTTATTATAATTATTTCTCTTTTTTTCGCTTTTCTTCTGAGCTGTGTGTTTGACAGGGTCTTGGTGCTCTGGCCTGCTGTCAAGCCTAAGCCTCTGAGGTGGGAGAACCTAGTTCAGGATACTGGACGACCAAAGGCCTCCCAGCTTCACGTAATATCAGTCGGTGAGAGCTCTCCCAGAGATCTCTGTCTCAATGCTAAGACCCAGCTCCACCCAATGACCAGCAAGCTCCAGTGCTGGACACCCCATGGCAAACAACTAGCAAGACAGGAACACAAGACCACCCATTAGCGGAGAAGCTGCCTAAAATCATAATAAGGTCACAGACACCCCAAAACACACCACCACCAGATGCAGCCCCGCCCACCAGAAGAGAAGATCCAGCCCCACCCACCAGAACACAGGCACCAGTATCCTCTACCAGGAAGCCTACAAAACCCAGTGAACCAACATTACCCACTGGGGGCAGACACCAAAAACAATGGGAACTATGACCCTGCAGCCTGCAAAAACGAGACCCCAAACACAGTTACTTAAGCAAAATGAGAAGACAGAGAAATATGCAGCAGATGAAGGAGCAAGCTAAAAACCCACCAGAACAAACAAATGAAGAGGAAATAGGCAGTCTACCTGAAAAAGAATTCAGAGTAATGATAGTAAAGATGATCCAAAATCTTGGAAATAAAATGGAGAAAATACAAGAAACGTTTAACAAGGACCTAGAAGAACTAAAGAGCAAACAAACAATGATGAACAACACAGTAAATGAAATTAAAAATTCTCTAGACGAAATCGATACCAGAATAACTGAGGCAGAAGAACTGATAAGTGACCGGGAAGAAAAAATAGTGGAAATAACTACCGTAAGAAAAAAGAATGAAAAGAATTGAGGACAGTCTCAGAGACCTCTGGGACAACATTAAATGCACCAATATTCAAATTATAGGGGACCCAGAAAAAGAAGAGAAAAAGAAAGTGACTGAGAAAATATTTGAAGAGATTACAGTTGAAAACTTCCCTAACATGGGAAAGGAAATAGTCAATCAAGTTCAGGAAGTGCAGAGAGTCCCACACAGGATAAATCCAAGGAGAAACATACCAAGACACATGTTAATCAAACTATCAAAAATTAAATACAAAGAAAAGATATTAAAAGCAACAAGGGAAAAGCAACAAATAACATACAATGGAATCCCCATAGGGTTAACAGCTGATATTTCAGTAGAAATTCTGCAAGCCAGAAGGGAATGGCAGGACATATTTAAAGTGACAAAAGAGAAAAACCTAAAACCAAGATTACTCTACCTAGCAAGGATTTCGTTCAGATTCGATGGAGAAATTAAAACGTTTACAGACAAGCAAAAGTTAAGAGAATTCAGCACCACCAAACCAGCTTTACAACAAATGCTAAAGGAACTTCTCTAAGCAGGAAACACAAGGGAAGGAAAAGATCTCCAAACACAAACCAAAAACGATTCAGAAAATGCTAAAAGGAACATACATATCGATAATTACCTTAAATGTAAATGGATTAAATGCTCCAACCAAAAGACATAGACTGGCTGAATGGCTACAAAAACAAGACCCATATATATGCTGTCTACAAGAGACCCACTTCAGACCTAGGGACACATACAGACTGAAAGGGAGGGGATGGAAAAAGATATTCCATGCAATGGAAATCAAAAGAAAGCTGGAGTAGCAATACTCATATCAGACAAAATAGAATTTAAAATAAAGACTATTACAAGAGACAAAGAAGGACACTACATAATGATCAAGGGATCAATCCAAGAAGAAGATATAACAATTGTAAATATATATGCATCCAACATAGGAGCACCTCATTACATAAGGCAAATGCTAACAGTCATGAAAGGGGAAATCGACAGTAACTCAATCATAGTAGGGGACTTTAACACCGCACTTTCACCAATGGACAGATCATCCAAAATGAAAATAAATAAGGAAAAAGAAGCTTTAAATGACACATTAAACAAGATGGGCTTAATTGATATTTATAGGACAGTCCATCTGAAAACAACAGAATACACTTTCTTCTCAAGTGCTCATGGAACATTCTCCAGGATAGACCATATCTTGGGTCACAAATAAAGCCTTAGCAAATTTAAGAAAACTGAAATCATATCAAGTTACTTTTCCGACCACAACACTATGAGACTAGATATCAATTACAGGAAAAAAACTAAAAAATACAAACACATGGAGGCTAAAGAATACACAACTAAATAACCAAGAGATCACTGAAGAAATCAAAGAGGAAATCAAAAAATACCTAGAAACAAGTGACAATGAAAACACGACTACCCAAAACCTATGGGATGCAGCAAAAGCAGTTCTAAGAGGGAAGTATCTAGCAATACAGTACTACCCCAAGAAACAAGAAACATCTCACATAAACAACCTAACCTTACACCTAAAGCAACTAGACAAACAAGAACAAAAATCCCCAAAGTTAGCAGAAAGAAAGAAATCATAACGATCAGATCAGAAATCAATGAAAAAGAAATGAAGGAAAGAGTAGGAAAGGTCAATAAAACTAAAAGCTGGTTCTTTGAGAAAATAAACAAAATTGATAAACCATTAGCCAGGTTCACCAAGAAAAAAAGGGAAAAGACTCAAATCAATAGAATTAGAAATGAAAAAGGAGAAGTAAAAACTGACACTGCAGAAATACAAAGGATCATGAGAGATTACTACAAGCAACAATATGTCAATAAAATGGGCAACCTGGAAGACATGGACAAATTCTTAGAAAAGCACAACCTTCCAAGACTGAACCATGAAGAAACAGAAAATATAAACAGACTAATCACAAGCACTGAAATTGAAACTGTGATTAAAAATCTTCCAACAAACAAAAGCTCAGGACCAGATGGCTTCACAGGAAAATTCTATCAAACATTTAGAGAAGAGCTAACACCTATCCTTCTCAAACTCTTCCAAAATATAGCAGAAGGAGGAACACTCCCAAACTCATTCTATGAGGCCACCATCACCCTGATACCAAAACCAGACAAAGATGTCACAAAGAAAGAAAACTACAGGCCAATATCACCGATGAACATTGATGCAAAAATCCTCAACAAAATACTAGCAAACAGAATCCAACAGCACATTAAAAGGATCATACACCATGATCAAGTGGGGTTTATCCCAGGAGTGCAAGGATTCTTCAATATATGCAAATCAATCAATATGATAAACCGTATTAACAAACTGAAGGAGAAAAACCATATGATCATTTCAATAGATGCAGAAAAGGCTTTCAACAAAATTGAACACCCATTTATGATAAAAACCCTCCAAAAGTAGGCAGAGAGGGAACTTATCTCAACATAATAAAAGCCATATATGACAAACCCACAGCCAACGTTGTTCTCAGTGGTGAAAATGAGAAACCATTTCCACTAAGATCAGGAACAAGATAAGGTTGCCCACTCTCACCACTGTTATTCAACATGGTTTTGCAAGTATTAGCCACAGCAATGAGAGAAGAAAAAGAAATAAAAGGAATCTAAATCGGAAAAGAAGAAGTAAAACCGTCACTGTTTGCAGATGACATGATAGTATACATAGAGAATACTAAAGATGCTACCAGAAAACTGCTAGAGCTAATCAATGAATTTGGTAAAGTAGCAGTATACAAAATTAATGCACAGAAATCTCTTGCATTCCTATACACTAATGATGAAAAATCTGAAAGAGAAATTAAGGAAACACTCCCATTTACCATTGCAACAAAAAGAATAAAATACCTAGGAATAAACCTTCCTAAGGAGACAAAAGACCTGTATGCAGAAAACTACAAGACACTGATTAAAGACATTAAAGATGATACAAGCAGATGGAGAGATATACCATGTTCTTGGATTGGAAGAATCAACATTGTGAAAATGACTATACTACCCAAAGCAATCCCTATCAAACTACCAATGGCCTTTTTCACAGAGCTAGAACAAAAAATTTCACAACTTGTATGGAAACACAAAAGACCCCGAATAACCAAAGCAATCTTGAGAAAGAAAAACGGAGCTGGAGGAATCAGGCTCCCGGACTTCAGACTATACTACAAAGCTACCGTAATCAAGACAGTATGTTACTGGCACAAAAATAGAAACATAGATCAATGGAACAGGATAGAAAGCCCAGAGATAAACCCATGCACATATGGTCACCTTATCTTTGATAAAGGAGCAAGAATATACAACGGAGAAAAGACTGCCTCTTCAATAACTGGGGCTGGGAAAACTGGACAGCTATATGTAAAAGAATGAAATTAGAACACTTCCTAACACAATACACAAAAATAAACTCAAAATGGATTAAAGACCTAAATGTAAGGCCAGACACTATAAAACTCTTAGAGGAAAACATAGGCAGAACACTCCTTGACATAAATCACAGCAAGATCCTTTTTGACCCACCTCCTAGAAAAATGGAAATAAAAACAAAATAAACAAATGGGACCTAATGAAACTTCAAAGCTTTTGCACAGCAAAGGAAACCATAAACAAGATGAAAAGACAACACTCAGAATGGGAGAAAATATTTGCAAATGAAGCAACTGACAAAGGATTAATCTCCAAAATTTACAAGCAGCTCATGCAGCTCAATATCAAAAAAACAAACAACCCAATCCAAAAATGGGTAGAAGACCTAAATAGACATTTCTCCAAAGAAGATATACAGATTGCCAACAAACACATGAAAGAATGCTCAACATCACTAATCATTAGAGAAATGCAAATCAAAACTACAATGAGATATCATCTCACACTGGTCAGAATGGCCATCATCAAAAAATCTACAAACAATAAATGCTGGAGAGGGTGTGGAGGAAAGGGAACACTCTTGCACTGTTGGTGGGAATGTAATTTGATACAGCCACTATGGAGTTTCCTTAAAAAACTAAAAATAGAACTACCATATGACCCAGCAATCCCACTACTGGACATATACCCTGAGAAAACCATAATTCAAAAAGAGTCATGTACTACAGTGTTCATTGCAGCACTATTTACAATAGCCAGGACATGGAAGCAAACTAAGTGTCCATTGGCAGATGAATGGATAAAGAAGATGTGGCAATATATACAATGGATTATTACTCAGCCATAGAAAGAAATGAAATTGAGTTATTTGTAGTGAGGTGGATGGACCTAGAGTCTGTCATACAGAGTGAAGTAAGTCAAAGAGAAAAACAAATACTGTATGCCAACTCATATATATGGAATTTAAAAAAAAAAAAAATTGTTCTGATGAACCTAGGGGCAGGACAGGAAAAAAGATGCAGATGTAGAGAATGGACTTGAGGACATGGCAAGCGGGAAGGGTAAGCTGGAATGAAGTGAGAGAGTGGCATTGACATATATACACTACCAAATGTAAATCAGATAGCTTGTGGGAAGAAGTTGCATAGCACAGGGAGATCAGCTCGGTGCTTTGTGACCACCTAGAGGAGTGGGATAGGGAGGGGATATGGGGATATATGTATCCATGTATGCATATAGCTGATTCACCTTGTTATACAGCAGAAACTAACACAACATTGTAAAGCAAGTATACCCCAATAAAGATGTTAAATAAAAAAAAAGTTTTACTCTGAGAAAATCACTGTTCACATACTATATTAAATGAATATAGCACAATTTATTTATATATTCTATGATTAATGCATATTTGGATTATGTCCAATTTGGCCTACTTGTATTATATCTTCTGAGAACAATCTTCTCTATCTTTTTATTATGTACCTAGGGGTAAAACTGATAGGTCACAAGGTTGATTTATGTTTAGCTTTTGTGGGTAATAGAAAACAATCTCCAAAAATCTTGTACCAATTTATAAATGAAATATCAATTTATGAAAGTTTTACTTTTTTACACATTCTAACCAATTCTTGATATTTTTTTTGCTTTTATTATTGTCATTGATATGTATTGGTATGCCATTATTTTTATAATTGGCATTTCCCTGATGAGGATAACGTAAGCGCTTTTTTCTCCCAAAGGCTCATTGGCCATTAGTCTATCCTCTTAGACTTCATTTCAGAAAGGATTTTACTCCATTTCAAAAAGACTTTTTTATTATTTCTCTCATTGGTTCATCGAATATTCTAGGTTTGATTATATAACAAGAAAAATGTACCATGAATATCTTCTCCCACTCTGTAGCTTAACTTTTCATTTTCTTAATATCATCTTTCAATGAACAGAAGATTTTAATTTTAATTAGGTCCAATGAATCATTTTTTTCTTTTATGCTTAATACTTTTAAGAAAAAATTTAGTGTTTACATTTCTTCTAAAGGCCTTATTTCCTACCATAAGATCTGTGATACCTTTTTATTTATATATGTGTTTGTAATATATTAGTGATCCTGGTTCAGATTTTTCCATATGGTTTTCTATTTGATTTTGCAGTGGTCTCCTTACTGTAAATTAGATTATTGAATATGAGTTTCTCAACTCTATTCTGTATGCCTGGAATATATCTCTATATTTATACCAATACTATCTCCTGTTCATTACTGGAATTTTTAAATAGGTTCGATATATTTTAGTGTAAATTTACATTGTTCATTTCTGAAGATCGTTTGACTATCCTAGATCACCACATTTCTATACAGATTTTAAAATTTGATTGGCAATTTCCAGGAAAGATGTCTGTTAGAGTTTTGATTAACATGGCACTAAAGCTATATTCTGATTTTGAGAAAATGAACTTGTTGGTAATATTGTCTTTAAGACATTCAATACAGTATATTTCTTTATTAATTTTAATTTTCTCTTACTGGTATTTTAGTTTTAAATGAAATGATCTTGCACATATTTCCGTAGATTTATTACTAGGTATATGATATTGCTTATGCTATTATAAAGGCTATTTAAAAGAATCATATCCTAAATATTTGTTTCTGGTATATAGAGACAGTTTAAAAAATTTTGACCAAGTGTTCAGAATCTTGCTAAATTCAATTATTTTTATAGTTTTTAAAAAAGATTATTTTTGAATTTCCTGGCTACACAATCATGCGTTCTGTAGATTATGCGGTTTACTTCTTCCTTTCTAACTCTCATACATTATGGGTCTCCATGTTGAATAACTTTTTATCAAAATGAAATGTCCTTTTTTCTCTTATTACTAATTGCTCAAAGTCCTCTTTTGCCTAATATTAACACAGTGGCACAGCATTTTGGGAAATTATTATTGCATGACACATCTTTTCTATCCCTTTACTTTCAATTTATCCATGTCCTTATTTAGAATATTTTCCTTGTACAACAGCTTATATTTGTTAGTTATATGAATCCAGTCTGTTGATATTCCTTTAACTGGTGTGTTTGGTTCTTTTACATTCAAGGTGATTGCTGATACCTTTACAAGAGTTTCTCTGTTCATTATGTTGGTCTTTCTCTATCATTTATCTGCTAATAAATGGTTTTCCATTCCCATTTATCAAAGTCCTATAAGAGCTCTTCATATTTGTCTGGAGAATTTCCACTAGAAGGGCTGGCAAGAGAACAAACCAGTAGCCCAAGGGCTGCAAAATAATGAAATGCAAAATGGCTTTACACTGAGACACCAAGCCCTATGTCATCTAGTTAAACTCCAAACTGTGTGTTCAATCTTTGAGGAGAGAATGTCATTTTCTTTCTCTTTTGTTCTGGTGATAAATATTTTTATGCAAACTATTTCCCTTAAGGGAGTAGTAGAGAAGGGAGAGTATATTAGCTGTCTTATATATAGACTTTCAAATGATGCCAGTGATCTCTGCCCCTTTTCTCACTCTCTAATGACCTAAGTATTCCAATCTAGGGTTCTCCTAGGTAGGAGACTTGAGTGCAAGTGCATCAATATAGGTGGCTTTTCTCAGGCTTATTCATTTATCAGACCTCTGATTAACGAATATCTTCTTTTTGATTTGTATGCTTTACTTAAAACATACCTATGATAAGGTACATAGTTATTTGACATTCAAATCTATTCTTTTTGACAACAAATATTTATTGACTGCCTTCAGTGAGCCAGATATTGAAGACATTGAAGAGAAACTAATAAACACTCTCTGACTCTCTGAGCTTACATTATAAAGAAGGATGTAGATGACAACTTAGTAAACAAATAAATATTTGAGATTGAGTAATTATATATAAGGAAACATGAGGATGTGTAATGAGTACTATGAAGAAAAGTAAAGCTGGTTGTGACAGGAGGTCCATTTTTGATACAGTCATCAGAGAAGATATCTTAAGGAAATTAACTGTTGAACACAGACTAAAATGAAATAAAGAGAGATGCAAGAAACCTTAAACTCATATGGATTTAGATGTTGTATAAGTCCATAAGCCATCCTCCATTAGAAAACCAATGACAGTGGAGATATGTCAAGAGGTTTCTTGAAAGAACTTTGTCCCCATAAATAACTGTTCTTCTTAATGACTTTATGAAATAGGTCTTTCATACCCACTCTAATATACAAAGTTACATTTTTTTAATGTTCAGTTCAAATGATTTAGGTAATTTTAGATGTGTTTAATAAAACTTAAATATGTAATTAATATAACAGATTATTCACCCTTAGTTTCCATATTGTCTGATTTAATATTTTTAAATTAGTAATCTTAGTGGACTTCATTTCTTTAGAAAATTTTAATGATTGTTTCCAAAGACATTTTAGATATTCCTTCCATACATCAACATAATTTATTTTAATTTGAAGGTATTATGAGAAGTATTATTTGATTCATTAATAATAAAATGAAGAAAGTAACATATAAGATAAATAACTGTAGAAAATATTACACAAAAGTGGTCAATTCGTGTATTATTTTAAAAATCAGTAACTGGTAGATGGTTGCTACATTAAAGGAGGATTTTATTATCATCCAAATCAGTCTGACAGCAATTTGACGTATTCTTTATTAAGTCATCATATTCTTGCAGCAAAGCAATATTTTAAAAATATTTCCCTACTTCACTTAGCAGAACTTGATACCATTGTATATTTCATAGGCTGTGCCAGAGGTCGTTTTAGTCTTTAGTAGTTGTTTTAACATTCTTGTCTATTTTGCCTTTCAGAATCTTTGGAGACAATCCTTGTAGTCTGTAGCATGTATCATATCATATCAAATTGTAGAACTCATCATGGTCTAGTAAAATGTTAATAAAATGTGTTTTTTGTAATTATGTAAAATTCATTTGGAATATCCTATCTGATGATTTAAGCTGATTGTTTTGAGCAAAAAATGCTGTGTATTTGCAGATTATGTAATACACCAACATTTGTTTTCTAAAATTAAAATAATCAATGTAAGTTAATTTTAATTCCATCACTTCCAGGTCTAGAAGTAATTAGTTGGAATAAACAATGAAAACAGTATCAGTACTATCTATTTCCCAATAATATAAATTATCATCATTAATTTGCCTTTTTCTGATATCCTTCCTTTGTAATAAAGAGTGCTTCAGAAACTAGGAGTTTTATAAGTGAATGAGTTTATATGTTAAAAAATAACTCATACAGTATATTATGAAGATTCTTTCATAGAAATTAAAACAAAATAAAACACTAATTCACTGACTTTGGAGGTTAGTAGGAGGAAAAGAGAACCCAAAATATCTTATGAAGTAACAAGGTAGGATTGGTAGGTGTTTGAGTGAAATAAACTGTAGAATGAAAGAATGAAAATTCATTTTCACAAAGATGATGAGGTTATTTTCAAAGCACTGAAGTTTTCTTTATGGATGATATGTATTGCAAAGGAAGACATAGTTTTGTGCTTAATTTATAATGGAACTAATCAGCCACTGGACCTGAAATCTCAGGAGATCTAATAAAACACAAAAGCATGTTTCAAGCACAGTCCAAAGCATTGGAGATAGATCAATAAGATGTAGTACTTTCTTCGATGAGCTCTCAGTTGAGGGGAGGAGAAAGAAATGAAAAGAGATAAATATTATATAGTGCTGTAATTTTACCAATAAAAATATAAATTGACTTCTTCAAGAGAAGAAATGTAGAGAGACCACCTCTATGAATTTCTGCACAAACTTCGCAGGTTATTTGGGTCCAGGAGCTAAAAGGAATGGCAAATATGGCACTGTCTCCGTTGATCTACCAGGATTGACACATATTCTCCACTTTTTTACATCAATTTTCTAGTCATCACTTTGAATTAAAAGATCATGGTCTGTAGATTCAGAAGCACATGGATTTGAATGTCAGCTTTACCACTTATTACTATGAAAGTTACTTAACTTTTCTAAGGCATTTTTTTCTCATCTCTACTATGGGTAGAGGCCATCTTACCAGGAAGCTATAGAATATTAAGCTTCAGTTTCTCTCTCTTGCATGAGATCCTTCCTGTATACAAAATGAAAAGTCAAACTGCAAAATGTGTGCCCACACAAATTGTTTTAACTTCAGGTTCCAAAACACCTGGATGCTAGGGTTAAAATATAATAATTAAATATAACAGTTGTATTTACTCTGAGGATTAAATGGAAGATAGAAGAAATGGCTCTAACACAGAACTTGATGAACAATAAGTAGTTAACATGACCATATTCTACTCTCCATTTTAATGTAGATCTATTCCTTGGTGGTTGTAAATATCTATCAACAGGGTAATAAAAATGAGATGAATATGTTTTCCGAAGCTGTCTAGACAAACAACTTAAAATAACTAATCTTAATTTTTAAGACTCTTTCCCTCACAGAGAGATGATTTGACTCAATCCTTTTCCAAACTTATGTGAAACATACTCCATAACAAACATTTAGCTTGTTGCTCAGAATCTCTGAAAACGTTCTTAATGCTAATTCTCTAACTCACTATTACCTTCACGTCAGTTGTAAATTGTCTTCCAAATCCATCTTTCCTTGTGTTTATGAAGTATTCTGTTGGTCTTAGAATATGTTACACTTAAACTGTGGCATGACATAACAAATAATGCTCATAAAATTTCAGGTGGTTGCAATTTTATGCATCTGATACACATGTTTCTAAAACACAAAAGGACATGCTCAGCAAATCTAATGCTTGAAAACTAGAATTATGATGGCATTTCTTACATGCATTGCTGAACAGAAAAGGAAATTATGCCGTTCCTGTCAGGCATCTTTAATATTAATTTAAACACTGTGTGTTTCCATCATATTTTGTATTTACATTTTTCAGAACTCTACAACATCCATGTGTTAAATTGGGACAGTGTCTCTGCTTTTAATCTGCACCCTAGGGAAGAAACAGGTACACATAACTACATTTTTAATGCTGGAGTCTGCATTCTCTATCTTGTAGCTTATGTTACTTTCCACAAATTTCTTCTTTATTACTTGTTTTCCCCCAAGTTCCACCAACTAACTACAATTTTGATTCTAATCTGGAGAGAAATCAGAAACTATTAGAATTTTGATAAATGTACTGGAAATTTATCAAAAGCAAATGTGAACAAAGATCACTTATCACTCAGGAAGTGGAACTCTTGCATATGTCAAAATTGAGGATTTATTAGGACTAGTTTGCTGATATTGATTTTGGTTGCTGGTACTTCACAGATTTGAGGATTGAACTGGAAAGGGGTGTTTCTTAAGAGATCTAATGCAAATGCTGAGTCAGATGCAGTGATTGGATAGAACCATGGATTGCTCTTTTGGAGAGCTAACAAGAATGTGCTTAGTGGGGAAATGGATATTGGTGACTAGAAGATCAGTCTGTTGTAGAACTGAGTAGATGTTCGTCAGAGCTGTTTCCCCCTCATATTCCTAGCACACAGACTGTATTCTAGCCTCCTGCACGGATAGTTATGGTTATTTTACTGAGTTCTTTCCAACAGAAGGGAATAGAAATGACGTACATCCCTTTGGATCTTGTCCCATATGTGATTCTCCACCTTCTTTCTTTTCTGCCAGCTGAAAGACTAGTGCCCAAGAAAAGCCAGGAAGTTACACCATATTGCATGTGGCACAAACTCTATCAGCCTGAGACCCCAAATGACTCAGGGCATAATCCTCTGCCTGCCTATCACCAAAAATCAACAGCTTGGAAGCTCTGTGGACTATCTATGTGAGTTAGCAATAAAGTCACTTATTGACAGCCACTGAGTTTGGTGGTTATTTGCTACAGGAGCCAACATGACGCTCACATACACACTGTGTATGTGAAACAAACAAAACACTGTTTTGTTGTTTGTCTCATTACTTTTTTCAAATATTTTTAATGTTAGGGTCTCACATTCTCAGAGCATAAACTAAAATTCTAGCATTATTATTAACTTCCGGTTATGTGTCTAAGATTTAGTAATTCTAATGTTGTTATGAGTATGGCCACATGCTATGTTGGGGAAAAATTATCCTTTGGACTAAGACAGATCTGGATTTAAATCCCAACTTGAGTTATTACTGTATAATCACTGCAATGATCCTTAATATGACTTAATATCCCTAAACTTCTAAAAGGCTGTTATGAGGATTAGAGTGATACATCTAAAGCATAAGTAAAAAAAAAAAAAAAAAAAAAAAAAAAAAAAATTGCTGAAAAATGTTATCTATTCCAACTGTTATTTTTTGCACAGCAGTTAATTTTCTGGGGACCAGAGATATACTTAAGCTGAAAGACCCAATGTGCTTATTAAAATATAATGGAATACATAATATAAAGATGTATGCACAATATGGCACAGGAACTCTGAAAATACAGTAATTAATTATCCCACAGTAGAAGTTGAAAGGACATTTTATGGAAGAGGCAATGGTAGCGGTGGCTCCGAGTGATGTTTATGACCATAATAGGCAAGAAGGAAGAAAAAAAATTTCCTCTGCATTTTTTCTAAATATTTTCACAAACATTATCTCATTTGCTTTTATAATATCCCTTTCACCTTAAGACCTAAAATAAACCAAGACAAATCTATATAATAATTCAGCACATCTGTGCACATTAAAAATTTCCATCTTAAGGTCAAAGTTCAATTCTAAGTCAAATCAAAGTTTGCAAACTGCTAAAGGAAGCATCCCAGGGACAAATTGCCCTCCCAGTGATTAGAAAATTAAACGCAACTTTTAATCTTTAATATTCCCACACCACTGCTCATGTTAATGTTTTGTTCAGGCATTCCTGCTGAGCCACATCAGTGCACAAACACGCTGAAAAACCCCAGGTTGACAATTAATCAACCTGGCGTTTTTGGAAACCCCAGGAAAAGAGTCAGCTTAAGCAGAGAAGAAGGGACGGCTTTAATAGCAGGAGATTAAAGAATACCATAATCAACCAGATTTTTCTTAAATTGCTTTCTTAATGTAGCATGACTGGCTTAGTATTTTAAAAAATGATCAAACAACCACTTATGCAGACTTGTTCACAGCATTTTGATACTTAGATTTCTAGTTATGAAAATACATGGAATTTTTTTAAGGTAATTACTCTCACCAATAATCTGATCAACTAAAGAAAAGTACCTTGTACATTTTGGAATATTTTATTTGTTTTAGAACTTTTATAGTGTTGTTGTCATATTTAACCATGAAAACGTAAAGAGAAATTTATCTATAAATTTAAAAATAAGGTTAGAAGGAATAAAATTTTGGAATCATACTTTTTCATCTTTGTTCAAGAGGAAAATAAAAACACAAAATAGTGCTATTATAAGAGTAAAATTTATTTAAAGAGTGACAGGGCTTCCCTGGTGGCACAGTGGTTGAGAATCTGCCTGCCAATGCAGGGGACACGGGTTCGAGCCGTGGTCCAGGAAGATCCCACATGCCGCAGAGCAACTGGGCCAGTGAGCCACAATTACTGCGCGTCTGGAGCCTGTGCTCCGCAACAAGAGAGGCCGCGACAGTGAGAGGCCCGCACACCGTGATGAAGAGTGGCCCCCGCTTGCCACAACTAGAGAAAGCCCTAGCACAGAAACGAAGACCCAGCACAGCCATAAATAAATAAATTAATTAATTAAAAAAAAAAAAAAAAGAGTGACAGAAATCATGAAAATGAGCACCTAACCAGTGATCAAAGGGTTTAAGAGCCAGTGGAGGGGTTAAAGATTTTTTTTAACAGCCCACTCATAACTTAGAGGAGAGGAAGCAATTCAAATATGTCATAGCATATATCAACATACAGAAAGGAAGAACAATAGAGAAAAATTAATGAAGGAAAAGTTTTAAACATTTTTCATCTTCCGACTTGATTTGATAGGTAACTAATTGTTTAAAGCAATGATAGCAACAATGTCTTGGGTGATTGTAGCATATGGATAAGTAAAATGAATGATGAAAATGTTATGTGAAATGAGAGGAAGGAATTGGGGATAATCTGTTACAAGTTAAATGCACTACCCATGAAGTAATGCAGTGTTACTTAAAAGTGGACTTAGATTAGTTGTAAATGTGTATTGCAAACTAGAGTATCTACTAATTTTTTTTAAAGAAAGAAAATTGACATGCTAAAAGAGGAAAGAAAATGATATTAAATGAATGCTCAATTAAAACTAGAAAAGGAAGAAAAATAAAGATTAAAAAAATAAACAAAAATGCAGCAAATAGAGGACAGTTACAAATATGGTAAATATTAGTCCAACTATATCAATAATCAATTTTAATGAAAATAGTCTAAATATAGCAAATAAAGACAGAGATGAGACAGTCACAGTAAATGAAAAAAAAAAAAAGACACAACTATATGTTGTCTAGAAGAAACCTTATCATATAAAGACACAAATAGATTAAAAGTAAAGAGATGCAGAAAGATATACCATGCTAACACTAATCAGAAGAAAGCTGGAGTAACCATATTAATTTTCAACAAAGCAGACTTTAAAGCAAGGAAAACTACTGTGGATGAGAAGGAGCAATACATAATGCTAAAAGGGGTCAATTTTCCAAAAATATATAAGTTATGTGTGTACACCTAACAACAGAGAATCAACATGAGATGAAAACTGACAGAACTGCAAGAAAAAAAAGATGAATCTATGATTATTTTTGTAAATTTCATCCCTCTATTAAATATCAACAGAGCCAGTAGGCAGAAAAATCAGTAAGTGAACTGAACAGCCTCATTAATCAACTGGACCTAATTGATATTTATGGAATACTTCATCTATCATTAGAATCACATTTTTCTCAAGTTCACATGGAAGATTCATCAAGATAGACCACATTCTAGGCCATAAAACACATCTTAACCAATTGAAAATAATTAAAAAATGCATTTAGACCACAACAAAGTTAATTTAAAATCTTAAAGATTAAGTTAATTTAAACTCTTTAAACTAGAATTCAATACGAGATATATCTGGAAAATCCCCAAATGCTTTCAGTTGAAGCACCACATTTCTAAATATCCCATAGTTCAAAGAGAAGTCTCAAGAGAAATTTTTCAAATATTTTGAATTACATGAAAACAAAAATACAACTTACCGGGAGTCTGCCGCGTCGTGGTGGCAGCTGCAGCAGGACCAGGCGCCGCTCGGCTTGGGACATTTGGAGCAGGGGAGCGGAGCGCAGTCCTCGGCTGCGGCGGCGGGGCCCGGTGGCAGGAAGGAAAACATGGCGGCGGCGGCGGCCTGAGGAGGCGGCGGCGGCGGCGCGGGAAGCAGATTCACGGAGATCACGGCGGAGGCGGGAGCAGGGCAGTGAACGGCGCCGCGAGTTCCTAGCGCGGCGGGGCGGGAGGCTGCGAAGCGCTGCGCGGCCCCCTCGGGGCGGCCGGGCTTGCCGGGCCTGGACAATAGCGCCGAGGAGCCGGAGGCGAGGAAAGGCGGGGGCCAGAGCTCGGGCCCGGCGGCGGGCCACGCGTGCGGCAGCGCGGCCCCGGGGCGGCCAGCGGCGGCAGTGAGGCCGGCGAGCCCTCCGCTCGTGGGCGTCCTCTCGCCTCGGCTCCCTCCTTCCCCGGATCCCCTTCCCGGGCGACTCCGGCGGGGCCTTTGCCCCGGCCCCCGGGCGGCACGATGACCGACACCCGGCGGCGGGTGAAGGTTTACACGCTCAGCGAGGACCGGCAGTGGGACGACCGGGGCACCGGGCATGTGTCGTCCGGCTACGTGGAGCGGCTGAAGGGCATGTCCCTGCTTGTCAGGGCCGAGAGCGCCGGTTCTCTACTTTTAGAGTCCAAAATAAATCCTAATACTGCACACCAGAAACAACAGGACACTTTGATTGTGTGGTCTGAAGCAGAAAATTATGACTTGGCCCTTAGCTTTCAAGAAAAAGTTGGATGTGATGAAGTTTGGGAGAAAATATGTCAGGTTCAAGGAAAGGACCCATCAGTGGACATCACTCAGGACCTTGTAGATGAGTCTGAAGAGGAGCGTTGTGATGATATGTCATCGCCAGGTTTAGAATTGCCATCTTGTGAATTAAGTCGCCTTGAGGAAATTGCAGAACTTGTGGCATCATCTTTACCTTCCCCCCTGCGTCGTGAAAAACTTGCACTAGCACTGGAAAATGAGGGTTACATTAAAAAGGTCTTAGAGCTTTTTCATGTGTGTGAGGATTTGGAAAATACTGAAGGACTGCACCACTTGTGTGAAATTATCAAAGGCATCTTCCTCTTGAATCGAACTGCTCTTTTTGAAGTTATGTTCTCTGAGGAATGTATAATGGACGTCATTGGATGCTTAGAATATGATCCTGCTTTATCACAACCACGAAAACATAGGGAATTTCTAACAAAAACAGCCAAATTTAAAGAAGTGATTCCCATATCAGATCCTGAGCTGGAACAAAAAAATCCATCAGACATACAGAGTTCAGTATATACAAGACATGGTTCTACCTACCCCTTCAGTCTTTGAAGAAAATATGTTATCAACACTTCACTCTTTTATCTTTTTCAATAAAGTAGAAATTGTTGGTATGTTACAGGAAGATGAAAAATTTCTGACAGATTTGTTTGCACAGCTAACAGATGAAGCAACAGATGAGGAAAAAAGACAGGAATTGGTTAACTTTTTAAAAGAATTTTGTGCGTTCTCCCAAACGCTACAGCCTCAAAACAGAGATGCTTTGTTCAAGACTTTGTCAAACATGGGTATATTACCAGCTTTAGAAGTCATCCTTGGCATGGATGACACACAGGTGCGAAGTGCTGCTACTGATATATTCTCATACTTGGTTGAATATAATCCATCCATGGTACGAGAGTTTGTCATGCAGGAGGCACAACAGAATGATGATGTAAGTAAGAAGTTAACAGAGCAGAAAATAACCAACAAGGATATTTTGCTCATCAACCTCATTATAGAACATATGATTTGTGATACAGACCCTGAACTTGGAGGAGCAGTCCAGCTTATGGGCCTCCTTCGAACACTAGTTGACCCAGAAAACATGTTAGCTACTGCCAATAAAACAGAAAAGACTGAATTTCTGGGTTTCTTCTACAAGCACTGTATGCATGTCCTTACTGCTCCCTTACCGGCAAATACAACAGAAGACAAACCTAGCAAAGATGATTTTCAGACTGCCCAGTTGTTGGCACTTGTGTTGGAACTGTTAACATTTTGTGTGGAGCACCATACCTACCACATAAAGAACTACATTATTAATAAGGACATTCTCTGGAGAGTGTTAGTTCTTATGGCCTCGAAGCATGCTTTCTTGGCATTATGTGCTCTTCGTTTTAAGAGAAAGATTATTGGATTAAAAGATGAGTTTTACAACTGCTACATAATGAAAAGTTTTTTGTTTGAACCAGTAGTCAAAGCATTTCTCAACAATGGATCCCGCTACAATCTGATGAACTCTGCCATAATAGAAATGTTTGAATTTATTAGAGTGGAAGATATAAAATCATTAACTGCTCATGTAATTGAAAATTACTGGAAAGCACTGGAAGATGTAGATTATGTACAAACATTTAAAGGATTGAAACTGAGATTTGAACAACAAAGAGAAAGGCAAGATAATCCCAAACTTGACAGTATGCGTTCCATTTTGAGGAATCATAGATATCAAAGAGACGCCAGAACACTAGAAGATGAAGAGGAGATGTGGTTCAACACAGATGAAGATGACATGGAAGATGGAGAAGCTGTCATGTCTCCATCTGACAAAACTAGAATGATGATGACATTATGGATCCAGTAAGTAAATTCATGGAGAGGAAGAAATTAAAAGAAAGTGAGGAAAAGGAGGTGCTTCTGAAAACGAATCTTTCTGGTCGGCAGAGCCCAAGTTTCAAGCTTTCCCTCTCCAGTGGAACAAAGACTACCCTCTCCAGCCAGTCACCTGCAACAAATCTGCCTGGTTCTCCAGGCTCACCTGGATCCCCAGGATCTCCAGGCTCTCCTGGATCCATCCCTAAAAATACATCTCAGACGGCAGCTATTACTACCAAGGGATGCCCTTTCATTGATGGACAGATGGGTTACTGAAGCGGAACTTCACACGTGCTGCTACAATAGGAGACAAGTCTAAACAGCTGCTTGTTTCATGGAGGAAGACTATTAGCAATAAATTGCTAGAAACACAGCACTTGAATTGACACAGTTCCGTCTGACTGACTCAGAAGTCCACACTTTCAAGTATAAATACTATTTTGATAACCAATGTGAATATAATGATGTAAATACATAGTTTAATGATAAAAAAATACAACTTATCAAAAATTTTGTGATGCCTAGAGGGAAAGTTATAGTACTATATGCATATATTTAAGAAGAAAAAGGTATAAATCAATACCCTAAGCTTCCACCTGAGGCAACTAAAGAAAGAAGGGCAATATAAGTTAAAAACAAGCAGAAAAATAAATTAGAGCAGAACTTAATGAAATTTAAAACTAGAAATCAATAGAGGAAATTGATGATACCAAAAGCTGTTCTTTGAAAAGATCAATAAAACTCTATGTTCACAAATTTATAACCTAAATAATAGATCAATTCCTTTAAAGGCACAAATTACCATACCCTCACACAATGAGACATACATAAATAGGCATATATCTATTAATGAAATTGATAGAAATTAATGAAATTGATAATGAAACTTTCCACAAAAGAAAAAATCATTCCTATAGTTTCACTGGTAAATTCTAACAAACATTTGAGAAAGAAATTATTCCCCTTCTCTTCAATCTCTTCTAGTAAATAGAAGCACAGAGAATATTTCCTAACTCGTTCCATGAGGCCAAAATTACACTAATATCAAAGCAAAATAAAGGCGTTATAAGAAAACTACAGACCAATATCTCTCATTAACATAAATGCAAAAATCTAAACTAAATGTTAGCAAATTGAATTGAAACATATATAAAAAGAATTAAACACTACAAGCAAATGGGATTTATTCCAGGTATGCAGAGGTGATTCAACACTGAAATTCACTTAATGCAATTCACCATTTGATTAGGTTAAAGAAGAAATACTATATGATCACAAAAATAAATTCAGGAAAAACAATTGACAAAACCCTAACATTCATAAGACTCTCAGAAAACTAGAAATAGAGGGTAACTTCCTCAACTTGATAAAAGAACATCTACAAAAAAATCTATGGTTGACCTCATGGTAATGGGGAGAAAACGGATCTTTCCCCTCAAGGTCAGACATCAGGCAAGATGCCTTCCTTCACCGATCCCATTCAACAGTGTCCTGGGAATTCTAGCTAATGAAATAGGGCCAGAAAAGGAAGTAAAGGTATACAGATATAGAAGGAAAAATAAAAAGGTTTCTGTTAGTAAATGACATGATTGTCTATACAGAAAATCTCAAATAATTGACAAACAGTGAACAACAACAAAAATTTCTGGAACCAATAAATGACTATAGCAAGGTTACAGGATATAAGGTTAACATATAAAAGTCAATGTCTTTCCTATGTACCAGCAGTAAACAATTAGAACTTGAAATTAAAAACACTAAATAAGAGACAAATACATAGGCATAAATCTAATAAAATAAATACAATATATGTATGCAGAAAACTGTAACACACCAATGAAAAAAATTAAACATATGCAAAATGGAGTGCTATTCCATGTTTACGACCCATAGATTCAATGTAGTCCTGATCATAGACCGAGAAAGGGACTATGGATAATAAATATCCATTATTTTATGGATATTGACACATTGACTCTAAAGTTTTTATGGAATAGAAAAATACCAAGTATAGTTGACAGGTACTGAAGAGGAAGAACAAAGTCTGACACTGAAACACTGACACTAACTCAACTTTACAACTTATCTAAAACTACAGAGATCGAGAGTGCAGTGTTGGTAAAAGAATTGACAAATCAATTAATGGAACAGAATAGAAAGCACACATACAGACTTACACAAAGTCAATTTATCTTTGACAAAGGAGTAAAGACAAGTCAATGGAGAAAGGATAGTCTTTTCAACAAATGCCAGAATAATTGAATAATCATATGAATAACACATAAATCTAGATACAGAACTTAAACCTTTCACAAAATGTAATTCAAATGGATTTATACCAAAAATGCAAAACTATAAAACCTCTAGAATAAAACATGGAATATAGAAAATTGATATGACCTTGGATGTGGTGATAATGAGTTTTAGACACAACACCAAAAGTGTGATCCTGAAAGAAAAAAAAACTGATAAGTTAGACTTCATTACAATGTTTTAAAAATTTCTGCACAGCAATAGACATTGTTAAGTGAGTCAAAATATTGGGTTGGCCAAAAATTTCGTTTGGGTTTTTGCATAAGATAGTAGGGAAAAACCCGAATGAACTTTTTGGTCAACCCAATACAAGCCACAGAATGGGAGAAACAAAAACACATATTAGCAAAACACATATTTGATAAAGGACTTGTATCCTTACATACACAAAGAACTCAAAACTCAATAATAAAAACAATCCACTTTAAAAAATGGACCAGGGGCTTCCCTGGTGGCACAGTGGTTGAGAATCTGCCTGCCAATGCAGGGGACACGGGTTCAAGCCCTGGTCTGGGAGGATCCCACATGCCGCGGAGCAACTGGGCCCGTGAGCCACAATTACTGAGACTGCGCGGCTGGAGCCTGTGCTCCGCAACAAGAGAGGCCGCGACAGTGAGAGGCCCGCGCACCGCGATGAAGAGTGGCCCCCGCTTGCCACAGCTAGAGAAAGCCCTCACGCAGAAACGAGGACCCAACACAGCCATAAAAATAAATTAATTAATTAATTAATTTAAAACAATTTAAAAAAAAATTAAAAATGGACCAAACATCTGAACAGACATCTCACCAAAGATGATATAAAGATGGCAAATAAACGTATGAAAAGTTACTTAACATCATATGTCATTAGGGATTTGCAAATTAATACAATGACATATGAATATGCACTTATTAGAATGACTAAAATCCAAAAAAACTGACAATGCCAAATGCTAATGAGGATGTGGAGTAGCAGGAACTGTGTTTGTTGCTGGTGGGAAAGCAAAATAATACCATCACTTTGGAAGACAGTTTGGCAGTTTCTAACAAAGATGATCTCAGCCTAACCATACAATACAGCAATAGTATTTACCCAATTGAACTAAAAAATTATGTTCACATAAAAACCTTCACGTGAATGTTTATGGTATGCATAATTGCTAAAAACTGGTGGCATCCAAGATGTCTTTCAGTAGATGAATGGATAATCAAACTGTGTACAACCATACAATGGAATTTTATTTGGTGATAAAAAGAAATAAAATATCAAGCTAGGAAAATATGTGCAGTAACTTTAAATGCATATTATTAAGTGAAAGAAGCTAGTCTTAAAAGGCTATATACTGTATGATTCCAGTCATGAAGTTTTAGAAAAGTCAAAGCTGTATGGCTAGTAAAAAGATCAGTGGTTTTTATGGGATTCGGGAGAGGGAAAAGTGATGAATTGATAAAGTACAGGAAATCTTTAGAATGTTGTAAATATTCTGTATGATAATGTAATATTGCATCTGTCAAAACACATAGAAGAACTGTACAACACAGAAAGTGAACCTTAATGTAAACTATAAACTTTGGTTATTACTAATATATCAATATTGGTTCATTTATTATAACTAATGTGCCACACTAACGAAAGGTAATAGAGAAAATTGCATGCTGGGGATGGGAGTGGAGTTAGAGGTGGGGAGGATATATGGAACTCTGTAGTACCCAATTTTTCGGTAAATCTAAGACTATACTAAAAATAAAGTTTATTAATTATTTTTAAAAATAAGGTTAAAGTGAACAAAGTTTGGGGATCATATTTTGTCAGCTTAATTCAAAAAGAATATAAAAGTACAACACATTACTATTAAAAGAGTAAAGTTTATTTAAACTGAAAAAATCACTGAATTGAGCACTTGACAAGCATTTAAAGAATTTAAGAGTAGGTAGAGATGTTGGAGATTATCTTCTTTATTTTATACACTCATTTTAGAGATGAAGAAACAAATTCCTATTTTTCTGCCATAAAATAGGCCCTATTTCAGGAAGAAAAATGAAGGTGACTGCAATCACAAAAGAGATCCCAATGTGACATTTTATGATGGCTACAAACTGGTTCTGAGTTTTATTGAAACCCATGATGTATATTTGCCTTCTCTGAGATTTTGTCAATATGCATGAGGTATCACAAATTTTCTCAAGAGCAAAAAGATAAGTGCTGGTCTTTTATTGAGGGCTGCCATCTTATGCTCCATATATATGTACAGTTTCATACCAATTTCAATTTGAACAGGACTTCTACATCTACTGCTTACTCTTAGAGTAATAGTCTTCTTCCTTAAAATATCCTAGAAGAAATGTCAGGGTTACTAAAGCTGGTTACAAATAAATTTCCTCACCTCAAATTGCAAATGGTTATGTATATTTTATAATTGAGTTGAGGGTCATTAAGATAATACATGTTGACTGCCAAGCTCAGGAGTGTGTCACATTAGTATAATTATTGAGCACATAGTAAATATTGTTGACTTAAAGAAAAACACACAACGCTGAGAGTTGTGAGTTTGTTTTATTCAGGGACTTACTGGGGACTATATGCTGGGAGACAGCCTCTCAGTATCTCTTTGAAACTGCTCCAAAGAGCTAGGGGAGAATCCAATTTATTATGTGAATTTTTTGGCTATGAAATAATGCAGTCAAGTATACATCTTGATAAAATATTACTACTAATCACAAAGAATAGATATCTCAAGTTAATAATTTTAGTGCTTTTCTATGTATGGGAAGATGCAAGAATCTGGGGTCATTAAAATTCTTCCTGAGACATGCATCTAATTATCTAAGGACCTGTTTATTCCAAGCACAGAGTGCCTTATCCTGTTTTTCATCCTGAATTCCTCTCAGGATGCACTGTCGGTGGACAATTGCAGTGGGTTATGACTTAACCCCTGTAGAACTGGGTGGTGAGCAATGCTCTTTGTTTTTTTCTTTTTTTTTTTTATTCAAAGATTATTTAGCTGGTGGAGCAGCTAATATCCAAAATCAGTTACGGCAAATTTCTTAAACTATATTCTCCTATTCTGTGTGTCATCAATAAATATTTATACTCCTTAAGTTCTATGCTATTTGGAGCCTCATTATCTCAATCATAAATGAAAATAATAATGTCTGACCTCTATATTTATCTCTTCCCATATGACAGTTGGAAGTTTAATTGAGAAAATCTATGCAATCATAGTTTCAGAGTAAAACTCATGAGCACAATTGTTATGATTAATGATATAGCAATATTTGTTACGCTTCTTTATTATTATATAATAAGTAATGAAATAATGTTAATATGTAGGAGTTTTTATTCAAAAATTATAAAGCCTTTATTCTGATCTTAATTCATCATCATTTCAAAATCAGATAAAAACAATGATTTCATTCTGATAAAATTAATTAAAAACAGACTTCTCAAACTAAACTGTATACTATCTAAAAGTAATGATTGTGTCTTTTTCATCTTTAAAAATATATCCCAGCACCTTGAATGATACCTGGAACTTACCATAACTTTTCATTGAATTACTCTTGTGAATATTTTAGACATATTTTATTTACTTTAGCATAAGCTCAAAAAAAATCACGGTTTAATGTAGGCGTAGAAGAAGCAAGGTAGAGTTACCTGTTTATTTTCTGGTTCTGGGAATCCTAGTTCTTAATTCTGTTTCATGATCCACTACATAGATGCCAAATATTAGCTGCTTTCTCCTTTCAATTTATTTTATTTGATTTGATCTTATTTTGTTTTATTTTGTTTTTGTTTGAAGTATAGTTGGTCTATAACATGACAGGTGTATGACAGTGATTCAATATTTTTATAGATTATACTCCATTTAAAGTAATTAGAAAATAACAGCTTTACTTCTCTGTGCTGTACAATATATCCTTGTTGTTTGTTTATTTTATACATAGTATCTCTTAAGAGTTTGTATCTCTTAATCCCATACCCCTATTTACTCCACCCCTTTTCCTCTTCCCACTGGTAATCAGTAGTTTGTTCTCTATATCTGTGAATCTGTTTCTTTTTTGTTTTATTCAATAGTTTATTTTTTAGATTCCACATATAAGTGATAACATACAGTATTTGTCTTTATCTGTCTGACTTATTTCACTAAGCATAATACCCTCTAGGTTTATCCATGTTGTTGAAAATAGCAGAATTTCTTTCTTTTTTTATGGCTGAAAAATATTCCTTTGTGTGTGTGTATATATGTATCTATATTTATTCTGCTATCAATTGATCTATTGATTTATCTGTAATTTTATCATTCCAAAATATGATCCCAGTACCCCTTTCTATCCATCTATCTAGATATCACAATTTTCTTTATCCATTCACCTGTTGATGGATGCTTAGGTTGCTTCCATATCTTGGCTATTGTAAATGTTGCTGCTATGAACACTGGGATATATACCCAGGAGTGGAATTGCTGGATCATATGGTAGTTCTATTTTTAGTTTTTAGAGGAACCTCCATACTGTTTTCCATAGTGGCCACACCAGTCTACATTTCCAGCAACAATGTACTAAGGTTCTCTTTTCTCCACATCCTTGACAACATTTATTATTTGTGGTCTTTTTGATGATAGCTATTCTAATCTGCGTGAGGTAATATCTCATTGCGGTTTGATTTGCATTTCCCTGATAATTAGCTATGTTGAGCATATTTTCATGTGCCTATTGGTGATTTGTATATCTTCTTTGGAAACTTGTCTATTCAGGTGTTCTGCCCATTTTTTAATCAAGGTTGTTGGGTTTTTTTGATGTTGAGTTGTCTGAACTGTTTGTATATTTTGGAAATTAACCCCTGTTGGTCACATCATTTGCAAATGTTTTCTCCCATTCAGTAGGTTATCTTTTTGTTTGTATTGATGCTTTCCTTTGCTATGCAAAAGCTTTTAACTTTAATTATGTTTCTTTTGTTTCTCCTTTCAGTTTTAATCTTGTTTGTTTATCTATAAAAGAGTTTTACATCCTTGTCTTAGCCCATTTGGGGTGCTATAACAGATGTACCATAGACTGGGTAGCTTATAAACAACAGAATTTTGTTTCTCACAGCTCCAGGCACTGGCCAATCACGTGTCTGACAAGAGTCTGCATCCTAGAGACTCTCTCTTTTACTATATCCTCAGGTAGCAAAAGGAAGTTCTCTCAGGAATTTTTTATAAGGGCACTAATTCCATTCATGAGGACTCTACCCTCATGCATGACCTAATCATCTCCACAAGGCCTCACCTCCATATACTGACACATTGAGGATTAGGTATCATCATGTGAATGTGGGGAGGACACAAAAGTTTAGACCACAGCAATCCTGAAACTTACTTGCTATAAGTTTCCATAGAAATAAAGTATGTGAAACAATTTTATAAACAGTATTTATACAGTATCCTGGAATATTCATCCATTTGACATCTATTCTATCTTATTCACTCTTTTGGACAAATTATCTCAGTGATCCGTATTTTATAATTATTAGCAACATAAGATGCAGCCCTAGCCATACTATAAAAATAATTAGAATTGATTGTTTCTGTTTGAAAGATGGAAAAAATAGGAATATTCTACTATCGTATTTACATATAGTCATGTAAAAAGTGAGCCTTTAATCTCTATGAAGTAAGAATAATTCTGTATATTCAAATGACAGATGTCTGCTTATGAGATGAACTTTAGATGGAAAAACACAGTCAATGACATAAATAATGATTTCTTAGATTTGCCATTAGTTGTTTATGGAAGACAATCAATCACTAGTATACTTGATTAAAAGTATCTCCAAAATATCCAATCTTAATAATAAGAATAATTTTTTTAAAATTTCAAAGTGATAGAATTATTACTTCTGCCAACGAAGGCGTATATTGTGACAGCGTTACTACGAGTTATCAGAGAATATCACTAAGTCTTTTTTTAACATATCAGTTTTCTATTATTGCTGAAACAAATTACCACAACTTAGTAGCCTAGAAAAATACAGGTTTATTGTCTTACACTCTGGAAGTCAGAAGTCTTAATCTGACATCGCTGGGCTACAATCAAGGGCACAGTAGAGCTGTTCCCCTTCTGGAGACTCCAAAGGAAAATCTTTTTTCCTGTGTTTTCTAGCTTCTGGACGCTGCTCACCTTCTTTTGCTCATGGTTCCATCCTACACCGTCAAAGCTAGCAGCATAGCATCTTCCAGTTTCTTTCTGGCTGTGACCACCCTGCCTCCTTCTTACAAGAACCCTTGTGATTCTGTCATGGGGTCCTTCCAAATAATCCAGGATAATGTCCTCATCTCAAGGTCATTAATTATATCCTAAAAGTACTTTTGCCATATAAGATAACATAATCACTGGTTCCAGGAATTAATTTGGGGACCATTATTCAGTCTACTACATTTACTTATTTAAGAGATTAAGTTCAGTGTTGGGATGAATAATGTTTTCTTTAAAAGCCAAATTTTAAATTTAAAAAAAAGCTAAATAAAAAAAAAATTAAACAATTGAAAAGAATATGGATTTGAGAGAACTTTTTAAAAAATATTTATTTATTTATTTGGCTGTGTCGGGTCTTAGTTGCAGTGTGGTATACGGGATCTACATTGTGGTGCACAGGCTTCTCTAGTTGCAGCACACGTGCTTCTCTCTAGTTGCGGCGTGCAGGCTCAGTAGTTGCGGCATGCGGGTTTAGTTGCCCTGTGGCATGTGGGATCTTAGTTCCCCGACCAGGGATCAGACCCATGTCCCCTGCATTGGAAGGCAGATTCTTAACCACTGGACCACCAAGGAAGTCCGTGAAAGAACTTTTTATCCAACCTAAAGTCTTTGAGTTTTAGGAGCTTGACATTATACATATGAAACAGAAACATCATAAATGCAAGGATAACAAAATATTTATTATGTTTTTAAAAATATTTCTATAAAAATTTACTTTAAAACATTTATCTTATCTTATTATTAGAAATAAATGCACAGATACATGAAAAGCACAATGATAAAGTCACCTATGTGTTGAAATTTGAAAATAAAATAACATTTAGTTATAAAAAAGAGGTCAAAAAGAAAAAAGATACATGCTTCACATTCAAATGTGATAACAAATAATAATTTTTTAAAAATATATTAATCTACGAAGATTATTTGTTGTTTTTTAATTGTAAAATAGAATGCAGAGGAGACTGAAATATTTTTGAAGCAGTGAGACTCATAAAGTCCACAGACCCAATGTTTCTGGACTGACGAAATAAATAGAGTCCAATAATTTGTGATTTTCTGAACTGCTGTTGGTTCCTGATGGACTGTGGAAATAGCAGTGAGTCTGGACTTAAACCCTTATTCAGTCTTATGGTCTGTTCTAATGGTCAAGATGAGAAAGAAGTTAGATTGTGCAAACTACAAACTGAAGAATTTTTTGTCCATTTTGAGCAAGATTATAGAAACTAAAAAGGAACTCATTATTTTTTGACACATAGTAGAAGGAAAAATAAAACAAAGCACTAAGTCCCAGGATAGAAACTGAAATTAGTGCCTTTGGAACAGAATGCTAGACTAGAGCTATGTTAATGAGAAGGGAATTTCTAATTGCACACAGTAGTACACTGCCCCTAAAATGTCCATCAGCTAACAGGTACTGGGCTGTATAAAAATCACTTGGTAAGCTACTTAAAGTTTTGATTTTGTTTGTATGAAATATGCAGAATTCACAAATCCATAAAGACAGAAAACAGACTGTGCTTTGCCAGAGGGTAGGGAGAGGTGGGGATGGGGAATGATTGCTTACTGAGTATGAGGTTTCCCTCTGGGGTGATGAAAAGTACCCGAACTATATAGTGGTGTTGGTTGTACAACATTGTGAATGTCCTTAATGCCACTGCACACTTTAAAATGATTAAAATAGTAAATTTTAAGTTATGTGTATTTTACCACAATACAAAATGTTAAATGCATTGAGTAATAAATGCCAGGTAATCTGCATTTTGAACTTGAACATCAGGAGATTTCAAAGTGCAGCTCTCTTTGTTAATTACTACTTTTGTACCTAATTCTGAGAGTTTATCAACAGTTTGGATAAAGTTATAGAAGTAGTTGTTCTGGTTATCTATTGCCATATAACAAGACACCCCAAAACTGACTTCAGGCTATAGCAAACTTGTGTTTTTCGCATGGTTTCTGGGGGTCGGACCCACTTGACAGTTCTCGTTTCCAAGTCTCTCATGTTTTTGCAGTCAAAAAGTGGTTGGTGTGGGGATCTTCTTAGGGTTACAGAACATCATTTTCCTCACACTACTAGTTGAAGCAGCCACAAAATGCACTCCAGCATTCAAGGGGAGGGGCGATAGATTTCAGCTCTCTATGAAAAGCTGGTGCCCCAGAAAATGATACGGCAACCATATTTGGAAAATGCAACCTGCTGAGGGGCATGCCCTTTAAGATTAAAGTAAATACTTGCTCAAGATTGCGGAATATCGGAAAACTTGAGTTCAAGTGAACAGGATGAAATTTGACTTACATTTGTGTGCCTTTGCTTACACAATCCAGTCACCTACATACAGAGAATGAGAAAGCAGAGCAGCATGAAACACAATGAATTGGAGTTGTAGGCCAAAGTAAGATCATCCTACATGTGACAAACTGATAAAGTCATCTATGTTCTATTAATACAAAGAAAATGAAAAAAATATAATAACTTCCTTTTTCTATGCCTTGGATAAGTGATTATTTTGCAATCTGTTTATTCTGCTGTAAATTTATCATGAGTATATTGTTTTATTGAATGTTCCAAACATTACTAAAGTATTTTCTTATTCTTAAGCATCTAATTTGTTTCCTCTTCTTTCAAATAACAGTGTGATAAATGTTACAAGCTTACATCTTCCCTGCCCCTTTCCTGACCAATATCTAGAGGTCTTTCTTAAAGATTAAGTCGTAAAATTAAAATTACTTTGTCAAAGGGTAAATAACTTTTATACCTATTTCCCCATTTTTAAAATAAACAATTGTTTTGAGTTGCCCTGTGTCTATATCAATGACTGACTAATTTTATTCACCTGAATTGAAAAAGTGTTTTAACTACAATGCATTTACATAAATATATATAATACATATATCATCATATTAGAGACATAAATCCACCCTGAGAGATATAGTTTATTGCCTATTACAGCCATTACAGGTAATATATGAGAAAAATAGGACTTAGGAACGTTCAGAAATTTGCCTAAACTTATATAGATCAAAGAGCCAGTATTCTAGATATTCTGACTGCAGAAGCTAACACCCTTTTTGTATATTGTGCTGCAGAATATAAAAATGATGAAAATTACAGCCAAGAAAGTTTAAACTGAATGATGAAAATCACAGAGCACCTTAGTGTCAAGCCTATGACTTGGTTTGCCTGACATATTCTTCAGTTCTATTTATACTTTCCTCAGCACTAAAATAGGAATTGATACAAATCTTGTACCAGAAGAAAAAAAAGTCAAGACATATATAGCTTGTAAAGGAAACTCAATTATCTCTATTTTATGAATTAGTCCTCTGATGAATTATTTTTGAAAACTAATGTTCCTTATCAATAAAACTTAAAGATCAGGACACAGGAAACAAAATGCAGCCCTTTCTTGAAGCCCTACCATTTAGAGAGTTTGGATCATAACATTAACTGCTATTAGCTACTTACTAATCCTAACACATTTTGCTTTTAATAAATATTGTTTTAACTGACTGAAACAGTTTGAAAATCACTCTCAACTTTTCTTACATGGCAAAGAGTTAATTATTTAAAAGCATACTTCATATATAATTTATAAACCATAGCACCTACTATTATAATCATTTAAATTACAGAATGTACTGAGTTGTTCGAATTTTATTTTGCTTTTTTGTTTGATTTTTGCTGCTTTTTTAGCCCTCAAAACCAGAAGACCAAAAAAAAAAAAAAAAATTCTGTGTTCTCTTTGGAACACCTCATGTTTGTCTTGCAATCTCTGAGCACACTGGATAGAAAACATTTTAAGAAACGAGTCTCCAGACATACTCTGTATGGATTTTTTTTAAAGTACAACACTAATATAATATAAAATCTGACTCAATGTCTTAAAGTTTGCTAAAAATAAAGGCATGTGACTCCCTTTGAAAATGTAATACAATTTAAGAAAAGAATATAGTACAAATTGTACTAGCTGTACCATTGCATTAAAATTGTCTTTTTTTGCTTTGGTTATACACTTAAATGAAAGTTGGGGTATTAGGGAGAACCTTAAGAATCAGAAGAGTGTCATAGGACAGGAAGTTGGAATTTCTCTTCCCTACCAGAGTAGAATAAATTGTGACATATTCTTGAGTCTTCAGTGATTTTCTTCATCATTCCTTTCTTTACATGTCATCATATCCAGAAAAAAAAAAAATCTAATCCCAGGCTCATCAAAGCTCAGACAGGCTGGTTCAATATCTTCAGTTAGTCTTATGTTATGGATATTGGGCCTCAAAATAAAACTTGTCACTTTCTCCAGGCAGAGCCATTTCTTCTACAATAATTGAGTTATTCAAGTCACCATTTCCATATTATTTATAGTCCCAAGTGTGAACATCTAAGATCTAATCTTATTTTAGGCTCAGGAGACAAGGGAATCTATACCAATAAGAATGAATAGTTCCAGGTTTATATCAAGTTGGTATCAACTTGATATTATGTCTTCCCAACAATAGTACATCCAAAGAAACAATACAGTGTCATAGAGCAAAATGAGGCAAGAGTCAAGGTTTGAATCCAATATCTGGTCTTGGGCTATTTATTTAATCTCAGAAGGCTCAGGTCCCCACTTATGAAATGGGTATAGTACATGAGTTGTAGGACTGCAATAAACTATTACATCTGTAGTACTTTTTCACTGTTCTCTTGTGTGTAAGTACTCAAGTGTTATTTTTACTTTCTTATTCTGTTATGGATCAAGTACCTAACATTTAGTGGTAACCTCAAAACACAATGCTTTTCAAACAAACTTGAATTCAATTTATATTTTCCTCTCAAATTTGTGAAAGTCTCATCTCTATAACAATAGGTTTTGCAAGAACAATGCATTGTATAGTATTCTCTTCCTTCAAACATGAACCTCAGGAAAAATTGCCAATTACCTTATATAAAATAGCAGGAGTCCAACTATTCTTTTCTAAAATTTCATGTGAATCTGAGTTTAGATATTTTAGATATAAGGGAAAGCCATTTTCTAAACAAATAAATGTATTTGTAAGGTAGTAAAAAAATGAAGTATATTTTAATATCTCAAATATTCCAAGAGATAAAAGAGGTAGAATTGTGGGCTAGCAATTTCTACAAGCATTGCTCCTGTTCGTCATGAATAGAGCCAGAGTTTAACATAGACAGTTATAATGCTTTGGAACCTAATATCAAACCCACCCTCTTCATTGCTCACACTTTGATACAGGAGACAGTGAAGATTTTGTTTTGTAAAGTAGCTATCTATGTAAATCTTATAAATTTCAAATTTGGTATCTTGTTAATATCAATATTTTTAAAAAACATGTTTTATATTATTATAGCAACCACATTTTAATTGGCAAGATACCCCATGCCTTTGAAATTCATTGCCATTTGCTATTATTTCAAAGCATAAACAAATTTTTGTAATGTTGTTCTGAATAGAGACCAAATTCTAGCTAATATCCATTGTAAAAATGTTTCATTAACAAAGACATTAATTAGGACTTTGTTTACTCTGCAGATTCATTATGAATTATTTTCATGAGATTTCTTACCTTGACTCTAAGCATCAACAAACCAAATTAGTTGCTGACTTTGTTTCTTCTGTTTCCCTATATTTTAGCCAATAACAATTTTTAAGAAGACAAAATCTCTTTCTTAATTAGTGCTTAGCATAGTGAGCAAAAATCCATCAGAAGTTAATTAATGAGCACAGGGAATTTTATGCTATTTTCTTATTATGGAGCCTTTAATAGTGCTTAGCACATTATGTATATATAAAATATGACTAAACGAATTATAAAAAGAAATAATATTTTATTAACATCTAATTATCTTCCTTCAATAAGGACAATAGTAGTCACTTTCGAATCTATCACAGCCATAAAAACAATGAATGAAAATGTATTTTAACACACACACATACACACACACACACACACATACACACAGCATCATTTTAGCACAGTCTGCCACTCCTTTCTTTAAACACTGTTTGTATCTGATTTCTTTTTGTGACACTGTTCTCTTCGTTTTCTCTACCTCACTTGACCACATCTTTTCTTTTGGTTTTCATGGTTGGCTTTTTTGTCTCTGTTTAAAAGGCACATCCTCAAATGCCCTATCTCCTTAATTAATGTTAAACTCCTCCAGGAAAAAAAAAAGTCACTTACACATCCTTAGCTTCCATCCAAACAGTCTAGAATAACCACTGAGTGCTGAGTATTCTAATAAGATCATCACTCCACTCAACTATTGACCAAACTGAAAAGTCGACACCATGTTTCTGGGAAGAATCTCCACCCCTTCTGCTCTACCAATCCTCACAGCCTTACCAAAACTATTCCCATTAGATTCTTTATCCTTGTTTAATTAGGTCACCCCGAAAATCCACAGGACTCCCAGGTCATCCATATTACTCCTCACTCTAAGCCTCATTGATTCTGTGTGTCTTCCCTTCTGATCCCATTGACCTTTGGCTGTGCCTTCAGTAACTCTTGGTCAGTCATTGTTAACATCCCCTATGTTCTCTATTTTATTTCTGAGAGATCCTTTCATTAATTGCTTTAAGTGAAAGCTGACTTTTGGTAAATTCTACTCAAGGGTCCATGCTCCATTTTCTCACTGATTCTTTACATTGGCTTACAGGAGGAACAGATGTTTTCTTTGTACCTCATTGCTACTTTCTGATCATTCATTCTTCACCCCATGTTTGATATTCATGCTATCAGACATTACTACACATCATTTCTACTTATTGAAGTTACAGAGTTGAAATCTCTATTCCTAATTCCTTGAGGGCTTTAACCCAGAAAATAGACTTTGGCACTCAAGTAAAAGTGGTAATAATATATTTTAGAAAGGCCTCAAACTGCTTGTTCATTAAATCAACAAAGACTCACATTGTGTTCAGAATTTGATGTTCTTCTTCTAATTACTGACATGTGTTCTGAATATTCATGGACATTTTCTGAGGAGTCTTAAAGTTGTACTTCTCTACAAAAGAAGTCATAATTTTGATATGCTAAATAACTGAAATGATGAGAATAGACATTATTATACACTAATTATCCTTGGACTCTTCTACATTTATCCCTTGTAGTTGATCAGAAACATGTGACTAGTTCTAGCCTATGGATTGTGAGTAGAAATGGCATATGTCACTTCTAGACCAAAGCATTTAAGAACTAGAATGTAATTCTGCTGTCTGTCTCTTCCTCTGATACAATGACATAAGGATATATGTGTTTTATTGTCAAAGCATCTGTCAGCTTATCTTATAAAAGAATATGTGGAGCAAAACTCTTCATCAAATGTTTTTGTTTAGGAATAATTAGATATAAAATATTGCTTTATTAAATAATTCAATTGTAGGGAGTCATTTGTAATTTGTTACAAATTACAAATTAAGATGGTACAATGATCTCCAGCCCTAGATGGTGATAATGCCTCTCCTTTCTCATGATGGCAAAATGACAACGTTTACTCTATTTTCTGAATCTATGGTCTCTTTTGAACAAAATTTTCAAGCAACTATTGCACTTCCTTAGAATATTCATGCTCCCAATTTCCTAAAATGCTAGTCTACACCTTCTCCTCTCCCCTCTCTCTCAGATATCTCCTTCTCTTTCTTTATCTTCAGCTGACGACCTTACTTTCTATGTTGCTGAGAAAATAGAAGCTGTCAGAAGATAATGTAATTCTAATACTGCTTTGTCAAAATGCATCTGTAGCACTCTAATCTGCCTTCTCTCCTGTTACAATCCATGAATTCTCCATGGTACTCTCAGAGGACAATTCCTACTATGCACTGGATCACATCATACATTCTCTACTCAGAGACATTACTTCAGGATGTCCCCAGGAAAAAAAAAAAAGAAATCAATCACTTTATATTTTCTCCATCATCCATTTTTCTCTTTCTAACAAATTGTTTTCACAAGCATAAAAATATGCAGTTATTTCTTCCAACTTAAAAGAATCTCTATTAACTCTTAAAACCCCCCTTTGTAATAACTAATGTATCTGTTCTATTTTCCAGAAAAAAAATCCCCTGAAGTTGTTGTCTTCAATCTTTGGATATAATTTCTCTCTTTCTAGACTTTTTAGAATTTTCTACAATTAGTTTTTTATACCCATTGCTGTTCTGAACTTGGGTCTCAAAGTTACAAATGCCCTCCATGTTCCTAAATGCAATAGTTAATTCAAGTCTAAATTTTACCTGAAAAATGAACAATATGCAGTAGTTTGTTGATTTCTCATACTTAAAATGTTTTCTAAATGTAGCTTTCAGAATACCACACTCTGGGTTTTCCCTCTCATCTAAGTATTATTCTTTCTCAATCCATTTACTGGTACCTCCTCTTTATCTTGGTTTTTTTTTTTTAAAGTCTCTGGGCTCAGTTTTTATAGCATCTGTTTTCTCTTACCTTTACTCACTTCCTGACCTCATTCATTCTCAGTATTACTGGAGAAAAATTGTTCAATGACACTTGTTAAAGATGGTAAGGCAGACTTTATTTAGGTGACTCACAGTAAGATAGGGACTATCACAATGGGATTTTACAGTGGGGAAGAGAGATTGAGCTCAATTCAGAATACAGGACGGGCCAGTGGGAATTTATAGCTAAGAAGCAGGGTGGGGGGTCACTGGATGGAAAATTATTAAGAAGAAACATCAAGGATAAGGGGGGTTCTGGCTAAACTGACCTAACTGGATTTTTGCTGAAGACAGACCAGAGTGATCAGATATCACCTGAGGGATGGTGAAAGTAAAGAAATCTCATCAGATTTTGAAGGTAAGTAATCTCATTAAACTGACTTAGCAGGGGTTTTGCAAAAACTAGATTTGTAAGGAAGTGCATGGGCCTAGGAGAAGATTCAGGAGCCTGATTAAAGTTTGGTCAAGCAAAGAATCTTTGTCAGCACTTAAAAACATCTCTATGTTGATGATTCCCAAATGAGTACCTTTAGATTGTACCTCAACTCTGAACTGTAAACATATATTTAACTATTCACTTGATGTCTTCATTTTAATTCTACTAGACATATAAACCTTAATATTAATTCAGAAAACCAGGCTGGTGAACATTCTACCATATTTTAGTTCATCTTATGAAAACATGATCATCTAGGTCACCAGAGCAAGAGAAAGAGATCATGTGTTACACATTGGCTCTTAAATGATTTGGTCTGAGAATGACACATATTATTTTCAATCACAGTCTTTCTGCAGAACTCATCACATGGCCCTGCCTCAGTTCAAGAAGGCTGGTAAACTGGGGGAGCACAGGGATATTTGGTGAGCAGTAAATGTCTTAGCTACCCCATCTACATGCTGGTAGCTTTTCTATCTCTATCCATGAAACTCAGCTCTTTCTGAGATCTGCTCTGGTACTTGTAGCTGCATTGTGATGTCTTCACACGGATGTGTTTTAGTCATTTTAAACTTAACACAGTTAAAGGACATCTTGTTGTCCCAACCCACTCAAACACTCCTCTTCTAGTCTTCACCATCCCAGTCCGTTGCACTTTTATTTGAGCCCAAAATCTATGAGTTAGCTTTGTTTATTTCCCTCACTTTTTCATATTCCATCCCACAGTCACCTTGACTGCTTGACTCTACTTCTAAAATATATACTTACTTCATCAATTTCTATTAATGATATATATACCCTAGACTAAGCCATCATTAGCTTATAACCAGACATCTGCAGGAGCTTTCTAACATGTCATCTTGTTTCTTCTCTTAATTTTCTAGAATTGATACTTTTCACAGCAGGCATTATCACTATAATAAAAATAAAAGCATAGACTTTCATTTAAACCAATATATGACCATCTTCCATAATACCAGTGACCAAGAGTCTGACTCATTGCTAATTGCTGGTCATAGATATTGACATTAATTGCATAATATAAACCATTTATACAACATTAATTTATAAAAAATAGGTAGTTTCAAAATGGAAACAGATGATACTATATGTTTTTTGCAAACTGGACCATCTTCTAGTGACAAAATTTCTGAAGATTTTTAAATGTCAAATTGTTCACTTGTTCATTCAATGTAGATGCATATTTTGAAGGCCAGATGATCCGGATACTTGATTAAATTCTGCCAGATACAAAGATGTGTAGAGCATATATCTTTATATTCTTGAAGCATGCACCATTTATCATACATGTTGTAGATATTATATTACTGTATTTGTCATATTCTTTGGCAGCAGTAAATGCTATATGGGGGTTGGGTGTAAGGAGGTGGGATACTGAGGAAGGTTTACCAAAGCTGGTGACATTTGGAATATATGAAGCTGGTAAAATGCTTTCTAGGCATAGACATAAACATATGCCAAAGCAAAGAAATATGTAAGGAGACACGAGGAACAATATAGGATATTTGAAGAATCTGCAAATAGTGTGATAAGGCTGGATAGTAGGCAGATGATAGATGATGGGTCCAGGGGGCTAAATACAATTTGAAAATCTTATTCATCTGCTTGAACAATGTGAAATGTCCATGAAGACTAATAACTTCTGGGTAGGAAAAACTTAAAATGAGAAACAACTGCATCTGCATTTTATCACCCCCATCGGCAAGAAATAAGATTTTCCTCCTCCGAGTCCCTCCTAGCATTTTGTGTATATTTCTTATGGAACTCATCACGGTTCACTTTTATATATAAAATATATAATAATGTATGATCTTTACTGAATAGCGAGCTCTGTAAGAACAAGCATTGATCCTTCTATGCCTTTGTTTCCAGTCGTCTCTGGCCAGTAAACACTGGATGACTACTTGCCAAACAAATAAATAAATGTCAAGTATTTAAAACAACTTCTAACTGCTATGCTGGTTAAGTAGATTAAAATTGGGAAACAGAGTAATTTTTTTTTTCTTTACCACACTCTCTCCCTCTTTTCAGAGCTTGTCTTACCTTCTGTGGTGCTCTCTTACTTCTCCATTCCCAATTTTACCTCTCACCTCAAAACACACAAGTACACCCAAACCCCACGCAAATAAAATTATTGATTAAACAGGCAGAACCTCATTTATAGAGACAACAGTGTGGAAATGATTAAAAGAGAAATTTCCACCGAGGTTTGAATTCCTGAGAAAATCTAATGTCCAAAGCCTCCCCAACAGTTTTCCCTTTTAATAATTGATACCATTTTAACCCAAAATAATGGTGTTGACAATGTGGCATTTCACAAACCCATAGCTAGATGATGGAAAGGAGGTATTTGGGAAACAGGCAAACATCTCAACATCTCTCAAATATCACCATAAAAAGTAACTTATCTAGTGTTATGACTACCAGATTCAAGATATAAGCTACATGAAACTGCAAAAACAAAATTGTCAAGTCTTAACTCATTTGAATCAATAGCTAAAAACAGTTTTTGTAAGAAACTGTATGTATCAATCATGGGCAATAAGGAGATAGAAATCACACAGTACACTGAATAAGAAAGGTTAATATTTTTTTTTTAACAGAGGATTAGAGTAATAGGAGATTGGCTAGTAATAGTTAAAGAGTACTTTAAAGAGCACAATAGCAGATATTTGGAGCAGATGCCATTCCTAAGGCTGAGACAGAGCATCCAAGGAGAAGCCACTACCCAAGCCCCCTGTCTCCACCCTCATTTCAGAGGATGTGGCAACAGTTCACTAAATATCAGAGAAATCATGGAGGTACTTCTCTGGTGGGACTTGGAAATTTGTGATGCTGGGGAAAGCCATCACCAGGGAGGAGCCATGAGAGGGTGCTGAGGGAGTCTGTGCATAGGGAGATGCCTCGCTTGTTGCGTTCCATTGTGAGACTTACAGAGAAGATACAGCTAGAAGCTGAGAGCTGCTAGACATCACTGGTCTCCCTGCGCTACCGAAGGTGAAGAAAAGACACTCTACAAGAGTTAGGTGCTGGTGCTACAAGTGCTCAGCTTGGAAGAAACCACAGTGTGCAGCAGAAGAGCACAGGAAAAAGCTGCAACCTGCAGGAGTCTATCAGGAGAGAATCTGCAGGTACTCAAGAATCAAGGGCTAGAAAGATCTAGTCCTTGAAGGAACCCAGTACAAGATAAATCACTTGTGCATAGGAGCTGGCAACTGGAGAAAGGGTTCTCCCCAGGAACATGGTGGCATGAAAGAGTACTCACCAGGAGCCTAGTGAACAAAACACATACGAACCAGGAAGAAAACAACTCTTCCTCGTTCATGTCCATCCAGCGCCCTCTATTGGGCAGAATTAATATGTATTGCGCTAGGGGACAAAGAAGAAGTTTTTACAAACCCCACCCTCATTATCAAGGAACAGGCAAATAAGGGTGAATTTAGAACCAAGAGGTAATAAATTGCTAACTTGGCTACTCACTATCCACATACATCCTTCTATCTCCAATTGAACTTTCATGCCACAACAAAGTCATGCTATATATACACCTGAGTTATAGCTATTCTTCTTTTGACTGATGAATTTCTCACCTCTTCCCCACATGAAAAGACATACAATTCCAACAGGTATAGTAGCCATCACTTTGATTATATTAATTACTCTTCATATTCTGTAACAGTCTCAGTGAATATTCTGGCAGTTTGTTAAAAATTAAAACTACATCTTCAGTGTGATTCAGCTATTCCATGCCTAGGTATTTATTTGGGAAGAAAAATAAAAGCATATGTCCATGGAATGATTTATAGCAGCTTTGGTTCATATAGCCAAAACCTGGAATCAACCCAGATGCCCAGTAGCATGTGAATGGATAAATTGTGGTATGTTCATACTGTGGAATACTATTCAGAAACAAAGAGAATGAAACTATTGATGCATGACACAATATAGCCAGATTGCAAAATAATATGCTCAGTGAAAGGAGACAGACAAAAAAAAAGTACATATGATATGACTCCATTTTATAAAATCATAGGAAATAAAAACTAATGTATAGTCACAGAAGGCAGATTAGTGTTTTCCTGGAGATGGGTTAGGAAGGATTGGGGGGTAGAAGAGGGATCAAAGGGAGAGATTATAAAAGGGCACAAGGAAACTTTTGGAGGTTATAGTTGGGTTCATTATCTTGATTATTGTGATGGCTCCATGGCTATACACATCTGTTAAAACAAATAAAATTGTACACCTTAAATATTGCGGTTCACCGTATGTCAATTGAACCTCAATAAAACTGCTAAAAATACAATTGATAGTAATACAAGAAGTCAAAATCTAATTCAGTGGTTTTACTGGAAGTATTTTTATGTAAGAAGAAAATAGTATCGAGAGAGTGACTAAGAGAGAAAAAGCAGAATGCTCTTTGTAAAAGTCAGATCAACTAAAATTCTGCATGAAGATTATTTTTCTCTTAAGAACAATAGAGCATAAATAAATGTAATGGAAAGCAGCATAACAAAGAGCATGAAATATATGTGTGCTAACAGGAAAATGTTGAACCTCAAAGTGTTCTCCCTTCTCTTTGACAAACATGAAGCTGAAACATGCTTTACCCAAACTGTATTATAATGATATTCCTTGATGAGCTAGAGTCTGCTTCTCTACATTAATACATTTTTTCCAATCATATCACTATTATTATATTTTGTGTAATACTGCTATTGACAAAATATTTGAGACATAGAACTTTACTGTAAGAGCGAAATCTATATCAACTATAAATCATGGCAATAGACCTGCCAGCATAAGTATTTCATACTTTATTTATTCTGGGTTTCTATTTATTGCCTGAAGAAGTCACAAGGAAAAACAAACAGTTCACCTCTTGAGTTAATTCGTGTTGACAAGGAGTACTGTAATACCAAACAGAAAGCAGAATAGGTCTATGCTCTGGGGTGGGAGAGTAGACAGAAGAGACGGTGATAATAAAAGCTTTATCATTAGAGGGACTTTAAAAATAATTATTTTTTACTTTGTGGTGGTTAGTATTTAAAGTTATTCTGCTGTAACAAAAACAAAGATTAGATAAATTAAGTCTATGAAAAACTTTGTAAAATATTTCATGTTACAAGTATTGTATTTATATGGCACCAGATAAAGTAAAAACTCTGGACAAGCATCAGGAGTTTTCCTCCAATGAAACTAAATGTATTACATTAATATCTATTTAATTACTAGCAGAAAAAAGATTATCATGAGATGTTCAAGAAGAGTCTGAATAATGCACTGCATTATAAAGTGTGCTTATGCATTATACACAGGGTTAAACTTCTAACGTTTCTTCTAATAATTCTGTGATTTTTGAGCAGGCATATAGGTTTGTAAAATCATCTTGATTTTCTCTATAAAATGCAAAAATAAAGTGTAATTTTCTTTGTTTTTTTCTTTCTTTTTTCTTTCCTTCTTTATTTTTACTTTTATTTTGAAGGGCACTTTTTCTGACCTCAAGGAGTGTTCAGTATAGGTCCCTGCATTACCCTATAAGGGCTGCGCAATTGATAGTCACTGAATTAACCAAATATTTTTAACACATATATACTTTATGTACATTCAATTTTTATACTTTCAATTCACTTCTTTACCTAACCCTTTTGGATGTTTCTGTGATAGGTTAGTATACAATTCCTAAAACCAATGATTCTCAGAATGTGTATTGTGAGTGGGGACAGACCCTCCCAAATTAGACCGTTACAGTGGGTCCTCTGAAAAACAGATGACAAGAGGGATAAAATGTGCAAGGATTTTATTAATGGAAATCCCTGTTTGAGAGTAAATAGGGAGGGTGTCAGACAAGGCTGGAAAACCTGTCAGACTGATATAAATTTGACCTTCAGTAAAGGCGAGAGGGAGAGAAAGTTGGATGGGAGAGATTAAAGAAGGTTCGACAAAGCTTTCAGGTAATTCTTGAGCCACGGTTGCCTCAAAGTAGTCATGTGTCTCCCAGGGATGTTTCTGCCTTATGCTCCTGCTGCATTTAGTTATTGGGTAGGAGAAACCTCTAGGAAAGCATGGCCTCAGCAAAACAGAGCAGTGGAATTTGGAAAGCAGCAACAGGGGATTTTGATAACCCGGGTTCCCTACATTTGCAGGCCTTCATGTATACACACTGACCTGGAAACATGTACAAATATGTTCACAGCACTTCTGGTTTCAGTTCAGCGTGTGAACTTGAAAGCTGTCTCTTCTTGCTTATAATAAGAAAAAGCTGAACAAACTGAAAATCAAGTACTTTTCTTGGACCCATCAGACAAACAGAATCGAACAATTAAATAAATAGTTGGCAGTTGGTGAAAGCGAGGTTTCTCACTCTCGGACTAAGAGGGTAAATGTGAGCATGGGGGAAGGCTAGAATGATCCACTTAGTAATGGGTTAGAGTTGGAGACATCAGTATGAACTCATTTTAGCTTAATACAGATGGATATATATATATATATATATATATATATATATATATATACACACACACATATATTAAAATATTTTTGCATATGTACATACACATGGATTAGTGTACATGTGTATTATAGGCATACCTTGTTTTACTGCACTTTGCTTTATTGGGCTTTGAAGATAATGCATTGTTTACATATTTAAGGTTTGTGGCAATCCTGCCTCAAGCCAACACCATTTGCTCACTTCATCTCTGCGTCACATTTTGGTGATTCTCACAATATTTCAAACTCCTATTATACTGGTTATGGTATTCTGTGATCAGTGATCTTTCATGTTACCATGACAAAAAGGTTCCACCTCACTGATGACTCAGATGACGGTTAGCGTTTTTTCACAACAAAAGTGTGTTCTAATTAAGGTATGTACATTGTATTTTTAGACATAATGCTATTGCACACTTCATAGACTACAGGATAGTGTGAACATAATTTTTATATGCACCAGAAAACCAAAACACTTGTGTGACTCACTATATTATGATATTCGCTTTATTGTGGTGGTCTGGAACTGAACCCGCAGTATCTCCCAGGTAGATTGTATTTCCTTAGTCTGTTGGTTGAGACTCCCTAGATACAAGGGCATTGTAATAGGAACAATTTGAGCCGGGCTAGTTAAACTGACAGCAATCAAGAGCTGCTTTCTTCTTTCCTTAAATTTTAGTGTTTACCTTTACACAGCTGTATAGATAAGTATACAATATTGAATACATTGTTGTATTATTACTTTGAATAAAGTGTTATCTGTTAGAGCAATGAAGAATAAGAGAAATAAGTTTTGACTTCACCTTCACGTACTCTTTCTTCAATGCTCCTTCTTACTTAACATGGATATGAATTTCTAACCTATATTATTTTCCTTCTCTCTAAAAAACTGCTTTAATATTTCTTGCAAGGTAAGGCTCCTGACAAGAAATTCCCTCAAGTTTTGTTTGTCTGTTAAAGTCTTTATTTCTCCTTCACTTTTGAAGGATAATTGCATAGGATACAGAATTCTAGGTCGACGTTTTGTTTTGTTTTTTTCCTCTCTCAACACTTTAAATATTTCACTCCTCTCTCTTCTTGTTTGCATGGTGTCTAAGAGATGTAGGATATAATTTTTATCTTTACTTCTCTATCAGTAAGGTGTCCCCCCTACAACCCACCCTCAGCTTCTTTCAAGTTGTTTTTATTTGTTTAATCTGTGATTTTCTGTAGTTTGGAGATGAAATGCCAGGTTTAGTGGGGTTTTCTTTCTTTTTAATTTATTCTGCTTGGTGTTCTGCTTGGTGAAATTCTCTGAGCTTCGTGGATCTGTGGATCGATGATTAATATGATAAATTTTTCAGTCATTATTGTTTCAAATATTTCTTCTGTTCCTTCCCCTCTTTCTAGTATTCCCATTATGCATATGTCACACCTTTGGTAATTGTCCCACAGTCCTTAGTTAGTCTGTTCTGCTTTATTCAGTCTTTGTTCTACTGCTACTTTGTTCTACATCAATGTCATTCTTCATTTCTCTTATAGTGTTTTTGATCTCTAGCATTTCTTTATGGTTCATTTTTGTATTTCCAGGTCTGCTTACATGGCTCATCTGTTCTTGCATGCTGTTTACTTTATCCATTAGAGCCCTAGGTATATTAATCATAGTTTTAAATTCTAGGTCTGATAATTCCAACATCCCTGCCATGCCTGTGTCTGGTGCTTGCTATGTCTCTCCAAATCATATGTTTTTGACTTTTAGTATGCTTTGAAGTTTTTTTTCTTGATAACCTGGATTGATTACTGGGTAAAGGGAACTGCTGTAAATAGGCCTTTATTAATTTGGTGGTGAGATGTGGGGAAAAGGAAAGTGTCCTCTAGTCCTACGATTAGGACTCAATCTTTTAGTGAGTCTATGCCTGTTGATTGTCAACTTCCCGAGTGTTTCCCAGTTTTTTCTTCCCTCCTTTGGTGGAATAGGATGGCTATAATGGACTGGATTTGGGTATATCTCTTCTCCAATGTGAAAGGCTAGAGCCAGGTGTTGTTAGGTATTTTTCATCCTCCAAGATGGTTAGGCTCTGATGATACCCCAGCAGGTTAGGCTCTGTTACCTAGCTTTCCCTGAGGGCAGGCCTTATAAAGAAGTACAGAGCACTCTGGCGTATTTCAAATTGGTTACTTTTCCTCTCTCCCTGCCTGAAGCTAAGGAGATTTTCTTTTTATATTTACTGTGGGAATCTGGTAGAGCTCCTAGGGTTAAATCTCACAACACTGTGGGCACCCTTTCCGACTTGGTCAGGCTGGAGCGTTTTACCTCTCAGAGTTATCCACACTGAGCCTCCAGCAATTAGTCAATTACAGTTCATGTTTCTACCCCAGAAGTTGTCCCTGCAGTCGTTTCTGCTTATGAGCCTCTGCTCTGGTAAGATGTGACTCCCTGTATTTCCCTGTCTGCTTCTCCAATCTTGGGGGCAGTGATTTGCCCTGTGTCCTCTACTTTCTTACAGCGTTTTTAAATGAGAGAAAAATTCTTTCTATTAAGAGCTGAGTACCAGGTAAGCCTAGAAAATATTCTATTAATTCAAAGATATCTTCCATGTATATTTTTAATGAGCTATGTAAATATTCTAGCCACTAGAGTATTTCTTCAAATAATATTTTTGAAGAAGTAGATCATCCAATAAGTTATCTGTATTTATTATTGTTTTTAATTTTTTAACTTATATGTTAAAATATAGTAAGACTTCTAAATCTCTTTCTATTTTGTTTCAGAATATGAATCCATCCAAATGAAAATAGAAGGTCCATGAAAAGATATCCCCACAAGTCAAGATATTTCAAAATTCGAGGACTGAATTAAAACATAAAAAAATTTAAAAAACATATCACTTGAGTATTCATAGTTTTGTTCCAAATTCCTCTATTGATTTTAAATGGATAACATTCAATGGCTTCCTCTTTGTATGCTTGTCTTTAATAATTGCAATTTCCTGAAATCTTAAGAAACTGAAATGTTTTATAATCAATTTGTAGATATAGTCATTAGATTATTCCAAATGACTTCAAGGAAATTACAAAATAAATTTAGAAAACTTATTTATAAGGTTGTGTATGGTCATTATAAGACCCTTAGATTGTTTTAAAGGGTAGTTTTATATGGTTCAAATATTTTTTTTTAATTAATTAATTAATTTTTTGGCCGTTTTGGGTCTTCATTTCTGTGCAAGGGCTTTCTCTAGTTGTGGCAAGCGGGGGCCACTCTTCATCGCGGTGCGCGGGCCTCTCACTATCGCGGCCTCTCTTGCTGCGGAGCACAGGCTCCAGATGCGCAGGCTCAGCAGTTGTGGCTCACGGGCCTAGTTGTGGCTCCGAGGCATGTGGGATCCTCCCAGACCAGGGCTCGAACCCGTGTCCCCTGCATTGGCAGGCAGACTCTCAACCACTGCGCCACCAGGGAAGCCCCTGGTTCAAATATTTTAAAATTCTAATTAATGAAAGACAAAAAAAAGAGAGCACATGTTGCTAAGTTGAAATCTTTTTATATTAAATATTAATTTTCTAACAAATTTTGTAGTTTAAATTCACTTTATATATAAAATGTTTTTGTATTTTAAAATTATACAATCTATTCTAGTTGGCAGCTTATTTGGGTTCAGTTATAAATTATGAGTGCTCCAGAGACAATGAAAGTACATTTCTCCTGTATATCGTTTCTAACTTAATAAGACCAGCTATGTGATCTGAAATCATAACAGTTATCTTCATTCAAAAACATTTTAACCGAATGTTCGAAAGTACTAACAGTGTCAGATGTTTCCCCTTCAGTGAACAAGTTTCCACAAGCTTTATATCATCAAAAATAATGAAATCTTATTTGAATTAAGGTAACTGATTTTTTAAAATTTTATTTTATTGTGAAAAGAACATTTGAAATAAGATCTACCCTCTTAACATTAAGTGTACAGTATTTTATTGTTGCCTATATGTACAATGTTTTATAGCAGATCTTTAGAGCTTAGTCATACTGCTTAAGCGCTTACTCACTCCTCATTTCCCCAGCTTCCTAGTTCCTGGAAACCATTATTGCACCCTTTGATTCCATGAATTTGACTACTTTAGGTACCCCACATAAGTGGAATCATGCAGTATTTGTCTTTCTGTGACTGGCGTATTTCACTTAGCGTAATGTTCTCAAAGTTCATCCACGCTGTTGCTTATTGCAGAATTTCGTTCGTTTTTAAGATTGAAAAGTATTTCGTTGTACGTCTATACCACATTTTCTTGATCCATTCATTAATGGACATTTAGGTTGTTTCCACAACTTTTAAAATACTGCCCGCTCCTATACACCCTTCACCCAGTTTCCCCTAATGTTAAGATCATGTGTAATTATGGTATAGTTGAACAAATTAACATTTTTACAATTTATAAACCACAGAGCTTATTCTGAGTCTCCATTTCTCCAGTAACGTACTTTTGCGGACTATTTGTCAGATAGTTTTCATGTCTCTCAACTTGGGATTGTCAGATGTTTTCTTATGATTAGATGTGGGTTTTGTAGTTTGGAGAAGAATATCACAGAAGTAAAATGACTTTTCTATTACACCATATCAAGGGGCAAATTATATCATCATGACTTTTTACTGATGAAATTTACTTTGACCACTTGGTTATGGTAGTGTCTGCTAGGTTTTTCCATTTTCCAGACTACTTGTTAGAAGTGCATCATTAAGTCTGGCCTTTTCTGAAGCGGAGGGAAATTAAGCCCCACCTGCTGGAGGGAAGAGTATAAAAGAGTTTTTCCATATACTAAAATCACGACTGTCATTAATTCATATTTTGGAAGAGATAATTTGAGGCTATGCAAATATCCTATTTCTCCTTAAAATTTCACCCTTGTATTTTAGGATTCACCTATGTCTCTTGCCTATAATTACTGCTATGGCATTCTAAGGGTGATTTTCTACTTTCCTCATCGCTCCTAGATTTATAATTTGGATGTGTCTTTTAAAGAAGAGAAGTTTTTAATTTACAAGTTGCTAATTTTTTTTTTTCTGTTTGTAGCTTGTAGGTTTGCATGCTATCTAAGAAATCTTTGCTTTACCAATGTCACAGATGTTTCCTACTATGTATTCCTCCGGAATTAATTATAATTTTAACTCTTACATTTACGTTTAGGATACATTTTGATTTAATTTTTTCTTATAGTATGGGTAAATGATTAAGGTTCATTTTTTACATAAAGCTATATAATTTTCTCAGCGTTATTTGTTGAAAAAAAAACCTGTCTTTTCTCTGTTAGATTACTTTGACACTATGTCAAATATCAATTGACCAGATATGTTTGGGAGTAATTCTGGACTCAGCCATGTTCTACGGACCTACCCATCTAACAATTTGCCAATAACACACTCCCTTGATGTAGTTTTATAAAATCAGATAGTGGGAAAATTCTAACTTCATTAATCTTATTAAAAATTTTGACTTTTAACTATTTCAATTTACATGTAAGTTTTACAATATATTTGAAAATTTCTATTTAAAAAAAGCATGTTGGAATTTTGATTTTGGTTGCAATAAATCTGCAGATTAATTTGGAAGGAATTAACCTCTTAACAATATTGAGGTTTCCAAATCATGAATGTGGTACATCTCCATTTATTTAGGTCTTATTTAATTTCTCTCAGTAATACATCATAGTTTTTCAAAGTATAGCACTTGCATGTATCTTTTTAAATGTGCTGTTAAGAATTTCATGCTTTTGATAATATTTTAATCCACCGTTTATTAAATTTCAAGTACCAATCTTGTTGTCAACATATAGAAATATGGTTAATTTTTATATGGTGACCTTATGTGATCTTGCAAGACTCAATTATTTTAATAGTTAGTACATAATCTTGTTATCTTTGCATCAGAAGAGTTTTACTTCTTTCTTTTCCATCTGTACATATTTCTTCTTTTTCTACTGACATAAAACATTGGGAAGTCCTGAAGGTTATAATTTTTTTGTTTGCTTACTGTCAAATATTTCAGAATTCTTTTTGTATTAATATTTTATTTTTGATTTCTAAATGATTTGAATAGCTATTAGAAGTAAGTTCTCTTTCTTTTTTTCTTTTTTTAACATCTTTATTGGAGTATAATTGCTTTACAATGGTGCATTAGTTTCTGCTTTATAACAAAGTGAACCAGCTATACATATACATATACCCCATATCTCTTCCCTCTTGCATCTCCCTCCCTCCCACCCTCCCTATCCCACCCTTCTAGGTGGTCACAAAGCACTGAGCTGATCTCCCTGTGCTATGTGGCTGCTTCCCACTAGCTATCTATTTTACATTTGGTAGTGTATATATGTCCATGCCACTCTCTCACTTCATCCCAGCTTACCCTTCCCACTCCCCGTATCCTCAAGTCCATTCTCTAGTAGATCTGTGTCTTTATTCCCGTCTTGCCCCTAGGTTCTTCATGACCATTTTTTTTTTTTTTTTTTTAGATTCCATATATATGTGTTAGCATACGGTACTTGTTTTTCTCTTTCTGACTTACAGGAAGTAAGGTCTCTTTCAAAGCCTTGGGAAGGAAAGCTAAGACCTATAACGAACCATGTTACATTCACTCCATTGGCTTAGTTGTAAAAGTGGAAACTGACAACAGGAATCCTTTTATTTATACTTACTGTATAAATATTCAACATAACAAATGTATACAATACAAAAATGTTCAATTTGTATAGATTGATCCTTCCTATTAATACACACATTCCTAAGGATTCCTTTGATAGTCCATCAGTTGCCTTAAAAATATAGATGAGCTTTCTCACCTTGAAAGCTGTTACGCCAGAACTGTGGACAGTGTCCCATGAAAGGGTTTTGCTCTGCTTCAGGCTAGAGACTAAACCTTCACGCTGTGAGAGCAGGAGGCTCATCATGCACCTCTACAGTGAGAGCAAGTAACACTGAACCATAAAAGCTACAGTGGGGGGCTACTTTTTGCTGGTTTGCCCTCCAAAGAGTGTGACGTTTCAGACTTTTGCTGTGATTGGCTACATATGTGATCCTAAGTATGATTAAGGCATAGATAACAATTCTTCTAAACCCACAAATAGGCTGAAGATTTTATGAATATGGAAATTAGACAACTCCTGTGTTGATGCTATTAAGGTACTATGGCCATCACTGGGACTTAGAGTCACCACTCACCGTCTCACCCATTTTATAGTAATATTTATGAAATTTTCTTGACATTATTTAATTGGGCAACATTAATATTTCTTGTTTATATCCAGATATATTTAGATATTACTCTCTAAATATAATATCCAAATACATATAATTCATATCCAATACAATCATTATTATAAACTTCATGAAATAATTGTTGTTCATTTGGTTTTTCACTAAAACTTTAATTTTTTTTCTTTGTTACCATTTTAAAACAATCAAAATAATAAGCTTTTTCAGTTATTATTCCATTGTGTCGGAGTTGTTACGTTATCTTGATTTATGTGTTTGCAGGGTGGTAATGAAGAAAGTGAGAAAGAAACTAGGCTGTTTTTGCATCTTGCTGATACATTAATGGGAAGACTTTTCCTCCTTTACCTCATTTATCCAAGATTACCAATAATTAATCACATGAAGTCATTTATGAACATGATGTTTCCAAACGTCTTCCCTTAATTCCTGCTTTTAATTAAAAGAATCTTCTACAATTCGTTAATATGGTGTATCACATTGATTGATTTGCTTATATTGAAGAAACCTTGCATTCCTGGGATAAACCCCACTTGATCATGGTGTATGATCCTTTTAATGTGCTGTTGGATTCTGTTTGCTAGTATTTTGTTGAGGATTTTTGCATCTATGTTCATCAGTGATATTGGCCTGTAGTTTTCTTTCTTGTGACATCTTTGGTTTTGGTATCAGGGTGATGGTGGCCTCTTAGAATGAGTTTGGGAGTGTTCCTCCCTCTGCTATATTTTGGAAGAGTTTGAGAAGGATAGGTGTTAGTTCTTCTCTAAATGTTGGAGAGAATTCGCCTGTGAAGCCATCTGGTCCTGGGCTTTTGTTTGTTGGAAGACTTTTGATCATAGTCTCAATTTCAGTGCTTGTGATTGGTCTGTTTATATTTTCTATTTCTTCCTGGTTCAGTCTCAGAAGGTTGTGCTTTTCTAAGAATTTGTCCATTTCTTCCACATAGTCCATTTTATTGGCATATAGTTGCTTGTAATACAATGGAATATTACTCAGCCATAAAAAGAAATGAAATCGAGTTATTTGTAGTGAGGTGGATGGACTTAGAGTCTGTCATACAGCGTGAAGTAAGTCAGAAAGAGAAAAAAAAAATACCATGTGCTAACGCATATATATAGAATCAAAAAAAAAAATTGTTCTGAAAAACCTAGAGGCAGGACAGAAATAAAGATGCAAATGTAGAGAATGGACTTGAGGACACGGGGAGAGGGAAGGGTAAGCTGGGATGAAGTGAGAGAGTGGCATGGACATATATACACTACCAAATGTAAAATAGATAGCTAGTGGGAAGCAGCTGCATAGCACAGGGAGATCAGCTCAGTGCTTTGTGACCACCTAGAACGGTGGGGTAGGGAGGGTGGGAGGGAGACAGAAGAGGGAGGAGATATGGGGATATATGTATATGTACAGCTGGTTCACTTTGTAATAAAGCAGAAACTAACACACCATTGTAAAGCAATTATACTCCAATAAAGCTGTTAAAAATAAATAAATAAATAAATAAATAAAAAGAATCTTAGTACTTGCTTTCAAGCTATTTCTAAATATTTTTTCTCCAGAAAATACTCAAAGTCAGCAATATTTGCTCTGTATAAAAAATAATTTCCAATTAAATCCTTGACTTTTTTTTCATTTATATATACGTGGTAAGGAATAGATTGTATTATCATAGCTAATTTTTGCATGATTTACACATGTACCATGGGGAATCTTTGTACATATCTATCATCTATCATCTCTATCTAAATTAATTATAATGGGTGCCTATTTTTGACAAGCAAAGCTGCAATCCAGCTTATTGTTTTTAACTCATTCTGTCTTGCTTAGTAAGACAAACGAAATCAAAACTCAGGACCTAAAACTCTGTGTGTGTTGGGTGGGGCGGTGGGGCAAGGGGGAGGATGTAATATGTCTGCCTGCATGTAAAAACAGAAGTTCTGCTTAAGTTTCCTGTTAGCTGACAGATAGTCATGACAGATAACAATTAGTTATCATGAATTAGCATCCAGGTCACATTTATGGAGACTATTTTTAAAAAATCAATTCTCTTGATGGAAGGATTAGCATACATGAGCATTGACTAAACATGATTCTCTGGTGTGAATGCTCTAGCACAGAGTATCCAATAAAAATCTATTCTTTTTAAAGACTGCTCATAAGACACTTTCCACAAGCTTAAACAGAAAAATATATAATTTCTTAGTAACTTATGCATTTCTTGTTTTATCTCTCATCCAGTTTTATTGCAACTAATTCTTTTTTATTTTTTTAAATTAATTTCTTTATTTTATTTATTTTTGGCCGCATTGGGTCTTCGTTGCTGCACGTGGGCTTTCTCTAGTTGCGAGAGCGGGAGATACTCTGTTGCGGTGCGCGGGCTTCTCATTTTGTTGGCTTCTCTTGTCGTGGAGCATGGGCTCTAGGCAGGCAGGCTCAGTAGTTGTGGCTCATGGGCTTAGTTGCTCCGCAGCATGTGGGATCTTCCCAGACCAGGGCTCAAACTCGTGTCCCCTGCATTGGCAGGCTGATTCTCAACCACTGCGCCACCGGGGAAGTCCCTGCAATTAATTCTTATCCTTTCTATTCCACTACTACATTTGAAGATCTTCCAGGTCAGGGTCATATTTTGCCATTTTCATGTTCCAGATCCTAACCTGTATCTGACAAATACTAGACTTTTCAGTAAATGTTTATTGAATTAATCACAAGCTGCATTAAACACATAAAATTACCTTAGAAAATAAAATTATAAAGATAAAATTAATAAATAATTGTTTTTAATTTCCATTGAAGAACTCTGGACCAATAATAAAAATTTAGTAAACAAATTATTTTACTGCTTGCTTGCTTTAACATCAGTATTAAGGCTTAGGTCATGATTTATATTTATAACAAAATAAACTCAGAATTATCAAAGTGTCATAATGTAGTGACTTTTGAGAAAAATAATATATGTTTGTTTCTTCCTTCTAATGCAGAGTCAAAATTTGTCTGTTAAAGAGATAAACTTCCTTAACAAATTCTCATAAAGGGGCTGATTCATTATTAAACAACATTTAAAATCTGTGTACACAAAGAAATTAAGTTGTAATAGAGATAATTTTGCTTTCCAGGCAATAAGTTAGAGAGCCACTGAAAATCAATCGTTACAGGTTGATCTAGCTCTCATTGCACAGAGTATCTTCCCAGAAAGCTTTATATTTTCTTTTATGTTTGAAAATTATCTGAGAGTATATTTTATGGAAGATTCTTTTCATTGAGTGTGAGAAAATGGTATTCCATTGTGCAGATTTTATAGTTTGTAATAAATGTAACTTTCAAAAGATTTAATTATTCTTTAGTGATGGGAATAAAACTACTGTTACATAATGAGGTTATTCTTGGTGTATTCATAGTGAAAAAGCATTCTCCAATTTTTTAGTGAGGGAAATGATTCAAGGCAAACTTTTTTATAGATGATTAGATTATATAGTCTTCACTGCCATAAGCTCAACTTGTGACTGTAAATTAAGTGAACAATTAAACAATCAGAAATTGAATGTTTGTGGGCAGTACTGAAGTCATGAAGCAAAATATTCAACAAAAATAGTCAGAACAAACTCTATGCTAAATTTTGTAATGTTGAATAAGGTAGAAACTCTGTCTTCTTGGAACTCACAGTCTAATAGAATGGAAAGGAAAATAAACGTTTGTGAAAAATAAAGCATCACTTTCAATACACTGATAGTTGCTCTGGTAGAAATGTGTGAGGATCTATAGAAGCATAGAAAAACTATTTCAATCAAAATAATGTTCTTCTCCTTGTCCATGTTAAACAATCTCTCTTTCTTTTTCTTTTTTCTTTTTTTTTTAAAATCATTGAAGATACAGTGTTCTCCAGAAGTTCAATGCAGTGAATATATATTTTTTTCAAATAATAGACTATATTTCCTAGAGCAGTTTAAGTTTATAGGAATAATATTTCTTTTTAGAAGCAGTTATTGGATGAAGTTAAGCCATTGTTGCTGTTCAGGACAAGAAAAAATATAGCAGGATATAACTTTACAAAGCTCATTTTAATCATGGAATCTTTCATTCTTTGAAATACTTTACAGTTTTACTTTTCATACACAGAACTTTTGATACTCTGTACTATTCATAGTAATGGTAGTAAAAATAGAAGGTTATTTGTTGGGCACATCTATGAATTTATAAGTATATGAAGGGTTGAGTTTCTCAATAAAAATTGTTTATTTGCTAATTGAACCATACCTTTTCACAAAGAGGATTTTAAGTTGTGTAAAATACAAAAAGAGTAGTAGTATAAATTAGAAGCAAGAGTGAATTAAAAAAGCAAACCTTATTCATAAAATATGTTCAAGAATGAGATAGAGGGCTTCCCTGGTGGCGCAGTGGTTGAGAATCTGCCTGCCAATGCGGGGGACACGGGTTCGAGCCCTGGTCTGGGGAGGATCCCACATGCCGCGGAGCGACTGGGCCCGTGAGCCACAACTACTGAGCCTGCGCCTCTGGAGCCTGTGCTCCGCAGCAAGAGTGGCCGCGATAGTGAGAGGCCCGTGCACCGCGATGAAAAGTGGCCCCCGCTTGCCACAACTAGAGAAAGCCCTCGCACGGAAACAAAGACCCAACGCAGCCAAAAAAATAAATAAATTAATTAATTAACTTTAAAAAAAAGAATGAGATAGAAGTTGCATGTTATAAAAAAGAGAATTGGTTTTTATCAAAAAAAGCACAAATCATTTCAAAACCAATGAATTCTTTCTTAATAGCTTCCACAACTTTTTAATCTATTCTTATTCTTCATTGAAATTCACCATACATATAAAGTTTACAACACATTTTAGTAGAGATTTTTCTTCAGTAATAAAATACAATTCTCAAAGCTTTGGATAAACCCATTAAAGCAAAAGGGTCCTAAGCTGACATTGGAACGGAAACAAAAAATCCACAAAGGCAAACCAAACCGTTGACAATCAGTGGTTTAAATCATCAAGAGATCATGGGAAATTCTATCATATATTAGCAACCTATATTAAACTAATTAAAATAATAGCATTTTAAAGTAAAGTTATTTTATCTATTCTATGTTTTATAATATTCTTGCTTCTAAAATATCCATATAAAGCCTAGACCAGCCAAAGTCAAGGCAAAAATAAAAATAGAAAACGATATTCAGTTTAAATAAGAAGTGATCTAATACAGGGAGTTACATGCTTAAAATATTGGGGGGATTTTTAAACTGAGCCTTCAGGAATGACAGTGAAAACAAAATGAACTGACTCACCAAAAATTTATTAGATTTATTAGGAGCTACTATACAGCTACTGAGGTTACTGCTAGAGAAAGCTATGCTGAAATCAGGAAAGCAACACCACCACTGCCGATGCAAGAGCTGCAGAAAACCCAGGAAAAACTGGAGAATAGACAATTATAGCCATGATCCAGGGATTTAGATGTCAGATTTTAGTTCAGTTTTACTGACCTAGGCAGACTTGGCTAGGAACTGAAAAATAAATGTGCCTTAGCTATAAATTTGCTAAAGGTCTAGCATAGAATATTATCACTGAAGTAAAATTTGTTTGGAGTGTTACCAGGAGGTCTACATGGGCTTTGAGCTTTGTTATTGTTAAAATCTTGTGGGGTGTGGGTATGTGTGAGTGTGTCTGTGCTCATGTTTTGCTCTTGTAGTATTACTTCTTTCCTCATTACCCTCCTATTTATGATTCTAATATTATCTCTTTCAAGATCTTTTATCTTTTCTCTCTTTGTCAAACACAAAGTGTATTATGGTGGGAAGATAATTGAATTTTTAATTAGAAAACAATTTAAAATCCAAACTCCACCAATTATTAGCAGTGTGAGGGTGCTCAAGAGAATTTAAGTTCACTGTGGCTGAATTTCCTCATTTGTAAATCATAACATAAACTCACTCAATATCTGCCATCTCAAAAGACATAGCAGCTCTCAGTGATTCTAAAACCGTTTCCCATACTTTACAGAACTCACATCTTTTACTCAAAGGCCAAATGCTTGTGGGTGAAATACAGCTCTCACATTATGCAAGAGTTTCAGATGAGGGGACTCAGATATGGTGGGATGGGTGTTAAGGGAATTCCTCCCACTATACCACAGCCAACCGTCTGTGTAGACAGAACTGGCTTTATGAAGTAGCATCAGAATGAAAAGGAATACCATAAAGACAATACTAAACTGATACAAAAAGAAAGAGAAAGAAAGAGGGATGGGAAGCACAAGAAAGAAGGGGAAAAGGAAAACAAAGATGAGGAACTGTGTTTGGGGGGAAAAACCAAGAAATGAGGGAAAACCCTCATAACTATTTTGTACTATAGAATATTTTAATAAAAATACACAGTGAAAAAAGCTTAATTTCAGGTGATAAAATAAAAAGATAAGATAAAAATTTTTTGCTTAATAGGAATATACATGCATTGTATATTTATAATTCAACCAGTGTAAGTAGTAAATCAATTGATTAACTAGAAACAGCAAGAGTCACAAGGCTGTATTGATTGATTTTAATTAAAGGCTTGCATCATTTTAAAATAAAGCAAAATTATTAATTAAATAATTTAAGTAATTAACTTTAAAATACCTGGATTATTAATTTAATTAATTTTAATAAATACTTTCATTCTTTTCAAGAGGCTGAATATTTTGATATACATGACTGTTAGATGAACTGATAGCGTAGAAAAGGCTGTGAAGCCAGCCTATTCACTAATATATTTAATGCACAAAGACTAGCATTTAGTGTATAATAAATATTAGCCTTATTATTTTTATTATATCCACTTAGCTCTAAAATCCAATATACATCACTACTGTGGTTATAGTTAGATATGATATTGGCATTATTGATAAAATTAAATGGTAATTATGTGTTAATTTAGGCTATATTTATGTTTTGTTCAAAATTATGAGTAATTAATTCAAATATTAACTAAAAAAACTTTCATACAGTTTTAAATTACTTAAGTACAGTCTAAATTATAATTATCTATAATCCATTCTAAAAGTGCTAGTCCTCCAAATAAGACATACAGATGGCCAACAGGCACATGAAAAGATTCTCACCATCACTAATTATTAGAGAAATGCAAATCAAAACTACAATGAGATATCACCTCACACCGGTCAGAATGGCTATCATCAAAAATTCCACAAATAATAAATACTGGAGAGGGTGTGGAGAAAAGGGAACCCTCCTACACTGTTGTGGGAAAGAAAATTGGTGCAGCCACTGTGGAAAACAGTATGGAGGTTGCTTATAAAACTAAAAATAGAGTTACCATATGATCCCTCAATCTCACTCCTGGGCATATATCCAGAAAATACAAAAACTCTAATTTGAAAAAATATATGCACCCCAGTGTTCATAGCAGCACAATTTACAATAGCCAAGGCATGGAAGCAACCTAAAAGTCCATCAACAGATGAATGGATAAAGAAGGTGCGCTGTATATACACAATGGAATATTATCCAGCCATTAAAAAAAGAATGAAATAATGCCATTTGCAGCAACATGGATGGACCTAGAAATGATCATATAAGTAAAGTAAGTCAGACAGAGAAAGACAAATATCATATGATATCATTTATATGTCAAATCTAAAAAAATGATACAAATGAACTTATTCACAAAACAGAAACTGACTGACAGACATAGAAAACAAACTTATAGTTACCAAAGGGGAAAGGAGGAGAGGGATAAATTAGGAGTTTGGGATTAACAGATACACAAACTACTATATATAAAATAGATAAACAACAAGGACCTACTGTATAACACAGGGAACTATATTCAATATCTTATAATAACTTATATTGGAAAAGAATATGAAAAAGAATATATATGTATAACTGAATCACTTTGCTGTACACCTAAAACTAACACAATGTTGTAAATCAACTATACTTCAATAAAAAAAAATATTTTTAAAGAAGTATAAAAGTGCTAGTCATGCATCACATATATTAGTAAACCATGGGAACCTATTATTTAGGAAATAAACATATCCTGGGAAAGTAATGTGTCAGATAAAATAAAGATTTTTATACTGTGTAAATTTCAAATTCTTGATGTCATGATTTATGTGGTTAACAGTATTTGACAATTAGACTGTTAATAATCATAAAAGATCCATTAGGGGACAAATCTGCAAAGAACTAATTATCTAACTAATCATAAGTCACATATAACAACCTGACCCAAGATAATATTTAAAACCTTCTGCATTCAAAATGAGTGATAAAGCACTAAAATGAGGAGAAAGAAAATTAACATGATTCTGAAGGAAAAGAAGGAGAGGGAGGTAGAAAGACAGGGTGATTTAAAAAATCTTTCTGAAATATTAAATTCTACCCCCTTCCAAAAGCCAATAACAATAACAGATTTATTTTGGGGGGTAATAAAAAGACTTGTAAAATAGCCATATGTAGACAGTATACTCTTCCTGATATTTACATTTTATGCCTATTCTTGCTACTTTGAAGCGGCTGTCTTTATTCCTGTTCTTTTACAATCGGTAACCAAGCAATTTATTGGAATTCAGTGAAAGGACAATTTCCATTCTTAATGTAAGGAAAGTGGAAGAATTAAGGAAGAGAGTTGAATAGGCAAAGACTCATTGCAGCAGAGGTTTCTATTTAAAAATCCATTTTAAATTAAGGTATACAGTATTTACTTTTGGTGGGTCTACAATGCCATGCTCCAAGATTATCTGTTGATAGAGCCCTGTATTCTATAGAACAGGATTTTTTAACCATCGTGTTACACACACCCTTGTTTAGCTGAGTTATTAAATTCTGATCAATGTAGTAGATCACTTTTACTAAAATTGAGCATGCCTTTGATATCCGTCAGATACTAAATTGAACTGATTCTGAAAATCTGTAAAGAGTGATTTACTACTTACAAAGAGTTGCTTAGTTTCAAGACTATGAAAAAGAAAAGTTCGTGTATGTCATAGAGCATGAGAGAATCCTGCTTCATACATTTTGCCATAAATAATGAATACTGATTGAAGAGTCAAGTTTTAATAACAAATGAATAAACAAACAAGCAATGTTGTTTTTTTGGCAAATTTACTCATTTATTTGCCATGTTATTTTTTGAGTACCTATTGGAGAAGATGATGTGTTAAATGTGGACAATGTATCATATATAAAATATATAATATGTAAAATTCTGGTGCCATCTCATGTAATACGCTTTCCTAGGAGATGTACCAATTATGAGCTACAGACATAAATTCAGATCCAATTGCACAAATACATATTTTACTCAATAATTTCTTATTATAGATCCTAAATTATTGATGTCAACATGTGAGTCATACATTGAAAAAAAAGTGGGCCAAAACGAGACATCAGAGTGAAGGCAGCTATCCCTAACCAACCAAGAATGGCGATGCAGTATGTCCTTCTTCCTCCCTTCTTTGCAGAATTTTTCTGCCCCGGGATCTGACTAACGTAATATCTCATTGCCACAGGGCCAATCTTGTGTCAAAAAGCATGATCTTCGTTCCCATGTCAGACCAATCAGAGAGCTTCTCTGAAATGTAAACCTAATGAAGTGGGAAGAGGGGTGTTCTCTCTTCCTTCTGTGTCACTAACTCCTCTTGTCATGTCAAGGAGAACCATCTGAATTAGGAGAGAGCGATCATAACACAGATCAAATAGAAGCAGAGAGGAGAGAAAGATGAATCATAGAATTCCTGAAACAAGTTCTGCTTTCCTTCTATTATGGAGCCATTGAAGTTCTTTATTTTTTTTTCTTTTTTGAGGTTCTCTTTTTACTTAAGCTGATTTGTGTAGCATTTCTTTCACTAGCAACTTAAAAAGTCAAGTTTAAGAAGCAAACCTGGGTAGCATTTCAAGCTTAATTTGAGATCTAATGTTGGAAGGGATGGTGAAACAGCAAAGCACTGAGTTTAGAGGAGGCTCTTATTCAGTCCTGACAAATTCACATGGACATCTGGCTGTTGTCCCCTCCTTAAAAAGGCCACAGTTCCCTTGCCCATAATTATTCCTCTGTAGGCTGAAGTCACAGCCCTCCAATTCTCTCATCTAATTCTATTACTGAAATCTTTCTATGTAGTCTTAATATGCTACACTGTAAGGTACAGGTAAATATAGAAGTACTCAACCTCTGTATGTATGTACACGTGCATATATATCTATGTATCTATATTTATTTTGCTATCAATTGATCTGTTCATTTATCTGCAATTTTATCATTCTAAAATAAGATCTAGGTATCTATTATCTTCACCATCGTCATCATCTATCTTCCTAAATATTTAAACTTACTGTCATTGTAATTTGTACATATTTGGTTTCAATATAATGAGACTGATGTTTCCTTAAATAAATAAATAAATAAATAAATAAACCATAAAAATATTAACGCTGGTTAATCCAAGGTAGTGAGAATAGGATTAATGTTATTTAATTTTTCGTACTTCTCTATATCTATGTATTTTTATTTTTTAAACTTTTTATTTTTCAAATAGTTGTAGCTTCACATGCAATTATAAGAAATAATACAGAGAGATCCTCATGTACCCTTTACCCAGTTTCCTCCGATAGTAATATCTTACAAAACTATCATATAATAGCACACCCGGGTAATGACATTGATATTTTCATCATCACAAAGATCCTCCATGCTGCCCTTGTATAGCCACACCCACTCATTCCTGCCCCCACCCCTTCCTTAACCTTCCCTAACCTCCTTAACAGCATAATTTTCTGAAGATTCATCTAGGTTCTTGCATGTTTCAATAGCTATTTCTTCTTATTGCAAAGTAGGATTCCATAGTATGTATGCACTGTTTTCCACTACACGTAATGAGTGGTCTGGTTTCACTATATTCACAACAGCATTTGGTGTCCTCACTATTTTATTTAGTTTTAAAATTTTAGCCATCCTAAAAGATGTACAGTGATATCTCATAGTGGTTTTAATTTGCATTTCCCTAGTAGTTAACAATGTTTGCATCTTTTCACAAGCTTCATATTTGCTATACTCTGATGAAATGTTTCGTCATGAGTTTTGAATGTCCTTTAAAAATCTTTGATGTTCGTCCTTTGTCAGATACGTGGTTTGAAAATATTTTCTCTCAGTTTTAAGCTTGTCTTTCTATCCCCTTAACAGATCTTTTACAGACCAACAGCTTTTAATTTTAATAAAATTCAGTGTGTCAAATGTTCGTTTTGTGATTCATGCTTTTGGTGTCAAGTCTAAGAACTCTTTGCCTAGTACCAGATCCTGAAAATGTTTTCCAATTTTTTTCCTAAAAGTTTTACAATTTGTGTTTTAAGTCCATGATCCATTTTGAGTTAATTTTTAAATAAGGTACCAGCATTCTTTTCTTTCTTTCTGTTATTTCCTTTTTTCTTTTTCTTTTAGTAAAGTTTTCAGCAAAAGCTTGTCTTTAAAACAAAACAAAACAAAACAAAAACTTGCTCGGCAATTGATAAGAATTGTGTTATATTTTTTGTGATATATATCAATCTTAGGAAAATTGGCAACTCTACTCTATTGAGTCCTCCAATCCATGAAAGATTTCTGTCCATGTATTTGGATTTTCCTTGATTCCTTTCAACAGTGTTTTGCCGTTTCCAGCATAAATGTCCTGTACCTGTTTTGTAAGATTTACACCTAAGTATTTCTCTTCTTTTCAGCAAATGTAAAAGATACTGAATTTTTAATTTTGGTGACCATGTTGTCGTTGCTAGAATATAGAAATACAATTGATTTTTTAATGTTTTATATTCTGTGACTTTATTGAACTTAAGCTCACTTATTTTTAGTTCTCTTTTTTTTTTTTTTCTTTTTGTAAATTTCTTTGGAATCTAGTGTGGCATACCATTAGAACTGAAGTTGCAATGTGGGTCTAAGTTGCAGCACATTTTGCACAAATATTGAACTTTCCAATGCAAGAATCCTCAAGCTAAGCAGTACTGAAAAAGTGACTATAACTTTTGTGTCAACAAATTTCAAAATTTTTTCAATAATAATCTTCACAGTTTATTCAAGTCTTAACCTAGAGAAATAACATATCAAAATTATGAACCTAATCTGACTAAATATTGCATTTCCCCATCTATATTGATAACAGCATAGAAAGAATATTTGGCTCTTTTTTATGGACAACATCTCTAATTCATTCAGAAAACAACACAAACCCATGGAATATTTCACAAACCTATGACCATTGTGAAGATATTTATGACATAAAATCTGAATGCATAAGGACATATGCTTTTACATATATTTAATTTATCTCTCAAATATTGGTAACCCAAAGAAAATTGCCTTTCCCAAACATTCAAGTCCCTGACCACAATTTTATTTATAAACTTCTATTTCTTTTGTTAGTAGCTTCCCTAAAAATTTCAAAGGGAATAGAACCATGAATGTCATCACCTCAAATGAAATACCTTTCAAAGCATTTCTTTTTCTCTGCATTTTTTCCATGAATGTTCTTCTTCATTAGTTATAGATATCTTTGACTATTTAGTTTTCTATAAGAAATTAGGTATTCCTTAAGGGAGACATTTTTAAAGTATGCAGACTGTAATACCTTACTCCAATTACTGTATAAATTTGGTGAGCTATTTACATTTAGCAAATTATGATATGGCTTTCCAAAATGCCAAATGGTGATATAAAATTAGGAGCCATATGCTTGAAAATGGTCTCTTATATAGTTAGAAATCATCAAGGGAATGAAGGGATATTATGCAAGAAAATGTGCTATCCATAGCAACTAACGGTAGCATTTTAAATATAAACAGATTATATACAACTTTTGAATAGAACATACTATATAAGAGGAAACACATATCCCAAACATTTCAACACTGTAAATATTACGTCTCTTTGTCACTCATATAGAATTATGGAAGTTTCAGCTCCTCACTTCCTATGAGGCCCAGAGCATTCAGCAAAAAGAGAGACGGTGCTTCACCTCAGCAGTGTATCTGGGCCATGGTAACTGAAAAAGCTTCACCATCTGGGACCTATCACGTGGGCTGTATTTATGTTCTCCAGAGTAGAGAGACAGGTGTCCACATTAAAAAAAAAATACTTGCCGTACTGTCATGCTTGTTTCCTAAGTGCAGAAAACATGATTTCTGTTCAAAGAGGCTCGCAAATGAGTTTGCCCTTGGGATAATTTTCTTTGCATTCAAGTTAGAAATAATTAAATGAATGTTAGGAAATTTTATGCCAGGTTAAACTTAACTAAGAAAAAAAAAAAAACCCTTTTGTTGTACCACTGCTATCATTTTTACTTCTTAACAAATAGTTTAAAAATTGAATTGATTATTCATGTCTATGTTCAAGAGGTAAAACTTGCTTCTCAGCAGCATTAAAAAATCAACTCATTGACTGATTCCTGAAAAATTTTTTTTCCGTCTTTTTATTTTTTGGATAAGCTTAATTTCAATTTTATAGTATGGTCTCTAGGTTTCTATTGTATGTTTTATATGTAGTAGAAGGTGCTCTGTATATTTTATTAATTCTTTACTTCAGATACAAAACATGTACTATTCATTTTTATTCATTTAGGTAAAGAGAGAAAGAAAAAAGAGAGACAGAAATAAGAAACTCTCTGAATAAGGGAATATGAACTTGAGTTATAGCCCTATATCTGTATAACTTTAGACAAAGTACTACGTTCATTGATTCTCCTTTATTTGTAAAATGATCATATCCCACTAGATATTTTTTCCACCTCCAAATATATGATTTATGTATACTTACGGTTTGTTTATGCTCAGATTATTTTGTTATTATTATTATACCATTATTTCTTAAGAGAAAGGATACCTCTTGACTGCCTCATGTAATATTTCTCAAAAATATATTTAGGATGATGGCCAATCAGAAAGTTTTAAATATAACATCTTTCTTTCTGTGTTTATGTTTATGTACATTTTGAAATTCTTCTCAGAGAACTGTTTAAATGTAATCACTGAAGAACATTGTTTCTACATTGTTTCTAATGTCCCTGTACATGACATTTACAAAATAGTTTTTAAACTATAATTTCTACTAGATAAGGAAATATAAATAAAAATAATGGTATTAAGGATGTAATGTATCAGACAGTTAGATCTACCTCTGCCATCCTTTCATAATTGAATCATGGTTTTTCCACTTTGCTGTGTGCCCTCTGACTGCCATGTATATAAAATGAGTGTCAGCACTCTTCCTGTGGGCTAATTAAGAACATTCAATTGACCATGTAAAATTCCTTAAAAGGAATATTTGGAGACTATTTCAAAGACAGTCAGGTCTATTCAATTATGAAGTGTGTGCAGGGTAGCAGGATATGCCACTCCAATATATGCCACTTTGGTATACTGATAATTTTGAGCCGTTGGCACTTTAGAAACAGCAAATACAAGGAGAAGTTTCTCTGAACTCCCCTTCTCTGCCTAAAGACAGATCCTCCCAAAGGAACTCAGTTGTCATAGATCCCTTTTCAGGGCCTTTCATCAATCAGGGGAGATTGACTCGTCACAGGAGAGGAGACTAGAAGTCCACACCACACCCAGACAAACTGTCACAAACTATCGCACCTCCCAGCTATTCTCCTAAGGGCCCATTCATCTTTCCTAAAACTTCATTTACTCTCCCCTAAGAGGTCTATATCTCCCCACACTTTCCCTGTTAAGATGGTATTTAAGTCTGAATTCTAAGCCACCTCTTTGAGTCACTCATTTTTCCCTGTGAATCTCCCATGTATACATGAGGTATACATGTTAATAAACTTCTGTGTGCTTCCCTGTTGTTAATCTGTCTTTTATTACAGCTAAGAACTTAGAAATGTAGAGGGAAAATTATTTTTCCTCCCCTACATATGCATTGTGTTCTGTTAATGTCCACAAGTGTTTATGACTTACAGAGAGAGACCACAAGTACAATGGTTCATGGTGTTTCAAAAATGGAAATCTATTTGGAAAGACAAAAATACACAATAAAAAAAAGAATGCTGTGAACAGCAAGTGCTAGATGTTTTAAATACAAGTTTAAGAGTTCTGAGGTGGGACAGTAATGTGAACAAAGAGGATTATTGTTTCAGGACAGCTGTGTCATTATAGGACTTTAGAGACAAACTCAGATTGATAAGAAAGAAATAAAGGAGTCAGAAAAACATATTCCTATATTAAATAAATTTAAGAAAAACACTGAACAGCAATATGCAAAGAAATAGGCACTTGGCAACCCATGAAACTAAATCAGGCTTGTCAGCAATTTTAAGGCAATCTTATGTGCTAAGTTGATTGAAAATCAAATTCTACTGTATGTCAAAGTACAAAATGACATGTCACTGGTAAAGACTTTCGGTAGCAGAGCTGCAGTCACCTGGAAGACACCACAGGATAGGAGTTAACTGCACTTTAAATGGTATTCCATGCAGTTTAAAGTTAATGAAATGGAAGCAGGCAATGCTATTTGACTATCAGTCACTGCCCATCTTTCCCACTCCTCCTCTTTGCCTCCCCTCCAAAGTAATTTTTTTCCATAATCTTGGGTGAGTTTAGATAAAACTTATTTAACTTATATTGGAAATTCCACAGAGAGGAGAAAAAAACTCACACATTTGAAAAATATCTGTGCACAAAAGCCTGCACATGAAAATAAAATAACAGAATCCCTGTCATAGAACAGCTTCATGCGGTTTGCATATATTTTTAAAAATTTATGGGTAACTTTAGAAAAAAGGTTGAGAATTGTTAGCTTTATTTTCCATATTGATGTAATGGTGAATATAGTGATTCAGCGTTTTCAGGCTATTCACCAGTGTCTGCATCACTTTATAGAGATGGCGCATTACTTGGCTATCATTCCCAAAGATAACTTGTGGGAGTTTCAAGTTATAAAAGAAGTAAAATTATTTTAGATTAAGAAACTCAAAAAAAAAGAAAAAGAAAAAAAAGAAACTCAGCAATAGAATATCTATCATGAACAAGGTGAAATAATAAAACACAAATATGTATGTGTGTATATATATATATTTATATATATATATACACCCCAATATATTTATAAGCAAATATGGTTATGTATTTTTATATACACATGTATATATATAACCACATTTGTTTACTTTGAAATTGGTGTTTTACATCCCTGAAAATGCAGGAATTTTGATTAATTTCAACTTCATTCTCTTAAGCATGGAAAAGTAATTTATTTCACAACTGGTTGGGTCGTAGGGAGGATTTTGGAATGATATTCTGATATATCACAGAACCAGAGTAAAAAATACAGGCAGTGTTGATGCAGAGGTCTAGAACCGGAAGCTGGGGCTCATGTATTTGGGTTTGCCTCTGTTTTGCTCAGCACCACAGCCCAGTGTCAGCACCGTGCTTCTGTGTTTCCAACGAGAAAATGAATGAGGACACTAGAAAAGGAGGACACTAGAAAATGAATGAGGACACTAGAGTACGGAGCCAAAGCACTTTCTGGACATGAGACTCTCCTACCTGCTTTTCTCTGAATTCTTGCTCCAGTCTTCCATCATTCTCTCTGGAAACTGCTTCATTCCTACAGCACATAGTTAAATATTTTAAAAATTGAACACCTAGTTTGTTTCCGACTTGGTGGTTTTCACCACCAAAGAGAAATACTTAAGAATTATATAGCTTTGGGGACTGCAGCAATACAAAGCAGGGCAGATGCAGTAGCTAGTGGAAATCAATGAATATGAGACAGAATTATGATCCAGTATTATGTACCTGGACTCACTGATATTTGAGAGAAGAACCAAAAGTATAGCCCAGGAGGAAATTTTAGAATAAGGAACTGGAACAGGAGGTGCAAAGTTTTTCTTAAACAGCCATATAGTAAATATTTTAATTTTGTATACTACATGTATGGTCCCTGTTGCATATTCTTCTGTTTTCAAGCCTTTGAAAATGTTAAAAATACTGTCAGATCCAGGGCAAGGCAAAAACAGACTGCGGGTGAGATAGAACTACAATTTGGCTGCCTGTGATTTAATTAAACCCTCAGGTTTTGATAACCACCTTGAATCAAAGTCAGAAAAGGAAAAGACAAGTGCCTGTTTCACCCAGGGGCTCAGACACTCAACCTGTCACTGTGCTGTGCTGGGGGATGTTTAACAATTGGCTTAAAAAATAAATAAATGAAATAAAAACCAAAGAAAACAAAACAATTAAAACCTGGTTGTTAATGTTTGCCAGTCTTAATATTTCTGTCATCAAAAATTCACTGATATGTTGGCGCCAACTCCAACCAGTTCACCAGAGGAAACTGTCAAATTTTCAGGAGTTTTACAAGCAGTTAGCTATGGTGGGGATGTATCTACCAAAACAATTGGCAAACACCACAAATCAGGAGCTTATTCTTCCGGAGAACTGGTTATTAAACACTGACCACTAAAGCACTCTCACGATGGTTGATTTTAAGTTACCAACTTGACATTACTGAATGTGGAGTTGGTAAGCTATGCACTGTAGCATGTCATTACAGAGTATTGACATCATAGAGATACAACAGGCACAAATAACCTCAACAGGATAGATAACAGGAAAATGTAGTGAAGTCATTAGGAAGTTGTAAATTTTGAGTACTTATCGCCCATGTTTTCAATGTAATTTGTTTTATAGTGGTTCATATAATTTAATTTCTATTAATGCCCGGTTAACAACGGGCTCCTAAAAGTCCTGCAAGTTTAATAACTGAGTCTAGAGAAGTGGTATGACATGCCCTACTGAGGTAGAAGATTGATGGGCCCCAGGCTGTGCAACCAGTTACAATCAGTCTCCTGCTGACACCTCAAGATAAGAGAGCAGAGGAGCAGAGCCCTGATTGGCTGGAAGAAAAAGCAACCACGTTTTTCTCATTCTTATGGTCAAGGGAATTTCCCAGCTTGATGTGTGCACAGAGAAGGTCCTCAGTCTAGGGACAGGCCAAAGCAAGGTGGAGCCTCCAGCCCATAATATATCCTGCTAACCTCCCAGAAACCTTCATGCTGGAATCCATCTTGACTGAGGAATGCACACGCACCCACCAGGAAGAGTTCTGAGTCAGGCCAAATATGGGCACAAGCAGGATGATTGGCCAGAGACAACCCAGAAGACTGCACCCACATAAACCATCTAAGCTACCCCTATTGGGCACAACTCACTCTGCGAGCTTGCCTGTGTGTTCTTCCACACGTAATTTGTTTCTAATAAACCCTTATCTGCTTCACAATCTCTGGCTCTTTACTGCGTTCTTTCTTCAAAGATGAGGTCCTGCTTCAAGCCACCATACTTCCCCCCGCCGCCCCCTGCCGCCCCCAGCCGCCCCCCGCCCAAATCACTAGCACACCACCAAATGTTCTGTGTCCATAGAGAGGATAAAGGGGCTCTTTTTACAAGAGGTTTTGTGAGGACTGGAGCACAGTAAGAGTTGTTCAGGACCTAGGGTTCAAAGTTCTGCCAAAATAAAGCATGATTTTGGCAGCATGAAAACGACCAAAGGGAACACTTAAGGGTAGACACAGAGAAGAGTAAAAAGAAAAGAAAAAAAAAAAAAAAAAAGATTTGCCTGAGAAATAATTGGAAGGGAAGGCATTTTAGAAGGAAAAGGGCTTGGGTGGGTTTCTAAAGATTTTTACTTGTGTAGATGGGGACAACTGTCAGTAACATTAGAATTTAAAAGCTAATATGAATTCTTGCTATTCTAAGCTCTGTAGGCCTATAGATGTTTGGGTTCTATCTAAAGGATACTTTATAGTTTACATATCTTTTCCTTACATATTTTTTACTCTTATTAGATAAGTGAAAATACAGTTCAAAAAGGCTAAGTGACTTGTGCATGACAAGAAACTTGTATCTTTTGAGAAAAACAACTTCCCGCCAACTCTTTTTTTAACTAGTCTTCTTTGAAATTTATTTTGAGGTATGACAAATTGAAACTGATGTTACTGAAGTCTCTCGGGACAATTTCAGTGTTTTGCTTTTGATTTTTTCCCTCTGTATCTTGAATAAAAGCTCGCAGCAAAATTCCTTAGTGAAACTGGATGGAATCTAAAAAAAGATGAATACAATAGAGCAGTTCAGAAAGCAAAGATGTTTCTGCAGGCACCATGCCGAATGCAGTCAGATTATTGCCACTGTCTGATTCAATTTGATAAGGGAAGAAGCTATGGCAATGACCTGTAGCAAGTAGCTGAAAAGGTGATATCTAAAAGACTCCTACTGCTTGATAATTTTTCCCATTAAACCCAGGCATGGGTATCTATTAAATTTGAAGTGACCCCAGACAGTTTCCTGGAAAATTGGGTATCAGACAGTAGCTGGGACATGGAAACAGATATTAGAGATATAATAGTTAAGTATATCAGAGATGTATGGTACTGTTATGTATACATAAAGTAAAACAAAACAAAAAGCCTCCAGGGGAAGAGATTCACTGTCTTTTATTAGACAATTTTAGATTTAGCACTTCTCCTAGCAGAAAGTTCTTTCAAATTAATTCAGTTGTCTGCCCAAATATGTTTATTTAGCCCCATTAAGGATGGTGAGAACACGTGTTGGTTAAATATGTATTCCTCCCTTGGAAGATCATTATTAGATGTCAAGCATGGAATTATTTGTAAATAATTCCATTTTTGTAAAGCTAGCAGGTCTCACCAAAATTTCTTTGAAGCTTGAAATCCTCCTGGACATAAGCTTAATTTCCCATTTTGAAAGAGTATCAATTATATATAGAGAGAGATATATCTATATAACTCTATATCATGCTTAGGAAAATTTCTTCCTCAACTTTCTTACTAAATATATAATCTATATTGATATCCATTCATATTTTTGGTTTTATAAATGAATATTATACAAAATACTAATTTCTTACCAGAAATTTCATCATTTCTCATCCCAATTCCTTAGATAAGTATTTGTGTCACTTTGATTTTTCACTTCGAACACATTCCGAACAGGTAAGAACTATGGGCGAGAAAAGAAAATAATTGATAATTTTAAAAGCGTTATTCTGTAGCATTTTTAGGTGCCTGTAAGAGTATAAAGAAATACAGAATGTTTCATTCTTATAAAGCAATTTTCCATAGAATCCTGAAAAATTGGATCAACATTTGCATTTCAATCTCTATCTAATGACAACATTTAAAAAACATTGGCTGCTTCCTATGAAATTATTTTAAATCTGTATAAAATATGTGTTTAGCCAAGATGCCAAGTACACAGAAAGTTCCAGTGTATTAAATCCTTATACACTTTAATCTCTTGTACACAACTGGAAAATTATAGTAAAAAGTAATTTATTTATAAACAACCAAGCCATGATATAAGTGAACTGAGGGGGCTGACCATGTAAATTTTGTAAGCAATACTTTTATTCAATGAATATAACTTACTTATGTCATATAAATTCCAGGGTAATATAGATTAACCCTGGAAAATTGGGTATTGTGCAGTGACGGGGGCTTAGAAACTGATGGTAAAGGAAGCTTTAGGTATTTTGATCAACAGGTATTTGATCAATTAGGTATTTTGTTCATCAGAAAGAGCACATATTTAAACTAAATATCTTCTAAGTAAACTTTCTGAGTTCAAAATCACTCCAGAATTAAGAAATCATATTTAAATGTTTTCAATTTTTTTTTCCCTAAGCTTTCAGATAACCCACAGAGCTTAAAAATCTGTGGTTTTATCAAGACAACCTATGAACTGGGAGAAAATATTTGTAAACAATGCTACCGACAATGGATTAATTTCCAAAATATACAAACAGCTCATACAGATTAATATAAAAAAAAAAAAACCCACCAAACAACCCAATCAAAAATTGGGCAGAAGATCTAAATAAGACACTTCTCCAAAGAAGACATACAGATGGTCAACAGGCACATGAAAAGATGTTAAATATCACTAATTATTAGAGAAATGCAAACCAAAATACAATGAAGTATCACCTCACACCAGTCAGAATGACCATCATTAAAAATTCTACAAATAATAAATGTTGGAGAGGGTGTGGAGAAAAGGGAACCCTCCTACACTGTTGGTGGGAATGTAAATTGGTACAGCCACCACGGAGAACTGTATAGAGGTTCCTTAAAAAACTAAAAGTAACGTGTTCATTGGATTTTAACATTTTATTGACCAGATTTTTGCAATCTTAGTGTGTTATATTTATTTATCTATTAAATCAGTGCAAAACTCTTATTATTTGATTAAAAGTAGGTTTGAAATAAAGCAAATCATCTGAAAAAAAAAACAACTAAAAATAGAGTTACCATATGATCTTGCAATCCTACTCTTGGGCATATAAACAGAGAAAACTCTAATTCGGAAAGATACATGCACTCCAATGTTAACAGCAGCACTATTTACAATAGCCGAGACATGAAAGCAACTTAAATGTCCACTGACAGATGAATGGATAAAGATGTGATATATGTGTATATATAGTATATATGATACATATATATGTATATTATATATGTATATATGTATATTATTATATATGTATTATATATACATATATAATATATATGAGAGATATATATAATATTACTCAGTCATAAAAAAGAATGAAATAATGTCATTTGCAGCAACATGGATGGACCTAGAGATTATCATACTAAGTGAAGTAAGTTAAAGACAAATATCATATGATATCACTTATATGTGGAATCTGAAATATGATACAAATGAACTTACTTACAAAATAGAAACAGACACACAGACATAGAAAACAAACTTATGGTTACCAAAGGGGATAATGGGTTAGGGGGGATAAATTAAGAGTTTGGGATTAACAAATACACACTACTGTATATAAAATAGATAAACAACAAGAACCTACTGTATAGCACAGGGAACTATATTCAATATCTTGCAATAACCTACAATGGAAAAGAATATGAAAAAGATTATATATATCTGAATCACTTTGCCGTACACCTGAAACTAACAAAACATTGTAAATTAACTATACTTCAATAAAAAATGGGTTAAAAAAATCTATGGTTTTATCAATTTCAAATACAAAGACAACAAAGTTAAATGCATTATTTCCAATGTTCTTTACAGTGTTTGTCCTAATTAAAGTTAGATGCCAAGTAGACACTCTTAATTCCCTGATTGATAATAGATTTTATTTTACTATTTTCAAAACCATAATAAAGTATAGAACATGAAGAGCATCAAATATGACAATAAAATTGCATATTTTGTTTGTATTTAATTTCATTTATATAAACAGGTTTTCTAATACCTAAATGGTTTAGAGCATTATTTATTTTCTGTAAGGGCATAGCCCCCCAAAATTACATTTATGCAAAATTTTTCTACTTTCATTTTCATCTTAGTTTCATAATAAATTTGTAGCTCATATGAATATTATGTAATTTGATTAAATTTTAATAGAACCGTAGGAATCTAAAATCAGATGTTGTCACAGATAAATAGGTCAATCAAACAAATTTTTTTTCCATTTTAGTAAACATAGATAAAGTAGCTTTATACAGATCCTTTCATTAGGAAATTTTCTATTCCAGAAACCAAGGGAGAGTAATATTTTTCCTTTTCTATGACTCTCAAAATCTAGCTATTCTTATAAAATAATTTTTTTTTTCTAAAACAGTCATCCTACTTCTTCCAATAGGGTTTTTAATTTTTAACTATGCAGCTCAACCTCTACTATAGTTGTACATGTTTTAGATACTCTAAGCATGGAACTCTATTAAAACCCTCCATCCTGTGCATGGAAGATAATGCCTAGAGGAAGACATATCAGAGTGCATAGGGCATGATCAGAACTGCCTCTAGTGACCTGGCTGATGTAAGTAAATGTCGCAAAGCAGAGCCATGATCAAAGAGGTACAATGTCATAGAAGAGAATAAGACTAAATTTTATTAAACACCAGTGGATTCAGCCTGTCAAGATTATTTTGGTCAGAGTGATATTGATTGATAGAGATTAGGGCCATCAAGAAAAGCTTATAGGAGGAGGTGTGATTAAAGGTGACCCCAAGATACAGGAGGAATTTGTACATGGTAGGAAGGTGGGAGGGCTTCCTACATGTGAGATCAGTAATTGATTAATAAGCAATCATTCAGTGGACTGCATATGAGATTAAAAAGTGACTAACTTGGGTACTGAGAAATTTTGATAAGGCAGTAAGAACCACTCCCTTGTTTGGAAAACTGGGACTCAAATATACACTCAAGAATGAAATGTTTAAGAGACACATGAAAAGATGTTCATCATCACTAATTATTAGATAAATGCAAATCAAAACTACAACGAGGTACCACCTCACACCAGTCAGAATGGCCATCATTAAAAAGTCTACACATAATAAATATTGGAGAGTGTGTGGAGAAAAGGAAGCCCTCTTGCAGTGTTGGTGGGAATGTAAATTGGTGCAGCCATTATGGAGAACAGTATGGACGTTCCTTAAAAAACTAAAAATAGAGTTACCATATGATCCAGCAATATTCCTGGGCATATATCTTGAGAAAACTCTAATACAAAAAGATACATGCACCTCAATGATCACAGCAGCACTATTTACAATAGCCAAGACATGGAAGCAACCTAAATGTCCATTGACAGATGAATGAATAAAGAAAATGTGGTATATATATATATATATATATATACACATACACACATACAATGGAATATTACTCAGCCATAAAAAGAATGAAATAATGCCATTTGTGGCAACATGAGTGGACCTAGAGATTATCATACTAAGCAAAGTTAAGTCAGAAAGAGGAAGACAAATACCATATGTCACTTATATGTGGAATCTAAAATATGACACAAATGAACATATCTATGAAAGAGAAACAGACTCACAGATGTAAAGAACAGACTTGTGGTTGCCAAGGAGAAGGAGAGGTGGGAGAGAGAAGGGTTGGGATTTGGGGATTAGCAGATTCAAACTAGTATATATAGGATGGGTAAACACAAGGTCCTACTCTATAGCACAGGGAACTATATTCAATATCCTGTGATAAGCCATAATGGAAAAGAATATGAAAAAGAATATATATATATATGTATAACTGAGTCACTTTGTTGTATAGCAAAAATTAATACATCATAAATCAACTATACTTCAATAAAATTTAAAAAAATAAAAGGCTTTATTCATTGAAGAACCACATGGTCTGCTTGAAACACAGAATCACAGAAGTTTATGATAGTTTATGATAAGGACTTTAGACTGTATTTAAGCAAACCCTTTTATTTTACAGGCATGGAAACTGAATTAGAAAGATAACAGACTTGCATTTCCCATAATAAACGTGAATAATTTGCATGAAAAATCTGTAAGATGTGAAGCAACTCAAGGAGGTGCTTCAGAACATGGGCTCAGGAGCTACACTTCCTGGGTTGGATTCTGTGACAGGATGACTCTTGGCCCCCTAAAGATGCCCACATCCTAATCCCCAGAACCTCTGACTATTATACGTTACATGATAAGTTAAAGAACTTGAGATAAGGATATTATCCTGAATTATCTGGGTAGGACCAATGTAATCACCAGTGTCCTTATAAGAGGGAAGCAAGAGGATCAGATTTGCAGGAGGAAATGTGCCAATGAGACCAGGAGATTGGAGTGATACCAGTAAGGGGTCATAAGCCAAGGGGGACAGGTGGCTTCTAGAAGCAGAAAAAAGCAAGGAAATGGATGCCTTTCTGAATCTTCCAGAGGAACATAACCTTACCAATACTTGAATTTAGACTTCTGAACTTTAGAACTTTAAGAGAACAAATTTGTGTTGTTTTAAGCCGCAAAGTTTGTGGTAATTGGTTACAGCAACCATAGGAAACTAATATGGTTTCCCAGATGCTGCTGGGGGTGGCCACCAATCGTAACAAGGAGCCCATCCTGAGCGCGCTGTGTCAGTAACGTGGACCCCACCAAGCACAGCATCTGTGTGCCCCAGCCCCATGAATTGCACAGAGGGGCTCTTCCCAGTGGGTCATCTTGACAAATTACTTAACCATTTTGTACTTAGTTTCTTTTCGTAAACATAAAGATAAAATATTAAAAAAAAATATGAGTTACTCTTTGTAAAGTACTTGGAAGAGTGCTGAGCATAGAGTGAGACTTGTATGGACCTTCATAAAGTGCATGAACATTTCCTGATAATTTGAGGGTGCATTTCGTTGTTTAAAGATACATATTAAATATAATGCCACAAAATTACTGCTTTCTTAGCCTTGATTCAAGCTGTTAGTGAAATGCTATTTTATTTCATCTGCCATATCTGTAGAACATCAGGTTAGACTAGTATCATACATTTTTAAGTATAGAAATGATAGAGTGTGATTATATAAATTTTAGCATTCTGTAAATAGATTCAATTATTAAATTTTGCCTTAAAAAGGAAGAAAAACAAAAAAAGAATAATTTATGCAACTGTGCGTTAGTGAGATCTAGATAGCATTTTCTTCCCTTCCTTCCTTCCTGTTTGTCTGCTTGCTTGCCTATCTTTCTTTTTTCTCTCCTAGGGCTATCTCACGCTGTAGCCTAGATCGATTCCTCCTGCCTTTCCTTCCCTTACTTCCTTCCTCCCTTCCTTCCTTCCACCCTTCTTTCCTTCCTTCCTTCCTTCCGTCCTTCCTCCCTTCCTTCTTTTGAATTATCAGCATTTGTACCTGGCATGTAAATCATAGTTTGGCAGTACAATAGAATGCAGGCTATGGTTCTAAGCATATTAGAAGGGCATTAGCTGAGCCAGATGGAATGACTAAATCAGAAGAGTAAAGGAAATATTATTCAGTAATAGTCATGCAAATTCTTTGATGATACAGTTATGCAATAGTCCAGGTAAGAGATGAAACTAAGAACAGATGGAGGGAAAAGAGATAAGAAACACTGATAAAATAACTTTTTGCAATAAAATGTGTCACAAACATATTTATCACTCAAGCAATGTGATGAATGCATCTACTCCCATATTATATGTCCCTTTTATAAGAGAATGCAGTATACTTATCTTGTGAAGGAGTTGTCTTTTTGATAGATTGGTCATCAGTGCTAATTTACCCAAACTGTTAACTATTTGATATAAACACTGAAGAGATGTTTCCTGAATCAAACTTTAATTCTTCTCTATAAAGGAAGAAGAAGAATATAACCTTATATCCTGATCTGTCAATTTCCTAAAATAATCACCTTCATTTAGTTATCCAATTACTTATTTCTCCATGATTTTTAATCAATGACAATTTTTACTCTAATAGATAAAATTTTAGTGTACAAATACAAAAAAGTGTCCAAAAATTGTCCAAAAATTTATACCTTAGTTTTGTCGAAGGTTTCGATTGTTTGTTGGTTGGTTGGTTGTATGTTTCTAAATGTGTTGCATTTTACTTTTTTTGAAAAGCTGTATTGAAATGTAACTCAGAACTATCCATTCACTCATTCTAAGTGTACAATTCATTGGGCTTCACTGTGTAACTATCACTACAATCAACTATAGACCATTTCATTATTTCCAAAAGAAACCCAATACCCATCAGTAATGCTGTCCAGTTTCCTGGACCTCACCAATCAATCCTTCAACCCCAGGCAAACAGTGATTTACTCTTAGTCTCTATTACAGTTGCCTATTTTAGAATATTTCATATAAATACATCCATACAATTTGTGATCTTTTGTGTCTGGCTTCTTACACTTAGCATAAGGTTACCAGAACACTTTGTTTTTTCATGTGGACTCAGATTACTGTCTTTTCTTACTAGCTTTCACTCTGAATAACTTCCTTTAGCATTTCTTGTAAGGAGGTGTGTTAGCAACAATGATCTAGGGCATAAATTATGCCACAGTCTTATTCAATTTAATTTGGTCCCCTATGAAGGAGTGGTCTTGAGGCAAGTCTTTGAGGTTTTTCTCTGACTTCAAGAGGGTTCTGCTTAGCTATCTATCTATCTCTTCCCTGGTTCTCCTGGTAAACTAAAGGGCCTAGTGTTTAGCTTGTTGCTCTAATGGAACTATCAGCCTTCTCTTTATTGCTTACTCCCATAACCCCATTGTTCTCAAAAACACCCTTAGGTTTAAACTTGCCCATTTTCTGTTAAACATAAAGTCAGTTTTCTTGGGGAAAGCTTCAGAGGTCTCCCTTTCTATGACCAGGCTTTCTGTTTGGGTAAAACCTCTGCACCATTGCTCCAGAGCTCGTGATGGGTACAGTTAACGTTTCTATGTAACAGTGACACACCTGCTTTATGAGCAGGGCACCAAATGGAAGAAGTACACACTGGTCTTCTTGGCTTGTGTCTCTAACATGAAATTTTCATCTTATGAGCGAGCTGGAGTAAGGGTGGGTTGGGACCCCAATATTTTCAAACTGCTTTGCCTGGGATAAAGCTTCTGCCCTACCAGTGTGGGTTGGGTGGAGGAAAAGAGCTCCAGACATACCAGACATTCTTGTTGAAATCCAGCTTCTGCCACAAGATGCTTAAGGGGATGAGAAATTCCAGTGGTCTGCTCCTACCAGAGAGACTCCATAGACCTTGACTGGGAGCTAGGGGAATAGGAGCCCTGTTTTCTTGGATGTACCCACCCAGAATGGAGCTTCCATCATTTTGAACTTGAATGGTGGGTAGCAAGTGGGTCATGGTTTAAATGTCACAGACTATTTGTGACTGTCTTAGTAGATTATCTTCAATAAATATTTCTTCATTCGCTGTATGCCTTTAGAAGAATTTCTAGACATTTTTATTTTTTTAGATAATTTTTACTAATTACGGTTGTTTTGCTGGGGAGAAGGTATTTCCATGCTGTAAGTCATCATGCATTTTTGGTTTGTTTTTCAAATAAATGGATTTTACACATATATTAAATTTATGGATGTAACCTCAATTCCCATATATACATTAGAAATTAAAACTTAAATTAGCTTAGGAAAAGTACATAATTTTAGTTCAAAACTAACCAGGAATTTGATAATGGAAATATGAACAAAATATGAAAGAGGGCAGAAGAAAAGCTCTGGATAGACGCGATGACAAAAATAACAGATTTAACTAATGATATAGCTATAGAAACTTAAATTAACTATGTTAATTATCATACGAAAATGCGTTCAATATGGTCAACACATAACAGTCTGCATTTTGCCAATTCAAATAAAAAATAGTATGGAGATATTCAGGAACACACAAGTGATGCATTCTCAAAGAATATTTCATCTACCTTTTTTATATTAGTTTTTAATTTTGTGTTCATTGTCTATTTCCCCTTCTAAGAGCAGCTCTCCATGTTGTTGAAAAAAATAAAATAAAATTAAGTTAGATGACCAGGTGTTAATTCAGATTTAATGTGATTATCTGAGATTATATTAATCCTATTTTTCTAGAAGTGGTTTTCTAGATTAATAATAGTTTAAATCAAATAAAAAAGGTATTCATTGGAAAGACAATTAACGATGAATGTCTGAATATGTAGAAGACTAGAAAAATGCTATAAACAGGAGGTGTATTCGAAGAATAATTTGCCTGAAGTTCATTCGCTACTGTTTCATACCCAGGAAGCAATGGTAAAAATAATACCTTGAAAATTGCCATAGAATACATACTTTAGATACTTATTATTTTGATAAATATTTTATTCTACTTATCTATCCTTGTTTCTTTATTCTAATTTTGTTTTCTTAATATTTGCCGTGTAAAATTTAATGTTCTCATTTTCTCTGACCTACCAAATTAATCTTGTGCATATTGTATTGCAATCTGTTTCCTGAGTTCTCTATTATCTTCAACTTAGACAACATTAATTGTTTTCTATTTAAAACAAGATCAATTTCTCATAGCCCCTCAAATAGCATATATTGCATCAGCCAACCAATTTACATGTTCTGCACATTACTTCTGGTGTTCTCTCACTCTGAATTGCAAATAGTGTATTCCTTTTCTGATAAGGAGCATGTGAGGTTTCTGTTTTTCTATTTCTTAAATTCTCATCTCAAGACAATTTCTTTTTTGGTAGAATGTGCATGTCTGGGGAATTGCTCTACTCTCTACAGTGTATTTGAACTGTGTTATAATCTAATGAATTTATCCTAGCAATTTGATTCTAAAACAAAACACATCAATAAAAGGTGTATTTTTGAACACTTTAAATTGATGTTCTAATCATAATTAATTAATTCCTTGAAAGGAATTTTTTCTTTCAAAGTACTTTGAACCGAAATTCAATAAATATATTTATAGCTGCATAAATATCTACTGAATTATATATTTTGATTTAAAGTGAGTCAATATGCAATAGCAAACATTTATCAAGTACTTAATTTATGCCAAGTGCAATGCAAAATACTTTATGTATATTAACTAAATAATCTTAAAGAAAGTTAGTAAGATATTATATTTTTGTAAAGAATCCTTTGAGGTATAGAAAGGTTATGTAAATTACCCAAGGACATACAGTTACCAAAGTGAAGGGTCAGAATTTAATATAAGATGATGACTACGGTGAATTTCCTGGCAGTCCAGTGGTCAGAACCCTGTGCTTTCACTGCCAAGGGCCCGGGTTCAATACCCGGTCAGGGACCTAAGACCCAACAAGCCATGCTGCGCAGCCGAAAAAAAAGGAAAAAGATGATGATTATGAATTCAACATATTAATAATTCCATTACGTTTTAACATAATTTAGCAAAGACCCTAATAACAATGATCAAAGATATCCTTTACTGTAAAACAGTTTATTTGTTGTCAGTGTTAAATACATATTTTATAAAGTAAATTTAAACTTATAAAAAAAAATTTGTAAGAATCTCCGAATTGAGACCCTAACGGAAGGATCTTCAAGAGAGTATGAGAATACCCTGATTTACTAACAGGAATAGTAATCCAAGGGGAAGCTGGGAACAGGCATAAGGAATTCACTTCCATTACCTTGCAAGAGTTTTTTTGCCTCCTGTAAGGGAAAACGTTCTATGGGAAAGATAGCTTACATATATGTGATAGGTAGTTCTTTTGATCTTTGTAATTAAATAACTAAGACTTTGGCTTTAAGTTCTGTGGGAATTCCTATCATCCCTGCTCAAATAGGAAGTTTACTCTGTGGTTTAAGGATGACTTGAAGTGCCCCCATGTCAAAGCCCTGCCCTAAATTAGGACCCTAGAAAATAGGACCTTGAACGACAAAGTGTATCTGTCCAAGTTGTTAGTCACTATGAAGATAAGGGTTACAGCCTATGGTGAGATCATAAGGTCTGCTCCTCTACCCTGAAATCAATACTATAGCCTTGTTAATCGTGTGTGTGTGTGTGTGTGTGTGTGTGTGTGTGTATGTGTGTGTGTGTGTGTGTGTTTTAGCTCCTTATTGGCTAAACCTGACATTAAAACTTGAGGCATACTTAAATAAGAATTACAAAGAGGGGAGGAAGTTAGACTGGGAAACTAGCATCCAGTATAGTGTTAGCACTACTGAATCTCTCTCATCTTTCTCAAACCCAAGGGGCCTCTCCAATACAAGTGTTTTATCCCAGATCTATAGACCCTTTAGTTAGAATATTCAGTTAATATACAGATTTCCAGATTTCCATTCTGCCCTGGCCTAATAGTTGACTTTAGTCACAAATAATGATTTGTCAGACTGCAAGTAAATCCTAAATCATCTAAACGGGCTAACCCACTTCTCATAAGGCCATTTTGATTTAAGTTAACTCCACAAGAATCTTTATCATCTCTTGTCCTGGATAAGCCCCATGCTCACTGTTCAGCAAACCATCTAAGCTTCTGACAAAGTAATAAAAATATTCCTGAGAAACGAAGGCAGACTTTTTGTTAGATTATGCTATATAGAATTGTGTATATTTATTATTCTAATGCAAAATTGAAAGAAAAAAATGCAAAGACTCAAACTGATAAATAGTCATTAGGGCATAGGCCTATGGTTTACATAAGAGGAAATTTCATGTCTTTGGTATGCAAAGACAAAAAAAAAATCAACTTGATAAAAATTTAAAATTTAAATTAAAGCAACTATGAGGTAATTTTATTGGCTTATTAAGGAAGCATATAATTTGGGGAAAGTAAAATATGAGAGAGGAAAAGTTAGAGCATATTTTTAGATTGCTATAATATTTTTGGAAATCATTTTAATAATATATGTCATAAATCACTAAAAAACTTATAATATTTAAACTGATATTTTGATTTTGAAAATTTATATTTAGGAAAATATACAAGGAGAAAATAATAATACACAAGAATGTTTATTCTAGTAGTTCTATAATCCAAATATTAGCAGGTATTTATTAAGAACTTCCAATGTGCCAGATACTTTGCTAATGCGGTGCATGTGTTATTTTATTTAATTCTACATACAACTCTCAAAGCTGGACATTATGAGATATAGCAATCTAAAATATATTTTACTTATATATTATTATATATTTATGCTTTTAAACAAACATGAAACAGAAATAATATAACATTTGTGCTTTATGTATGCACACAAAGACCAAAACAAATATAAATAATGGTATTTAGGTGAAGACATTCTCTCTGATTTTTTTTCTTACAAAATATTCTTTAATATCTTGACATTATCTTTCTCCTGCCCTTATCACAAATGTGCAGTGTTGTGTATCACAGAGACATTAGGTGATAGTCTGCATGTTGAGGGGCTTTCATACACACTGCCAGGGACCAACTATCAAGATTTCCCTGCCTATCAGTGCAATGCATAGTGTATTCCAACTATATATATATATATATAAAACAAAGAAGATATATATATATTTAATATATATACATATTAAACAAAGAAGAATAAAGAGTGTTGCTCACCACCCAGTTCTACAAGAATTCAGCTGTAACCTGCTGTAGTCACTGACAGCGCACTCAGAGGAAATTAAGATAACAGGATGAAGCACTTTGTGCTTTGGACAAGCAGGCCCCTTAAATAGTTAGATGTATGTCTCCAGAAGAATTTTAATGAACCCAGATTCTTGCACCTTCCCATTCATAGAAAAGTCCTAAGATCATTAACTTGACACATATGTTCTTTGCGACAAGCAGTAATCTTTTACCAAGAGGTATTTTTGACTGCACAAAGTCCCTAGCCAAAAATCATATATATACCGGCTGCTCCCCTACCTGTTCAGAGCAGTTTCCTCAGAGCTACTGAGTGGCTGTTTCCCAGGCTATGGTCCTCAGTATGTCCTTGAATAAAAGTTAAACTCACAACTCTAATGTTGTGTGTTTTTAAGTTGAAAAAATATATATGTGTACATATATATACATATATATATATATATAAATATATCTCAACAAGAAAAGAAGATAGATGAATTTATTATTTCCTAAAATACTTCTGATTGTTCTTTATATATCTAGGAATTGCATCTTTTTAACGTGTCTCTTTAAGAATAAGAAAACAAACGAAAACAAAAGAAACATACAAACAAGTCCTTTGAGTATCTCAAATTGGGAGAAAAAGGGAGAGTTCTAATTAGATTTTTTTGTAGGTTTTTTAAATCCTTTTCCAAAAAGAAAAAAAAGAGATGCCATTACACCATACTGCCGGGTGGCTCTGGCCAGGCCATATCCATGGAGGTGAACTCTGACCCACTCCTTCCAGACAGCATTCTCAAGCTGTTTGGATATGTCGAAGACGAGCAGAATCCTCACCACTATAGCAATGACATGTTGATGAGTGTAATATCTGCTTATTGCATAATAAAGTCCTGTGTGAACGCTCATGAGTTAGCAATTTTCTTGCTTAACAAGCACTACAATATGTCAATCTTCTCAATAAAATTCTAAATCCAGAACCTAGTAATTAAAAAGAAAATAGTGTTTACTTAAAACATTATAGATTTCATCAAGAAAATGGTCATACAAAACAATTTTATTTCCCTTATTGTTACTAGAAAAGCTGATTCAGTAGTACCTAAAACAGTTTGTGGTGTCAATTGACATAAACATATATAAGATGGATGACATCTGAATAATATTGATTGATGACGTTTATCTCCATTTAGTATAGAACAATTAGCAAATGTCATTTTTTACATCATCTTCAGCCCTGTATAGACAACATTTAATTGACTATTTGAATGAAAACACATAGAGGTTGTGCTAATCAAATTGCAGAGATACAAAATTAGAAAATGCCGTTAAAATGAAGAGATCAAGATTCCCTAACATTAATAAGTAAAATGAAATAGTAGCTAAAAGATAAACTATAAAAATAAAGATAAGTGTATAGTTCTGAAATTAGGCATACACAATAAAAAGATTATCACCTCAATATAGGTGGAAAACTAAATTGGCAGATGTTCATGTGAAAAAAAAGAAAAAGGTGCTATCTGAAAGCTTAAAAGAAGTCATGAGTCAAATGGGCACCAAAATAAAGACAGATGCAAGTTGCATTAACAATAATGTAGGTAATACCCTCATCAACTTATGTCTGGTCTCCAGGCCACATCTGGACACTATTTCCCCTTTGAATGATACTTTTATAGTTGATCAATCAGAGCATATACAAAGGAGATCACCCAGAAACATGAAGGGCTCTGAAATCACATTGACTAATCTCTAATTGTCACCTGATATCACTAACCTGGATATGGGAAACTCAACCAAAGAATATAATTATGTTACCTACATATTTAAAGGCTTGACACGTGGAAAAAGAATATGCATATTCTTTGTGTCTATATACCAAAGGCTTAGGACTAAGTGGGAGAAGTTACAAAACTGCAGAATTCAATAATGAATTTTCTTTTCCTTAGAGACAAAAAAAAAAAAAAAAAAAGGAAATACATAGGAATAAAAATAATTTGGTGGGGTGGAATAATTTTTATTTCCCCCAAAAATGTTCTTTAACTTTACTGTAATAATACAATAGGAGATAAGTTTAGGTGCAACTGTCTTGAAAAATTAATCAGTGAAATTAGATGGAATAATATACTTGATTTGCATTGATACATACATTAATACTATTTGTATTGGATGTTGATTAATATTACCTTATATTAAAGGAGTGCTTTAATAAAAGGGAAATTATAATAATTAATGTGACTCAAGTATGGAAAATACTGGCATGCAAACATCAAAATGCCTATACTTGAAATGTTCAAGCGGAGGCCAAAGAGCCATTTGTTAATAAGCTTTTAAAAAGATTTCTGTATAAAGCAAGTACCTCTAAGGAACTTTCAGTATTAAGCTTTTATGATTATTTAATTCTCACTGTCATTCCTTTTTATACATGTCTGTACTTGTCACTATACCCTGTTTCTTAATGCCTGACCTCCCCAACTATACACAGAACCCCTTCCACAAATTGGGTAACAAATCAAATGTTGCTTGGCATACATATTATTGTTTCCTTACAGGAGATCACCCTTATAAAATGCAAAAGATTACTTTTTGGACATGAGTATGCTATAAGAAAATATGTCAAATAGTTTACATTGTTCATATACAAAAAGGATAAATGTAGAAAGCACTGCACAAAAAGGAGGCAATAAGATAAATAAAATAAAACAACTCCCCAGTAAGTCCAACTATAGTTTAGTAAAACCAAAATATTTGAAGCTTATAGAGAATTGGATTTAGAAAGAAAAGACTATTTCTTTTACAACTGCTAACATCAATGCTGTTATCTTTTTATTTTAATATATTTCAAATTATATCTGAGACACACGACTTCCTTGTAAATAATGCTCCTTTTATTGTTTGACACTGAAGGTTAGATGGAAGTTTTTTTCCCTTGTTTCATACTTAGAACACTCCAAATCATTTGTGGTGAAGTAAAACTGAAACTGTAAATAGGTTATCTTCATTTGACTTGCAAAGGATGTCCTTTTATCTTCAGACATACTGATATTCCATAACCTCCCTGCTTATCAACTTAGAAAGAGCTCCTTGGGGCAGTGCCAGACTTTCCAATGAAAGATTTCTAGTCTCACAAAACCCTCTGGCAAAACATTCTGCTTCTATCAGACTTTGTAATTTTGCTTCAAACTATCCCCAGGAAACAATAATGTGGAGAAATAACACATTATTTAGAAAGTAAATATTGCATATTTTGAAGATTAAAAATTATGTAAGATGAAGAATAGATGAATTTAGTAACTAACATATTTCAGGCTTTCAATGCTCTTTCATGCCATTGACTAGAAAGGCCAATACCGAACACTATGATTTCAGATCTAATTATTTGTTAAATCCATCATAGGGCGTGATATCAAGACTGTATTTCATTTTTTCTTTCATTATAATGTGATGAAATATCTATGAGAATATATTTCCTGATTGTAGGCATAAATGAGCATTATTTTTCTTTTAGGTATATACTTTTTCATAAAAAAGGAAAATACACCTTTCTGTAAATTTATACGAATAAAGTATTTTATTTATCATGTAGATATCAAGCTGTAATCCACACCTAAATGTGTCTCTCTATCTGGATAGTGTCAACTGAAAATAAAAAGCACAACCTGAAAGTTGAGAGTTAGTTTTACTCATCAAATGTTCTGAGGACTTCAAGCCTGGGAGACAGCATCTCAGATAGCTCTGAGGGACGGCTCCAAAGAGGTAAGGGAAGAGCTGGGATATATAAGAATTTTTTTTTTTAACATCTTTATTGGATTACTGTTAATTAAAGAAAACCAGACATCTCAAGTTAATGAATTTAGTGCTTTTCTATGTATGGGAAGATTCAAGAGTCTGGGCTCACTGAAATCATTCCTTTGATATGCACCTCAGCTCCCTGGGGCCAGAATCCTATGCTTTCTCATCCTGATCTCCTCAGGGTGAACTGTGGCGGCAGAGTGCGTGTGGCTACAGCAGTTGACTTCGAGAAGGTGGGCATCTTTTTCTATCCTGAGTTCCCTCAGGGCTCACCATTGGTGGGCTGCAATGTAATGGCTTGATGGCTGCAACACCCTTTGTTTACTGATATGGCAGGCAATACTTTGCCACTGACAATAGGAAGAGAATGGTGGATGCAGGGAACTGTAAGTCAGAAAGGTCTAAAAGGTAGAAGCTGAATTAGGAATGGAAAGAACTGATTAACATTGGAATCACACACAATAACCTGGTAGAAAATGGTACAATTCTATATCCCTCCAGAACAGAGCTGCTAAAATTCCATCTCCTTCCTCCTATACATAAAGCCTGTCATTGATCCTACATATAATGAAATTCTAAGAAAATGTGAAGGAAATAATAAACTGGGTGTCATATCTCCCCTGAACAAAACATAACTGACATGGTGGTAGAAAGGGGGGACACTAGGAAAGAACATGCGGGTGGAGAGGGGAGAAGTCGCTGAAGGTCTCTATTGCACATCAGTGATAGTTTAATGACACACAACTATATCACTAAACATTTGTCACATGGCAGCTTCTTCCTGGCTTGCAAAGAGGTGAGAACCCTCTCACCATGTGGATTTAGAATTTTTCCTGGAGAAGATGTTAAACCTTGAGTTAGGTGATTAGAAAATAATTTTCTGGAAAATTCTATCTGGTACTAATGATATGGTGCATTTCAATTGTGAAGTGCTTGGCTCAGTATCACTAGAAGTTAAAGCCAGAGGAAGTTCAAAGCCTTACTAAGCAAAGAACTTTCAAACATGGATAAGAACATTTTTAGTCAAATCATCTTAGACTGAAAGTACTCTGTACATCTCTGCAGTTTCTTTTGTAGTATAAACAGAGATGCAAGAATATTTTGAAAATAGAATATACTTTGTCTCAGCATAATCCAAGTTCAGAACTACATTTTTTCTATAAATAATGAAATATATGGCAAGCTTCCTTTCTGATATACTTGTTCTGTTGTATGCTCATTTCATTCATATTCACAAACAACGCACACAAGCACACATACATATGCAAAATCTATCTGTTTGAGGCTTGACATAACTAATCAATGCTTATGTAGTCCATACTCAGCTTTTGAAAATCACTTAGTAATATTTTAACCATGAAATCCATTAACCTTTACTCAAACATAGCAAGATAATGACTGTATTTTGACCTAAGTGTCAGCACTGAACTTCTCAGTATCCGTAAAATGTTCCCAAATTATATTTCATTGTTGTTCTATAAATTATTTTATTTTTCCACTTGTATATCAGTTCAGTGAGAAAATATTGACCTTTCTACTAGTTCTCCTTAAAAGGTATTGACATCAACGTTAATACTGAATGAATCTAAATGATTCATCTGCAAATACAGACATCAGCTTATTTGAAAATTGAATGATTTCCAGCTGTTTAAGTGGAATTGTGTCTGACATTTAACGGCTAGATTTAGAAAACTTTATTATAAATTCCTGTCTATAGAGGAAACTCACTGCTTTTCCTTTACTCTCATACTGCTACTACACTCACAATACTTCTGACACCAAATATGTGGATTTTTTCCCCCACATCAAACAGTTCTCTGTGACACCAGCTGGATGTCCTACAATTCAGTTCAATTCTGACACTAACCACAGTTAGCTGCCCTCAGCCCACCTCAAACACCAGTCACAAGTCCAGCTTCCCTTCCTCGGGTTTGATCATTTCATAGAACAGCTCACAGAACTCAGGAAAATACTTCCTTACATTTACAGGTTTATTATATAATAAGAGATGAAATAAAGAATACAGGGGAACAACCAGGTTAAGAGATACACAGGGGGAGCCTGAAAGGGTCCTAAAAGCAGGAGCTTTGGGCCCCGTGGAGTTGGGGTGCCACCCTCCTGGCACGTGGATATATTCACCAACCTGGAAACTCTCCAAACCCCATACTTTGGGGATTTTTATGGAGACTTCTTCATGTGGGTATCATCAATCATTAACTCAGTCTCCAGCCTCTCTCCTCTTCCCAGAGGATCACGGTGGGGCTGAAAGTTCCAAGCTTCTAATCATATCTTGATTTTTCTGGTGACCAGTCCCCTTCCTGAAGCTATCCAGGAGCCCACCCAGAGTCACCTCATTAGAAGAAAAGAAGGGACAAAGGTCAAATGTTAGAACAAAAGATGCTCCTAGCGCTCTTATCACTTAGGGAATTACAAGACTTTTAGGGGCTCTGTGCCAGGAACCAGGGGCACACATATAATTATACATATATATATATAATGATTTTATATATATGTATAATTATTTTCCCATTCCATAACCCTTTTAAAAAGGTTATCTGGATGGTAGCCCCTGACTTAACACTGAAGTGTCTATAAAGATATAGTTACTATTGAGTTACGGTGGATAAGAGGGGAAGGAATTTTGACGTGGCTTTTCAACAATGGTGAAAAATGGAGGCACTCCCGTTTGGCATAACGAAACAGAGCAGGCCCATCTACTGACAGAATGTAAAAAAAAAATGATTTGCCTGTCACCCATTCTCCGCCCTTCAGTTCGGAGTCCCTCATTCTCTACCCTCAGAAAAACTCAGAAGGATTCAGGAGCATCACACTCTTGTTTGTGTGACACTTTTTAAAAAAAAATTTATTTATGTATTTATTCGTTTTTATATTTGGTCGTGTTGTGTCCTCACCGCTGCGCGCAGGCCCTCTTCAGTTGCGGCGGGCTCTAGAGCGCAGGCTTGGTAGTTGTGGCGCACGGGCTTAGTTGCTCCACGGCATGTGGGATCTTCCCGGACCAGGGCTCAAACCCACGTCCCCTGCATTGACAGGCGGACTCCCAAACACTGCGCCACCAGGGAAGCCCCCCGTGTGACACTTTTTTAAGATGTGATTTCAAAATGTATTTGTTCATCCTTTCTTCTACCCCAGCACACCCATGCTCCCTGAACTAACTTTCAAAAATTTATTTTAACTTCATAACATCAACAAAGTAGAGACAAAGACAAGGAAACTTGTAGTGAGACACTGCAACCTGACAGGGCTAGTTTTCATGAATAATCGACTCTTATTTAAGGATTAGACTATGTGTATGTCTGCACATGTGAGCATTTGCACACACACTCACATGTAGGTGCCAGTGGGAAAATATTCAGAGAAGACCATGACCATAAGAATAATCCATGGTAAAAATTAGAAGAAAAATTTAGAAAACCATAGGCATCTCTTTTGTCTGTCTCTTGCTATGTTTTTGTTTTGCTTTTTTTGCCAATAAAAGAAAGTGAATTTTTCAGGGCAGAAAACAAGGCACTGAAAGAGAACAGAGACTGGGATCTATAGGACTCCAGCAAAGGATGAGTTCACAGTGATGGAGCAATCTGTGAGGGCTTCCTGGAAGAGGAGGCTTTGTACACAGCCTGGAGTAGCTCTCACCGCATTGATCACAGGCACTTCCATAGATGCTGCTAGCCTAGACCAAGAGCTCTTCAAGGCGACCTGTCTTGTTATGTCTCAGTTTTCCCAGCCTTTTCCTGGCCCTGTGTCGCGTCATAACAGAGGAGTGTTGAGTGAATGAAAGAATGAACGGAGCCCAAAACTTAGTGGCTTAAAACAAAAAGAGTTTACTAACCCTTAGGGTTTTTACATTGGCTCAGATTAGCTGTATATCTTTCTGCTCCACATGATGATGTCTGGGACTGTGCTCAACTGGAGGTTTGATTGGGGCTGAAACATTCAAGATACCTGACCACGTGGATAGCAGTTTTTACTGGCTATAGGCAGGGGCTTGGCAGGGGCTGTACAGCACGCCTTTGTTCCTTTCAAATGACTTCTTCTCTAGTTCCTTTGGGTTTTTCGTGGCCTGGTGGTTCTAAAGCAAAATATTCTATGTTGTGGAGGCAGAACCTGCAAATTTCTTGACTGCCTCAGAAACTGCACAGCATCTCTTTTGCTGTATTTTGTCAGTAAAAACTAGTCACAAGGCCAACTAGATCCAAGGAGAGGGGAAGTAGTCTTTATTTATCAGTGGAAGAAATAGCAAAGAATTTATGGCCATTTTTTTATCTACCACAAGTTATCTTCAGCAGGATGGAAGGAGAAATTCTCTACGAAATTGATATAGAAGGTGATAAAAAAAATTAGGAAAAACAGTAGTAGGAAGAAAACAAAAATAAGATTGGATTGTGAAAGAATGCATTTTATAAGGTTCTGTCCATTTCATATTTTTAAAATGATCTGTGTGCAGTATCTTTTGCAGATATTTATATGTTTTTAAATATTATGCTCCATAATAATTAATATTATTATTAATATTATTACTAGATAAATGTGGAGCTGCCCATGCTCCATATTTATCTGATCAAACACAAAAGCATTCAGCTCTTCCCATAAACTAAGATATGATTTCAAGTCTCCTCTAGAATGTTCAGCACACATAGGAGAGTCGTTTGTGCATAATTTATAATGGATTATATTATGTTGTATTTTTATTATTTGTTAGACTCTTATGTCTCTCCTCTTAGACTGCGAGCTTTCATTATTTTATGAAATCACCCTGAGGGTTAGAAAAATTCTTAGCCTAGGGTTGCTGAAAGGTGAATGAATAAATTTAAACATTAGGTAGGAGACAACTTAAAGATTCTTTCCCAGAGTTTGTGTATTTTATATAGAATAAATTGTGACTTTTTCTATTTTTTATACTTTAATATGACAACAGAATTAACACACACAGTCACAGTGTGGAAAGGAAAATCCTACTGCTTTGTATGTCTCTTTCAGTAATGACTCTCATGATAACATCAATTCTATGATAGCAGAAACTATGTTTTACTCAATATAAGTATTTCCCCACAGAACATGTTCATCATATTAAAAAGTTAAAAGACACAACTACAGCTTACACTTCATATGTCCTAAATTAGATTTACTATTTAATTATGTTTGGCGTCAACTTTGAAAATCTGCTATCTATTTTAGCTCTGGTTATACATTTGTCCATTCAACCGTTCACTTAGTGCTACCACAGTCTCTGTTGGACATTGGATCTGTGAAGAGGAATAAGACATGGTTCCTGATTAGAGGAACTATTGTAAACCAATCCACTAAGTAACCAATATGCCTACTATAGGAAAGACATTGTTTTTGTTTTTTAATATAGGAGTATTATACAGCTTCAAAATAGTAGTAGTAGTAATACAAATAATAGCTAATGTTTTTGAGCCCTGCTTTTTCCTATCATTGCATTAAATACTTTATACAGATTACAACAAATTTATGAGGTAGATTCTATTACTATCCCCACTTTACAGATCAAGACACTAAGAATTAGAGGAGAAAAATAACTAAGAGAGGGGAGTTGCTAAGAAACAAATTCTGTATTTTAATCAAGAAGTTCTTCCACAGCCCAGGTTATTCTACTCTATTAGTCATTTGAGAGTGTGCATGTGGATTTTGAATTAATTGCAAGAACATGGCAGGAAGGAAAAGAAAAAGAGGAGAAACTCTCAATCTAAATCTATAAAGGGCTGTTTGGTTTAAAAAACGGTGAGATAAAAGACTACACATCTATTTGGTTTTAAAAAAGTGAGATACAAGACTACTACACTGTTAAAATAGCCAAAATTCAGAACACTGACAACACAAAATGCTGGCAAAAATATGGAGCAATAGGAACTCTCCTACATTAATGGTTGGAATGCAAAATGGTACAGCCACTTTGGAAGAGAGTTCGGTGATTTCTTACAAAACTAAACATACTCTTGCCATACGATCCAGCAATCACACTCCTTGGTATTTACAAAAATGAAATGAAGACTTATATCTACACAAAAACCTGCACATGAGTATTTATAACAGCTTTAATTATAATTGCCAAAACATGAAAGCATCCAAGATGTTCTTCAGTACTTGAAGGAATAAACAGACTGCGGTACATCCAACAGTGGAATATTATTCAATACTAAAAAGAAAAGAGCTATCGTGCCATGTGACGACACGGTGAAACCTGAAATGCACTTTACTAAGTGAAACATGCCAAACTGCAAAGGCTACATACTGTATGATTCCAACTCTATGATATTCTACATCTGTTGAGATGATCGTAGGGTTTTTATCCTTTAATTTGTTAATATGTAGTATCATACTGATTGATTTGTAGATATTTTAAAATCCTTGCATCCCTGGGATAAATCCCACTTAATCATAATGTATGATCCTTTTAACGGATTGTTCAATTTGCTTTGCTAATATTTTGTTGAGGACTTATGTATTTTTGTTCAAACTGATATTGGCCTGTAATTTTCTTTTTCTGTGGTATCACATAAAATTCAGCATACTAGATATAGGAAGAAATAGGAGAAAACAGCCAATCTGATTAAAGGTATTTATGTATGAAAATCCTTCAGCTGTAATAATATTTAACGGTGAATTATTGAATGTTTCCCTCCTAAGATTTGACATAATTCAAGGTTATCTCCTCACAATTGTTTTATTCAACATAACACTGGAGGCCTGAGACATTATAAGTCAAAAAACAAAGGGTACATGAGATTGAAAATAACATAGTAAACTTTTTATTCATAGACAACATGATTATGTACATAGAAAACTATAAAAAATCTACAAAATACCCCCAAGAACTAATAAACTTAGCAATGTCAAATATGTCAAAATACAGAAATAAATTGTATTTCTGTTATAGCTATAAAATACAAAAAATGTAATTTCAAAAGAATAAAAAATATTTAGGAATAAATCTAGTGCAAAATGTGCCAAACTTATCCTGAACACTAGAAACAAAAATTAAAGAACAACTAAACAAAGAGATATACTATATTAATGATTTGGGAAAAGCAACATTGTTAGGACTTAATGCTACCCAAACTATTTTATATATTCAATACACTGCAATGAAAATTCTAATAGGCTCTCTAGAATTTGAAAAACAATTCTAAAAATTATTTAGAAATACAAAGTATCTCATATAGCAAAATTTGGTAATGAACAAAACTGGAATACTTAAAATATCTGACTACAGGAATTACACTAAAACTACAATAATCAAGACATTGTGATATTGAATTTGATTATAGGTCAATTCATAATTGGTCAATGTGGGAAAAGATATCTCTTTTTTAATAAAAGGTGCTGGAAAAATTGTTTATCTCAATGGATAAAATTCCAAACTAATTCCATACACAAAAAGTAATTTGAGATGAATCCTAGATCTAAAATGCCAGCATTGCTAAAGTTCTTGAAGCAATTGGGAGAATATAATCATGAACCTAGAGTACACAAAAATCTATTGGACAGAATGTTTAAAGCACAAGCCATTTAAACTAGTCACCAACAGATCTGAGGAACACATTGTGGTATATTCATACCATGGAATACTGCTCATTAATAAAAGGGAGTCAGTTATGAAGTACATGACAGTGTGGATGAACCTCACAGATATTATGCTAAATGAAAGAATCTGGACACAAATTAGCACATATTATAGAATTAAACTTGTATAAAGTCAAAGAACTGACAAACGAGTCTTTGATTATAGAAATCTCAAGTGGTTGCCTCTGCACATGGCAGGGGGTGGGTGTGGATTGAGCGCAAAAATTCAAAAGGGGATTTTTCTGGAGGAAAAAAAATATATATATATCTATATCTATATATATATCTATATCTATATCTATATATATATAAACACATATACCGAGGTGATAAATACATTGATATGTATAATCGTGAAAATTCATTGAACACTGGATATCTGTGCATTTTATGAAGTTTATGAAACTTCAATTAAAAAGAATTTGAAACTGAAAATCTGACAATTGACAGCTTCCTTCTGGATTTCATTGTGGACATCCTGCTTTCAGGTACCCAAATCATCTTGCCTCTTGAAATTAATCTCATGGAGCAAAAATACCCAATTCATCGGATAACACACATTTATTTGTTCAGAAATAATCATGCATTATACTGAAATTGAAAGAAATATGGGGATAAAGTTATATCACAACAAAAATCAAAGGAGAATTTTAGCAAAATATGAGGGAACACAAATGTGTATGTGCATGTGTGCATCTAGTCTTTATTTCGCCCATATACCTTATACATACTTTATAATTATCTGTATGTTAGATAAATATATTGAAGAATTCTACTTATGTTTACAATGGCTTTGCTTTGGATGCTATTGCAATATAATTTGATTCACACAGTTCTATGACCCTTATATATTCATTGTGAAGTGGGATTGTTAATGCTACAACATGATCCTTCCCGTCCTATTGAGCGGCATCTCAGGTACTCAAGGGACTAGGAAGTCAAACAATGCCAGCTACTCTGCCAACTAAGACACTGGCCCCTTTTTGACTAATCAGGTGGTTGACAAATATTGATTTAATACTAATAAGCTTTATAATGTGGGCTCTGATTTTTCTCCCTGGGGCGTTTCAACTGAAGGGTTGACTTTTAAAGTCCTTCACTTAATTTGGATTAGACAATTTGGTAGACTCAGGCACTTGAGAATTTGGGACCCTTTAAAGCTATCAATAATATGTAATATTCAGCCATAAGGGCGTCTGTTTCCAGGTTCCAGAAAGGTGATGGGCATATGTTGATGTGATGCTCAGGGAAACAAGGATGGTCTCATTTGACTAGGTGGTACATGCTTCTTAAAATAGTTTACATTGGTGGGTGAGAGAATAAGAGTGGCAAAAATGTTTTATATATAGACACAAAGAAATGGGTAATTAACATATTAACAAAATACATAATTCCTTCAATTAAATTGAAATCAATTCTAAGTCTCATTTATTTCCTTAACCTAGACGTGCATATATCTTTTTTAAACAATATGCCTGTATACTACTTTATTTTGGATCTTACTTTATTTTAAATAAAACTTTATTTAATTATAATCTAAATAAGCCCTTTGCTCTCAAGTTCTATTCTAAAAGTTTCCACAGCATGTAGTTTTCAATACAAATGAAGATTGTATTGAAATCTTGAATACTAACTATCCCTCTTAATTCTTTCAAAGAGCAAATATCCAAGGGAAATATTCAGGTCACATCATTTTATCTTTTGTCAACTACTACCCTCTCCAAACTTGCACCATACGGCACAACCACCACTGATATTTCTCGTAATATTATTGGAGTCAGCTAAAGATAAAATAAGTTAAAAACACAATTCTTTATTACACTATACATACAAAGGAAAGAAAATTTGCTTGCTTTATTCTGCATCTTTAAAAATGCTTTTATATTTTCATTGTGCAAGTAATTTATGTTCATTTCTCAAAAGAATAGTATATGATGTAACAGAAATTATTAGTTGATCATTTAACAGCTATTCTCTCTCATTGATGTCATTCACTGTGATGCTCAATAAATCCCAGATATTATAAGGAAAAGATGGGATTCGTCATCAAAGGACATAGAATGAAGGCTGTTAAAACTAGCAGTTTTGACCCTCTGTGCTGATAGGTTTGGCTTTACTCTCTAAGATGATGGGAGTAGCTGTAATTTTGTATCAAGTACAGACTGAAATTGGGAAAAGACTGTGTAAAGCTATCCTGAAGGAATGTCTTCTTACGGTCTATATTGCAGTTGGTATACCATGTATATATTAGAGAGTATATAGAGATTAGTATCTTCCTAGGTTTGTATTTTATGTCAGTTACTGTATTTGACATGTAAAATACAATGAGCAAAGCCAGACAGTTTCTGCCTTCACAGAGATTACAGTATAGTGAGGGAATGAGAAAACTCTATTAATCAAATAATCATGCAAATAAATATTAAAGAACAACCAGAATAAGTGCTATCAAGTAAAGGCACATGATAGTGTAACTTGTAATTGTAGGATCAGTTCCAGTCAGAAATGTTCGAGGGAAGAACTGGTATGCCAAGGCCCTGTTTTTTAACTCGCAATTTTTTTAAACAACAACCAAAATGTTACATTTAGTGAGCATTTCCATGAATTAATCTTCTATTTATTCTGAAAACAGTATAAAACAATATGAATATGTTTGTACACCGATGTTCTAAGCAACATTATTCACAAGAGCCAAAAGGTGGAAACAATCAAAATGTCCATTGACAGATGACTGGATAAACAAAATGTGATATATACATATAATGGGGTATTATTCCATCTTAAAAAGGAATGAAATTCTGATACGTGCTACCCCATGGATGAAGCTAGAAACATGCTAAGTGAAGTAAGCCCGACACACTAAAAGACAGATATTGTATGATTCTACCTATATGAGGTACAGAGAATACTCATATTCAGAGAGACAGAAAGTAGAATGGTGGTGGCCAGGGTCTTGTGGAAAGATGAGTGGGGAGTTAAGGTTTAATAGGTACAGTTTCAGTGTGGGATAATAAAAGAGTTCTGGAGACAGATGGTGATGGTTGCACAACAATGAGAATGTATTTAATGCCACTGAATTACACACATTTAAAAATGGTTAAAATAGGTCATGTATATTTTATCACAATAGTATACATCACATATGTAGAAGCAAAACTGAAGACTATACTGTATGTTTCTAACCAAGTTAGAATTTTTTCCATAGTGATTTCTTTAGAAGCAATCTTAGGAGTATTCATTTAAAAATAGCCACTATAGTAAGCTTTAAAAACCTAAATAACATCTTAGACACATAATTGGAGATGTAATTAGACCTGTCAGCTTACTAATGTTTGCAATTATAAAAGTAATGCTTCAAATAAAAGATAATAAACACTAATCCTCTTTCTAAATAACATGAATACTTCTGACTGTTTCTAAAACAAAAGACATGTCTATAAGGAGAGTGCAAATAAATACAGAAACCATATGAACTGCATGTCCATTGACACTATGGGCCTGCGTTTGAGCTATAGAATTTTATATGTTGAAGTAAAGAGGTTCTCTAGCCCAATTATCTAATGGAACAAAAATTTAAACTACAGTGTGTCACAAAAAATTAATTTGTACCTTAAAAATCAAACATAGAATTATGAAGCACCATTAATGATTTCCTTATATCATCATCTTTCCAATCTCTGTTATTTTCCCATAGATAATGAGGATAATTGCTTTTGCAACGTGCTGTCCTCATTCTTTCTCTCTTGCATTGTTACAATTTATAAATAACACACTATATTCTAAACTCTCCTCAATTGTGTGTGTGTGTGTGCCTCTCCTGTTTGATCCTTTGTTTTAAATTCCATTTCACTTTATGTTTTAGCCAAGAGGCTTTCAAACTTTTTGGTTTCTGGCATCCCTAGAGCCTCACTAATTATTTCATATTATCCTGAGACCAAAAGGAATACCTAAGAATTTTCATTTTTTAAAGTAGTTAGATCTAAACTAAGTACTTATATCCAACAACTTAGTAGTTATATGAAACATGAACACACATTAATTGAAGAAAAATATTTATTTCATTCTGAAATAAGTACAAATTCTTACTAATGAAATGTGTATGCTTCTTGGGCAATGCACATATTCTTAAACCTTAGCATTAGACTGGAAAGACTACTCATTTCCTATTCTACACTGATGGCTGTACTTGTCTTATAGTTGAAACTAAAATAAACACAGTTATGCAAAGATGTGACAACATCAAAACTTACATAGCATGATCTAATGATAAACCAATAAGCTACCTTGAGCTAATAGTTCACATGGTGTAGGATATGTCAAGTATCATTGATATCCTCAAAAACCTAAAATATCCAGGGTATTTCTGACAGTTCATTGCAGTACCTTGGGGTGTCAAAGTACCCAGTTTGAGAACTATGATTTTAGACACTGCTTTTGAAATCTTTATTTGGTAAGCTTGTTGAAATATTACAGACGTCCTCAGTTGTCAAGTCCACCAGGGGATTAATATATAATTTTCACAAATATCTGCTATTCTTTACTTAAACAAGCAAAACAAAAAAAAATATTTTTTAAAAGGATTTCTGCCTTAGAATATAATGTTTTAACTGTTTTGAATCACAGCAAAGTCAAAGGAAGCAGAATGGGTCTTGGTTCTCACTGTGGCACTGCCTTGATCTTTATCTGTGAGCAAGCTGATTACCTGTCTATTCACAATCACCTAGATTAGGACAATAGAGATTTGCCATAAAATATTGATTTTCATGAATAAAAATATTCAACTGGGCATTGCATTTTCATAATTATTCATAAAGCTTCAAATAATCCAAATCACTTTAACTCATCTAAATTTTAGTAAGAAATCCTCATACTTTATTAGTTATTCATTATCCATTGCAATTTCTGGAGACTCCATTGTATCATATGAGCAATAAAATGGAGAAGATGAAAATAACTCCCCTGAAAATGGCATCTCCTTGTTTCCTCTCACTTCACAATACAGAAATTGTCTTTGTAATAACGTTTCTTATTTTGGAATATTCTTCTTCCAGTATTAATCTATACTAATACCCCCTTTCAATTCATCATTACATACTTTAAAACATCATAATGATTAGTTTCTGGTTTTAGCTTTGAAATGTAAAGAATTTGGAAGTTATGACTGCCATCCTTAAAACAACAGCAAAAAACCAAACAAGAAGAAAATCAACAATTTTCTTGAAACTATCGTACAACTTAGATGGCAATGTAGACCACAATCCCAAAATTCTAAAAGATAGGCAGATCTAGAGAATCACAGCAAGATATTCAGACCTGGAACAAAGCCACTGGTGAGAATACACAAATGGTAATTTTGATGCATTTCTGGAGGCTGAGTGCAGACTATCATGAAAGTGATACTTTTAGGGGGCAGTGTCTTGGAAAGGCCACCACACGTTAATGAGTTTTACCTCCAGAAACCCCACTAGGTTCTCCTGGTGAGATGTGAGAAAGATCCTCCCTATTGGCTCTGGCAGGGAAAGGGGAAAAGTAAACATTTTGAAATAAACCCAGCGATTTCTCCATAACAAAGGCTTCATTTCCACGGAAGACACTTCACCAGAGC